>NC_133452.1:22908338-24187505 GCF_048565385.1 Saimiri boliviensis | reverse complement strand
CCATTTGACTGAGCAATCCCATTACTGGGTATATACCCAAAGAATTATAAATTTTTCTGTTATAAAGACAGGTGTACAAATATGTTGACTGCAGCACTGTTTACAGTAACAAAGACCTGGAACCAACCCAAATGTCCAATAACAATAGACTGGATAAAGAAAATGTGGCATATATACACCATGGAATACTATGCAGTCATAAAAAACAATGAGTTCATGTCCTTCATAGGGACATGGATGAATCTGGAAACCATCATTCTCAGCAAACTGACACAAGAACAGAAAGCCAAACACCACATGTTCTCATTCACAGGCGGGTGTTGAACAATTAGAACATGTGGACACAGGGAGGGGAGCATGACACACTGTGGTCAGTTGGGGGGCGCCAGGGAGGGACAGCAGGGGGCAGGGAGGGATAACGTGGGGAGAAATACCAGAGATAGGTGATGGGGGGGATGAAGGCAGCAAACCACCTTGCCATGTATGTACCTATGCAACAATCTTGCATGATCTGCACATGTACCCCAGAACCAAAAGTACAATAAAAAAAAAAAAAAGAAAGAAAAACAAATATAATTCCAGTAGCACATAGAGGAAGGATTGAATAGAAAAGGAACACAAAATAGTTCCTGTAGAAGTTCTCTACATCATGTAGAAGGCATGAGGAAACAATCCAGGACAGAGGCAGCAGAATGAAAATCAAAAGGATTGGAGGACTGAAATATTTCAGTTGCAGAGTCTCTAACAGTGGTCTTCCAAACCAGTTGATTACCAAAAGCATCTGGGGAAATCAGGAAGTTTGTATTCCCCAGCCAATTTCAGAACTATTAAATTAAAATTTCAAAGGATTTGGCCTAAGAAGTACTCATTACACCACAGGAGCATATAATACAGGCAGCCCAGTGTACAAAAGTTCTATGTTCCACACACTTGAATGACTAAGCTGCAGTGTCTTTAAATCAGGAACACATAAAAAGAATCTTTACAGAGATTAATAATGAGTTGAGGTTTGAATATATTGAGTTTAAACTACTTACAGGACACTCAGATAAAAGGCTTGTAGACAAGAGGATATATAGGTCTGGAGCCCAGAAGAGAGATTAGAGCTAGAGATACAACATCCTAGAATTAGAGACGGTCTTCCAGAGAAAGAATTTAACTTGAGATAAGAGGTGATCTCATAAAAGAGCTCAAAGAGCACCTACATCTAAGAGTAGTGTGAAGAAAGAGTATATCATTAAAGTTGGTAAAGGATAAATATACCTAACAGATAATTCCATTAAATCAAATGTCTTTTAGAAAAAGTTTGTATCATCTTTCATTAGACTAACAGAGCTTAATAATTTTCAAGGACTTTAAAAATGCATTCTTTCTCAAAAAAAAATTCCAGTGGGAAAAATGAGCGGTTCTTCAAAAAGTTCATAGAAAATGCACACTGTGGAAAAACTATGCATAGATTTCAAAATATTTTGGAACTAGAATAAACTAATACTACAGGTATTGATTGACTTACGACCTATGCAACTTACGACCATTCGACTTTATGACCACAATCGCTAGCCATGACTGCTCTGCGTCTGCCAGTGCAAAGGTTGCTCAGCTGGGCGGACGACAGTGTGGACCTGCTTCCAGCAGCACTACCATCTCTGCGTGCACCATTTCAACTGTTATCCCACACTCGGTACAGCAATTTGTGTTTCGTGTCTGGGATATTTTTCATCAAACCTGTCTCAAGATGTCTACCAAGAGGAAATTGTCTTTGTCTACGCCTCAGCCTGCCAAGAAGGAAAGAAAGGCCATCAATCTCGACACGAAAATGAAGATAATTAAGCAGTACGAAGGAGGAAAGAAAGTGAATGTGATCGCACATGATATGAAGTTATCACACTCAACTGTGTCAACGATTTTGAAAGATAAAGAAAGAATCTGTGAAGCTGTGAAAGGTTCTGCACCCATGCAATCAACAGTTATAACAAAGCAATGAAGCAGGCCCATCCACAAATTGGAGAAATTGTTATATATTTGGATGGAAGATCAAATTCAAAAATGGACACCATTAAGTCTTTTTACTGTGCAGATGAAGGCGAGAAGTCTATTTCAGACTCTGAAGGAGAGTGCTGGAGAAGACTACAGTCAAGAATTTGTAGCAAGCACTGGCTTGTTCCAGAGATTCAAGAAAAGATTCCAAATGCATAGTGTTCGAGTGACTGGAGAAGCAGTGAGTGCAGATGAGGAAGGAGCACATAAGTTTGTTGATAGTCTGGATGAATTAATTACGGATGAGGGATATCTAGCAGAACAGATTTTCAATATTGATGAACTTACAAATGAAGAGCTAATCGAACTGGAAGAAGAAAGAGTGGTGGAAGAAGAAAGAAGAGAAGCAGAGAAAGAAGAGAAGGAGTCAAAGAAGAGAAGGAGCCAGAAAGAAAGTTCACCACTAAGGGTTTATCTTTACTGAATAATTTTTTTTTTTTTTTTTTTTTGAGATGGAGTTTCGCTCTTGTTACCCAGGCTGGAGTGCAATGGCTTAATCTCGGCTCACCGCAACCTCCGCCTCCTGGATTCAGGCAATTCTCCTGCCTCAGCCTCCTGAGTAGCTTGGATTACAGGCATGTGCCACCATGCCCAGCTACTTTTTTGTATTTTTAGTAGGGACAGGGTTTCACCATGTTGACCAGGATGGTCTCGATCTCTTGACCTTGTGATCCACCAGCCTCGGCCTCCCAAAGTGCTGGGATTACAGGCTTGAGCCACCGCGCCCGGCCTACTGAATAAATTTCTTATACATTTCGAAGCAATGGATCCAAGCATCGAACGATTTGCAAGAATTGAACAGATGGTGCACGATGCGTTTCGTCCGTATCGTGAAATTTATGAAGAAAAAAAAAACATACAATTCAGACAAAGCTCACCATGTTTATGAAAAAACCAACTCCAGTAACCCCAACTGCTGCCTCAGATGATGACATCAACGATCCACAGCCAAGCACCAGTGGCCAGTAAAATGTTTCGTACATGTTTATATATTTTGATACGTTTTGCAATTGGGAAAATGTTTTCTATGGTATTTTTTACACCTGTATTTTGTATTTTTGTATGCACCTGTATTTTGTAATTTTGTATGTTTTGCAAATATTAAACCAGTTGTACTGGTAATGCAGTGTTTTACTTAAACCTGACAAATGTAAAAATACAGTAAGAAACAAAATGGTGTAGAGATGATACAAATGGCATAAAATGAACAAAGAAAATTATGATATATAACAATGAAAGAAAATTATGATAAAATATGACAAAGATTTTTATAACATCATTTCACAGTACTGTACATATAGCCTACTCAACTTACGACCAAATCATGTTACGACCAGTCTGTCAGAACCAATCATGGTCATAAGTCGAGCACTAGCTGTAACTTGAACAGCATCTAGTTTGAGGCACTAAGAAGAATAAGGCATCAGTTTGAAAACAGCCCCTTTGGAGCAACATGAATTCTGCTTAAAACTGAATCAAGAACACACATCAAATTGATTCTGATGTTTGGCTGGAAGAATGGTGATATCGCTGATGCTTTACAAAAAGCATCAAAAGTTTATGGAGACAAAGCCCCAAAGAAATCAGCATTTTATGTTAGATAACTCATTTTAAGAAAGGATGAGATGATGTTGAAGATGAAGCCTGCAGCAACAGACCATCCACATCAATTTACAAAGAAAAAAAATCTTCTGGTTAGGAAGAGGGTCAATAATTAACAGCAGAAACAATAGCTGGGTCAGCTTACACAATTTCTAGCTCAGAAATTAAACAGGTTTTCCATTCAGTGGGTGCCAAAACTATTGCACCCAGATCAGCTGCAGACAAGAGCAGAGCTTTCAATGAAAATTTTAAACAAATGAGAGCGAGCTTCTGATGCACTGCTTTCAGGAATTATAACAGGAGATGAAACACGACTTTCCCAGTATGATCCTGAAGACAATGCACTATCAAAATAATAATGACTGCTGAGAGGCGAAAGCGGCCCAATCAAACCACAAGTCGATGGTTAAGAGAAGATATCATGACAACAGTTTTGGCTATTCTCAAGGCATTTTTCCTTTTGACTTTCTGGAAAGCAAAAGAATGAATGATAGCATCTGATTATTATGAGTATTTTGAGAACATTAGCCAAAGCTGTAGCAGAAAAATGCCTGGAAAAGCTTCACCAGAGAGTTTTTCCACCATGACTATGCTACTACTCATTCCTCTCATCAAACGAGGGCGATTTTGTGAAAGTTTCTATGGGAAATCAGTAGGCATCCCCTTACTGTCCTGAGTTGGCTTGGCTCTTTCTGACTTCTTTTTTTTTTTTTTTTCCCTAATCTTAATGAATCTGTAAAGGGCACCTGTTTTTCTTTAGTTAATAATGTTAAAAAAAAAAAAAAAAAAAAAAAAAAAAAAAAAAAAAGACTGCATTGGCATGGTTTAATTTCTAAAATCCTCAGTTCTTTAGGGATAGACTAACAGCTGTCATCACTGCTTACAAAGTGTCTTGATTATAATGGAACTTACATTGAGAAATAAAGTTTGTGTTTTTTATTTTAATCTTTTAATTCCATTTTTCACAAAATTTTTTAAGTTCTATCTTATAGTGATGTATTAGTACATCTTTTCTTGAGTCTGAGATTTCTTTACAGGTTGCAATGAAGTAAAGCACTACATGAAACCAATTCATGCATTTCAAACTGACTGCCTATTTGGTGATTTCCTATTGCATATCTAAGGATTATCTGTAACAATGTCATCTGAGGTGATTTTTTTAAAACCTGGACTCTTTCAACACAGCAATAAAAAGGCAAATAAGCCCGCTGAAAATGAAAATGGACAGAGGATTTGAATAGACTTTTCTCCAAAGAAGATACACATACATATCTTCTTTGTGTGTATAGAAGATACAAACGTGTGTATCTTCCATATTGACATATGGCCACATCATCAGTCATTAGGGAAATAAACACCACAACAAGATCCCATTTCACACTCTCTGCAATGACTAAAATTAAAAATACACACAATAACAAGAGTATGGAAAAACCAAAACTCTCATACACCGCTGGTGAGAGTAGAAAATGGTGCTGTCACCTTGAAAAACAGTTTGGAATTTCCTTAAAAAGTTAAACATAGAGGGAAGATCCAAGATGGCCATTTAAGAACAGCTCAGGATTGCAGCTCCCAGTAAAAGCACAGAGAGTGAGTGTACGCTGCATTTACAGATGAATTTTTATTGCCCACAGACCAGGAGATTCCCAGGTGGAGGTGCCCCACGGGTTGGCAGCGCAGCTGTTTTGGCCAGCGCGGCTGCTCTGTCGGCGCCCTGGTGTGGTGGTTCTCTGTACAAAATACACTGGTCCAGGTGCCCCTTTTAGCTGGCGATTGGAGCCCCGGAAAGTCGCCCATTAATCTGATTAAAAAGGGGACTGAAACAGGGAGCCAGGCCAGGAGATTCCCGGGCAAAAAAAAGCACCACGAATCTCAGCGCCGCTGTTTCAGCCAGGGCAGTGAGTCACTGCATGGGAAAGCACACATATCCCAGCGCCTTTTCAACAGGCGACTGGAACACCTGGGAGAGAGTCAACCATTCAACTTAAAAAAAAAAGACTGAGGCAGGGAGCCAGGTGATCAGGCTTGGCTGGTCCCACCCCCCCCCACACACACACACACACAAAAATAAAAACAGCAATTGGAAACACTCTGGGTTGAGAGTTTCACAGCAAGCACAGCTGAACTCGGGAAGCTCCAGCTCTGCGGGGGAGGGGCGTCCACCATTACCGAGGTACTCCGCCACTATGGAGATAGTCCGCCATTGCTGAGGCAGCCCACCATTGCCGAGGCAGCCCACCATTGCCAAGGCAACCTGCCATTACAGAGAGAGTCCTCCATTACAGAGGTGGGCCACCATTGCCGAGGCAGTTCTAACTACACCCATATAAACAGGACTGCAGGGAAGTTCACACGGCAGCTGGGTGGAGCCCACAGCAACTCAGCAAAGGCTCTGCAGGCAGACAGTGACTAGGCTGCCTCCTTGCTGGGCAGGGAAGCCCTGAAAAAAAAAAGACAGCAGCACAACGGAAATTCATAAAGCCCTAACTCCCTGGGACACAGCACCTGGGGGAAAAAAAAGGGTTTATGAGTTCTGCTGCAGCAGACCTAAACGTACCTGCCCAGCAGCTCTGAATGAACAACGGAGCTCACAGCTCAGCACTTGAGCTCCGATAAAGGACAGACTGTCTCCTCAAGCAGCTCCCTGACCCCCGTATATCCAAAGAGTCACCTCATAAAGGAGAGATCAGACTGACACTTGGCAGGTATCCTTCTGGGACAAAGATAGCAAAAGAAGGAACTGGTAGCAACCCTTACTGTTCTGCAGCTGCTGCAGGTGATCTCCGGGCAAGTAGGGCATGGAGTGGACCTTAGCAGTCCTACAGCAGAGGGGCCAGACTATTAGAAGGAAAACTAAGAAACAGAAATAACGTCATCATCAACAAACTGGACGTCTACTCAGAGACCCAATCTGAAAGTCAGCAACTACAAAGACAACAGGTGGATAAATCCACAAAGATGGGAAGAAACCAGCACAAAAAGGATAAAAATACCTGAAACCAGAACATCTCGCCTCCTAAAAGGTATCACAACTCCGCACCAGCAGGGGAACAAGGCTGGATGAAGAATGAGTGTGACGAAATGACAAAATCAGGCTTCATAAGGTGGTTAATAAGAAACTTCTGTGAGCTAAAAGAACATGTTCTAACCCAAAGCAAAGAAACTAAGAACCTTGAAAAAAGATCTAATGAAATGGTAATGAGAATGGACAACTTAGAGAGGAATATAAATGAATTGATGGAGCTGAAAAACAACACGAGAACTTCGCAAAGCATGCACAAGTTTCGACAGCAAAACTGACCAAGCAGAAGGAAGGATATCAGAGGTCAAAGATCAACTCAATGAAATAGACCGAGAAGGCAAGATTAGAGAAAAAAGGGTAAAAATGAATGAGCAAAGTCTTCAAGAAATATGGGACTATTTGAAAAGACCTAATCTACATTTGATAGGTATACCTGAATGTGACGAAGAGAATGAATCCAAGCTGGAAAATATTCTTCAGGATATTATCCAGGAAAACTTCCCCAACCTAGCAAGGCAGGCCAATATTCAAGTACAGGAAATACAGAAAACACCACAAAGATATTCCTCAAGATGACCAACCACAAGGCATGCAATTGTCAGATTCACCAGGGTTGAAATGAAGGAGAAATGCTAAGGGCACCCAGAGAGAAAGGTCAGGTTACCCACAAAGGGAAGCCCATCAGACTCACAGTAGATCTCTCAGCAGAAACCCTACAAGCCAGAAGAGAGTGGGGGCCTGGTTTACAAGAGCTCCTGAAAGAGGCTCTACAAATAGAAAGGAACAACCAGTACCAGCCACTACAAAAACATACCAAATGGTAAAGAGCATCAACACAATGAAGAATCTGCATCAACTAATGGGTAAAACAGCCAGCTAGCATCAAAACGGCAGTATCAAATTCACACATAACAATATTAACCCTAGGCCGGGCGCGGTGGCTCAAGCCTGTAATCCCAGCACTTTGGGAGGCCGAGGCGGGTGGATCACGAGGTCGAGAGATCGAGACCATCCTGGTCAACATGGTGAAACCCCGTCTCTACTAAAAATACAAAAAATTAGCTGGGCATGGTGGCACATGCCTGTAATCCCAGCTACTCAGGAGGCTGAGGCGGGAGAATTGCTTGAACCCAGGAGGCGGAGGTTGCGGTGAGCCGAGATCGCGCCATTGCACTCCAGCCTGGGTAACAAGAGCGGAACTCCGTCTCAAAAAAAAAAAAAAAAAAAAAAAACCAATATTAACCCTAAATGTAAATGGACTAAATGCCCCAATCAAAAGACAAGGACTGGCAAATTAGATAAAAAGGCAAAACCCATCAGTGTACTGTATCCAGGAAACCCATCTCACATGCAAGGATACACAAAGGCTCAAAACAAAGGGATGAAGAAAGATTTACCAAGCAAATGAAGAGCAAAAAAAAAGCAGGAGTTGCACTTATTGTCTCTCATAAAATAGACTTTAAAGCAACAAAGATCAAAAGAGACAAAGAAGGACATTATATAATGGTAAAAGGATCAATGCAACAAGAAGAGGTAATGATCCTAAATATATATGCACCCAATACAGGAGCACCCAGATACATAAGGCAAGTTCTTAACGACTTACAAAGAGACTTAGATTCCCACATAATAATAGTGGGAGACTTTAACACTCCACTGTCAATATTAGACAGATCAACAAGACAGAAAATTAACAAGGATATCCAGGACTTGAACTCAGACCTGGAACAAGCAAACCTAATAGACATTTATAGAATTCTCCACCCCAAATCCACAGAATATCCATTCTTCTCAGCACCACATCACAACTACTCTGAAACTGACCACATAATTGGAAGTAAATCACTCCTCAGCAAATGCAAAAGAACAGAAATCATAACAGTCTCTGAGACCACAGTGCCATCAAGTTAACACTCAGAATTCAAAAACTAACTCAGAACCGCACAGCTTCATGGAAACTGAACAATTTGCTCTTGAATGCTGACGGGATAAACAATGAAATGAAGGCAGAAATAAAGATGTTCTTCAAAACCAATGAGAGCAAAGACACAACATACCAGAATCTCTGGGACACATTTAAAGCAGTCTCTAGAGAAAAATATATAGCAATGAGTGCCCACATGAGAAGCAAGAAGAGATCAAAATTGACACCCTATCATCAAATTGAAAGAGCTAGAGGAGCAAGATCAAAAAACTCAAAACCTAGCAGAAGAGAAGAAATAGCTAAGATCAAAGCAGAACTGAAGGAGATACAGACACAAAAAACCCTTCCAAAAAATCAATAAATTTAGGAGCTGGTTTTTGGAAAAGATCATCAAAATAGACAGACCACTAGCCACATTAATAAAAAAGAAAAGAGAGAATAACCAATTTGATGCAATAAAAAATGATAAAGGGGATATCACCACAGATTCCACAGAAATTCAAACCATCATCACAGATTATTACAAACAACTCTATGCACATAAACTAGTAAACCTGGAAGAAATTGATAAATTCCTGGACACTTTCCTCCTCCCAAGCCTAAACCAGGAAGAATTCGGAACCCTGAATAGACCAGTAACAAGGTCTGAAGTTGAGGCAGCAATTAAGAGCCTACACCCAGAAAAAGCCCAGGTCCAGATGGGTTCACAGCCAAATTCTAACAGACATACAAAGAGGAGCTGGTACCATTTCTTCTGAAACTATTCCACATAATCCAAAAAGAAGGAATCCTTCCCAAATCATTTTACGAGACAAACATCATCCTGATACCAAAACCTGGCAGAGACTCAACAAGAAAAGAAAACTTAAGGCCAATATCCATGATGAACATAGACGCAAAAACCTTTAATAAAATACTGGCAAGCCGATTGCAACAGCACACTGAAAAGCTTATCCACCATGATCC
The DNA here is from genome assembly GCF_048565385.1 of Saimiri boliviensis. Lineage (NCBI taxonomy): Eukaryota > Metazoa > Chordata > Mammalia > Primates > Cebidae > Saimiri > Saimiri boliviensis. The sequence goes on along the minus strand of NC_133452.1, from coordinate 24,177,954 downwards.
AGTAGGCTTCATCCCGGGGATGCAAGGCTGGTTCAACACATGCAAGTCTATAAACGTAATTCACCACATAAACAGAACCAAAGACAAAAACCACATGATTATCTCAATTGATGCAGAGAAGGCCTTTGACAAAATTCAACAGCCCTTTATACTAAAAACCCTCAATAAACTAGGTATTGACAAAACGTATCTCAAAATAATAAAAGCTATTTATGACAAACCAACAGCCAATATCATACTGAATGGGTAAAAACTGGAAGCATTCCCTTTGAAATCTGACACTAGACAAGGATGCCCTCTCTCACCACTTCTATTCAGTATAGTACTGTAAGTTCTAGCCAGAGTAATGAGGCAAGACAAAGAAATAAAGGATAGTCAAATAGGAAAGGAGGAAGTCAAATTGTCTCTATTTGCAGACGACATGATTGTATATCTAGAAGACCCCATCATCTCACAGCCCAAAATCTCCTGAAACTGATAAGCAACTTCAGCAAAGTCTCAGGATACAAAATCAATGTGCAAAAATTACAAGCATTCCTATACACCAATAACAGACTTAAAAGAGAGCCAAATCAAGAATGAACTGCCATACACAATTGCTACAAAGAGAATAAAATACCTGGGAATACAAATAACAAGGAACGTAAAGGACCTCTTCAAGGAGAACTACAAACCACTGCTCAATGAAATAAGGGAGAACACAAACAGATGGAGAAACATTCCATGTTCATGGTTAGGAAGAATCAATATTGTGAAAATGGCCATACGGCCCAAAGTAATTTACAGATTCAATGCTATCCCCATCAAGCTACCAATGACCTTCTTCACAGAACTGGAAAAAAACACCTTAAACTTCATATGGAACCAAAAGAGAGCTCACATAGCCAAGTCAATTCTAAGCAAAAAGAACAAAGCGGGAGGCATCACACTACCAGACTTCAAACTGTACTACAAGGCTACAGTAATCAAAACAGCATGGTACTGGTACAAAACAGAGATATAGACCAATGGAACAGAACACAGGCCTCAAAGGCTACACAACATATCTACAACCATCCAATCTTTGACAAACCTAACAAAAACAAGCAATGGGGAAAGGAGTCCCTGTGTATAAATGGCTTGCCATGTGCAGAAAGCAGAAACTGGACCCCTTCCTGACACCTTACACTAAAATTAACTCCAGATGGATTAAAGACTTAAACATAAGACCTAACACTATAAAAACCCTAGAAGAAAATCTAGGCAAAACCATTCAGGACATAGGCGTAGGCAAGCACTTCATGACCAAAACACCAAAAGCATTGGCAACAAAAGCCAAAATAGACCAATGGGACCAAATCAAACTCCACAGCTTCTGCATGGCAAAATAAACAGTCATTACAGTGAATTGGCAACCAACAGAATGAGAGAAAATTTTTGCAGTTGACCCATCTGACAAAGGGCTGATATCCTGAATTTACAAAGAGCTAAAACAGATTTACAAGAAAGAACAAACAAGCCCATTCAAAAGTGAGCGAAGGATATGAACAGACACTTTACAAAAGAAGACATACATGAAGCCAACAAACATATGAAAAAATGCTCATCATCACTGGTCATTAGAAAAATGCAAATCAAAACCACATTGAGATACCATCTCACACCAGTTAGAATAGCGATCATTAAAACATCTGGAGACAACAGATGCTGGAGAGGATGTGGAGAAATAGGAACACTTTTACACTGTTGGTGGGAGTGTAAATTAGTCCAACCATTGTGGAAGACAGTGTGGCAATTCCTCAATGACTTAGAAACAGAAATTCCATTTGACCCAGCAATCCCATTACTGGGTATATATCCAAAGGATTATAAATCGTTCTACTATAAAGACACATGCACACAATGTTCATTGCAGCACTGTTTACAATAGCAAAGACCTGGAACCAACCCAAATGCCCATCAATGATAGACTAGACAGGGAAAATGTGGCACATATGCACCATAGAATATTATGCAGCCATCAAAAACGATTAGTTCATGTCCTTTGTAGGGACATGGGTGAACCTGGAAACCATCATTCTCAGCAAACTGACACAGGAGCAGAAAATCAAACACCGCATGTTCTCACTCATAGGTGGGTGTTGAACAACGAGAACACATGGACACAGGGAGGGGAGCACTACACACTGGGGTCTGTTGGGGGGAAATAGGGGAGGGACAGTGTATGGTGGGGAGTTGGGGAGAGATAGCATGGGGAGAAATGCCAGATATAGGTGAAGCGGAGGAAGGCAGCAAATCACACTGCTACATGTGTACCTACACAACAATCTTGCATGTTCTTCACATGTACCCCAAAAGCTAAAATGCAATAAATAAATAAATAAATAAAATAAAAATTAAAAAAAAATTTTTTTAAGTTAAACATAGAGTTACCATATGATTCAGTCATTCTACTTCTGGGTACATACCCAATACAAGTAAAAACATATGTTCACACAAAAACTTGTATGCAAATATTCACAGCACCATTATTTTAAAAGTGAAAACTTCCTCAACTGATGAATGAATAAAGAAAATGTGACACACTTATGCAATGAATATTACTCAGCAATAAGAGTTAATGAAGTACTAAGGCATGCTACAACATGTACAAACCTTGAAAACATTAACATTAGTGAAAGAAGCCAGTTACAAAGGGCCACATATTGTATGACTCCATTGCTATGAAATATCCAGAATAGGCAAAGCTCTAGAGACAGAAAGTACATTAGTGTTTGCCTGAGGACACAGGAGGGAGGAAGAAAGATTAACTGGTAATGAGCATAGGATTTCTTTTTGGAATGGCAAAAATGTCGTAGAATAAGTGTTGATAGTTACATCCCATTTTGTGAATGTATAGTGTCCCTTGGTACCCATGAGTGATTGGTCCCAGGACCACCAGCAGACACCCAAATCTGCAGATGCTCAAGTCCCAGATATAAAATGGCATAGTATTTGCATATAACCTGAGACATCCTCCTGTATGCACTAAGTCCTCAGTTACCGTGGTAGATAGGTTCTCAAAAACTGTGACTTTAAGTGAAATGATGCAAAACCAACCAATGTTACCATAGATAAGTGATATAAATAAGAGTAAAGTTTCTAAGGCATATTTCTTGTCATAAAAGCATCACCAAACTTCTCAATAAACATCCAAAACACTTCCCATATTAAACATTGAAGTAAATGTGAGCTATACACATATTTAAGAATGATAATTAAAGATGAGTGTATTAGTTCATTTTCATACTGCTGATGAAACATACCTGAGATTGGACAATTTACAAAAGAAAGAGGCTTAATTGGACTTACAGTTCCACGTGGCTGGGGAAGCCTCACAATTACGGCAGAAGGTAATAAGAGGCAAGTCAAGTCTTACATGGAAGGCAGCAGGCAAAGAGAGATAGTACTTGTGCAGGGAAACTCCACCTTTTAAAGCCATCAGAGGGACATGAAACTTATTCACTACCACAAGAAGAGCAAAAGAAAGACCTGCCCTCATGATTAAATTACCTTTCACTGTGTCCCTCCCACAACATGTGGGAATTCAAGATGAGATTTTGGTGGGAACACAGAAAAACATATCAACAAGTAAGAAAATTATTTAACCAATTAGTGGTGAGTCAGTGAGTGACTGTGGTAATAGTGGTGGTGATGGGTTACATTAAGAAACAAATGGTCACAAAGTAAAAAATGAGCACCTCCTGCTACCACTCAGGTCCAAAATGATCACAAACAGGGAGGCTCACTGAGCACTTTGGCAGCATATTATTTGTTGTCAAGCATATGTATGATTATCGCATACTTTACAGATTTTTGTTTGACATTAATTTGTATTCATGTTTTCATTCATTTATCAACCCAATTATTCCAGTTCAGGATTGAGGGTGGCCAGAATTCACCACTGCAGGTGCTAGGCAGGCACCCACCCTAGACAGGACACCCTTCCATGGCAGGGCACTCACACACACCCACACTAACTCCGACTGGGACCATACAGGCATGTCAAAGAACCTCACAGACACAGATTTGAGATGTGGGAGGAAACCAGAGGACCTGAAGAGAACCCACACAGACACAGGAAGAGCATGCAGACTCTGCACAGACAGGGACCTGGCAGGAAGTGGACTTTTTTCTCACTAACACTGTAATGAAACAACATTGAATGAAAGATGTTATTTGAGGATATGTTGTTCTTTAAATCAGGAGTCCCCAACCTCCAGCCAACTTCCTCCGTTAGGAACCAGGTTGCACAGCAGGAGGTAAGTGGGTGAATGAGTGAGCAAAGCTTCATCTGTATTTACAGCTGGTCCCCATCACTCACATTATGGGCTGAACTCTGCCTGCCTCCTGACAGATCAGTGGCACAGTAGATTCTCATAGGAGCATGAACCCTATTGTGAACTGCACTTGAGAGAGAGCTAGGCTGCAGGCTCCTTATGAGAATCTAATGCCTGATGATCTGTTGCCAACTTCTCCCACCCACAGATGGGACCATCTAGTTGTGGAAAAACTCAGGGCTCCCAATGATTCTATATTATGGTGAGTTGTATAATTATTTCATTACATATTACAATGAAATAATAATAGAAACAAAGTGCATAATAAATGTAATGCGCTTGAATCATCCCACACCATCCCCACCTCCCCAGTTCATGAAAAAATTATCTTCCACAAAACTGGTCCCTGGTGCCAGAAAGGTTAGGAGCTGCTGCTTTAAATCATCTCTAGTTACTTACACTATTAAATACCTAATACAATGCCTACCCATCACTCCACTTGTGTAGAATCAACATAGTACTTGACAGACAGCAAATTCAAGTTTTCCTTTTTAGAATTTCATAGAATTTTTTTCTGAATATTTTCAATTCAATTTTTTTCTGAATATTTCAGATTGGCTGAATCCACAGATGCAGAATCCACAGGGACAGAAGACTTAGTATCCTAAAAACCACTGAACTGTACACTTTAAATGGGTGAATTCTATGATATGTGAATTACATCTCAGCAAGCTGTTATAAAAAAACATGAATTTCCAGGTTCCACCCAGGAGGATTCTGTAGGTCTGTGATTTGAAAAGCTCGCAAAGTGATCCTAATGCATTCTGGGATGGGGCTCACTGGTGTGCCTAGAAAATTCACTACAAATTTACTTGATGTTTTGTGTTTGACAGAAAAGAAAAAATAGCACTAAAGATTGCTCTAGGTAAGCCAAGCAGCAAGAGAGGCTGTCCCTGTCCATGTCCTTGATATGAAGTAATAAGAAAGGCACTTTACTTCCATGTCTTCCCAAAATCCCATTATCCAAGTCTAAATGAGAAAAAATACCAGAAAATTCCCAACTGAGAAACTTTCTACAAAATACCTGATGAATGCTATTCAAAACTGTCAAGGTCATTGCAGAAATACATAAAGTCTGAGAAACTATCACAGTCATAATGAGGGAATGCATCAATTTCTCTTCCCGGGTCCGCAAGGCATGTAGTTTCAAAGGCAAGAACTTCCCAGTGACTTGCCTGACCTGCCTTCTTTCACGTCTCCATCCCAGAGCCTAGAGTTCTTTATCTAACTTTCATTTGCAAGACAGGTAAACTGCCCAGGTGAGCTCCCTTTCTTTAGAAAGCCCCCAAAAAGCTATGGGAGGATTGTGGGCCAGGCAGCCAATCCGATGTCAAAGTCAAAGATCAATCACTCCACTCGAAGTTTGAAGTAACTCCTCTCATGGGACAAGAACTTGAGTGTAGCGGGAGTAACTCCCAAATTAAAAGACCCCTGTCCCTCACCTGTGTGGACTCCATCTCTGGATCCCCGGAGGGCGGGCTCGCTCGCGCTCTCTCTCGCGCTCTCTCTCTCTCTCTCTCTCTCTCTCTCTTCTCTCCTTTCTCTTTCTCCCTACTTCTCTCTCTCTCTCTCTGCCTAATAAATTGCTTTTCTGCAAAACTCTTTGGGTCCGATATTTACTTGAATGGGCCCACTGCACCTGTAGGGTGTCTTTACCCATTCCTGGGGGAGCGGGGCCAAGAACCTGGAACAGCCGGTTACAATAAAGAATAAATGTAATGTGGGCATATAGATAAGGTCTTGGAAGATAAAATGTATGTTAGGTAAAAAATAATGAAACATGAAAGAAATCTGGATCCTAGTTAATAACCATGTATCACTATTGGTTCCTTAATTCTCACAAGTGTCATACAATATAAAATATTAACAATAGAGGAAACTGGGCAAGGAGTATATAGGAACTCTCTGTACTAATCTAAAATTATTCCAAACAGTTTATTCTTAAAAATACATGTAATATAATTTATCATACATTAAAGTAATTCACAAATAAAACTCAGCTATGTTTACTCAGAAAAGGCATGAAAAGTAGATATTATCAATAACTGTTAGAAAAAATTAGTAGAAACTATACTCAAATATGACATATATAAAGAAACTAGATGATAAAGACTCTGGCTATATCTTCAATATAGTCACGAACTTAAAGAAAAACATAAGCTAGATGAGAACAAAAGGAAAAAATGCAAAAGAATACTGAATGGAGCTTCTAGAGATATAAAATAAAAATTCACTGGATGGGATTCACAGCAGATTAGACCTAGAAGAAAGCCTCAATCTTCTTATTTATATAACAGTGAAACGAATATCTACCTTGCAAGGAAAACGGGTAATTTAATTGAAAGCACTTAAGAAGTAATTAGCCCATGATATTAAAAAAAAAAGAAAACCTCCATCTCTTTCTGCTCTGTGCCCTATTCATCCAACAAATATTTATTGAGCAGCTACTATGTATTGACCACAATTGCAGGATATAAAAGAATTAATAAAATACACATAGTCCCTACACTCATAGAGCTCACAATCTGGTAAAAGACAAAAACCAATAAATACACAAATAAATGTACATGATATTTTTTGTTTTAAACTGTACCATGCATTGTTAGCTGCCTACCTAAGATCCACTTTCCTCATTCTTGGTATTCAGTACACTAAGTTTCTTCAGGAAAGGAGTGTGCTCACCTGAATAAAGCACTTTCCCCGTTACATGGTTTGGATTTGTGTCCCCACCTAAATCTCATGTCTGAACAGTAATCCCCAATGTTGGAAGGGGAGCTTGGTGATAGGTGAGTGAATCGTGGGGGTGGACTTCCTCCTTGCTGTTCTTGTGAGAGTTCTTATGAGATCTGGTTGTTTAAAGGTGTGTAGCACTTCCTCCACCTCTCTCTCTCTTCCCCCTGCTCCAACCATATAGAATGTGACTGCTTCCCCTTTGCCTTCTGCCATGTTTTTAAGTTTCCAGGGGCCTCCCAAGCCATGCTTCCTATATAGCCTGGAGAATTGTGACTCAATTAAACTTCTTTGATTTATAAACTACTCAGCCTTAGGCCATTCTTTATAGTAATGCAAGAATGACTAATACAGAAAATCGGAACTGGGAAGAGGTGCATTGCTATAAAGATACCTGAAAATGTGGAAGCAGCTTTGGAATCAGGTGTTAGGGAGAGGATGGGACACTTTGGAGGACTCAAAGGAAGACAGGCAGATGAAGGAAAGTTTGGAACGTCCTAGAGACTTGTGAATGGCTGTGACCAAAATGCTGACAGTGATGTGGCTGAGGCGGTCTCAGACAGAGATGAAGAACTTATTGGGCTAAAATGCAATAAAAAAAATAAAAACTTATTGGGAACCAGCGTAAACATCACTCATATTATGCTTTAGCACAGAGACTGGCAACATTGCGGCACTGCTCTAGAAATCTGTGGAAATCTGAACTTGAGAAAGATGATTTAGATCTGGTGGAAGAAATTTCTAAGCAGCAAAGCATTCAAGATGTGGTTCGGCTGCTTCTAACAGCATATGCTCAAATCTATCAGCAAAGAGATATACTCAAAAGGGAAGCTGAGCATAAAAGCTTGGAAAATGTGCAGTTTTGCCATGCGGTAGAAAAGAAAAATCCATTTTCGGGGATGAACTCAGCTGGCTGTAAAAATTTGCGTAAGTAAAGAGGAGTTGCATGTTAATAGCCAAGACAATGGAGAAATGGCCTGGAAGGCAGCCCCTCTCACCACAGGCCTGGAGGCCTAGCAGCGAAAAGGGAATTCAGGGTCCAGGGCCCCACCACTCTGCACAACCTCTTACTATGAATAATAGTAAGACCCTGTAAAGGAAGGATAAACTGAAGAGAGTATCTTTCAATTCTGCCATGGTAAAATAAAAGAATAAATGCTACCAGACCATAAGCCCAGTTGGGTACAAAAAGAGAACGAGGATAATATATAAACATATTCCACAGTCGAATCTTCTTTACGGATTCTTTGCTTCTACATTACTACAGGCTAAATGGCCCATTTTTTACATATCAACTTCTCAAGAGGAGACATTCATTTCATTGACTTCAACTACTGAGTCACACCCACTTCAGTCTTCAACTTTGCACATTTCCTTTAAAGAAATGGGCTGCCTCAATTCAGACATTGTTCGTGGGAACTGATATTAGTATCACCTTTTCAGGGCATAATTTAGCAGTCCTTATTGAAGTATAAAAAAAAAAAAAAAACCTACATTTTGACCTAATAATTTCACTTGTTTGACTCTACTCTGCAGAAACATTCCCGAATGTTCAATGATAACCTGCAAAAGGAATTTCAATTAAGCTACTACTGTCGATAACAGAAAACTGAAAAGAACCTAAATGCACATTGGTAGATGCAAAATAATGTGTTGCCATTTAAAATATATATCTACATGTAAAATACAGACGTCCCCAACATATTGTTAGGCAGGAAAAGAAAAAATTCAGAATTAGATATTATATAATTTTGTTTTAAAAAAAAGTGTATGCATATATCACACAAAAATGTATACAGGCAGTGTACTTAAGATGTGTGCAGGAAACACGGTAAGTTTTCACTATGTATATTTCTTTATCATCATTATTACTCTACAACCAGCATGTATTGTTTTAGTAGTTTAAGAAGTCAGGTCATGTCTCAATTGTCATATATTTGGGATTAAAAAAGAAAAAATCCAACATTCAATGTCTTTGTATTAGTTCATTCTCAAAATAAGAAAAAAAAAAATCTATACAGTAAGTAACACGTTGCAGTCTACAATTAGCGAAAACGCTAGTTTCGCTGGGACACAGAAACCAACTAGGGCGGAGTTGGGCAGTGAAGCCGTTAGGCGGCGCGCGGCCGGGCGGCCCAGGGACCCGCGCAAGGAGGACTCGGAGGGCGAAGGGGCCCCGGGCGGGAGACTAAGGGCGCCGGCCCCTGACACAGGCGCGGTTGGAAAGAAACTGGGGACCGGGTGTGCGCAAACCGGGTCGGAGACGCGAGCCACCACGGGGGCGGGAAGGCGGGCGGGAGCGCTGTACGGGCCTAGGGAGCCAGTAGGAAGCCGGAGGCGCGGCTGGCGGCAACAGCGTAGCCCGCAGGACAGGGTCAGCCCGGGGCGCCCGGCGGGTGCGCAGGGACGCGGGCAAAGAGCCCGGGCCGCGCGCCGCGGGGGCCTCCGGAGGCCGCCCGAGGCCGAGGCCGAGGCCGAGGCCGAGGCCGAGCTCCCGCTCCGCGCCCGGGACCGGTACCCACTGCCAGTACCTTCCCAGAAGAGCTCTCCTCCCGGCTCCCGCTTCAGGAACTTGTACCAGAACGTGTCCACGCGTCCCGGCTCCGCCCCGTCCTGCGCCGCCTCCTCGGCAGCCAGCTCCACCTCCCCGAGCCAAAGGCCCGGCTCCTGCAGCGCCAGCGACCCGGCGCCCGCCGCGGTGCCCGCGGGCCTCATGAGCACGGCCCCTCCCGGCTCCCAGCGCCCCAGCTCGGGCCGCGACCCCACGACCAGCAGCTCTGGCCGGGCGCCAGCCGCGGCGGGCGGCACCACCACCCCAAAGCGGAAGCGCATGGCGGCCGGCGTGCGGCGCGAATCCCCGGCCCCGAGTCCCAGCGGCCGGCAGGCGCTGCTTGCGCGCCAGGCGGCCGCGGCGATTGGGCGGCGGCGCGGGAGGCCCGGGCACGGCCGGGAACACGTGCTGCTCTGCGCCTTCTTTGGGCTGCATCACGCCGCCCCCGAGCCCAGGCCGCGTCCAGGCCGGCGGGAAGGGGTCCCGGAGCCGCCGGACGCCTCTTTATGCACCGCAGCCCCGCGGGCGGCTGATTTCCACTTGTGGGCGCTGGGAAAGAGGCTAGCGGAAGAAAAGGAAGAGAAAACGGAGGTCAGGAAGGGAGGAAAACTTCTAAGCCAGGCGATCGTCCAGTCCTCTTTCCAAGAGACTGGAAATTAACTTTACCAGGATCATGAGGAAGGAAATGGCCTCCAGACAGCGGCCTCCTAATTGTGAAACGAGGGAAGGTCGTGGACCCGGTCTCTGGAGCGCTCCGTATCTTAACCAAGTCACTTACTCTCATGGGTCTCAGTTTCTTTATCTGTAAAATGAGGGTATAAAATAATCTTTCCAAACCCTGACGGCTCTAAAGGTATCTGATTGGTGGAGATAACTCAAGGCCCAGACCATTCCCCTGTCTGAAAAGCCACATGATCACCTTCTTTTTTCAAAAACTATTATGTTTTTAGTATGTGTAAAGTAAGTTTGGAGTAAATACTTTCAAGTCGTTTTCAAGGTCAAAACAAAAACTAATTCTGTGACTATGAATGGAGTAATAATTTTTTAATGGAGTAATTATTATTTTTTAAGCCCTTTATTTAAAATTTACTCTCAGTAAGCCACCACTAGTTTTTCAGCTTAAAACTTTTTTAGGTCAAGAAACAGGTGTTTTTTTTTTGTTTTTTTTTTTTTTTTTGAGACGGAGTTTCGCTCTTGTTACCCAGGCTGGAGTGCAATGGCGCGATCTCGGCTCACCGCAACCTCCGCCTCCTGGGTTCAAGCAATTCTCCTGCCTCAGCCTCCTGACTAGCTAGGATTACAGGCAAGTGCCACCATGCCCAGCTACTTTTTTGTGTTTTTTTTAGTAGAGACGGGGTTTCACCATGTTGACCAGGATGGTCTCGATCTCTCGACCTCGTGATCCACCCGCCTCGGCCTCCCAAAGTGCTGGGATTACAGGCTTGAGCCACCGCGCCCGGCGAAACAGGTTTTTTTTAAGCTGTCTGGCCAAAACCCAAAATACATATATCTTGGTCAGAAAACTTCAGTTTGTCACTGCCATAAGACAAATGTCCTGATACTTTTATATTCTTTAACAAAGTTATCCTTGTGTTCTTATGTTTATATATTCGCTAACATTTAATATAACACGAATCCGTTATGTGAATTAAAGACGCGGGCATTTTTACCAGTATTTGGAATTTTGTGAATAGCAAGGGGGGTGGGGGAAAGGCCAAAGTTTCATGAGTTGAGAATATTATAAGTAAAACAGAAAGTGAAAAAAAACATGTAAACTAAACAAACACAATCTCTTGTGGAACACTTAGAAAACTTATAATACAGTTCACTCTTGCATATTGACATTCTACTCAAAGTTTGGTTGGTTGCTAAGCTTAAGGATAAACACTATGAACAATGTGAAGACAGAAAGGCTGGCCAAACACAACTGATTCAGTAGCAAATCAGACATTAAATCACAGTGGCATGTGAGCCGGTTTATGCAAATTGCTGTTACAAGATATTCTTAGAGTAAGTTTAGGAAAGTGAGATTCATTTGGCTATGCAACGAGGATTTTACCTGTAGTGGAATCCAGACTCTAGTGAAAGTTCTTATTCCTTCAGGACCCGGGAGCTGACAGCTCCAGACTTGATTGTGCTCCACTGTGCTGCCTATGTTGTGTGCCTCCCAAATGACGTTATTCCCACCAGCTCTTCCAGAGTGAGTTCTGCCCATTCTGCAGACGAAACAATAGCAGAAAAATCAAACAGTATGTTTGTGCAACATACACTGTTTACTTCTTTCTCATCATAAAGACGTTGAATAATTTTAACCATTGGAAGAAGTAACCCTCTTAAAAGCCCCTGAAGAAAATATATAATAGCTTATTTTATGGCAAGGATTTAAATAAGGTATAAATTGGATGGCTGCTCTGTGTAGTAAGTAAAATGCAACTGGAAAGGAGAACAAGACCAAAATAGGGCTTAAAGGACATATTTCAAACTTTGATCATATTTTGATGGCCAATCATTTGGGTATACAAATATTAACCATGATAATATCCATTGAGCCTATAGTATGGGCCAAGCATGTGGTTTTTGTACTCATATTATCTTATTTAATTCTCTCACCAATCCTATAAGGTAACTACAATTGTTATTCCCATTTTAGATGTGAGGATACTCCAGCACAAAATGGTCCAATAAACAGTCTAAAGCAAGGAAGGGGCAGAGCCAGGGGCTAAAAGGCATGCATTCAGCCTATAGATATAGATGTAGATATAGGTTCTGATAAGGAAAATCTGTTACAGAATGCATCTAAATTCTAGCATATTTAAATATTATTCTCCATCAGCTCTTAATTTTAAAAAATTAAATTCCAGTGATTATTGTAACTAACTTCAACCTTAGAAATTATGAACAGATGAATCATGAGTAGCAGTCTAAACAGATCAATGAATCTGTATAGACACAAATATCTTAGCATTTGAAGAGAATTCGGCTGCACATTCTAGGAAATTATAATTTTTATGCCTTTTTAAACCTATGTATTGGGAATGGAAACACAGATTTAAGAAGCCAAGGTGAAGAATTTTACCAGTTTTTAAATTGTGTTAGTTTTAGATCTTTCCCCTTGTTGGGTCCTCCGTGTGAGATTTCTGTTTACATTTCAAAAAATCATGGTATTTATTAAAACAGATTATTTATGAAATCTATTTGAGGTCAGATTCTTGATGATATTTAAAGCAAGAATCTTGATAAATTTAGAGCAAGAATCAGTCCAGTAGAGTAACATAATTCTGATAATAATTTTTAAAAGATCAAACCAATTTGTTGTCATTGAATTTCATTTTTATAATGCTATCTTACATATAACTATAAACTTTCCTGAGAAATGGGTGATAAATTCAAATGTAGAGTTTCAGCATTCAATTCAAATGTAAATTCTTTTGAAGCCCCCTCAGGGAAAGCTATTAGTTCAATCTTGAATGATTTATGATTTCTGAAGCAATATTTCACTAGTCGGCAAGTTATCATAAATCATTTCTTGTAGTATTGTATATATATATACACACTCACTGATGAAAACCATATTTTATCCACATAGTTCAAGGACTGTTATAAGTATTGGTTTATTACTCAACAGAACATATCTAAAAGTTAAATATGTCACATATACAAATTTTCAATTTTGTAGCATTAAAAAAAAAAGAAAAAAAAAAAACCCTTTCAGAGAAAGTGAATACAGCTTAAAAACTACAGCTAACTTTTTTCTAGATTAAAAAAGTATGACTTAGGCTGCTTTATAAGTTGGGGTTCCCATGGGTTAGAAACCACTTTAGGAATCTAGAAGAACAGAATATAAACTAAACTAAGGCTTTGCCCCAAATTCCCACAACATTCCTCAACTATTGTAAAAATTCATGTCTTTTTTTTTGATGCATATAAAAATCTCTTTGTCTCCAGAAGATTCCAACAATTCCACTTCCCACCCATCCCACCGTAGAGAAGTTTTTGTATCTTCAGCGTATCACCACCAGCCTGTTTTGACATTCTTCTTCCTTTGCAATTTATATTATTAAAATATTAACTTTTAGGAATGCTCCAAGCATGAAATTACAATGAAGCCTATACCCTTCCAAAAGACATTGATCTGCCCTTTCCCTCACACACCCTCCATCATAGTAAAATTTACACCTCCCCCTCATTTCTCTGTTGCAAACCTCTACTCAACTGGTTATTCAAGCCTGGGTTTTGCTAGGCAATGACCTAAAATGACTTTGCCTGAGGAAAGTAGAGTGTCAAGCCAGGTGGCTGGACCTCAAGGTTAGAGACACTGGTTTAGAGCTTCCTTCAACTGTAAAAAGATCCTCCTAGGTCTGAGTAATTTGAACAGCGGGCTGGTTAACACCCTTTCCAAAGACAGTGAAGAGCTTGATAGCTCAACCCTTAGGAATAAAAGAATGGTAGCTGGAAGGGATGATTTGAAACTCCCAAGGGAACATTGAAAGAGTTTAAGAAAAAGGAAAAACACTAACTGAAAGCAGAGCTTACTCATTTACGCTTAAATAGAGAATGGGACAGTTGGTGGGGATAAACCTGACAAGTACTTTTTAAGAACTTGAACTCTGTAATTCACTCTTTGCTTAGTTTTCCTAACCACTGCATGTATGTTATATTAAAAGTATTTTAAATATGAAACTGGGCTGCAGGCAAAAGGTAAGTTTGAAACATTCTTTTACTTCACCATCAGCTGGAAGAAGAGAACCCAGGTAAAATTTGGTGGTAACTAAGTCTTGGGTGAAATCCTTCTGACCTACAGTGTAAGAGATAGTGTACACCAGGAGTTGAGTAATGACCCTGGGCTTCTGCCAAATCTCTTGGTCTTATTAGAAATTCCTGTTTTCCCTGGAAATGCAAAAATAGTGTAGGGGGAGATACTGTACCCATATTTACCTAGTGAAAACAGCTATTTATTCAGATATATACACTTGTCCAAGCATGCACTAGAACCTAATTAAAATATAATTCTCTAAAATGACTCTCATGTATGCAAATTAATGGGAGAACCAGCAGGATGGTAAAGCTGACTCAAAGAGAATTTAATATACAATGTATGTAGGCACTGAAAGAATGCTAGACAATTACTAGGTTAGATACAAAATTGATTAACTTCCTGCTGGGCAATTAAACTGTAACATTTGGATTTATCTCTTCTACCAGATAGGAATCTCTTGTACCTTTAACAGATAAACACCTACAAGATTTTATCTATAACTTTGGGGACTGGCCTTAATCAATACTAAATAGTAAAATACACCAAGGCACAAATAATCTTACAAAGAATGACATAATTCTGCGGTGATCCTGATGCAGTCTCCAGCATGCAGAACCTGCAGTCAACCTGGCACCTTAAGGCTAAGCTCGGATACTTTTTTAAACAATGTGTAACAATAATAATAATTTTCCATGTATTGAGCTTTCATCTACCAAGTGCTAGGCACTGGGCGATCTCACCTACTTTATCTTATTTAATCCTCTCAACATTTCTCTGTGTGAGAAGGTTGGGTCTGATCACACATATCAAAGGATTTGCAACCAGAATTTGGGATAGGCAAAAAACAAGAAAGGAATGGAGTTAGGAGGAAGCTGTATTCCAAGTCTAGGTACCTGCATCAACAAAAGCAGAGGAAGAAAATCTCAAAAGTATGTAATTTTGGAGTAAAAATGAAGAATTCGGATCTCTAAAATTGTTATTGCAAGTTAATTATGTGACAAACATGCATTTTGGCTTACTCAAATACATTTTACGACTATGTACTTTACATGTTTCACATATCACTGTTTGTGACAAAGACAATGGGTAAAAAGACAAAGATGTTATAGTAGTTCTATGAAGAATAGAAGAGAGGGAAATAATGTCTTGGGTGTTTAATGTCCAGAAACAGAATATCAAACTTATTAAAATCAAGAGATAGACCAGGCACAGTAGCTTACACCTGTAATCTCAACACTTTGGGAGGCCAGGGTGGGTGAATCACAAGGTCAGGAGTTTGAGACCAGCCTGGCCAATATGGTGACACCCACTGTCTACTAAAAATACAAAAATTAACCAAGCATGATGCCACTTTCCTATAGTCCCAGCTACTTGGGAGGCTGAGGCAGAAGAATTGCTTGAACCCAGGAGGTGGAGGTTGCAGTGAGCCAAGATCATGCCACTGCATACCAACCAGGGCAACAGAACTAGACTCTGTCTCAAAAAAAAAAAAAAAAAAAATCAAGAGATGAACCATTCCATACATGAAAACATGAGTTCCATTATACTATGTCACAACCACAGAAATCAGCGCCTTGTAAATTGTTATAATCTATTTGCTATTACCTTCTGGAATGAGTATGTAAGTACATGCAGCTACATGTTTACCGTGCAAACAATCCCAATCATTGCAAAGCTAATATGCATTTAAAAATCTCATTTAGTTATTAAATCTTCACTGTATTAGGTTAGATACATGAGATGGCTTTTTATAAGCAAATGTCTTTGGGATGCAACAACATTCTTTTTAGAAATTGTGATTTATTATTACTCTGAGGAAAGGATTGATTTCCCAGAATCTTTTATTTTTGGTAAATGTCCAGCTCTGAATATACTGCAGTGACTACATTGCAGGGCCACTAAATTCACCTGAAAAAAAGTTCTGTGATTTAGCTAAGTTTGCATATCCAAGGTGGAGTAGCAATCAATTCTATGATTTAATTCTAAAATTCTTCCATAAAATAAGCGGAAACATAATTGATTTTACCAGATTGATATTATTAATATGTGGGGGTTCAGTCAGGGTGGAAGGAAGAGGTGTAAGAGAATGTATAAAGGAAGTTATATAAAATAGTCACATACCTTCTTGGAAGGCTGAAAGGTTTTTCAAAAGCTTCAAGATAAGTTACGGCTGAAGGCAAGCCAATTCTCTTTGGGTTAATAACAGGAGTAAATAACAAAGGAATGTAAGGGAGTTTATCTAAATAACTTGTTTATTCACGTGGTCCTAAAACTAACCTTTAATCATTCATGAGCTGGATGGCTCTCTTGTGAGGAGGGCAACCAGGTTTATTACCCACAAACGGTGTTTGCTTTAGGCCTTGGAACCTGGCCTTTAGTCATTACCCTTGAGTGGTGTTGACTCAAAGCCTTTGTCATTTAATGTGTGCTAACTAAAGTCCGACAAGGGCAGTGAGTGAGCAGCAGTGGCTGCTAACTCTGTCTGCAGTGTCTGTGGCCATGGATCCTTAGCCTGGTCTTTCACTGAATATTGGTGTTTCAGTGCATTTGTTCAACCGTCGCTGGGTCAGTGTCTGCAGGTGGGACCCCAACATTAATATTTAGTCAATTTAATATACTTAGATGTACCACATTATTCTGGGATAGAAAATTTAAAGAGAAAACTATTGTATTAAGAAATTCAGATTTTAAAGAGCACAAAGGTCCTCTGTGCTCCATCCTCTTTAATGTACAAGAAAACTGAGGCTATTTTGTAAGTTAATTACTTGTTTTTGTCTATAAATTTTGATTCTTAAAATATGAAGGATTGTCAGAGAGATGTTTCCCCTTGTTTCCATTCTCTTCATCCTTACTCCTTTCCTTAAAAGACTATGAATTACTCTCAAGTGTCCATGATACATGCACCAGTAATACACAAGCCGTTACAGAGAAGAATAATTTGATCTAAGAAAAGATGTCAGTGATATTTTGGTTTTGCAAACAATATAATCATAGAGCTTTTTCAGAATATTCTCTACCACTCTTCAAACACAATGGTTGCAAGAATAATCAGTATTTTTAGCCCCACTCTCCTCATTGGGATATTCTAAGAAGTAACATCATCCTGGGATACTATTCAAGAGCAATCTTAAAGCTTTTAAGAGCAGAGGAATTTATTATGCTGCCTTCTTTCCAAGTCACCCCTATCCAAAAACAGAAGAGCATCTTTACCATTTTTCACTAAGGTACAAACCATGTTCCATGTGCTCAGTAGGTGGGCCATCCTCCATACATGTTTTTTTACCTTCTAGATGGCCAACCCCCAGTCTAGTAGTAGGTAGGGATCTAGTAGTAGGTAGGGATTGATCCTGAAGCTGCCCTTTACCTATTCACCCTTTACCTATTTATCAGGGGAGAGCTAGCATGTACCCACTCACTTGAAAGGAATCTTTCCTCCCAACTACCAATTCCCTACCACATACTCTTTCTGTATATGCCAAGTAACATTTTTGAAAAAGGCTGAAACACTGGATGTATCAGTCAGGATTAAGTTATACTTCGGCAACAATGTCCCCAAAATATCCATGACTTAACAATCACAAGAGTTTTATGCCTCAATTATATCACATATCCATCTTGGGCTGGCTGTGTCTCTGCCTTATATCGTATTCACTCCACAGCTTTGGTGAATAGGAGAGAAACCTCTAGCTAGAATTTTGTGGGTCATTGGGACAGAGGAAAAAGAAAAAAAAAGGGGCTCTTAAAAATTTTGGTTTGAAGTGATGCAAGGCAATTATACTCGTATTACATTGTTAAAGCAAGTCACATGGCCAAGTTGTTATTCAATTATTCAGGAAAATATAAAGCTATTTCTGAAAAGGGCAGCAAATATTTGTGAACTGCAATACTATCATCCATACAAGGGAACCAAAAACAATAGGAAGCAGTTTCAGATTCAAAAATAGTATTCCAAAAGGAATCTACCTTTCTCAAGGAGAAAGTGGGGGAAGAGCCTGGACGTACATGTTGGCGACCAGAGAAATGCTAAATGTAGAGTGGTAAGATGTACCTTTTTTAAAGCAAGCAATTTACTAACCAGCCTTAGACTTTTTATAGATCAATAAATAGAAAAATATATGGATAAATGCTAGGTGGATAGATAGCTAGGTAGGCAAATAGATAAATAGATGGATAGATGATAGAGAGGGAGAGAGAGATGATATGAGATAAACACTCTAGAAAACTCATACATGATAGAGATAAACACTCTAGAAAACTCATACTAATTTAAAGTATAAACTCATTCTACATGTTATTTTAAATTAAAGTTGTTTATTTTATTTTTTTAACTATAAATTCACAGGCATATGCTCTTAAGTTCATAGTTTGAAAACATAAGTTTTGATATAAAAGTTATTTTATTATCTGCTAGAGTTGAACATGTAAATGTAGAGTTTTCTATCATTTTGGAATAACTTTTTGCATTTCTCTAGAATCTACTTAGCTGCAAATTTACAATTAGATTTTTATAATGCTACCATTTTTTCCAGTGTTTATATTTCCATTTTGAAACATTTGAGTGATGTCATTCAGTTACTTGATTTGACATGGGTATAGACTCATAAATTTCAGAAATGTAAGTTAATTTGTCTAAACTTTTGTCCAATTTTATCCTTTGAAAACTCTGGCTAAATTCTCATCTTCTAGAGAACATATAATTTTAACATGTTTATGTTTATGTTTATGAAATATACACAAAAATGAAAGTAGGAATCTTAATAATTGAGTTTCTCTTTTAGGTGGCCACTATACTACTTCTGAATCCCTGGAGACAAGAGAGGTGAGATCATAGGAAGTCATTTAGCTCTAGTCTGAAGATAGTAGATAGAAAGGAGAATTTTTGTTTCTCTATTCCTTTGAAAAAAGCACAGAACTATTTCAAGATGATTAATTGTGATAAGGCACAAATGTGGAATTCAATCTGGTCCTAATTTTTCTTTAAAGCAATACATCTGTATACACACACAGAAATGGAAATAATAAATGAATTCAGCAAATTTGTAGTATGCAAAATAAATCGTATTTCAAATACACTAAAAATAATATAACCAAAGTGTAGGACTTACATACTAAAAACAAAAAGAGTAATTGAAATATTATCGAAAAATTAAAGAAAACCTAAATAAATGCAAAGATATCCCATGTTCAAGGAATGGAAGATTTACTATTAATAAGATTTAGGCAATACACCTGAAATTATTTGACAGATTTAACACAGAACTCCAACTGCCTATTTGCAGAAATGGGCAACCAGATCTTAAAATTCATGTGGAAATTCAAGGGGCCCAGAGTAGCCAAAATAATCTTTGGTGAGAACAAAGTTGCAGGGCATATGTCTCCCAATTTCAAAACTTAATACAAAGTTACAGTAATCAAGATAGTATGGTATTGGAATAAAGATAGACCAATGAACCAATAGAATTGAGAGTCCAAAAATCAACCCATACATTTATTGTTAATTAAGTTTTGATGAAGGTGCCAAGATTGTTCTATGGGGAAATAATGCTTTAACTGCTTCAACTGGCTCATTCAACACATGGTGCTGGGACAACTGGATATCCATGTGCAAAAGAATAAAGTTGGATTCCCACTTCATATCATACACAAAAATTGACTCAAAATAGATCAGAGACCTAACTGTAAGAATTAAAACTTTAAAACTCTTAGTCAGAAAATAGCTGTAAATCTGCATGATCTTGGATTAGGCATGGTTTCTTTTAGCTATGATACCAAAAACATAAGCAACAAAATTAAAAACAAATAAATTCAACTTCATCAAAATTTTAAAAGGACACTATCAAGAAAGTAAGAAGACAACCCGCAGAATGAGAGAAAATGTTTGCCAATCATATATATTTGATAAGAGTCTACTATCCAGAAAATGTAAAGGACTCTTACAACTCAACATTAAAAAGAAAATCTGATTAAAATGCAGGCAAATGATTTGAATAGATATTTCTCCAAAAAAAAAAAAATACAATGGCCATTTAACACATGGAAAGATGCTCAACATCATTAATGATTAGGAAAATACATACCAAAACCACAGTGAGATACCATATAACACCCACTGGAATGGCTGTAATTCCCTTTAAAGGAAAATAAGAAGTGTTGGTGAGAATGTGGATAAATTGAAACTCTCATACATTGCTGGTAGGAGCATAAATGATGCCACTGCATGACAAGAGTCTGGAAGTTTCTTACAAAGTTAAACACAAAATTACCACATGACCCAGCAATTCCACTCATAGCTAAATACCCAAGAGAATTGAAAAGAAATGTTCTCACCAAAACTAGCACATGAAAGTTCATAACAGCATTATTTATAGTAGCCCAAAATGGAAACAACCCAAATGTCTGTCAATGATGAACAGACAAACAAAATGTGATATATCCATTTAATAAAAGAAAATATTCAGCCATCAAAAGGAATGAGGTATGTTACATGCTACAACATGAATGAAATTTAAAAGCATTATGGTAAGTGAAAGAAACCAGACACAGAAAGCCACATAATGTATTATTCCATTTATATGAAGTTTCCAGAATAGGCAAATACATGCAGAAAGTTGATTTGAGGGTTTCCAGAAGATTAAGGAAGAGAGAAATTGTGACTGATAATGCATATATGTATAGAATCTCTTTTTCGAGTAATTGAAATGTTCTGAAATTAGATTGGGTGATTTTTTTGCAACATAGTGAATGCATTAAAAAACTACTGAATTGTACACTTTAAAAATTTAAGTTCTCTGTTATGTGCATTATACTTCAACAAAAAAATAACGTAGTACATCTTTATAAGTGTTTGATTATTTTCCTCTATCATTGACAAAGTTATTTGATATTACAAGATCCCACAAATCATGGCCTTTACCTATTTAAATCATTTTGATTCTCAATGTAGAGGGAAGAGAGGCACAATTAGGTTGTCTCAGCTACTAGAGCTTTATGTGAAACAGAGACAACAATGCCGCACAAAGAACCAAAATATTGGTTAAAATACAATTGTTTTATTAAAGCTGAAAGTGGTTCTGGTGTCTCCATAACTCGAATTACTTTCTTCTGAGAAATTGGACACCTTTGATCTACCCTCTGGTGTTCTGCCTTTGAGTATGACTCAGCTATTTTCTCTTTTGCCTTCTATTGCTCTTGCTATGCATAACTTTCTCAGTGAATATCTTTCAATCAGATTCCTGCAGAATAAGTATGCAATTGGCTCACCCAACATATCCAGTGAGATTATCCTTGATTGGCAGAAAGCTAGTTCCACACTTCCGACTAGAACACTGGCTACTCTACAGATACCAGCTATATTCCAGGGAAAGATTGTAGGATCATACAATATAAAGTAAGGAGAACTCTATGTGTTTCTACTCAACATAAATAATCTGATATTTTCATGAGAAGGCATCAGTCAGACCCAAATTGAGAGATATAATTAATGAATCTATGCTCTGCAGAAAGGCAGACCACCAGAGACAAACCAAGGCTGAGGGACTCAGCTTGGTAAAGACAAAAAAGACATGACAACTAAGTAAAATTTATGATTCCGAATTGGATGCTAAGCCAGAAAAAAAAAATGCCATATTGGGCCTACCAGTGAAAATGTAAAAGAACTACAGATTTGATAATACTATTGCATCAATGTTAAGTTTCCTAATTTTGATAATTGCACAAAGGTCATATAAGAGTGTGCCCTTTTTCTATTAGGAAATGCACTGTGATGGTTAATACTGAATGTCAACTTGATTGGACTGAAGAATGCAAAGTATTCTTCCTGGGTGTGTCTGTGAGGGTGTTGCCAAAAGAGATTAACATTTGATTCTGTGGACTGAGAGAGGCAGACCCACACTCAGTCTGGATGGGCACCATCTAATCAGCTGCCAGCGAGGCTACAATAAAAGCAGAGAGAGGAATGTGGAAGGACTAAACTTGCTGAGTCTTCTGGCCTTCATCTTTCTCCCATGCTGGATACTTTCTGTCCTCAAACATTGGGCTCTAAGTTCTTCAGCTTTTGGACTCTTGGGATTACACCAGTGGTTTGCCAGGGCGCTCAGGCCTTTGGCCACAGACTGAAGGTGACATTGTCAGCTTCTCTACTTTTGAAATTTTGGGACTGGGATTGGCTTCCTTGCTCCTCAGCTTGTTGACAATCTATTGTGAGACTTTACCTTATGATCGTCTGAGTCAGTACCCCTTAATAAAGTCCCTTCCATATACCCATCTATCCTATTAGTCCTGTCCCTCTAGAGAACCCTAATATATGCAAATTAAAAATTTTTGTTGAACTATTCTCAAATCATTCCCTAAAATTCATAAAAATATGTATATATGATCTGTATATAATATGTAATATGTATTTGTGATATTAGAATATATATTAGAGAGAGCATATATTTATAAGGTTTATTATATTCATAATATGTATGTAGTATATTATGTGCATATATGTGCACATATGTTTAATACAAATTTATCTAATACACACCCATAATCACAGAAAGAAAAAAATATTAAAAGAGAGAAGATAATGTATAGCAAAGGCACAAAGAGTTGCTGGTTAGATCTGGGAAAAGAGCATTCACAAGTTTTTTGAGCAATTCTTCCAACTTTTTTCCAAGTATAAAATTATTGTAAAATAGAAAATAAAAATTTAAAAATGGATAGTGAGCTATGCATATTAAAGCACTAAAAGAGGGGATCATAGTCATGGCTAAATTATGATCTGAATTAAGTGTACAGGCATACCTCAGAAATATGGTGCATTGGGTTCCAAAGCAGCACAATAAAGTGAATATCACAAAAAAGCAGGTCATGCAAATTTTTTGGTTTCCTAGTGCATATAAAAGTCATGTTTATGCTACATTTTAGTCTCTTAAGGAGGCAATAGTTTTCTGCCTAAAAAAAAAAAAAGTACGTGCCTTAATTTAAAAATAGTTTATTGCTAAAAATTTATAACCATCTGAGACCTCAGCCAGTTACGATCTTTTTCCTAGTGAAGGGTCTTGCCTTGATGTTGATATGCTAACAAATAAGGCTGATGGTTATTAAAGGCTAATGGCTGTGGCAATTTCTTTCTTTCCTTTTTTTTTTTTGATGGAATCTTGCTCTGTCACCCAGGCTGGAGTGCAGTGGTGTGATCTCGGCACCACAATCTCTGACTTTTGGGTTCAAGCAATTCTCCTGCCTCAGCCTCCTGAGTAGCTGGGACCACAGGCTTACATCATCATGCCCAGCTAATTTTTGTATTTTTATTAGAGACAGAGTTTCAATATGTTGGCCAGTCTGGTCTTGAACTCCTGACCTCATGATCCACCTGCCTCCGCCTCCCAAAATGCTGGAATTAGTGGCATGAGCTGCTGTGCCCAGCCAGGCAATTCCTTAAAACAAGACAGCAATGAAATTTGCCACATTGCTGGACTTTTCCTTTCATGAAAGATTTCTGTGTAGCATACAATGCTGTTTGATAGCATTTTACTCACAAGAGCACTCCCTTTAAAACTGGGATCAATCCTCTCAAATTCTGCCACTATATTATCAAGTATGTTCATATAATATTTTAAATTCTTTGTTGTCATTTCAACAATGTTTACAGCATCCTCACCGGGAGGAGAGGATCTCAAAAAGCCACTTTCTTTGCTCAACCACAGAACCAACAAATCAGTCATGTTTTCAGGCTCCACTTCTGATTCCAGTTCTCTTTTTATTTTCACCATATCTTCAATAACTTCCTCCACTGAAGTTTTGAGCTCTTTAAAGTCATCTGTGAAAGTTGTAACCAAGTTATTCCAAAATCATGTTAATGTTGATATTTTGACCCCCTCCCATGAGTCACAAATGTTCCTAATGGTATCTACAATAATGAACATTTTTCCAGAAGTTTTTCAGTTTACTATGCCAGATTTATCAGAGTAATCACTATCAATGCTAACTCTAGCCTTAAGAAATGTATTTCTTAAGTAATAAAACTTGAAAATCAACATTACTCCTTGATCAATGGACTGCAGAATAGATGTTGGGTTAGCAGGCATGAAAACAATGTCAATCTCCTAGTACATCTCTATCAGAGCTCTTGGGCGACAAGGTGCATTATCAGTAAACAGTAATGTTATGACAGGAACCTTTTTCCCTGAGCAGTTGGTCTCAACAGTGGACTTCCAATATTCAGTAAAACATGCTGCAGGAAAGTGCACTGCTATCCAGGCTTGGTTGTTCCTTTTACAGTGCCCCAGCAGAGTTGATTTAACATAACTTTTAAGAGCCACAGGGTTTGTGAAATGGTCTGTGAGTACTGACTTCAACTTAAAGTCACCAGTTGCATTAAGCCCTTAACAAGAGAGCCTGTCCTTTAAAGCATTGAAGCCAGGCACTGACTCATCTCCAGCTTTGAAAGTCATAGATGGCATCTTCCAGTTTAAAGCTGTTTCATCTAAACTAAATATCTGTAATTTAGCAAACCCACCTCAATCGTCTTATACCGAGAGCCAGCTCAGCCATAGAGACCCCCACCCAGGCTGTGCTGAAGGAACTGAGAGGCAGACACCCAGACAGAACAGCAAAGTGGGTCTATCCAGGGGCCAGCAGCCTTCTGAACTGAGAGCCTTGGGGGTTGACAGCATTCCAAGCTGAAGGCCTTTGAGTAGACTCTGACCCATGCATTTATTCTCTCTGAACAGGTGATCCTTATTAACAAACAGATGGTTGGTATTTTCTCATAACACAAAATATGCCTAATAGGCATCTGGTGCCTACTTAACCACTGATCACAGACAAACTAAAAAGTATTCTCCACGAGGGAGCCACGGGGGCAGGGTCAGATATCGTTTTTTTTGTTTGTTTGTTTGTTTTGTTTTTGTTTTTTGGTTTTTTCTTTTTTTTTGCAATGGAGACAGGAAGGAATAAGAGAAGAAAATAACAAACAAGCTGCCAACCAATATTTCATTTAAACCTGTGAAATACTATGCAATTACTGAGGAGTGATTTACTTCCAATTATGTATTCACTTTTAGAGTAGTTGTGATGTGGTACTGATAAGAATGTATGTTTTGTGGATTTGGGGTGGAGAGTTCTGTAAATGTTTATTAAGTTTACTTGTTCCAGGTCTGAGTTCAAGTCCTGGATATCATTGTTAATTTTCTGTCTTGTTGATCTGTCTAATATTGACAATGTGATGTTAAAGTCTCCCACTATTATTGTGTGGGAGTCTAAGACTCTATATAAGGTATTAAGAACTTGCCTTATGTACCTGGGTGTTCCTGTATTGGGTGTATATATATTTAGGATTGTTAGCTCTTCTTGTTGCATTGATCCTTTTACCATTATAATGTCCTTCTTTGCCTCTTTTGATCTTTGTGCTTTAAAGTCGAATTGCAACACCTGCTTTTTTTTTTTTTTTTTTTTTCTCTCTCTCCATTTGGTTGGTAAATCTTCCTCCATCCCTTTGTTTTGAGTCTTTGTATATCCTTGCATGTGAGATGGGTCTGGATGCAGCATACCAATGGGTTTTGGCTTTTTATCCAATTACCCTGTCTGTGTCTTTTGGTTGGGGCATTTAGTCAATTTAAATTTAGGATTAATATTAATATATGTGAGTTTAATACTGCCATTTAATTCTAGCTGGCTGTTTTGCCCATTAGTTGATGTAGATTCTTCATTATGTTGATGCTCTTTACCTTTTGGTATATTTTTGGAATGGCTGATACTGATTGTTCCTTTCTATGTGTAGTGCTTCTTTCAGAAGCTCTTGTAAAGCAGGCCTGGTGATGATGAAATCTCTGAGTGCTTGTTTGTTCACAAAAGATTTTATTTTTCCTTCACTTTTGAAGCTTAGTTTGGCTGGATATGAAATTCTGGGTTGAAAGTTCTTTTCTTTAAGGATGTTGAATACTGGCCCCCACTCTCTTCTGGCTTGTAGGGTTTCTGCTGAGAGATGTGCTATGAACCTGATTGGCTTCCCTTTGTGGGTAACCTGACTTTTCTCTCTGGTTGCCCTTAGCATTTTCTCCTTCATTTCAACCCTGGTGAATCTGATGATTATGTGCCTTGGGGTTGCTCTTCTTGAGGAATATCTTTGTGGTGTTCTCTGTATTACCTGGAGTTGAATATTGCCCTGCCTTGCTAGGTTAGAAAAATTTTCCTGGATAATATGCTGAAGAATATTTTCCAGCTTGGATTCATTCTCTTCGTCACATTCAGGTACACCTATCAAACATAGATTAGGTCTTTTCACATAGTCTCGTATTTCTTGGAGACTTTGCTCATTCATTTTTACCTTTTTTCTCTAATCTTGCCTTCTCGTTTTATTTCATTGAGTTAGTCTTTGACCTCTGATATCCTTTCTTCTGCTTGGTCAATTCAGCTATTAAAACTTGTGCATACTTCACGAAGTTTTTGTGTTGTGTTTTTCAGCTCCATTAATTCACTTGTATTCCTCTCTAAATTGTCTATTCTTATTAGTATTTCGTCAAACCTTTTTTCAAGGTTCTTAGTTTCTTTGCATTGGGTTAGAACATGTTCTTTTAGCTCACAGTTTCTCATTATCAACCTTCTGAAGCCTGATTCTGACAATTCATCACATTCTTTCTCCATCAGGCCTTGTTCCCTTGCTGATGAGGAGCTATGATCCCCTAAAGGAGAAGAGGCATTCTGGTTTTGGGTGTTTTGAGCCTTTTTGCACTGGTTTCTTCCCATCTTTGTGGATTTATCCACCTGTCATCTTTGAAATTGCTGACTTTCAGATTGGGCCTCTGAGTGGACATCCAGCTTGTTGGTGATGATGTTATTTCTGTTTCTTTGTTTTCCTTTGGTGGACGCCCCTCCCCCAAAGAGCTGGACCTTCCCAGGTTCAGCTGTGCTTGCTGTGAAACTCAACCGTCAGTGTTTCCAATTGCTGTTGTTTTGTGGGGGTGGGACCAGCCGAGCCTGATCACTCCACCGCAGAGCCCCCTTTTTTCTTTTCCTACTTGAACGGTTGATTCTCTCCCAGGTGTCTCAGCCACCCACCAAAAAGGTGCTGGGATCTATGCAATTTCCCATACAGTGACCATGCAGGCTGAAACAGTGGTGCTGAGATTCATGGCACTTTTCTGCCCGGGAATCTCCCGTTCTGGCTCCTGGCTTCAGTCCCCCTTTCAATCAGCTGAATGGGTGACTCTGCCTTCCCAGAGCTCCAAATGCCAATCAAAAGGGCACTCCATCCCCCATACTCCGCACTGAGAACCGCAGCACTGGGGCACCGGCAACACAGCCGCACCAGCCAAAAGAGTCACTCTGGTGACCCGTGGGGCTCCTCTGCTGGGAATCTCCTGGTCCGTGGACAACAAAAATTCATCTGGAAGTCTGGTGTCCACTCACTCCCTGTGCCTTCACTGGGAGCTGCAATCCTGAGCTGCTGCTAGTCGGCCATCTTGGATCTCTCTCCCAGATATCTTAAAGAATTTTTTTAACTGATGTATGATATTTATACATTGTCCTGCCAGTTTGGAATGCCCCAAGTAGTTTTCTGCTTGGAGGAAGCTGGTTACATTTTCCTTGCCATGGTTCTTCCTAGCAAACAATATACTCTCATACATTCAGCATTTCTCAATATTCATAAACAACATTTCTCAACATCAATATTTATAAACTTAACATTTCTCAGCCATCTTAGCTAGCTCTTCTGGATGCTGCAGCTTCTACATCAGCACTTGTGGTTTCATCTTGCACTTTTATGTTACAGAAATGGCTTCTTTTTTTAAACCTCATGAACAAACCTCTGCTAGCTTCAAACTTTTCTTCTGAAGCTTCCTCACCTCCCTCAGCCTTCACAGAGCTGACGAGAGTTGGGACTGTGCTCTGGCTTATGAATGTTGTGGCTGGTTTGATCTTCTTTCCAGACCTTTAAAACTTCCTCCACATTACCAACAAGACTGTTTCACTTTCTTATCATTTGAGTGTTTACTGAAGTAGCACTTTTAATTTTCTTCAAGAAATTTTCTTTTGCATTTACAACTTGGCTAACTTTTTGGTGTAACAGAAGTAGCTTTCAAGCTGTCTCAGGTTTGGCATCTTTCTCACTAAGATTAATCATTTCTAGCTTTATTTAAAGTGAGAGATGTGGGGCTCTTGCTCTCACTTAAATGTTTGGGAGAGAGACAGGGAAGAGCCTGTTGACAGAGCTGTCATAATAGACACATTTATTAATGATGGGTACAGTTGGTAGAACCCCAAAACAGTTACAATTTGACATTAAAGATCACTGATCACAGATGACCATAACAGATATAATAATAATGAAAAACTTTGAAATATTGTAAGAATTACCAAAATATGACATAGCAACATGAAATGAGTGCAAATGTTCTTAGAAAAAAAATGGCTCTAATAGAGCTGCTTGACTTAGGGTTGCCACAAACCTTTAATTCATAAATAAATAAGTAAATAAAACCCTAAAAATAAACAAAAAAAACCCTCAATATCTATTAAGTGCAATAAAGCAAACTGCAATTAAATAAAAGTATTTCTATAATTGGAGTCTGAAAGGGAAAGGAAAGAAAGACTGGTGAAGGAAAAACATATAAACAACCTGGTGGAAATATTTTCATATTTGGTGGAAGCAATTTGCATGTATGAATTGCTTGACAAACAATCAGAATAAAAACACAAAGTATCCCATGCCAAGTGGTACAGTATTTATGGCAGTAGCCTCAAATGGTCAATACTAGATATGAAGCATTTAACAGAATACTACCAGTATGCTTTGAATGACACTAATTGTATTAGTTTCCTACGGTTTTCATAACTAATATAAACTGAATGGTTTAAAATAGTGGAAATGGATTCTCACAGTTCTGCAGGCTAGAAGCCTGAAATCAAGTTTTTGGCAAGACTATGCTGCCCCTGAAAGCTCTAGGGAAGTATCCTTCTTTGCTTCTTCCTCTTTTCTGGTGGCTCCTGGCAATCCCTGGCATTCCCTGGCTTATAGCTGCATCACTCCAGTCTCTGCTCCATTTCTTTACGCCTCTTCTCTGTTTGTGTCTCTCTGTATGTCTTCTCATAAAGACATCAGTCATTGGGCCAGGTGCAGTGGTTCACACCTGTAATCCCAGTACTTTGGGAGGCTGAGACGGGTGGATCACAAGGTCAAGAGATCGAGACCATCCTGGTCAACATGGTGAAACCCTGTCTGTACTAAAAACACAAAAAATTAGCTGGACATGGTGGCACATGCCTGTAATCCCAGCTGCTCAGGAGGTTGAGGCAGGAGAATTGCCTGAACCCAGGAGGTGGAGGTTGCAGTGAGCCAAGATTGCGCCATTGCACTCCAGCCTGGGTAACAAGAGCAAAACTCTGTCTCAAAAAAAAAAAAAAAAAAAAAAAAAAAAAGACATCAGTCATTGGATTTAGAACCCACACTAGGTCAGTATGACCTCATTTTAACTCATTTCATCTGCAAATACTTATTTCCAAATAAAGTCACCTTCTGAGGTCCCAGGTGGACCTGAATTTTGAGAAGACACTGTTTAACCCCTACACTAATAATGCCAAGCACAATTAATTTTCATATTTTAATCAGTTACCAGAATATTGCTGATTATAATATATAAAATTACAAGTTTAGTAGTGCATACTATAATATTATAATGACAATACCATGTTAGTATTTTATAATCAGTTTGTCTCTGCACCACAGTCATACATCTTCCTTCTTCTCATCTCATTTACTCATTAGCAACTAAAACCCAATAGCATATGTTATTAAAAATATCATCGATAGGGTATTGTTTGTTTAACATTTATATAACTCTAAGTCATAAATATTTTAACCAACATTAGATTATTCTATACATACATTTGATAATTTATCTTAATTCTCTCTTACTAACTGAAAATTAAAAATTATCTTGACTTTTTTATTTGGTGAATATTAATTTTAATATTGCAAAACTAGCTAAAATTACCACATTTCGTAAAATCTAAGATGTTATTATTTGTAAAATGTGCCATTATTTTAGGTATCACTAAAAAAGAAGAATACTACCAATTAAACTATGACACAATACTTAGAATTATTTTATACTTACTGAACCACTCTTTTAGACCTTCTTAGACATGCTTTTGTTTTTGTTTTTGAGACAGAATTTCTCTCTTTTCACCCAGGCTGGAGTGCTATGGTGTGATCTCAACTCACTGCCTCAACTTCCGCCTCTTGCATTCAAGCGATTCTTACGCATTAGCCTCCCGAGTAGCTGGGATTACGGGTGTCTGCCACCATGCCTGGCTAATTTTTGTATTTTTAGTGCAGACTGGGTTTAATCATGTTGGCCTGGCTGGTCACAAACTCCTGACCTCAGGTGATCCACCCACCTCGACCACCCAAAGTCCTCAGATTATAGGCGTGAGCCACTGTGCCCAGCCAGACATGTTATTTTTGTTACTATACGGTATGTATCCTAAAATGAAAAGGTTTTATTTTAAGATAAAAAGGATAGAGAGAATTGTTTTATTTATAAAATTAAATTGGCAAAGGAATTCTTAGAATTTTACATTCGACCTCAAATTAATTTTTTACCTACTTAAATTAATTTTTGGATTGATGACTCAGAGGCATAAAAATCCTGTTTCCATTCAATATCATCTTTTGAGCTAACAAGAGCACTGGCAATGCGGCATTTTTTAAGTGTTTCACTGTTGTCTCCTGGATGCCTTTATAAGCTCCTGTCATTCAGTCTACAAGCTTTGATACCAGTATTTTGTTTGTTTGTTTTTGACTAAAATTACAGTTTTATCATTTCCCCTGATTTGAATCACAAGCCACCTTCTGTTTAAAAGCAGTAGTGCTAAACAAGTCTTTTTCATATATCTTAGTCACAAAACAACTCTGCTTCATCTACTGGTGGCAATCTTTCTCAGGTCCAATAAAGCAAATGGATACTGCTTTTGAGAAAATATAGAATGGTAGTCTTTTCACGAATGATAAATATTTGCTCCAATAATATAAATTTTACATTTTGCTGATTCATTGCCTCTGAAAACACAAACAAGTTTTCAGATTGGAGACTGAATCACACTGTACTCTTTGTGAAGACATTTTGGAGGGCAAAATGTCAACCCGTGTAGCAACAACCATGCACTTGACTCCAATGAAGTGGGAACAATATGAAGAGCTGTGACCAAGTTGCCATAGTTGTTGACCTAAAGTAGGAGTCAGGAAACGTTTTCTGTAAAAAGCCAGATAGTAAATAGTTTAGGTGTTGCAGACTATATGGCTTCAGTTGCAACTACTCAACTCGGCCTTTTTACTATGAACGCAGCCATATACAAAATGTAAGAGAATGAGCATGGTTGTGTTACTACAAAGCTTTATTACAAAAATTGGTTACTGACCCCTGACTGTTGGAATGGGCACATGACCTAAGCTGGTATGATAAGATTCTTCCCTCAGCTGGAGAAGGAAAGTGTTTAAATAGCAGACTCTACAACCGAAACTCAGCCATGGGACAACTTGGCTGAAAAAATGGAGCTAACATATTGAAAGAAGCAAAGACAACAGACAGAATCATCTCAGTATTCAAGGTTATGAATCATTTTTTTTCCCCTGAGGTCAACACTTCCTCTGACCTTTCTGTGCTTTCATTACTTTAATCAATATAGTCTTTTTTTTTTTTTTTTTTTTTTTGCATAAGCTGATTCAACTTCTGTTTCTATTGTTTGTTATCCCTGGCTAGGTAATCTTAGTCAAGTTACTTAAACTCTCCACATCTCAGGCTCTCAATTTATAAAATATGAACAAAAATTAATCTATTTTACCAGATTTATATGGACGTTAAATGACATATGGTATGGGAAAGTGTATAAAGCAGTGTCTGGCAAAGAAAAACACTATGCAAATATTATCATCATCATTATCATCATCATCAAACATTGCTAAAAATTTGGTTGCTTTCAAGAATATAATATGCATCTAGAATGTTATATTTACATTAAGAGAGAGGAGAGTTAGTTCACACAGGTAAATCTTGGCAAATACAGCTCATTAATTTTCCCTTCATAGTAAAGATTATAGTGGCAATGGAGGGAAAGACCTGTCAATAATATAGATGATAAGACTGATATCTTCAGAATCAGGAATAAATGTGCTAAATTAAACAGAAGCATGGCCATAAAAATAACCAGTGAAGCGTATGTTTATAACCCGAAGGCTTAAGTCAGATCGATTCATTTCTTAACTAAGTTGTTCATCTGCAAATTGGAATTTGGCAATTTATCTTATTAATCTTTGAAATATAACCAGTGCTTCAGTAGTTTGAGATGCCAGATAGAAACTACTTATGCAAATCCAAACTATAATTAGATCAAGTTAAATAATTCATATCTAATTAAAAACATTTAAAGCATCCATTAGAGTATATCCATATTCTGTTTCTTTTCTTTTCTTTTTTTTTTTTTTTTTTTGAGAAGGAGTTTCACTCTTTTTACCCAGGCTGGAGTGCAATGGTGCGATCTCGGCTCACCGCAACTTCCGCCTCCTGGGTTCAGGCAATTCTCCTGCCTCAGCCTCCTGAGTAGCTGGGATTATAGGCACGCGCCACCATGCCCAGCTAATTTTTTGTATTTTTAGTAGAGACGGGGTTTCACCATGTTGACCAGGTTGGTCTCGATCTCTCGACCTTGTGATCCACCCGCCTCGGCCTCCCAAAGTGCTGGGATTACAGGCTTGAGCCACCGCGCCCAGCCTCATATTCTGTTTCTTAAAGAATATTCAAAACAGGAAAAAATAACTTTTATACCGGGAGTGCAATTTAGTGTGCACAGTGGCTTCCTAATCTGTAATACCTACACCGCGTAACTCCAGTGTGTGAACTGTAATGCTGTCCATCCCTGGGAAGGAAAGAGGCAGAAGATTTTGATTCTTCTTAGAGTGTATCCTTCCATATGTGCTTCTTGAAGAGCATAATCTCCCTAAGTTTTCTCTTTTCTTCAGCAAATAAATCAAGCCATTTCCTTTTGTCATTTCTTCACACAGGCTATTCCCAATGCCTCTAATAGTATTTCAATTGCTTTCTTTCAGAGTGCCTCCAAATTTTTCAAATCTAGGGTCACCATGTAATTTATTATCCAAAACAGGTCAGTTTGGGGAACAAAAAGAAGTGCTAAAATAATGAATGATTTTAATTGATTTACAACAGAGATAAAAGAGATCATCCCAGAAAAATCAAAATGTACTGTCTCATTATTCATATAACATTAAACATGCGTGTTCTCAAATCACGTAAGGAAAGCCTATTGAGGACTGACTTATATTAAATACTAAAGAGGGATGGTTGGCTGCAGTACATACTCCTATTTGCAATCCCAGTCTCAGGGACTTTCTTATGAATATATTATGCCTAAGTAACAGTACATAAACCAGAAGGGCCAAATATTGGTTTCTTTGTGACGAGATAATTTTACCTAGTTTTCAATTGTGTCCTTTAGGGAAATGGTGACTGCATATTTAACCCCAATTTAGTAATAAACCCAAATCTCAATAGTATTTAGTACATTCAAAGGAGATTTTTCAAAAGTACTAGCTGGTTGCTAAGTAACTATGAGAAAGAAAGTAAAATAGAGAAAATTTTACTAATTTCTCTTGCTGTTACTGATTCAGAAAACAGTTCTTTTATATGGGGCTTGTCTGACAATTTGTACTTGCAAAATTGAAAGTACGACATTTTTCTACAAGCAGAAATATGCAAGAACTATTTTAGGCATAAAGAAATATCACAGGATTAGTATTTGTTTTTACAGAAC
The DNA here is from genome assembly GCF_048565385.1 of Saimiri boliviensis. Classification (NCBI taxonomy): domain Eukaryota; kingdom Metazoa; phylum Chordata; class Mammalia; order Primates; family Cebidae; genus Saimiri; species Saimiri boliviensis. Next base: position 24,143,750 of record NC_133452.1, on the reverse strand, counting down.
AGTCTATCAGGCATATCATCATTTAAATAAGAGAAAGATCTGGATTAAAATGCAAAATATTTAGAAAAAGTCTAATTGCCTCAGAAATATTTAGATTTTCTCAAGTAGTTTGGTAATAATACTATTAATAAAAGCCACTAATTACTAAGAGGCTACCTTGTGGTGGTCACTGAGTTTCAAACTTTGGCTACATTATCTAATAAAATCCCCTTAACAATTTGTGAATTAGAAATTATTATCTCATTTTACTATTTAAGATAATGAAGCTCAAGTGGTTAAATAAATTACTTATTTGTTCCAAGTTAATAAATGACTGAGCTGATATTGGAACTCAAGACCATTTGACTCCACAGATTTTCTCCTTTTTCATAAAATATTCTGAGGCTTCAATTTTATTTGCTATATCATAAAAGATGCTACAGTTCATATAACATTAAATTAATCTAGACAGCAAATATACTCCTGAGTCTGGAGGAAACCAGGTTACCAAAGCAACAATTCAAAATTATGTCAATAGAGATTTGGGGGCCAGCTTTTAAAAAAATAAATTTTATTTTGTATATTTGAGGTTTACAACATTATGTTATGGGAAATATAGAAATAATAAAATAATTACTATAGTGAAGTAGATTAACACATTGATCACCTCATGCAGTTACTTTTATAAGCTTTTTGGTTAAATTTACTAATTTAACAAAATCTCTAATATAATACAATTTTGTTAACTCATGTTGCATATCTAGATGTCTAGACTTGCTCAGTCTACATATCTGCTGCTTTGTATCCTTCGGCCTGTGCCTCCCTGTTTCCCCCTCTCCCATACTCGACACTCATGGCAACCACTGTTCTCTATCTCTGTATACAGTCGAGCATCAGTAACGATGTTTTAGTCAACAACTGACTGCATATATGACAGTGGCCCAATAAGATTATAATGGACCTGGGAAATTTCCATAGTCTAGTGATGTGGTGGCAGTCACAATGCATTACTCACGTGTCTGTGGTGATGCTGGTGTACAGGAACTTACTGTGCTGCCAGTTATGTAAAAGCATAGCACATTCAACTATGTATCACACATAGTAATAATGATCACAAGTGACTGTTACTAGTTTATGTGTTTGCTATATTATGCATTTTTATAGGTATTTTAAAATGTGCTCCTACATATTTAAAAAAAAAAAAAAAGTTAACTGTAAAACAACCCCAGGCAGGTCCTGCTGAGTCTGTCCTGCAGACTCTGGCCAAGCGAAGGATGAAAGGGGTTTGCAGACACAGGTATTTTGCCTGTTAGAGTGGCTTTGGGGACCACATGGCTTAGCACAGCTGACCAGAAAGTATGGCCTGGATAAGCTAGAGAGCGTTGTATTTATTTAGTACAGACTTAATGACAAAGGCCTGGAGCAAACACCATTTGTGGGTAATTAACATTGTAGATCCCAGAGTAGCGGGCAGTCCTGCACACATGGATGATCAAAGATAGGTTTCCAGGGAAACAGGTACACAAACTTATCTAGATGAATTTCTTTGCACTCCCTTGTTGTCTCCCTTCTGCCATTAGCTCAAGGCAAGAGGATTCAGCTGCCTTCAGCCATAACCCTTTCCCAAAGCTTTTGCAAAACCTCTCAGCCTTCCAAGAAGGTTTGTGTTTTTCTTATAATTTTTCCCACAACCCTGACCAATCTCCTACAAGGTCCTTCAGGAGATGTTCCAGAAGAAGGTATTGGCATCATAGGAGACAACAACTCCAACAGTGTTATTGTCCTTGAAGACCTTCCAATGGGACAAGATGTGGAGGTAGAAGACCGTGATATTGATGATCCTGACCCTGTGTAGGCCTAGGTTAATGGGTGGGTCTGTGTCTTCATTTTTAACAAAAAAGGTTACATAGTAAAAATAATAATAATAATAATAAAGAAAGAAAGAAAAATTTAAAAACTAGAAAAGCTAACCAAGTAAGAATACAAGGAAAAATTTGTTTGTAGAGCTGTATAATGTGTTTGTGTTTTAAGACAGTATTACAAAAAAGTCAAAAAAGTTTTTTTTTAATTAAAAATGTACATAGTTAACAAGGTAGAGTAAGCTAAGGTTAGTTTCTTATTTTAAAAAGAAAAAAAGTAATAAATTTGGTGTAGCCTAAGTGTACAGTTTTATAAAGTCTACAATAGTGTACAATAATGTGTTAGACCTACATATTCACTCACCACTCACTCACAGACTCACCCAGAGCTATCCCTAGTCCTGCAAACTCCATTTATGGGAAGTGCCCTATACAGGTATGTCATTTACAAAAATCTTTTATGCCATATTTTTGCCGTATCTTTTCTATGTTTAGATACACAAATATTTATCATTATAATTGCCTAGGGTATTAGTACAGTAGCATGCTGTACAGGTTGGTAGCCTAAGAGCAATAAGTTATGCCATGTAGGTGTATAGTCCGTAGTAGGCTTTACCATCTCAGTTTATGTAGTTACATTTTATGATGTTCATACAACAATGAAATCACCTAACAATGCATTTCTTAGAGTATATCTCCATTGTTAAGTGATGCATGGCTGTATTTGACCTTTATATTTTAGATTCCACTATAAGTGAGATCATGCAATATTTGTGTTTCTGTATCTGGCTTATTTCACTTAGTATAATGTCTGTCAGTTCCATCCATGTTGTAGCAAATGGCAAATTTTTAAGGCTGAATAATATTTAACTGTATATATACCACATTTTCTTTATCCATTTGCCTGTCGATGGATACTAAGTTGTTTTCATATCTTGGCTGTTGGAAATAATGCTGAACTGAACATGGAATGCAGATATCTTTATGAAGTAGTAGTTTTATCTCCTTGGGAGATATATATATATCCCTAGAAGGAGGATTGCTGGATTGTATGGGAGTTCCATTTTTCATTTCTTTAGGAGTCTCCATATTGTTTTCCATAATGGCTATATCAATCTGCATTCCCACCAACTGTGTACTAGGGTTTGCTTTTCTCCACACCCTTTCCAATGCTTACTATCTTTTATCTTTTGGATAATAGCAATCCTAGGGATGTGACTAAGAACAGTGGCTCTTAGACCACCTCAAGGGGCGGGGAAATTAGAGAAGAAAATTTAATTTTGAAATTGAAAAGCTAGTGACTTACTGACTTATTTCTGAGTTTTAAAGTATTCACTAAGCACCAAATAGGTGCATAGCCAACATATCAAAGTGTTGTTATTCCAGGAATGAGGAATTTTTAATCATGGTTACCATCTTTGATTAGTCCACACTCTGCCTCTATTTCTTAGATGGTTGCAGAAAAAGCAAAGGAGTCCTGTGGATTAGAGGTCATCAAACTCTGCCCATGGGCCACCTGCCTGTTTATATAAATAAAGCTTATTGGGACCAAGTCAGGACCACTTATTTGTATGTTTTCTATGGCAGCTTTCACACTGCAATGGCGGAGTTAAGTAGATACGACAGAAACCAAATAGCTTCCAATCCTAAATGTTTTCTAACTGCCTTTCTAAAAAATATTTGGCCTCCACTACTTTAGATTAGGGTTTCTCAACCTCAGCACTATTGACATTTTGGGCCACACCATTTTCTGTTTTGTGGGGCTTGCCTGTGCACATGCTTGGCAGCATTTGTGGCCTCTACCCACTAGATGCCAGTAGTCCTCCCGCAGCTGGGCCAACCAAAATATCTGCAGACCTGTCCCCTGGGGATAATATCACCGCCCCCCCCCACACACACACACACCTATTCAGAATCACTGCTCCAGATAAAAAGTATTTTTTTTTCCTAAGGTTACTGCAAATTTCTGACACAAACTGATCTTCCATGTCAATCAACATAGAAACATATGATGGAGCCAACTTGACAAAATTTTCATTGAAATCCAGAAGTAATTTAAAAACAATGTACAAACTCTCACTTCCACCCAGTCTGCCCCACAAAACATAGTTGTACTCATACACCCTGCCTTCTCTCTCTTTCAGTGACTGTTGGTCCTCCTTTCTATGGTTAATTTCTTCATTCCTAAACAATCTCATCCTCTCTCAGCTACTCAAGGACTTCACTGCAGTAACTCTCCACTGCACCACCAATTTTTCTTTGCTGGATCGGATCCATTAGTAACATGTATGCTATTATTTCTCAAGTCTTAAACAGCAAACTAAACCTTCCTCTGTCTCACATCCCCTTCTAGTTACTGTTCCCATTTCTTGGATACCATTTATAGAAAATCTTGTTGAGAGCAATAAGAACACATGGACACAGGGAGAGGAACAACAGACACCGGGGCCTGTCAGGGGAGAGGAAGAGGAAGAGCATCAGGATAAATAGCTAATGCATGTGGGGCTTAATACTAGGTGGTGGGTTGATAGTTGCAGCAAACCACCATGGCACACCTTTACCTATGTAACAAACCAACACATCCTATGCAAGTATCCAAGAACTTAAAATAAAATAAATTAATTTTTTTAAATAGAAGATTTTGAGAGATATAAACCTTCAGATTCTAGAATTATGATGAATTCAAACAAAATGAATAAGAGGTTAATACAAAGATCTATCATAGTGAAAATGAAGGCCGGGCACAGTGGCTCAGGCCTGTAATCCTGGCACTTTGGCAGGCCAAGGTGGGCAGATCACTTGAGGTCAGAAGTTCAAGACCAGCCTGGCCAACATGGTGAAACCCAGTCTCTACTAAAAATACAAAAATCAGCCATGGTTGGTGGTGTGCACCTGTAAGCCCAGCTACTCAGGAGTAAGCCTGGCTTACTCCTGTAAGCCCACGAGGCTGAGACATGAGAATCACTTGAACCCAGGAGGCAGAGGTTGCAGTGAGCCGAGATTGTGCCACTGCACTGCAGTCTGGGTGACAGGATGAGACTCTGTCTCAAAAAAAAAAAAAAAAAAAAAAAAAAAAAAAAAAAAAAAAAAAAAAAAAAGAGAGAGACAGAAGAAAAGAAAATGAAGAGCACCAATGACAAAATTAACCTAAAAGCAGTCAGAGGGGTACAGTTAACCCACAAAGGAAACCACTAATTTCTTATAGCAACAGTGAAAGCCAAAGAAAAGCTGGCTAATATCTTGGCAGTACCTGGGCAAGGAAAGGGTGCTGTCTACTCATGAAGCCTCCACTGAAAGGGTCGCATCCTTCTGCGGTGCTAACTTAGTTGTATCATTTTTAAAAGAGGAGTAATGACAGTAATACAGTACTTGGATTGCTTACCTTATAGTACAATCACTTGATGTTGCAACAATAGAGGTAGTCTGAGCTCAGCATCTAGGCTGCTAACAGTTCATCTATTTCCTGCTTTATGTGATACTAGAAGCAAGGGTATCTGCTTAGAATGAAATGGTGGAGATGCTTTAGACAGGGAGTGGAGAGTGGCTCAGTAGCTCTGCATCCCCTTTAGTGTTTTGTCTAGAAAATATTCTCTGGACAGCCCGTGTTATCAGCACTTTAATGGTACTCAATGAAAACAATGAGCTAAAACTTTCTGTGTACTCTTTAATTCCCAGAGTACCTACAGCACACAGTCTACTTCCAGGAAGTGGTGCCTGTAGCTCCAAGAAAACGCTCATTAAAGGAGCAGCAAAGCTGAATAATGGTAGACAGTGATGATGTGAATATAATAATGCAATATGAGACACTATTTTTAGAAGGTTATTTTAAGAAGTAAATATTTCAGTAACTTGAGGCTGTGCTGTCTTCAAGATCTCAGCTCCAGTATTTCTTACAATTAATTTGCTAATAGTGTTAAAGTTTCAAAGTTTGAAATCAGTCCACTATTTCAAGTTCCTCCCTTTACAAACATCATTTCCACTCATTGGATTTCCAGAAATGTTTAGTGGAGTGTGAAATAAAGGAGTAGATGATAAGTCAATATGAATAGGATAATAAATAACCAGAAGTCTGTTTACTGTTCCAAACTCATTAATGGTGGGTTATGACTGCTGTACCTTTTACTGTGGGAGGATTGTGACTTATTGAGGATGCTTATGAGTTGTGATGTTGTAATCCATATGAATTGATTTTTAAATTTTAAACATGAGTGTTTAATGCAGAAGAAAGAAAATATAAATGAAGAAATTATTAATGGTGGATCTTCTCTGAGGTACACAAATGAGATTAGCGCTCCAAGCACTTTTGTTCATAACACACAGTATTTATCAAATTAAGAGCAGGCAAAACAAAGCACAGGTGAAAATTCCCAAACCCTGTTTAGGTTAATGACATTGAAATCTGTAAATGTTACATATTGAATTTTTATAATTGAGATATGTTATACTATAACATTCATCTTTTTAAAAGTATACAATTCACCAGTTTTTAAACATTCACATAATATTTTACCACCCCAAAAATAAACTCCATATTCATAAGCAATCACTGTACATACCCTTATAACCTCAGCTCTTATCAATTACTAATCAATTTTCTCTCTAGATTTGTCTACTCTGGACATTTTATATACGTGGAATAACATAATATGGCTTTTTTGTGTCTGGCTTCTTTCACATAGCCTAATGTTTTTAAGGTTTATCTGAATTGAGGCATGTATCAGTACCTCATTCAATTTTTTATTGTCAAAGAGTATTTCATATACAAATTGATATCATTTGGCTGTATCCCCACCCAAATCTCATCTTGAATTATAGCTCCCATAATTCCCACATGTTGTGGGAGAGATCCAGTAGGAGGTAATGGAATCACAGGAGTAGGTTTCTCCTGTGCTGCTCTTGTGACAGTAATTAAGTATCACAAGATCTGATGGTTTTATAAAGGGTAGTTCCCCCACACATGTCCTCTTGCCTGCCACCATGTAAGATGTGCCATTCTCCTCCTTTGCCTTCACCATTATTTGAGGCCTTCCTAGCCCTGTGGAACTGTGATTCCATTAAACTTCTTTTTCTTTATAAATTTCCCAGTCTCAGAGATGTCTTTATTATAAACAGCAGAGAACTAAGATAGCAAATTGGTGCCAGTAGAGTGAGGTGCTGCTTTAAAGAGATTTAAAAATGTGGAAGTGACTTTGGAACTGGGTAACAGGCAGACATTGGAACAGTTCGGAGGGCTCAGAAGAAGATATAACAATGTGGGAAAGTTTGCAACTTCCTACATTGCAAACTTGGAGGGCTCAGAAGATAGGAAGATGTGGGAAAGTTTGGAACTTACTAGAGATTTGTTGAATGGGTTTGATGAAAATGCTGATAGTGATGTGAAAATGAAGTCCAGGCTCAGGTGGTCTCAGCTGGAGATGAGGAACTTCTTGGGAACTGGAACAAAGGTCACTCTTGCTGTGCAAAGATACTGGTGGCATCTTGCCCCTGCCCTGGAGATCTGTGGAACTTTGAACTTGAGAGAGATGATTTAGGGCATTTGGCAGAAGAAATTTCTAAGCAGCAAAGCATTCAAGGGGAAGCAGAGCAGAAAAGTTTGGAAAATGTGCAGCCCGGCAATGTGATAAGAAAGAAAAAAAGTTCCTGGGGAGAGATTTAAGCCTGCTGAAGTTTGTATAAGTAACAAGGAGACAAATGTTAATCACCAAGACAATGGGAAAAATGTCTCCAGGCCATGTTAGAGACCTTCTTGGCAGCCCCTCCCATAAAAGACCAGGAGACTTAGGAGGGAAAATTGGTTGCATGGGCCTGGCACAGGCCCCAATGCTCTATGAAGCCTTGGGACATGGTGCTCTGTGTCCCAGCTGCTTCAGCTCTCACTGTAATTAAAAGGGGCTAATGTACAACTCAGACCACTGCTTCAGAGAGTGCAAGCCCCAAGCCTTGGCAGCTTACACATGGTGTTGGGCCTGCAGGTGCACAGAAGTCAAGAATTGAAGTTGGAGAACCTCCACCCAGATTTCAGAAGATATGTGGAAACACCTGGATGCCCAGGCAGGAGTTTGCTGCAGGGTGGGGCTCTCATGGAGAACCTCTGCTAGGGCAGTGTGGAAGAGAAATATGGGTCAGAGGCACTACCTAATGGAGCTGTGGAAGGAAGGCCACCATTCTCCAGCCCCCAGAATGGTAGATCCACTGACAGCTTGCACCATGCACCTGGAAAAGCTGTACACACTCAATGCCAGCCCATGAAAGCAACCAAGAAAAGAGCTGAACCCTGCAAAGCCGCAGGCGTAGAGCTGCCCAAGGCTGTGGAGCCCACCTCTTGCATCAGCATGACCTAGATATAAGACATGGAGTCAAAAAGGAGAAAGAACTTTAAGGTTTAATGACTGCCCTGTTGGATGGGGCCTGTATCACTTCATTTTGACCAATTTCTCTCATTTGGATTGGGTATATTTACCTAATGACTGTACTCTCATTGTTCTGGGGAAGTAATTCAGCACTCTCTTAAAAACGTCTTGTAAGGCAGCTCTGGTGGTAACAAATTCACTTACCATTTGCTGAAAAAGACCTCATTTCTCCTTTGCTTATGAACCTTAGTTTCGCTGGTCCTATTTCTCCTTCGCTTATGAATCTTAGCGTGGCTGGATATGAAATTCTTGGTGGGACTTTCTTTTCTCAAAAAATGCTGAAAACCGGCCTCCAATGTCTTTAGGATTGTACAGTATTTGCTGAAAGTTTCAATGTTAGTTAGCCTGATGGGACTTTTGCTCTAGCCACCTTTAACTTTTTTTTTTATTTTGACCTTGGAAAATCTGATGACTATGTGTCTTGGGTATGGCTGTCTTGTGTAATATCTCACAGGAGTTCCCTGCACTTTCTGAATTTGAATGTTAGCCTCTCTAGTAAGACTGGGGAAATTTTTATGGACAATATCCTGGAATACGTTTCTCTAATTCTTTCTTTTTCCTTTTCTCTTTTAGGGACACCAGTAAGTCATAGATTTGGTCTCTTTACAAAATTTCATATTTTTCAAAGTCTTTGTTTAATCATCTTAATTCTTTTTTCTTTATTTTTGCCTGATTGACTTATTTTAAAGAACTGGTCTTTGAGGTCTCAGATTCTTTTCTTAGCTTGATTGATTCTACTGTTATACTTGCAATTGTATTATGAAATTCTTAAAGCTCTATTAGATCAGTTTGGTTCTTTCTTCAAATGGCCATTTCATTTTTTATTTCCTGTGTCATTTCATTGTATTGGGTTTTGGTTTTCTACTGAATTTTGATGATCTTAATTCCTATCCATTTTCTGAATTCTATGTCTATTATTTCAGCCATTTCAACCTGGTTAAGAACCATTGCTGGTGAATTAGAGCAGTCATTTGGCAGGGAAAAAATTCTGTTTTTTTGAGTTGCTAGAGTTCTTGCCCTGTTTCTTTTTCATCTGTGTGGGCTGATTTCCTTCAATCTGTGAAGCTGCTATTCTTCAGATGGGTTTTTTGTTTGTTTGTTTGTTTTATCTTCTTTTATACCCTTGATGGTTTGATCATGGTATAAGGTGGGTTCCATCAACTGGTTTGGATTCTGGAAGATTCACAGGGCCAGTTCTCAACTCAGCACTCCTGGGCCACATGCTCTAACTCTAGAAGCCTGGTACCAGGCAACTGGTTTTGTAAATTGGCCCCTCAAAGTTAGGAACCTGATATGCTGGAGGGGCCAAGGTGTTTATGGTAAACTGGCCACAACACTATGATGGGTGGTGCTGGTCAAAGTACTTCATCAGAGTAGTGGCAGCAGGATCTATGCTTGCTTGCATGTGCCAGCAGCCATGGCAGCAGGGCAGTATACCAGTGTGAGTGGCGCTCCAGTGTTCCTGTGTGTGCTCAGGCCATTGCCATGGTAGGGGAAGGGTGTTAGCAAGGTTGCTGGTATCTATGCTTGCACTTGCACTAGTGGTGGCAGCACTGGAGGTGGGGCTCTGGCACTCACAGGGCTGCTGGCCTCTGTGTGCACATTCACACTGGTGGTGGTGGCAGCATGTGGAGGATGTGGTTGCCTGTGTCTCTCATGCACTTGTTCTGGCAATGGTGGCACAGCCAGATGCCCACATATCAGCTGGGGATGGGGAGATGGGGTGTACTCACATTGGCAGCAGTGATGCACTGGGATGCATGTATACATGCACTCTTTTAAAGTGATGTGGAGGGGGTGGCCATGGGCGAGTGCATGCCAGCAAAGCAGTCTGGGGAGGCTGCAGTAGGGAGAAGGTGTGGGTGGACTGCTGCGTGTCAGCAGAGGTTGCTCTATTATAGCTTTCCAACAATCAGACACAGTCTTCCAGTAAAGGAGCTATAATGAGGGCCCCCCGGAACCACCCATGTTGAGTATCCAAGGTTGTATTGCAAGTGGGTGCAGCCAGGCTGGCACCCTGGAAGAGGCCAACAGACAGGATCTGACTTGCTCCAACATGGGCAAAACCACCCTGCTCTGTCCAGACCCTACAGTCACCCCAAGGCTAAAATCTCCTAGAGGATCATGAAAAGCCTTGGGGGATGGACGTCCCTGGCTATGCTCCATTGCAGATGTTCCCACACCAAACTCCTGGGTTCACACAGGCTAGAGTCCTGCTCCTACCACCTCTCTATGTTATCTCTCCCTGCCAGCTCAAGTGTCTATTGGGGTCATGGAGTCTCCTGCTACCAGGAATCTGGAGGGCCATGGTGAGAGGAGGCCACTCCTTGCCTGTTCAATTCACCCATTCCCCAGGAGTCACTGGGGGCCAGGAACAAATCGCAGTGCAAATCGCAGTCCTGTGCAGGGTTCTCAGCTTCCTCCCCATTTAGCCCAGTGTCTGCATCTTCCCTCTGTCTACTCCGAATGCCTTCCCACTGAAGATCTGCTCTGAGCCTGTCAGTCTTTCTGATATCCCAGTCTTCGAGGCAGCTGTCCCTCCTGGCTGCATCTAGTCAGCCATCTTGGCTGAAACTCTATGTGTACTACCTTTTTAACATTATAGAACACTGCTTCTTAGAACAGGGATCTTCTCTCATGTTCCCATCTTAGTGGTTTTTTGTTGTTGTTGTTGTTGTTGCTCTTGTTAGTTTGTTTGTTTTTGAGACAGGGTAACTCTGTCACCCAGGCTGGAGTGCAGTGATGTGATCATGGCTCACTACAGCCTCTAACTCCCAGGTGTAAGGGATTCTCTCACCTCAGCCACCTGAGTAACTGGGACTACCCGTGCATGCCATCATGTCTAGCTAATTTTATTTTTGTAGAGATAGGGTTTTACTTTGTTGCCCAGGCTGGTCTTAAACTCCTGGGCTCAAGCAATCTGCCTGCTTTGGCCTCTGAAAGTGCTGAGATTACAGGCATGAGCCACCATGCCCAGCCTTAACACATTCTAGACTTTGCACGTTCAAAATTTTCCATGAGCATACCTACATTATGAGCAGTTTACATTCTCTGTAAGCACATCATTGAGATTGTCTCTATAAATTCCATTATCACTTTTGGTGGTATATGTCAAAGCATATCAACCATCTTAGTTATAATTAGTTTACTTAGTTTGTAAGCAATTTGAGTCGCATGTCTTTACCTTATAAAATGTTTCATTTAATACATTGCTGTCAGTGTCTCCATCCCATTTAGCCAATGACTCATGGTATCCTTTACTGAGTGAGAGCCACACACAGCCATAGTAAAAGTCATTCTTAACAGACACCTCACTAAATGTTAACATCCCTATGACCCATTCTTTTCTGGAGAATTACTGATAAACTGATATAGATCTTACTTTTCTTTTTGCACAATTAAGGTAGAACGTCTACTTATTCAGCCCCAAAAAAACTTGATCAAGAAGATATAACAATATTAACGGAGTATATAACTAATATGAGATTCAAAATACCTGAAGTAAAAACTGACAGGAAAAAAATAAAAACAAAAATAGATCCACAGTCATAGTTAGACGTTTACACACCTATCTCTCCATCATTGATAGGGCAGATACAAAAGAAATCAGTAAGCATAAATAATATCTGAATGGCATTTATTAAAAGCTACAGCCAAAATCGTAGAATACATATTCTGTCCAAATGCACACTTCACCAAGATTGGCCACAGGTTGCGCCATAAAATAAGAGTCATAATAAATTTCAAAAGCTTTAAATCATACAGAGTATAACTTCTGAGCACAATGGAATTAAAAATCAGTAACACTGATTCCAGACTACAAAATTACTTAAATTTTGAAATTTATTAACATGTATCTAAATAAACAAAAGAAGGAATCACAGGAGAAATATTGAATTGAATGATAATGAAATACAGCATCAAAATTTGTGAGATGCGGCTGAAGCAGTGATCACAGGGAAATTTATATCTTTAAATAATTGCATTATGAAAGATGAAATGTTTAAAATCAATGGTCTAAGTTTCCATGATAAGAAGCTGGTAAACAAAGAGCAAATTGTACACAGGGTAGAAACAAAGGAAATAATAGAGAGAAGAGCAAAAGTCAATGACATGAGAAACAAACAAGGAATGAAATTAACTAAGTCAAAAGTTAATTCTTTTTTAAAAAATTAATAAATTCATAAACCAGTATCAAAATTAATAAGAAAAAAAGAAAACACAAGCTACTAGTATAAGCAATGAATGATGAGTTAGAAAATATCCTGTAGATATTAAAAGCATAATAGGGAAACACTGTGAACAACATAAAATCAATATAAATATAAATTATTTTCAACTTTTATTTTAGATTCAGGGGTACATGTGCAGGGTTTTTTACCTAAACTACGTGATACTGAGATTTGGGTCACAAATCATCCCACCAACTAGGTACTGAGCACAGTACCCAACATTTAGTTTTTCAACCCTTGCCTTCCTCTCTCCTGCCCTCTTCCCAGTAGTACCTAGTTTCAATTATTGCCATCTTTATGTCCCTGAGTACCAAGTGTTTAGCTTCCATCTATAAGTGAGAACATGTGGTATTTGGTTTTCTGTTTCTGCATTAATTTGCTTAGGATAATGGCCTCCAGCTGCATCTATGTTGCATCAAAAGATGTGATTTCATTCTTTTCATGGTTGCATAGTATTGTATGGTGTATATATATACCACATTTTCTTTATCCAATTCACTGTTGATGTGTTGATTCCATGTCTTTGCTACTGTGAACAGTGCTGAGATGAACACATGATTGCATGTGTCTTTTGGTAGAACAATTTTTCTTTTGGATACATATCCAGTAACGGTATTGCTGAGCTGAGTGGTAGTTCTATTTTAAGTTCCTTGAGAAATCTCCATATTGCTTTGCACAGTGGCTGAACTAATTTACATTCCCATTAACAGTGTTCCTTTCTCCACACGCTTTGTCAGAATCTGTCACTTTTTACTTTTTAGTAACGGCCATTCTGACTGGTGTGAGATGGTATCTAATTGTGATTTTGATTTGTATTTCCCTGATTAGTGATATTGAGCATTTTTTCACATGTTTATTGGCTGCTCGTATGTCTTCTTTTAAGAAGTGTCTGTTAATGTCTTTTGACCATTTTTCTAATGGGGTTATTTGGTTTTTGCTTGTCGAGTTATTTAAGTTTCTTATAGATTCTGAATATTAGATCATTGTTGAATGAATAGTTTGTGAATATTTTCTCCCATTTTGTATGCTGTCTGTTTACTCAACTGTTAATAGTTCTTTTGCTGTGCAGAAGATTGTTAGTTTAATTAGGTCTCACTGAACCAAGATATTTCCCTGATCGCTTTGTGGGTGAGAACTGGAGTGCAGAAGCAAACTCCACTCACTTGCTACTCCACCCCTCATTCGAGGGAGAGCACAGGTGTGCAGATTCAGGAGCCAGGGTGAGCACTTTTGCGTGTCTGCAAGAGTAAACTTTGTGCTGGCCCTGCAAGAGCAAAGCTACACCATCAAGCTGTCCCTCTGAAGTCAAGCCACTTCTTTCCAAAGCCACACCATTGAGACGACCATCAAGCTGTCCCTCTGAATTCAAACCACTTCTCTCCAAAGCTACACTATTGAGCTGACCATTAAGCTGTCCCTCTGAAGTCAAGCCACTTCTCTCTAATGTCCAATTATAGTCTCCAACATTCAGCTGCTTCTCCTTTTCTGCTGTCTGAGCTTGGGGTTTTTATGGGCACAGAATGTGTGGCTGTTCGAGCCATGAATGGTTTTGCAAAAGGCAACATCTGAACAGGAAATCAGAGATGTATTTTCTCACTTTGGACCACAGTATCAGGCTTTTCCACTTGAGGGGAGCCCTTGCACAGACCCACTGTCTTCTGTCTAGAATTTCCCTGCCTCCTATCCCTATCATCACTTGCCAATTTTTCTTTTTGTTGCAGTTGCTTTTGAGAATTTAGTCATAAATTATTTTCCAAGATTGATACCCAGAATGGTGTTTCCTAAGTTTTCTTCTAGATTTCTCATACACTTTGATGTCTTACATTTAAATTTTTAATCCATCTGAAGTTAATTTTCTTTTCCAAAAACACACAATAACAAAGATCACAGTCAATTTACATCATTTACAACAGAATGAATCTCTCACTCTGATTGTTCTTATTTGAAAAATTATACTTTCAATTCTGGGATACATGTGCAGAACATACAGGTTGTTACATAGGTATACATGTGCCATGGTGGTTTGCTGCACCCACCAACCCGTCATCTACATTAGGTATTTCTCCTAATGCTATCCCTCCCCTAGACACCCAACTCCTGACAGGCCCTGCTCTGTGATGTTTCCCTTCCTGTGATCATGTGTTCTCATTGTTCAACTCCCACTTATGAGTGAGAACATGCAGTGGTTGGTTTTATGTTCTCGTGTTACTTTGCTGAAAATGACGGTTTCCTGCTTTATCCATGTCCCTGCAAAGGACATGAACTCATCCTTTTTTATGGCTGCATAGTATTCCATGGTGTATATGTGCCACATTTTCTTTAACCAGTCTATCATTGATGGGCATTTGGGCTGATTCCAAGTCTTTGCAATTGTGAACAGTGCTGCCGTAAACACACATGTGCATATGTCTTTATAGTAGAATGATTTATAATCCTTTCAGTATATACCAATTAATGGAATTGCTGGGTCAAATGGTATTTCTGGTTCTAGATCCTTGAGGAATCACCACACTGTCTTCCACATGGTTGAGATAATTTCCAGTCCCTCCAACATTGTAAAAGCATTCCTATTTCTCCATATACTCTCCAGCATCTGTTGTTTCCTGGCTTTTTAATGATCACAATTCTAACTGCCATGAGGTGGTATCTCATTGTGGTTTTGATTTGCATTTCGCTAATGACCAATGATGATGAGCTTTTTTCTTATGTTTATTGCCAACAAAATGTCTTCTTTTGAGAAGTCCCTGTTCATATCCTTCACTCACTTTTTGATAGTTTTTTTTCTTGTAAATTTGTTTAAGTTCTTTGTAGATTGAATATTAGCCCTTTGTCAGATGGATAGATTGCAAAAATTTTCTCCCATTCTGTAGGATGCCTGTTCACGCTGATGGTAATTTATTTTACTGTGCAGAAGCTCTTTAGTTTAATTAGATACCATTTGTCAATTTTGGCTTTTGTTGCCCTTACTTTTGGTGTTTTAGTCATGAAGTCTTTACCCATGCCTATGTCCTGAATGGTATTGCCTAGGTTTTCTTCTGGGGTTTTTATGATTTTCAGTCTTATATTTAAGTATTTAATCCATCTTGAATTAATTTTTGTATAAGACGTAAGGAAGGGATCCAGTTTCAGTTTTCTGCATATGGCTAGCCAGTTTTCCCAGCACCATTTATAAAATAGGGAATCCTTTCCCCATTGCTTGTTTTTGTCAGGTTTGCCAAAGATCAGTTGGTTGTAAATGTGTGGCATTATTTCTGAGGCCTCTGTTCTCTTCCATTGGTCTACATATCTGTTTTGGTGCCAGTACCATGCTGTTTTGGTTACTGTAGCCTTGTAGTATAGTTTGAAGTCAGGTAATGTGATGTGATGCCTCCAGCTTTGTTCTTTTTGCTTAGGATTGTCTTGGCTGTATTCACTCTTTTTGGTTCCATATGAAATTTAAAGTAGTTTTTTCTAATGCTGTGAAGAAAGTCAATGGTTGTCTGATGTGGATAGCACTGAATCTATAAATTACTTTGGGCAGTATGGTCATTTTCACAGTATTGATCCTTCCTATCCATGAGCATGGAATGTTTTTCCATTTGTTTGTGTCCTCTCTTATTTACTGAACAGTGTTTTGTAGCTCTACTTGAAGAGGTCCTTCACATTACTTGTAAGTTGTATTCCTAGCTATTTAATTCTCTTTGTAGCAATTGTGAATGAGAGTTCACTTATGATTTGGCTCTCTGTTTGTCTGTTAATGGTATAAAGGAATGTTTGTTATTTTTGCACATTGATTTTGTATCCTGAGACTTTGCTGAAGTTGCTTATCAGCTTAAGGAGATTCTGGGCTGAGACAATGGAATTTTCTACATATACAATCATGTCATCTGCAAATAGAGACAATTTGACTTCCTCATTTCCTAAATGAATATCCTTTATTTCTTTCTCTTGCCTGATTGCCTTGGCCAGAACTTCCAATACTATGTTGAACAGGAGTGGTAAGAGAGGGCATCCTTGTCTTGTGCTGGTTTTCAAAGGGAATGATTTCAGCTTTTGCCCATTCAGTATGATATTGGCTATGGGTTTGTCATAAATGGCTCTTATTATTTTGAGATATGTTCCGTCAACACCTAGTTTATTGAGAGATTTTAGCATGAAGAGGTGTTGAATTTTATTGAAGGTCTTTTTTATATCTACTGCAATAATCATGTCATTGTTGTCATTGGATCTGTTTATATGATGGATTACATTTATTGATTTGCATATATTGAATCAGCCTTGCATCCCAGGAACGAAGCTGACTTGATCGTGGTGGATAAGCTTTTTGATGTGCTGCTGGATATGGTTTGCCAGTATTTTATTTAGGATTTTTGGATCAATGTTCATCAGGGATATTGGCCTGAAATTTTCTTCTTTTGTTGTGTCTTTGCCAGGTTTTGGTATCATGATGATGTTTGCTTCATAAAATGAGTTAGAGAGGAGTCCCCATTTTTCTCTTATTTGGGATAGTTTCAGAAGGAATGGTACCAGCTTCTCTTTGTACCTCTGGTAGAATTCAGCTGTGAATCCATCTGTTCTTAGGTACTTTTGTTTGTTTGTTTGTAGGCTATTAATTACTGCCTCAATTTCAGAACTTGTTATTGGTCTATTCAGGGATTCTACTTCTTTCCAGTTTAGTTTTGGGAGGGTGTATATGTCCAGGAATGTATCGTTTTCTTCTAGATGTTCTAGTTTATTTGCATAAAGGTGTTTATAGTATTCTCTGATGGTAGTTTGTATTTCTGTGGGATCAGTGGTGATATCTCCTTTATCGTTTTTTATGGTGTCTATTTGATTCTTCTCTTTTCTTTTTTATTAGTCTGACTAGTGATGTATCTATTTTGTTAATCTTTGGAAAAAACTAGCTCCTGGATTCATTAATTTTTTTGAAGGGTTTTTCATGTCTGTATCTCCTTGTTTTGTTTTAATCTTAGTTATTTCTTTTCTTCTGCTAGCTTCTGAACTTGTTTTCTTTGCTTCTCTAGTTCTTTTAATTGTGACATTAAGGTGTTGATTTTAGATCTTTCCTGCTTTCTCCTGTGGTCATTTAGTGCTATAAATTTCTTTTTAAACTCTGTTTTACCCATGTCCCAGAGATTCCAGTATGTTGGGTCTTTGTTCTTATTGATTTCAAAGAACTAATTTATTTCTGCCTTAACTTTGTTATTTACCCAGTACTCATTCAGGAGCATGTTGTTAAGTTTCCATGCAGTTATGTAGTTTTGAGTGAGTTTCTTAATCCCAAATTCCAATTTGATTGCACTGTGGTGTGAGAGACTTTTTGTTGATGTTGATGCTATTTCTTTCGGTTAGTTTTCCTTCTAACAGGCCCCTCTGCTGCAGGTCTGCTGGATTTTGCTGGAGGTCCACTGCAGATCCTCTTTCCCTCCCCAGTGGAGGATGCAGAACAGCAAAGATTTCTGCCTGTTTCTTCCTATGGAAGATTCATTCCAGAAGGGCACACCCCAGATGCCAGCATGAGCTCTCCTGTATGATGTGTCTGTTGACCACTACCATGAGGTGTCTCCCAATCAGGAGGCACAGGGATCAGACACACTTGAAGAAACAGTCTGTCCCTTAGCAGAGCTCAAGTGCTGTGCTGGGAGATGCTGCTGTCTTCAGAGACAGCAGGCAGGAACGTCTAAGTCTGCTGAAGCTGTGCCCACAGCTGCCCCTTCCCCCAGGTGCTCTGTCTCAGGGAAATGGGAGTTTTTTCTATAAGCTCCTGATTGAGGCTGCTGCCTTTCTTTCAGAGATGCCCTGCACAGAGAGAAGGAATCTAGAGAGGCAGTCTGGCTACAGTGGCTTTGCAGAGCTGTGGTGGGCTTCACCCAGTTTGAACTTCTCAGTGGCTTTGTTTACACTGTGAGAGGAAAACTGCCTACTCAAGCCTCAATAATGTTGGACGCCCATCCACCCACCAAGCTTAAGCATTCCAGGTCGACTTCAGACTGCTGTGCTGGCAGCGAGAATTTCAAGCCAGTGGATCTTAGCTTGCTGGGCTCTGTGGGATGGGATATGCTGAGCCAGACCACTTGGCTCCCTGGCTTTAGTCCCCTTTCCAGGGGAGTGAACTGTTCTGTCTCACTGGCATTCCAGACACCAATGGCATATGAAAAAGACAAAAAACAAAAAAACAAACAAACAAAAAAACTCTTGCAACTAGCCTGGTGTCTGTCCAAACAGCCACCCAGTTTTCTGCTTGAAACCCAGGGCTCTGGTGGCATAGGCACCCAAGGGAATCTCCTGTTCTGTGGGTTGCAAAGACCATGGGAAAAACACAGTACCTGGGCCAGAGTGCACTGTTCCTCATGGCACAGTCCCTCACAGCTTCCCTTGGCTAGGGGAGGGAGCTCCCCAACCTCTTGTGCTTCCCAGATGAGGTGACACCTCACCGTGCTTCTGCTCACCCCACCCCACCCTGGGTGGCACCCATTGACTAACCAGTCCCAGTGAGGTGAGCCACATACCTCAGTTGGAAATGCAGAAATCCCCCGCCTTCTGCATTGATCTCACTGGGAGCTGCAGACTGGAGCTGTTCCTGTTTGGCCATCTTGCCAGCCACTTCAAGTTAATTTTTTTATATGGTGAAAGGTAGGGGTGCAGTTTTATTCTTTTGCCTAAGGGTAGCCCAGTATCTCAGCATAAATATAAAATTAATAAATTTAACATCTTTGATGAAATTGATGAATTTATTGAAATGCATGAAATACTAGACCTGATTCAAACACAAGAATTCTAAACATCTTTTTATATCTATGAAATAAATTAGTTCCTAATTTTACAAACCCTTCCCATAAAACTCTAAGCCTAATTAGTCTTTCTGGTAAATTCTATCAAACAGATTAGAAATAAATAATACCAGCCTACACAAACTGTTTTTGAAAATATAGAAGGAAGAAACACTGCTTTTCAATTCTTTTTATGAGGGCAGCATAACCTCAGTACCAAAACCTGACAAAAATTTAATAAGAAAATTATAGACCAATATATTTCATAAACTTTGAAAAAGTTCTTCATAAATTATTAGCAAATCATATCATGCAGTACATAACAATGTCAATACAAAATAATGAAGTTAATCTCAGAAATGCAAGGTTACATTGAAGATCAATGTAATTTGCTGCAACAACAGAAAAGTAGAAATATTATATAATCATCTTACCAGATGCAGGTAAATCATTTGATAAGATTCAACACCTGTTTGTAATAAAAACAAGATCTCTCAGCAATTAGGAAGAGATGTTAAATTCCTCAATTTGCTATACAGACAGTGTGTAAAACCTACTGCTAACATCACATTTGATGATTAAGTGTTAAATACTTTGGAGAAAGGTAAAGACGTTTGTCTTGCCATTTTTACTCTGTACTGAACTGGAGGACTTATAAAACAGATAAAGGCAAGAAAAAGACAGATGTAAGGATTGGAAAGAGATAAACTGTGAAGCTGAACACTGTGTTTGCCTTCTGCCAAAGCTTCCATACAGTGTCCTTATCTACTACTAACACGTTAAGTACCTTCAGGTCTGCTGGATCATATGGCCCAACCAACACAGTAGCTTGTACAGCCTGGACTGTTGCAGAGCTGTCTCTTGTTCTGGGCTTCAATCAAAATGGATAGTTTTTGAGATCTTACAGTAAATGGTTTGTAATAACATACTCAAAAGAGACATATATTGCCTCCAAAATTCAAAGAGCCCTACTAGGTGGTGTGCATTTTCCTTAGTGTTAAGAGAGGGTAGATATAGCAACTTGTTCCTCACCTTGAAAGAGATATCTTGACATGTCCCAGACAATTGGATTCCTAGAAATTTCACTAGAATAACTGTGAATTTTTGTGGGCTTTATTTCTTACCCATTTATAAACATCTTACTAATGTGTCTAGATTAGTTGCTAATTCTTGGTCACCAGTTCCAGTCACATATTATAGGTTAATGTGTGTCCCACTAGAAGTCAAATATTGAAGTTCTAACCCCCAGTATCAAAATGTGACCTTATTTGAAAAGATATCTGATTGTTAAGATCAAGTCATGCTGGAGTACAGGTGGATCCTAACCCAATATAACTGTTATCCCTATAAAAAGGGAAATTTTGAAAATTTGGACACAGGCATGCATATAGGGAGAATACCATGTGAATATGAAAGCAAAGATAAGATGATACAGTCACAACCAAGGAAAACCAAAGACTGGCAGAAAATCACCAGAAGCAGAGACAGAGATTCATAGTCAATCCACATTTACTCCCTCCTGGCCCCAGAGAAAACAGTGATCTTTCTATCACCATAAGTTTCTTCCTGTTCTAGAGTTTCATATTAGTGAAATAACAAGTGTGTATTCACTTGCATCTGGATTCTTTTTCTCAGCTTAGTATTTGGAGACTGTATATAGTAGTTCATTCTTCATTCTATTGTATTGCTGAGTAGTATTTTCTTGCATGTTTACAGCATAATTTGTTTATTCATTTGCTTACTGATATACATTTGAGGGTTTTTTTTTTTTTTTGAGCTAACAGGAACTGCTATATATTTGTATAGTCTTTCTGTGGACATGTTTTTATTCTGTTGAGGAAATACCAAGGAGCAGAGTTGTTGAGTTAGATCGTAAGTATACAGTTATTTTTAAGGGAAAGATTACTAAGATGTTGGCCATTCATTGCAGTTTGAAATAGTAACATCCATGTGTAAATATCCAATAGGTATTTTGAGATATAGATACCTAGAGCTATATATCTAGAATATGGCACTCTTTCTTCCATACCCAGGATTCATGGAACCAGGAATCAAGGGGTGCAAATGGGTGTGGCACTACCCACTATTACCCCTAGTGATACACTAGCAAAATTTTTGCTTCCTATTTCCACAACTTTATGCTCTGCTTGCCCGGGTGTTTTAGTTCCAGAGGGATGAATGTTTCTACTAGAATACATAACAATGTATTGTATTCTGGATCTAGAAGTTAAGACTGCTATCTGACCACTTTGGGCTCTTCATGCTTCTGAGTCAGCAGGAAGAGGGAAGTAACAGTGTTGGCTGCGGTGACTGATCTGGACTATCAAGGAGAAATTGGATTGCTATTCTACAATGGAGGTAAGGAAGAGTATGTCTGGAATACAAGATATCCCTAAGGGTGTCTCTTAGTATTACAATGCCCTGTGATTAAGGTCAATGGGAAATTATAATAATCCAATGTAGGTAGAGCTACAAATTGCTGAGACCCCACAGGAATAGAGGTTTGGGTTATTCCATCAGGTAAAGAACGATAACCAGCTAAGGTGCTTACTGCAGGCAAAGGGAATACAGAACTGGTAGTAGAATAAAGTAGTTACAAATACCAGCTACAACCATGTAGGTAGTTACAGAAACAATGGCTGTATAATCCCTGTTTTGTTAAAAATAGGCTTGTGTAAATATACACATATATGAAACAAGGATCTTTGTTTTCATTGCTTTCTTATCTTTTGTCATGTAACATAATACATATTGAGCTTATATTAGTATAAGTACTGTTAATTTTACATCACAGAATTTTAGTTATGGGATAGCAGAAAAGGAGTAAACATCATTCAAGAACTTCACCTCCTTTTCTGGGGAAAGGATTCGTGAGTTTTGGGTTATGCACAGGATAGCCATATTGTTATTTAGACATTAAGTATGATATAGAGATGTGTGTTAAGTTAACCAACTTAATATGGGTGTTAAGTTGACAAGGGGTGAACATGTGATGATGATTTGGGTCAACTTGACTGGCTTAAAGGGTATCCAGGTAGGTAGTCTAGAACTACATATCTTCAGTGCTTCAGTAGGCACTAAGCCCAACCCTCTTCTGCTGAAAGGAAATCCCAGGTGTTTTAGCATTTGATTGGAATAATTGGACTGCCCTATGTATGTCCATGAGGGTGTTTCCAGTGGAGACTGACATTTTAGTCACTGAACTGAGTAGGGATAATCTGCCCTCAATGTGGATAGGTACCATCTGATCAGCTGGATAAAACAAAAACATGGAGGAAAGGTGAATTCTTGTTCTCTCTTCTGGACATTGGACACCCTTTAACTTCTGCCCTTGGACATCAGAACTCCAGGTTCTCTAGCTTTTGGACTCCTGGACTCACACCAGCAGCCCCCTAGGCTCTCAAGTCTTAAACCTCATACTGAGAGTTACACCATCAGCTTCCCTTCTTTGGTGGTGAAGCCTTCGAATATGATCCAGGTTACTGGATCTCCTGGTCCTCCAGGCTACTAGATTTCCTGGCTCTCCAGCTTGCCTATCATAGGACATAGCCTATCATAGGACTCCCCAACTTCCACAGTTGAGTGAGTCAATTTCTCTCGATCGATTGATTGATAGGTAAGTAGGTAGGTAGATAGATAGATAGATAGATAGATAGATAGATAGATAGATAGACAGACAGATAGATAGAGATATTTACCTCCTATCAGTTCTGTTGTTTTGGAGAACCCTGACTAAAATACTAGCTTTACAGTTTGAAAAAAAAAAAAAGATAATTTTGATTTTGAATTGGCTCTAGTTTTTAATATTCAGGTAGACTGAGTGAAAATTTCCTGACTGTTTATAGATTTAAATAGGTGTGATTCTTCTTTTTCCTATACACATACTTATTTCCAGTGTGACTATCCTACTCCTTCCATCAAAGGGTATACAGTCTATTTCTTCACTCGGTGAATCTGGGTTTGGCCATGTGACTGCTTTGGAAAATGGGACATTAATAAATCTGATGAGCAGTAGCTTGGAAAGGGGTTGGACGTAGGGGCTTCCACTCTTGTTCTTGTTAGTGCCCTGTAAATAAGCCCGAGCTAGACTGATGGAAGATGAGAGACACATGGTGTAATCATCTCCATAACTCTGGCCAACAGCCTGCCAACTACCAGATGTGAACCTTGATCTTAGATCATCTAACTTCCAGCCAGTCCATCAGCAGACCATGGACATGAGCCAACTAGGAAGACATCAGCCAAGTCAGGCCAACCAGAAATGCTGAGCCAACCAATCGTGAGCTAGTTATATTGTTGTTTAAACAACATATTTTTAGGGTTTCATGTTATGCAGCAAAAGTGACCTAACACAACACTAAATTATTCAATTATTTTTCATCATTAGATTAACAAACATCTACTGAATGTCTTCTGTATTAGTCTGTTTTCATGCTGCTGATAAAGACATACCTGAGACTGGGAAGAAAACTAGGTTTAATGGACTTTCATTTCCATGTGGCTGGGGAAGCCTCACAATCGTGGCTAAGGGCAAGGAGGACAAGTCATATCTTATGTAGATGGCAGCAGGCAAACAGACAACTTGTATGGGGAAACTCCTGTTTTTTTAAAGCATCAGACCTCATGGGACTTATTCACTGCCACAAGAATAGTATGGGAAAGACCCACACCCATGATTCAATTACCTCCCACTGGGTCCCTCCCACAAGATGTGGAAACTGTGGGAGTTACAGTTCAACATGAGATTTGAGTGGGTGGGGACATAGCCTATCCATATCATTCCACTCCTGGTCCCTCCCAAATCTCAAGTCCTCACATTTCAAAACCAATCATGCCTTCTCAACCATCCCACATAGTCTTAACTCATTTCAGCATTAACTCAAAAGTTCACAGTCCAAAGTCTCGTCAGAGACAAGGCAAGTCCTTTTCATCTATGAGACAGTAAAATCAAAAGCAAGTTTATTACTTCCTGGATAAAATGGTGGTACAGGTATTGGATAAATACACCCATTACAAATTGGGGAAATTGACCAAAACAAAGGAGCTGAAGGCCCCATGCAAATCCAAAATCAATGGGGCAGTCAAATCTTAAAGCTCCAAAATGATCTCTTTTGACTCCATGTCTCACATCCAGGTCATGCCGATGCAAGAGATGGGTTCCCATGGTCTTGGGCAGCTCTGCCCATGTGGCTTTGCAGGGGCATCTGTCTCCTGGCTGCTTTGCAGGAGAGTCATGAGCTGGCATTGAGTATCTATGGCTTTTCCAGGTGCACGGTGCAAGCTGTCAGTGGATCTACCATTGTGGGGTCTGGAATACGGTGACCCTCTTTCACAGCTCTACTAGGCAGTGCTTCAGTAGGGACTCTGACCACATATTTCTCTTCTGCACTGCCCTGGCAGAGGTTCTCCATGAGGCCCCTGCCCCTGCAGCAAACTTCTGCTTGGGCATCCAGGTGTTTCTGTACATCATCCGGAATGTAGGCAGAGATTCCCAAACCTCAATTATTGACTTCTATGCACCTGCAGGCTCAACACCACATGGAAACTTCAAAGTCTCAGGGTTTGCACCCTCTGAAGTTATAGCCCTAGCTGTACTTTGACCCCTTTTGGCAATGACTGAAGTGGCTAGGATGAAGGGCACCAAGTCCTTAGGCTGCACAGAGCAAGGGGACCCTGGGTGTGGCCTATGAAACCATTTCTTTCCTTCTAGGCCACCAGGCCTATGATGGGAGGGGCTGCTGGGAGGACCTCTGACATGACCTGGAGACATTTTCCCCATTGTCTTGGGATTCAAGATTAATATTCAGCTCCCTATTATTTATGCAAATTTTTGCAGCTGGCTTGAATTTCTCCTCAGAATGGGATTTTCTTTTCTATCACATTGTCAGGCTACAAATTTCCCACTTTTATGCTGTTTCCCTTATAAAACTGAATGCCTTTAACCTCACCCAAGTCACATATTGAATGCTTTGCTGATTAGAAATTTCTTCCACCAGATACCCTAAATCATCTCTCTCAAGTTTCAAGTTCCACAAATCTTTAGGGCAGGGGCAAAATGCCCCCAGTCTCTTTGATAAAACATAACAAGAGTTGCTTTTGCTCCAGTTCCCAAGAAGTTCCTTATCTCCATCTGAGGTCACCTCAGCCTGGATTTCATTGTCCGTATCATTATCAGCATTTTGGTCAAAGCCATTCTTCAAGTTTCTAGGAAGTTTCAAACTTTCCCACATTTTCCCTTCTTCTTCTGAGCCCTCTAAACTGTTCCAACTTCTGCCTGTTACCCAGTTCCAAAGTTGCTTCCACATTTTTGGGTATCATCTTTTCAGTAGCACTCCACTCTACTGGTACCAATTTACTACATTAGTCCATTTTCATGCTACTTATAAAAACATACCCAGGACTGGGAAGAAAAACAGGTCTGATGGGTTGACTTACAATTCCACGTTGTTGGGGAAGCCTCATAATCATGGTGGAAGGCACGGAGAAGCAAGTTACATCTTACATGGATGGTGGCAGATAAAGAGAAAGAGCTCATGCAGGGAAACCCATTTTTAAAATGACCAGATCTCATGAAACTTACTCACTATCACGAGAATAGCATGGGAAAGACCTGCCCTCATGATTCAATTACCTCCTACCAGGTCCCTCTTACAACACGTGGAAACTGGGAGTTACAATTCAAGACGAGATTTGGTGGAAACACAGCCAAACCGTATCAGCTTCTGTTTGTAAGGCCCTCAGCAAGTAACAGAGATGCACAGCCACATAAGATATGGTTTCTTCCTAGAGGAGCCCATAATTTATACTAGTGTATAGATACCAGCAAATAGATAATGGCAGTACAGTGTGATGATACTGTAAAACAATATGATTTTAAAACAAAATGAAACTAAACCGTAGATAAGAGATGATTATTAATTAGATGGTTAAAAAAAAAAAAAAAAAAAAAAGCAGATGAGGTTGGAATTGGTCTTCACCAATGAACCAGGAAACAAAATTAGGGGAGAACATTCTAGACAAAAGAAATAGCATATGTAAAGGCTCACAGACATTGAAGGACATGAAGTGTTTGGGAAATAGTAATACAATGCAGCAGAAATGTAGAGTCCAAAGTGATGGAATAAGAGAAGGCAGATGATTAAGGAAATTCAGGTCAAATAACCTACGTGGCAATAAGTCCTAACTCTTGCATAAGTATCATAATATTAAGAAGAAATGACTAAGATAAAAAAATCGTAAAAATGTATTAGTGTATGAATTATCACAATTACCTTATTTTCTTTGATTTTGGACTCTTTTGCAGTGTGTAAGTAAAGCTACTGTACTGCTACGTGTCTCTATTACCTTATCAGCCTCATTTTAAGTTCATTTAATTATACTTAGTGTTGTTCAATCTGGAGCATACACATCCCTTAATTCGCATATATATCCCTAACTACATGAGAGGCACAGCTATTTGCAAAGCAATTTAACTGTTTTTTAGACTGATTTGAACAAACAGTACTAAGCTGGCTCCTTAGAACAACGGAAAATAATTGGTTTAAAGTGACTGGAAAATAGCCCCTTCCCAAAGTCATGAAAGTAGTAATATATTCCTTGAGAAGCAGACTGCTTATGATCATGTGTGCTTTACTGTGCTGAAGAACATCTCTTTAAGATGTTTGGAGAAGAATTATGAGAAGAACAACTTAAAGTGATTCTATGCCTAAAGCCGCCCCTCCTCTGAAACTTGTTCGTTTGTCCATGTGTCTGGCATAATAACTAGATGATGAAAGAAAAAAAAAAAGAAAAAAGGAAATTACCTGTGAAAGTTTCATGCATGAAATAATCTTCCAGAATCAAGCCTACACATTATCTGACATGAGTGTTCAATAAATGTTTGTTGAATGAATGACACACTGACAACCTCAGCTTCCATTTCTCCAAATAATAAAATGAGAAACTAAATGGTCATTAGAGTTCCTACCAATCTTAAGATTCGGAAAGTTTTCCCACAAGACAATATCAAAGCATACAAATGTATACATCAGTACAATTTATTTAGTCTTATCTAATACATAGTTGGATTTGTTCTTCAAAAGAAACAAAGTATAAAACTATAAAAAATAACCTTGAAAATTATACAAATTTTTTTCAAAGCATGATTTTAAAAACATATCTTTAAAAAGTGTGATTGAGATGTGCCACAAGGAATCATAAATTTCAAAAGATAAAAAATAAACATTGACACAAAACTCAATTAGTCACATAAGTATTAAATATAAGGAAATTTTGATGAATTACAGCTTTATTTCTGCTGCTGTCAGGAGTACTTATATGATGGGATTCACAAATTTTACCAGAACTTTAAACTGAATAGACTTGTCATGTTACTAATGCTATAAATCAATTACAAACCATAGTTTGGGCATTTCACAAACATTGAGAATACTAGTTTTTGGCTTTGGCAATGACTGCAAATATCAAATTCTTTTCAATTGTAATAAAATACACGTCAAATACTCCATTTTGAAGTATACAATTCAGTGGCATTTTGGCACATTCACAATATTGAACAACTATCCCCACTATCTTGTTCTACAATATTTTCATCAATCCAAAAGAAAACCCCATACCCATGAAGCACTCACTTCCCCTCCCCCAGCAACCATGAATCTGATTTGTCTCTATGAATTTTCCTATTCTGAGTATTTCATATAAATGAAATCATATAGTGTGTAGCCCTTTTGTGTCTAGCTTCATTCACTTAGGTTTTTTGTCTCCCCAAAGAATACCATCTTTCTGCATTTAAGATAGTAACAACTATTTATGTAAATCATGAGAAAAGCTAAATTGGAAGCCAAATTACATCTGAGGTAAGTGAATCCGTACAATGACCTTTCAGAATGCAGTTAAAGTTTCCAATACAGACTGGTATTGAAATATTGATCAAATGAACAATACTACTTTAACATTTTAAGTGCAAATAAAAATCTTTAGAATTCATGTCCACTGAATTATTAGCCATTCAGAGCAACTTACATCATATGTCACAGTTGTCATGACAAAGCTATTGGAATGTTTAAGGAGTCAATACTGCTCTATGTTTTATTAGAAATACAGATTTTTTTCTTTAAAAAGGTTACAACTGATTAAAGAGATCCAGTTGACATAATTACTCATTGGCTAATTTTACTCTTGAGCAGATACAGTGCCCATCATTACTTCCATGGTTTGATTTCTTTCAATCAAATTGCATGGTTAAACCTGAATGCTGATACGGATTCAGTAATACTTGACAATATTTGAAGAAAAAAATGAAAAAAAAATTGTTTTTTCATGGGTGAGCTGAAAGAGACTTTAAAACAAGTGTGATCACTTACTTAAATCTAAAACTACTGACCAAAATGACTACATTCAGGGTTACCTCACCAGAAAACTGAAGTCATGGGATAAAGAAGCAATAATGACAATATGGAAGAGGATTTTAACAGGAAAAAAAAATTCTATAACAGCAGAGGGCCCGACCCCTTTTTTTCAACTTCAGTCTTTTGATTTATTAAAAAATTGTTACTGTTCTTATATCATTAAAATTTATAACTACTGAATATTAATATAATGATGTTACTGTTTGACTGGAAGGGGTACTAGAAAGCTAACTGTAGTCAGTTCCTCTGTCAAATAAACAAATATATCAACCTATTTAACTCACATCTGAGAACCAAAATTTCTAAAAATTTATATAGAAAAGGTAGAAATTAAATCAGATGAATCTGCATTTGTTCAGAGCAATTGACCTGATTAAGAGTTCAACACAAATACTTTTATTACTTTCAAACACATGAACTATTAACCACCACAAGAACTAGCTACGTATTAAAAAATCATTTCCTAATAATTGCATGCAAATGGGTTAATAAATTTGTAGATGCTTAATTTTTACCCAGTATTTGCCTTGTCAGTTCGCTTCAGAAATGTTTTCTTCATAGTAAAGGACAGAAGCTTCAGTCCAGTATATCAAAAAGACTGAGAATTATTTTTAAAAAAGGAATTTACATCAAATGAATTTTTACTATATTTCTATAGAGCATGTACATGAATCTTCCTATTAACCCATTTCTTTGTAGTTTATTAATGAAACATCCCTCTTTACATAATACATTGAAATATAAAACAATCTGAATACAAAATTTCAGTTTTGAAATGTGTTAAGGTAACAAAGCACCTCAAGATGTACTGCCATTAATATGTTTCAAGGTGTATTGGCCAATTATGAAGATTATATATGTCAAATAAATATATGTATAAGCCATTTATGAAAAAAGTTCAATCACAGATGCAATAACCTACTTGTAAAATTCAGCAAGAGGCCCTAGTTTTGTAAAGACTTTCAGAGCAACATACCACACACTTAATTAGTTTGTTTCCTTTTGGTATTGCTCCCAAATGCTTTCCAAAGTAGTAGAAATCCAACATTCTAGGTAATATTTTCCAAATTTCCTTACACTAAACATCCCTTTCCTTCCTGTATTCGTAAAGTAAAAAAGTGATCCATGTAAGGACATAGTTCTCTCAAATATCCCAGTACACTAGTCACTGCCTAAACTTAAGTATCTGTTTTCTAATCCATAAAAATTGAAATTTGAAAGGTTTCGTCTCTTGACCTCATTTTAATCTTTTAAATAAAAGGAAATAATTATGTAAAAGATGACTTCAAAAGCAAACCATCTTTCTTTCCTCTTCCCTTATTTAGAAAGGACTTCATTACAGTTGATCTTTCCTGAATTCAAACTTTGCTTTTTTGGAAATCAGATAAATCTTGTCAAACCCTATTATTAAATTATCTTAAACACCATGAAACAAGTCACTGATGAGTTGACAAAGGTATAACTAATATTCTCTGCTTCCTAGGTCTTATAAGCACCTTAAGTAAGACTACTTACAATAACATTTAGATAACCAAACACCTACTAGAAAAATTCTTTCCATCAAGTCTTTGTGTTCAGAGAATTAGGGCCACTTGCTTCCTTTCTACTGCACTTCTAAACAATCAACTCTGTAAACTCCAATCACATCACTTTCAATGTGGCATGCCATGCATGAAACAAACACATTTAAAAATATTTGAATACTTTTTCCTTAGGAAAATTTAAAATAAACAAACTTCACGTCTTTTTAGGTTGGGATGCAAAACATGGAAGAAATCTGTTTTGCTTCCAAACACCTAAAACTAGTCAGATCTCCACAGGTAAAACCATTATCAATACAATAATATAAACTACCATATCTTCAAAGGATATGGAAGTTTTGCTGAAAATCCTACTATCTTCAAGATTACTAAGATCCCAACATCCAATGTTAAAGGACAGATATTAATAGCACAACACTGATGAGATAGGCAGCACAGGATTAAAGATCAAAAAAGATTCTATACTACCGATAAACAACAGATCCAATCTTTAATTAAACATCCTACTTAATGGGTTGAAAAAATCCCTAAAAACATTTTTGTAGGATTTAATCCAATATTTGTCTACTTCTACTCTTTGATTATCCTAAAATTTGAATATGTTCATAACTCTGCAACCACTAAACAAGAGAATGAGATGACTAGGCTAAATGTTACTGCTAATGAACTAAAATTTGCACTGCAATTTACCTTGAACAGAAGAAACACTGGTAAAATACTGGTAAACTTTTTAATACTAGTGAATACTAATTTAAAGAATACAAGTCCAACAACTACAGTACCCAGTGTATTTTGCCATATGGCTGTAAAATTGAGACAACATATATAGTTTAACCATTAACATATTACCATTACTCTTAATTTTGGATTGCACATATATTACACACACACACATACATACATATATCCACTCCAGTAATACACCAGAGGGTAGCTGGCATGACCTAGGCTTCCCGCTGTTTTAATACTTGACTGTGCATTAGAATCGCCTGGAGATCTTGTTAAAAGAGAATGCTGAGTCCCACCCCAGAGTTTCTGATTCACTAAGTCTGGAGAGAAGCCTAATAATCTGCATTTCTAACAAATTCCCAGGTGTTGCTGTTCCTGCTGGTTCAAGGACAACTTCAGGAATCACTACTATAAGTGATCTGTGAGTCTCAAAATCTAGTGAAAAAGAGTGAGAGAGGGAGAAGAAAGGAAAGGGAGAGGGAGACAGAGAGGGAGAAAGATTAAGCTAACAGGCAGGATTGGGGAAGGAGGCAGAGGATAAAAGTGTATTCAAGTATTTCCTTCCATCCCGATGTTTGCCTTTTACCTTGCTGTTTAGTAAAGACTAGGAATCAACAAGGAGTTCTCAAGGTACAATCTATTAGGGCAACTTACAAACCTTTTCATGCTTAAGAGGCTCAACAGATGGTTTCCATTACAATTTTTAGAGATACAACCATGCTACAAACTCTTCCACCTTTCAGTGCACCTAGGTGGTATTACTTTTGACACACTGAAGGATCAGAGAAAGCTAATGAATGGGCTTCTCATCTTTTAAAAAAATTAAGGTTCACTAGTAAAACATGGGTGAGCAATGATGATAATCAACAACTACTACAACATGCAGAAAATCCACATTACAGAAACAATATGATTGTGTTGGAATTTGTCAAACAAGTATTAAAATTTTATTTAAATGAAAGTTTTTAAGTTATTGAGCCATGTAAAGGGAAAAATATTAATTTTATTAGAACTTGAACAAATGTTTCACAAAGAAAACATTTTAACAAAATGGTATGGTGGCATAACAACAAAAAAGAACAGCAAAATGTGTAAAAGAAATATAAGGTGAAAAAATTGTTAAATATCTCATAATCCAGTGTGGAAATAAGAATTCTAAATTTAAAAACAATGAATTTTAAAAAGCGTAACTACAAAACAGAAAATGCTTGTGCTATCCTAACCACACATTCTTCAGCAAAACTTTAAAAGGCAGGGTTATATTTTATAGTATTTATTATCTTTTTTCTGTTTTTTTCCCACAGAAATAGACTATTCAATCTCACAGTTGAAAAAGAAATTGTAAGCACTGAGAAATAAATATTCTACTATTTAAAATGACAGGTGAGGCAAGACAATAGTCTTTAATGCTATATTTTTCAACTGTACTAAGGACTTGATCCAACCAAAAAAATCTTAAGCTTCAGAACTCTGTAATGCCCAAGGAACGCCTCTGCCTGATTGCCATATATGGGTATCAAGAAGCTAGTAATCATAGAGCACTCTCAGGGACAAATGTAGGAGGACAGGACACAACAGAGTTTTCACAATTTTAACAAGTAAGTCTGTCGCCATTTCAGAATACCAAATGCTAGAATTTACTTAAGACAAATTATTTAAGTATATATCCCCACCTTTGCTACTGATATATTCATTTTTTTAAACAGACCACATCAAGTTAATAATGGTATAAATCAATTTGAAAACTATAATAAACTATTTCAAAAATAGGGGTATTTTTCCATTATACCTTGATTATTAGGCAAATATGCAATTCTTACTCTCTTGATGGTGAAGCCTATGGGAAATTAACTTGGAAATCTTTCAAAGAGATTGTCAACCAAGACAGGTTTCTACATGATTGTCATTTTACAAAGATTAACAAATTTCATGTTTCTAAGGTCTTAAAACAACATAGTTGTAATGTTTATAAACATAAAAGGCAAAAATTTAAGTTAAGCCCTTTTGCATTCTGAACATTTAAAATTTATACAATATGCTCAATTCAAACTTAAAATGAGGTATATTTTCTTTTAAAACATTAAATACCTAGCAAATATGCAATATCATGAACAGTTTCAGATTAAAGTAAATTCACAGGCTTGCTTTTTGTTTGCTTGTTTTTGCTTTGACCTGTCATGTAACACACTGCGCTGAGTCTTTGGATGTGGCATCTAACAAAAAAGAAAGCTGCACATGGTCACTCTGTGTGTTGAGCTCTAAGTACATGAGATGAAAACATCTTTGTGGATTATTTTTTAAACACGATAAACTGCATTACCAAACTTTAGTTATGATTTTACATATGTAAGTACATATGAGAGATCATTTGTGCATTAACAACTGTATAAGGGAAGCACTAAAAAAACAAAAACATTATAATGATCTTATGGCAGTGCTTAAGAAATTGAGAATGTTTTTATATGAAAAAACTGTGCTGTAAAAAGTCTGAATCAAAGTTTTGCTTTCTGACTGCATGGGTTGCCACACACAGAACACAAGGAATAACTTGGTCAGGATTTTGTTAGTTTAAGATGCAAAAATGTAAGAACCAAAATATGCACACCATTGAAAATACTAATTCTTAAAATTATGTAGCTAAAAATTAAATCACCCTGTCCAGCAAGTTCCAAAATTTCACACATTTCAAACATTAAGGCAACTTTTTCCAACTAAACAGTACTTTATAAAAATAGATGTTACTTCAAAACATTATATACATAGTGACAATAAATTTAGCTAGTTGTAATATTTAATACATTAATAAGGTTTCACATATTACAAAGAAATTATACCAGAGGCTTGCACATATGTGCAAGTAAAATTACAACCCTTAAAGTACAGGTTTTAAAACTGAGCGTAGTGAACGTCCTTCTTTAGTGAGTTCTCGTGTCACACACATACATGGCAATGGGATTGCTTCCTCCCGTTTCTCGACAACATTATAACTGCATTTCTTCAAGTGGTCAGCCATGCTTAGGATGTCAGCAAATTTCCATTCATTAACAGAACAAAATGCAGTACTAAATCGCCACACCTACAAGAAAATTCTACTTTAGATTTAAACAAGTCAATTTTTAGAGAATTAAGAAACACTTTTTGCTCCTACTGCATACATTTCTACTGCTATAGAAGCATCCAATATAAAATTTCAAATAACTATAAAATAAAAATTGATAAATCCTTTTGAATGCAAATATGTCTGTCAAAAAATTACAAGATAAATCACTTCTATGACATTGTGACTTCAATAAACTTAAAAACTGTAACAAAACACCAAAACTCTATTAAAAAATCACACCAATCTGGCTTGCTAAATGATTTTTATAACATCAAAACTGCACAAATTCAGAGCTATTTCCTAAAGTATATATACTGCACACTATTCTTTCATACTCTCCAACTGGTTATCTAGAACTCTGGAGATACTGACAATGCAAGTGTTACTGTTTTTCTTTCCCATTCCTATTTACACTATATGTACTAAAAATACCCTAGAACACTGTGTGCCAAGGTAAGCTTATTTTTCTGCTGTTCACAAGTACTAAAGATACATAGTAATATTCAAGAACATAGGTACTTCAATTTATTCAAAATGGCTCTGAAAATTTATATAAAAATAATATTTGTAAAATGGATCCTATTTTAGTCCCTATCATTGTAAAACATGCTTCTAGGCAAAATACTCACCTGCCATCCCTATTCATGTCTGTAGGTAAAAATATAGGCTGAAGTAGCCCTTTTGTCTACTCAACAGCTCCAGGCCATGAAACACCGCCAAAACATTGTGAGATTTTTTTAATAATTTTTTTTTTTTTTTTTTTTAGCTCTTCAGCTATCATTATTTTATGTGTGGCCCAGGACAATTCTTCTACCATTGTGGCCCAGCAAAAGCCAACCAATTGGACATCCCTGCTTTAGAAAGTGGCAGATTTGAGAAAAACCCTCAGCATTTATTACTTCTCTGGAAAGCATGGTAGTCTTCTTGGGGTGGCTAAATGTCTTTGAATTTTGTGGAAACACAATTATTTTTCAACTAGCTATAGAAAATCCCCATTGTTCTGCACAAGTAGTCCCTATACACCTTAGGGTTATGATCAATTAACCTTTATGGAGTAATTTCCCAGGAGTCAGTGAAGGTCTAGTGATAGTATAGATGTCATTAGCCTCCTTTACCATTCCCCATGTTTATAAAGCTACAAAAGGAATTAGGAGTTTTCTTTAAGCTTTGGCAGATGAAATAGCTGAAAGATTCAATGATGACAGGCAGCCTCTCTACTTCCATACAACTGAGAGTCTGGTGAAACAAACTCAGGAAAAGCAGGCGAAAGAAAATATATAACTTCCACCTGCTTATGACAAGGTTTCTTAGTAATGGATCCATCTTTCATTCAAGTATGCATCAAGTATTTACTTAGTGCCTATGACATAGTAGGTACTATGCAAGGCAGTAGTATTTTGGTTTCCCAAGAATCCCACTTCTCAAGGAATTTGCAGTCTAGAGACTGAAACTGACAATTCATCAATCAATTTCAAAACAGCACAGTGAGTGCTTTAGCAGAGGTATATAATGGAGCACCACAGGAATACAGAGCAGTGCAACTCTCAGAAGGCTTCAGGGTGGGAGTCCCAAGAAACTGTCATCAGGAAGTAGAGCCTGAGAGTAAGCAGGGCATAGCAAGAAGATGAAGATCACAACATCAAGAAACCGGTTTCCTAAGTCAATTAGCTGGCCAGATTACTTAACCTCTGTTTCTTTGTCTGTAAAATGGGGACAGTGGATTATATAAGTTAATATAAGTAAAATACTAATGCACACTGAGTAGCATATTCCAGGTGCTGAAGTGTGAGAATTAGGGACAGCATATTTGAAGGACTTAATGTAAGAAAAAACATCTGGGAACTGTAAGTAAATCAATGTGGTTACAGTATAAAATGAAAGGAGGAAAGTGAAAAGATAAAGATGAGATTATGAAAAGTCTTAATATGTTTTATTAAGGAGCTGGGCTCTATCCAAGGGCGATGAACAAAAATTAAAGAAGTTTTTAAGCACTGTGGTGACAGTGCAAGAATTATATTTAAGAAAATACACATCACATTAGCTCTTGTGTAGGGAATATATTGGAGAGGGGCCCAACTGGAAGTAGGAATCCAGTTAGGAGGAAGCTGCTGTTGTAGTCCAGGAGACAACTAAAGTTGGGACTGAACTTGGGAAATGGCAGTGAAAACAGAGAAGCAAACCTGAGAGGTATTAAAAAAAGAAAAAGAAACAGGACTTCATGGTTACCTGAAAAAAAATAAAGGGAGGAGAAAAAGCAGTCAACTTAACTTCTAAGTTCCTGGTTTAGAAAACTTGGTGATGATGGTGCCACTTTCTCATACTAAAAGGGCGAAGAGTGGAGTAGGTTGGATTTGTTGAGTTTGAGGAAGCTGTAGGGTATTCAAGTAGAAATGTCCAGTAGATGCTTGTATATACTGCTTGGGAGTTCAGTGAAGCAAATGTCCAGGATACATATGTGTGAGTAATCTGTACATATGATGGTGAGTTACATTTGAAGAACAGGTGAGATTTTCTGTAGGAATGATTATAGAATCCCTACCGCCAAAAAAATTTCACTCCATATGTCAATAATAGTAGGCAAAGATAAAAAGAGGCCATACTAAGACTGTTCCAACCCAAAGGGAAGAAAAGTTAGATATAAAATCATATGAAAAATACAAACACAAGCAGTAGAAACTTTCTGCCATCAGAAATTTCCTTTTGGAAAAAAAAATCATAAAACAATTTGTGAGATCATTTATTGGTCAAAGCCTCAGGAAAACCAAGTAGATGTAGAATTCTGAAAAATTAGTGCAATGGATGAAAGAAAACCTAAAGGTGCTATGAATAAAGTAACCAGAGTTTGAATGCTGTGCAACTAAATGTAAAGTTTATCACAATTGTTTCCACTTTATAAAATGTAAAAGTTTCATATAAGTGTTCTACAATTTAAAAATAAAAACAACCTTCAATCAAAGGTATCTGTAATACCTTCCAGTTCCTACTGAGTAGTGCCAAATAGAAGCTGAGCAAAAGTAGGCTATCACAGAAGGAAAATGGTATAGCTTGGATTTGCTTAGGTCTGCCTAAATCTCTAGCTCAAGTTTTCCCATGCAGTACACATCACTCCTTTGGACTCTGCTAAACCCAGAGACCCCACCCACAATATCAAATTCTACTGCCCTCCTCTTCTCAGACTGGCCTAACATATTTCCTCATTTATCCATTTATGTTTCTTATTCTCCATATACTTCTCTGCTCGCTTTGATATATGACCATAGTAGTAGTTATAACTTTCCTCATCTCTTGCTATTTAGATTATACCTGAAACAACCAAATCCTAGGAACAAAATTGCCATAGAATGGAGAGACTATTACAAGAGGGGAGAAAACCCTCTCTTTGCTTCCTCTATTATCTTATGGCGAAAATGTTTTAGATGGAGTCCAAATTAGAAGATGATAACAAGAACCCAAATGAAGAGTTGCTATAGAAACATCAAGAAACGTAAGTGGTCTCTGCCATATTAGATTATAAACTAGTTCTAGGAAATCAGTAGTAAAGCTATAATTATGGAAAACAATTCTAACTATCCTAGCTCATGATTAATTACCATTAAAACAAAGTCTGTCATCATATTGATTTAGTAAGTTTTAGGGAATGGTGAATTTCTCAACAAGATATTAATTGTATTAATTCAGCAGCATTATTAAAGGCCTCTTTATGTCAAATAAGAGGTTGATAAAGATTAAACTAACCTTTTCTTTTATCTGCCACGATGAATTTCCTTCTGGATACTTCCTTTTCCCCCACTGCAGTATGACCATGCCACGAGACTGAAGCAGGCTGCCGCACACATCCCTCATTAACTTGGATACACATGAGAGCTGGCATAAACTGAAGCCATCAAGAAAGCCTGCAATATGCTGCAGGACCTCAAAAGGAAGGCTACTTAGATGGTCACTATGTAATCCCAATACACAGTTTCTAGCAGGCTCTACTAATACTGTAGATACACATGGCTGAACTCCAAATGACCTCAAATGGCGGTCATGGATAATCTTCGCTCCTTGTATTGATGGACAAAATCTACGCTGAGAATAGGTACAACCATAGTATGCTAAAGGGCACCTCTGTTCCATCCAGCCATTGAGTCCAGCATGAATGTCACCATGCACATTCTTAAAATGGGAGGAAAATTCTTTCCTTCTGAATAACTGTCCACACACAAAGGTAAACATTGAACGCTGCTTGGGTTGGTATCTAGCGACACATTCCAATACTAAATCCAGCCCAAGTGTCTGAAATGGACTTGGATTTGAAAGCTGTGGATTGGCATGATCACAAGCTGAAGCTGAAGCTATTTCCCCAACCATTGTATTTGTAGCTAATATTGCAGATGGAAGTGAAAAAGTCTGAGTCCCAAAGTCAATGTGATAAACATCAACCACGCGGCTATCAGATATACCCCTCCCTCCTGGAGAATCTCCTAGACAAAATAGCAATGCTGCTGTGATCAGATCTATTCCTTGGAGGCCCATGGGATCTTCTGCAACTTCCAAATCTGATGTATCTACTGCTTTATCTTCCTTTGGTTTAGACCAACATGAATTAGAAAGAAAACTGAATGAAGGAGCAGAACTGAAAGATAAGACATCCATATTCTTCAAGTCCCCTAAGTCTACTTTTCTCCAACACAATTCACCTTCATCCTCATCATCGGGTATAAGGATATGCTGAACTGTGCCATTAAGCAAAGCACTGGGTGGTATTACTTCCCTAAGTTGTGCTGCTACCACAAGTGAGCTGGAAGGTTTTGAAGTGCCATCTGATGCCACACAGGCTCCATTTGTTAAGTTACTTTGTTTTGAATCACCATGTAAATTATGATTCTGGTCTATGACCTGTGCACATATATTTTTCAAAGGAAAGCCATTACAAAGAGCAGAAGTGTCACAAGAACTTCTATTCAGGTCACATAATAAATCACTTGAACCATTTTGTTCAGACCGGGCATTCTGACTTGTGTCATTGTGGTCAATTCCACCTACTGCTCCTATCTCCTCCTCAAAAAGATGATCTTGGTCTTTCAAGTTTTGATCCTGTAAGCTTTCTCTTGCATTTTGCTCTTTACCCATTTCATTTGGGGAAGCACAGACACTTGTATTTAAAATGCCAATGTCTCTTGTAGCAGTATTCAGGATATCCAAAGCAGCAGCCAAACTTCTGGTTGTTTCTACAGTAGCTTGATAGAGTGCACCATAAGATTCTTCATCAACAGACACCAAACCATTAGTATGTGGTATTTCTGGGACACTTGATTTAACTGAGATTTGTTCTCTAGGTTTGGAAACTTTATCAGTTGCTTTTGACATCATGGTGGCTACTTTGAGAGATTCTAAGAGCATTCTTTGGTCTTGAAGAGCCAAGGCCATATCTAACTGTGCCACTTCATCAACATCTCTGCTTAGATTTTCATAGGATTTTCGGTCTGCATAACTAACTGGCCATCGGTTCCATTCCATAGTACAGCACACCACACTTGCAGGACACATTTCTAGATGTTCAGCAACTTTATTTCGGGCCATGGTAAATGGACATCCAAAGTCACTATTTAAGCAAGGCACTCGTTCAAATGGACATAAAAGTCGATGCTCATCGGCTTTACAAGAGTGGAAAACGGCACCACAAACCAATGGACAACCAATCAAATCACAGGAAATCCCAGGCTCTGGTCTGGTCATACACCGTCTACTGACACAATTCACACAATGTGAATGCTGCAGCTCCTCCTCCATAATGGCCAGTCCAGCTCTGGTCAATGAAATGGAAAAAGATAAGGAGTTAGCCAAAAAATGGTTGATTTTTCAAAATTATTTAATAAGTAAATCCCTAATGTATCTAATATCTTGGTTTATTTTAGGATGATGTATATAAAATAAACATACTTAACCAGTTAATTTTATATATAATAAATGTCTTGAAAGGATGTAAGCATTTATATCAAGTTACAATTCAATACTGTAGAATGTCATAAAGGCTAATATTTTTGTAACAATATGCCTAAAACGGCAAAAGTTTCAAACTATACTACTATAAATTCTAATACTGTGTATTATATAATGTTAATAACAAGTTAATGTGTATTTTAACTTTTAGATTTCAGAGTGTTTTCACTTTTACCTTTCTAATTTCAACTCAACTAATTTTGATGTATACCACATTTCAGAGATCTTACATTACTAAAAGAGAACAATCTGAATTTTATGAATATACTTAATCAAAACTTTTAGAAGTTTTCTTTTTATTCCTTCTAAATGAATTCATTTAAGATTTCATCTATTGATCCCTCCTCCTATATATGCCTTAATAAATTCTGCAACAAATCAAATCTTAATTAGAACATACAAAAAATTTATCCAGAAAATAAAAGTTCTAGCTCAAGCTCTGTGGCATGGGCACATCACTTATTTTTGAGGTTCACATTCATTCATTAAATGCCTATTTATTATTTAACTATTATGTACCAGGCACTGTGTTTGGTACAGCAATTAAAGAGTTCACACTTTTACAACTGGAATTCACTGAGAATTTGAAGCAGAGAAATAGTTCTATAAAATAACATGAACAGATTACAGATGTCTAATGGTCTTTCTTGAAAATTTGCATTGTAACTTTTACAAAGAAAAGTTTTATATCAAAAGTAAAAGTATAAGCATAATATATTGACTTAATTATAATTATTGAGCTAATTCAATGTGTTTTCAGTATAATCAACTTCTTTATTGGAGTGTTTCCTATTATCAGTAAAATCTTTAAAAGATTATTTAATCTTTAAAAACTGAAATAATAATTGTCATGGTGGCTCAAACCTGCAATCCCAGCACTTTGAGAGGCCAAGATAGGAGAATCATTTGAGGCCAGGAGTTCAAAATCAGCCTGGACAACATAGCGAGACCCTGTCTCTACAAAACAAAAGCTAAAAAATTAGGCATGGTGACATGTGCTTGTAGTCCCAGCTATTTGGGAGGCTAAGGCAGGAGACTCAATTGAGCCCAGGAGACTGAGGCTGCAGTAAGCCATGATTGTGCACTCCTGCATTCCAGCCTGGGTGACAGAGCGAGACTCAATCTCAAAAAACAATAATTGAAATAATAACATAATGTCCCCCACTCCGTTTTGCCACCATTTTTTTTCTTATCCAGTTAAGCTTTCTGAAGAAAAACTAAAAACCACCAAAAATCTTCTAATCTCCTATATATCCATTAACTCTCTATTCTGGTTCTGTTTTTACTACACCTATTAAAACCACTCTACTGAGAACCGCAATACTAAATCTGAAGGACATATTTTTTCGGACCCCATCTTCCTTGCCCATTATATTGTGATGATGACCAATCCTTTATTTTTGGAGTATTACATCTTCTTACTTTTCATGATGTCACTCCAGTCTTCCTCCTACCCTTAGTCTTCTTAACTATTACTTAATAATAATTACTTAAAGATTGCATTTCTTCAGGGCTCATGTCATTTTTTGCTTATTCTGTACATTCTCCCTAGATGCTTTCATCTTCTCAAAAAGTTTCAATTACCACACCTATGCTGAAAATCCACCTATACATCCTGCCCAGATTCTTCTTCCAAATTCTAGATCTCCACAATGAATTACTTATATTTCTACTTGTATATGGAACCGGCAACTCAGCTCAACTTTTCCATAATTAAATTACATTATAGTAGGCAGTAATTTTCTGGACAGGAAGGTGATTCTTACCCTGTTTTCTTCACCTCAGTGCATAAAAGATTGTTAAGTCTCTAATATATTTTTCCATAAAACCTATCTTGGCTCCAAGTAGCCAATTATTCACTCATCATTTGCTATTATCTTTTTTTTTTTTTTTTTTTTTTTAAGATGGAGTCTTGCTCTGTCGCCCAGGCTAGAGTGCAGTGGCATGATCTCAGCTCACTGCAACCTCTGTCTCCTGAGTTCAAGTGATTCTCCTGCCTCAGTCAAGTCTCCTGAGTAGCTGAAATTACAGGGACAGCTAATTTTTTGTAGTTTTAGTAGAGAGGTGGTTTCACCGTGTTAGCCAGAGGTGGTCTCAATCTCCTGACCTCATGATCTGCCCACCTTGGCCTACCAAAATGCTGTGATTACAGGCATGAGCCACCGCACCTGGCCGTTATTATCTTTTTCTCAGTTGAGGCACAAGTTTTCTCAAACTAGAATAACAAAAGTGTACCTAAATCATCATCAATAGAGCTTTTCTTGGTTCAGTAGAAAAGTTCCAAGCTGATATTATGGTGTTCAATAATGCCAAAGAAATGACAAGGTACACATTCAACACCAAACTGTATTTTTAAAAATGGTGTTAAAAGTCACAAATTATGAGTTAAATACCTTTAAATGTTTCTCTTCATAAATTTTAAGATAAGTACAGAACTATAAAAATAGACATACTAAAATAGTCATATAGAAGTAAAAGATTAACGACAAACATTTGTATGTTAAACCAGACATTTAAAGAAAAATTTTATTAAGAATTACAACAAATCTTACTGAGTGATTAGATAGTGAAAACAGCTG
Organism: Saimiri boliviensis; assembly: GCF_048565385.1. Lineage (NCBI taxonomy): Eukaryota > Metazoa > Chordata > Mammalia > Primates > Cebidae > Saimiri > Saimiri boliviensis. The sequence continues at coordinate 24,101,180 of NC_133452.1, read as the reverse complement.
TAGCTTTCTTATTTTGCAAGAACCAGACTGAGCTGATGTCACATGATAACGTTTACAAGTTTGACTATTACTAAGGGAGAAACCTAAAAATACAAGCAGTTTCAACGAAGTAACCAGTGCTCTCAGAACTTTTAGGGACACTTCATGTTACTGTACACACCATCAATCACATGACACCAACAGGCAAAACACATCTTAAAAACATCACTTAATTCAAAAGCATTTAAAATAGCAACTGCTTGAAACAGTGTCTCAGTTAAAGACAAAAACAGCAATAATTTTCAAAGATAGAAGGAAAGTAATCAAGCTTCAAATAGTCTATTTTACACTACCCAATCCCCTTTGAATAAGGTTTAAAAAAGGCAACAAGTTCATAGTATTTATTATTTACTGAAGCAGACTTAGAAGGAATAAAGAAGAGAGAACAGTAATTATGTACTATTTTATCCTTCTTTACACATCTTTATAACAACCTGGAGGAAACTGAGGTTCAGAAAGAGTAAGTGATTTGCCCAAAGTCATCTACCTAGTAAGTGGCAGAACTAGGACTCTATGTTCTAGCTCTACGTCGGATCAACATCCATGGACAATAGCAGTTATGTTTACTTATAAAAGTTTAAGAAATTAGGGCAGCACTCTGTAACTGGTGATCCAATCTTAAGATGTTATGTGAGGAATGGAGATTACACAACTTTGCTTGTAGTTTTATCCCAACATTTAATCACTCCTGTGGTCAAGAAAGTCTTTTGGTCCCTTCTAATTATAATAGCATTTTACTCTGCTTTGAATATATGTTTTAAATTATTTGAAGAATAATTTACATTGATAATGCTCAGTATAAGTGTATGGAACATCATTACATTACTAAATTTAACAATTCTTAAAATAGCCATACAAATGAGAAGTCAAGATCAATTCCATTTTCCTGATAACTATATTAAGAAAATAGAAAATACAGTAGTCAATACCAAAAGAGTATTCTGGGAATAGAATCCTCAGCTTCAGAATTTAAAACTCTCCTTGATTCATCCTCCTCCTAAGCAAGACCACTACTATCAAATTAAACATGCCTATAAATTTGCAGTTGCTTATAAATCCTGTAAAATGGGGTTAAAAACATCAACTCCTTATTTATTCGTTGAACAGTGACACAGCAGGCACAGTAGAAAACAACTAACATCTATTAATTTACACGTGAATTTAAATTACTAGAAAAGTTTCACTGGACCAGAAAATATTCGTAAATCATGAAATGCTTTCAATGCTTTCAATTTTCTCTAACAGAAGTTCTTTGCCAACTTATACTCTGTGGCTGACAAGCAATCCATAAAAACAGTTTTAAGACATGGCATTTTTCCCATTGTCATTAAAGGCATAAATATATTGCCCTCAGAAAATTATTTATTTTTTCAAATTAATTAAAATACATAAAGAGATAAGGAGATATAAAGAATTGTAAATTAGCATGATTTTAAAATCTGCTAAGAGTCATCTAATGTATTCAAAACAGCCTGCTGCCTCAGGGCTGTTCCTAATGTCTGCCTCTACCTCTTTTCCCTCCTCACATGCCCTGCTGCTTCAACCCTATATCTCGGCGTGTTACTTTTCCACATACCCCAAAGACAAGGTATGGATCCCATATTGTGTATACTCATTACACACTCCATTTTTCCTTGGTAATACTAGTGAAACTTTAAGTAAATCATCATTCTGTTTACTATCTATTTCCACTGGAAAACTATAAGCTCCATGACGGTCAGAATCATCTCTGTCTCGTTCATCTTATGTTCCCTACATTCAAAATTGTGCCTCAGTTAGAGAATTATTTGTATTACATACACAAAGAATTATAATACACGAAAATAATGAAATGGATTCCAAAACAAATGATATTCTTCATTTCATGGAAAATTATATATTCCACATAAAAATACAGCGTTACAGATCTGGCATCAATCAAACTGAATCAAAATTACTTCATTGTACTGGCCAGAAAAAGTCAATGGTACTCTCAACATTTGTTGAGCACATAAGTAATATGTTCCAGGCACTACCTATGGAGTGAGACAAATCATCTATCAAAAAAGCAAATCAAAGAAAGTTAGTTTCAACCTTCCATTGTTTTAAAATCTTAAATAACAATAATAGAAGAATCAGGAGGAAACATTTACCTTATATTTATCAAATATTATAATTCCCTAATCAACCGTGAAGTCCAATTACCAGGAAAAAAAAGAATATAGAAGCAGTGGGTTTAAAAAGAAAGGCAGGGGTTAAAGTTTGCACAAAGGTACCTGAATAGGGTAGAGACTGAGAAAACGAAGTTCAAAATAGGAAGTGCTAACAGCCTACAGGTTAATATTATAAGTAATATGGTATTAGATGAAATATACTTATAACGGTTACATACTATTCCAATGTAAGTCTGATATAAAACTATAGACAGATTTGTTCAATTAATTAACCATTATTACAAGTCTACAAATAAAATTTCAAAATTGAAGAATAATTTGCATTGATAATGCTCAGTATAAGTGTATGGAACATTACATTACTAAATTTAACAATTTATAAATTTAGCAATAACTTATAAACTCTTGCAGTGCAAATCTCATTCTTTGTAAAGTATCAATCTTTGTATAGCACCTCTGCTGACTAATCTGTTTATCAGATGCACTCAGCTTTATCATAATAAATCTATACCTCAGGCATCTTATCTTACTGTTTAAAAAGAGGCAGGGCAGGGGGGTGGTGGTTAGACAAGATCAAAAATACATTATCCTTAAATTCCCAACTAGAAGCACTAGCTTTCAGTTCCAAATGGCTAAATGGACTACAATATATACATTCTTTTATTAAACTTTCATTCTTTTTATTTATAAAATGGATGACCTAATTATATAGAAATTTTTTTCAAGTTTTATTGTTCCAGATATAGTATAATCAAAACATGTATCTTCCATTTCTAAATAGGGTCATGGTCATGAGTAGCTTATTCGAAAGTGAAGTCTAACTACTTTCAATGTTATCCACTAAATAAGCAAATGAAATCATCATAAACTTACATGGGAAATTGAAATAGTATTAATAAATACTTAATACTTGGACTAGAATCTATTTGAGTTGATACTCAGACAAAAGTAATCCACCCAAATGGCAGAACTGTTTATTAAAACAGGTAACATGACATTGGGAAATGGGCCTCCAAGAAGTCTCAGCTTTGTGACCTTGAGGCAATTACTGTACTCTGCAAACAATCTAGAACTCTACTAAGATTGTTTACAATTATGAGTGTGTCCAATAGGATATAAGCATGTCTCAGAAACCAGAGGTACTTCAATTTGCACAACAGCTACACTTAAATACATTAAAATGTGGAGTAATTATTTTGATGAGGTAATTTATTAAATGCAATCATATGAGGAACTACCTAGTAATAACATTACTTTAAAAAAAGTTTTGTTTTTTTTTTTTTCATGAAAGACTTTCACATACTGGGTTTTAACTGAGGTACACCTGTCTGTATCTAACATCTAGCTACTTAAAATACAGAAGCAACTTGTCTAAGGCCAATCTCATGTATTTCATTACACTGAATTTGAATTTATATTTTACACAGCATTTGAATTGTTTAATGTCAACAAATTTTATAAATACAATGACATTCCATAGTATGTACTAACTCCTTTTATCAAATAAGCAGTCTTAGCAACTCAATTAAAAAATTTATCCAAAACCACACAAAATAGCAAAGGGCTTATCCATTAAATATTCTCATCTTAGAAACATGTTATATCAAACAGTAAACATTAACCAATGCCTATTTTGGTGACCTTAAAGTACCTCTCTATACACGTTATCATTACTTATATAATATTGCTTTTTAATGGTATATTAAAGACACTTTTTAGAAGAAGTCTCCCAATGTTAGACTAGGAGAAATACTGGATTGAAATTAAATACCTCGTACACTTGGAATACATTAAAGTTTGCCTATATTGGAAACTTCAGTTCTTTTACAGCATTCACGAAACTCCACCATTTCCAGAATTAAAAAACAAAAAAGTTATGTCACGGCATTAAAGTACTAGGTAAAAACAAACTGGCAAATAAAAAAGTTAGGAAAACACAATGTTATCCCCAATTACACTTCTGTGATGAGAAACAGTGACTAAGCATGAAGAAGAGTGATTCAGCGGAAACCGCATATTGAAATCTAACCCTCTGAAAAATCCTAAAGGTTTATTTTATGCTACTCTTTTCCTTTTGCCATGTCAACAATTTGACTGTTTTAGAAAACCTTGGTATGAGCAAATGCAAGACCTGTTAATATAATTTACATAGGTCTCTAAGGAACAAACAGTACTGAAATTTAGCAAATAGAAATAAAAATTTACAGTTTGGGGTTTTGTATCAAAAGAGTTTTAAATTAACCTACACCGATATCAGAATGCCCATAAATAACTCCATCTTGGATCAGAGTCAACGAAGTAATCATGGAATAAAAGGTCAATTCGTTCCCAGGCAACTTTTATCTGGGACGTACGACAGGGCTCAAAAAACAAAACAAGAGAAAGGTAGAGGTAAGTGGAGTACGTCAGAACCATGGTAAACACACACTGTTTTGCTTCTATACTCCCAAACACACCCGTTAAAAACAGACTGTCAAATTACTCTGAATCCAGCACGCGCTCTATAAACCCCTTCCAAGCAAAGTACTTCTAAGGCGCAGGACACAACACAACCTCAGGTCTGCAAAATAAGGAAGTTTCCCTTTAATAGGAACCGAGGCTAAGGCTAAGATCCTCTCACTTCCATGAATGGAAAAGTTACCAACTTTGCTCATCCCGTGCAGACTGTGGACGATGCTTCCCCGGTCTCTTTAACCCGTTTGTCCCCAAAGAACCCAAGTTTTTAAAAGCCAGACGGAACAAGAAGCTTAAGGGTTCCCTAAGTTTAACTCCTTCGGTCTTTACACAGACACACAAACGCGGGGGACACGGAGGTCGGTGCCCTCGGGGCTTGGGTCGCCATTTGCTGACCTCACTGCTGGCCCGGCAGGCGGCCGCGCGCGGACAGCAGCGCGCCCGGACCGCCGCCCCGGGACGCAAACTGACCGGGGTCTGCCGCCTTTCCTCCGCTCCAGGTCGGGCCCTCCGACCCCACGGCCGCCAGCGCCGGCGCCTCGGTCCCGGTCGCGGGCCTCACACTGCCCGGCCACCGCCTCCATGCCCGCCGCAGCGCGGACGCCGCCGGCCTCCCCTGCGGGCCTTCCGACACTCACCGGCCGGCGCGGCCGAACCGCGGCCCAGGCCCTAGCCGCCCTGGCCGCCGTGCCCAGCTGGCTCCGCGCTGTCTGGACGACGCTCCGTGCCGCACACAGCCGTCCGGACTGCCTCCTCCGCCCCTACCCCCGAGTCGAGCCGCCGCCTTTTCTCCTCTCCTGCCGGCCTGCTCCAGAGGCAGCCACCCTCCACGCGCGCCCCGCCCCGCTGCGCCCCGCCCACCCGGCCCGGCTCCGGCCGGCCGCTGGGCGGAGACGCGCACGCAGGCCCGGCGGGGACGCGCACGCTGCCTTCCGACCCCGCAGCGACGTGGCGGAGACCAGGGTCCGGAGGGGGCCCCCGCCGCCGCGAGTCCTGCCGTTGGATCCCCGCGGCGCCCGGTGAGGCTCCGCCCCGGCGGGGCTACCAACCCTGTTCGATTCTAGAATCCTGCATTCCTACAGGGAATCCTAGACCCCTCATTTTACAGTTGAGGTAACGGGCCCAAGTAACATGACTCGTTCTCGCCGCCGGTCGAAGGAGAAGCAGCCCCGATTTCCTGACTCCGGGGCCCTGCTTTCGCGTTAGCTCGTTTGCGGAGGAAACGGGCCAGCCCTTGCTGGACCCTCGGTGACTGCCGCCACCGGCCTTCCCGCCGGCCGACGCAGCCTGCCCCAGGCCCGTGACTTAGAGCCGAGACGGGGCTGTGGCCCGTTATCCCCTGTCGGGTTTGAGCTCCCCCGGGAGGCAGCCCGGCCCTGGATCCCGGCGGGCAGCGGAGCCTCTCTGGAGCTGGGACGGGGCAGCCCACCAGGGTCTGCTTCTGTGGGGGGCTCGGGCGACGTTACGCGAAGGCGATGAGCTGGGGAGGGGGCTTGAAGCCGCATGTGCGGTGTGCCGCCCGTGTGACTAAGGATTAAAGAAATCCCGCAGGGCTGTATCAGGATTGGATGGCCACGCCCCGGCTGCCAACACCGAGCCTTGGTCTCCGGCCGAGGGACACCGATTCAGAGCTCTGGGCGGTGGGTGCCGCTCACCCGCCCCCATCCCTCTGTCGGCGACTCCTGCCCACCCCTGTCGAAAGAGAATTACAACAAAGGGAACATGGCTGTAATCCTGGCAAGTGGGGATGGGGGCAGAGCCAGGAAAACACTGTGTTATCATCCTTTTTGTGGCTGCATCTCTACCCCCTGCTGTTGTGCTTTGGGAAAGAGAGCTCACACATAACTTGCCATCCTACAGAGAAATGACTCTCGGACTTGCGGGTTTTAAAGATTATCCATAAAATAAAACGAAACAAAAACTGAGGAATTTAGATTAATTACAGAGTAAAGGTTGATTTCTTAAATGATTAGCTTTTTGAAAAATTATCTGTTTCCCTTATTTTGCCTAATTTGGCTGCAGACAGGCCAAATTATCCTCAGTTCAGACTTTGAGAGCCACTGTCCAGAGAGCTACATGGTCAGGATGAGGAAGCAAGCAGGATGGCCCCGTGGGAGAGGATGTGGGTGCCGCTACATTATGGCCCTACTCCATGCTCACTGCCCTGGGCTGAGTCACAGACCTTTCTTTTGATTTAGTTGTCCTCTTATAAAATAGAGGATCTAAAATAGATGATCTCTAGAGCCCTTTCCAGCTTTACAATTCTGTGAATATCTACCTATACTTACTGAGATCTGGGACTTTCCCTTTTACTAAGTCACCTAGCTGACACTAGGTCACCCTCACCCGCTGGAAGCTGAGTCATTCAGGCTGGAAACCTCATTGTCTTCTTTGCCTCTTCATCTCAATAATTTTCCAAGTCCAGGCAGTCGTTTAAAATTCTTTCTTTCACCTTCATCCCTAGTTACTGTTAAATGAAGTTTAGCCTAAAGCAGCCTCCTTAATATATTTTAAGTTCAGCCTAAAGGTTTCTCTGTATATCGTGAGCTATAACAAGTGGAGGTGTAAACAGACCATAGCCTATACTTGTGTCAATTACTGAGTTTTGGCCAATCAAATGTAGTCATTTGTTCAAACCTTGTTTAAATAAGGCAAACTCCAACCTGTAACCAGTCCAGCCAGTTCTGTATCTCAGTACCTCAGTTTTCTGTGCGTCACTTTCCTTCTTCTGTCCATAAATCATCTTCCACCTTGTGGCTGCACTGGAGTCTCAGACCTACTCTGGCTAGGGAGGCTGCCCAATTCATGAATTGTTCATTGCTCAAACTCCTTTAAATTTAATTTGGTTGAAGTTTTTCTTTTAAGATTACTGTCTTAAACAAATTTGCGTTTCTGCTTTTGCCTAACCAGTCCTTTCTCCTGCAGTGTCTCCTATCTCAAATACACCATCACCTCAATTCTTCCTAAGACATCCATTTTATCTTGTTATTTTTCTATTCAGACATCTAGCTGGGATGGTGTCTTAGTATGTATATTAGTCAGGGTTCTCTAGAGGGACAGAACTAATAATATATACATATAAAGAGGAGATTATTAAGTTTTAACTCACACCATCACAGATCCCACAATAGGCCATCTGCAAGGTGAGAAGCAGAGAGGCAGTCTGAGTTCCAAAACTAAAGAACTTGGAGTCTGATGCTCAAGGGCAGGAAATATACAGCACAGAAGAAAGATGTAGGATAGAAGACTAGGCCCAGCCTAGTCTTTTCACGTTTTTCTGCCTGCTTTATATCCTACCTGTACTGGCAGCTGATTAGGTGGTGCCCACCCAGATTAAGGGTGGATCTGCTTTTCCCAGCCCACTGGCTCAAATATCAATCTCCTTTGGCAACACCCTCACAGACACACCCATGATCAATACTTTGCATCCTTTAATCCAATCAAGTTGACACTCAGTATTAACTGTCACAGTCTGTTTATGCTGCTGTAACAAAGTATTACAGACTGGGTAATTATGAATTATAAGAAATTATAAAGAACAAAGATTTATTTTCTCACAATTCTGGAGGCTGGAAAATTCAAGAGCAAGGCATGGCAGATTTGGTTGTATGGTAAACATCCCATCTGTGCTTCTAAGATGGCATCTTGAACACCTCCTCCTCTGGAGAGGAGAAAAGCTCTGTCCTCATAGAAGAAGGTGAAGGGGCAAGAAGGGGCAAAAAGGGTCAAATTCCTTTTGCCAAGCCCTTTTATAAGGGCTCCTAATCTCATTCATGAGGGCAGAGCCCTTAAAACTCAGTCACCTCCAAAAGGCCATACTTTACAACACTGTTGCATTAGGGATTTAAGTTTCAACATGAAATTTGGGGAATGGGACAAAACCATTCAGACCATAGCAGATGGCTGTCTAGAGCCCATAAGATACAGTCTCAACTCCTGTCTTCAGTTGCTCAAAGTAAATATTTGATTGTAGCCTAATTTGTTTCCTTCTTTTCTCCACTAAACACTATATACAGTACAATTCCAAGCCACCTGTGATTATACAGAATAATAATAAACCTGAGGTTCCTTCTTAACTATCTATACCACTCTAATATCATGCCCTCTGTGAGAGGATTCTGTAGCAAATACTGTCTGTTTTCAGCACTTCTTCACATACCAAATAGCACTGTTACCTGTTTCACAAATCTATATGTGAAATATATAGATTCACATATAGATACGGGCTCACAGATTATCTCTCAGAATTCATGGAAGCAGATTTTGCATCACTTTTATATCTTCCCCAACTATCTAGTATATTAAATCCATGTACATTGTAGATGCTTAATGAATATTTGTCATTTGAAAAATAAAATGTTTACTTTTTCTGTCATTTCACCCTATCCTCATTTTCTGTGTACCTTCTATTTAGCTTCTATTGGTGCCTTTCCAAGAGAATGCATCTAAAACGTAAGGTGAGCAGAAAGAATGCCAGAAATCACATTTCTTTAAGTATACCTTTCTCTCTAATATACATGTATTTTGACATAGACTTCTAGAGGAAAGCTCTCATCTGTGTGACTTAACCACTCAGAGAAGTGACAGGTTACCCTGAAAATTTAAGTTTTTTTAAAAAAAGGAGGAAAGGACAATATTAAGTTTGACCTGCCTGCTGCCTTAGAGGAAGGCCTTGCCTGCTCCTCACATCACACCCCACATGCTGTCACATACAGGCTTGGACAAGGCCTAGTGACTTTTTCTAGAGACCATACCCAAGTTGGGGGAGGTATAAGAACTGTAAAAGTAACACCGCAAATATAAAGCCTAGACACAAGACTAGATTGTAAGAGAGAGAAGTTGTCTAAGAAAATAAATTCATTTGCTAAATAAAGTAAATTCATCAACCGGACAAATGGCTCTTCACTTTGTTCAATATTAGGGCAAACAGACCTATGTTCAAGTAGATTTTCTTTTCCAACTAACCCAGCCTATACTCAAGTAGCCTAGGGCCAAGGCAACAGATAAGTTAAGACGAAAGTCTAAGTCATGTTCTAATTAAGGAAAGGATCATTGCCAGAGACAAGTGTGATTGGGGGCTGATTTGCAGCTGTGAAATCATGGGACAATCAGAATTACCAGCTGGGACTGTGGTGGGAAATACCATTCCTCTTTTATGATATGCTCCTACAGAATTATGAGAGAAAGAGCCAGTTTGAATCACCTGATTCCCAGAGTCTAGAATCTAGTAGCTATAATTATATTTCCTCTATAAGTTCATTTGCAGTATGAGGAATATGATAATTAACATACAATTATATGGTAATTTGGAAGCAGCCTGCCAAGGGTAATATTCATAACCCAAAATCAACCTAGCAATTTTACGTAAATTATCAGCAGAATTTTAACCAAGGCAGCCCGGAATATTGGAAAAGCAGAAGACCAAGGTTCTGTTCCTGTATACCATAGACGTGCTATAAGACAGTGTTGAAATTATCTATCATGTGCATTTCAATGTTTCACAATTTGAGTTATTACAATTAGATTTCTTAATATAGTGCCTAGCATACAGAATATATGCTCATTAAACAAAAAAATGAAATATCCCATTCCCCAAAAGGTTGTACCTCAAACGTGTTGTATATGCAATTACTGGGAGCTAGCACTTATGGGAACTAGTCTGTGCTTGAGCAGATGATCAGGTGGCCTTCTCTTGGTTGGCGATAATAAAGATGTCCTCTTAGATCAGCTGTCTACAAATACATATGTGACTTTGCTAAGCTAGCAGCACTTTTTTATAGTGCATTTTTACATGTTTAAGTTCTATGTATACATTTCTCCATTATTCAAAGAAATTTTGTATAGATTAAATATCTGAGAGAAATCACTTTTAATTTACCCCATAAATGGGCTCACTGTTTAGTTCTCAGGTCTGCTGTACTCTATTCAGTTGCATTTGTAGCAAAGTCAAATGCCTTCACATAAATACCATGCCAGTAACAAGAAGAGGGTGTAAAAGAGGTTGTTGGGATTAGATACTCACATTGTTACTAAGTTGTTACTGAGCTGTAGTCTCATAGCTGGTGCTACATGTGAATGGAAGAAATGGTGGCAACATATGTTCTGATTTTTTTTTTTAAGCTCCTGGAAATTGAGATAACTATGTGAAACCACATAATGTGGTTTTAAAAATTTTTGAAAACCCTGCATGGGGGAAAAATCAACCACCACAAAAAAAAAAAAAAGCCTACATCTTTACCACCCTTGTTTTAGAGACTCGTCCAAAAGGTGATAAAATAGAAGTTCATATTTATTTCTGTGCCTAGGGTGGTTTCTAAACCATTTGAGTCTCATTTTCCTCTGGAGGTAGATTTCCTATGCTCAAATGCTGACTCATAATCCCTGGTAAATTATTAACCTTTCTGTGTGGGAGAAAGACTCTCAGATGGCCCCCAATGACCCATATTTCCTACGGTTCACACATAATCTTTTCTCTTGAATGTGGACAAGAGCTACAACTTGCTTTTTAACCAATTGAATATGTCAAAGGTGTTAGGATATCACTTTTGTGTCTATGAAAGGTTGTGACTTTTGTCATGCTGGCAGACTCTCCCTCTTGCTGGATTTTTTGAAACAAGTTGTCATGTTGGGGAGGCCCTCATGGCATTGAACTGTTGATATTCACTGTCAGCCACCAGTTAGGAAACCAGGCCCTCGATTCAACAAAAGGAATGGAATCCTGCCAACAACCACCTGTATGAATATGGAAGCAGATCCTTTCCCTATCAAACCTTCAGATGAGACCCTAGACCTGGCCAAACCTTGAATTGCAGCTTCATGAGAAACCTTAAAACAGAGGTCCACATTAAGGCATGCCTGATTCACAGAAAATGTGAAGTTGTTTAAGCCACTAAGTTTTTGATCATTTGTTGAAGAGTGATAGATAACTAATATATCAGATCCTGCTTTTCTCATCTCTGAAACAGGAAAGAATAGTATTCTCCCCTGCCCCAACATGTGCTGTTTTGCGAGTTAAATCAATTGATATCTTTAAAGTACTTAGAACAGTGCCTGGCACATGTGAGCACTCAAGTGTTGGGTGTCTTTTCCTCAGCCACATTCTAGAAATAAAGTCAAGTATCTTAGCAAAGAAGGGTAGTAGACAGAAGCAAAAGGGGCTGTCTCTGTGTGGCTTCAAGCTCAAGTGACAAATTGTGACATTATTTTAGGCAGAGGAAAGTTCTTTCCCACTTGTTTTCCACCATGGGACAACTTTGCTGCAGAGCCTGACAGAGCTGTAGGGGTGCTACAGAAGCCATGGGAGCTGTGCCCTCATCAGGTAGATGGGTGGCCTTACCCTCAATGGACTGGGCAGTGAAAAGGAAGCCCAAGCACAAGATCATAAGTGGATTTATTCTTGAGCACTTCTAACAAAATCTCTGGGAAAACTCAGAAGCAACTGAGTCATCCTGTGCTATGTGCCTCTGAGAGATATTGAATCCACTCATTAAGATTTGTAGCTGAAGCCAGGTGAGGTGGCTCACACCTGAATCCAGCACTTTGGGAGGCCAAGGTGGGTGGATCACTTGAGGTTAAGTGTTCAAGACCAGTCTAGCCAACCCTATCTCTACTAAAAATACAAGATTCGCCAGGGTAAGTGGCACACACCTGTAATCCCAGCTACTCTGAAGGCTGAGACAGGAGAATCGCTTGAACCCGGGAGGCAAAGGTTGCATTGAGCCAAGATTTTGCCACTGGATTCCAGCCTGGGCAACAAAGCAGGACTCCAACTCAAAAAATAAATATTTGTAGCTGAAACCTCTGTTAAGCCTTGTAGTTAAGCAAGGCTGATAATTCCAGCAGGCGAAGGGACAGGGTCTGTTTTCTAGTTTATTCCTGTATTTCCAGAGCCTAGGGGAATATGATATACTCAATGTTAAATAAATGTTGGTTAAATGACATTTGTGTTACATCAATAATTGTAAATTGTTGTTGCTTCACATTTGGAGATGGCAGCACGCTTTTCACAGACCTTTCTCTGACTTTACACTTTGACAGTAAAGGAAAGAAAATGCATAATTACATTGGGATAGAAGCTTACCTGCACACAGCTACTTTGGAACATTTCAGGGAACAGAAGCAAGCTGGTCTTCAAGGTCAATGGATTATTTTCCACTCCACTGAAATATCTAAGGTGACAAACTAAGCTAATTTGTCTTTCTAAGACAGAATATTTCTTAAAGATATTTCCTTAGGGTAAATCAAAGTAATGCTCTCTATTCCTATTCATTTCGTAGACATGAAAAAAAAAGTCGCAATCCTTCATAGAGATGAAAGTGATATCCTAACACCTTTGACATATTTAATTGGTTAAAAAGCAAGTTATAGCTCTTATCCCCATTCAATAAAAGGAGATTATTTGTGAACAGTAGAAGACATGGTCATTGGGGGCCATCTGAGAGTCTTTCTCCCACACAGAAAGGTTAATAATTTACCAGGGATTATGAGTCAGCATTTGAGCTTAGGAAATCTACCTCCAGAGGAAAATGAGACTCAAATGTTTTAGAATAAAAAAAGTAACCAGCATTACTTTCATTCATCCTTAGTTATACAAAGTGATTCAGGATGTATTTAGAGTGTCAAAGATGGGACTAGAACAAGAGAAAGAAATGTGTTTATGCAAGTCAATAATTATGGATTGATATTCATAATCACTCAGTGTAGATCAAGTTGTTGCAGTAAGAAAGCCTCTATCACATAAGCCTTGAAAGTAAAAAATGTAGATTTGGGGGATTTTTTCCACCAAAAGAAGAACTGGGTGTCTTCCAGAGCATCGATGAAGGAATAGTAAGACCTAAAAAGAAACTCACTTTCTAACTTGCTTCTCCAGTATGCAAATGGTTAAAGGTAAGCATGCTCTCCATTCCTATCAGCTTACAAAGCTGAAGCTAGTACTTGGCACATGGCTCCCTGATTCATCTATAGACTGACGTTTTTGGGGGAGGGAAACAAAACTCTAGGAAAGGTATGTTTGCATTTCCTCTTCCTCAAAGTTGGGAAATCTGACGTCTATTCAGTGGCATTGAAAGGCAAGTCATCTGAGTGGAGCACAATGTTATAAATTTGTTTCTTTGGTAATTTATGAGGTCTTGTGGAATCACCTATTAAAAGCAATCCTGGAATGAGCAGTGTTTTATTTAGAATAATGGACAGTTGGTAACAGAAGAGGATCAGCTGTATGGGAATAGGAGATTCCAAGGGCCTCAAGATGGTGAAAGGATTGAAAGGGAAGATGGAAGCCTCCAAACTCTAGCCCGGTATGCATACATCCTATTTGTTGCAAATAGAAGCAAAGTCTTCCACCTAGTAGCCCTGTCTGTTTCTCATTTCTTTTTTCTCTCCTTCTGTATCTGTGTCTCTGTTTCTTTTCTTAAATTTGAATTACACAGGAATATGTGATATATCAAAATTATACGGGTTGCAACTCTTGACGTCATCATCCTCAATTTGCCTTGACACCCTGGAGCAAATTTTTATTCATGTAGAAGTTTCATTGGGTTTCTGGACACAAAGGAAGAACAAAGTATTTGCCCTTAATATCCTTTTTATAGAAATCCTGGAGCCAGCTTTGCTGGTATTTAGTGCCCCCTGAGGCATTATGACTTTTCATATTACTTACATTTCATAAATAGGAAGGGCAATAAAATCAATTTCTGAGCCAGGACCAGAGTCTGGGACCACTGACTCCCACATAATGTGATTTAATTAACAAGATATTGAGAACAAACACACTCAAACAAAAACTAGATTAACTGCACATTGACTTGCAGTTCACTTGTAAGATGCTTTCATTTCCAACCTGAAATGGAAAAATCTACCGCAAGCCCGCATGAGTCATGCATTATAGCCTACGTCACTGCAACCCAAAGGCCTTATCATCTTCTCTGGATGTTTAATCTGTACCTAAGTCTTTCTCAGATACTCCAGAGTTGAATTAGCTTACCATACCCTGATTCTGCTCACCCACTTCTCAGTTTATCTTATGCAGAGAAATATTATAAACAACATATGCTTCTATTTATCTCCCTTCTTAGTGAGGTCACACAATAACATTCCTCAGAAAAATAGAACAGTCTAATGCCTCAGTACTAAGATAACTTCAGTTGCTTCCCACATTTGGTTAAACACTTTTAATGTTTGTAAAAGAACGAACATTTGTGAAGTAGCGGGGAAAGACTTCAGAAAGAAACAGAAGGCAAATTGTACTTTACATAGTTAGATGATGCAAAGTACATCAAAGTAAATGTACATGATCTAATCGTGTTGTGCAAGCTCATGGTTTATGAGACCCTGTCTTGGCATAATGAGAACGCAGCATGAAAGCTTCCTTGAGTTTACCTAAGAAGTCTGAAAATATATGGATCTTCAGATCAGGGACAGGGTGGAGACAGCTGGGAAGTAGATGATAAAGAAATAATCTACCGAGAAGAGGGATCTGTCACCCAGGCTGGAGTGTAGTGGCATGATCTCCGCTCACTGCAGCTTCCTCCACCTTTCAGGTTCAAGCAGTTCTCTTGTCTCAGCCTTCTGAGTAGTTGAGATTACAGGTGTGTGGTGCCACAGCCTGATAATTTTTATATTTTTAATATAGACAGGATTTCGCCATGTTGGTCAGGCTGGTCTCTACCTCAAGAAATCTGCCTGCCTAGGCCTCCCAAAGTGCTGAGATAACAAACATGAGCCACTGTGCCCAGCCAGGAAAGTTCTTTTTTACCGCTTATGGAGTCCTGAGGCATAAGGAAAACTGCGAATATCCACAGTAACATCTAGCCTCAGCCAGATTATTTTTCAGTAAGAGCAGATGTGGGGAACTAGAAGGGTTGAAACTAGATCACGCAAGTCAGGAAAAATATTTTTACTTCTACCTTCTGCTCTAGCCTTAGCCCTTGAAGTCTTGGCTTCAATGCCACTCTTTTGCTTTGCTATTTTCACTAGCAGAGGCAAGTTGAAAGGTCATGAGTCAATTTTGATAACTACAACTGAACTAAGCTAATTTTAGGTGAAGTGCCCCTCCATATTTGTGTAATGCAACTAAAATTATTTCAAATCATTTTTTATAACCAATTGTTGTAAGTTCACTATCAAATCTCGTGAATTACTCAAGTTATCTCTACTTTGCATTTGGAGAAACAGGGACAACGAGCATTTAAGCAAGATACCCAAAGTCTCACAACGTAGAACTGGAGGTATAGCTGTGGTCTCCTGTTTCTGTATTTGCCCTTTTTCAGGAACATCTGAATTCTCAACAAAATCAACCAGCCAACCAACCAACTAACCAACCAAACAAACAAAACACTAGCAAATAAGTTTCCTCTTACCAGATTATTAATCCTATGATTTTATTTGATAAAGA
This sequence comes from Saimiri boliviensis, assembly GCF_048565385.1. NCBI lineage: Eukaryota > Metazoa > Chordata > Mammalia > Primates > Cebidae > Saimiri > Saimiri boliviensis. Next base: position 24,085,142 of record NC_133452.1, on the reverse strand, counting down.
CAGATAGTGAATGCCTGAGTGATGCCAGGGTATTAATTATTGGCAATGTCAGAATAGCTGGGACTAGCAGACTTGCTATTTGGCACCCATACCACTGTGATGTAGCACCAAAAACAGCAAAATGCCATATGGACCTCATGCTTCCATTTTCAGAATGTTTAGATGCCTATCCTGGAGTTATGCAGTCCACAACTTGCAAATCCAAATAAAGTGGCTAGGGATGGCTTATTTCTATATTGTTGCGACACATCACAAATAGGGTGGTAAAAGATCCAGGGTGGTAAAAGATCAAACCATTGATAAGGTTTAACTGTGCCCCCACCCAAATCTCATCTTGAATTGTAGTTCCTGTAATCCCTAGGTGTTGTGGGAGAGACCTGGTGAGAGGTAATTGAATCATAGGGGTGGTTATTCATTAAAGAAACCAGGTCGTTTGTCTAATGGAATTTCTCTTATTCTGGAGTTTACTGATTCCCACCACTCCCTTATTTTCTGCAAACTGATAGTTAGATCTAGAGGTTTGATGAGAATCAAGTTCAGTTTTTCAGTAAGAATACTACCTAGGCATCCTTCAGCCAGGAGGAGCATATATCTGATGACTTTAGGGAACATTAGCCGTCATTGAGGATTATAGCTATTAATATATTTTTATCAAGCAACAGCAGCTGTAATCAAATACTGTTTCTTCTTGAGAATTATATTCATTTATTACTATAATTTGATTTAAAAATCATATTAAAACATCTTATAGTTTAATAAATACTCTTCATATAGTATTTTGATTGGCCCTACCAACAACTTATTTAATATACTTTATTCTTATCTCAATTTTTCACATGAAGTTAATGAAGTTCTGAGACAATAAATAACTTTCTGAAATCACACAAAGGGAGTTTTATAAACCAGGATCCCATGGTCTTTACATCAGAAAATATTGTCTCCTTATCAATTATATGTCATTGATTTAATCATTTGGAAATTTTCATTGAGCACCTATTATCTCTTAAAACACTAAAAGTTAAAGTGGTTAGTAAAACTGACATTGTCCCTACCTGCTTAGTGTTTACAATGTAGTGGGAGAGATGGACATTAAGTAAGTAATAACACAAATAAATACCCAATTATGACCTCCTGTGATAAACGCTTTCATATATTTGTTTTATAGGTATTTTAGAACAGCTATTTTGTGAAATGCTCTTAAATTGTTATTTAGCCTAATTTTTCATCTCCCTATCACCATTTCAGCAGGCTTACACTATTACTGAAATGAATGTTTCCAGGCCTTTGAAATTGGAGCAAAAACCTTCCCCAACACACATATGACCTCTATTCAATATTGAGAAAGTTGCAGAATCTCATGAAACATATGTTTATTGGTTAACCAGTTATTTAACTAGTCTCATGTATACATTAGTACTTCTTTTCTACAGAACTTAATTATCTTTAAATTTTGCCTAATGGAGAAAGCAGCCAATATCCCAGAAGCCAAAAAGGACTAAAATAAATATACAAAGAACAATCAAAATATGTGAAAATACTCTGAAACAAAAATGCAAATTTATTTTTCATAGAGGGATTCCATTTAACCTGTCAAAACCTAAATTCTCATATTTTACACACAGTAGTTTTGACTGTGGCTTTTTAATACTTTAACCTACCAAAGAGTAGAGGTTACAAATTATAATATAATAATAGGATTGAAATAAACACATATACTAAAGGCAAGAAGAAAGAATTGCCTGAGAGTCTGGTAGAAGAGGAGAAGGTAGGAAAATTTAAACAGAAAGGGTTTTTTAGATTTAATTTTCAGAGGTTTATGAATAGTCAAGTTTTCATTTGAAATTTTTATTAGAATCATCTCTAAATGAAACCAATAATAATTTGAGCTCTGGTTGATCAACTTGTATTGACACAGATCCCTGAGGATACTGTTGATTCAAAATCAAAATCACCTTTTTTTTTTTGAGATGGAGTCTCACTCTGTAGCCCAGGTTGGAGTCTAGTGGCACAACCTCAGCTCACTGCAACTTCTACCTCCCAGGTTCAAGCAATTCGCCTGCCTCAGCCTCTGGAGTAGCTGGGACTACAGGCACATCCCACCACACACACTAATTTTTGTGTTTTTTAGCAGAGACAGGGTTTTACCATGTTGGCCAGGCTGGTCTTGAATTCCTGGCCTCAAGTGATCTCCCTGCCTTGGCCTCCCAAAGTGCTGGGATTACAGGTGTGAGCCACCGCACCTAGCCTAAATCATCTTTATTAACTCACCTCCATTTCTTCAGCATGGGCTCAAAATGTAGTTTATCCATTTACAAGACTAAAATCCTTCGATTTCCTGTTTAAGAGTGATCTGCCCAGTGTAGTTAATTCAGCACATATTTACTGAGTAACTGCTGTTTGCCAGGCTGTGGCTATTCCTTTATGAGGAATAAGAAAGCACCTGGTAGAACTGGTTTACAGTTGGATCACTGCTATATTCTCTTTCATATAAATGATAAAAAATGATATTAGAAACAAGTTCTGAATTTTTTTCATCATTTCTGATCTATTGTCATCTATTGATTTAATAAGGATGCATGGGCCAAGCTTTATGATTTCAATATAAATAGCAGACTTTCAATGTGGATTCAGACTATCACAAAGCTACCTGCAAACATAGAGTGGCTAGGAGCTGATAGATTAATTTCCACTCCTAATTGGAATTTGTAAATTGTCACAATGATTGTTTTGATTAAATGCATGTTTTCTTGCCATAGCAAACGGTAAAGGACACATTCTTATTGGAATGACAGGTGGTTAATAGCTTAATCTACTAACTAGTAACAGTAAAATAATAATATATAATACTATTTAATCATTATTATAATTATTACTTAATAATATTATATAATGAAATATAATGACTATCATGCATAATAATAATATTTCCTGATGTTTATCAATGATACCCAAGCCCAAACTGTCATTTTGGTGTCCAGTCGATGTTTATAACCCTACTGTGATGATAAATTATTTAACATTAGCAACAGGGTAAGTGCTCTGGGATAATTCTTTCATGGCTACCTTATCCAGGCAGGTCTATATGGATACAGGCTGCTCAAAAAAGAACTATTCTACAGGAATGATAGATTTCTCATAAGTACTTTTATAGGCATGCACTGCTGTTCTCATGTGTTTTATAGGGCCCTTATTATGTTGAAACAGACATTCAGATATGTCACCTTGTAATTTTTCTTAATTAAAATCACTGCCAAATTATCTGGAACATAAATTCGGGACATTTGACAATTTATTATTTTCTAAGGATGATCTCAGTTCTGCCTATTGAAATTTGCTCACCTCCAAGAGAAGAGAGATGGCTTCAGGAAAATGTCTTGAGGTGTTTTTATTTTTCACAAGTTACTTATTGCAACACTAGCCCTTCCCTGCAGGAAGCTATATAATTGTTTGCTTAACTGGCAACATAGAAGAATTGCCAGCTACTTCCTCAAGAATATACTCTTGAATTCCTTGTCACTCAAGTTTGTCTATTAAAAACTCAATGAGAGGAAATAATGTCCATAGATTCCTTTGGGAAAAAACATGTAATCTCCTTTCGTCTTTTTTTCTCATTGTGTCAAGTAGTAGGTACCCCACAAAAATTGCTAATTGAATACATGAATAAAAACTTTCATTGAATTAAATCTTAAACGCTGAGACATGTAACTCCAGAATATATTTTTTGATCCCATACTGAATTATTATTCCTGAATTCTATTTGGTATGATGCTCTGGACTTGCACTGATAATTTCTCTGTGCAGCCTCCTGTGGAACTCATGTTATATATCTCACTCTCTACTTTATAAAGTGCCTCAACATTTCTTTTCTGGTGATAATGTGAGGGAGGTAAGTCAGGCTTATCTAGATAAATTTATTTGTTTTCATTTTATGGGTATCATGAATTGGATCACCAATCAGATTTCCCTTTTCCCATTCACTGTCATAGAACAAAATTTGTAGCTCAAAATGACAGTGTGATTGCATCTTTCGTTTAACTCATTTCTACATCTAGTTTTTGCCCCTATGTTTGTTTTTTCTTTCTCATTCTCTTATAATTTATAGTTTATTATATATTGGCATATTTTATTTGTAGCTTATTGCTGTATTTTATGTTGCCCTTTAAAGATCTTAAATCTCTTTTCAAGTAAGATAAGGTATTGATAAATAAAAAGTTTAATCCATCAATTAAGCAAAATATTTTCTATTGTATAGAAGAAACTGACAGTTGTTCGTCTGTATTTTTAAAAGCCACTGAGACTAGACAATCTTGGGAAGAATATTTATTATTTGTCTACTAACCACCTCATACCTCCTTCTGAAAAAAAAGCAACTCATTTTTCTGGACTACTCCTCCTTCCACTGTAACTCTGCCTCCTAGAAAGGGTTGAGGGCTCTAAGGATGGGTAACCAAACCAAGCCATTCTAATTAGAGGCATTCCTTGAGTTGTTTACTGGGGAATTGATGTGGTGTGTGTTAGGCAATCTTGTCCTGTAATGGAATTGAGATGTAAAACTTAGGAACTGTCAGTGATCATATTTCCTGCCATAAAGAGAAAGACTGACTCAGTGTATGATAAAGTTGGCAGAGAGGAGAGGCAGGGAAGAGAGAGAGGAAGAGAGAGAGAGAGAGAGAGAGAGAGAATATTAAGTGTGAGAGAGAAAGTAAATGAAGGAGACCTGGCATCGTACAAGTTCCTGAGACAGTCAGTTCCTGAAACTCAACTCAGTGTCTTTCACATGGTTTAGATATTCACTACTTCTTTAGATTTTGTGAGATAACAAATTCATCTTTCTCAAGATGGATTCAAATTGGGCTTCTATCACTTTCAAGCATGAGTCCTTCATGATATATGCTGCTTTTAAGCTTTATTGTGAAAAATTTTGGCCTTAATCCTCACCAGCCCCACCGTCTACTTTTGTGCAAGAATATAATTTACTCTTTGACTTGGAAAGTCTATATCTGGCTCTAATTTTCATGTAAAAGAAAATCAGTTTTGTCTCTTAATGATATGGTATAGAAAACATTTGAATTTTTTTTTTTGGAAAATATTACTATTGCAAGTATTTTTCAGTTACCTCAAACTCAAATTGTTTGCTCTCTTGATTGTATCAAAAGTTGGACCTGGACAGTGATTTCTGGAGAGATAGGAACATAATAATTAGCATTTCCACATTGTTTTGCCTCTATCTCCATACCAAATCAATAGAAATCTACATGCCTGGATGAGTAGAGTGGAAAAAATGTGACTTTAGACCAGGAAGGCCCAGATTCATGTCTTAGCTTTACATGACCAAGATCTTCAATCTCTCACAGTTCCCCTAGGAAACTCCTAGAAGAACAGTAGTATGTACCTCCCAACATTATTAAGGAAAATATCTGTAAAGCCCTAATACAGTGTCAACATATAATAGTGGGAGTTATTGTCACTTTGCTGGCTCACCATAGAAAGACATTTCAAAAACTTTAACAATTTGCCTTCAGCTTTTATTCGAAATTCATACCCTCCCCAACACCCACAAGCTGTATTTATGTATCTTCATCCTTTGTACTATTATTAGTTACCTAATCCTCTTTATAGAAATATCCTTACATGATATCCTTCTTTGAATTTTCTCCTAGAGGAAGAAAAAAGACATTTCTAAATTGCTCATTTTCTTTTTATGTTGATGAAAGCATGTGAACTCATCCTGTTCCCCCATCTTCTTTTTTTCTTTTTCTCTTTGACTATCAGTAAAAACAGAGCTAAATTTTATGCTCAGTTGCATTAAACTAGATTAAACTACTGACTTATTACCTCCTTAATTATTTTAAAACATTATGTATTCTTTCAGTGGTAATATTGTATGTGTGACTTCAAGTAAGCTTACATTATTCTTGGGAGTAGGCATCAGTATATAAATAACAAATGCAATAAAGGCCTACACTATTTTAGCAACCCTCAGATGAAGAGTGACTGAGCTAGGAGTGTGAGGGTGGTAGCTCTTGTGTTAGATAGTTGTAGGACAAAGTGCTCCAGCTCCCTAAAGATCACACTTCGGGCACCGGTTCTAGGTTGGCTGCCTCCTATTTTCCCTTCTGGTCAGGCTTTGTGAGAGGTGCCCTGTCTTTCAGACTCCATAGTCCATGTAGCCCATTGCCTGCCAGCTATGAATGAAAACCTCAAAAAACTTACTTCATTTTGAGTCAATTTGTTCACAGCTAAGGGAAATACCACACTCAGGGAAGGCTAACTCTATTGCTGACCATGCAGTAGACATAGGGAGAATTTATATCTTTCTTACTGACTTGGACTGTCAATAACCTCCACTCTCTGAAGAAGACTTGACCCCCACCTTTGTGTCTTGGCTGTTATGACACCTACATTTGTTCACCCACCATTTTTCTCTGTTTGTGTTCTTGTAGCAAAATACCACAGACTGAGTATTTAGAATGAACAGATACTTATTTTCTTAGTTATGGAGGCTAAGAAGTCCAAGATCATGGCTCTGGCAGGATTGCTGTCTAGTGAGGGCTGCTTTTTGCCTCTAGGATGGTACTTTGCTGTCATGTCCTCCAAAGGGAAGGAGTGCTGTGCTCTCATGTGATGGAAGGGACTAAAGCGGGGAAAAGGGCAAATTTCCTCTGTCAAGCCCTTTTAAAATGGAAACGGATTCCATGCAGGAGGGCAGAGCCCTCATGACTCAGTGACCTAAAAGTCTCATCTCTTAATACTGTTGCATCAGGGATCAAGTTACAACATGAATTTTGGATGGGGAAAGCATTTAACCCATAGCACCACCTGCATCTCCAACTAGAACAAGAACTTCTTGAAGTTAGAAGCTGTGTCTTACTCTTCTCAGAATCTCCAGCGTACTCCACAAAGCTAGTACATGGTTTGCAAAATATGTTGAAGGAATAAACATATCTTCAGCATAGCAAGTTAAAATGATTATTAAATGACTACTTTACACATTTCATTGATCTAAGATATAAGAACTAAAAAATATGGAAATAATCATTTGCCACCAATAACAAAGTATGAATAGAAATTATTCATTACAATTGTATTTTGTTCTCACTTCCAGAAATCAGATTCACGTCTTTTGTAAAGAATGTGTAGTCTCAGGATAGTGAAGTCCTGCACTTAAAGGGAGATAAGGCTTAGAAGAATCAAGTTACTTTTGTAGTTGTTTTGATATATCTGGAAACATCTCTGACAAGAAAATGAAAGCCAGGAAGCTTTTCTGGAACGGTAGGTTTTATGCAGCTACTTCATATATTTTGTGCCATTCTTCAACTATATCCAGCCCAGGAGTCTTTGAGTTTTAAATATTTGGCCCCTAGAGAACCACTTGGGACAGTTGCTGTCTGGTTACCACCCTATTCTAAGACTGCCTTTTGGGTTGCATACACTAATACTACCAAGCATTGACAAATTATCTTCATAGAAAAATAGAAAGCAAATTCTAGAGGTGAAATATATATATATATATGTATCTTTTTAAAGTAAGGCTTAAGAAAAATATTTTATATTTCCAAATCCCAGAAGCTGTTTCTGGACAATTTCTGAGATTAAAAAAAACACACATTCTTTATCTAAGTCAGAAGCAGCAAGTTTGAATTAGTCAATGGAATCTTCACCTATATTATTTATCTACATCATTTATCACCTATATAATTTATCTACATCTTATTAAATATGTCAGTTACAAGGAAGGAATTGGTATGAATATTTTCCTAGAACGGTAGTATATTCCAAAAGAGATGAGAAACCCGAGTTAAAGCTCAAGGGAAATAATTTCTTTATTTGTTTTTTCCTGTTTTAGGAATGGCTCTTAGCGTGTTACTAATTTCAAATAACTCTCCATAGGTATTTCATTTTTTTTTTTAATTACAAAATACATTCTCTCAGCTCCAAATACTTTCTAGCCTCTGACTATTGCTAACTGGCCTTTGAAGGTTCAAACAAGATCAGAATAGCTTACATTGGAGAAAGTGACTGTCACAGTTAATTTTATCTGTCAGCTTAGCTAGGCCACACTATGTAGATATTTGGTCAAACATTATTTTAGATGTTTCTGTGAATTTTTTTTTTTTTTTTTTTTTTTTTTTTAGATGAGATCAACATTTAAATCAGTAAGATTTTGAGTAAAGCAGATTACTTTCCATAATGTGGGTAGGCCTCATCCAATCAGTGGAAGGCCTGAAGAGAAAAAGATGAACATCCTGCAAGAGCGATTTCTGCCAGCAGAATGTCTTCAAACTTGAGCTGCAATACCAACTCTTCCTTGGCTCTTTAGCCCACCAGCCCACCCTGCAGACTTGACCTTGTCAAGACTCCACAATCATGTAAGCCAATTTATTGCAATAAATCTCTCTCTGTTTCTCTGTCTGTGTCTCTCCCTCTCATTTTATATATATTGTATTTAATGAATATATATAATTATCTAATACATAATGTCATATATTATACATAAAGCAGAATTAATATATAATTATATATAATTTATGCATTTATATGGTATATGTAAATATACAATCCGAATAATTTTATATATATTATTAAATATATAAAAATAATATTATACCAAATCTCTTTATCTCTCATTATATATAATATACACATTAATTATATAAGTATATAATCATATTTTTATATGTAATATACAAATTTATATGTCATATACAATTTATGTAAATTGTATATTATTTTTATATAATAATATTTAAATCACATATATAAATATTTATGGATTTACAGTAAATATATTAATATAATTATAATTATTTAAAATGTAATTAAATATATAAGTATATACTTTTATATACTAATTATATACAAAATTATATATAAAATGAGAGAAAGAGATTCATTGTATTAATTTATATATATTATTTATTTATATAAAAATATTTTCTACATATTTATTTGTATTTATTTCTATAGTAATATGTATATGTATTTAGAAATATACGTTATATATTATACATTTTATATATGAGACATTTTCTGTTTATATATTTTTTATATGGCATGTATCATAATATATAATATATATAAATATGTAATGTACATAAACGTATATATACACCTATACTATATATAATATGGTATATGGGAAGCTTACCCGATTTCCAATAGCAAAAGTGTTATATATTTGAACTATGCCATGTAGTACAGATTACTGTAAGAAATCTCAGCAAAACTGAGACAAATGTTTTTTAACTCATCATTTTCAATACTGTTTATGCTTTCCAACTCAAGAGTGCCTGGGAAGAACTGAGAAGACATGAAAACATGGATTTTACTTGATCAAAAATTAGGAATCCTGCTATCAACTCATATTGACTCTCAATGTCTTGAGCATTGTTTCATCTGGCTGAAAAAATGAATTTTGGACAAATGAGAAATAAATGCTAAATTAGAGTCCAAGTATCAACACGATATTACATAAAAGCCCTTTTTATCTAGATTTAGCTTAGTATATGTCACAGCCAGTGACAAGTCACTCATATGGAGAGGACAGCCAAGTCAGCACATTACTCAACTGTTGTACAAATTTTTCTCTTAACCTTGCCAAGAATATATATGTGTGTATGTGCACATGTACATTACATAAGTACATTATGTACATTACGTAAGGATATACACGTGTGTGTGTGCATGTACATTACACACACACACACACACACACACACACACACATACACACACGTATATATTCTATTGTTTGTTTCTTTGGAGAACCTTGACTAATACAATGACCTTTTATTCTATTTGGTCAGTAGAATCTGAACGGCCTCAAAAAGTGATGTCAGGTAGACTCTTCATTTTGTTGGTCTGCCTTAGTAATCTGTTACAATCTGTTACACTCTTTCAATTATAATTAATTACATAATCACAATATATTAAACATTAAGAGAAGAAGCTTATTAAAGTTAGTGTTGGGTTTGTTGCTACAACAAAATACCACAGACTTCGAAATTGTAAACCACAGGCATTTATTTCCCATAGTCTGGAGGCTGAGAAGTCCAAGATGACATGCTGACAGATTTGGTGTCTAGTGATAGCTGCTTCCTGCTTTAAGTAGGCACTACTTGCTGCATCCTCACACAAGGAAAGAGTAAAAAGGGAACAAAGAATGCTGTCTTCCCATGACAGAAGAGATGGAAAGGCAAAAAGGTGCTAGAGCAATCCCAACTTCTTCTATAAGAGCACTAATTGGCTGGGCGCGGTGGCTCACACCTGTAATCCCAGCATTTTGGGAGGCTGAGGCGGGTGGACCACAGGGTTAAGAGATTGAGACCATCCTGGCCAACATAGTGAAACTCCGTCTCTACTTAAAAAAAATACAAAAATTAGCTGGGCATGGTGGCATGTGCCTGTAGTCCCAGCTACTCGGGAGGCAGAGGCAGGAGAATTGCTTGAACTCGGGAGGCAGAGGTTGCAGTGAGCCGAGATCACGCCACCGCACTCCAGCCTGGCGCCTGGCGACCCCAAGACTCTGTCTCAAAAAAAAAAAAAAAAAAAAAAAAAAAAAAAAAAAAAAAAGCACTAATTAGCTTAAGAAGGCAGAGCCAGTGTGACCTAATCAACACCCAAATGCTCCTTTCCTTAATACCATCACTTTGGGCTTTACGTTCCTTTTGGGCTTTAAGTTCCAACATATGAATTTTGGAGGAACACCTACTTTGAACCAAAGCAGCTAGGAATAATTTTTAATTTATATATTCAAACATTTGGCATGTCTGTTATGGATCAGGCAATTGCATGTGTACTGGCAATGTACTTTTTTAAAGTTTAACAAGTGTGTATTAACGGAATGCTTTTCTGCTCACTGCAGTTCAAGCTATGATTTTGGTTTGAAAAGCTCCTGTGGTTTGGGTTGTGACATTTAGCACCTCACTGTAATATGGACACAGAAGTGATCCTCTTATCTAGCCATTGTTCTACCAGGAACTTGTTTCCCAGGATTTTTGCTGACCAACTTGTATTTCAGTTGCCTGTTTACTCCTGGAAGTGCAGCTATGGACAACTGGAAGTGCTGGAAATGATGCTGGTCCTGGACAATTGGGCGGGTTTGATGTTGGGCGGCTTCAGTTCTAGGCTTGACTAAGACAACACAAGAGCTTTTAACTTCCACACCCCTCTCTGCAGGATGTAGCAAAACCAGCAGGAGCAGAGCCAGGCAAAGACAACTTTTATTTTCTCTCCCCTCTTTCTTACCTGCCCACATCATGTTTTAAATGAACTGTTCCAAAGCACATGATTTCCTTCCCAGGGGCCAATATTCTTCCAGTTCCTCTGGTTGGTGCCGGCCTTTCCTGTGGGTCCCAGCAGGTGTGTCTTCCTCATGCACCATGTGCCCATTTTCCACTGAAATGGGTTTAGGGGAATGGACAGGCAGGGTAAGTGGAAAGCCTAAACAATGAAACAAACCGATGTCAGCATTTGCAGTTCTGTGAATAGGAGATTATTATGGGTTATTTTTATATGTAAGCAGCTGACTGCCTTTTATCAGAATTTAAAAAATGTAATTATCAAAACCCATATATATGCAAAACACTCTCCATAGCAAGCAGTGGTATGCACCGACCATATTTCTGATCCAGAAACCAGCCTTTGATTAGAGAAGCTCAGGTAGAGGGAAACAACACTTCAACATGATCAGGTCTATCCGGAGAAGAAGGGGTGGGTGAGAAAGCCCACCTCGAAGGAATCAAATCGTCTCTGGGCAGTTCTCCAACCTCTAGCTTTATGGGCCTCACTTTCTGAGTGGGAAAAAATCCATAGTTTGGCCCAATTAAGTCAAAAGATGACATCAAATTGTGTTAAAAAAAAAAAAAACCTCTTTTTAATTTCATAAGGAAGAGATTACAAATCACACTTCTAGAATGAATAGGAATTAGAGAGAATGTTATGGAGTCAACTCATATGAGAAAGATTTAGCCTCAAAGATTCTGAGAATATCTGCCTTCACCAGTTGAGAGAGAAGGTAGACTGTTTCCTTTTTTAGTCTTTGCTCTTTCACAACCACGGCAGTAGGGGAATTGTTTAACTTGTGAAATGCCTTTTATACAATCTGCTTGGGAAGGCGTTTTGTTTATAATGTGATACTGTGCCAGCTTTCAGAATTCCTTTCTTTTGTTTTTAAGGTCTAACATGAAACACTAACTGGTCCCTATCTTCACAGCCTCTTCTCCATCCTCCCGCTGCCCCTGCCTGCTTTTTCCCTGCCTCAAATCCCAAAGTCAGCTATCAGAACAACAGATTACAAGTAAACATCTGTTTATTGAGCAGTCATGGAATAGAGGTTTTTTTTTTTCCCTAAGTTGTGTACAGAGATGAATTTGTCAACATTTTATTAAAAGTATCTGAGGTAAAGAAAGTTTTGAATGATACTAGGGATTTTTAGCAATAAGTGTGAGAGTTTGGGGACATATAGCACAATGACAGTTTCCAGAAACAGAGACCTGCTTTTTAATTTAGTTAGTTGCCTAAATATCATTCTGTTTATTATTTGTTTTCTTTGCCGGCTGTGTCAGCTAATTAACTTCCATTAAGATATATTATGAGCAAAGTTTTTTGTTTTTGTTTTCACTGCAGAGAATATGTTCACTCATAGTTACTTGAATTTAAAGTAACTAAGTCCATTAAAAAATGTATTTTAATAGTTTGGTTACTGGGAAAAAAATTGTGATTTTAAGCAATTTTTGTTGGTAGAAGGGTAAGACAATCTTTTTCCTTCTAACAGCATAATAATATATTCTTCAAATATGTAGAGAGTGTTGCAAAAATGTGTTTTCTAAAGATGCTTATCTGTTTTGGCTACCAAAAGAGAAAGGTTTTCTGTATTTGATTTGCCTGTGGAAAGATTTTCTGTATTTGATTTGCCTGTGTGGAAGACGTCTGTAAGCTATTTATTTATTTATTTTTACTTGCTCTGCACTTTTTCCTTCTGGAGAAACAACTCATTTCCTACTTCAAGGTCAACTAAATTCAGGGTCAATCAAAGGTCAGTCAAGTGCTCATTATTCCCTCTGCAAACTGTGATCAAGGATGATCAAGTAGCTCAAATCAGGTTGTATTTCTAAGTGCCAGGGTGAGCGGTGTTTACTTTCACTAGAGTCTGCAGCTGTTAGAATAACGGAGCTCAGAGGCACTGTTTTGCCAAGACTTGGAAAATCTATGTATTAGTCAGTTTTCACACTGCTGTAACAAACTGCCCGATACTGGGTAATTTGTAAAGGAAAGAGGCTTAATTGACTACAGTACAGCATGGCTGGGGAGACCTCAGGAACCTTATAATAATGGTGGAGGCCAAACGGGAAGGAAGACACCTTCTCCCAAAGGCAGCAGGAAGAAGTGCTAAGCAAAGGGAGAAGAGCACCTTATAAAACCATCAGATATACTGAGAACTCACTCACTATCACAAGAACAGCATGGGGAAAACCACATCCATGATTCAGCTACCTCCACCTGGTCTCTCTCTTGACACATGGGGATTACAATTCAAGATGAAATTTGGATGGGGACCCAAAATTTAACCATATCAACCTATGAATGAAGAGCACATCAAGGCAAGCAGATCCAGAGGTGAAGAAGAAAGCCTGATGACATTGCATGGTCTTCTCAATCTATTCGTACCTGACTCACTTACTTAAGATGAGGTTTCCTCCTTTCTGTCTGCTTAAGGTAATTTGAGATATATTTCTAGCCTAACTTTGAGAAAGTTCTAATATGCCCATTAATCTTTAATTAAAATGTAGTTCATATGATCACATTTTGCCTAGTACATAATATGATTTCCAAAACCTTGTCTAGATGGGAAGCTTACCAGATTTCCAATAACAAAAGTGTTATATATTTGAACTATGCCCTATAGCACAGATTAGTGTAAGAAATCTCTACAAAACTGAGTATCTGAATAAATCTTTTTTAACTCATCATTTTCAATACTGTTTATGCTTCCCAACTCAAGAGTGCCTGGGAAGAATTGAGAAGACCTGAAAACATGGATTTTATTTGATCCAAAATTAGGAATCCTGCTATAAACACATATTGACTTTCAATGTCTTGAGCATTGTTTCATCTGGCTGAAAAAATGAATTTTAGACAAATGAGAAATAAATGCTAAGATCCAGTCAGAGTCCAAGTATCAACTTACTATTACTTAAAAACCCCTTTTATCTAGATTTAGCTTAGTAGATCTCATAGCCAGTGACAAGTCACTCATACAGAGAGGACGGCCAAGTCACCACATTACTCAACTGTTGTACAAATTTTGCTCCTAATCTTGCCAAGTTGTTGGTGACTGTGCAGTTTATACTCCAGGGAAAATTGTATTTGTCATTCTTACTTGGTTAACTTACCCGTGAAGTTTGTCATTAATAACTTGAATTCTCTGGATCTAATACCTTTAAAAATAGAAGCAAGAATCCCAGGATACTAATTCTGTCTAATGAGTCACTTTTTATTTCTGCCAACGACCCTCTAGGGAATCAGTCTAAGGCTTAAATCCTATAAAAGCCATGGATGAATTTTCTAATGGGTGATGCAGATGGGTGTGGAAGTCTGTGGCTTAGGAGTAACTTGTGAATTACAGAATGAATGGCAAGAGAACACCTGCTACCAACATTCCTCCTCCAGCCACCTTTTAACACTTTAGGATACAGGAGACAGTCTTATGAGTAGAATATAGAGCACATTTGTTAAAGAAATGTTAGCAAATCACTTTACTCTGAGCCTTTATTCCCTTTTATAAAAATGCCAATACAAACTAATCAACATAGCAAGACCCCATCTCTACAAAAAATTTATAAAAAGAGTAGCTGGGTGTGATGGCACATGCCAGTAGTCCTAGCTACTCAGGAGGCTGAGGTGAGAGGAAGTTCTATCACTTGAACCAAGGAGTCTGAGATTACAGTGAGCTATGGTCATGTTACCGCACTTCAGTTTGGGTGGCAGAATGAGGTCCTGTCTTAAAAAAAAATGAAAAAAAGAAAATGACAGTATGCTTTCTAAGCATGTTTATTGTGGAGATAAAAAGAAGATTCAGAATGTAGGTGAAAAGTGTTTGGAAATGGAGGTTCAACATGTCCTTCCATCATGATGTGGTCCCACCTACCTCTCCAGTCTTTCCATTCGCCATTATCTGCTCCCATTCTCCCAAACTGTATCCTTAGTCTTAAATAGTATCTGGTCTCTCATGCTTCTGGAATCTTTACAAATACTGTTCTGACCTGTGTTCTCTCTTTCCCCCGAATCCCACCAAAATCTATCTTCTCCCCTCATTGTTCAGTTTCCCATTCATATCCTGCTTTCTTCATCTCCTCAAACTGGATTTTGGGATTTCTTCTATTATGGCGCTTGGTTTATTATGTTTTGATTGCCAGTCTTCTTATTTGTTCCCTTCACTAGTGTGGCTTTGTGCATGTCATCAGACCTAGATTAATGAGGACACTCCCAACTGTGTTCAAATTGGATTATTAAAGACTTAGAAATTGACTACAATGAAGATGACATAAAAAGTTTAATCTTGGCTTCTTCAGAGATAATATTCGACATCTTTAGTATTCCCTATCCTCAATTCCTTTCTTGTGTAATGATTGCAACATGGGTTTGACTTTTGAAAATCAGGAGTGTAACTGAGTAGATGCTATATCAACAATGACAGTGATAACGTCTTCTAGATTAAAAGAGAACACTATTTGGTGTTCTTAGAACTATTTGGTGGTCATAGAAATGGAAAAGTTCTATCCTATGTATTTAAAATAGTAGCTCAAAAGCTAAACATTCTGGACCAGGCACAGTGACTCAAGCCTGTAATCCCAGCACTTTGGGAGGCAGAGGTAGTGGATCACCTGAGGTCAGGAGTTTGAGACCAGCCTGACCAATATGGTGAAACCCTGTCTCTACTAAAAACAAAACAAAAAAAATTAGTAGGGCATGGTGTTGTGCACCTGTAGTCCCAGCTACTCGGGAGACAGAGACAGGAGAATTGCTTGAACCCAGGAGGTGGAGGTTGCAGTGAGCCAAGATTGTACCACTGCACCCAAGCCTGGACAACAAAGCAAGAATCTGTCTTAAAAAAAAAAAGAAGAAAAAGAAGAAGAGAAACATTCTGTTTAGTCAAATGGGCTAGATTTATTTGGCCAGCATGTGCATGCTAAGCGTGTTGTAGGGGAAAACTGAGAGCCTTCTTACTAAAAACCTGTTATAATCCCTAAGTCTTTAATGACCCCTCTCATGGAGGCCCTGAACCTGATGTGTAAGGGCAGATTAAAGATTGAGAAGGGTACAAAGCATCCCAATTTTTGTTCAACTACTTGCTTTCATTTATCACACTTGCAGGTTTTATGACTAGTTAAACATCTTTTCATTTGTACTTGATAGTTAATTTTTTTCTAAATCAATCTTCCTTGAGAAGATGGAGGGAAAGACTGGTTAGGTTTTTCTTTATGCTCCAACTTTACACCTTGGAAATATTTATGGTTCACTCCTGGTTCTGCTTATCCAAGGTAAGTAGCCTTGCTAATTGAATGAAGCTTAGACATCCTCACTACCTGTTCTCTCACAGTCTGAGTGAGGAAATAGGCCTGGAAATGTCAAGATCTCCTCCAACACGGCAGAGGGAGGTTTAGCACCCAGGTGTCCTGGGATCTTTCCCTAGCCCCTCACTTTGACTTTTGCTCTTTCACCACTTGATATGGTCATGCTGCAGAGCTTTTAGGTCTGTCTTGGAGTTATTGGTCTCTAAATTGTCATCAACAAGTCTTTATAATCTGCCAGTATTTATTTACATCCTCTCAGGGGTGATAAAGATATATGTGATGGGTATTGGTTATTTGAGCAGGGATTTCACCTTTAAAAATAAACAAGATAATTTAGAGGTAATTTGTGAGCAATACAGGTAACTCTGTTTTTCATTTTTTCTATTAAATGCTGAGAAATAGCTTTAAAACAATAAAGTCAGTGCTGGTGGTGGCTTAAAAACAACCTCTAAAGTTCCTTTTGGAAAAGGAGTTCCAGTAAGTTTAAACTGATTTCTTATTTATATTAATATGTGAAAAAGTCGGCTGGGCGCGGTGGCTCAAGCCTGTAATCCCAGCACTTTGGGAGGCCGAGGTGGGTGGATCACGAGGTCAAGAGATCGAGACCATCCTGGTCAACATGGTGAAACCCCGTCTCTACTAAAATACAAAAATTAGCTGGGCATGGTGGCGCGTGCCTGTAATCCCAGCTACTCAGGAGGCTGATGCAGGAGAATTGCCTGAACCCAGGAGCCGGAAGTTGCGGTGAGCAGAGATCGTGCCATTGCACTCCAGCCTGGGTAACAAGAGCGAAACGCCGTCTCAAAAAAAAAAAAAAAAAAGAAAAAAGAAAAAGTCATATGGCTTTATAGATTTTATAACGTCTTCACAGCATTATGATTTGCTACCAAGTATAATCTACATTTCCACAGGATGGTTAGACTTAATTGAGGTATTATCATTCTACAAAGCCAAGCTTCTGAATATCAGAATTTTTCTCTTGCTAATTCAACCTAGAAGCAGATGGAGAGGCCATGGAGTTAAGTCCTGTGCTTCTATAGGCCTGATTCCTGTTTCTAAAATTTGATCTAATTGTATCAGTTTATGTCTCCTGGGAAACAGACACCAAAATATAATTAGAAGAGCAAGAAATTTATCAAGAGTAATTTCAGTGAAAGATAAAGAGGAAAAGGAAGTAGGAATAGACAAAGAAAGACTCAGACTACTGTGATATAAGTCTGACCCCTGTAGAAAGGGAGAATAAGACAGAAGGATTGGGCAGGTCTAGCCTCAAAGGGCATTAAGTATACTAGTGACAAAACCTCAGCCAACCAAAAGAGAGGTCTGGTGCAAACCGTCACAGAGGAGGAACTCTGCATAAGGGACAGATGGCCCGGCCCTGGTACACCATACCCAGGCATATCTAGTCTCCTGAGGGCACTCGAGCAGGAGGCTCTCAACGGACTGCACTCCTCCAGGTGAATAGCAAGTCCTTTTTACATGAGGACTGCATCTTGACTGCCCCATTAGTAGCGAGAGATAATACATTTTTCTTGGAAGGTGCCCTTAAAGATTTCTTTTGCAGACTACAAAAGAAATCTTTAAGGGCACCTGCCAAGAAACTGTGGGGATAATTGCAAACTGTGGGGATACCTTGGGCATATTGAATAGTACCATGGTAAAGTTGGGCTCCTGAAGTCAACTCATTCACAGGAGGCATATCAATATCCTGCATGCCATTGTTTTCTACTAAAAAGTCCCAAACCGGCAGTTCTATGTTTTATGCAAGATGATGAGGTGCATTTCTAACACAAATTCTTATTGCTAAACTGAGGGAAATAAGGCCACACTGTCAAAAGTCATATGTACTCATTATCTTTTGAATAATTGGAGCAAAGCTGAGATTGTTACAATACATAATTGGTTGACATGCTACCAGGGACACTTCATGCCCTGTGCAGTTCTGTGAAATCAGTTTGGATTGTGGTCTTCTAGTCCCCGGTCTCTCTCTCTCTCTTTCTTTACTCCAGCAATCCATCCTCAGTTGATAAACAGTTAATTTTAAATCACAGAGGTCATTTATAGCTAGTGTATTAGATTGTCAGGAATTGGCTTTTGCAATTATGGAGGTTGAAAAGTCCTATAATCTGCAAGCTGGAGACCCAGTAAAGCCAGTGGTATAATTATAGTCCAATTCTGAATGCCTGACAACCAGGGGAGTGGAAGACGTAAATCTCAGTTCAAGCACAGAAGACTGATGTCTCAGCTCAGGCAAGCAGGCAAGAAGCAAAAGGGAAAAATTCCTCCTTCCTCCACTTTTTTCCTTCTGTTTAGGCCTTCAACAGGTTAGATGATGCCAGCCTATACAGGTGAGAATCATCTATTTTATGGAGTCCACTGATTGAAATGCTAACCTCATGTGGAAATACCCCCATGGATGCAGCCAGAATTAATGTTTACTCTGAGGGCACCATGGCACAGTGGAGTTGACACATGCAATTAACCATCACACTTAGGAACACAGGAACAATAAATTTTGTTAAGGGGATTCAGGGGAGCAAGAAAGGAAAGATGACGTTTTGAGAAGGAAGGAGACATTTGCAAGGCTAGAGGGGAGGGGCATTTCAGGCAGAGAAAACCAGACAGAGAAACAGAGAGAGGGAGGGAGAGAATGAGAGAGAGAGAGAGAGAGAGAGAGAGAGAGAGAGAGAGTCTGTGTCTCTGTGTGTTATGTGTGTGTTTATGCTGTGTGTGTTTTGCCTGGCAGGGAGGAGGGAAGGGGAAGAGTGAGTGGAATGAAATCATAGAGAATGGCTAGAAGAGCTTTATTTTGGTTCTCATAGGTTTTAATTAGTATCTCACAGAAGCTTTTTTGTGTTGCCCTTTGTCATGACAAGTGAAAACTTCTCCATCATAGATCTGCTCTGCTCAATACAGTAACTTTTAACCACTTGTGACTGTTTTATTTAAATTTAAGTTAACTAAAATTAAACTAAATTAAAATTTTCGTTTCTCAGTTATGTTATTTACATTTCAAGGGTTCAATGTCCATGTATGTCTACTGGCTATTGGATGCTACAGATATAAAACATTTAGATCATCACAGAACATTCTATCAGACAGCACTAAAAGGACAATCCACAACTCAGCATTTTGCAATATCATTTCTACCCTAAAACAGAGACAGATAACTTAATGACAGAATATTGGGCTATACCCAATATTCTCCCTGCATGCATATATGAGCACTGCTGCAAAGACAGTTCAGAAATTTGCTTTGCATCTTCTGAAAAAATTGAACTCCTACATGCACAGAGCTGTGATAATCCCTGGCTTTCATTTTTAAACAAATTTAAAGGCTAATTGAGAGAGGTTAGTGTAAGAGGGGGACTCTGGAATAACACTGCTGGGCTCAAATTTGGTTCTGGCATTTACTAGATGAGAGACTTTGGAGAATGCCTAGGTTACCCCACCGGTAAAATGAATATAGAAAAAGAACTTTCCCATAAACTAATTATAGTAGATCATAATAATAAATATATGTCAAGAATTACAATGGTGCCTGGTGTATAATGTATGTTTTTAGCATTAACTGATATTATTACTAATCAGCTCTTTTTTGTTAGGTAGACGCTAAATCACCTAGTCTCTCAGCTGGATTTATGAGTCTGATTATATTTTATTATGGCAAGTATTCAATATCCACTTATTATTGTTGTTGCTATTATTATCTTTCAAATGGCAGTGTTGCAAGAAGGCAATTAGCAGTATTCTCACAAGGGCCCTACTTCCTAATACCATCACTGTGAGAATGAGCATTCTAACATACAGATTTGAGAAGTACACAAACATTCATACCATGGCAATATGTTAAATAGAAAATGTTTCCAAAAATCTAGAAAGGGATAAGATTTCCATAAACAAGTTTTCTTTTGTTATTTGTTTGTTTTGCTTCAAAATTGTGTGACAGTGACTTCTGCTTTCTGGCAAAATGGAAAAACAAGAATGGATTTATCATTTGAAACAAATTAAAATTATAGCAAAATATAGGAAACAATGGTTTTCCGAAGAGCAGCTATCGGGCAGTGTAGGAGAATGATACCACAGAGACAGGAAACAAACAAGACGAACATTATGGTTGCCCCAGATTACTTCCGTAAGAGCATTTTCAGGTCATGTCACAGGGATGGAGATCACTGGTAGATTCCAGCAGATTCCCTAGGTTGAGAACAGGGAACTAAGGCTCCAAGGACGCCAAAGTAGCTAGAGTTCACAAGAAGAGTATTTACGAAAAGAGATTTTCACCAAAAAAGAATCCAGGAAACAGGCAGCAAACAGCCCCTAAGCATTAAGCAGAGTACCAGTCAGTGCTCACATGTGAGAAAACCACCTGAGGCCAGGAAAAACATCACCTGAATGAATCAGAAAGAACAGTGCCTGACATTCACAAAGGCTGAAAATAGTTCATATTTTCACCAAAGTAGAACTTATCATAATTCATGGGGCACTGTGTAGAGTACTCAAGAAGGTCTTGCCTCAGTAGTGGGAAACAATTATACCTTTACCTAGCACTGCTTCTGATATGCCTAAACATTTTTGCATAATTTAACTCCATCTCAGAATAATGCTCAATTATATTTATAGGGATATAAAAATCCCCAGCACACACCCACTTCTGGATATATATCCAAAGTACATAAAGTAAGTATTTTAAAGAGCTATCCACCCTCCTGTATTAGTTGCAGCATTATTCACAGTAGCCAAGAAATGGAAACAACCTGTGTCCATTGACAAATGAATGGACAATGAAAACATCAGATAGATGGATAGATAGACAGAGATAGATAGATATACCCCCCCACACATATATGTATAGATGTAGATATAGATACACAAACATAAACACACTAGGATATTATTCAGCCCATAAAAAGGAGGAATTTCTCCCATCAGTGATAATATGGCTGGACCTGGAAGACAGTATGCTAAGTGAAATAACCCAGACACAGAAAGACAAACACTGCATGATCTCACTTATATATAAAATCTAAAATAGTCGAACTAATAGAAGCAGAGAGTAGAAGCAGTTGTCAGGGACCACGGGTGGGAGAATGGGGTGATGTTGGTCAAAGGTTGCAAAGTTTCATTCATGTAGGATGAGTAGATTTTGGAGATCTGCTGTGCAAAATGGAGCCTTTGTACATTACATTATTCATTGTAATGGATAACAATACTGTATTGTGTATTTTAAAATTTGCTAAGATGGTAGAGCTTATGTTAAATTATCTTATGAAAAAAGAAAAAAATAATAACAAAAATGGAGGAGGAAGAAACCTTTGGAAGTGTTGGTTTAGTTTATGGCATGGATTGTGGTAACAGTTTCATGGGTGTATACTTTTCCCCAAGCATAGCAAGTTTACATAATGACAAATATTTTGTCTCGTTTTTACATTTACAGCATTTTACACAGAGCTTGCCAGTTATATAGTAGATGTTAAACAATTTCTTTGTGTTTCAGCTGTCAAACTCTGTTCTGACTATATGAGGTACTGCATTTCTCTTTGAAACAATCTGTGAAGTAGTTTCCTGTGTAAGACTAATAAAGAGGTACAACCCTTATTTTCCTATTTTTTTAAATCAAATTCTCATGAATGTCTTAGAAAACCCTCTCACATGGAAGGTATAAGATTACTTCTTTTTTCTGGATGTTAGAACTAGGTAGATATAATATATTATTAGTCTTTGTATTCCCAATGTCTGACACATAGTATGTGCTCAGTTTATTATAGTTGAAAGATTAAATGAATGATTGAAAGCAAATTGTGTAGTGTCCAATTTCACTGGACTGGAGTTTGAATCTAAAGAAATCATGTATTGAGCAACAATTATGTATGAGACCCTGTGTTAGAGCTGAGGATACAAAGGTGAATACAGGAATCTCTATCCAGCCTCAAAGAGGCAGATACGCAAACAGATCAATTGTGTATCACATTGTAAATGCTTTACCCAAAGTATGAATGAAGATCTATGGAATTACTAGTAAAGGAGACTAGATGATACTTGTGTTGAGACTTGAAAATAAGAGGATTGATTTTTGAATTTGCCAATGAAATTGCCAATGATTTTATTTAAGCTAATCAAGGACAAAAAAATCTTTAGAATAACATGTTGAACTTAATCAAGCCTGCCTGTATAAAAGTAGACATAAATAAGATTAAGGTTTTCAAAAGAATGGGTGGAAAAATGCGGATAGATCGCAACATATTTCCTGGGTTTAATTTGTATAGCTCCTTCAATAAACAACTTTTTAAAAATTTTTTTAAATTTTTTTATTTTTTATTTTTTATTTTGAGACGGAGTTTCGCTTTTGTTACCCAGGCTGGAGTGCAATGGCACGATCTCGGCTCACTGCAACCTCTGCCTCCTGGGTTCAGGCAATTCTCCTGCCTCAGCCTCCTGAGTAGCTGGGATTACAGGCACACGCCACCATGCCCAGCTAATTTTTTGTATTTTTAGTAGAGACGGGGTTTCACCATGTTGACCAGGATGGTCTCGATCTCTCGACCTCGTGATCCACTCGCCTCGGCTTCCCAAAGTGCTGGGATTACAGGCTTGAGCTACTGCGCCCAGCCCAACAAACAACTTTTTAAAGAAATCTGGATGAAATTGGCAGTGGTAAGTTGTCATTTTGCAATAGCCCATCTTATTAAGAAGACAAAGAGGAAGGAGAGCATTCTAAGTAAAGAGAACAGCTTATGCAAAGGTACGCAGGTGTTGAAGTTAATGTGACAGTGAGCTTAATGTGAGCAGAGTTTTTAGGGGAGAATATCGGAGGTGGACTGGGCTAGTTAGTAAAGGACAACTTTTTACCTCTTAAGGAGTTCAGGACATTGTCAGTGTCAAAGAGGGGCCAGTAAAGGTTTGTAATTAGGGAAGTGACACGATCAAAGTGTTTTCAGGAAGGTAACTTTCACAAGCAGCATCTTCTGGTGGCTGCTTCCTGCTGTCCTTAGTAATTCATTAAGGAGCTGGCTGTCAGAAACCAGGACTGAGACTCGGTAGGATACAAGTCACTGAAGAATTATGATTATTTATATTGTATTACTAGAAAATTGTTGCTAAATAGGTTTTGTTAAGATCTCTTGTGATAAGTGCATATCTATTATTTATCCACACGAGTAATTTGCATCATGCTAGCGTCTTGCTTGTGCTGTGGTTCCTGCAAACCTGCAAAGCCAATACCATCATATATAAACCTACATTTCTTTATGTAAGTGCTTTATTCTTTCACCTTGTTGACAGATCACCTCCCCTCTCCCTGTAGCATGACCATAACTTAAGACAAATCTCTTAGGTCTATCATCTATATTCTCATTTCCTTGTTTCTTTACTTACTCTTCATGTTTTGCCTTTCCTTAATTTAGACCTAATTTGGGTGTCTTAATGTTTATTCCTTAGAGACATTTGTTATTGAATAAACCCTGTTATTTTTACTTGTGCCAAACAAATGTAAACTGAAAAAGATTCTAAAAAGAAATAAAAAATTTTCTAAAGTAAAAAAAAAACTCACAAATCATCACTAAAACATTTACTCATGAAACCAAACACCACCTGTTCCCCAAAAACCTATGGAAATAAAAAATAAGAAATAATTTAAAAATAAAAATAAAAACAATAAAAAATAAAAAATAATTTAAAAATAAAAATAAAAACAATAAAAAATAAAAAATAATTTAAAAATAAAAAAACAACAGCAACAACAAAACAATAAAGACTCTTGTAAAGAGGCTGTATTTAATAATCTGGTACAAAGAAAGAAATGTATTTTTTTTTTTTGGTAAGCTACTTAACTTATGAGCAAAATACACTCCACGAATGAAATTTTAAAATGTTTGGACAATAAAGCTAAGGTAAAAAAAAGAGAGAGAGAGACGGCATTCTTTCCAAGTAAAAATCCCACAGAGACCAAAGTTTGATGACGCCCTAGATTCTGTGACAGTCAACGCTGAAACAATTATTTGTTCCTTTTGAATTGCCACATTTTAAATCATTAGTAGTGAGCAAATGTATTAATGCTACAATCATTTTTTGCTGATGTTCTCCTTTCTTCAGCCTAGTAAGGCTATAAATTATATCAAATAAAATTTATAAACACACACACACACACACACACACACACACACACACACACACTTTGAGGACATGGTCCCTTTCTATTTGTTTCTAGTATGGAACATTCAGAAACATAAATTGTAACATTTTTGTAAACTGCTATAATTTCATTATTTTGCATTGAACATCTTCTTGCCCATAATTGTGACCATCTCAGGTCCCTGGCTTAAGCCCATTAGTTCACATATTGGCATTGCTATATACAGACCTGTTTCCCCACGCAAATTCAAATATTGAAGTTCTAACCCTTATGACCTTTAGAGATGGGGCTTTTGGGAGATACTAGATTTAGATGAGATTATGAAGATGGGGCCCTCATGGTGGGATTAGTGCTATTATAAAAAGAGGTACCAGACAGCTTTCACTTTCTCTTTCCCATGTAAGGACATAGGAAGTAGGGGAAAACATGGTTGTTAAAAAGAGTTTTTACCAGAACCCAACCATGCGACATCCTGATCTTGGACTTTCAGCTTCCGGAACTGTGCAAAAATGGATGAATGAATGAATGAATGAATGAGTGAATGAATAAAACCTATTGTTTCCACTGAGTCTCTGAATCTTGTTATGGTAGACTGAGCTGACTAAGACAGGTGCTCTTTGACCCTGCTTAGGAGTTTCCTCTCGGGGTTTAGAAGCAGGTGTTTAATTTCCATCTCAGTTCAAGCTGCTATTCCAACTGCAATTGAAACAACATGCATTTGAGCAAGTTCTGCAGCTGGCTTCATTTCAAGAGGTGTGCCTCAGTAAGGGGAAATAGCAGAAAACCTCTGACCAGTTTACTTTTTATGCTTTCATTTCCTTTTTTTTTTCTCTCTCTCTTTCTTTTTGGTAACTTTCTTTAACTTAAGATGACAAAAGAGTACGTTTTTCAGAAGCTAGGACAATTGGTAGAGTGAAACAAGCCTGAATTTGGTGTCAGAAAGTCTAAGATTCACATCCAGGCCCTATTTGGAAATCTATGCAATTATACAACCTTTCTCTGGTGATCCGATTTCATGGGAGCTACTTTTACAACTCTATGTTGAACCTACCTGATAGTCACACAAATTCTGTCCTGTCTGCCACAAGCTGTATTGACTTCTCTTCCTCATGTGCCATTAATTTAAACATTCTTTTATGCCATATAAATTTGTGCTTCTTGACTTCTTTTTTGAAATGGTTATAACATCTGTCTGCTTCCGTCATTGAATGTGTTAAAATCTTTAACATCTATTCATTTTTTATATCTGTATGAAAGTCACACTTTTTAAAAATATAAAACTATTATTCCAAAGCCATGCCCAAAACATGCAATGAAATGCATCCCCTTTAAAGACTTAATAAAAAGAGCAATCTTTACAAGTTGAAGACCTTTTGTTCCCACAAAATTCTCATAAAAAGTTAATTCCATAAAATGTCAAATGTACTTTCCTGTTTATATAAAATATATTCTCTCTTTAAATGGAAAACATTCAAATATAGCAGTTTTATTATAAAATTATTCTCAATTTCTGAAATTCTCACTAGTCTATAGCATCCCATTTCCACACACTTCTTAAAATGAGGTAAGAAGACAAATGGTGAAACCTTTTTCTTCAGATCATTTTTTTCAGATGTCAATGCCTTGCTGACGCAAAGAACAACATGTCTTTGTCATTCCTTTCATCTGAAATATTTTCCGAGTGGTTACTCAGTATTTTGCACAAAGAACAGTTGCGATACCTGTCATTTAAAAATTTATAACTTGTTGTAATTCATTTTATACAATTTTAAGATCTGAATCAAAGCTATTGCTACAGCGATTCACTATTTTCTTTACAGGCATTTTAATAAATAGTCCTCAGTTATAGAAGACTCCTCAAATTCTTTAAATTGGGAGTCAGTAAACATCTTCCCTAAAGGTCCAGATATTTTGTCTTGTGTGTCATTTTTCTGATACATTTTTTTTACAACTCTAAAATGTTTTAAAAATGTTTTATCTATGCTGTATTTGCTGTCCCCCGCCCCACTTTAAAAAAAAATAGAAGTAACTAGTCTCTAAATTAGACTACTCAAGTGTAAATAACATGCAAACTTCACATTATGCAGTAAAATAAATCCACGGTTTCTGACTACTAAATTGAAAGTTCATAAGCAGTAAAAAATGAATCCCATTCAAAGAGTGGGGCTATGTTCCAGATATTATTTTTAATCAATGACACTTTCTTATGGCTTCTTTTCATTTTGATTGAATCAGTCACATGTCTTTGTTTTCCTTGGTCTTACTTTTTTATAGGGAAAAATTGTCTTCGTGATGCTAATTTGAAGTTTGGAAATCAAAGACTGGAATGCTTTCATGCTGATAGAGGTAGATGCATATGCACTGGTATATGCAGTTACAAATATTCACATAAAATGGGAAACACTATTTCATATATAAATTAATCATTAAATGCTCTCCATGGCTAAGAAGGAATCCATGGAAACCAGATAGAAGGTATGCAAAACAGACCTACAGAATGTTCTTTGCTTTTATCACATGTAGTTGCTACGTTTTAGGAAAACATGATTTGTTTATGAAACAAGTAAATATAAATTAATATAGTGGCATAACTTATTCAGGTTCTTGATGCATATAACCTGGAGCTCACTAAACTGATCTATATAACATGGACTTACAGCTTGCTACTGAAAATCACAACTATGTGTGTGTGTGTGTGTGTGTGTGTGTGTGTGTGTGTGTGTTGCATGTTTTCCTTTCCTACCACAAACAGTGTTATAACCAGATTATGGCAAATAAAACAGCAGTTGTAAATTTACCCAAGTACATCATAAACAAATTGGAACACTCTGGAATTACAATCATCTGACATTCTACAAAAACATTTATAAATTCTAAGCTGAAAAGGTTGAAAACTTTGGTATCATTAAAAAGAGAAATTTCAGGGCCATGCATGATGGCTCACTTCTGTAATCCAGGCACTTTGGTAGGCCAAGGTGGGAGGCTCTCTTGAGCCCAGAGTTCGAGACCAGCCTGGCCAACATGGCAAAAACTCGTCTCTGCCAAAAATACAAAAATTAGCTACGTGTGGTGGTACACACCTGTAATCCCAGCTACTCGGGAGGCTGAGGCACAAGAATCACTTGAACCAGGAGGCAGAGGTTGCAGTCAGGTGAGATCATGCCACTGCACTCCAGACTGGGTGACAGAGTGAAACTGTGTCTAAAAAAAAAAAAAAAAAAAAAAATTAGCCAGGCCTGGTGGTACAGGCTGTAATCCCAGCTTCTCAGGTGGCTGAGGCACAAGAATTGCTTGAATTGGTGAGGCGGAGGTTGCAGTGAACTGAGATCATGCCACTGCATTCCAGCCTGAGTGACAGAGTGAGACTCTGTCAAAAAAAAAAAAAAAATAGAAAGAGAGAGAGAGAGAGAGAGAGAGAGAGAGAGAGAGAGAAAGGAAGAAAGGGAAGAAAGAAGAAGGAAGGAAAGAAGGGAGGGAGGGAGGGAGGGAAGAAAGTAAGTTTGATTATATCTAGGGAATCCATGCCCAATTTTTGAACTATAAAAAGCAAAAGTTTTCAGTGCAAAATTATTGCTATTGAGAAACAAAAAATTTAAAAAGAAAAATAAGAAAAAAATTCTTGCTATTGATAAATAGCAGTGACACAAAAACCACATGAAACACCTAACATCTATAAAACACATGACAATATCCTGAAGGTATGTTTTGGCATAGAAAAGGTAATTTGGGGATAGGAAATACCAGGTTGCTGTACTGATTTAATTCTAAATCTGGATGTTGGAATGTTTAAACACTCTCTTTTTGCAAACAGACTCAGCATATTTATAGCTCATCACATTTCTTCTTAAATGGCCACTTTAGGTGTTGCAATACGTGGTCTGCAGCCTGAAGGACAAGATACATAAATTATTCTACACAGAGTAGCTGGTGAACTTTGGCTGCTCCCCTAGGGTTGGATAGTGGCCGTCATCCTGAGGAAAGACTTTGTTGTGCCTTCGCTAAGTGATGTGGTGAACGCCTCTCAGCCTGGCCAAGTCTAAGTAACAGCGTTCATCTTCACAGTTGTACAGTTCGAATACGGCAGCCCAGTCCTTTTGGAATCGTAAGTATTCAACTGTATAATGTCATACTCAGTAAATGCATTCCATGTGTCAGAGAACAGGTCACCATATCCATAAGAACTAGTTCCACGTGGCTGGGGAGGCCTCAGAATCATGGTGGGAGGTGAAAGACACTTCCTACATGGCAGCAGCAAGAGAAAATGAACGTCAAAGTCACAATTTAACCTTTTTCTGAAAAATTATTTTTTAACACCCAGCTTCCTCCTTAGGAAAATGGGAATAATAATAACTCTCTTATTCTCCTTTCTACATTTCT
Organism: Saimiri boliviensis; assembly: GCF_048565385.1. Classification (NCBI taxonomy): domain Eukaryota; kingdom Metazoa; phylum Chordata; class Mammalia; order Primates; family Cebidae; genus Saimiri; species Saimiri boliviensis. The sequence continues at coordinate 24,056,060 of NC_133452.1, read as the reverse complement.
GGGATTGAATAAGTTATAATTAACTGGATTGAAATGATCCTTAAGTGCTGAAAACGTGTCTTATCTACTATTGTTTTCCTCACACCTTGGAAAAAGAATCTGCACATCAAAGTGCTTTTTATGATAAGTAGGATGTGGTTTTATCATTATCAGACATTATTAGCAGCACAGGAGCCAGCAACCTCTGATCTCATTTTGAAAGTGGCCAGAGGGTTCATGTCAGGTAAGAACCAAAGGTGCAGAAGTCTCACGCTGGGCCAGTGGAGACATGGATACTTGACAGTGGTTTCCAATTCCAGGGAGGAGGCCACTTATGGAAGAGAAGGCCTGAAGGAACCTGGAAGATTTGCTTCTCGTGTTCTGGGTCCTTTAGCAGCAGCAGCAGGGATTCAGGGGCAAAAGTGCTTTCTCCACACAAACATTAGCTTGTCTATGACACAATCACTTGTCACTTCTGGCCTTTGTCTGTGCTGACTGAGGTGGGAGGATAGACAGAGAGGGGACAGTGGCAACATTTCTGGCATGCAAAAATCTTACAGTGAATATAAAGATTTGTCAAAACACTTCGAGGTTGCCAACACTGATTGGCTAGATTTGTATTCATATATATATATGTATATATATATATATATATATATATATATATATATATATATATTCAAAACACTTATTTCAGTTCCAACATACAAAATCTAAAACTTTAAAATGGGAAGTTAAAGCTCAAATTTGAGGTCACTATGGGGGGAAATATTCTGTGCTGGCTTTTAACTGTTTCAGTATTCTTAGTTTCATTTTTCTACTCTTAATGACTCCCTCATCCCAAAATGAACAGGTGCACTAAACATCTTGTTCATGAACATTGCCAACTCAAGGTCACAGGATGGCAACTTATATTCATTAGGTGAGTATCCAAATTAATCCCTCTATCACACTGTGGTAGACTGATTAATGACCCCAAACATATCAGTCCTAATCCCTCCCTGTATGTGTTATCTAATATGGAAAAAGGATCCTTATAAAAGGAATTAAGCAAAGAGTTCGAGATGGCGGAGATTATCCTGGATTAAAAAAAAGCAAAAATTGGCAAATGAGATATAATTAAATGAAAGAGCTTCTGCAGAGCAAAAGAAACTATCAAGAGAGTAAATATACAACCTACAGAATGGGAGAAAATTGTTGTAATCTATGCATCTCACAAAGGCCTAATATCCAGAATCTACAAGGAACTTAAATTTACAAAAAAAAAAGAAAAACCCATTAAAAAGTGGGCAAAGAACATGAACAGACACTTCTCAAAAGAAGATATACATGTGGCTAACAAACATCTAAAAAAATCCTTCACATCACTGATTATTAAAGAAATGCAAATCGAAACCACAATGAGATACCATTTCACATCATTCAGAATGGTGATTATTAAAAAGTCAAAAAAATGACAGATGCTGATGAGGTTGTGGAGAGAAAGAAACACTTTTATACTGTTGGTGGGTGTGAAAGTAGTTCATCCATTGTGGAAAACAGTGTGGTGATTCCTCAAAGACAAAGAAGCAGAAATACCATTTGACCCAGCAATCTCATTACTGAGTATATACCCAAAGGAATCTAAATCATTTTCTTATAAACACACATGCACACACACGTTTTTTGCAGCAGTATTCACAATAGTAGACATAAAATCAACCTAAATTCCCTTCAATAATAGACTGGATGAGGAAAATGTACATATACAACATGGAATACTATGCAGCCATAAAAAGGAATGAGATCATGTCCTTTGCAGGGACATTGATGGAGATGGAGGCCATCATCCTTAACACAGGAACAGAAAACCAAATATTGCATGTTCTCACTTATAAGTGGAAGCTAAATGATGAGAATATATGCACACATGGTGGGGAACAACACACACTGGGGCCTGTTGGAGAGTAGGGGGTAGGAGGAGGAAGAGGATTGGGAAGAATAGCTATTGGATAATGGGCTTAATACCTGGATGATAGGATGAGCTATGCAGCAAACCGCCATGGCACACATTTGCCTATGTAACAAACCTGCACATCCTGCCCATGTGCCCCTGAACTTAAAATAAAAGTTGAAAAAAAAAAAAAAAAGAGAGTGATCATGTCAGGAACTAGGTGGTAGCTATGGAGATGATGAAAAGTTGTCAGAGTCTAGAAATATTTTGGGGGTGGGCTTGATTGGCTGGTAGATTAGATGTGAAAGATGACAGAAGAAAGAGGGACTAGGATGACTCCAGAGTTTTTGCTTTGAGCATAAAAAGAATGAATGCCATTTACTGAGATCAGAGAAAATAGCCAGTCAGTTTATTCTTATACTATTAATTGACACAACTTCTATTAACAAATTCATTTTATTTTCTGAAAGTTACAGAAGACTTTACTGGTTATGACCTTATATTCCTTTAATGGTCATCTGCAGCCAAAATCATAGACACAAATTATGGGGAGAGTTCTTGGTAAGCCTCCCATTCCTGCTACTAGGAGAAACCTGCAGGCCCATGTGTCCCAGCGGCATACAGTAATTGCTAAGCGTGAGTGGGGATGTCAGTTTTAGTGTCTCAGTAACAACTGTTAAAGGAGAAAGGGAGGAAAGGAAAGGGGAGGGGAGGGAAGGGGAGGGAGGAGAGGAGAAAGGAGGGAAGGAGAGGGAAAGGGAGGAGAGAGGAAGGGAAGGGGAGGGGAGGGACTAAAAGTTATAAACTATTTAGTCCCAGCTTCTAGAAGGCAGAGGCATGAGGTCTACTTAGGATCCTCTTGAGACAGGTGAACACTTTTTGGTGTCATAAATTTAATATCACAAGGTGATGTTATGTTAGTATTATGACTTCAAAATGTGTGGACAGGCTGGGCACAGTAGCTCACACCTGTAATCCCAGCACTTTGAGAGGCCGAGGCAGGTCGATCACCTGAATAAGGAGTTTAAGACCAGCCTGGCCAACATGGGGAAACCCCTTCTCTACTACAAATACAAAATTAGCTGGGCATGGTGGAGCATGCCTGTAATACCAGCAATTTGGGAAGCTGAGGCAGGAGAATCACTTAAATCCAGGAGGAGGAGGTTGCAGTGAGTCGAGATTGTGCCATTTCACTCCACTATGGGCAACAAGAGTGAAACCCCATCTCAACAACAAAAAAAGTGTGAGCAAATGTCATTTACACCATAATTTCAGAATGCAATAAATTCACATTTAAAAATCTTGAAGTACACTGTATCAAAATTTTACTCCATCTTTCATCCTTATGTAATTTTGTTGATAGGCTGGAAGGACAATGAAAGTGAGTTCAATCATGCTGCCTGGTGTCCTTAATGATAAATACTAAGTGTATTTGCAAACTCTCTGTTAATACAGCAAATTTTTTTTATTCTGAGCTTTATTGAGGTATAATTGACATACAAAAATTGTACATATTTAAGGTGTATAATGTAATGTTTTGATATACATATACATTCTGAAATGATGATCAAAATCAAGATAATTAACACGTCTGTCACCTCATAGTTATCCTTTTAGCAAATCCTTTACTAGGTGGCAAAATTGATTTTAAAATCACATTTTTATTTCCTTGAAATTTTTTCATCTGTAAATGTTCAAGGGCAGTCTTTTAATATAATACAAGCAGCTCATTCCTTCTGTGGCTCCAAGTTGGCACTTCAGCGTCAGGTTTAAACTTTAGAGCAATATATGAAAATCTCCTGAATAAACTTGTCAAAGATTATGGCCACCAAAACTTAGGATGATCAAGGAAACTGCTTTTTACATAATGTTCGGAATATTTAAACTCCACAGAGCTAGAATAAATGAAGTAGAAGTTAAACATGTAGATTTTTTTTCTTACGGTACACGGTCTATGTTATTGCTGATCGAATATCCCAAATCCAAAAATCCCAAATTTGAAATACTCCAAAATCTGAAACCTTTTGAGCACTGATCAAAGGCTCAAAGGAAATCCATTTTGGATTTCAGATGCTCAGCCTGTAAGCATATAATGCAAGTATTCAAAAATCTGAAATCCAAAACATTTCTGGTCCCAATCATTTTGAATATGGGATATTTAACCTGCACTATGGTCAACAGTTAGTTCTTCCTTGGCTTATGCCAGTGGTTCTTGATTTAAGTCCCAGGAGATATTGGAAATGTCTGGAAACATTTTTGGTTGTCAAAACTTGGGGGTGGAGTCTGTTTCTGGTATCCAATGGGTAGAGGCCAGGGATGCTGCTCAATTTTATAATGCACAGGACAGGCCCCCAAAGAAGAATTGCCTGGCCCAAAATGTCAATCGGTAGTGCTGCGATTGAGAATCCTTGCCTTAGGCCATAGCCATTCCACAGCTCAAATCACAGTTGCATTCCTTTAGCTGGACCTTATAGTTCAGTTATTCTACTCAATATTTGAATGCTGAAGGAAGATTGGCCCTCTAGGGTTGTATTTTAGAACAGGGAGAATGTACTACTTTGAGGTTGCATACTTTAAAATGTCATTATGTGTGTTGGAAGACCATTTGATTCCTTACGAGAAGTTAACAAGTGTGCCAGATTAGGCCTTCACCCAAGATTGTCATGAGGGTTAATGAGAGGTTTTTAAGATACTAGTTATCTTTGTTTCATGTTTAAGAACTTTATGCATTGCCTGGTTATTCCAGTTCCATGGCAAGCTCTTCAGTTGGGTTTCAGTTATAGCCGGCAATTCCAGATGCTACAACATTTTAACTGTGGCTGCCAGATATCAGTAAGATTCTCAAGCCTGGAGTACAACATACTTTACAATGTGTGCCTCATATTTTGAAGACCATCTGTCTTATTTTCGTCTACAATTGGCTCTGCCAAAGTTTTGCATGCCAAGTGATATTTTTTAAAATAAGATTTTGTGCTACTTTAAAATGCTTCAAAAATATCTTTGAGATATAATTCACACACCATAAGATTCACTCATTTAAAGTGTGCAAGTCAATGGTTTTTAGTAGATTCATAAAGTTGTGCAACTATCACTACAGTCTAAATTTAGAACATTTTCATGACCCCAGAAAGAAACCCCATGCCCATTAGCAGTCACTCCAGCTCCTCGCCTATCCTAGGCAACCACTAATGTAATTTCTGTCTCCAAAGATTTGTCTGTACTTACCAGGAGTGGCAGTGAGGAAGGAGACCCAGGCATCTGGGATCACCTTCCCCTCGACTTCCACAATGAATTTCAAGAGAAGAAAAAGCAGGCTACCTGGTGCCTCCCGAATCACCTTCCTGTAAATAACACACTTGGTACTGGGGAAACTCTCCAGAAGACAGCTTTTACTTAAAACAAGATCAAACCCCCACCCCACTCCTCCATCCGGAGACCAGAGCCCTTTCATATGTGATTTCTAACTGTAAACCCGAAACCTTTTCATATGTGACTTCTAAAACTGTAAACCCGAAACCCTTTCATATGTGACTTCTAAAACTGTAATCCCGAAACCCTTTCATACGTGATTTCTAAATCTGTAAACCCAGAAATTCACATGTGATTCCTAAACCTGTAAATCCAAAACCCTTTCACTGGTGATTTCTAAGGCTGTAAACCTAAGATTGTTTCACATGTAATATCTAGAGTGTAAGTCTATACAAAGGCAGAACCTTCCTTTGTTAGACGAGCTGGGTTTGGACAACTCATCGCCCGGCTCCCGTCGGTAATAAGACCCTCCTTTCCCCATTCGTTGTTCGAGAGCTCTGTTTCTCGTGGCTGGTCCTGCTACACTGGTGTACACCTGTAGTCCCAGCTACTTGAGGATGCCAAAGTGAAAGGATCGCTTAAATCCAGTAGTTTGAGGCTTCAGTAAACTATGATAGTGCTACTGCATTCCCTTCTGGATGACAGAGTGAGAACCCATCTCTAAAAAAAATAAAGATTTGCCTATTCTAGACATTTCATATAAATAGAGGTATACATTATTTTTGGGCTGGTTTCTTTCACTTAGAGTGTTTTTAAGGTTCATCCATTTTGTATCATGTTTCAGTACTTCATTTCTTTTTTGTCCAAGTCATATTCCATTGGAAGTATATACCAATTTGGTTTATCCATTTATTATTTGATGGGCATTTGGGTTGTTTCCACATTTGCCTACTATAAATAATACTGCTATAAATATTCACATACAAGTTTTTGTATGAACGTATGTTTTCATTTCTCTCCATCATTATTATGGGCTGAATTGTGGCTCCATCAAATTCACAATTTGAAGTCCCAACCCCTAGTATCCCAGGATGTAATTGTATTTAAAGATAAGGTCTGTACAGAGGTGGTTATATTAAAGGAAAGCTGCTAGGATGGGGGCTGTAATCCTATATGAATAGTGTCCTTAGAAAAAGCCATCAGGGACCTGTGTGCACAGGGAGAGACCATGTGAGGACACAGAAAACAGCCATCTGCAAGAAAGGAGAGAGATCTTAGAAGAAAACAGACCTGTCAGCACTGTAATCTTCAACTGCCAGCCTCCAAAACTATAAGAAATAACTTTCTATTGTTTAGTTTACTCAGTCTATGGTATTTTGTTAGGCAGCTCTAGCAGAATAAGGTGCATACCTAGGAGCAGACATGTTGGCTCATGTGTTAAGTCCATTTAACACTCCAAGGACCTGCCAGACTGTTCATATGAGGTTTTGTATGAATATATGTTTTATTTTCTATTAAGTACATAGGAGTAGCATAGCTGCTATAACTATCTGACATGGATACATAGTTTTCCAAAGCAGCTGCAACATTTTACATTCCCACCAGCAATGTTTGGGGGTTCCAATTTTCCATATCCTTAGCAAAACTTGTTATTGTCTATCTTTTTATTATAGTCCAAGGACTAAGCTCTGATTTTTTATCTTGCTCCAATTCCTATCTAGGGAGTCTGGGGAGTCGTGTCCTACAAACCATGGATTCTTATCAGATGCGTTTTATTTGACCCTATCTATATATTGTAACTTGCTTTACAATCTTACCCTGGCATAACATTATGAGACAAGGAAAAAATATTTAGCTCCAAAATATATTTTCTTGCCATGGCTTGAAATTGCCTTGCAAAGTCTCTTGGGGGGTGGGGGAGGGTGGGAATCTACATTCTGTAGAGAATCCCCTTCCCCTTTTGTTTCCCTTTCTTTGCAGATCCAGTGGATAATCAACTAAGAGCCAGGCACCCGTTTAAGTCTGGTAAGAAACATTTTACAACCTGCCCTCTCTTAAGTCTGCTATTTCCTCTTAACAGTAAATCTAGTTCTACACAATCCTTTTATCTTTAACCCGAAATTCCTTCCTATTGATCCCAAGTCTTTAGACAAGCTCAACCGTCAACCAATGTTTAAATTGACCTATAGCCTGGGGGGCCCCAACTTTGAGTTGTCCCATCTTTCTGAACCAAACCAATGTATTTCTTAAATGAATTTGATTGATGTCTCACGGCTCTCTAAAATATATAAAACCAAGCTGTACCCCTACCATCTTGGGCACATGTTCTCAGAACTCCCCAGGGCTGTGTCACAGGCCATGGCCACTCATATTTGGCTTAGAATAAGTCTCTTTAAATATTTTACAGAGTTTGACTCTTCATCGATAAGTCATATGGTGTAAAGTGATAGCTCTCCGTTTCTTAATAGCCTTTATTTTCTAGAGCAGTTTTAGGTTCACAGCAAAATTGAGCAGAAAGTACATAGAGTTCCCATATACTCCTCACTCCCCGCAACCCCATGCACAATCTCCCCTACCATCAGTATCCCACAACACAGTCGTACATTTGTTTCCAACAATGACGTATCATTATCCAAAGTCCATAGTTTATATTAGGGTTCATTTTTGGAGTTGCACATTCTATGGGTTTTGGCAAATGTGTAATGACATATGTCCACCCCTGTAGTAGCATACAGAAGGCTCACTGTCCTAAAAATCCCATTTTGTTTATTCATTCCTTCCTCTTTTCCAAACCTTCATATTTCGGTTTTGATATCTACTTTCCCAGCAGCTAGTGCTGTTGATCATCTTTTCATGTGCTTATTGGTCACTTACATATTATCTTCTTTGGAGAAATGAGTATTCAAATCCTTTGCCCATTTTTTAAAAAAATTATACTTTAAGTTCTGAGGTACATGTGCAGCTCATGCAGGATTGTTACATAGGTATAAACATGTCATGGTGGTTTGCTGCATCCATCTCCCATCATCTACATTAGGTATTTCTCCTAAAATTGGGTTTTCTGTTGTTGGATATGACTGCTTTTTAAGGTTGAATTTGCTCCCTACCAAGGAGAAAAAAACCCATGACTTTTGTCTACTATGAGAAAAACAAGAATACTTTATTATTGTGGAGAATGGCTTCCTCAGCAAATTCACTGTCCTTTCTGCTTGGGATTCACTAAATGTTAATAAAGTCACTTTGTGGTTTCAGAGCAGAGCCGTCATTTTTCTTGGCAGCCAGATTTATATGACTCCAAAAGAAACAACCAGCATTAGGCAATATTAAATAAAATTTAGAGATAAAAGCTAATCAGTTTGAATAACAATTACTTACTTATATAAAAATCAAGGAATTAGAATCAAATAGCACCTGTTATTGCTCATGGGCTTCAAAAGATTTCTATCAATTTGGTACTATTAAAACTTCCTCGAAAGTTAAATATGAAACACATGGAAATAATAGTTACATGAGAAACACTGAGTCATTTCTCAGTGCTTATGAGCTGGGTCCCTTTGGTGGACAGGATTTGTGCAAATGTCTTAGTAACTACATGACTCTGCTCTGTTGTGAGCCACATTTATCATATTTGTCACTTAATTTATTCTAACCAGTTAAATCCAACTATTTACGGAACACCCAGTAAATGGAAGGCACTGCCTCTTCTACTGGAGTCATTAAATTCTTTGATACATTTTAAGAAAGAGTTGTTTTTTCTGTTTAGTAATTAAAAAACAAAATAGCGCCCCCCACCCCCAATATCTCCTTGTATTTCTTAGTTGGGTGAAGATATTCTGGAACTGAACACCATATATTTTGGGAGAAAGAAAAACAAACCTAAATTGGAAAATGCCACAGTTATTAAAACTCTTGAAGTTTATCTGCATTAAAAAAAAAAAAAATCCTTTCCTTTTCTTGAAAAGGAGATTCAGACCATCCTGGCCAACATGGTGAAACCCCGTCTCTACTAAAATACAAAAAGTTAGCTGGGCATGGTGGCACGAGCCTGTAATCCCAACTACTAGGGAGGCTAAGGCAGGGGGAATCGTTTGAACTTGGGAGGCCGATGTTGCAGTGAGCAGAGATCGCGACACTATACTCCAGCCTGGTGACAGAGCAAGACTCCATCTAAATAAATATCACTGCATAAACTAGATGACTGCTTGAGTCATCATTCACAACTTATTAAAAAGACAGAAGTGCCTCTTACAGAAGTGTATTTATTTGCACCCTACCATGCTGGTAGAAAACCGGGAAGGCAAATCTGAGTGCATGGTAGAAAACGGTCAGTTGCAGAATATAAACATTTACATGATTACAATTACAGCTTGAGAAGTGAAAAGCACTGGGGAAGTTTTAGGTAAATATAACATTCCATACTGATGCTTTCACAGTTTAATAGCAGAATCACTTATAAACATTCTGATAAAGATCAGAAACCAAAATACATTCCTGTTTAGAACACAGATTTGCATTTACCAAAGAAGACATGGATCTGTGACAAAGAAAAAATATACTCAATACTATCAACAGGCAATGATGCTGTCAGTCCATGGACACTTTTACAAAGACTCTAGAAAAATAACTGGAGATAGCAGTTGTTTGATTATGGGAAGCTGGGAGAACAAAAGAGGCAAGAGGGGCCTTACAGTTATGGGTAGACAACTGGAGACATGATATGGTAAATGTTAATTAAATAGTCTTGGCAGAAAATAACCACAGGTAATTTCAGTAAGTATATCCTAAATAAATAATAAAATGTGCAGAAGCGATTTCTAAGGAAATTTGAGCACAGATGTTTACTCCTTAGAACACTGGAAGGGTCAGTGATCAGAACTGTGCTCACAGGTCTGGAAAGATCCCATAGGTCGAGGACACATCGCTCCTCTAATGAGCTCGCTAGGGCAGTGTGGAGCATTAAGAGCAGGTTTACTAGAGAGACAAAGACAACAATAGGGTTTGGAAAGGCTGACCATTTTTTAAAAAGGCTGTTTTTTTGATAGGCAGAGAAAAATTACTGGTTTTAATAACAGTAGTCACCTATACAAAGATCATTATACAGATAATGGAGGCTGTTTTTTATTTCTATTTTGCAGGAAAAGAACCGTAAGCTGCAATAAAAATTTGGTTTCAACATAACAGTCAGTTTCCCAAAAATCAGTATTGAGAGTCACTAACATTAAATGATGAAGATCCAAGACTGGTGTGGGGATCTTTACTCTTCATAGACGAGCTGTACATGGCTTGGAAAGGCTGTCTGAAGGCAGGGGAAGGTTGGAGATCCAACTTTGGCCTCTGCCAAGTACTCGTGCTATTTTCTGTGTGTGATACTATCTGTTTTATAACTCAGAGGCAACACCACATACCTAGCATAAGGCTTGAACTCCCTTTGGGGTTATCAATTACTTACATAGCCTTCTTCTAAGGGAAAGCTTGCAACGGGTTCATATTCGACCCTTACATGTGATGAGCATTCATGTGGGCTCCACAATGGAAGAGGTACACAGAGATTCTTGTCAACAGAAAATTTTAGAAAACAGCTATCTGATCTCACTATGAAGAAATCTTACTGACTTGAGTTCCTTTATCAGAGTAGACAGGCTTAAAATGCACTGCTTCCACTATACTGCTGTAATTAATTTGCTGTTTTTGTTTTTGCACTGGTTTTGAATTCATTTAATTGGTTTTAATTCATTTGTTTTATATTCCATTTTTGTATTTGTATGCCAGTTAAAAATTATGAAAAGGCACATTTTGGGATTTTGTTTAGCTAAATTCTATAAAAATGGAAAGATACCTTTTATTCGACTTACGTAAGCCTGAGGTTATGCAGCACAGGTGATCTTTGCATTTCTGAAAGGTTATCTTGTTGTTTAATGAACATAAATAACTTAAGCACACTGGGAGAGCTACTAAATAAGAGACTGAAAAGACATGAATTCTTACTTTGTCCACCTGAAAGGATAGCTTGAGTTGGTGACTAATCTTGCGTTGTTAAAATTAGTTCCTAAATATTTAGATAAGTAGTTGGTTTGATCGTTATTTGTAAAGTATTAGTAGTTACATGTTGAATTATCATGTTAAGATTTTTAGTTTGTTGTTCATGTGATATGAAAGATGCCAATTCCTAAAACTGAATGTATGGCTTATTCAGCTCAGGTCACATACAAAGAGAAAAGCTGAAGCTGCAATAAACACTGAGCTATCTGGGTTTGAAGCAAAAGGCTATGAAGTATATGCACTTTACCTTCTATGTATTTTTTAGTTCTAGTAATCTCATCATGTAACAGAAAATGATTCTCCAGGTCCAAACACATTTAAGTTTAATGGTTGGGGCTACTCTAACAATTGTGGCTATTTCATTTTTTCTCACTGGTTCATTAGCATACCATCCATTTAAGAACTACTTATAAGCATAGTAATATTTTAGAGGCTTTAAAATATAATAGAGGAAGAAAACGTTAAAAATCCTTTGTTTGCAGTCAAGAAAATGTGAAAATCAGATTTGTATTTGTTTTGGACAATTGGGAACTGTCACAATTGTTTTGAAGATATAACAAATGTATACACATTAAGAGATTCTATAGTATCAGCCATTTTGACATCTTTTGTAGAAAGAAAAACACCAAAAAACCCCATATGTTCTACGGCTCAGAAATCAAGGAATTCCACAATTTTACTTTCCACTAAAATATTTATTTAATTGATATCTTACAGAAATAAATAAGAACAGTTTTTGTCTAATAGATCATTTTATATATATGTAATTATTTATTTATTTTTACAAAATTGAAGCATATCAAATTGTTTTCTCTAAAACATAGCTCAGAAAGGAATACTAGAAAACAAACACAAATACTGGAAGAGTCTCATTATTAAATTATAAGCATGGGCCTTCTGAATCGCAGCATGACATGTTATTAGTAAAAGAATGTAAGATACGGAGTCAGGGGACCTGGGCTCCACTGTTTACTTGCTACATGTCCTAAGAAAGTTTCTGAACTTCAGTTCTCTATACCTTGAAAACAGGAATGATATTCATTATAACAACTTCACAAGACTGTTGGGCAAATTAAACATGTAAATGTATAGGAAAGCTCTTTTTAGTATGTGAAGAGCTATAAAAATAACAGTTTGATTTAATTTCATATAAAAGAATCAATGCATACCTCCTTTTAACTGAAGAATAAGCACCAAAAGTGTGTGTGTGTTTTCTTCAGCTGAATTATGTCACTCTATAAACCTAGAGTAAGAAAATGCACCTTAACTGAGCACCAAAGCCTCTCAGACAAATGGGATCCAGGGAATGGTTCTATGAGTTCTCCAGGAAGCTAAGTAGGATCTAGAAAGTCCTGAGGGTCAAAGAGGGCCCTTTAAAACTCTGAAGGCTCAAAGAAAAGGAAGCCAAACAAGAACATTTATATTACATCAAATGGCTAGGATTAAGCAAGCTACTCCTTATTCAGCAATTTCGAAGTCCATTAATTCTTCACAGAAGAAGAAACACTTGGTTATTATCACCTGCAACAATTCGCTTATGTGAACATGGCATTCTGTTGTTCAAAAGGTCAAAGACTCGTGCTTAAGGGAGGAACAACTGGAATAAAATGGCAACTGTACCATGAATTCAGATATCAGTGGCTAAAAAGTCTAGTTACAGAAGAACATGGGAAAGAATTCAAGACATCCGTATAATAATGATTCAAAACAAAGTGTGCTACATTTCCATGTTATAATGATAAGATGAAGTCATAAAACTGCAATATTTACAGATACATCAATCTTATAACATAAAAAAAACCTTAATAGTGAGAAAAATTAAGAGTAGAGAAAACAGAAAATTTTAAGGTAAACATTAATACATTTTAAAAATCTATTTGGAGTTAACTGTTTACACAGACACCACTTTACACATAATAGAAAAATGAATATTTTCAGTGTTTTCATTTTTAGTAGCAAGATGCAGAGGAAAGAAATAACTGTCTAACATTAACTTATTGTAAGGAGTTGTATTACTGCAGAATTACTAGGTATGAAGTTATGGTATAAACCTACTCAAAACGACAAGTTAATTCACCATCTACTTAAAACATTACTAACAAGATATTTGTGAATCATGTGCTAAAGATACTGAAGGCCCTTCCAAAACTGAGATCTATGTTGGTTGAAATACCAGGTCATATAAAGCTAGACTAGTTTACTTTCTTACTCCAACTCTTTTTATGACTGATGTTACTGTAAGAAAAGTACCCATTACCTCTCTTAATTCCCTTGTATCATCAGATACAGATATTATTTGGGACCACAAAATAAATGTTTTATTAAGAGTGGAAAATTAAAAATCTTTATAGAGCTTTTGAAAACAGAATACTGAAAAGGGCCTAAGAAGTACCAGGCCACTGAATAACCAGAACAAGAAACAAATGCTTTCATCTAGGAACAGTGTTAGCTGATAACTACTTGGTTTTTAACCTTGTAACTTTGCTCTACAGCTATGAAAGTTTATTAATACATTAAAGTCGATGGAATGAATAAAGTGTAGTTCATTCAAGCTCTTCAGTTTCTTTGGTAAATAGGTCTGCTAGGTCAGCCACGGTCAAGACGGAGGCCTCTGAATGCTTCACTGATGAATTTGTGTGACTGCAAGGTTTTCCAAACGAGCACAGTCAGAAAGAAACCCCAAGGAATCAGCAATTATATTTGTAATAATAACAACTAGACCCATATTTTTTCTTAAGTTTTTATAATTGGGCTATAAGAAACTCCCAGAGGAAAGCAAGTGATAAAATCATTACTATACCTTGTCAAAACCAGTGAAGACTTCTATATATTACTTTTAGGGTTTGTCAAAATGTTTCTTCTCTGCAAAGAATAAAACCCCTGACAACTGCTACTATGCTCTCACCTTACAAAGTACCTTCCTACACCTAAAGTTAATTTGTTTCAAGGGAATTTCAAACAATTCTTATAACTGCTATTTTATTACAACAGCCTAAATAAAAATCACAGAAGTCCGATACACAAGGATATAAGAACTCTAAAAAGCTTCACGTTTTAAGTAAAAAGGCTCTTGTGAAAGCCTCTTTCCTTACCATAAACCATCACTGGAAGAAAATTTCTGGTGTCAAATTGCTCCTTTGCTATGGGACAATCCCTTCTAAGGTAATAATCTCTTCCTTGGGTACATTCCAATCCTACTTACCTCCTAAAGATGTAGAAAGATTTATGTTTTCAAAAAGACTAACAAATTATAGCATAAATATTAGAAAGTTCTATGATTCTAAAGACAAACTTTTAAAATTAAGACTGGTTTGGTCTCTCTGCTTTTGTTCTGTCTTTGGATTGACACCACAATTAACAAGTTTTTTTTTTTTCGGACGAGTCTCGTTCTGTTGCTCAGGCTGGAGTGCAGTGGTATGATCTTGGCTCACTGCAACCTCTGCCCCCTTCCCCCTGGGTTCAAGAGATTCTCCTGCCTCAGCCTCCTGAGAAGCTGGGACTATGGGCACATGCCACCAAGACTGGCTAATTTTCATGTTTTTAGTAGAGATGGGGTTTCGCCATGTTGGCCAGGCTGGTCTCAAACTCCCAACCTGAGGTTATCCACCCGCCCTGGAGACCCAAAGTGAGCCACCACGTGTGGCCTACCAAATTTTAAAGTCCAGATTATTTCTATCAACACATGACTAACAAGTGTGATGTAGAAAGCAGCAATACAAGTTTAGTTTATACATATCAGACTAAGGCTTGTGTCAGGCATAAAGATATATTTCATTTAAAAAGTGATCCAATGTGGCAAAGAAATGTAGGATAGTTTATGTTTACATGTTACAATTAACCAATTAATTCAAATATAGAATGTCTGGAACACCGACTGGGAAACATTGAAAAGACAAAATGTCAGACCTTGCTTTTAAAAAGTATTTGTGTTATATTTTTTGTCATCATCTAAGTGAAGAAGTTCCAAAGGTACACACAAACTTTTACCAGGAAAACCTTCCCCCTTCTGCTTGTTGTAAATTATTACCTACCTCCTCTCAGCAGTTTTCAGCATTGCCTGCATTCTTTCTTCTATTGTTGCTTTAATTAAGAATCTGTGTACAATGGTAGGTCTAAAAGGCACAAAGAATTTTAATCTTAAAAACACAGTAAACAAATTCATACAAACCGACTTCACATTTTATATGCTATATTCATCAGTCAGTTGGTGCCCACTTGTGGCAATTGCTGGGAGGGGTTGGCATCAAATAAAATGAACTATTTAATCTCCATGAGTTGACATTCTAATGAGGACAGACAATAAACACAGACAAGAGTAAGGTAGTTTCAGGTAAATATAATGCCAAGAGGAGACTGACATGTGAACTGAAACAACAGTGATGGGAACAAGGCCAGTAGGCAAAGGAGGAGTAAGAAGAATATCCAAAGGGAAGAACAGCACATACATGCACAATCCCTGGGAAGGCAACATGTGTGGAACAAGCCTAACATGTTCAAGAGGCCAAAAGAAGGCTAGCATGGCAGAAGCACCCTGTAAACAAGGGAGAGATAGTTGAAAAGAAGGGCAGAGAGATGTGCAGGGTCCAGGTCACATAGGGCCTTGCAGGGTGTGATCAAGCATTTGAATTTTATCATGGTTATAATGGGAAGCCCTTGGTGGCAACTGTATGGAGGATGCACTTCTTGTTCAGCAACAAGAGCACCAGGGAAGCCAGTTAAGAAGTTCTGTAGTCATCTGGGTAAGAGTGAGTGTACTATGGTTGCATCAGTGGAGATAGTAGTCAAGTAGATTTGGAATATCTTTTGGAGGCAGAGTTGACAAAACTTAAAAGATGATTGGGATGTGAGATGTGAAAAGAGAAATATAGAAGAGTCCTAGATTTCTGATCTGGGCAGGAACAGATGACAATGCCACATTATAAGATGGGAAAACCTTAGGGTGGGGGTGAGAGTGCAGAAGCAACACAATTTTGTTTTGTCCATGTGAAACCTGATACCTATTAAACATGTATCCAGGGTGAGTCCAGAGATATGTGTGCAGAGACAGAACTGGATATATGCACCTGGGATGGGAGCTATATGGGTATGTCTGGACTAGGGGTATATACCTTCGAGTCATCAACCTATAAAAGCTACGTAAATCCCTAAGACTGGAAAAATTCATCTAAGGGGTTTAGACAACCCTCAGACCACTGCCAAGAAGTAGGTCAACTAAAAACGTTATAAGCCTCACTTCAGTGATAGAGAAAAATCAACCAGATAGATTGAGAGAGAATAGGGGATGAAAAAGTAGAGATGGAGGTAGGACGTAAGAGAGGGTGTGTATCTTTTTTAAGATGGATAATATTAAGACATATTTCCAGGGTAATATATGACAGGATGAGTATCCCTAATCCCCAAACCCCCAAATCTAAAATGCTTCAAAATCCAAAACTTTTTGAATGCCAACGTGACAAGTGGAGAATTCAACATCTGACTTCCTGTAATGAGTCATAGTCAAAACACAGTAAAAACTTGGTTTTGTGCACAAAGTTATTTAAAATATTACATAAAATCACCTTCAGGCTATGTGTGGAAGTTGCATATGAAACACAAATAAATTTCATGTTTAGACTGGGGTTTCATTCCTAAGATATTTCACTGTGTATATGCAAATATTCTAGAATCTCAAAAAAATCCAAAGGCAAAACACTTGAAGCATTTCAGTTAATGGATACTCAACCTGTACACAGGAAATACACACATCTTTGAAAATATGAGAAGGAATGGGATCCAGGACGAATGAAATGGGTAGCTTTTGAAAGAAAAGGGACACTTCTACTGTAATAAAAGGGAAGGCATATGAGGTACTTTCCTGCTTATCACTGGATGACACATCCATGTTCCTACCTAACACCAACCCTCCCTCCACTTCAGCGTTCCATCCCATATCCTCTTGCTCACTCAAGGGCATTGTCAAACATTCTCCCTGCTGTATTCCTTCACTAGTGTTTTGTCTCTAATGAATCATTCTCTTATTCTCCTATTTGAAAGGAAAAACAAAAACTTCTCTTGATTTCATTCTCTTCCTTTTCTCTGCAGCAAAACTCCTCAAAATACTAGCCTTACCCAGTCACACAGAAGCAGCAGTGCGCTGTGGTTAAAGCTTGTACAGTGAAGGCAGAATGGCTGTGTCTGAAATCTGCCACCACTTTTACCAGCTGTCTGACCATGGGCAAGTTACGCTCTCTTTGTCACATAAGTATTTGTTAAATAAGAAATACACAAAATCCCATTCTCTCTAAAACTCAAGTTAGGCTGTTGCCTCTATCACTTAACCTGGTTTTGTATCTCGATGTTGCTAAATCTATGATCAATTCTCAATTCTTGTCTTCCTTGACACTTTTCACAGCACCTGAAACAGCTGACCATATCCTCTTCCTTAGGTACATTCTTTGCTTGGCTCCTAGGACACCCCTGTCTTCTGGTTTTCTTCCTAACTCATTTCTTGATCTTTATCTGTTACCTTTGCTGGTTCCTTCTACTCTCCTAGAACAGTTTAACTTTGGCACCCTGGAGTTGAGTCCATGGTTGTCTTCTCTATCTAAACTCACCCTTAGGTAATCTCATTCAGTCTCGTGACTTAATGGACTTGTAACTGTACATTCAGTTACATAATAGAAATCTCCATTTGGATGTCTGTTCTTCTCTTACCAAATCTGCTCTACCCTGTAGGGCATGTTCCTCCTCCAGCTCAGCTGAAGTTTACTTCATCTTTTTAGTCGTCCAAGCCATGGTGTTATCCTTGACCCTCTCACATCCCATGTCCAGTCTGTCCAAAAGTACTGTCAGTTCTGTCTTCAAAATATATCTAGAACCTGACTACCCCTCACCATGTGTGCTGCTACCGCCATGGTCAGATTACCTTCAGCTCTCACCAGGATGACTGCAATAGCCTCCAAAACTCTCCCTGCTTTTACTCTCCCTTGCTCCCCTTCACTCCCACCCCATCATAGCACTCAGAATGATTCTTTTAAAACTTAAGTGAGATATGAAACACTTTTGCTCAAAGCCTTCCAATGGCTCCCTATTTCACACAGGGTAAAAGCACTGTCTTCACAGTGGTTTCCTGGGCCCAATGTAATCCCTCTCCCCACTGAGCCCTCTGACTTCAACTCCTGCTTCTCTTTCCTTTAGCAACTGTGGCTCCTTGCTATTCTTCTAACATACCATACTTCTGACTTAGGGCCTTTGCACCAAACGCACTGTTTACTTAAACATTTTTTCCCAAGATACCTGCAAGACTAACTTTCTCATTTTCCCATTTCTTTTAAGTCCTTGCTCAAATATTACCTTCTCAATAAGGCCTTGCATGCCTTCCTGCCCAGACACTCTTACTTCCTCACCCTGTTCTACTTTTCCAGCTCCTAACATAGTCTATATTGTACTTATTATGTTTATTGTTTACCATCTGTCTACCAACTCCATTAGAGCTAGAATTAAGCTCCATGAGGGTGTCTCATGTTCCTAAAACAGTGCGTGGCACACAGAAGATGCTCAGTAAAAATCTACCAAAAAGTATGTGAGTACTGATGCAGGCAGACTGTTCAAACTGATGATGGAAACATGAGGTAGTTCTAGTCTGATTGTGTATGTTTCCCCTGTATGAGGCAAGACTGCCATAGGGAAGAAGAAGACAAATTTAAGACAGACTCCTTAGAAAGTAGCAAAATTGATTTACTTGGGAAGCATAGTAAGATTTTTGGGTAATACTGAATGGTCTTTTAGAGTTGTGGTTTTAAATCTGAGACTAGTCCAGTCTATGCTTTAAAAGAGCATTGGTAGGACAAAAAAATCAATATTTAAAAACATAGAAGAAAACCAACAAACACAAGTAAGACATGACTGCATTTTAAATGACACGCGGTGGTATGTTAGAACAAGTCCGCATTTACTGCAGTAATGTTACCTTGCCCTGTTTGTTAAGAGGCTTAATAAACATGTCTCCTCCCTGCTTACAATTAAACCCTTTATTTTCCCTCCCACCTACTACTTACAGAACAGTCTATATATCTGGGTATGACAGAGAAGACCTCATCTACTGCCAATCATCCCTTTCTCATGCTGTATACTACTACAATACCAAACTCCTTATAGTCCCTAGAAATATCATTTCATTTCTCACCATTGTATTTTTGCATATATAGCTCTCTTTGGCTGTGTGAATACTCCTTTCCAGCCTACTTTGAAGTAATTATTCCTTCAAGACTCAACATCATAAAGTCTTTGCTGACTCTGTAGGGCCTGAGTGATCATTATCTTCTTTTGTTAACACAGTACTTTTATTATACTTTTGCACACTCTATCACAGCACTTTAAATCATGTTTCCTGTACTACAGAGTGACCTCCTTAGGGAAATAAATTATGTATCATTCAATATGAATCTTCAGTATTTAGAATAATGCCTGACATACAGTAGATGCTCAATAAATATTGATTTAATAAGTGCTTATTATGGGTGGGGGTGTGTGTGTGTGTGTGTGTTTGTGTGTGTGTGTGTTTTCTTTTTTAAATATTGAAGACTTGTAACATCCAGCAGGTAATACTAGGAGGCCTTATCAAAGATTAACTGTCTATTCTGATATATGAATAAAGGTAATACATACCATATAATAATATTCACTATTAGGTTTGCTTTGGGCCCTAAACTGAATCTAATGATCTCTTGGAGCTGACTTAGGGGATTTTTCCTAAGGTTAAGAATTTAAGAAGGAGCCACTTATTTTCAGTCATGTACAAGGTATGTCTTCTTTTAAACACAGGGCTACTTTAAACAATCAAAACTCCATTCTCCTCAAAGGCATGATGGATGCCTTCAACTTTTTGCAGCTGTCTTAAGTATTTCTGACAAGGTTTTTTTTTTTTTGGATTAAGTGATAAGGTTTTTGTGGGAAGGAAGACAAAAAAATTTGGGAACATTTGGGGGTTTGCTTCTTGGAGAAGGGAGGATTGGAAATCTCATGCTTTTTAATTAAATAAGAAGTTATCAGTTATAAAATAAATAATTAAAAAATATAATCTCTAAGGAAATAATTAAAAACAAGTAGGCTATGATGAACATAAATGAAGAGTTTAAATACTGACTTGGTTTCTAAGAAAACTGAAGCAAATGTGACTGAGTCTAATTTTAGTCCTTACTTTGTCTGTCCAATTCGGTGCACCCTCCCTATGGCCTGAAGCTCATGGGCAGGGTTCAATATGGGCTCCACCAAGAGAACATGAGTTGCTTCAATGATAGTTAATCCATTAGAACCTGTGTGCAGGGGCAGCAGCAAAATATTGATTTGGGGATCACGTTTAAATGCTGAAAGGTTCTCCTAAAAAAGAAAGGTACATTTTAATTTTAGCTGGATCAGTTAAAATAAGAGCAGTACGTTATAGCTCACTGTAAAGATGTCTAATGCTATCTATTACTATTGTGAAAGGTAATAGCTAAGAAAATTAAATGTAAAATTACCAACTTTAGAAAATGTAAACTTGTTGCTTGATTTTAATTATGAAGAAAAGTATCATATAAGTTCTCTTGTTCTTTGTCATATGTAGAGGAATCACAAGACAGATGCATGTGATACATGCAAATTAAACTATATGAGGTTAGAGGAAAGACAAAGAGAAATAATGTGCTAGAGTGAATGTGAGATAAGAAACACGAATCTGCTAAATTTTCATTTGGTCTCTCTGTGTGCCCGAGGTCATACTCCTGTCACTGTGCTGAGTATGATGTAAGGATAATTGTGACCACATGCAGTTCTGCCTGACAGTGACTTTAGAAGCTAATCCCTGGGGTGTGAGGCCTGGTCTGTATTCAAAAGGTATATATATCATAGTCAATCTTTTCCTGTACTGACAAAAAAAAAGACAAAAAAAATAAAGGACCTCAAGTTAGGAGATCTTTAAAAAACCAATGGTCTTGTTATAGTTGTAATTAAATCCTCTGAAAACACCTAAAGTTTCTCTACTTTGCTTTTAATATTCACTTTATAATTAATCAAGAACTCAGACCCTGTTTTGTGGCTTGCATGACACAAGACAATAAATGTAAGTAAGCTAGTTAATAGCAGTTTCAATTTGCAACTGTGTCTACTACAAGAATCAGGAGTAAAATCTTAACGTACCTGAAATGTCTTAACACGACTGATCTGTGCAAATTCCATGTTGTTGTCAGTGAGAGCTTTTGAAATAATATCTAATACATCTTGCCACTAGAACACATAAAACAATGAGAAAACCAATATTTATATATAGCTTTTATCTAAGGGTATCTGAAAAGGAAATACATCAAAATGATTTTTATACAAAACCCTCAAATGTAGTACCGTCAATATTATTTAGCTCTGTCTGAAACAGTAGTTTTGTTTTCGTTTTTTGCATCAATAGTCATGGTTTTAGAAATGGAATTAAGATAAACAAACAGTAGAAAATATAGAATGAAGAACATACTGGAATATAATTACTTAGTTTTCTAAAATGAAAACTCGAGGTTTTATTCAACACTTAATATTCAGATTCTCCCCTTTTTTTTTTAACCCAAATTCTTGTGAAATGAGACTTTCAAGGTCAGAAATTCCAATTTTAAAAATGTTAAACTAAGAAAATCTTTAAGTGAAAGTAATATAAAGTCATGAAATGTAGCTACACAAATTGCCTTGTGAAGCATTATCAAATTTCTCTAAAAATAATTCTATCTTATGGATTTGGAAAAAAAAATCTAAGGGTAAACATTACAAATTAGTTCTCAGCTGGTTAACTGATTAGGGAGGGAAAATCAGTTCAAGTTAATATTGAGGATGAAAATGTTGATTATACCGTCGAGAAAACGAGTGCTTTAGCCCCTGGATCTCTAAGCTGTATTTTCATCAGAGTTCTGACCACAGCTTCCACTTTTGTAGAATGGCTGCCCTTTGAATACACACAAAAAAAATACACATTACTACTAAATAGAATCTAAATAGTTAAGGATGGAAGGAAAAGCAATATAAAATATTTTATTATCAAAGCTAAACATGCATCAGAATAAATTATCAGGTATATATGTCTCTTTTTCATTTTGTATTTGCTGGAAATTTTCTTTGGCCTAGAAATGTAGAAGTCATGAAATTTACACACAGACATTTGAATGTAAAAGCATGCCAGAAAGTCATAAAGTGCAATGGCCCTAAAGATATTTTTAGCTGAATAGTCAGGTTTTATAGTTACAAAATTTCGTTACTTTAGCAGACATGATGTTTTAAAACATTCTTCATTTTATTCTTTCTTCAGATATTATGTCATTAGAAATGTTAAGAACACAATGAATCAAAACTCTCAATGTAAGCAAACAGTGAAGGATCCAACCAATGGGGAACGCTTTCTTGAAAAGGTATTAATCAGAAACAATGACAGAGGTACAAATGATGCCACTTAGAATGAAGCAGATTCATACAAGGCTATCACTTACAACTATGTTTTTTTTGTATCTTCCATAACCATTTCTATGAGATGAGAATAAAAGTGAGAAAATGATTTTAAAGATGGAGAAATAAGAAAATGAGGAATACAGAGCAAGTATTTTATAGCCCTCAATGAGAAAGTTTTCCTTCTGGAGTGCTCTCAGAGATGGTATGACAGACAGATTAAGGTTGTGGGATTTTGAATGAGACAAATCTAAGTTCAACTCACAGTTCTGCAACTCACTAGTTATAGTTTCTAACCCTTTGTCTACTAATCTGTCAAATAGGGCTGAATGATAATTATATCTTTTTCCCAAGGTGGCTGTGATGTTTAAATGAGAAAATGTATACAAAGTATTTAGCCCAACAACTGGCAAGGAGTAAACACTCAAGAACTTACTATCTTCCTGAGATATTAAATATGAGCACTAAAATGACACAGATTATACCACAAGGGAAGGCAGATTTAACCAAAAAGAAGAAAAAATATTTCCACAGCAGCATAAACCCTGTCCCTCAATCCTCTCAATACACTTTTACATGAAGAAACATTCAAAGGTAAAAATAGAAACAAAACAAGAAAGCTATACTAATTTTAAGTCAGCAAAATGGAATAATGGAAGAAGTTTTAAACTCCTCATGCTAAAATACTGATTCTACAGTTATTTTCTCTGGATATGTAGACTTTCAATTATACTCGCAAGGTTAAAAATGTATTACAAAGATAAAAATGTACTACAAAGGACCTATTTCAGTCTAACAATTATCTCAAATAGGAGCCAAGAGAAAATAGAAAATTTAGTGTACAGGTGATCATTTCAGAATTTAGACAAAAACATCCATGTTCCTTGCAAAGTCTTTCTTTAAAAAATATTTCAAGTGAAATACCAGGGTAACTATGAATCCTTCTAATGATTAATCTGTTTCTTACTAAAAGTTCAAAAGAAAATAGAATAAATCTTTTGTAACCAACATTCCTAGCACTGTAGTGGTAAATCTATGTAGGAAAAGAGCAGAGCATTCATTTTTATCAAAGACTGGCCAGTTCAGTGGTAGGGCTCAATGATGCCTTCCAAATGCTACAGTTCTGAACCATCTCATTTCAGTCTAGTCACTTTCTACTTCCTAGCAGAACAAGTTAGGCTACAAAACAAGTCTTGAAAACAAATTCAAGACTGAAATTACCATCAAGTATCTTTTCTGACAATGGAATGAAACTAGAAATCCACAATAGAAGGAATTTTCGAAAAATAACAAAAATGTACAAATTAAATAATATGCTCTTGAACATTCAAAGGGTCAATAAAGAAATTAAAAGGAAAAATTAAAAATATCTTGAGACAAATGAAAATAATAATACAACATAACAAAACTTAATGGAAACACAGCAAAAGCACTTCTAATAATAAAGCTTATAGAAATAAACACCTATATAAAAGACGAAGAAATGTTCCAAATAAACAACCTAATATTGCACCACAAGGAACAAGAAAAGGAAGAGCAAAGTAACTGAGTCAGCAGAAGGAATGGTATAATAAAAATCAGAGCAGAAATAAGTGAAATAGAGGTCAGAAAAAAAAAATACGGAAAAGAACAATGAAATTCTTAGTTGGTTATCTGAAAACATAAATACAATGGACAGTCCTTTAAGTAGACTAAGCAAAAATAATAGTAAAATTTTAAAAATTATAAATGAAAGAAGAGACATTACAACTGATACCATAGAAATACAGAGAATCATAAGAAACTTGTGAACAGCTGTATGTCAACAAATCAGAAAATCTACAAGAAATGGATAAATTCCCAGAAACAGACAATCTACCAAGACTGAATCACAAAGAAACAGAAAATCTGAACAGACCAGTATGCAGTAAGGAGACTGAGTCAGTAATAAAGTCTCCCATCAAAGAAAAGCATAGGTCCTGGTGGGTTCACTCATAAAGTCTAACAATTATTTAAAGAAGGACTAATACCAATTTGAACTGAAGAGGGAATATTCTTAATTCCCTTTACAAGACCAGGATTACTCTGATATCAAAGTCAGACAAGAACACTATAAGAAAAGAAAATTACAGGCCAGTATCTCTGATGAAAACATGTAGAAATCCTCAACAAAATACTAGAAAGCCAAATTCCACAGTAAACACAGTAAAAGGGACCACTCACCATGATTAACAGGGGTTTATCTCTGGCATGCAAGGATGGTTTTATATATGCAAATCAATAAATGTGATACAGCACATTAACTGAATGAAGAGAAAAAAATAATCTCTTCAGTATATGCAGAAAACATATCTGATAAAATTCAACATACTTTAATATTAAAAACTCTCAACAACTTAGGCATAGAAGGAAGGTACCTTAACACAATAAAGGCCATAAATGATAAGCCTACCAGCTAGCATCATACTCAATGGTGAAAAGTAAGTTTTTCTTCTAAGATCAGCAAAAAACGAATGCCTACTCTTGCCACTGCTATTCAACGTAGTATTGGAAGTATTAGCTAGAGCAATTAGGAAAGAAAAAGAAATAAAAGGCATTCAAATTGTAAAGGAGGAAGTTAAAATGTTTGCAGATGACATGATCTTATATAGAGAAAATTCTAAAGATTCCACAAAAAACCTGTTAAAATAAACAAATTTAGCAAAGTTTCAGGATACAAAAGAAACACAAAAACCAGTAGCATTTCTATACTAACAATGAATTATCCAAAAAGGAAAGCAAAAAAAAAAAAATTTCCATTTATAATACCATGAAAAAATGCTTATGAAGAAATTGAATCAAGGCAAGAGATCTGTACACTAAAAATTATGAAACATTAATAAAAAATTAAAGAGAACACAAATAAATGGAAAGAAATCACATGTTCATGGACTGAAAAAAATTAATATTGTTAAATATTAACCAACATGATCCACAGATTCAATGCAATCCCTATTGAAATTCCAATGACATTTTTCATATAAATAGTACTATGATTTGAGTTTGTCCTCAGTGATATTCCTGCTGAAATTTGATACTCAGTATGGTGGTGTTGGGAGGTAGGGCCCAGTGGCAGGTGTTTTCAGTCATGGGGGTGGATCTTCCATGAATGACTTGGTGCTACTCTCTTGGTAGTGAGTAAATTCTCTCTTGTGCAAGAATGGATGAGCTCCTGTGAGGGCAGGATGTTATAATGTAAATTTCCTCCTTATGTTTGTTCCACTCTCTTTGTATCTGTCTTCTAGTCCTATGACTTCTGCCACATTATTATGCAGCAAGGAAGCCCTCACGTAAAGGGCCATCCTCTTAAACTTCCCTGCCTACAGAACAAGGAGTTACATAATCCTCTTTTCTTTCTGAGATAGGTTCTTGCGTTGTTTCCCTGGTTGGAATGCAGTGGTGTAATCACAGCTCAGAGTAACCCTGAATTGCTGGGCTTAAGTGATTCTCCCTCCTTAGTCTCCCGAGTAGCTGGGACTACAGGTGTGCACCACCATGCCTGGCCAATTTTTAATTTAATTTAATTTTGTTTTGGTAGAGACACAGTTTCACTATGTTGCCCAGGCTGGTCTTGAACTCCTAGCCTCAAGTGATACTCCCACCTTGGCCTCCCAAGTCACTGAGATTGTAGGCAAGAGTCACTGCATCTGGCCATAACTCTGTTTCTTTATAAATTACCCGGTCTCAAATATTCTGTTATGGCAACATAAAACAGACAAAGAAAAACAGAAAAAAAATCCTAAAATTCACATGGAACCACAAAAGACCTTGGATAACCAAAGCAAACTTGAGCGCAAAGCTAAACATATCACACTCCCTGATTCTAAAACACATTATAAAACTACAATAATCAAAACTGTTTTTATGCTACTGACATAAAAACAGACACATAGACCAATGGAACAGGAGAGACAGCCCAGAAGTAAACCCACACATACGTAGTCAACCAATCTTTAACAAAGATAAGAAGATCACACAATGAGGGAAAAACACTCTCTTCAATAAACTGTGCTAAAACAACCTGATTATCCACATGGAGAAGAATAAAACTGGACCTTTATCTCACACCATATAAAAAATCAACTCAAAATGGATTAAAGATTTAAATATAAGACCTGAAATTACAAAACTACTACTTGACAATGGTCTTGGTAAAGACTTTCTGGATATGACCCAAAAAACACTGGCAACAAAAGGAAAAAGATAAATCGGCTTGCATTAAAGTAACAAGTTTTGCAAAGCAAAGTTAATAAGCAACAGACAATCTACAACAAAAAAGAAACTATCTGCGAACTACACATGTGATGAGTTATTATCCAAAATATACAAGAAACTCAAACGACTCAACAGCAATAAAACCACCTGAGGAAAAAATGGGCAAAGGACCTGAAAAGATATTACTCAAATAGTTAACAGGTATAGGAAAAGGTGCTCAAAAACACTAATCATCAGGGAAATACAAATTAAAACCACACTGAGATACCACCTTATTCCCATTAGAATGACTATTATAAAAATGACAAGAGGTAAGTGTTGGTGAGAAGGTTGAGAACAGGAAACCCTTGTATACTATTGGTGAGAATCCAGATGAGCAGAGCCATTCTGCAAAATAGTAAAGAGGTTCCTCAACACATTAAAAATAGAACTACCACGTGATCCAGCAATTCCATTTCTGGGTATATATCCAGGTGAAATTAAACCAGTACGTGGAAGAGAGATCTGCATTCTCAAGTTAATTTCAGCATTATTCACAGTAGCCAAAACATGGAATCAACTTAAGTGTCCATCAGCTGATGAATACATTTTAAAACACGGTATATATACACATGGAATATGTTTTTACCTCACAGTAAAACCTGTCAGGTGAGACAACATCAACGTACCTGAAAGACACTATGCTAACTGAAATAAAACAGGCACAGAAAAGACAGAAACTGCATGATCTCACTTATATGTAGTATCTAACAACATTGAACTCCTAGAAGCAGAGAGTAGAATGGTGGTTACCAGAGGCTGAAGTTTGTGGAGGGAAGGGGGTGGGTTAAATGGTACAAAGTTTTAGTTAGACAGAAGGAATAATCTACAGACCTATTGTACAGAATGGTGACTATACTACATAATAATGTATTATATACAGTTGTCCCTTGGTATCCATGGGGAATTAGATCTAGGACCCCCACTGGAAATCAAAATCTCAGATGCTAAGTGCCTCACAAAAAATGGCAGTTTTTACATATAGCCTACACATATCCTTCTGTATACTTAAATCACCTCTACATTACTTACAATACTTAATACAATGAATTTTACATAATTATTATAGTGCCTTTTAAGAACTTAACGTTTTTTACACATGTTGTATTGTGATGTTTTATTGTTGCTGAATTTTTCTTGAGTATTTTTTATCTGTGGTTAACTGAACCTGTTGATGCAGAATCCGCAAATATGGGGGACCAACTATACTTGAAAACTGCTAAGAAGGCAGATTTCAAATGTTCTAATCACAAAAACTGTTATGTACGTGAAGTGACGGATATGTTCATCAGCTTGATTAAATCCTTCCACAATATCCACATATATTAAAACATCATGTTGCACATGACCATAAGTATATACAAATTTTTCATTTGACAGTTAACAAAGAACTATATTAGGAACTGGATATACAAAGATGAAAAAATACATTCCCTTGTCCCCAAATAGACACACTCTAACACATGTTACAGAATATGAAGAAAAATATATAAGGATGGTTTATCTGCTGGTTTGGCCTAAAAGCAACTAAAATGAATGCTTTATACTGCCTTAATGAGCACTATACACATTCTACTGCTCTTTTTCATGTTTCTTCTATCTCATATATGTAAATAAACTTGGGTTCAAATCTGTCAGCTTCTGAGAAGACTATTCAATGTGGTTAGTGCTATAGAAAGCAAATTATTCACTTTGTTAAAAAAAATAGATTAAAACAGGAAAAAGAGGATGGGTTACATATAGGCAAGGCTGCTTGGGAAAAAGCAAAAAAGTAAGAAAAGCAACTGCAGATACCAACCTCTTCTTGTGTAAGCTGTTAACACAGTATGAACATTCTCAAGACAGGTAAGCTGGTAGCCTCAGTCAAACTCATTATTTAGTTACAGCAGTAAACAGATGGCAAAGTTAAGCTGGAATTATATGCATTAGGAAAGAGTGTGCATGGGAATAGAAATCCCACAAAACTGCTAGACAATCTCTTAATATATCAGGTTGATAAAGTACTTAATTATAAGCACCTCTGTCCTCTTCTGACATTATTGTCCCTTTTCTTACTCCCATCCTTTCTCCTTAGTCTCTTCAACACACACCCTAATCCTACCCTTGTGCTTACTGCTAGGTTTTTCTTCATGTCTGAAACATTAATGACCAAGGCCCAGTTTTGGAGTAACGACACAGCTTCTGTCCTTTACCTTCACTGACTGTATCTTTGCCATTCTTCTCTCCAAGGCACAAATTCTCTCTAAGGTCAACTTGAGAACTGAGATGAGAGACATACAAAGTGTTCCCAGTCAGCTCAAGGCTGTTATCGCTTCTGTTTTTCTACTCAAGGCACAAAGTCAGAAGCCAGAAGAATTAAAATATTTAAAAATAAAGAAGTGAAGTAAATGCAGTCTTTCACTTTCTGGAAAATAAAGTACAAAATTAAAAGCTCCAGAATTTGGGGTAGGAAGTCAACACACTGAAAAAACAGCAGAGACCCACTAGCACCAAAGGCCACTAAAGAATATTTCTAGTGAAGTTTGGCCTGGAAGTCACTTTGTAATACAACTCAGGATCAGAAATGTCATGTAGCTTTTTATCTACTGTGCCACTAGCTTATTTTTATCACAGAGTTAAATCTGATGGAAATAAGGTGTTCTATAGTGGCAGTCTCCTGTCGTAAAATGTGGAGAACCTAAACTTTGAATTACAGGTTGTTAAATGTGTTAAAATGACAGAAAACTCGGTTTTATTTCTTTGCCATATATGCAGCAGACTGAAAATTCTTCTAATAAAGCAACCAAATAGCATCTGATCTAGATTTTAATCCTCTCCCCTCCAGAATGAGATGAACTACTTTACCAATGTAATTTCAGAGTGGGAAAGGGCTTTTCATGCACTGAAGACTGATTGGGGATAAAAGAGGGAGCAATATTAATAGTAAAATCTGAGCATTGGTGTAGAAAGAAACACTGTAGCTTGGCTTTACTCTATTTTGATTCATGTCCATTTCCTATCTACTGAGATTCCTTACTTAGGGGAGAAAGGAAAGAAAGGAGAACACATATGAGCTCTCTGCTGCAGCAGCAAAGGGCCACTTGCACTTGATTTACACATACAAAAGAAAAACAATACTCTGTGACTAGGAAGATATTGTTACATTGTATTACTTTTCAATGACTCTATATAAAGTGAATACGGGATCACACTTTGAAACAGGACTTGGCAATTTATCACCCTGAATTAAGAGCTTGTTACTCAATATATCCCTTTGTCACCAATCTAGTTCCTTTTCCTTTCCCATTTTCTATTTTTTTCTGTTAATCTAATCTGTCCACATCTTTCTACCACCTTTTTCTGTGCAGGACCTGCAGATTCCCATGGTCATGCTTAGCTCCATTTGTAAAATTAAGAGCTAAAGTGGCTCTGACTCCTCAAGAACATCAGAAAAGACAATACAATGGAGATGATGAATATACTCAGTCTTGTTTTTTTATCAAACAAAAGAGAGAACATTCATCTTTGGAGACTATGTCAACAGGCAGGCTATATCTTTAGGGATATTATATGTTATATATTAATATACATATTCATACAAATGAAATACACACACAAATATATGTGAAACACTTCCAAAAAAGTTTTACACTGAGAGGACTGTTAAGTCACAAGTTATTTCCTATTTTGGAATTTTCTGACTTCTGTTACTTTTATTCTGGACTCTTCTTTTTGAAATACAGCTAACTCCTTCAATGTGTCTGTGTTGTCCATTGCAGGATCAGCTGAGTAAGATCAGTTAACATTGTTTTATTTCTGTCTGCACCTGTTGACCATGCTAAAAACCCATACTGGTAGTGACAGATACAATTCAGGGCAGTTATGAAGCTTATATCATTGGTGCTACCAGGGGGAAATACTTTTCAAGCATATGTCTAGGGCAAGTACTGGATTCTTCAAGCATTCACATGATATTTCAATAAAGCTCAATAGAAATTATGCCTGGGCTGTGGAAAATCTTACAAGTGTACTAAGCCACAAAAAAAATTATCCTGTTCTTTTAAACACTTTGCATAGTTATTTCAAAGATGTAAGTTAGCAATGAAAAAAAGTTAAATATTTTATTTGGAGCTAAAGGTGGTTAGGGTTACTAGGTATACAGACTATTCAATTGTTACCCATCAATGCATTCAGCAGTCAAATACTTACTGAGTGCCTATTAAATGCCAGGTATTGCTCCAAATGCCTCATATGAAATAGTGAATAAAACAAAGTGCCTATCTCATAAACAAGTCCTCTAACTTTTAATGGAGTTTATGCTCCACAAGTGATCAAGCTTTTCATAAAGATAAGTTCATAAAGATAACTTTTATTTTATATCTTAGAAGTCTCTACTGTGTGTTCAATTTATTACAGGCTATGGCTAACTTTAACATAAGGCTAACAGTTCAGAATTACAAATATTAACTCGGCCAGTGAACAGAAATAGGGTTTTTTTGTTTTGTTTTGTTTTGTTTTTGCAATTATATTTAGTCAGGAAATATTTTAACAAAAATATACAAATGCATTCCAAATTTATCAGTTAATGTTCATGTTATATAAACTTCTATCTTATATGAGAGTATTTAAATATAATCATTTCTGGATTATATTTACCAAATTATTTTATTCCTATTTTAAACTCAGAATTTTCTAGTTTTTTCCACTCAGATGTTTATTTTAATTATATTTTAAAGTGTGAGACAGATGTCACAAATGATCTTTAACTGAACAAAAACTCAAATTAAAAAAAAACAGAACAGGAGTCTACACGTAGTAGAATTCTACACATAGTATGGCTAAGCTTCTCTGGGAATTGGAATGTAGAGATGTAGAGTTTTTTTTTGTCTACAAAAAGGCTGTGTATTTGCTTGATAAAAAAATGCAGATTTCTGGACCACATCCCAGGTCTAATGAGTCAAAATTTATGGGGTAGAGCCTTAACAAAAATATTTATTTTAAAAAGCAGGCCAGTTGATGGTCACATACTTATAAGTTTGACAAGAGAAGCAATTGTGTAGCATGTGGTGTGTGGGAAGAGTACTGTATTGCTGTCATTTTATCTATGTAGTGGCTATATCTATTTTCTCCTGGAAAGAAATTTCTTATTATCTAAGACTCTCGTTCATTATAGGGTCAGGGTTTCCACTGGCAAAAATGCTTTGTATGAAACCTCGCCAAACGTTAAGACACAGGGAACAAGACACGTGGGCCATATGTTCTGCCAGGAGGCCTACTTCACCATCCAAAATGCCTGGCAGTTGTCAGAACTTGCAAGGGGAATTTTGTTTACTTTGTGAGCTGCCCAGTAGGTTCCAAAGGTCATTTAGGAATACTGTCACACTGTTGCTAGGGAAGACATGGTCTTCAACTTAGGTGCATCCACCGAACTGGACGTTTGTAACCCCAATATTCATTTTATATCTATGGTCAATCAACAGCATTCCTTACATTGTAAAATTTCTTATTTCCAAGAAATACCACTTAAAAAATGTCTACTACTGTTAAATAGTAGTTGTATGTTTTCCAAATATCTTTTATCCACAGAACAGCTATATGATTAAGCATTATGTATGATACATTGTTTGCTGTGACTGAGAATCTTGACATAAATACAGTGAAATAACCATTTCAGAAATAAATTTTATATTTCAGAAAATATAAACATTTCAATTAAATAAAAAATTACTTCTCAGTATTGTTTATTAAAGATCAGGGATTTGATATCAACAATAATAAACAGAAAAAAACTACGTTTAGGAATAATTGGAACTAATAGGTCTAAAATTTGAAAATAATGTCTTATTTACACAGAGTCATGTTTATTTACATACAAATCCAAAATAGGCAATGTGACCATTTACATGGAAATTTCAAAGAGGCACAAGAGAGGGATGAAGTCTCAGCATACAATAAGCAGATGGAAGTGACAGACAGCAGGGCAGAAATGTGACAGAAGTCAGAAGAGGGGACAGGAAGTACAAGGCAAATGTGACAGACACAACTGGTAACAGAAAAAGTGGTGACGAGCCAACCTAAAAGTGGCATGAAGCAATGTGAGGAGGTCGAAGAGGGATAAAACTTGCTTGCACAATGGTACAATATTCAGTCTTATGTTCAAGAAAAGGAAATGTAATTACATATGCATGTATGACAAAAGGGAAATTATCTTTACTAAATTCTATAATCTTAATTTTTTTTTAAGATGCTTCAGTTAATTCACGTGTTCAATACTCATGAAAGACAGAGAGAAGTGAGAGCACAATAAACAGTATTTAGACACTGATATCTTTGCTCCAACAGCACAGCACATGTAACTGTGCCAATCTCTACCCTGGGTGTCTAGGAAAGCTGCCATAAAATGAACAGGTGTTTGGGTGTGATTGGCTCAATGACTGTTTCATAGACTATGCTGTTGACTGGTAGCTAGAGCAATCACTTCCTCAATCTCTCTGCACAAAGCCTGACACAGCACTTGTTTCTTCTGACAGTTCCTTGTACTGTGATGCATGCTTTCACCTAAGGGTAAGCCACCTCTTCTTAGCCACAAAAGCCATCTGTGGCCCTTGAGATGCCTGTGGCCAGAGAAAGAGAAACAAGAGAAAAAAGGAAGGCTAAGAAAGACTATCTTTATGGGAAGGAAAGGGGAAACTTTAGGAGTGGGAAAGAAAGGGGGAGAGAGGGACTGGGAAGGAGAGTAGTTCTTAGTGTTGCAGGCAGGAGAAAGAATAACTGTCAAATGCCTCAAGGCTGTACCATAAGTCACCTACCTCTTCATTCAGTAACTCTTTGGCATTTGCTTTAAAAATACAGCCCTCCCCTAGTATCTGCGAGGGACTGACTAGTTCAAAAACCCCTGCGGACACCAAGATCCCAGGATGCTCAAAGCCCTTACATAAAACAATGTCGTATTTGCATATAACATATACATAGCCTCCTGTATACTTTAAATCATCTCTAGATTACCTCATATAATCCCTACACATCATTTCATGTGTATGGATTCAACATAGACTTGGCATGCTGCAAATTCAAGTATCTACTCTAGAACTTCATGGAATTTTTTTTTTTCCAAATGTTTTTGATCCATGGTTGGCTGAATCCACCGACACACAGTGCTGACTGTAAAACATATCCAGGGGATTCACTGATAGGGAACAGGACTAGATGATCCTTAGGTCATGATGTTCTCATCACCTATCCTTGCCCATTTTGTTACTCCCATACTGTCCGGGACTTCCTTCCTGCTTGTTCACCCTCTGATTCTTTTCCTTTCCCTCCTGGACCTTTCACTGGTATCCCCAGGAACTCATACTTTATTACAAGCAACAATTCTTTCATATTTTCTACCTTTTGTGGAAATATTGCTCTTCACTTCCCTGCTTTAATTAGAATCTGACTATCCTCTAAGCATACTGGTCTCTCAGCAGCGCTTCTGAATGAAGGATGTTTATTCTCTCACTCCTTGCATTTGACACAAATGCAAGTTTCAGATCATTATTTCTCATTTGTGTAACAACTTCCATTCTTTTGAGGCCCAGTTATCCCAACTCTACCCTTTCCTATCATTTACTGAACCCTACCTTACATTCACTAAAGAACTTTGGTGCCTAATTTACTCTATAACTCAATTCTAGATATTACATATTGTCTGCCTGGACAACCATCCAAAATGCAGGTCTCATTGTTTCATCTTCTAGCCTCTTTTCTTCTCTGCCTCACTTGAGTCACTTACTTCTACAGTCATATCTGGCGTACCTGACCTCTCCAGAATGACTATGATCTCCCATACTCAGGGGACACCTATGCTTATCTTTTGTGCTGAATAGCCCAATTTATACCTGTTATTTGACTTCAATGAGACCTCTACTTTCTCTCTATACATCAACATTCTCCTTCTTTTCAAGAAACTTGCATTTCAAATTATCCTTTCTCCCATACCTTCTGTCTATCCTTTTTCACTAGAGATTAAACAAGTGTAAGAATCTTTCGTCTTAAACAAAAGAAAATAACAAAGTGATGTTTTTCTGTACTCATATCTTCTGGTTATAATTCTGTTTCTATCTAATATTTTCTACTCTTGTGGAAATACTGCTCTTCACTTCCCTGCTTTAATTAGAATCTAGCTATCCTCTATGCATAGTGGTCTCTCAGCAGCCTGTCTGAATGAAGTGAATTTAAGAAACAGTTGGGCATTTTTTTCTACTTGTTGACTTCCTGCTCATCCCTCAATCCCTCCCAACTTGCTTTCTGCCTCTACTTTTGCATTAAAAGAACTCCTTCTAGAGTCATCAGTGACTTCATTAGACAATTAGTCCACACTGTAGTTGATCCACAATCAGCACTACTACCTCCTTACCAAAGCAGAGCTTCCCTGTGGCCTCTGCTGCCAGCATACTGCCCTGGATTGCCCAGCCCTAGTTGCTCCTTCTCATTTTCCAGCCCTCCCTACTTGATTCAGTCTTTAATTCAATCTACCAGTACCATGCTATTTTGGTTACTGTAGCCTTCTAGTATAGTTTGAAATCAGGTAGCATGATGTCCCTAGCTGTGTTCTTCTGCAGTGCTTATCACAATTATAACACATTAATTACTTGTTAGCATCTGTGCTTCTTGCCCCAACGCAAACTCCTTCACCAATTTCCACAAGAGGAGCAACCATATCTATTTTATTTATGGGCGTATGCTGCAGCTGCGAGGCCTTGCCTGTGTGCTAGCACATGTCCAATATATGTGTGGAATGAATGGATGGATGAATGCTTATTCTAACTGTGGGATTCTGTTTATCCCGACAGACTAGAGAGAAATAGGACTGATATTTTTAGGTTTTACTCAAATAACAATAAAAAAGAGCAATTAAAAGTTCTTTAATTAAACTACAGTTTTCTTGGGAGGGGGCACCCTAACAACTAACTATTGGTAGTGAAATTCAACTTGTGGCTGATTCTACTTACAAAATACATTCTTGAAAGTGAAAAGAGAGTATCAAAAACTCAGAAGAAGAGGGAATAAAGAACACTTTATATTGCTTAAGAGTCAACCTCATCATTCTCCATTCTCATTCTCTAACTCTTCCTTAAAGCCCACATTTGCTACTACATTTAGATACTGATGTGTCCTTTGTTCAAGTTTGGTTAGAAAAAATATTTAAAAAGCATATTTAAGGAAAAGAAAGAACAAAATAGCCTCCACTTTGTACTAAATACCCCTTAAGCAGTGAATCCAATTATAGATCCAGTCTGGATAACAAATTACAGTAATTTTTTAAAAATTCTGAATGAGTCTTAGCTGGCGAGCAGAGCCCTGAGACGGCAGAATAGCCCATTCATCTGAAATAGCGAGTCAGGCCAGGAGATTCCTAGGCAAAAAATCCGCCAGGAGCCGGCGCCGCAGTTCGAGCCGACTCCGTGAGTCGCAGCACGGGAGATCCCGGCGCCTTTTCAACAAGCGACCGGAACGCGGGGTCCTTCAACTTAAAAGAAAAGACTCTGAGTCAGGGAGCCAGGTGATCAGGCTCGGTTGGTCCCACCCCTCCACCCCCAACAACAACGAAAACAAAACAGTAATTGGAAACCCTCTGGGTTGAGCCCTTCAAACCAAGCACAGCTGAACCGGGACGGTCCGCCTCCCTGGGGGAGGGGCTTCCGCCATTACTGAGACTCTCCACCACTACGGAGGCAGACTGCAGTTGCCGAGGCAACCCGCCATTGCCCAGGCACCCTGCCACAACAGAGAGAGTCCACCATAACAGAGGCGGGGCCACCATTGCCGAGACAGTTCTAACTACGCCCATATAAAAAGGACTACAGGGAAGAGCTCAGGGCAGCTGGGCGGAGCCCACAGCAGCTCAGCAAAGCCCCTGCGGGCAGGCAGTGGCTAGGTGTGCTGCTAGCTGGGCGGGTCCGACCTGAAAGAAAAATCAAAAAAGGCAGTAGTGCAACGGAAACTCATAAAGCTCCAACTCCCTGGGACAGAGACAGACAACAGGTGGATAAACCCACAAAAATGGGAAGAACCCAGCGCAAAAAGGATGAAAACTCCCGAAACCAGAACACCTCTCCTCCTAAAAGGGATCACAACTCCTCACCAGCAAGGGAACCAGACCGGATGGAGAAGGAGGGTGATGAAATGACAGAATCAGACTTTAGAAGGTGGGTAGTAAGAAACTACAATGAGCTAAAAGAACATGTTCTAACCCATTGCAAAGAAAATAGGAACCTTGAAAAAAGATTGGACGAACTGCTGACGAGAATGGACAGCATAGAGAGGAGTATAAATGAATTGATGGAGCTGAAAAACGCAACACGAGAACTTCGTGAAGCATGCACAAGCTTCAACAGCCGAATTGACCAAGCAGAAGAAAGGATATCAGAGGTCGAAGATCAACTCAATGAAATAAAAAGAGAAGGCAAGAACAGAGAAAAAAGCGCAGAAAGGAATGAACAAAATCTTCAAGAAATGTGGGACTATGTGAAAAGACCTAATCTACGTCTGATAGGTGTACCTGAATGTGATGAAGAGAATGAATCCAAGCTGGAAAATACTCTTCAGGAT
This sequence comes from Saimiri boliviensis, assembly GCF_048565385.1. NCBI lineage: Eukaryota > Metazoa > Chordata > Mammalia > Primates > Cebidae > Saimiri > Saimiri boliviensis. The sequence goes on along the minus strand of NC_133452.1, from coordinate 24,018,583 downwards.
ATTATCCGGGAAAACTTCCCTAACCTAGCAAGGCAGACCAATATTCAAATCCAGGAAATACAGAGAACACCACAAAGATATTCCTCAAGAAGAGCAACCCCAAGGCACATAATCGTCAGATTCACCAGGGTTGAAATGAAAGAGAAAATGCTAAGGGCAGCCAGAGAGAAAGGTCGGGTTACCCACAAAGGGAAGCCCATTAGACTCACAGCAGATCTCTCAGCAGAAACCCTACAAGCCAGAAGAGATTGGGGGCCAATATTCAACATCCTCAAAGAAAAGAACTTTCAACCCAGAATCTCCTATCCAGCCAAACTAAGCTTCATAAGTGAAGGAAAAATAAAATCCTTTGTGAACAAGCAAGCACTCAGAGATTTCATCACCACCAAACCTGCTCTACAAGAACTCCTGAAAGAGGCTCTACACATGTAAAGGAACAACCAGTACCAGCCACTCCAAAAACACACCAAATGGTAAAAAAGCATCAACACAATCAAGAATCTGCATCGACTAACCAACAAAACAGCCAGGTAGCATCAAAATGACAGCATCAAATTCACACATAACAATACTATCCCTAAATGTCAATGGACTAAATGCCCCAATCAAAAGACAAAGACTGGCAAATTGGATAAAAAGCCAAAACCCATCAGTGTGCTGTATCCAGGAAACCCATCTTACATGCAAGGATACACAAAGGCTCAAAATAAAGGGATGGAGGAAGATCTACCAAGCAAATGGAGAGCAAAAAAAGGCAGGAGTTGCAATTCTCATCTCTGATAAAATAGACTTTAAAGCAACAAAGATCAAAAGAGACAAAGAAGGACATTACATAATGGTAAAAGGATCACTGCAACAAGAAGAGCTAACGATCCTAAATATATACGCACCCAATACAGGAGCACCCAGATACATAAGGCAAGTTCTTAATGACTTACAAAGAGACTTAGACTCCCACACAATAATAGTGGGAGACTTTAACACCCCATTGTCAATATTAGACAGATCAACCAGACAGAAAATCAACAAGGATATCCAGGACCTGAATACAGACCTGGAACAAGCAAACCTAATAGACATTTACAGAACTCTCCACCCCAAATCCACAGAATATACATTCTTCTCAGCACCACATCACACCTACTCTAAAATTGACCACATAATTGGCAATAAATCACTCCTCAGCAAATGCAAAAGAACAGAAATCATAACAAACAGTCTCTCAGACCACAGTGCAATCGAGTTAGAACTCAGAATGCAGAAACTAACTCAGAACCGCACAGCTTCATGGAAACTGAACAACTTGCTCTTGAATGTTGACTGGATAAACAATGAAATGAAGGCAGAAATAAAGATGTTCTTCGAAACCAATGAGAACGAAGACACAACATACCAGAATCTCTGGGACACATTTAAAGCAGTCTCTAGAGGAAAATATATAGCAATGAGTGCCCACATGAGAAGAAAGGAGAGATCGAAAATTGACACCCTATCATCAAAATTGAAAGAGCTAGAGGAGCGAGATCAAAAAAACTCAAAACCTAGCAGAAGACAGGAAATAACTAAGATCAGAGCAGAACTGAAGGAAATAGAGACACAAAAAACTCTTCAAAAAATCAATAAATCCAGGAGCTGGTTTTTTGAAAAGATCAACAAAATAGACAGACCACTAGCCAGATTAATAAAAAAGAAAATAGAGAATAACCAAATTGATGCAATAAACAACGATAAAGGTGATATCACCACAGATTCCACAGAAATCCAAACCATCATCAGAGATTATTACAAACAACTCTATGCACATAAACTAGTAAACCTGGAAGAAATGGATAAATTCCTGGACACCTGCATCCTCCCAAGCCTAAACCTGGAAGAAGCCGAAACCCTGAATAGACCAATAACATGGTCTGAAGTTGAGGCAGCAATAAAGAGCCTACCACCCAAAAAAAGCCCAGGTCCAGATGGGTTCACAGCTGAATTCTACCAGACATACAAGGAGGAGCTGATACCATTCCTTCTGAAACTATTCCAGACAATCCAAAAAGAGGGAATCCTTCCCAAATCATTTTACGAGACAAACATCATCCTGATACCAAAACCTGGCAGAGACTCAACAAGAAAAGAAAATTTCAGGCCAATATCCATGATGAACATAGATGCAAAAATCTTCAATAAAATACTGGCAAACCGATTGCAACAGCATATCAAAAAGCTCATCCACCATGATCAAGTAGGATTCATCCCGGGGATGCAAGGCTGGTTCAACATACGCAAGTCCATAAACGTAATCCACCACATAAACAGAACCAAAGACAAAAACCACATGATTATCTCGATTGATGCAGAGAAGGCTTTTGACAAAATTCAACAACCCTTTATGCTAAAAACCCTCAATAAACTAGGTATTGACGGAACGTATCTCAAAACAATAAAAGCTATTTACGACAAACCAACAGCCAATATCATACTGAATGGGCAAAAACTGGAAGCATTCCCTTTGAAATCTGGCACTAGACAAGGATGCCCTCTCTCACCACTCCTATTCAATATAGTACTGGAAGTTCTAGCCAGAGCAATCAGGCAAGAAAAAGAACTAAAGGGTATCCAAATTGGAAAGGAGGAAATCAAATTGTCTCTATTTGCAGATGACATGATTGTATATCTGGAAGACCCCATCATCTCAGCCCAAAATCTCCTGAAACTGATAAACAACTTCAGCAAAGTCTCCGGATACAAAATCAACGTGCAAAAATCACAAGCATTCCTACACACCAGTAATAGACTTCAAGAGAGCCAAATCAAGAACGAACTGCCATTCACAATTGCTATAAAGAGAATAAAGTACCTAGGAATACAACTAACAAGGAACGTAAAGGACCTCTTCAAGGAGAACTACAAGCCATTGCTCAACGAAATAAGAGAGGATACAAACAGATGGAGAAACATTCCATGTTCATGGTTAGGAAGAATCAACATCATGAAAATGGCCATACTGCCCAAAGTAATTTACAGATTCAACGCTATTCCCATCAAGCTACCAATGACCTTCTTCACAGAACTGGGAAAAAAAAAAAAAACACCTTAAACTTCATGTGGAACCTAAAGAAAGCCCACATAGCCAAGTCAATTCTAAGCAAAAACAACAAAGCAGGAGGCATCACACTACCAGACTTCAAACTATACTACAAGGCTACGGTAATCAAAACAGCATGGTACTGGTACCAAAACAGAGATATAGACCAATGGAACAGAACAGAGGCCTCACAGGAAATACAACATACCCACAACCATCTGATCTTCGACAAACCTGACAAAAACAAGCAATGGGGAAAGTATTCCCTGTTTAATAAATGGTGTTGGGAAAACTGGCTAGCCATGTGCAGAAAGCAGAAACAGGACCCCTTCCTGACACCTTACACCAAAATTAACTCCAGATGGATTAAAGACTTAAACATCAGACCTAATACCATAAAAACCTTAGAGGAAAATCTAGGCAAAACCATTCAGGACATAGGTGTAGGCAAGGACTTCATGACCAAAACGCCAAAAGCAATGGCAACAAAAGCCAAAATAGACAAATTGGGACCTAATCAAACTCCACAGCTTCTGCACGGCAAAACAAACAGTCAGTAGAGTGAATCGGCAACCAACAGAATGGGAAAAAATTTTTGCAGTCTACCCATCTGACAAGGGGCTGATATCCAGAATTTACAAAGAACTAAAGCAGATCTACAAGAAAAAAACAAACAAGCCCATTCAAAAATGGGCAAAGGATATGAACAGATACTTTACAAAAGAAGACATACGGGAGGCCAACAAACATATGAAAAAATGCTCATCATCACTGGTCATCAGAGAAATGCAAATCAAAACCACATTGAGATACCATCTTACACCAGTTAGAATGGCGATCATTAAAAAATCGGGAAACAACAGATGCTGGAGAGGATGTGGAGAAACAGGAACACTTTTACACTGTTGGTGGGAATGTAAATTAATTCAACCATTGTGGAAGACAGTGTGGCGATTCCTCAAGGACCTAAAAATAGAAATCCCATTTGACCCGGCAATCCCATTACTGGGTATATATCCAAAGGATTATAAATCATTCTACTACAAGGACACATGCACACGAATGTTCATTGCAGCACTGTTTACAATAGCAAAGACCTGGAACCAACCCAAATGCCCAACGATGATAGACTGGATAGGGAAAATGTGGTACATATACACCATGGAATATTATGCAGCCATCAAAAACGATGAGTTCACGTCCTTTGTAGGGACATGGATGAACCTGGAAACCATTATTCTCAGGAAACTGACACAAGAGCAGAAAATCAAACACCGTATATTCTCACTCATAGGCGGGTGTTGAACAATGAGAACACATGGACACAGGGAGGGGAGCACTACACACTGGGATCCGTTGGGGGGAAATGGGGGAGGGGCCGGGGGGTGGGGAGGTGGGAAGAGATAGCATGGGGAGAAATGACAGATACAGGTGAGGGGACGGAAGGAAGCAAAGCACACTGCCATGTGTGTACCTATGCAACAATCTTGCATGTTCATCACACGTACCCCAAAACCTAAAATGCAATTAAAAAAAAAAAAAAATTCTGAATGAAGCATGGAAAAAAAATTAGAAAAATAATGCCAAAATTTGGCTGCACCCCGAAATATCAATCCATGCTGTTTAAATTCTTGTTACTGTCTTCATTAACCAATTTACTTTTTCCTTCTGTTTAGTTGGACACATCTTATATGCAGGGTTGAGCAAAAGAATGAGGAAAACTCTTTCTTTACATTTAACCAGACCTCTATCTACTTGTGGTGGATAGAAATACTATAGAGAGAGGATGATAGGAAACTGGAATTTTAAGATGTTACATTTTAGCCACAGTGTGCATGACTATTGCTAACCATGTTTGAATAAATGTTCTGTGTTCCTCCCCCAATTAAAACTTAGATGGTTAAGCGGAGGCTTTCAGGCAGTATATCTATGGACAACAGTGGTATCCACCTATCCACTGTGCCAAGCTTGTTGTGATATTCATGGTTTCTTAATCAGATACTGCTTCCTATTATATCGCCTTACCTATGCTTCTGCGTGTTCCTGACCTACTTTACCTTCACAGGGATGTCCTCTTCCTGGCTTGCTTTCTCTGATGTGAAGACATACGATATTTCTTTGTGAGATGTGGTCTGGCGGCAGATTGCACACTTAATGGAGCTTCTGTGAGATCCCACGCTGTATTGTTCGACAATTATAGAAATGCATTCATTACAGAAACAGTGACCACAGGTCAGTACTGCCCACTAAAAAGAAAACACATAGAACAAGCTTTAGCACCACTATTAAAGATGCCTTTCAATTCTATCAAAAAAAGCCTTAGTGCTATCAAAGATGCCTTTCGATTTGTAAGTATACTAAAAGGAGAAGGAAGTCATCATTTTTCTTCCTAAAGATTTCATGACATTAATATTCTCTGTTATAAAGCTAAGTTGTGCTTTTAAATTAATTGTTTTTTATTCCAAAGTAAGCTTTCATAGTCTTCGGTTCTGTTTATCCAAATAGTGAGTATGATAGCCATCACTACTTTGTAGGAAGCTGGTGTTCTCATTTCTGTATCTGGGAAAAGTGCAAATTAGTCCTTCAGCACTCTAACAATATATATAACAGAGGGACTCAGAATAACATTATTTTGGAGATAATATCATACTCAATATGTTCTACTTAATTCAAAAAGCATAGTTTCACACATTAAAGCACTTATATAGAAAACAATATAGGCTAGCTAGTTAGTATCTCGAATTTATTTTAAAAGTGGTTCTGGGTAGTTTTTTAAAAAAAAATACAAAAAAACAAAAAGAAAATTTTAAGAAACCCCTTGTCATATTTCGGGAAAAATAAAATAATCCACTCTGAATCTCTGCAACACACCATGGAGACTTTGGCCCTCTTTGGCAATGAGAGACGTAAAGGAGCAACAGATTTAGTTTAGGTGTAAGTTCTAAAAGCCATGGCATCTTATAAATGTATATTTAACCTTTTTCACCTGGTAAAGACAGTATGAAAAACTGTTGTTTTGAGTGACAAAGCTCCTAAATCCTTAAGCTATTTTTGTTTTCAGGATTTGGACATGTATGGAAAGAAAGCATATGGCTGGCCCACTCAAGGTTCTTCGCAGGACCAACTAACATGCTCTTTGGAAAAGAACTCAGAATGAAAGAAAGAGGAAATTGAGGTATATAAGCTTGGTTTTAAAACCACTACTTTGCCTGTTATTGGCTATACTATTCCTACTGTTTTTTAGCTGCACCTCTGCCAGAGTCCACAGGAGTTGAGACTAATGAAATTGAAGAGCTATTTTATCCGCATTTTGTATGACACAGAGCAGCAGTCCATTGCACTTTATGAACCTCTAGCGCCACTGGGTTACTCTATTGAAAAGCAGTTTTGTGACTCACTGGTGCTCAAAAAGGACCAACTAAACAGCTAGACAGGTCCACCTACATGTACAACGGTGAAGAACCAGTGAGATACCTGGCGCCTGAGCACTAGGAGTGACAGGAAGCTGACTGACCCAAACAGAAGAAACAAATGGCAATGCCTCCAGAGGCATCAGCTGGTACACAGAGGTTATCTCTGACAGATTCCTATTTAATAGCTATAAATTAGAAGAAGAGGAGAACTGAGGAGGCAAAAAGGGAAAAACATATACAGCTACTATACATTGTGAGTATGAACGGAGCTTGAAAAGTAGTTTTGCTACTATTATTAAAATCCGGTATGGTCTTTTAAGCGTAGGAAACCTAGGTTATGCTAGACTTAAATGAACAATGTATATGGAAGAACTTTAAAAACTGAAAATGTTTAAGATGAAATAAAATGTCTGAGACAGTCCAGTTGCATGAATCTTATCAAAACTGAAAGCAAAAGAGACTACTTTCTGTCAGATGTCACCAGCATTTGTACACTACTATTCTGCTCAGTTTCCAATGTAATATCTCTACCTTTAAGATACATTACCAAATGAAGTGTTCTTGTGATCTCACCTTCTCCACCAATCTTGGAAAGCAAAAGGTACTTTCTTCTTGATTATTACTGGTCAGAATATAGAATGCATATATTTACCTTTCAACTCTCAGTTCCACAGAAAAAACAGCCAAGAATATTTCTACTTCTTCAACAGTAATAGGCTTATCTTTCAAATTTTCAAAAGCAATGAATATTCTGATATATATATATATATATATATGTATTTAGCTTAGAAAGCAGAAACTTGTATTTTCGTAAATTGCAATTCTCCTAGAGGAGAATATGGTTCCACCATGTTTACAGACACTATGTGTACTAATATTCACAAAGAAATATATTTAATATAGTGGTCTACCAAAATCACATGAAAATTTCCCTAGGAGAGATTAATTTGCACTCTAAAGTACAAGTATTATGAGATATGAAAACTGCCAAGAAGTATGATTCTATATTAATGTAATACCTTAAGTAAATGTATGTGTGTTATGCCACATTTCCATGTAATTATTGAATAACTATGTTACCTGATGAAGTCAAATAAATGGACACAATCTTGTGACTAGAAACAATGTTTGAAACTATTTATCTTTAATGAAAAAGATGGGGTCATTTTAGAAATATTTTTTCACTTTCCATTTAAGAAAAATGTTGCTCAGACCTCTATCCCTAAGAATGTTACCTAACCTCAGGTGTTACCTTTAAGATGATGGTAATACTTGCCTTTCACAGAAACTAGTCTTGAGAAAAATCAGAGAAAGAAAAAAATATTTTATGTAGAACCCTTGGGAAACTGTAAGGTTATTTTATAAATGCGTGTGATGTTTATCATAACTTCACCTGTTTTCCCAGCTGTCGAGCACAGATTGGACAAGGTTCTGGATTAATACCTTCTGATGTTTTGTCTTGAGACTATCCAAAAAAGAATTAAAAAATATTAGTTACATTTTTACATATAAAACCTGATACATGTTTTGCAACTCACAGAAGTGAATACTGGCAATTACAATTTTCATAATCTATCAATTTAGATGATGCATTAATCTCTATATTACCTTATTATTCCTGGGACTTACAAATACCATTTATTCAAGGAGTGAACAAAAAAATAAAAACAATTTTAATCATACAGGTTGAATATCCCTAATCCAAAACCTGAAATCTGAAATTTCAGATAACAGATTTTCAGATTTGGGATGATTAACTGGTATAATGCAAGTATTCTAGAATTTGAAGAAGTCTGAAATCTGAAACACTTCTGGTTCTAACCATTTCAGATAAGGCACACTTAACCTGTAGCTTAAACTATAGTATTAGCATATCTTGATTACAGTAGAAGGCAAAATTAAAAGCAAACTATGACAGCTAGATTTTTAAAGTTTTATTTTTAGGCTAAATTTTGTTATTAAAATATACAGATTACTTAAAAATATACAATTTAGAATTTTGAAATAAGAGCTCCTTAATGTTTTTGAAAAAACTTGTACTTAATCTGCATATCTACTTGGCATAAAAGCATAGATATTGAAAGAGTCAGCATTGATTTATATAATGTAACTCCTTATTAACAGGCTTCTTCTCAGCATCCTTTTCCTAAACTCATATAAAGCAAATAACTGGGAAACAGAAACATTACTGATTTCAGACCTCTTTATAACCAAAAATTATATCAAAAACAATAGCTTTTCGAACTCTCCTTAGTATTATAAAAACTGAAAGAGTTTCAAAAAAGTCCCCAACCAAGTGGACAGGTTTTAAAACTGAGGAAAACATAAAGGAAAATAAATTAGAATAAAAGATCACTAAATTTTTTTGTCTGAGGTTTGACTAACCAAATAAGCAATTAAAAATTCTATATCATTTAGGCTGGGCGCGGTGGCTCATGCCCGTAATCACAGCACTTTGGGAGGAGGCCAAGGCGGGTGGATCATGAGGTCAAGAGATTGAGACCATCCTGGCCAATATGGAGAAACCCTGTCTCTACTAAAAATACAAAAATTAGCTGGGTGTGGCGGCGCACACCTGTAGTCCCATCCACTGGGAGGCTGAGGTAGGAGAACTGCTTGAACCTGGGAGGTGGAGGTTGTAGTGAGCCAAGATCCCGCCACTGCACTCCAGCCTGGAGCCTGGCAATGGAGCGAGACTCTGTCTTAAAAATGAATAAATAAATAAATAAATAAATAAAATCTATCATTTGGCTTATAAATAGTAAATAAATAAATATCTAAATTGTGCATGGATTCAGCAACTCTAAAGGTTAAAAACAATTCTGCTAACTAAAACAAAGTTATGTAGACATTTCAACAAATTGAACAACTGAATTATTCTTTCCTCTGATAAATCAATAAAATATATATATATATATATATATATATTTGCAGTTCTATGATGTCCATTTGATGCCACCATGTAGATTCCAATTCATTTTATCTATGTTGTCCAGTTTTCCTTTTCACGTATAATAAATCACCCAAAATTTTAGTGGATTAAAACAAACATGCATTTCCCATGATATTACAGGTGATTTGGGGATGGGCTGAGTTGGCTAGGGTTGGATGGTCTATAATGGTCTCATGCTCATGTCTAGCAGTTGGTATGCTATCTGGTCTGTGTGGAGGGCTGAGCTGAGCTGGGGCTCTGCTGCTTAAGAAGGTAAACTGGGTTTTTTTTTCAGGCAGTCTCATGGAGTTCCAAAGGACAGCAAGAATGGGAGTACCCCAAAGTGCATGGACTTTTTAGGTCTCTGCATGTCAGAAGGTCAAACAAAAGTTATCTGACTAAGACAGAGTCAGTATAGATGGAGACTGCTTATAGGAATGTACACATGAAAGATCATTGCTGTAGCACTTTGTAAACAATCTACCATAATTCACAATAGCTCTTCTTTCCCAATATGTCAATAAAGAACTGAAATTTATACATATGGTGAGATTATAAATATTTTAGGCCTTGTGGGACACATGGTCTGTATTTTAACTAGTCAGCTTCACTACTATAGCATGAACGTAGCCACAGACAATAGGTAAATGAATGAGTGTGACCATATTCCAATAAAACTCTACTTACAAAAAAAGGTAGTGGGCTGAATTTTTTCAACGCATGGTAATTCGTAGATCTTTAACTTAAACAATTTATAAATTTTCCTGTAAGCACCGTCACATACTTTTACTTTCACACAGTTCAGAGTATTTTTGAATCTCCATTTTGACTTCTTCTTTGATCCATGGGTCACTCAGAAGTATGTTGTCAATTTCTAAACTTTTAGGGATTTATCTAGTTATATTTCCATTACGGATTTCTGGTTTAAATTCTTCTTCAGTCAGAAATCACACTCTTGCATACTTTTAATCCTCTGAAAATTTTAAGAGCTGCTTTTTGAATTAGCATAAGGTCTATTTTGATAAATGTTCCATATACACCTAAAAAATATGTATTCTGCAGTTGTTGAGTGGTCTGTGTCAATTAGGTCATATTTGTTCATTAGTGTTCAAATGTTCAATATCTTTATGGACTTTTTGTTCATTTCTCTGGAAGAATCTTATAATAGTTTACCTCTGCTTACCTCCTTCGTGCTACTAACATATATTTTAGTTCTACATATGTTGTATAACCCATAGAACAGCATTGCTGCTTTTAAATAAGTCAATATCCTTGCATATTTATCTACATAGCTTCTGCTCTTCATTCCTTACCGTATGTTCCATCCTTCAATCTGAAATAATTTTCCTTCAGTCCAAAGAAGTTCCTTTAGTATTTATTGTGATGTGGGTTTACTGGAAATGAATTCTTCCAGTTTGTGTTTGTCTGAAAATATCTTTATTTTCCTTTTTTTTAAAAAAAGGAAATTTTTCTGTAAGTATAGTATTCTAGGTTGACTTTTTTTTTTTTTTTAAGCATTTTGAAGATGTTCTAACATCAACTGGTTACAGAGAGAAACTATGTAAAACAGTGAAACATTTTTAAAGGTGAAAAGAAAAACATCTCTATGTAGCCACCAGTTTTATTAGTGCTCTTTTGTAAATATTAAGTGTTTTATCTCTCAACTTTTAAAATTTTTATCTTCCATTATTTTTGGTCTCCAGGAGTTTGACTATAATATACACCTAGGCAGTATTTTTGTTTTTGTTTACTTATTCTGCTTAGGGTTTCTGAACTTCTTGAATCTGTAAGACATTTGTCATATTGTCTTTTATCAGTTTTAAAAATTCTCAGCCATTATCTCTTGAAGCTCCTGTCCTATTCTCTTTTCCTCCTGAACTTAAATTACAAGTATGCTAGATCTATGAAATTACAAGTATGCTATATTAAACAACTGTCTCAATATCTTTTGCCCTATTTTGCTCTTTATTTTTGTATCTATGCCACTTCAAATTGGGTATTTTCTACTGTACTGTACTTGAGTTCATAAACAATCTTTTTCTGTGTCTGGTCTCCATTCAATGAGTTTTTGATTTCAGATACTGTATTTCTGCAGTTCTATAATGTCCATTTGATAAGATTCCAATTCGTTTTATCTATGTGGTACAGTTTTCCTTTTCCTTTTTTTTCCTTTTCCCTTTTTTCAATACAAGTTGAGCATTCCAAATCCAAAAATCCATAATCTCGAATGCTCTAAAATCATAAACTTTTTAAGTGTTGATGTGATGCTCAAAGTTAATGCTCACTGGAACATTTTAAATTTTGGATTTGAGATGTTAAACCTGCATCAAATTGTTGAAGTGCTTTTAGGAAAAGCTTATATAAATTTGTATTTTCATTGATAATGCATAAAACATATCCATTCACTGCCCTTTTTCACCACTGGGGTGTATAATCATTTAAAAAATTTGTGTCCACTTGTTGGCAGAAAATGGCACCTGTGTAATTTGATTTTCCATCATTAAGGATTATATGCTTTTAGTTTTATTAACAGCCAAATAGAATTTTCCTATGTAGATTATTCAAAGCCTTAAAATTTTAGGTTTAAAAAATATTTTAACATATAAAAAATGAGGTACAATTAACAGATAACTGTCTTTTCTTTTGACTACCATATTTAAAGTATAGAAATCTTACATTTAAAAAACTCATGCCCAGCAATGTTGAGACATTTCTCCTAAGTGTTACATTCTTAATGTTAGCATTTTGTATGACACTTTAAAATTTTCTATCTTTCAGAATAACAGTGTTGTTAATCATAACAGTAGAATCTTAATAATATTAATGGCAGCAAAAACCCAGAAAGTGCTTAAAAGAGCAGAAACTACTCTAGCATTTTACATATATTAACTCACATAATCCTCAAGAGAATCCTATACTATAAAGTAGTGTCGATATCATTTTATAGATGATGCAACGGAAGGTGAATAACTTAAGTAATCTCACATATCTAGAAAATAGTGAAGTCACGACTCAAAATTGGGCTGTCTAGATTCAGTCCGTCTTCTCGTCGCCATGCTATTTTATCTATAAGGAATGTCTAACTTTTCACTTTGAGATTTACTGATTCACGTATATGCTGGACCAGTTTTTGGAACAATTCAAATTTGTAGCTTGTTTTCACTTGCCCTATCCAAATATTTACTACGGTATCTTGCCCCAAGAAGGTGCTCTGCCAACTCTTAATATACAAATTCCTGCAATAAAATGGAATTATATTTAATCAATGACTCATCAATTCATCAATGCTCAAATAATACTTAGATCACAACTCAGAACATGTGTCTTGAATTACACTTAATATTTAACGTCTACCTTTATTACCATGTACTCTGATTTAGTAGCTTTCCTAACACATTTCAGTTTCAAATAACAAATTAAAAAATATTGTTGTATTTATGAATGAATGCATATGTATAAATTGCACTATGCCATTTTCACCAAGATACGCTGTAATACCTCTACTCTTCGAGACTTTGAACTACAGTCCATTTACATTGTTCTCTACTATAGAGTGCAGGCTTTCTATATCTAATGCATAACATAATTTCTATAGATAAAATATTCTTTTGGGATCTGTCTAGTTATTGTAGAGACAAAGGTAGTGTTCTGACTCATACAACACAAATATTATTTTTAAAAAATGTGCACCATTAATTATGAAAAGAGTCACCAAAGTGGTTTATGATAATATAGCATAGGAAAAAGTAGCACGTCTTAAAAACAATACCTTCTCCAAATTAGTTAGGTAAAGAAGCTGCCCAAGTTTTTTCTGAAGCTGTGATGTAGCAACGGCTTTATCATTTAGTAGTTTTATTCGATTTTGTTCTACCTAAAGAAAATAAAAATTTTTTTATTCTCTCTCAGAAAGACAGTTAAATTATGTTAAACATATGCAATTCTCCAATAATATAATTGTATTCTTTTTTTTAAAAAAAAACCTACTTATATTCTAAAACACAAGTTTTCAAAATGGACACTAGATAATATATTTCAAATGACTTTTTAGTTTTCCCTTATGAAAGTCACAACTCAATGTAGAGCTCTTTTAAATAGGAAGTGTCCCTGTGTACCTGAAGTCAGATAAAAATCAGCTCAAATTCTATTATGTTCCATTGTTTTTCAGTAATAGATCCATGGGATAAAGAAATGTCAAATGATTTGCTGCTCTAGCCTCAGTGATTTCATGAAATCCAGAAAAGAATCTCTCTGCCCTTCCTTCCTCTGCTCCCCCGGTAGAATATAGCAGACAGAGAAGGAACACTCTAACAAGAATAATTTACTTTCTCAGAAAAACTTACTCACAATTCACACATAGTAACTATATCTAAATTTTTCCAAGTTATATTCTACAAGCTGTACAGAAACAGACGTAAAGCACTAAACAAATCAAGAATAAAAATGAATTATAAAGAAAATAATATCTTTTAATGGAGAATTTAAAAAATTGCTGGAGTTATGTTTTCAAACCTGGGTTACAAAGACAAATTTATTAGAAGGTAAGTTGTTAACGTTAGTTCGTCATTAGTAAAAGAAACTGCAAAAGAAAAGGTTTCAGTTTTTCTTAAGGAAGATTTTTCTAGTTCTGATAAAACTGAGGTTAATAGAAAAAAATCTAAAAAGTGAGAATATTTATTGGTTTTAAGCACCTATAATGTTTAAAATAAAAAATAGATGAATGTGCAACGTGGAGAGAAACAAAATGCATCAAAATAGTGAATGCTAAGCAAGTAACAGACATGAAATCCCTCATCTTTGACTTTTTTTATCTACAAAGACAATTTTTCATGGGTCGAATTAAAAATGAAGACTAAATACACACTTATAGATCAGTGAGTGCCCTGATTCTGCCTCTTCTTTGGGTCTTGGATATCCATAACATCTGCTTGCTGTTCCCTTTTCTGTGATTTACTTGCCAATTACCTCGTGTGGTTCAATAATATGAAGAACTGGCGGATTAGGCTTTGGCTCCCTAGGATCACGCACTCTTAGTCGTTCTGTAGCCATTGCAAGTTCATCAACAGCAGACACACGATTCCTCAGAGCCATCCAATATTCATGAAGCAACTGAAGGAACAGAAAAGACAAACCAGTGGTAAAGCATGTAATTAAAACCGGTTAAAATCACCAAGATGTGCCTTAAGCAAAAGTCTTCAATGAGATCTTATATTTTTTTTCTCTATGTGTCTAAAGTACAAGTAGTTCCTGGGGTCATTTTTAGGATGAAATGTGAATGAAAAAAATCTCTATAGGATGCTACCTCTTTAGATTCTCAGGAACAGAATACAAAGATTTCTTGGTAGGACCAAAAATCTTTATAAAGTCTAATGCTAGACTGACAGAATCTCTTCTCTGTTTTATTTTATTAAAAATATTTTTATTATAACATATTTCACATATCTATTTATAAAATGGCAACAAGAATACTAAAATATGCACCATCCAATTTGAGAAAGAATAATATGAATTCCTTGGAAAATCTCTGTGTGTTCTTTCTCAATTCTTTCTTTCCTCATATATTCCTCTTTCAGTACCCAACCATGGGCCAAACCCCTATTCTGAATTGTATTTATCCTTCTACATCTTTCATTTAACTTACACTATGTGAAACATATTATTAATAATTCAGTTATTATAGATGTTTCTGAAATTCACAGAAATAGTATCAATCACCATGCATTTTTTTGACAGCCTCTCTTCACTAACTTTACATTTTGAGGTAGATCTGGTGGATATGTATAGTAGGAGCTCATTCAATTGCGTTTCTATGAAAAGGTCTGTAAAGTTATGCAGAACAAAATGTACAAAGATCTGGGAGAACTGCACAACAAGCTCTCCTCCGGACAAAGGGCATGTGGTCAAACTGAATCCAAAGAAAGAATATAGGGGTAACTGCACATTATACATAACACTGTCTTCTTCCATGGCTTACTGTAATTAACTCTTAATATGCTTTCTATTCACAAGAGTAATGTGTGAGAAAAAAATTATTAGGAAGCAATGATTTCAATATTTTAAAAGTATTCCCCAATTTATGACATATCAACTGATAGTACAAATAACTATCTTTCTGCAAAAAATTTTTATCCTATTTTAAAAAGAACTTTTAAAAAAATATTGGATAAGATTATGACATTATAAGTGAAACACTTCTTTTCTTCCTCTGCCTATCTCACCTGTAAAGCAGGACAATGGATAACCAATCCAAATAAAACAATAATTCAAAATTAATGAATTGTGGAATCTCAAGTACAGAGTTATAATATGATAGAATGATTAAAGTACAAATATGAAAGGGCACATTGTGCTTTATTCATTGGAATGGTTTCCAGACTTATAGGATGAGAAGTATTTACTATGTTCCTTAATCTTTAAGGTTGTTGATGCTTGCCTGTTATTCACAGAACAAAAATAAAACAAAACATTAATTTCATACGATAGCAGTGAAAGATAAAGCTAATAATAGTACGAAACACTTTCACAGCTAAACAAAAAGTTTCATGTAAGTTTCAGTTTAATAATGATTTCCTTTTAGTAATTTAATAAACAGAATGTCTTTGAGTATTACGGTCTTTTCTATCCTTTATTACAACAATTAAATTGTAGGCAAAGAGAACGAATGCCACCTCAGTCTCTAAAGACGAGTATACAAAACTAGAGAGAGAGAAAAAGAAAAGTAGCAATTAAAATTCCTGTGAAAAAGGAGAATTTTTAATATTGAAAGGAAATTTAAAAATACTATACCTTATATTCTTTCTTCCATGCTTCAAAGAGATCCATTGAAGTGCTGCCTTCATCAACAAATTCAACATCAAATCTATGTGATTTTGCAAATGATAGTATTGCTTTCATAGATCGCTCTGTCTCACTTATTGCCCAGAGACCCCGGGTCGTGGTAGGTACTCGATCATCCACCAGTCCTTCTTCATCTTCTATCATCTCTTCAAATATTGCAGTCTGGCCTTTGACTCTGAAAACATACCAGAACAAAACGACATTAATTGCTATCAGTGAGTAAGAAGCACTGTAAATGAGTGATATTAGCAAAACAAATACAGAAGCAAGGTCAGTAACTTTTCAACAACTTTCAATGTGAGGTCTAAAAGAACATGTCTGCAAGTCTTTGGAAAAACCAAAAACAACCCTGAAAAAGCTGAAACATAAATTTGGCCATTTTTTTTTTAAATTCTATTATGTCAACTGTCATAAATAGAAAGACTATTGATTCATTCACCATAACACAACACAAAAATCTTGTTTTCTTCCTTGACATACAGAAGTGAACACATGGCAAGGAAATACATAGGGAGAATTTCTATTTTAGAGAAATTGTATTTGTTGGAGATGAATAAACATAATTTGGATAGAAACATGAAGAAATGTATTATTTCCTTCAGTAATAACAAAAACGGACTTGACTTAAAATAGAAATAATGGTGAAATACCAGGATGAAAGTAGACACATTTATTATTCTAACAAGCTTCACTCTGAGAATCCAGGTGTTTGTGACAAGGTTTGCTTATGGTTTTATTAAAGTAATAACACATTCTTTATTCCTGAAAAGTTATACTGGACATTATGAGTTCTTCCTTGAATAGTACTAAAATGCTAGCAAAACCTGTATAATTCAAATCCACTTGACTCTAGAGTCTGGGATTTTACCACTCCCCAAAACTACACCTCAATTAATTATATATTACTACACCATGAACATTTAGTGGGTAACTTCTGGCTAGGTAAAACTGGGAATATTAAACAATCAAATGCCAAAGTACTAATCAATTTAATTAAAGAAACAATATAATAAAGGTTACTGTGGAGAAAATACAGTCTTTAATACTGAGTCTTACAAAATGTTTCACTTTCATGATGGGTAATATAATCAAATAGAAAACTTACGTGTTGGAAAATAGCTTTGATTCATACTCTGTGAACAATTCATCAGCTTTACAAAAGACACAGCTGGAAAAAAGAGATTAACAGAGAAATATTCACAAACATAATCAGCAATCTGGTAATTTTAAGGAGAAGCTTAGTATTTTGACTTCATTTTTCATTTTACTAGATATGCCATTTTGGAAAAAAAAAATCACATGGTTTTTCATACATTGTCCTTATGATTTTATTTTTCTCTAAATAAGATTAATAATGTATCTCTTTCTACTTCTGCCTCAATCAAAATGAAAAAACCTTTATTATATGAGTCAATTGTTTCTTCTCTAAGAAATCTAGCTTAAAGAAATGATACCATTTCATTGTATGATTTCTTCTATTACCTACCAGTTGAGAGGAAGCCTGGCTGGTCGGAGGTGGCAGACTGTTGCAGACTCAATAACATTACGAGATGGAGGTCCCTCCAGGTTTTTTACAGCATCTCTTACTAGTTTCTGGCATTTATTTAGCTCTTCCATTTGTGTTGTAAGTAGGAACTGAAGACCTCTGCAATCATGGAACCTGATTCCCACCAGCACCACCACAGACAACACAAAGAAAAGTATAATAGGTCAATTTCCCCCAATTCAGAAGATGGTTGCCAAGCAAAGTGTTAAAGAAACTGTTTGCTTTTTTTTTTTTTTTTTTTTTCTAACCAGCCACATTTGAGTGAGTTTCCCTTCAGAGTGTATTCAAAGTATAATACTGGGTGTCTACTATAAAAGATACCAAAACATTTGATAGTCCGGTGCTCAGGAACTGAAAAAGAGCACAAAAAATATATGTCTCTGTCTCAGATATCCTTGAAAAAGCAGGATGACCATATTCTTCTGTTTTAAACCTGACTACAGATGGCCCTCTTGACATCCTTGCTCTATACGAGGAGGTGCCTGCAGGACGAAACATAACATAAAAGTAGAAAATTGGAAAGAAGAAAAATGGCTAAGAATTATATTCCTTGGTTGAAAAAATATATATATGTTTGAATATGTAGATATACTTAATTAAATCTGTAATCATGACCTTTGCCAAACACTTTTCCTGTATAATTTCAATAGTTACTAATGTGCTCACATTATGAAATGTAACATATTAAAGTAACTAAAGTAACAAAGGTATGTGGCAGTTAGGAGTTAAACTCAATTACAGACCCATAACCATTTTTATAAACGGTGAATAAAGAGGGCTACAAAAAAGGAAGTATGAATGTGTGTGTATATGTTTATGAAAGGAGAAAAAAAGCCAAGAATAATAAGAAATCAGAAACTAAAAAATACAAGGAGGATTTATTTGCTATAAAAGCTATGAGTAGATACTTTTTCTTCATATTTTCTTACTTCTCTGACATAGAAAGCTTGCCAGTTTGTTGCTTGTAGTTGCTGGTTATTTCATTTCGCACTCGCTGAACAAGCTCCTCATCAATAGTAAATTCTATTGCTCCGTGGATCACATTTAGCCACCAAGGAGAATTAGAATGAATCTGCAAAAAAGGTAGCAGTTAATAAATGAATAGATTTTCTTTTAGTGCTCACTAGGCTTCCGTCTCTGGGAAGGGTGATGTCAAAATTCAAACAAAATAATAAATGCTATTCTCAAAGAGACGATCACAGAGGGGAGATGAGTATACATATTCTATGTACAATGCTCACTTCCTCTTTTGGAAAACATAATTAAAGAGAATACCTATATTCTAACTTCTCTGGATAAATGAGAATTTATTGTATGGACTTATATAACAAAGCTGTAACTAAAAAAATCCTTTATATGTGAAAAGGTCACAGGTCTCTTTATCAGCATAAGAAGGAAAGCCTTCATTCTAATCTAACTAATTGAACTAGATTCTACTTAATAGATAATCTACAACAACTAACAAAATGATTTCCCAGGATAGTAAATAATTAATGAATAAGGAAGACAAAAATTTATAATGCCTGATTTAAAAATTGAAAATAAAAGTGCATTTGTGTAACCTTTTTAGATTTTGCTACTGTTTTCATAAAACAGAAATTTTAGAAATGACAAATGGTATATATTCTGCAGTAAAAACACCTACGATTCTAATGTTTTAACATCTTAAAACAACTCAGAAACAAAATCAAAAGGAGGTTATAGAAGTCTTTACTTTCTTCAAAAGACAACTGTTACATACTCAAGGTAAGAGAAAACCCTAAGAGTTCAAAATAAAGAGAACCTCAAAATAGCTGACTTATCTATACATCTGTTCATTCAACCAATAATCATTGCTAACAGTAAATAAACTTGTATTGTGAGTCAGACAATGCACTAGGTGCTAAGAATTCCAAGATGAATAAGAAATTCAAGTTTCTCCATACAAAAAAAACAAAACCAAAACTGTTATCTGGAGACAAACACAAGTAAGAAACACTGCATTGTGGGGTACCTTTCTTTGAAGCTCATGGATGGTCTGCTGCACAGGATATAAAGCTTGCTGGGCTTCAGCAACTTCTGTATTACACTTGCTCATATAGTGCTCTCGCAGCTGTTTGGCCTGTGTTGAAACAGAAAATATAAACTTTCACTCCTGATCTAGAACATAATGTAGTATGATGTTTCAAGAAGAATGGGTCATTTAATGTATTTAAGGCTACTTCATTTAAACATAAAACTACAAGTATACTGTAGAGGACATAGAAGTCATGCTAAAAATTCCTTATATATGGCAGTTAACAAACTTTACCTGTCCAAGTAACAAAATTTAAGAAATTCCAAAGATTTGTTTGCCAAATTTTTATTTACCTTTTTTTTTAGTTAGAATAAGCAAAGCAGACACACCTTTCTAAAATTTGGCTAATTTAGGTATTACAATTACGGCAGTTTAAAAATAATCCCTTAGAATATACAGTAATACAGGTGTTAGGGACTGAATTTTGTTTCCCCAAAATTCATATGCTGACGCTCTAAGAAAATAGATATTATATGTTCTCACTACGAAAAAATAAGTATGAGGTAATGGATATGTTAGTTTGATTCAGCTATTCCAGTGTCTACATATATCAAAACATCACTTTCTAAAACATAAATATGTAAAATTTTTGTCAATTAAAATAGTTTGCCAGACCTCTTTAGCCCCCAAAACAACGAGTGCAAATAGGCTGTGCAAACTTATACAACTTATTTTTTATCTTGTTGACTCATATAAAGGCTCCACTTCAGGTTCGATACATTTCAAGCACACATACTCTTTTGATTTTAGCTCTTTAATGTTTAAAAACAGCAAAAATCCCCAGAAGAATCTGCAGAAAAAGCTATTAACAATTTATAGTAAAATAATTTATTATATCACTCTTTTCAATATCATTCTTTTCAGTAAAAGTCAACACTTTTTGAAGAGGAAACTCTTTGAGAGAACTTACACCAAAAATTTGACTTTACCCCCTTAAAAAAAAAAAAAAGGTGGAGAAAAGAGCAAAAGTTTATATATTTACTAAGCTATATCTTTCATAGATCTGCCATGAGATCAACGAAAGTTTTCTTTTTAAAACTTAATTACATTCTGTTCTGTTGGCTACCAACAGCCATATCTACAACAAGCATTTATCACATAACTGCAGGTAGATCAGCAGAGAAGCCAAATAATGCTGCCATTCTCTGCCACCTAAAACCACAACAAAATTTGAAACATCAAAGAAACCGGAAAACATGATTACATTTATTTAAATGTTGTATGTCCTAGGATGTACATGGAGCATAAAGTTTGAAGATAATATACTTTTATAGACAGAATGAAAATAATAATAATGACCTCTTCCTCAAGTCGACCATCACGCAAGGTAGGAGGTATCCCTGGGTGCTTGGCTGTCAACAATTCCATCAAGTTATGGGTGGCATGAAGTCTCTACAAACACAACAAAGGCATTAATTATGACAGTCAATGCAGAAGACTCTGAAGAGAACCTAATATTGATAAGGCACACAGAACACTAACAGCACATTAAGAACATATCACTAAATACTTTTCCTATAAAACAATCTGAGTACTACCGCTTTGTTTTCTTTACTCAAGAGCAGGGTATTAAAAGCCTAGGACCTGCCTTTTGTAACCCTTATCCATGCTGAATATAAGATTTATGGCCAGGAGTGGTGGCTCACATCTATAAACCCAGCACTTTGGGAGGCCAAGATGGGCAGATCATGAGGTCAGAAGATCAAGACCATCCAGGCTAACACGGTGAAATCCCTTCTCTACTACAAATGCAAAAGAAAAAATTAGCCAGATGTGGTGGTGCACGCCTGTAGTCCCAGCTACTTGCGAGGCTGAGGCAGGAGAATCGTTTGAACCAGGGAGGTGGAGGTTGCAGTGAGACAAGATCACGCCACTGCACTACAGCCTGGGTGAGAGAGCGAGACTCCAACTCAAAAAAAAAAAAAAAAGAACTTATATTCAATTTTTCCCCACCTTCCAATTTTCCATGTTTCTCTAAAAACCCACTGTGGTACACTGGACATGCTACTCCCAAGTCTGAATGTTAATGACATCTTACCTGGGACTCAAGCCTAAACTTGCCAAAATTAATAAAACTATCTTTACTTCCTATTTAGCTAGAGAGCCTTGTCTATATGAGTCAATGACAGATTCAAGAAGGGAAAGAGAAAATAATTAAAATGTCCAAATCTCCCTAAAGACCTCTAAAAATTATCATTAGGTAAATTTTATTGCTTAGTTCCTTTTCTTATTAATGAAAACCATGTGAATAAATATGTTGATATTCATAAGCAAAAGTGATAAAACTGACCTACTCTTTCAAGTACCTGTATCTGGAGCTACTTTTAAATGTAGCTTACATAGAATTACCTTGTCAGGCTTGTGCCCAAAACTTCCCTGAATGGAACAGTAGTGATTCTCAAATGTTAGCGTACATACAAATCACTTAAAATGCTTATCGAGAAGACCGAATCCCAAATTTCATCCTCAGTGATTATGACTGTTAACATTTATCCTTTTAAATATTCAGAAAAATTACTTTGTTTAAAAAATAAAACAGAATACATATGAAACTGCTTAGTGTTTACTTACTTGAAGTGAATCAGTTTTCAGCTTTCCTTTGTGTTCCTCTGACGAGCGCAACACTTCTCTGTACAATTCTGCTGCCAAGGCATACTCACCTAAAGAATTAAAATGTACTTAAAGTGTAAGAGAATCACATATTTAGCTCCAATGTCATCTAGTTGTACATTATTTAAAAATACTGTAAACATATAACATAATGAATGTAACTGTTTTTTTAAGTAAAGTAATTTGACTTGGAATTAATATGATTGTCCTAGTATTAAAAAAAGCTAGCATAAAAAAAAGGTATAATGATTAGACTCTAATGTAAAGCAGGTGAATTTGATCTATTCACTATGATACTTGGTTTTCCATATTTTTAAAAAGACATGCTTTCTGAGGAAGAAACAAAAATACTCATATTCAATATTACAAAGGTTTAAGTCAAATTTGGAAACACCCATTCTTGGCCACTTGGTGGTGCTAACATTTCTAAGTAAACTGTAGTGGATTTAATACTGCCTAATTTTGTATAAAAACCATTTGGAGAAAACACATTGTTCAAAATTAGAATAATACAGTGTGTTTAATACCAGTCAAGGAGAATCTCAGAAAATGTATTAATGTATCATATGTATTTATTCATATATAATATGAGCAAATCTTTTTTATAGTTTAAAATTAATTTTAGATTTCTTTTAAAAGGCAGACCTTCACTGTCTGATTTCCACATTAGAAGAATCTAATTTATGTAAGTTACATATGTAATGTTACTTTAAAAAATGAATATTGTTTAACACACCACTATGAAGTTAATGAAAACTAAAAGCAGCAAATCTATTATTTTTAGGTTGAAAATTACAATTAAATTCAGCAGGAACATATCCTCTATTAATGAACTTTTGGTAGCATATTTCTCTTGGTAACCAGCAATTGTTTATTGTAATTTCACACACAGAAAGAAAAGAGCAATGATGTGGCTTCTGTTACGGAACTGTGTAGTATTTTGACATAGAAGCTTATTATACCTTGACCCTGATAGGGCACAACTGTGATGGTAATAATCAGAGGTGGAACCCTTTTTCCTGGTCCTCATACTATACATAACCACAGATCAGGGGAAAGTAAATATGAAAAGGGGACAAGAAGAAAAAGCCAAGGGAGGAAATTCACTCACTGTCTAAGCTTCTGAACCATAACAGAATACAATGAGGAATGTAATTTTAAAATCAAGATGGGAAAGTTGAAATTTATTTTTATTAATGTGACAATCTACAACTACTGTATTATTCCATTTCAAAAATTTTTGACTATGAGTTTTAACCTACTATAGACAGCACAATATTGAGGTTTATAATCAAAAAGTATTATTTGATTTGAAATAAAAAGATCCAGGGCACATTCTGTCAATTAACTAAAATCTCAAGAAAGCAACTAAGCTTTTCTGGAACTCAGGTTCCTAGGTAAAATGTGGATAATATCTCAATCACTGGGCACTTATAAGGATAAAATAGCATATATACATGAAAGTGTTATATATAATGTAAAAATCTTATAAAAGACAGTATTTCTTAGGTATAAAGCTACATTTTAATGACCTGAAAATATTTTAAATATGTTCATTATTCATGTATTTTCAAGGACAAGAACACATTTATCATCTGCAATAGTCAAGTAGTCTATTGAATTTAATCATGACTATTCAATTAATTTGGCACTGGGAGAAACTGATATTAGATATGACACATATTTTCCCAATTTTTGCCTAATTATTTCCACACTGATAAATAGAAATCCTTAATTAAAAAAAAAAAAAACTCTATTAAAATAGTTGCCTTGTTAAGTTTTTCACTATGGATTGTAAAGCAAAAAAATTTTTTAGACGTTAGATTGATACCTAGACTATCACAGTCACAGGACAAGTTTAGCAACTGAGATGACTATGATGATAACGGTGATTAACTGTTAAGAGAAAATGCAAACTTGCAAATGCTGCTAGCTAACTTGAGGACTTTCTAGGGAGTGTCCTAGAGGGAAGATTTGCTCACAAAGTAACATGTATTATATGTGAACAATTTAACAGGAATATATAATAATATGCCCTTTTCTATTATTAGTTATTGATAACAGAATTTACATTGTGAGCAGGTTGAAAGTGGTAAGAATCTAAGGTAACCTTCATATTACTATAATCAATAGCGTAATTCTTCATCTATATGTTTTTATAAAGTTTTCAATGTGCTTCCACATTTTGTATTAAGAACAATAGTTGAAGGAAGTAAAACACCTGTATATTTTATTGACAAAGACACAGAGGTTCGGAAATCTTGACTAATATACTCCATTTCACAGGGTTCCAACTGCAGCATGTAAGAAGGCCAATCCTTTTCAGTTCTTGTCTAGAGCTATTTCTACTCAGCTTCTGAGAATCCTTATAACTCTATTCAAGTATCCAGCACAGTAAGAGTCACTTCCCATTTCTGGTTCTCTTACGCTAAAGAGCTAACAACTAAAGACAGGCTACTCAACGAGGCTTAATGTAAGAATATTTCCTTATATTCTACAAAAAGCACACATTTCTTTGGACAACTGATTTCTTTGTACTTCATCTGCTTTTTTTTAAATTTCTTAAGGTAGCAGCTGAAGTCTCCAATTTGAAACTTTCTTTTCTAGTACGTATCTAGTGCTATAAATTTCTTAATTACTGATTTGCTGCCTCCCACAAATTTTGATATTTCATTTTTATTCAACTCAAAATACCTCCTACCTTCCCTTTTACTTCTTAACCCAAAGGTTTAAAAGTGTGTTACTTATTTTCAAAGTATTTGGGATAAATACTTTCCAGTTATCCTTCTGTTCTTGGTATCTACCACTGTGGGCATAGAACATACTCTGCAGGTGTGAATCCTTTGAAATTTACTGACTTGTTTTATAGCCCAGAATATGCCCTATCTTGATATACATTTGACATGTACTTGAAAACAATGTGTATTCTTCTTTGGTTGAGTAAAGTATTCAATAAAGACTGATTAGATATACTGGTGACAGTGCTGTTTGAGCTATGTATGTCCTCACTTATTTTCTACTTATTCTACACAACTGAGAGAGGGATGTAGAAATATCTGACAATAATTATTGTTTATTTCTCATTATAATTCTATCAGTTTTCAATATTTATTTTGAAACTCTTGTTCAGTTACATTAATATTTAGAATTTTTTTTCTCTAGTGATAAAGTAACACCCTTTATCATTGATAATATTCTTTGCTCTGAAATCTACTTAAGAAGCTCCAGTGGTACAATCAGTTAGCAGGCAGTATTAACAAGAAATCTATTTTACTTAATAGGAATATAGTGGCTTTATCTTTCTTTTGATTAGTCTTAACATATCTTTTTTATCCTCTTATATTTACATCTTTAAATATAAAGTGGGCTTCTTATAGAGAGCATATTGCGGATTATTGTTTTTTAGTCCAGTCTGACAATCCAGGCCTCTTAATTGGGATATTTAGAGCATTACATCTTATATGACCACTGATAAGCTGATCTACCATCTTGCTGTTTGTTTTCTAATCATCTCATCTGTTTTTTGCCCCCTTTTGCTTTTTTGCTTTTTTTTTTTTTTACGATTGAAGATTTTTAATTTTTTTTTTTTTTTTTTTTTTTTTTGGAAACAGAGTCTCACTCCGTTGCCAAACTGGGATGCAGTGGTACAATCTTGGCTCACCAAAATCTCTGCCTCCTGGGTTCAAGTGATTCTCTTGCCTCAGCCTCCCAAGTAGGTGGGACTACAAGTGTGCACCAAAACACCCAGCTAATTTTTGTATTTTTAGTAGAGATGATGGTTCACCATGTTGGCCAGGATGGTCTCGATCTCCTGACCTTGTGATACATCCACCTTGGCCTCCCAAAGTGCTGGGATTATAGGCATAAGCCACCGTGCCCAGTCAATTTTTTATTATTATCTTCTTATCTACTCTTTTGGATCATTACCTCTAACTCCTTGTTGTATTCTGAAGTGGTGACTGTGAAGAATGCACATTCTTTCCTTTGTAACAGTCTACTTTCAGGTAATATTTTACCTCTTATATTATAATAATCTTACAATAGTATACATCCATGTTTCCCCAGACTTTTTGTTTTTGCACATTGTACATTTACATGACATAAAACTCACAATATATTTCTTCCTGTTTTTCCTCTTTGGGGCCTCTAACCAACACATTTATATTAGGCCATTTGAAGTTGTCCACAACCTCACTGATGCTCTTTTCAAAATTTTCAGTCTTCATCCTTTGTTTTTCATGTTGGCAAGTTTCTTTACTATTCTATAATTTGATTTTATTGATTTTTTTCTTAGGCCATATCTAATCTATTTAAGTGAATTTTTTATATTTAACATTGAAATTTCTAGAAGTTTGCATGTTTTCAATGTTTCTACTTAACATGCTTAATCTATACTCTTGAACCCACAGAATACATTTTTAATGTTTCTCCTATTTATATGGAAAGATGTCTATATGGCATTTATTAAAAGTGCCAGTTATATAACTTCTGCTTCCAGCCAAGATAGAGTAACAGAGAATGGATTTGCTCTCCTTCCTATAAAAAGTATATTTCATGTAGTTTGTAAGACATTAGCTATAACACACAAAAAGAGTGATCCCTGAGAGATGGGGAAGCCACCAAGTAAATAATCTGTTTTATTTTTGTGCATAACACTCTAACTTTACACACATACATTTTGTGTGTGTGTAGGAGGGTGAGTGTGTACTTGTCATCCTCTGTAAGAATTTAAAGTCTGCAAGATCAGAGAGTTACTTTATTTGCTGTATCACTGTTACCTAGATCAGGTGTGGCACACAAATATTTGCTGAAAAAATGATCCTAGAAACAGATTTTTAAATCAATGAACAATAATTCCTTAAATGTGTCAAAATTTAACCATTCTTTTATTTCTAACCATGCTGGTTGTTTACATTTGTTTACTATTAAAGACTAAGATGAACAACTTAAAAACACATCTTTGTATCCTCATTTCCTTAAAAAAGAACTTCTAGGGGCCAGGCGCAGCGTCTTACGCCTGTAATCTCAGCGCTTTGGAATGCCTAGGTGGGCAGATCCTGAGGTCAGGAGATCTAGACAATCCTGGCCAACACGGTGAAACTCTTTCTCTATGAAAATACAAAAAAATAGCTGGGTGTGGTGATAGGTGCCTGTAGTCCTAGCTGGGTGTGGTGGTAGGTGCCCCCCCTCGGTGGGGGCTGAGGCAGGAGAATTGCTTGAATCCAGAATATCAGACCTAAGAGGTTGCAGTGAGCCAAGACTGCGCCACTACACTCCAGTCTGGTGACAGAGCGAGACTCTGGTCTCATAAAAAAAAAAAAAAAAAGACTTTTCTAAAAATGGAAATAAATCATATGTAAATTTTGAAGGTTTTTGAAATGTTCTATGAAACTGCTCTGTATTAAGTTGAACCTATTTAAACTATAATCAGTAGTGTGTGAGAATATCTTTTTGGGGAGGATTTTAACTTTTTCCAATTAACCTTCCTCAGGAAGTGTTTGGAAGAATCAGAAATAACAAAGTAATCACCTTCTACCTTTAATAATATGAATGCCTGCTAAGCCATTGAGGGCACAAACTAGCTGTCGATGGGCTTCTTCACATTCAGTCCCACATTTCTTCTGCAAAGATGTCAGCAGCTCTTCCATTGTCATGGTGCTAAAAGAAAAAGCAAACTGTTCAAAACTAGAAAGAAAATCCCAAGGGTTACTTCAGTGGAAGTGTTACATCAAACATCATACTGTAAGACCAGTATGAGAGTCTTACAATCTTTATGAGATCTCTAGCATTTTTTTTTTTTGCCTCCATTTTTACCATTATTTTTTCCCGTATAAGCACCTCTATTTGATCACACCATTCTTTGAGTTTTTCCCATTTCAGTAAAAGGAGAATGGAACTATAAAAATCTTACTCAAGTACAAAGTACAACATGATATATCTGAAACATTACAGGTATTAAAATGTAAGACTGATTCTGAATCCCAGCACTGCAATGTAATTGAAAAACCTCTTTGAGCCTGAATATATTTTTAAAATTATTATTTTTTTTTTTTTAAAGAAAGATGGGGTTTCACCATGTTGGTCAGGCTGGTCTTGAACTCCCGACCTCAGGCAACTCACTCGCCTTGGCCTCCAAAGTGCTTGGATTACAGGCGTGAGCCACCATGCCCGGCCCGAGCCTGAATTTTTTTTAATCAGTTAAAAATGAAGATCCTCCAAGGATCAGGTTAAATGCCATTTGCACCAAAAGGCTGTCTAACCTTAACCATTCATATATAGTTTCCAAACTCTAAATGTACACAGCAAATTTACATTTTCACTTCATATTTTAGAAATGTGTAATTTCTGCCATTTCCTTTATTTGTCTATGACCTGCTTAAAAGCAAAGACAAAATTGAATCCTCTTTCTATCTGTATAACCAAAGGGCAGTTCCTGAGTTGCAGTCTGATTCACAAAAAGGTTCTGGGACAATGGAGTATTATGAACACAAATTTCTTAACGTTCTCAGAATGAATAATCAGAGAGATAGAAAATATTTCATGGTAATCTAATTCCCTGATGTGGGAACTATGAAATAAGAATAAAAGTCTTTCATATCTGGAGTATGCCAAAACCCTAACAAAATAATAATTTAAGAAACCTCAACAATAATCCTAATTTTAACAGAAGTGTTTAAGACCAGGTGTGGTGGTTAATGCCTGTCAACTAAAAAATTTGGGAGGCTGACACAGGAGGCGTGCTTGGGGCCAGGTGTTCAGCATCAGCTCAGGCAACATAGCGAGGCTCCATCTCTAAAAAACATGTAATAGGCTGGGTTCGATGTCTCACACCTGTAATCCCACCACTTTGGGAGGCTGAGGGAGGTGGATTGCCTGAGGTCAGGAATTCGAGACTAGCCTGATCAACAGAATGAAACCCTGCCTCTATTAAGAATATAAAATTAGCTGGGCGTGGTGGCACATGTCTATAATCCCAGCTACTTGGAAGGCTGGGCAGAAGAACTACTGGCACCCAGGAGGTAGAAACTGCAATGAGCCAAGATTGTGCCACTGCACTCCAGCCTAGGTGACAAGAGCGAAACTGTCTCAAAACAAAAAAAAAACCCAAACAAACATAAAATAAAAAATTAGCTGGCTGTAGTGGTTGCACTTGTAGTCTTAGCTACTTGAGAGGCTAAGGCAGAAGGATCATTTGAGCCCAGGAATTTGAGGCTGCCACTGTGAGCTATGATCACACCACTGCACTCCAGTGGGAAAGAGTGAGATCCTATTTCGAAAAAGTACCAAAAAACAAATAAAAAAAAAACCACTGTATAAGAGAAATGCTCAAAACCATGAAAATAATTATTTTGATGATATAATTCTCCATTGCAAATGATGTGCCATAACAAAGAAAACCTCCACACTATTAAAAATAACTGACAACTCAGTTACATGACTGAATGAAACTGTGGCCAGAAATATTATCTATTATATCAACTGCAATATAAAAAAGTTGATACTAAAACCTTTTTTGAAGTGGCAAGAACTCCCCACGAACAGCCTGTGGGTGGCAGCAGGCCTGTCTGAGCCTCAGCAATGGATACAGGATAGAGGTGACAGTCCTTCTGTCCAGGCTGCTGAGCTTCAGAGCCCAGTCAGAAATCTTCCTGAGTTTTACCACTGCATCCTGGCAGCACACCTCATGCTGACGGTGATAGAAATGCCTTTCTACTGGAGAAAAGTGGAGCCAGTGTATTTCTTCAGTTTGTGGTGGTATTTGGATCTGTAAAAAGGAGCAGGAAAAAAAAAAATTTCACCTAAAAATTTAACTTTCATCCCAATTATTTCTTTTCTCTTATAGTACCTTTATCAATAAAAACTTATTGTACTGACTTGGTCAATCACATCTTTCTTTGCCGACCTCCACAGTATCTTGGCAATAAAGCTGTAGAGATGCTGAGGATTCTTCTTGCAGTAAGGCCGATAGAGAAGTCGAACCCACCAGTGTTTGACACAGTAAGGTTCAATACCAAGAAAGACCACTAACCCAAAAAGATCTGAAAAGAGAAAAAGAAAGTACACTGAGAATAACTCTATTACTTCATTACTATTTTGCAGAAGCATTTCTACAGACATTACACAGCACATAAACCTTCCATTAATTAACATACAGATTGTATAGGCTCTTAAATCTGAAATTCAATTCCAAATCCATTTATATTTATTGAGCATCTATTCTGCCCTAGGTTTTTTGCTAGATGCTAAAATACTGTTAGGTTTATGGATGCATTACACAAAGCTTATACTTAATTCAAAAATCTGAAATCTCCATCAGAAGTTAAACCAAAAACCACTCAACT
Source organism: Saimiri boliviensis (assembly GCF_048565385.1). Lineage (NCBI taxonomy): Eukaryota > Metazoa > Chordata > Mammalia > Primates > Cebidae > Saimiri > Saimiri boliviensis. Next base: position 23,987,777 of record NC_133452.1, on the reverse strand, counting down.
GAATGTGTACAGAAAGACATACATAAGAAATAACATCCTCTGAAACCAAGAGATGCAAGACTTGCTGGATCAGGAAAAAAAAATTTCTAATCACACAGATAATATGAAGAATATTCTCTGATACAATATTCCTTATACCTTTATCTAACAATTCTTCTCCTAGAAAAGCCTAAGATAATAGTAAAAATATAGGTAAGATTTACTTACACGGTGATATTCATAGCAACAATATGTAGAATAAGAATGACTCAAAGAAATAAATTATGGTAATCCCATAAAATAGAACTATTTTTCTTTTCTGATTCAGCATGCCTTGTATTTGCTAGCTTTAGAGCATGAGACTTCTTGTGCATCTCTTGACTGGGCACACTCAATTTTATATTCTATTCGCCCTGCCCCACCCACCTCACTTGACATACCCTGAACAGTTTTCCATATATTTATTTGTGATGCCTTAGCCAAGGTCTTCCTGTTGCCCAGGGTGCAGTATAGTTGCACCATCTCAACTCACTGCAGTCTCAACCTCCTGGGCTCAAGTGATCCTCCTACCTCAGCCTCCTGAGTAGCTGAGATCATAGGTGTGCACATACACCATGCCTCGATAGTTTTTAAAAATTTTCTGTAGAGACAGGGTTTCCCTATGTTGTCCAGCCTGATCTCGAACTCCTGGGCTCAAGTGGTCCTCCTGCCTCAGGATCTCAAAGTGCTGGGATTACAGGTGTGAGCCACTATGCCTGGCTTGTAACTTTCTTTATACTTTTCAGTACAGTTCAGTTTTTTCAAAATGGGCATATATTCTCTTCAGAAGCCATAAAACAGTAATAAAAATATCCTTACCACACCTACAACACCTATTCTGAAGATGATCAACAAATATTTAGACTGAATTAAGTTACCATGATGTTTGCTGGGAGTTAGTAACATCTGAAACAACCAATGCTTCACTGCTATGCAAAGGTCCACAGATTGATATTTAGCTCAGATCAATTGAACTGCTATATGCTACCTCTTCCTTCAGGTCCCAGAGCCATCACTAACAAAACTTGCCAAAATCTCAAATTCATAATCTTTTTGTATAAACATGCTTATTTTCTGGTAGTATTCACTAGGGAAACCAGTCACCATTCATGGATTTATGCAAGTCAGCAATCTTGGTATCTCCTGATCTGTCACTGAGGCCTGTTAATTTTTCCCTATCTACTTTTTTTCTGTATCTTTAGGACAAACCTAGGCCAAATCAAAAGTGCCAGCACCACTTGCCTAGATTACTTCTTATAGACAATTGATATCCTAACATCCACTCTTACCCTCTTCTAAACCACTCTCCACACTGCAAGAAGAGTGATCTTTTAAAATACAAATCTAACCATAAGATGACCCCAACCACTGTGTTTACATCATTTCAATAGCTCCTGTTCCTAAGGAAAAAAATAAAATTCTTTAACATGGTGAACAGCATCCTCCACAGTCCCATCTCTACCCACCTAGTCTCTCGATGCACCATTATCTCCCTAGCTCTTTATGCTTCTAGCCACACTGATACTATGTCTGCCATGATCTATTCACATTAATATTTTCTGTTTCCTCTACAATAGCGCATTTTTTCCTTCTCTCTTTACCTAACATATGTTTGTGTTTCAGGTCACAGCCCAGTTGTCAGTTCCTTCTGCATCCCAAGTGCATGATGCTATAGAACCAGATTTTTTTTTAATGAAACCTATTACAGTTAGAATTTTCCATTTTTTTTATTTGTGAAAGTAATCTCAATTGCCATTTAATATTTATCTAAGTATTTAAGAAATATTTTAAGGAATATATGTTTTCCTCTAAGCTGTAAGCTCAACAGATCAGGGATCCTATTCACTTTTGCTCATCATCTGCTATGGTTTTAATGTATCCCCCAAAAGTTCACGTGTTAGAAGCTTAATTTCCAATGAACAGTATTAGTATTAGGAGGTGGGGCCTAGTAAGATGTGACTTGGTCACGAGCATGGAACCCTCATGAGTGGATTAATGTCATTATTGTGGGAGCTGGTTAGCTATCTCAAGGGTTGTTTGTTATAAACCAAGTCCAGCCTCCAGTGCTTCTCTGTATCTCATGTACTCCTTCCACCTTCCACCTTCGACCATGGGATGATCCTTGCCAGCTGCCAGTGTCATGCTCTTAGATGTCCCAGCCTCTAGAATTGTGAGTTAAATAGGCTTCCCTTTTTTGTAGTTATCTAGTCTGTGGTATCCTAAAAGCAAAAATCTGTTAAGATTTATCCTACCTCACAAAGAAATAAATGAAATACATAAATAATAATAAATGAAATAATAAATGCATCACAAAGTACTTATTTAACTTCGACACTTTCAAAGACACTAAAATAGGTAAATGACTACATAAATGAAAAATAAAAACAAAAGCAGAAGTAGAAGCAGCTATCATTCATCGAATATTTAATATTTGCTAAGTACTGTGCTAAATCCTTTGTAAACTTTATTATAATTACTCTTTAAAACACCTTATTTTATAGATAAGAAAAATAAGGACTTACATGTTTAAGGAATTTATTTATGGTCACACAACTAATAAGTCAGGATGTAATATAACCAAGGTTTATATACTTCCCAAAGTCAATGCTTTCTGTATTATACAAACAAATATGTTATGTAGAAAAAGGGTGTGTTGGGGGGTAGAAGGAGTGGAATTGTTCTTCCATATTTGACATTCCAAGTAGATGACCTTATTTCAGTCTGGCAATTTCTGGAGACATTTCTGGGTGTCAGAATTGTAGGAGTGCTACTAGCCATCTAGTGGGTAGAAGCTAAACATCCTAAAACATACAGGACAGTTCCCAAAGAAAAAGAATTATCTGGCCCCAAATGTCAATAGAGCCAATGCTGAGAAACCCTAGTTTAGCACAAAAAGAAAACAAATGAGACTTCCATGTCCAAATACAACACAGTTTAAGTCATGAGGAGACTAACATTCCCAGTGTGACAACTAGAAATAAAACATTTAATTGTAAGAATCATAAAGATACCAGAGATATGGAAGCAAGAGGAAAAGACAAAATTCTAGAAAACCTAGAAAAGCTCCTTTGGAGCCGACTTGGAACATGAGAAAAACTTGTCTAGTGCAAATATATATACGGCTACACATACATATCAAAATTTTCAAAGGTGCTATTTTAAATATTTGGTTACATTATATGTCATTTATACCTCAATAAAGTTCAAATAGCTTAATAAAGCTGGTTTTCAAAAAATTACTCAAGAATTTGTTGAATGGTGACAGGGACTCAAAACACTTGCCAACATCTTACATCTCCAAAAAAATATATCTAGGGAACTAAGAAATGTTTGCTCATATTCTTTCAACATTAAAATTAGAAAAAGTAACTCTGATAGTCATGTACTCTTTTCTATACTCTCTCAGCTAACTTTTGAGCTGAGTAAGATCTTAGATCTTATTAACGCCTAAAGATTATAATTTTGACAGTTTGGAAATTGTAAATATTTTAAAATATTTCATGTTTAAAAAAACATGAAAGGAGACCAATAAATGTGGTCCTTTACGGAACCTAATATTATTCTATAAATACGTATCTAAATGTAGCATTTAAGTTATGCAAATATTTAAATATATACTAGAAAATATTACTAGAAAACCTTTCCCTCCTAAAAATAATCATTGGAAAACACTGCATTTAGAGGTTTAAGTAATGGGTGCTGATATTTTTGCTTTTAGTGGAATAAGTTTTCCTGCTGAAAACAAACATACGAAAACTTGGATTTTCAGAAAGATAAGTTTTAAAGATGAATATTTACTATGGAACTTCCAAGTATATTTAAATTTTGTAATTTAACTAAATTTTTTTTTTTATGTTAATATTTATAGTGTGCCAGAAAGTATAATCTTTGCAACTATTTAGATGATGAAACTTTGAGGTATCAACTTAAAAGTTATGTGAAGGGGTATATTGTTTTCCAAAAGTCTTTCTTTTTTTTTTTTTTTAAATCACTTTTGTTTTTTTATTAGATATCCTCCTATGAAAGTAATTACTACAACTTTCTTTCACTACCTAATTTTCCATTTGTATATTTAAAGCCAAATCCCAAGAAATAAAGCAAGTTTTTCTTAATACTCAGAAATGTAATGAAGAAATATATCTGTACATCAAAATATTATATAGTTTAACCAAAGTATTATTTTATCCCATCAAATATTTAATATAAACATAAAATACTTTTTAACTTCAAGCAACCATACTTGCTAAGTTGGGTCTTTGTCAAGGCATAGGCGCTTAATGAGTATATAGTTTAATCTGAGGCTTTCAACCCTTTGACCATGAAAATGAATTCCAAGGAATTAGCCAAATTCTTTTTTCTCTCTATTCAAAATTTAACATTTATCTTATTGCCTGTTTTTTTTTTTTTTTTTTTTTTTTAAAGAAAAGGAAGAAAGAGAAAGAGGAAGAGGGAGAGAGGATGGGGGTATTGCTTTATTGCCCGGGCTAGAATGCAGTCTAAATATGGGTATGCCTGTAATTGTCCTTAATAATGGAGACATGAAAGAAAATGAGGGAAGAGAATAGCAAACAAGGAGCCAACCAAGATTTCTTTTAAACTTCTAAGTTGATATGATGTGGTACTGATAAGAGTGTATATTTTGTATATTTAAAGTGGAGAGTTCTATAAATGTTAATTACATTTACTTGTTCCAGATCTGAGTTCAAGTCCTGAATATCGTTGTTAATTTTCTGTCTCATTGATCTGTCTAATATTAATGTTGAAGTCTCCCACTATTATTATGTGGGAGTCTAAGTCTCTTTATAAGTCTTGTATGTCTGCGTATTCCTGTATTGGGTGCGTATATATTTAGGATCTTTAGCTCTTCTTGTTGTTGCATTGATCCTTTTATCATTATATAATGTCCTTCTTTGCTTCTTTTGATCTTTGTTGCTTAATTGTAACTTCTGCTTTTTATTTATTTATTTATGCTCTCTGTTAAACTAAATTTTAATAACAGCTTTTAGAGAAATATATAAAACAAGATTTAGTTAAACTTTTTATTTTAGATATTCACAACTTGAATACAGGTTTTAAAAATGCAGTGTCTGTTCTACGGAAAAAGTGACAATAACATTAATGCAGAGGGATCATTTCAATGTATGTGTGGAGAGGAGGAAAAAATCAGACACAATCTAAATATCCAAGAAGGGGAATGGTTCAAGGAATAATGATATATACATATAGTGTGATATTATGAGGCTACTAATAACTTTCATAATTACTAAAATTATGGTCCTAGTATTTGTGTATTCACACAATAAAAACTACAGTCTCCATTTTTATAGACACAGTCAATTGAAATTAATTCCCTTTCTCCCTTTTTCTGCCTCTCCTCCTTCCCCGCTCCAGCCTTTGCTTCTTTTTGGTTAGCTTCTTTCTGTTTTCTACCTACGACTTTGGAACTCTAATTCAAACTATATCTATGCTGTTTAGGAAGGTACAATAATTGCTCAACTTAAGGCAATGAGACCTCTTACTATGTATGTGTCCCAATATACACAAACAGAAAAATCACCTGAGTCCCATTTAAAAAGATAAATGCTTGAAACTATTAGGTCAACTATAGAGACATGATTCATCACTTCAGTAAGGATTGCAGCAAAGGTTAAGCATAACAATACTTTTTTCTCTAAAAAATGAAGCTTTTCAAAATCATGCAATATGTGAGGAAACCATACATTACCCTCTAATCCTCTCTGTACTGGAGTGCCACTGATACACCACCGATTAATCCCACTCAAACGCTGGGCCATTTCCGCAGCCTGATAAGAGAGAAAATGAAATAAAAACAAAACCCAGAAAACCACAGGAAGAGCAAAGAAGTCAGGTATACTCATGAAAAACAGCCCATTAAAAGCTACACTTCTGGTGAGATGTACCTGCTTTTATTTAACAGTTATCACATTCAATGTTGAATGTTATATTCAGTGGACCATCTTCCAGTACAGTGGCTCTCATTAGTGGGAGGCTGCCACGCGGTCCCCTAAAATAGAGGGGTAGTTCAAATACCTATAGAATGAAAAAGCCCCTGAATAAAACTGATCCATGCCCTACATCACTCCATCCTCCAGATACGCTAATAGATGACTCATATTTTCAGTTCAGGTTATAGACTGGCCAAAGACAGCAGAATAAAGACATGATACTCAAAGGCTGAATCAAAATTCTGTCCTCTAAAGAAGGATTTTCTGTTAACATTTTGGCCTCTGATTTAAAAAACTATCAAAGTCAACTTTGGCTTAAAGCTATCAGAGGCTACATGATGAGCTCCCAGTTAGCAGAAATGCTTATAAAAGTTCCTAAATGCAGTTTAGTTTGATCTGCATCATACATAAAGAGACATCTTACTGAAAAATACGTATTTCATATAAAGTAATGATTTACAGAGTACAAAACTAATTTCAAATGGTTATGTAGTTCATAGCACAAGAGAAAAGCACAAGTAGTGTTCCTGCAGGTTAATTATACTTAAAGTATTAAACTATTCAAGTTCCCCTAATTCTTTTCTCCCTTCTTCCCCAGCCCTCAAAAGACTTTGCAGAAACTCTCACTTTTACTGCAGGACATTCAACCATCTGAGCTTCATCAAGGCAAATCCTCCACCACTCCACGGCTACTAGGGGGCTTGGGATAGCCATATAGCGCTTCTGGTTCCGTAGGCGACGTCCATCCTCACTATTACTATGTGGGATATCAACATAATTTAATTCTGAACGAAGTACATCATAGGTGATGATAACTATATCCTGTTCTGCCAAAAAATGAGGTTGTAAAAAGCCATCTTTCTTCACTCCTTGATATACCTAGGAAATAATCAATATAGGCAGTTATTGCAAAAAGGCTCACTAAAAACAATAAAATATTCACTCATTTATACTCTTACTCAGTCCTCACTATTTTCTTAGGAGCATTCATGCTATGAGACAGGTCCCATACCTGTTTAGAGAAGGATATATTTTAGTGTGGAAGATGAATTACATAACCAATGTGCAAGAAACTGTAATAAATAGAAATGTGACAGTATCTTTGCGAAAAGATGAATTCAGTAGCAGAGAAGGTGAAATCACAGAGGAGTTAAAACTTGGGGTATATCAAAAAGGTTCTCATAGGTGGCAAAAAGAGAAAAGGGCTGTATGTATGTAGGAGGATGGAATCAATAGCAATGTGAAAGCACAATGGTATGAAAAACTAGAACAATAAGAGCTATTATTTATGAAATGCCTTTTATGTTTCAGATACTGAGCTACGCATTATCTCCAAACTTCAACAATAATTCTGTTGGTAGTTGTTAATATTTCTATCCCACACATAAGGAAAATAAAAGTGACTTGCTCAAAACTGAAAGAACTAAGACTCAAAGGTTTGCCTACCCACACAGAACAGAGCTTCTTAAGAGCAGAAATTGTTTTACTTATTACTGTATTCTCCATGCCTATGTAGAGTGGATGAAATATAACAACCTTCAGTAACATTTGCATGGAAACGAAGAATGAAAGTAGTGAAGAGTACTAATATTAGGAAACAATAACATTACTATGTGCCCAATAATTTAGGAAATCATATTTGCTAGATACTATTTTTCACTGGATATTATTTTTAAAACTCAGCACAGTTCCTGGCACATAACAGATGGTGAATAAAGATTTGCTGTATAAGTAAATTCTTATTTTACAGCTGAGGTAACTGAAGCTTCACAGGATAATGCTGGAGTTAAGAGATGGCAGATCAGATAAGAAGCTCCTATTACACAGTGCTGCCTTTGGATTACATTTCTCTCTGAAGACTATAAATGCTTATACCAAGATTTTTTTCATTTACATAATCAAGATTTTTTAAAAAGCTCTCACATTTTTATATTCAAAATGCTTTAACGGTGAAATTCTGACGTTAGAAAAGAGTAACACTATACTATTTCTTAGTCTCAATATTTTTCTTTAAGCTTTGATTTAACATTACTATTAAATCATTCAGTTAGTTTTGAGGATAAACAAAGAAACAAAGATGAGAAAACTATCATGAAGAAACAACACTTATATTTCCTCTCCCTCTTTAGTCCACAGTGGCCTTACCAAGACTCGAAGAGACGATGACCTCACGTGCCTGTTGATCTCATCTACCCATTGGTGACAGATAGAACTTGGAGAGATGATCAGAGTTGCTCTTGTTGATACTGGCTCCATTGCAACAAGGCAGTGGGGGCAGTAAAAAGGCTTGATCTTCAGATTTTTCTCATCATAATTCACACACTTTGCATGCTGCCATAGGTGACACTTCAGGCACTGAACACGAGGCTTACGATCTATCTGATCAAGTTCACCACATATGCACTCAAAGCGATAATCAGAGGTGTCAAAGGGACTCATGATATTAGAAGGTGGCACATCACTCTCAGCAGGATGTAGAGATTGGGCACAGTCCTCTGTTTCAAGTTCTTGGTTGAATTCAGATATACAGGTATTTTTAGACATAGCAACATCAGTTATTCCAGAGTCACTAGTAGCTGGACCTTGTGAATTGGGATTGATAAAAGATTGACTTTTTCCTTTTTTTGTGGATGGAATAGGCTTTTTCCTCAATTTACTACGATTTCTCCGGGACTTATAATAATAATAGTAAGGATCATCATCATCATCATCAGAGGTGTTCGATGGCAAGTATTCAGAATCTGTGTCCTTGTTCCCTGATTTTTTAGATTCTTTCTGAGTTTTCCTTGGACTCCCTAATGCCTATGAGAAAAATATTTAATTAATTTATTTCAACATAGTTGCATTTCTGAAATTAAACTCCTGACTTTACGTAAGTATTTTATATAAAAATCTAGCAGCCAGTCTTTGCTACCCTTTTCCCTGAGGAGAATCATTCCTGATAAGTGGCTTTCAATCTGCCCTCTGTAAGGACCCTCACTTTAGTCTGCAGATCTCAAAACAAAAGGAAGGCTCTACAAGCGCACAAGATCTGGAGAGATGAAAGATTAGAAAGATAAAGGAAGCTACTAATATGTTGTTATTAATCTACTATGATTTATAGTCTGCCTCAATCAATACAAGACTAGTACTTTCAAGTACATACATATACAAATTAGGGCAATTACAAAAATACCAAGTAGCAAAATATAGCATCCAAAGAAAGTAAAAGATAATGCAATGGTTACTGCAATTAGCAAATAGATTCCTTCTTTCCTTCCCCTTTCTACCTGTGTCCTCTCTTGCAATTATAAACAGTTTTATAACATAGAGGGAATATGACAGGCAGGTAGGTAATAGAGACAGCTTCCTCCAAGTGAGATCAGAACTGAAGTCAAACAGGGGAGTTAGGACACAACATGTAATCAATGGCATTAACTGAGGGAAATTTTCTAGTTTTGGCAGCAGCACGGTTACCAAAAGCAGATTTCATTGCTGTATTCTATGCTACCTGAGGGTATTGACTCCCTACTCCAGGAAATGAATTTTTTGTCCTTTTCATGGTGGCCAAGCTGGTAGCTCCACATTTTAACTTGTTACCATCAGTCTTCAGTTATGTCTGCAAATATTATAACTATTTTCCTAAAAGCAAATTGAAATTACTGGCCCAACAAAAGCAGTTTTCTATCAAAATGCAGGAATTTTAAAAAGATAATAATATAAGGAAAATGAGAATTTATATAAAAGATTTGAAATTATGTAACATGCAATGCAAATTTCAGGTATTATTAATATTTTTGAAATATGGAACAAACTTTTTAACTGCTGACAGCAGCATAAGAATGCACAAGGCCAGGCTTGTGGTGGCTCACCCCAGTAATTCTAATCGAGGCTTTGTGAGGCTGAGGAAGGATGAACACTGAGGCAATCAGTTTAAGAACAGCCTGGGCAAAATAGTGAGACCCCCACCTCTACAAAAAAGAAAAATTAACCAGGCATGGTGGCCTGTAGTCCTAACTACTTGGGAGGCTAAGGCAAGATGACAGCTTGAGCATAGGAGTTCAGTGCTTCAGTTAGCTATTGAGGGACTGTGCTAAGGAAAAAAACTTTTCTTCCCGAGTCCACTACGGGCATGGTTTCAAAGGCAGGAGCTTCCCAGCACCAAGCCTCCAACCACGCCCAAATCTGAAAGGTAAAGTTATTTGTCTAACTTTCCCCCTCGAGGGCTGGGTAGAAGAGCCAAGTGAGCTTCTTTGTTCAAAAAGCCCGCAGAAACCTCTGGGAAGAGGCGGTTCCATTGCAGACCAAGTAGCCAATCTGGTATCAGAGTCAAAGACAAATCACTCCAGAGGAAGTTTGAAAGAACTCCTCTCATTGGACAAGAACATGAAGGGGAGGGAATAACTCAAGGGTTAACCAAGCCCGATGCTCCTTACCTATAGGGATACCTCGCTTGTATCCCCTCCCATGGCAGCATGGGAGCTGCATCTCTTTTTATTCTCTCTCTCTCTTTCTCTCTGCCTAATAAATTGTTCTCTGCAAAACTCTTTGGCTCCACGATATTTATTCCAACAATAAGCTCACTGCACCTCCAGCGGCCCTTTCCCCACTCTTGGGATAAGAGGGCCAAGGGCCTGGGCACATCGGGTAACTGGGAGCGTTCCAGGAGCCCTGGCTCCCTCCCACAGCTACACTATGACCACTGCATTCTAGCCAGGGCAATAGACAGATGCCCTGTCTCTTAAAAAATAATAATAAAAATAATACAGAAGACGCTTTAGACTCTTATGATATGCTTAGCCAACAAATTTTATAATTCACTCAAAAGTATCTGAGTGTTTTTTACGTGCCAAGCACAATACTCTAGGTTTAATGATAACCAAAATAAAGTTACTCTCATGAAGTTTACAACCACAAAGAAAATATGAGTTACAGATCTAAGTACTTTTCCTAAAAATTTTGTTTTTTATCTTTAGATTGTAAGAGTTTCAGTATCAAGGTGGGATCTGTCAATGTACTCGCTATCACATACATGCAGCTAATATTGAGCTTAACTCAAGCTCTGTTACCTGCTTTTTTGTTTTATCACATATATCCTCTTCCTTGTAATTCTTTCCCAATGTAAAAGTCCCAGAGAAACCATGGCCTTTGATCTGTTTCACAAGACCTTCGAAAATTAAACATTTCAGCATCCGTTTCAAAAGACTCCTGTTCCGTTGAACATCGTATCTGTATATAGAACTGACATATTTATAGATGGAAAGGATGGACACTCCTTTTTTTCCATTCATTTCTTTCACAGCTGTCAGGATCATCACACGTGTAGCTAAACGTAAAAGGATATGCTAACTCAGTCAAAATAATTAAAATGAAAAGAAAGTAAAACTTGGTTAATCTTAATCTGCATGAAGACTGAGTTAAGAAAAAAAATCAAAGATTTATTACAGTGTAGTCCCATTTTGAAAAATAAGTAATAAAAATGTATCTCAGCACAAGAAACAAATTACTGTACTAGAAATAATTGAAGGAAGAATTACTAATATTCAATTGTTAATACTACAAAACAATAATCATTTAAAATTATAAAAGAAAACTTCACCATTATTTAAGTATCCTCTACTGTTAGTATGAGAAACATTCATTTGCTAAAAGATAAACAAAGCTTGGTTTAAATTATAACCTAAAGAAATTTAAATGTAACAAGACTGAGCAAGAACTACCGGGACCAAACAAGTCAAACAAAAGAATATATCTTCACTTTTGTTAAGATATTATTACATGTAATTAAAATCATTTATGAAAGCATGTAACTGTAAAAACAATTATTCATAACAATTATAAGATATCTCTAAGGATGGTATGAACTTTAGCAAAGATCACTCTAAGAAGGTATTTCCTTTAAGATATGTCATACTTACGAGGGCACTGAACTTTTTCTTTTGGTTCAAATGCGATATTATGGATTTCTGTCTCTTTCACTTTTCCTCCAAAATAATGTGATGGAATAAAATAATTCACCACTTTTCCCTGATATAAACAACATTCAGCAGTTACAAAGTGTTTTGCTTTCAGTATTCTGAATTGCTTACTGAAATTAACTTTCCTTCTTTATCAAAATGCAAAACAGGTGTTAAAAAAAAAAACTGCAAGAGAAAGGGCCAAATATGCTACAGACATATACATACCTTTTTTTTATTTCTGAGCTTATCGCTAGAAATCACTTATCTTAAATTACCAAAATGTTATGTGTGGAACCTCTGAAATTAATTTTTAAAGGTATATTTAAATATAAAATTAACCCACTAAATTTACAGTAATATGAAAGTAACTTGGAATTAAAATAGTAATGAGCAGGAAATCTCAGAAAGAAGTTACTGATAGTTAAGTTAATATATTCCAAGTCATTTTTTCTACAAAAAAAAAACATATTTTTTTTTTATTTCCTACTCAAATCTGAAAGGTTAATTCTGCAAACTTGACCTTACTGAAAGATAACATAATGCTAAAGCTGTGAGCCTGGTGGGTCCTAGATGTAATTAATTATGGTTATACCTTTAACTACTGCCTTCATTTCAGCAAGTTTTAATGAAATGACTTCAGATTTCATTACTGGAAAACTGAACTATACACTATATTTGCCTTAGTGGATGTTATTTCTGTAAACTCTAAAATTTGTATTTTTAAACACAAAGTATTTTGGGACAAGGACTTCAAGTCTGTTTCATTTAGCAATATTTTGACTAAGCTACCTGTTCTTTAACAAAGTTCTAATAATTTGGCTCTAAGCTGTATATGTCTGAGATTTGTAGAATATTTTTCAATAGCTCTTAAAAATATTTAGTGGTAATATGGAGACTTCTATTAGTGACAAAACATTTGAGGAATCAATAGTACTTTTGTAAAGGAGTTTCTCTGCCAACTAGAAGGAAGTTTAGTAAGTGACTGCAAATTTTCTTCCTAGTATGACAACATCATTTAATAAATAAACCTTCTGGGTCACAAATAATCCCATTCCCTCTGCCCAGTTGAAGTTAACTAAGCACTAATATAAATCATTACCCACAGAGTGAACAGAAAGTGTTGACTTAAGTGCCAAGCAAATGTTCAACATATGATGCTTTTTGAGAACATATGTCCCTTGCTTTTCCAAGTACTACCGTACTCTTCCTACCTCAGGAAGAGTGAGAGCATCTTGTTTGACATCTTGTCGAGTATGTGTCAGAATTAGAGCCAAAACCTCCACTGTCTTTCCAAGACCCATCTCATCTGCTAAGATTCCACCAAGCAACTGAGGCCCAGAATTTGGGTACTCACGAATGATGCTAAGGAAAAAACAAGAGAAATCACATCATAGGAATCTGAATATAAATTATACTGTTCCTAGTTACTTTTCCTAAAAAGAACTAAAAGCAATGCATGAAGTCTAAGTTTACTGAAACTATATTTTAGGGTGAAACAATTCAAACCGTAGATTATGAACATAAGAACTGTGATAACCCAAAAAACTGCCTAAGCTGACAAGTCAGTCTGCAGAAATGAGTAGTAGTTGAAAGAGAACACACCTGCCTTCTTTCTATGATCTTTATGAATCTATGAATAAAAAAATTACTAAGGGCAATATAACTACTGATTCATTCATGAAGAAAAAAGAAAAACTGGCACCATAATAAACAAGATGATATTTTTACTTAGAATAATAATCTCTTTAAATATTGATAACTAAGCACCTTACGTCTATTATTCCAAAATCATTTACTGAAAAATGACAAGTGCTATTAATTATAAATCTATCCTATCCATAAAGATGTCTAATTAATAAGACTTTACCTTTGACTCCTTCATGAGATAGGGCCAAAGTTATAGTTATGCTAATGATCTTGGACAGTTTTTCATTACATGTATTTTTTAAATAAAGCATATAAGTAAAATTTTGCCTTACCAGCCTGTATATGGATTATAGTAGAGTTTCAAACCCTCAGATGTAACAATCTCTCTCCATAAGTAGTGTAGGGCACTTTCTAGAGAAAAATATAATAACAAACTTTTGTTTTCCCTCTGTCAGATAATCACATTAAAACAAGAATAAGTTAACAGTGAGAATACTCTGACATAGTGATACCCATATTCTTGTGAAGTCTCATTCTGAAAAAGCCACATACTTAACATATGAGTAAAAAGCTAAATGTCACTCTATTTCCTTTCTTCTGATACTACTCTTTAGCTCCCTTTGTTTTGGTCACAAATCTGTATCAGCAAATAATAAGACAGAAAAGCAAAGTGTAGCAAATTACAGAGAATTAACAGGAAAACTAATACACATAACCAGCTCCTACCTGATAAGTCTATTTTTAATAAATCTTGCAATAAATTCTATGAAGTCTTTGAATAATTCAATAGGCATATGCTAGTGGGCTAACGCATTTACCTGAATCAGACCTGACCACTTCTACAGGTCTGAGAGTGGGAAGAAAGGTTTAACTGAGAAAAAAATATCTAAAACCATAACTCGGAAGTGCTGAATTTGCTTCTATCAGAATCTTCCACTATCCTTCCCCTTAATATTTAACTTATTTAAACCAACTGCCAAATAAGTAGCATGTTTCTACCCACCAATGAAACACCAAGTAATTCTCAGTCACCTTCTTTAGAGATAACAGATGGTTTATATTTTTATCTGATAGAATAAAATGACCATTAAAAATTCAAAAAACTACAGATGTTGGCACAAATGCAGTAAAAAGGGAATGCTTTCACACTATTGATGGGAATGAAAATTGGTACAATCTCTATGAAAAACAGCATGGAGATTTCTCCATGAACGGAAATCTATCATTTACTCCAGCAACACTACTGGGTATCTACCCAAAGGGAAACAAGTCATTAAATCAAAAAGACACCTGTGCTTACATGTTTATTGGAATACAAATTCACAATTGCAAAGATATGGGATCAATTTAAGTGCCTAGAAATCAATGAGTGGATAAAGAAAATGTGTGATGATGGGGGCAGGTGTGTATACACACCATGGAGACCATGGAATAGTACACAGCCATAAAAAAGAATGAAATAATGTTTTTTGCAGCAACTTGGATGAAAATGCAGACCATTAAATCTGAAGTGAAGAAACTGGAACAGGAAAACAAATACCACATGTTCTTTCTTACAAGTGTTAGCTAAGCTATGAATACACAGTGGCATACAGAATAGTATAATGGATACTGGAGACTCAGAAGGGACGTGAGGGATGAAAAATTACTGAGTGGGCACAATCTACACTATTTAGATGATGGGTACATTAAAAGCCCAGACTTCATCACTATCTAATTCATCCACGTAACCTAACACCACTTTTAACCCCAACGAAGTTATTGAAAAAAATACAAGAATAAAGAAGTGGCATAAATCCCTCCTGTAAAATGACTACTTTCATAAAAATTTTCAATAGATGTCATTTTATTACTTATTAAAAAGAAAAAATGTAAAATCTAGGAAAATTAATCACCTAAGTCTCCTACTTTGGTAAATTTGCTTTCTGTCACTAACATTCACCATTAAATTGTGAGAAGTTTCTTGCAGATGGTCAATAAGATTCCCACTTGACCAGATTTTAAACAGCAACTCTTTGTTTGAAAGGAGCGTAAAAAAAAAATTTCCCTGGTTTTAAAAAATTCCTATTGAGGGAGTCTTTGATTTCCTTTTGTCAGGAAAAACCAGTTCAAACTTTTATTAATGAAGAAACCCACAAATTATTTTTCTTAGATTTCAATTTTGAAGAATTTCTTAGGAAATAATTTTGTTTATATATAAACAACCGTTCTATCTTACATTTTCAGCACATTTATTTTAACGATCAATTTCTCCCTACCCTAATTGTCTCTCATATAATCTCTCTAATCAATCTGCTTTTCTTTAAACATCTTATTCTTACCAGTAGCAGGAGTGCTTCTGAAACACTCTTGTTGTAGCATCCAATTGACAGCCTCTCTTTGGTAGGGTCTCAACACAGGGATCAATGCAGGATGCTGAACATCCACTTGGATAGACCGTGTTTCTTGCTGATGTGTTTGTTTCACAAAGTGATACAGCTCGTCAATGTCCTGTCCCTCTGGCTCACTTTCTGGATCATCTTCATCCTCTTCCAACACATCTGTACATCACACAACAAACGTTCTCAAAAACTGATACACCATTTCTAATTATAAGCAATTCTTATTCTAAGAGCATATGATGAACTTGCCCAACTCTGGGGCCTTGTTTAGTGTGTTCTGTCACTGTAAGGCCCTATCTTTTATTTCTTCATTAATCAAAAATCTACTCATCCATTCTTTAAGAAAGTTTATCTGCCTACTTTTTCCATGGCATTTTCTTTTTTTTCTCTTTTGCTGTGCAATACTTTTATATCCTGGCTATAACATTACTACACTGTAATCTATCTGGTACTGCAATCATTTACGTGCACTGGTCCCTTTCCCAGTGAGACAAAGGCAAAGTTATTAACTTCTGTAGCCCCTTAGAGAATCTAACATGTAGCTGACATGTCTTGCCTATTGGATATTTTATGAACATATGAGGAACTCAATGTGAATACCATTTGAAGTTTATACAGGAACAATTTATTTCACTTTTACAATTTTAACATACAAAGTCCATATGCAGACATAACTGTTCTATGTCTAATAAGTAAAGGGTTCTCATTTTATTTCTTATGCTAAAAAAGGATAGGCATTTGGTAGCAGTAGCAGCCATCTGGAAGACAAGTGATTATGCTATTGATGCAAAGTTGTAAAAACACTAATTTCATTTGGTGAGCACAATTGCTCTGTAGATTTATGTTTCCTATAACATAAAAAAATAAAAACCTTGAACATATTTACAAACTCCTTTCAGCTAATAGTTCTTTATTTAAAACCTAATTCTTTCAAGGTGAAAAACTATACCATTTATTTCTGAATTGCTTGCAAAAAGGCCTATACACTTTTATAGGACATACCTCATAAATTCCAAAACTAAAAATCGCACCAAAAAAATGTACGACTTTTTTTCCAATAAAATATATGCAACCTAAAATTTCCAAAACTTCATACTTAATGTATAGCTATATGCTTGGTTGTCTTAGAATTTTACTATAATTATAAAATCTAAGATTAATAGCTAAATTAAGTTTTCCTTACATATCAGGCTTTAAAATGTACAAATTGTGATATTTGTAAAAGGCCATAACTTTAAAAATTCTAGATGTACTTAAATTTATTCCTTTTAATCCCAAAACCAGAGATTTCCTCATTTAAAGTACTTATCTTGCAAAATAACTTACTATTACTGATATTACAAAGCATTGCAAAGAATGTACCAGAGAACAATCAAAGTTAAAAACTGATTTTCCAAAAACTCCAGTATGATAATGTTCTATAATTTGCACCTGAAATAATGCTGACCCACCATAAGCAGAACTTGGAGAATTTGGGCTGTTTTTCCGATAGTGTTGATGAGCTGCACCACACCATCTACACTCTCCCGTGGTGACCAATGGCAGACAAGTCTGAATCTGCAGTCCTGACCAAAGATGCAACATCTTGCCAAGAAATAGAGCAAAGTTATCTGGTCTTTATGGGAACCAGGCTTTTGAAATTATTTGTCGGACTGCAAAGGAGAGGTGGAATAAATGCCAGCCAAGAATCTCCGCCATGACAAAATAAAAGCACAAAAATAATGCAAAAATCCCAAACAAGTCAGATCCCTTTAGACTCTGCCTTTTGACTTGCATATTGACTCTGAAAATATTTTTTAATATTACTATAAGCTAGGCACAGAGTTAAACAAGAAACAAATTATATTAGTGGGGCATTTCAAATAAGTATAATTTGCCATAAAATCATTTAATTTTTATTATGGCTGCATTTGCTGTTTTTCTGGTTGTTATTTCTAAGAGTTAGAGAAAAAAACTCACAACTCCTAAGTAATAGCAATTTTTAAGTTTACTGCAAATATTACCTGGAATAACATAATTGTGTAACTTCTCCATTACTTTCTTCATGAGCTGATTGAACTTTTTCATTCTTGAATTTGCATCACTCAAGAAGTCTAGTTTTGCTAGGCCAGCTTCCAAAAGATAAATTCCAACCTACAAAGAATTAATCAAAATGAAAGTAGTTTCAATTCAAATACAGCATTCTTTATGAGGACATAAGAAAGGAGAAAAATAGCATACTACTTTTAAAGGTTTTCATAGTATTTGTGCCACAGATAATAAATACATACCAAACAAATTTCCCCCACATTTCATTTTCAGTAAGAAATTCATTCTACAAATGTACAACGTACAATTTGAGTTGCTAGAAAGTGTTTCCCTAACTGAAATTGAACTTGGAAGAATGTGATAAGAACACCTAGTTCTACCTACCAATGCGATGATTCCCAAAACTGATGAATTAATCAGTCAAGTTTGTTAAAAACACAGATCTCACCAGAAGATTATGATATACAAGCTAGGACTCTTCTGCACTGTTAGGTTTGGGCATCCTTATTACTGAATCAAACACTAAAACATCTTTAAATATCAACCTTGATTAATGTTAATATTTTGACCCGAGTGAAGCAATGTAGTATAAAGTTTTACAGTTTAAAGACTTGATTCTGAACATTGGCATTCATATTTAGAAGCTAAATAAATTTGAGAAAAATAACCTACTTATTTTGACCCAAATGTCCTCATTTACAAAATAGAAGTCTAGCTTCCCTTTACTTCATGGTGACTATGTTGGACCTGAGTCCCTAATCGCTGAGAATGTCATATTTTTTCACTAAAGAACAGAATCCACCAGGCTTACACAGGAATGAATGACAAAGAATGTATTTCATTCTTTGCAAAATTACTGTTTGCATTCTGTCTTGGCTCACTTGAAGACGTCTTACTACGGCAGCAATAAATGTTTAAATATTTGCAAAATTCAGGATCAGGAAAAACAGAATAGATAAAGACTTGGTTTGCAGAAATGTAGATAGAACACAGATATCCATGTAAGTCATAAACTATTACATACTTGTTACCACTGAGCCACAATTTTGGCAAAATCAGTAAAGACGTTAATGCTTGGTTATACAGTTTCACTGTACAGGGAAAAATTAATTGCAATCTAATAATTCTAAATTTTCTCCTTTCCTTCTGACAATTCTGAAATTGTTGTTTCTTATTAATGCAAAAAATGTATGAGACAGTTTTCGGTTAAACAACACGAAATTAACATTTTAAAATTTCTTTTCAAGATTTAGCATAAAAGCATATTAACTTGCTTCATAGTTTACAACGTGTACTTCCTTACTTTATCTGATCTGCTTTTAAACACAATTCTATGCTGTAAGAAGAATGAATATTATTTACATTTCATAAAGAAATTGAAATTAGAGCATTTAAATGATTCACATAAAGTTACTTGGCCAGTGAATGGCAGAGACAGAAATAAATTACAAATTCATTCATTCATCTTCTGAAAATTTAGGTACTTTACTAGATTATAAACATGAAAGGCTTCATAGTCTAGCAAGGGGGAAAGATCTAAAATGTCAGTACATGACAAGCTGCCAAGGCCAAAAAAAAAACAACAACAAAAATGTATCAGAGATTCCGAGGAGAGGGCATGCAATACTACTAACAGATTTAAAAAACGATCTCCCTGAATGGATTAAATGCTAAACTACATATTAAAGAATGACCAGGAATTACCAGGGAAGGGGAAGGGAACAACTCAAGCAGAGGGAACAGTGAGAACAAAAGTAAAGACACAGAAAGACAGTGTGGAAGAAATAAATCAATTTGGAGTTTCTGGGTCAAAATAAAAAAAATAATAATAAAGAATACGGCTCAAGGGTTTGTCAGGGGAGGAACCTGTGTAACAGATTAGAAAGATTATACTTAATTCTGTAAGCAATAAAGAGTAGAATTTCATTTGCATTCATTACCATTCTAGGATTATGAATGGGCAAAATAGCAAACAGAGAAATGGTTAAATGACTGATGAACTAAGAGGAAGAGATGATGAGGACCAAAACAAGTCACTGAAAGTAGAGATGAAAGATCTTGAAAAAGTGTAGACTAAAAATGGTTAGTTGTAACATACATTTTTTATAGTTATTAAAAGCTTAAAGTAAAGTGCACTTTGAAACTTAACAATGAAGGGCTTATTGCTGGCTTTTCAGACTTCTCTCATAAGTTAATTTCAAAGTGGACTGCCAATATAGAAGAGCCATAAAAGACACCACAAAAATTGAGTACCTTGATAATGTGATTTCCTTCTGGTTTCTGATAAAGTTTTATTCTTCTCTTCTTCTGTAGCCATGCCAAATCTTCTAACATTTCACCACTGAAGGATGACTCCACTAGAACACCCTTGTCACAAATACTCACTAGTTCTTTTTTTTGTTTCTCTACATCTTCACCTTTTGAATGAACACAGATCAGGAACTGATTGCTTGACTCTGAACTCATCAATGTAAAACTCCTTTCAGAAAAATTTTCAATTAAACTCTGTTCAGGAAGAAGCTGAAGAGTTAATTCTCCTAGACATGCTTTCCAGGAATTATCGAAGCGATAGGGAGAAATCACAATATTCAACTTTTCAGACAAAGGCGAGAAAATACCAACAGTCTCTTCTTTTTCAATTGGTTTTGAGAAGCTCATCACTTCTGAACACCTCTTCTTATCTCTGTGAGCCACTTCTTCTTTTAGACTATCACTCAGAATGATGCAATGAGCAGAAGAGGTATCTGAACCTGGGCAGGGCTGCTCTTCATCATCACTTAAGGTGATAATTTCATTCCTTCTGTCCTCATGCATATTCCAATGAAGCTGCTGTTGCTTTTTCTCGTCTACCCTCACTGGAGGAGCACGTTTCCGTCGGCTGCTCATTTTCAAGTTTTTTTTCGTTGGTAACTGTGAACTCTAGAAGACAATTGAAACAACAAGAGGTATACCAAGAGATGATTTAGTATTTAAGGGTTACCCAACGAGAAACTCAGCATAAATTCATAGCCAATACACATAATATAAAATCTTCAGTGAGATAAATAAAAAGCAATAGTAATTTTTTACCAGGTCAATATAACTAAGGAATGAACATATTAATCATAATCTCATGTATCAAATAAATTCTAATGGTTTTACTAATCTTTAATGTATAAATTTAGTAAAGGCAATTTGTTGTATAAAATAAACTGTAGACATACATGTAATAAGCAATATAATAGAAACATAAATCTCTCAGTCCCAAGTAATTTAACTGCCCCTCAGAACGAAGTCTAACAATACTTAAAAGAGTAAAGCAAAATCTAACACAAATGTCCAGCATCAAATCTAAAATTAGCAGGCATGCAAAAAAAAAAAAAAAAAAAAAAAGAAAGAAAAGAAAACAGAAAAATAAGACCCATGACAAGGAGGAAAAAAATCAAAAGCCCCAGAAATGACACAGATGATATAATTAGCAGAAACAATCAATCAAACAGCTACATAAATATTCTCAATATGTTCAAGAAGGTAAAGGAAAACATGAACAAGACAAAGAGATGATAGATATACAAGTGAACCCTGTAGAATTTATGCAGATGGAAAAGCAACTTCTGAAACAAAAAACACATTGTATGAGATTACCAGCAGATTAGAAATGGCAAAAAAAAAAAAAAAGCAGAATAAGCTTAAATGGTGGAAACAACAGAAACAAAAGGAATTGTCAAAAATGAAGCTGAGATCAGCAAAGACTGAAAAAATAATAAACAGAACATCAGAAACCTACTGGACAATGTCAAGGAGTCAAACAGCATAAAACTGGAATCTTAGCAGGAAAGAAGGAAAAGGATGCAAAATACTTTTTGAAAAAATCATGCATGAAAATTTTCCAAATTCTATAAAAACCATCGACCCAGAAAAACAAGAAGCTCAATAAAACCCAATGAGGGCAAACCCAAGGACAATCACAATCTAAGGTATGCTGTAATTGAATTACTGAAAAGTGAGGGCTTCTCTTTAGATATGCCATATTTCTCTGGTTTAGACACTTCTCCTACCCTACTGTTCTAAACTCAGCAAAACATCTTTCAAAACAAATGAAGGTGAAAAAAAGACAAACAAAGGCCAAAAGCACTTATCAGCTGTATACCTATAATCTAAGAAATGTTACAAGAAGTTCTTGGGTAGAAGAAATATGACATCAGATGGAAATCTGGATCCACATAAGGAAATAAAAAGCAAAAATGAAAAATATGTGTATAAATATAATAAACTTTTTCTTGACTTTTAATTTCTCTAAAAGCTAACTGACTATATTTTTATTGTGAAAATTTTCAAGCATATACAAAAACATAGAAAATAGTATAATCAAAGATCTATACAATGTTCTATGTTTCTGAACTGGAAGACTCAATATGTTCAAATGTCAATTTCTCAGTATTGACCTATAGAAAAGTAATCCCAATCAAAATTCCAACAGGTTTCTTTTGTAGGAACTGACAACCTGATGTTAAAATTTATACAAAAATGCCTACAATACAGAAAAGTCAATATAATTTTAGAAAAGAAAAAGTTTCATCAAAATTAAATATTTTGGTTCTTCAAAAGATACTGTCATCAAAATAAGACAAGTCATAGACAGGAGAAAATATTAGCAAATCAAGTATCTGATGAAGGATATGTTTGCAGAATATACAAAGAACTGTCACAAATCAATATTAAGAGACACTTAATTTAAAAATGGTCAAAAATTTTTGAACAGACATTTCACCAAAGATGACCTATAAGTGTAAAATAAGCACATGAAAATATTTTCACCACCATCAGTCATTAAAGCAATGCAAATTCAACCCAAAATCACAATGAGATGCCCACTATATTAGAATAGTCACAAATTTAAAACACTGAGAGTATGGCTCAAGCAGAACTGAACCATTTGAACACAGTAGAGTCACTTTGGAAAAGCTTATGAGTTTCTAATAAAATGAAATATAACTTACTATACAGCCTAGTAATCCCTCTCTTAGGTATTTATCCAAGAGAAATCAAAACATAAATCCACAAAAACTTAAAACTTAAATGTTAACAACTTTACTATTAAAAGTCCCAAACTGGAAGAAAATCCAAATGTCCAGCAACTGGTGAATGGACAAACTGCAGCATAGTCACACAAATGGAATACTATTCTGTGATAAAAAAAAGAAACAAGACTTCTATAAAATGACATGAACTGTTAGAGCATTATGCTAAACTGAAGGAAGCCAGATGTGAAAGACTATATACTGTATGATTTCATTTACATGAAATTCTTGAAATGGCAAAAAAACTAATTGCAGAAAGCGATTAGTGGTTACCAGGGGCAAGGAAGTAGAAAGAGGTGACTGATGGCAAAGAAGCTGGAAGGAAGGCTTTGGGGTAACAGAAATGTTCAACATATGATTGCATAGTATATACCTGTCAAAACTCATCAAATTACATATTTTAAATTGTTGAATTTTTTAATATATAAATTATATCTTAAAGTTGATTTAAAGAGCAAAAACAAAGTAGATGCATGATTTATAAATTTTAATATTAAGTATAACTTTATTCTAATAAACCTGAAAAATCTAGATAAAATGAGTAGTTTGTTAACAAAATACAAATGAACAAAACTGGCCCTACAAACAAAACATGAATAGACTAACAACCATAAAAGAAACTAAAATAATATTATTTACTGCCTAAGATCTATCCTCCTTCCTTGATGACTGAAACTTTATTTAGGAACAAGGTAGCCCTGTGATTCGAAGGAAGGTTTCCTTGGCAGATCCAAGGAAGTAGTTTCTATCTGCTATTGGCCAAAGCAAGTCCAATAAGTTAGTTATTAGCTGCATGTGGATACTTAATTTTAAATACAGTTATGCATTGCATAGTGGGATTTTGTTTGATAAGGGACCAAATATTACAGTGGTTCCATAAGGGAGCTGAAAAATTCCTATGGACTATTGACATCACAGCCATTGTATCATAGTTCATTACTTTATTTTTTAGTAAATTTAGCCATAGCCTAACTGTAGTGTTTACAAGGTCTACAAAAGTGTACAGTAATGCCTTAGGCCTCCACACTCACTGAGAGCAACTTTCAGTGTTATAAGCAGCATTCATGATAAGTCTTCTATACCATACCTTTACTGTACCTTTTCTATATTTAGATATGTTTAAATAAACAAATACTACTGTGTGACAACTGCCTACAGAATCTAGCACAGTAATAAACTGTACGGGTTTGTAGCTTAGGAGCAGTAGGCTGTACCATAGAGTCTAGGTGTATAGCAGGCTGGCAGTACCATCTAGGTTTGTGTAAGTATACTCTAAGATGTTCACACAACAAACTTGCCTCATAACATATCCTTATCATTAAGTGATATGTGACTATACATAAAATTAAATGCTATTATAAACTCAGCTCTTTGGTCCCACTTGCCCCACTT
The DNA here is from genome assembly GCF_048565385.1 of Saimiri boliviensis. Taxonomy (NCBI): domain Eukaryota; kingdom Metazoa; phylum Chordata; class Mammalia; order Primates; family Cebidae; genus Saimiri; species Saimiri boliviensis. The sequence goes on along the minus strand of NC_133452.1, from coordinate 23,963,346 downwards.
CAAGTGCTCAACAGCCCTTTGTGACTGGTGGCTACTGTACTGGACAGTACAAATATAGAACATTCACATAATTGCAAAAAGTCTATATATCAAACAGTGCTTAAGTCCATCATGAGAATTCTATTCCCTTAGCTAGTACTTCACTTAAGAATGTGCAGGTGATGGATTAAAATCGATCCTTGGCTATGGTTACCTACTTTTAAAGTGTGTTAGCCTAGCTTATCTTGAGGAATATTATAGAAAGTTCTTAATTTCCTAAGTGTTTATGTTTGTGTTTGTCCAGTTCTCCTCAAAGCACAAGCTGGAATACTGAAAGTCGGTCACTCTGCTAGAACTTTAAAAAGTTAGGCTATACCAGCTTATCAGTTAACTACTGCCACCAACATGCTGTATAACACACTACTCTAAAGCTCAATGCCTTGATACAGCAATCATAATCATTTCTTCTCACATATCTGCACATTAGCTGAAAGAGGCTGATCTAGGCTAGGTTTCTGGAAGAGCAGTTTGGGTCTGCTTAATGTAGTTCTTATCCCCACTCCTTGAATCAGCAAAGTAACCTAGGAATGTTCTTTATGGCAATGGTTGAGGTGTATTCGTGCAAATCCAATCACACGAGTAGTTTCAAAGTGCTTAAAAACCACAAAGGTGCCACAGTGACCAAAACAAGTCAAATCCATGGACCCAATGTCAAGTAGTAGAGAATTATACTACACTTCTTTACTGGGTGAAACTGCATATGGCAAAGAACGTGGATTTGGGGGGTGGAGGCATAAAGGGGGTGGAGGAAGGGAATTAAGCCAGTTACACAATGTACCACACTAACCATAATAATATTAATTATTGTGGAATAATAATAATATTAGTTACTGTGGAATCATGAACTCTGAAAACCCAAAAACAACTGTCTAGCAGTCTCACATTTGCAAAGCAATGTGGCTTACAGATGAGAATGCAACACTTTGAAGTCTTAAATTCATTCTAATTCCAGTTTTGGCATTTGCTAACTGTGTGGCACTGGAATAGCTATCCAGTCTTCTGTGCCAGTTTTCTCATCTCTAAAATGGGCATGATAGCAGGATTGTGGTTAGAAGTAATTTAAGTACAATTGTGCGGTACCAGAAATTTGGCCTGTATTCAAATGGTAGTTGCTAAAATCATCATCCTGAGAATACTCTAAACCAGCAGTTCCCAACTTTTTTGGTATCATAAACAGGTTTCATGGAAGATAATTTTTCGATGGACTGGAGGAGAAAAGTGGGAGGTGGAGGGGGTGGTTTAGGGATGAAATCGTTTCACTTTAGATCATCAGGCAATAGATTTTAATAAGAAGCGGGCAACCTAGATCCTGTGTATATGCATTTCACAGGAGGGTTCATGCTCCTATGATAATCTACTGACTGTTGATCTGGCAGGAGGCAGAGCTCAGGTGGTAATGCTCGCTCGCCCACAGCTCACGTCCTGTAGTGCAGCCTGGTTCTAACAGGCCATGGACTGGCACCAGTCGCCCAGGGTTTGGGGACTCTTGCTCCAAACTACATTTTACAATAACCAAACTTTAATGTGGCAAAATGGGGGACCACAGATCAGTGCTTCTCAAACTTGACTGCACATTAGAATCATCAGAGAAACTTAAAAAAATCCTGATGCCTAGTCGACTAAATCAGAATGTCTTAGGGAAGGACCCAGGCACTACCCCTTTACTTTTTATAATCCCTAAAAAATTCCAGCGCGCAGCCAAATTTGAAAAACCTTGTTATGGATAACCAGCTGCCTACTTAAATCCACTTCTTTCCTTTCAAAAGTACAGAGTAGTTGAGAAATGGCTGCACAGCTTAGCATGGTCCTGTGACCAGTCCTAGCTAATGGAATGTGAGAAGTAATATGTGCCATGTTTCTTAGAATAATTTTTGTAACAGACATATTACCAAACCAGAAAACATTACTTCAACTATTTATTCTGTTTTCTGGTAAAATCCATCTAGTATCTTTTAAATTATGTACACCATTATAATTTGCACATTCCTTCAGATGTTTTATTTCAACCTGATTCTTCCAATACTAGTGCCTAAAGGTACTTATCAATGATACTGATAAATTGCAGACAAGTAAATACCAGAATTTCTAGCAATGCTCTCCCTTTGTCCAGTTCTTAACTGAGTAAACATTCATAATCAAAAAATCACCAAACAAACAAAAAGCTCCTGGTTTTGGTTGACTCTTAAGACAATCTCTATTCAGAGTTAACTTCTTGAATGAAAGAAAATAGTATTTGGTCAAAAATACTTAAGACTAAAATGCTATTTGGCTACTAGTAAGTCAAGTACTAGTGAAACTCTATACTAGAAGAAATTCCCATATTCGTCTAGCTTTCTTCATACCTTAGCAATCACAACTACTTCTTCCTCCTTAATCAGCAGTGTTTGGGTAGAACATGATTATGTGAAGTTTTATACATGGACCACACTTTTATTGTCTTGTATTTAAATGTAAAAGCCTTTTGCTTGAATTGCTTTTATGCCTGTTTCCATCCCAGTCTTTCCTGGAAAGTCTTCCATGACTAGAGAAGGTGAGTTAAGGGCCCCTCTTTCTTCCAGCCAACTGTTACAGTGCTCACTTTGAAAGATGGGCGAGAGTAGTTTCACATTCAGTGTTGTACTCCTAATGTTGTACTCCCAATGACCTTCCTAGCAGGTCAGTGCTAGGAAGTAAAGACATACTAAAAGGGTGAAACAAAGATCTCTAACTCCATGGATATATTCCTTCCTTTTGAGGACCCAATGGTACTTTACTCACATTTCTTTTTGGAGAATTGTCTCTTATCCAGATTCTAGAAGACTATAGGTAATGTGAAACTATTCTTTCGTATTTCTGAGAAAAATGAAATCTAATGAAATACTAGAATGAGGCAGGGAAACCTGACTGAACTGTATCTTTTAACAGAAAACAAGGATGGAATCCCAGAAAAATAAATGTAAAATGTTAAATTACTAAGAAAATCCAACAAATGAATAACAAACTTTAAATTCACCTTTTTCCCTCCAAAATATTATTTCCTCTTTAAAACATACATACAAATCCTGAATTACAACAAATCCATGGTAGACCTTGGTTCAGGCTATCAAGGGCAAAAGGGATTATATACTTGCCATATTTCCTGTCCAAAGGGTTGTTTTATGGAAGCAAAGCCCACTCCTTACAAAGTACTAGGAAGCTCTTAATGACCCAGGATGAACACAATCTTTTCCCTTTCTGCAGAAATTCCAGCAAGGTGAAGTACTTTCATCTACTGAATGCTAAAATACGTTAGTTACATACACTTGGAAAATGTCCTTATAAGAAGCTTTTTCACCAGCAAACTGTTTCCCCTAAATCTTACTAGCCTAAACTCTTAATAATAAAAGCTTTGTTTTAATAGTTCTACAAGTCCAGCTCCTTTCGGGTGTATAAACAGGATATATAGGAGCATCTCTCAAAAGTAAATTACTTTATTCTCAACTACCAGCTTACTGGTTAACTGGTCCTTCAAAGCTCCAGAAAGTGCAGGTTAATGAGCACAGATATAATTATTACAATACTGCTCAGGACCTCCGTCTCTAGCATGTTTCCTAATCATAAGCCAATAGTTTTTTTGGTGATAATACAGATATTATGGATCATTTCTATTCAAGAGAGTTTCATCATTCCTACTAATGCCCACTGGAATAATGTAAAATAACACTAATGACTTTAATTGCATCTTATTTTGCTCAGATAAAGCCCCAAGTTCCTTAAGTAAAAGTTGGAAGGCATCCCACATCTCTTATTTCTATCTCGTGCTAATGTCAAACTACTTGGAAAAAGGGTACATGCTTCCCGGTCGTTATTTAATAATACTGTGTTTATTATACAGTGACCATCAATCATCAAATAACACCCTACTTTCGTTCCTAAACCTAGCAAGTGCCAGTCACACTGTACAATGTGAAAGGATGATTCTGAGGTTGAACGATTCGAATGTAATTAATCTGGCTCCAAAGGTAACGGAGAACTCCGAGTCGGACTGAGAAGCCTCCGTCTCCCCTTTTACTAACACAACGCCGCGCATAAAGAGGGGAGGCGGCGTCCCAGTTCCAGCCTGGGGGACAGATCTGCTGCGCACAGTGATACCCATTCAGTTATCTTCCTAGAGACCCACAAGCGGCTCCCGGAGACCGAGCGGGGCTGTCAGCGCCGGATCCCTCCCAGCAGGCCCAGCAGACAAGCGACCGCGAGGCCGGAGAGCGCGACGACGGACCCCGGTTCCTAGAGTGTGGACGCTCGAGACACACCTCAGGCCCCGATACAGGGGGAGAAGCACAGCCTCCTTTCCCACTGCCCCACTGTATCCCGGGAGAGCCGCGGGGGTCCGGGGCTCGCTCGTCCGGGATCGAGAAGGGGTGCGGAAGACTCGCGCTGCGACTCCCTCGCAGTCCTCGAGCTTCCCGGGCTCCAGGACAACCAGAGTCCTCTCTCCCCGGTCCGGAAGGCCAGAGACGGCCTCCCTCCTGACCTCTGACCCCTGACCCTCCACCCAAGCGCCTACCCAAGCGGGTTCTTCGAGCCTCTTGAGTCCCTTTGCACCAGGCCTGCGCTCCTCTACGGACTCCGCAGATCACAGGCACGCATTCGCCACCCACCGAACAGCCGCTTGAGGTCGGCAGGAGAGCTTTCTGTGGGATCGTGTAGGGGTTCCCGGGGAGACCCAGAAACCACAGCGCCTAGCTGCCGGGCGCGCGCAGCAGCGTGGGGTCAAGGCGAATGCGCGCGTCGGAAAGCCCGCCCCCTTTTTCCTGCACTGGCTTCATGAGTCTCTTCTGCGCAAGTCCACACTGTTAAAAAACCTGCTAAGAATACAGCGGAGTCTCGCGATAGCTCTGCCACACACCATTAGAAAATACAGCAGGGAAGCCGGGCGCGGTGGCTCAAGCCTGTAATCCCAGCACTTTGGGAGGCCGAGGCGGGTGGATCACGAGGTCAAGAGATCGAGACCATCCTGGTCAACATGGTGAAACCCCGTCTCTACTAAAGGTGCAAAAAATTAGCTGGGCATGGTGGCACGTGCCTGTAATTCCAGCTACTCAGGAGGCTGAGGCAGGAGAATTGCCTGAACCCAGGAGGCGGAGGTTGCGGTGAGCCGAGATCACGCCATTGCACTCCAGCCTGGGTAACAAGAGCGAAACTCCGTCTCAAAAAAAAAAAAAAACAAAACAAAACAAAAAAAAAAAAAAAAAAAAAAACAGAAAATACAGCAGGGGCTGGATGCCCGAAGTAAGGGGCGGGGTTTCCGGCTGTGGGGCGGGGCTCCCCTGAAGCGAAGGCTGTGTGTGCTTCGTAGCTTTAGTAAAAAGGCACGGGACCGGCGTGGTGGCTCACACCTGTAATCCCAGCGCTTTGGGAGGCCAAGGCGGGCGGATAGCCTGAGGTCAGGAGTTCCAGACCAGCCTGGCCGAGAGAGTGAAACCCCGTCTCTAGTAAAAATACAAAAGTTAGCCGGGCCTGGTGGTACGCGTCTGTAGTGCCAGCTGTTCAGGAGGCTGAGGCAGAGGTTGCAGTAAGCCGAAATCACGCCACTACGCTCCAGCCTGGGCGATTAAAAAAAAAAAAAAAAAAAAAGGAAGAAAAGAATTCTGCAAAAGCATCTATTTTACTGCTAGAAAGCAGCCACTAAGTAGGTACGAATAAAGCTGCTCTCCCTTAAAAATAGACTTTAAAGGAAAATGTGAATAAATATTCTAAGATGAGAGAAACTATTAAATATATTTGTTGCGTTGGAGCTGGCCTTCCACTGTTGGTCTTTTTACCTCACCTCTTTCTCACAGAAGTGAGCTTAACATTGGAATAACTCTGAGAGGCTTCAGGGTCAGGAGCCTGTGAAATAACCCTAAGGAAACTCATTGGGCACTCAGATTAGTGCCTAATAGCAGCGTTTCTGCTGTGGAGGCCTCCACCAGGAAGAAGATTAAGACTCAGACTTAGATGACTCAGAAGATTAAGACTCAGGCTAAAATGTTAGCATTTTTTAGCAATAAAATATTTACAGTTAAGGTATATACTTTTTTTTTTTAAGACATAATGCTATTGCACACTTAATACACTATAATGTAGTGTCAGTGTGGGTTTTATATACACTGGGAAACCAAAAAATATCCTGTGACTTGCTTTATTGCAATATTTGCTTTACTGTGGTAGTCTGGAACAAAACCTGTGATATCTCCAAGGTATGCCTATAGATGGAAATAAGTTACTTTACTACAGGATTTATGAGGCAAGCTAAGAAAAGTAGTGCTAATGCTGGAACTTTGGCGAGTAGGGTCCTCCTTCCTTGGCAAACCGATCATTTTATCAAATACAGGGTGATGTAAAGTTGCTTCTCAATGTGTAATTTTCAACTTGTTTTTAATCATTTATTGTGCTGCATAAGGTTATCTTTGATAGTTTTATGTCACCTCTCATCATTGGAGAAGAGAATTGGGCTCAGAGTTTGGCCGAGTCTATCCAACTAATGCTAGACAGAAATTTTTAAAAATAAGCACAGCAGGCCGGGCACCGTGACTGACACCTGTAATTCCAGCACTCTGGAGGGCAAGGTGGGCAGATTGCCTGAGCTCAGGAGTTTGCGACCGACCAGCCTGGGCAACATGGTGAAGCCCAGCCTCTACTAAAAAAATTCAAAAAAATTAGCCAAGCCTGGCAGCATGCCCCTGTAGTCCCAGCTATTTGGGAGGCTGAGGCAAGAGAATTGCTTGAACCTGGGAGGCAGAGGTTGCAGTGAGCCAAGATTTCACCACTGCACTCCAGCCTAGGCAACAGAGCAAGACTCTGTCTCAAAAAGAAAAACACACACACACACACACACACACACACACACACACACAGCATCATTTCACCTTTGTTCACCTTGATTGGAGTGATTTCTATACATAATCATGGTAATACCTATGCAAGAGATTAAACTTCAGATCCAGTTGTCTGTTGTATAGAGATGCAACTTCCAACCATAGAGATGGAATTCTGTACACTACTGTTCAATGATTATAATGAAACAAAATTCTTTTAAATTTTCTAATGTTCAATTTTGTATTTACCAAACGCTCTGCATATTCTTTGAAAAATTTCTCTATGGAATAATATTTTCAATATTAGAATCATCAGAGCTAATTTCAGAAAACATGGTTCATGATTGCACCTTGGCCCTCTGGCAGCTCCCAGCTGTGAGACACCTGTTCACCCCTGAGTACACTGAGTTCATCCACCTATTAGATGCTAGTGATCTAATGACATTCTGCAAATCAGAATGGACTGATTGGACATTGTGCATCTTGCCAGCGAACAACTCAGTGTTTGTGCAACTAAGTTCATCTGCTCCTTCTTGAAACTATGATATGAAAGCAGTCAGACCACTTTCTTCCTTATATGATCTCACTAACTTTATAGATTCATTTTCTTTTGGGGACAGTGGCTTTATTCTAGCCATACCCCCTAACTGGGGCATCTGTTTTACAAATGAATATTCTAAGTTGTTCTCAAGGAGGAGGGCTAGTTGAGAGAGACAGTACAGGAGTTAATGCAAATTTAACTCCCTTTGGGGACAGAAACAGGATAAATGACGATTTATCAGTGAAGAACTTTATATTTTGCTAAAACCCTTTTATGTTTGTTTTTCCATTTGACTCCTAGACTAGTAATAGGCTTTTAAAATTTCCATTTTACAGGAGACCAATCTGAGACTCAGAAGTTTGGTAATTTGCCACAATTTAGCTGTAAGAGAACAAGAATACCTAACACTCTTGATTCTTCTATCTAAGCTATTGCCTCTTATTACTAAATTGTGTTGTCTGTCAAATAAAAATAAACAGCTTAGTCATCAACCTTACTAAGTAACCATGGGCAAACTGAAGTCAACAGGTGTGTCATTACTTATTGACACAGGGTTTGTATATCAACAATAAGGATCATTCAGTATCAACACTGTGTTCTCCTCAATAGATCATTAACAAAATACCGAGAGAAATGTATTCCATATTCTACTTAACTTTGCCTGCTCTCTGGAAACAAAGTAGATGGCCACCCAGTATGATTGGGGATTCCCAAAGATGACTCCTTGTTGCCAGTTCCTGCTACCAACCTGTCTTGGGACTGCTTTCCCTTCTCCTGACAAAATGAAAATATTAGGATCAAAATCACTATTCTGGAATGAATTACAATGTCCAAAACCACTGTTAAAATGTGTGTAGTAGCAAAAAAAAAAAAAAAAAAAAAAGAGTTGGAAGAAGAAACAAGGTCTTGGAAAACTGGTGTTACCAGGAGTCATCAGCTATGATGAGGGAAGTGATATCGAATCAACTAAACAAAAAATGTTACCAAGGGTTGGCCATGCTTTCCAGGAGAATGAGCAGGACAGGAGAATATTGGGGACAGGAGGTGTGCGAACTGAACACAAATCCTCATTTTTAGAACTTTACAGCTTTTCCCTAGGCTAGACCTGGGTAGATTTAATTTTTAATTTTCAATTTTATTTTTCCTTGATGATTTACAAGTTGGATTGGTTTCAAAGTCCAAAGTTTGTTCTGTCTCCCCTGCTGCAAGTTCAACCTGCAAACTAAAAACTCAAGCTGTGTTCCTTCTGCCTCCCAGAACTTGTAAAGCAAAATTTGTAGTCTGTACGCAAAATGCTGCATTGAACAGGAACCTATGACTGTGTCTGTTTTAGGTGTGAATAAAGCAACTATGTAAATTAGGTAAAAACAAGAAGGTTGAAGGTGAATCTGCTGATAAGGAAAGATGGGACATTATGTTCAGTGTTTATCAATGAAGATAATATAATCTGTATCATAGGCCCTCTTTTCCACCATCCCAATTCCTCCCCACCCTCCATACCCAACTTACTTTTTCCCGTAAGGCATGTTTATTTTTTTTAAATTAATCTTATCAGTATGGTCTTAGGCATTAAGGAATAGGAATATTGTAGGTGACTGTTAATGTTTATGACTGAGTAATATTTATTATGCAGTTTTAAAATCTACAAGTATTCTTTGAGTATTTCAAGGGTCACTATCTTGTGCCATTTTGAAGTACGAAAATAGTAGATAGAACTTTCAAAATGAATCGAAGATCTCAAGAAATCTTACTCATAATAGTGTTAACATAAAGTGATGCTTGCCAGGAAATGAAGAGCCTTTCCAAAGCTTCCATCCACTAGCAGGGTAGCACCATACTCAGACTTCAGCATTTGTGTGTTGTTTAGGTCACCTTGGGACAATGACAAAATTAGATCTGGATTCCATTTCCTTTAAGCCCTGTTGAATTTCTGAACTCCTCATTATGACTTTAAATAAACTCTTAAATACCACACAATAGTAGTATATAATGACTAATTATGTTTGTTTATTTGTTTGTTTGTTTTTTGGGACAGAGTCTCACTCTGTCTCCCGGCTGGAGAGCAGTGGCTCAATCCTGGCTCACTGCAATCTCTCCCCCCACCCCCCTCCCCAGTTCAAGTGATTCTCTTCCCTCAGCCTCCTGAATAGCTAGCTGGGCTTATAGGCATGTGCTACCATGCCCAGCTAATTTTTATGTTTTTTAGCAGAGACAGGTTTTCACCATGTTGGTCAAGCTGGTCTCAAACTCCCAATCTCCAGTGATACGCCTGCCTTAGCCTCCCAGAGCCCAAAGTGCTGGGTTTACAGGTGTGAGCCTCCGCATCCGCCCTAATTACGTTCTTATGCTGTAACACCCCCATGTTGACTATGAGCTCCTGGGATTTCACTTTTTTAAAATTAACGATACCATCCGACCATCTAAGGTAACTCCAGTGAAATTAATACAGAGACAACCTGCAATACAGGTTGAGTATTTCCTAGCCAAGGGCATATTTCTCAGATTTCTCATTCATTTCCCAAAGAATGAATCAGACTTTGCAGACAGGTTAAAATCTTTGACCCAACACTAACTAGCTGCATGTCTTTGGGCAACTCATTTCTTTTTGAGTCACAATTTTAAAAGTATAGTGGGAATATAAACACCTACTTTGAGCATATTATGTACGTATATAAATTTGCTCGTAACATCAGGTGGAAATTTTTTTTTGGCAATTTTCAGAGCTGAAGCTCAGGAAAAAAAAAGTCTCATGGTCAGGGTTTTTCAACCTCAGTGTTACTGAAATTTCGGTTCAGATAATTTGTTATGATAGGATCTTCTGTGCATTGTAGGATATTTAGGAGCAAACCTAGTCTCTACCCACTAAATGCCAGTAGCAACCCCCTACCACAGATGTGACCATCAAAAAATGTCCCCCAAAATTGCCAAGCATCCTCTGGGGTATAAAATAGCCTCTGGTTGAGAATCACTGAGCTAGATACTTGTAACTTTGAATCCTCAGTACCTACAAGATTACCTTGCAGACAGTAGGTGTTTAATAAATGTTTGTGTTAATGTAAGTGTTCACAACTGGATTTTGTTGGCAGGTAAACACCACTGATACAGACTTTGAAATTTTCCTATTTGGTTGGAATATTCAGATACTTTGGCATTGTGTCCACCCTTTTTTCTTTTAAGTAAAATTTACCTAAATTACACTTATCTTTCCTAAACAGATCTTGATAAGTGAACTGAGCTTATTTACTCTTTTCATATGCTTTTCTTGTATATTTCCTAATGTTTCATATTTACTCACTAAGTTATATACTAGATACTGTGATGATTCATTTTCTATACCTCAGCCAATGTCAATAATAATCCACACAGTGCATCTGACTTTGATGCAATTTCACATGTATGACATGACTTCATTTAAATATTTTATTTTCGTAAGTTACTATAATTATTGTATCAATATAAAGTTTTTTAAAGCTGGCATCTTTTAAAAAATCTTAGATTATTAAATTAATGGATATTTTTGATTAAAGTAATTTTCATGTGGACAGAGAAAAAGTATGATGATTTACTCAGGATTGAAAAATCTTTGGAACAATATGGAAAATTTACATTTACTGTATTGGGAACCATAAATATATTGTGTTATCCTGAATTCTAAAAGGACACATTGAAAAATTGTGTTATAAATTACTAAAGCTGGAATATTGTGAACATATCAATAAATATTTAATATTTATAAGTAATTAATATCTAAACAATAATTAATATTAATTAGTATTGTCTATCAATAGATAATTAATATTAAACTAACTTCTGTAGCAGTAAATTTGGTGGAATATGGAAAAGTATCTAAAGCTACTCTCTTTAGAAGTAACTTTGTTAAGATTTTTATTTTTGCTTGATTCTATCTTGGAAGGTTGCTAATAGTTTATTTTGGGGGGGTTATCTAAGGGAGGAGTAAAACTCCTGGCACGTAGGAGGCACAGAGTAAATTTCATTGTTCTACTCTCCATTCTTGACTCTTCCCAGCCCTATGTCTGCTTGATGACCAAGTTCTGACCATGAACTTCCATCATTACTCCCATTATCCTAGTTCATATTGCCTTAGTCCATATTCCCACTGGAGTACTGCAACAGCTTAAATGGTCACCCTGCCTCAAGTCATGTGCCTCTCTCCTCCACTCCTTTCCACATGTCAGCATTATTTTTTAAAACATATCTATATCTGACTAAATTATTTCTTCTACTTACTACTATTCAATGGCTCCACATTTCCTTCAAGACAAAGTCTAAATTCGCATGATGAATAATGCATTTTCTGACCTGGCTTTTACCTATCTGTCCTTCTTTATCCCTCATTATGTTCTTGAATTTGTGCTAAAATCATACTGGGTTACTTGAAACTCCTCTAACAGTATCTCCTCTCCAGGTAGGTATACATGCTTCTATTTTGTCTATAATAATCCCATCCATTGTCAGGCATGGTGGCTCATGCCTATAATCCCAGCACTTTGGGAGGCCGAGGCAGATCATGAGGTCAGGAGATTGAGACCATCCTAGCTAAAATGGTGAAACCCTGTCTCTATAAAAAATACAAAAAATTATCAGAGTGGTGGCACATGCCTGTAGTCCCAGCTACTCTGGAGACTGAGGCAGGAGAATCACTTGAACTTGGGAGGTGGAGGTTGCAGTGAGCTGAGATTGTGCCACTGCACTCTAGCCTGGGTGACCGAGTGAGACTCTGTCTCAAATAAATAAAATAAAGTAAAATAAAATCATCTCCTTTTTTGTTTTCCTGGAGTACACTGTGGAGGTGCCTCTCATGACATTTTAGGCACTGTACTATAATTGGCTATTTACTCGTTTGTCTCATTTTTAGTAGATTGTAGGCTCCTTGAGGACAAGTGATATGTCCTATTTATCACTGAATCCTCATTAACAGAGAGCCAACTCAATCAATAAATTTAAGCTCTTCTTTTTCTTCAGTTCCAGGTTAGCATCAGAGGACATATTTATTGTGAACATGATATGTTCACCTTGATTTTCTGAATTCTGGAGGTTAATGTCAAAGATGGTAAAAATGATGCTGATTATATTGAGTGACCTTATATCCTATGTGTGAGAGAACTGCCTGTTGGAGGGGCTAACCTGTTTGCATCTGTCAAAATTATACTGTCAGCCTAGCTGACTGCTCTGTGGAAGGAAATTTTTATCTTAAAATAAAAAAAATGTGGGCATCTCTAAGATAGTACTGTTCAATAAAAATATAATGTGAGCTGCATATGTATTTTAAATATTCTAGTAGCCAGATTTAAAAAGTAAAAAGGAACAGGTGAAATTAGTTTTATTAATTAATTTAAATAATAAATTTTATTTAACCATTATACTCAAAATATAATAATTTTTATAATTCCATTTTTATTGCAACATGTAATCAAAATAAAAGTTCTTAATGGGATATTTTATATTCTTGGTTTTTGTACTTGATCTTTGAAATATGATTTATATTTTATTCCTATAGCACATCTCAATTTGGACTGTCCGTTTTCAAGCACTTAAAAGCCACATATGGCCAGTGGCTACCATCTTGGACAGTGTAGCTTTAGAAGCTTAAGTAGAATATGTCAACTTAGAACAGGACTGCAAATATTTCCAGGGTTTTCCTTCAGAATCCTTGATGCTGAACTGAGATGTCGGCCCCTTAATGAAGGAGAAAACTAATGAACAGGAGGTCACAGAGCTGAATAATAAGAAGAGTGACGAAATATACAGTAATGGCATCACAGATCTGATACTTCTTAAGAGGCAAATCCAAACAGAGAAAGTTCTCTTAATCATGTTTGACTAAGGGCCAGATGGCCTGATGTAGCACTTTCTAGACTGTATGAGATGCCAAAAAGGGTCCCAGGGAAAAGGGTTAAGTGGCTAAATGTGTCTGACTAATAATAGGTTAAATAGGTGGAGCTGTAGCAGGTGTTTTTTCCTATTTGATTTGTGATAATTTTAAAAATATATGTATATTTAAAATTATACAAGTAGTCCATGAATGTATTCACTTAAAAAATTAAAATATGAAATCTCTCCTAGATGCCTAATCCCATTTCCTACCCAAAATGTGTGTCATCCCAAATTTTGTTGCTGTATTGGAAAAGATCTTTCCAGATCTTTTCCTATATATTTACGAACACACATATGCACTTAGAATTACTTACAGTGAGAGCTGGTTGTCCAAAGGGAGCTGGAGTTTTAGAGGGATTCAGCTGTGATCAGAAATGACGTAACAAGCAGGGAGGGAACAGGTGAGAAATGGTCTGACCTGTCTTCCTGTCTTCTGCTGGTATCTCCTGATGGCTGAATGTAATGGAAAGCCAGCTGTGATGCAGCTCATGTGATGAGTTTATAGGAATCAGTCTCTCAGGGAACCATTTAGGGCAGAGAAAGACAGAAAATGTCTCTTGAGATGGACAAGAAATGGAGACTAACCAACTATCAATATTATTATAGCCCCCCCCTTTTTTTTAAGATGAAGTCTTGCTCTGTCAACACAATTGGAGTACAGTGGTGTGATGTCAGCTCACTGCAACCTCTGCTTCCTGGGTTGAAGTGATTCTCCTGTGTCAGCCTCATGAGTAGCTAGTATTACTGGCACAAGCCACCATGCATGGCTAATTTTTGTATTTTTAGTAGACATGGGGTTTCACTATGTTGACCAGGCTGGTCTCAAACTCCTGACCTCAAGCAATCCACCCTCCTCGGCCTCCCAAAGTGCTGGGATTGCAGGCGTGAGCCACTGCTCCCAACCTAGACAACTGTCATTGTTGTCTTTCAAAGTTGCTACACCAATTATTCTCCAGCCATCAGTGTGTGAGAATACTTGTGTCCCCATAGAGTTGCCAATACTTGAGATAAAAGATTCCTAGAGCTTTTCTAAGTTATTTGACCTCAGAACTCTTTGTTTTTCTAAAATACTAGTAATATCTTGTTGACAAAATATATATTGGGAACCATCCATTTACTAGATAGAATAGTCTTTGGGACCATCGACTTAATAGCTGTGTGGCCTTGGTCAAGTTCCTTAGCTTCTCTGAACTTCAGTTTCCAGAAATTCATAATATCTACTTTGCAGAGTTCTTGACAAGATTAAATGTACTTAGGACAGTATCTGGCCCATAGTAGAAAGAGAAAGTGGTACCTAAAAATAGGGATTGGAGGAAGAGGCCATGTTTTTACTAGGTTTCTAAGGAGAAATCTCTTTTTTGATTCTTTTTTTTAATTGCATTTTAGGTTTTGGGGTACATGTGAAGAACATGCAAGATTGTTGCATAGGTATACACATGGCAGTGTGATTTGCTGCCTTCCTCCCCATCACCTATGTCTGGTATTTCTTCCCATGCTCTCTCTCCCCAACTCCCTACCCTCTCTTTTTTGATTCTTAAACTTTTCTACCAAAATTTCCCTATGGTCAGAGAAAGGTCTGCTATGCCATAGGAGCCTAAAGATGTGGCCTGTGAAGCCATCTAACACACTTGTGAAATGGGTTTTACCATTTAAAAATCATATAAGTAGGCTGGGCACAGTGGCTTATGCCTGTAATTCTAGCACTTTGGGAGGCTGAGGCAGGTAGATTGCTTGATCCCAAGAGTTTGAGACCAGCCAGGGCAACATGGCAAATCCCCATCTATATTAAAAAATAATGAAAAGCACATACATATTATGTTCAAATCAGTAATTTATTCATTTTCTAAACTACAACTTTATGTTTAAAAAATACTATTTTTTACATGAAGTCTTTGGGCAAAATTTGTGAAAAAGAACATATGCCTTCTTTATACTGTAGTTTCAAAGTAAATGGCTAATTATGCTACATATGAGGAACTCAGCTAGAAGCAGTGCTGCCTTATTTATTTAAAAATTACTTCGGAGCATATATTGAATATGAGGCACCATGCTAGGAACTGGTAATAAAATGGCAAACAGACAAAAGTTTTCTCCTTGAGAAACTTAGATTTTAGTTGGTATAGGCAGATAACAACAAGCAACTCAACACAGAAGGAAGATGATTAAATGATATTTACTCTGAAGAATTTCATAAAGAAGCCATATAATAGGCTGGAGTGGGCCTATTTTAAAGATGATGGTTAGAAAAGGTTTTTCTGAGGAATTATCATTTTAGCTGAGTACTAAAGAGTGAAAATGAGCCAGTTACTCTAGGCATTTTTAGGCAAAGGGAGTTGTAAGAGTAAGGGTTCCATGTGGAAGAAGTTCTTGGCATAAAGAACAGAAAGAATCTGTTTTTGGCACAGTAGATACTTGAGGTAGTATCATGTGATAAGGAATGAGTAAGGCAGAAGCCAGATCATGTCAGACTTTGCAGGTCATGGTAAGGCATTTGAATATTATTCTATAGGCAATCTAAAATTTTTAAGCTGGGAAGTGATGTGATTTGAATTTAAATATCATTTTGTCTGTCATATAGATAATGGGTCAGAGAGGCATAAAAGAGGAAGAGAGGGACCAGTTAGAAAGCAGATTGGAAGAGTGTAGAAGGAGCAGGTAGAGAGAAGTAGGTGCATTTAAAATATATTTGGGAGACAAAATGGACAGAATTTTGTAATAGAATGGATGGAGGGTGATGAGAAAAAGAGGAGTCAAGGATGACATAGTTTTGAACTTGAGCAAGTTGAGTCAAGGGTAGTGCCATTTGCCGAAATGGAGAAGATTTGGAAGAGAAAGCTTTAGCTTCTTTTTGGATACATTAAGTGTAAAATGACTGTTAATATATCCACAAGGGTATCTCAGGGAGTAGACAATTGTATATAGGTAGAAGGAGTCATTACCCCAGTGGGTCTAATCACTTGGAGGGTTTGTTAAAACATTGGTTGCTGGGTGCCACCCTTAGAGTTTCCAATTCAGAAGCTCTGAAGTGGGAGCTCTGGAAAATGTGCTTTTCTAACAAGTTCCCGGGTGATGCTGCTGCTGCCAGTCCTGGAGCCACGCTTTGAGAACCACTACACTAATGTAAAGTGGATGAGATTATCTAAAAAGAGAATGTGGATAAGGGAATGAAAAGGACATGGCATCAGGCCTGGGACCTTCAGAATTTAGATTCCAGGACAGAGAATTCCCCAATTTTTGATGTTATCTTCTTCCAAAGCTCAAGTAAACTTATTTCTCTGGGCTCCTAACAGCTAGAAAAAAACAAGAAGTTCATAACTAAAGTAATAATTGAGGAATTTTAACAGTTTGAATGACCCTTATCAAAATGATTTATTTGTAATAAAATCAATATTTCATTACATTTCAATCCTTTCAAAATAATTTATTTATGTAGGAGACCTTTTAGCCAAATGATATGAAAATGGCCAGAATTTTTTACTTGCCCAAAACATTTTTACCAGAGATCTTTTGAATTTTTATTTACAAGGGGGTGGGAGATAACAATTTCCCTGTTTTACCAGTGACCAGTGAAGAAGTTCCTGTTGCTTTAATGCCTGTTTTCTGCCATGCAGAATATTTGTTCAATTTCTTTCAAGTTGGATGTGATACATTAAAATCAACCCAAAAAGCATAGATTTGTTTCCTTAAGGGGGATAATTCATAATGGATATGCTGGCAGAAATGAAATATTTAATTAACTACTTAAAATCAAATCATCTGTGATTATTACACTGATTACAAAAGAAATATCATCTTATGTAGTATGGAATATTTATGAAAGTGTGCTTTCAGTTATTTTGAATACAGATATGCATTTATAAAACATTTCAGATTGATTAAAATTTCTCTGCCTTAAAGGACTAGTTTTAGTTATTAAATGTCTCATTATCCTCATCCCTTTGATGGTGCACATTTTGAGGAGTTCTAATAGAATATTTCTAAAGTGACTGCTGGCTATAAAGAGTCATTAGAAAATGT
Source organism: Saimiri boliviensis (assembly GCF_048565385.1). Taxonomy (NCBI): domain Eukaryota; kingdom Metazoa; phylum Chordata; class Mammalia; order Primates; family Cebidae; genus Saimiri; species Saimiri boliviensis. The sequence goes on along the minus strand of NC_133452.1, from coordinate 23,946,036 downwards.
AAGATATTGAAATGGATGATGGGGAAAACTATATTTGTAGATGTAAATAAACATTGCTTTTAGATTCTTGCACCATATGCTTTATTTTCTAATTAGAGATAAGTGTAACTACATAAAATCAATGAAAAGTTTCATTGCTGTTATCTCTATTTTATGTGTTATTTTGCTATTTCGATTTTCTTTTTAAAACTTGGTATATTATTAAGTCATTTGTGGCAAGTATCAAAATACCAGTCTAGACAGGTTTCCTAACTTAGTCTGAGCTTGTCCTTATAATCTGATATCTTTCAATTTCTTGAGAAATGGGGATGCTTTGCACTTATGGGATCAAGTCTTACAGGAAAGTGTTCATCATCCACATTTTGAAGAAAAATGGTGTGGCTTAGTAGAGACCCTGCCTGAAAGCTATAGGAGGCCTTGTTAGCTTAAAATAATGCACAGAAGTCAAAATACACATAGCCAATTTCTGTATGGAGTTGAGTTCTTTGCTACTTAACTGCTAATATAATGCCAAGGAAAATATATGAAGTCTAATTGGCAGAGGCACTGTAGACAGGCACAGTAAGAATACCAGCAATATGGGAATAATTTAGAGACTACAGGAAATCCACACCTCTTTCTCTATCTCTAAATTCTTTCCTCTGTTCACAGTCTTTCAATGGTTTCCCATTTCAAAACAAAAACAAAAACAAAAACAAAAAAACGAAACAAATCCGAATGGCCTATAAGGCTCTAAATGAACTGGTTTCCCATTTGCTTTCTGACTTCATTCCCTGCTGGTCTTTCCACACAAAATGACTTTCTGGCATGTCTTCAGTCACACCAGGTACCCACAAGCCCTAGGGCCTGCCGTCAGATGTTTCCTCTGCTTGGGACACTTTCACAGATAAATTCTCAAGAGTAACTCCCTCACCACCTTCAAATCTTTGTTCAGACGTCACCCTCTCAGTGAGACCTGAATACTCATTAAAGTTACATCCCATTCTGTAGTGTCCACCTTACACTTTTGCTCCCTAACCTACAGTTCTTACTTTCTAAAGGGTACTTGTAGCATATTATGTAATTTATTTATTATGTTTTGTGTTTATCTTCTGTTTCACCTTGGTAGAAAGAAGTCAGAGGTTTTCACGTGGTTTGTTCATTGATGTATCCTAGTCACTTAGAAAAGTACCTGGCATATAATAGGTACTCAGTAGATAGTGATTATTGGTAAATTCATAATAAAAATAATGATGGTCACTTACATTTACAATAGAGTTTTAAAAACACATTTACTTTATTTTTAGAATGTTCTAGTAAATATGAAACTATCTTGAAGAGGGTACCCCAAGAAAACCAGGTAGAATGAGATTTATCAGGGACAGCAGAACCCCAAGAGACTGGGAGAAAGGGTATATATGTTTGACAAGCAATGACTCTGCAAAGTCCAATACACCCAGATGCTTGTGTGCAAAGTAGTCAGTTGAATTAATGATTTGTTGGTCAGGGCTATAGAAAACAGATCATTCCAGAGGTGAGGTTAAGAAGGCATGAAGAGTTAGTGTTGCCTAAATCACAATTTCATCTATATCTGTACATTTTTTGGACATTATAATCAGAGAATATCGTGGTTGGTTGGTAAAGACAAGAGTTAAGAAACAGGAAAATTGGTTTACTTTTAAATCATGCACAGATTCTTTTATATGTGGTTTATGCATTTAGCATGTAAGAGGGAAATACTATTTGGTAAGCAATTTAAGAATAACAACCTAGGGGAATAGATATACTGGAAGACTGGGGCCTTTCTTTCTGAATGGACACATTTTGTCTGTGATATATGTAGCCTAATGATTCTTTTTTTTTTTTTTTTTTTTTTTTTTGAGACGGAGTTTCGCTCTTGTTTCCCAGGCTGGAGTGCAATGGCGCGATCTCGGCTCACTGCAACCTCCGCCTCCTGGGCTCAGGCAATTCTCCCGCCTCAGCCGCCTAAGTAGCTGGGATTACAGGCACGCACCACCACGCCCAGCTAGTTTTTTGTATTTTTAGTAGAGACGGGGTTTCACCGTGTTGACCAGGATGGTCTGGATCTCTTGACCTCGTGATCCACCCACCTCAGCCTCCCAAAGTGCTGGGATTACAGGCTTGAGCCACCGCGCCTGGCGCCTAATGATTATTCAGTGGCGAGAGAAAAAAGAATCCCAAACCAATTTTGTTTTTGAAATATTAGCAAATTTAGCTTGAGAATAACAGCATTGGAACTATCTGTCTTACATACCTGTGGGAAACAAAAACAGCTTCAACCTTCTTCAACAAACAAATATTTTATTTCTCCCTGCAAAGATAAAATCTCCAACCAGAGAATAACCATTTACTTTTAGCTGCAATAACTAGACAAGACTATAAAGCAAGTAGACAACTGGGTTAGCTCCCTTGGTTAGAAAGAGTTAATGCTATATTTTATAAATTCTACCTGTGGTTATCTTTCATACTTAATCAGTTTAAAAAAATATATCTTAAACATAATGAATTAACTATTGTTCTTTTGGTATATATGAGACTAAATTTAATTTTTTAAAAAGCTTTTCCTTGAAAAATATACATGACATAAAACTGTTCTTCTGAGCTATTCTAAAATGTTTTGTTGCATTTACACATAAAGCAAATTTTTTAAAAGAATTAGAACCATGTAGTGGTTCTATAATCTATACTATAATTAGAACCATGTATAGATATAATAATCTATACCTCTGCAAAGACAGATGTTCAAAGTATAGAATTCTTTTTATATAATAACCTTGATAACCTTTTTATATGATAACTTTAATTCCAAAAGTTGGTCTAACTCTAACTTTTCCAATTGTAATACACCTTTTATAATTTTATTTTTTCGTTGAATCTGTATTCCCAACTCTAGGAACTAAATGTTGAATAGCTTGAAAATAAACTGTTTAGTTATTTAAAAACAAACAAACAAAAAACAGTAGTTCATTCCCAGTCCCTTGAAGTCACCACTGTGAAAGACAATTAGACCAGTCAATAATTATTATTGAAAACAGTATTTAGCCTCACAATGGTAGAGAGATGATCATCAAGACAGAGTATATTTGCATGTCCTGATATCTGGAAGGAAGTTATCTAGAAGTAAATATAATTTTTAAATAAAAGGGATATTCTCACTCATAGGCGGGTGTTGAACAATGAGAACACATGGACACAGGGAGGGGAGCACTACACACTGGGGTCCGTTGGGGGGAAATGGGGGAGGGGCGGGGGGTGGGGAGGTGGGAAGAGATAGCATGGGGAGAAATGACAGATACAGGTGAGGGGACGGAAGGCAGCAAACCACACTGCCATGTGTGTACCTATGCAACAATCTTGCGTGTTCATCACATGTACCCCAAAACCTAAAATGCAATTAAAAAAAAAAAAGACTGCACACCAAAAAAAAAAAAAATCCATGTCTAAATAATTTAATGATGAATTTTTTAAAGCATGAATTGTCTTGGTTATGAAGGATTTTCCATGAAATTAACAGAATTCCTGATGAATTTTGGCTTAAATAATAAAGCCAAGAAGTCTGGAAGAAAGTGGCTCCATGTTTGCTGTAGCAGTTGGTCAGTACATTTCGCTTTGTTTGCACCTGCACATTTTAATCAACCTTCCCTTCATGACCTCAAGACAGCTACAGGAGCTCTAGGCAGCAAAACCTAGAGCTTTTTTTTTTTTGTGGCCCTGCCCGTTTCTTTCTGCTTGAGATAGGGCAGGGCCACAAAACTTTCTTCTTGCAAGATGTTTGTATCTTGAAAAAAAATTTTCCAAAATGTTTCCAAACAGACTTTATTTTAGATCTCATTGATTGTAACTGTTTCAAATGGCTACCTCTAACTCCAAGGAATATGGGAAGGCAAATATGTAATGAAGGAGAATAGGAAAATTGGATTTCTGTGACTGGTTTATATTAATCATGGGTCTTTTTCCAGGGCTAGCAAAAAGACCTACCTTCCTTCATGTCAAGAAATCTTAGCTATCTGAAAACAACTGAGATTCCGTTAACTAATACTTGACAAGATTAGCAAAATTCTTTCCTGCTGCCCCCAGCTAATGGCTATGACCCGAAGCTTAAAATAAAATAAAAATATATTCCTTTGATTACTTTCCAAGACCTACCAGCAGTTGGGGCTGGCCGTCATTCTTTATGGGTCGTTGAGATGTCCAGTTCCGAGAAGAGTCTCTGACACTGTGCACCTGCCCGCTCATTCATAGTCATTATAAAGGAGAGGTAGTGGGATTTGGAGGAATGCTGTGATTGTGAGCAAAGTTCATTCTCTCCTCTCTCTTTTCTCAAGGCCACAGCAAGAAGAAGATCGACATTTCATTTCTTGAATGATATCCACTCATGTCTACCTCTTAGATTTCTTGAATCCTTTGGTAGCATAGACACAAGTAACCAAATAAGCTCATAGAAACTACTTGTTGCATTATTTAATTTTTCTCTTCTCCCTTGGAATATATGCTTATTATTTGGGATGATTTCATTGACTCCTGTACCCAACAGTTTTGAATAGTTTTGTGAGGCACAGGTATTAGAGGTTAATGATGATACAGTTGAGTGCTATTTGGAACTGTTTCAGATTGGGACTTAGGGGTATCTGGATTATCTCTTCTCTCCTTCTTCCTTCCCTAAGGATTTCTACACAAATCACATATCTAAGCAACAATAGCAGAATGGAGACCCAAGAACCACATCATCAATTACCAGGCATACTTCCAGTTACACTTTGGTAAGTAGAACTGGGGTATGCAACTTAGACTCAAGCCCTAAACAGTGATCATATTCTATTTTCTTCCATTCCTCAGATGGTTCAGGTATGCTCAGTCATGATGAAATCAGTACAGTGAAGAGGCAAAAACAGATGTTTCTGTTGATAGAGCCATAGCTCTAGCTTGGGTTAGGATAAGGATGTAAGAAGTTCTTTGAATCAAATATAAAATTAAATTTTAAAAGGAACAAAATGAAGTCTAAAAATTTGGAATCAGACTGTCTTAATAACAAAAAGCAGTAAAAAGATTATGTAATCTATATAGGATAGTGAGAGAATAGTTCCTCAGAAGGAAAAGGAAGTTAAACAAAAGAGATTTGGTATAGCTCTATTTTTAAAAAAATTTTTATCTTTGTAACTCAATGAATTCTCCAATCAACCAGTCACATAGGTCTGTTTATTGTGTTGTTTTTATGTCAAATATATGGTTGTTATGTCTGTTAGGAGTGTATGCTGTTATATAAGCATATATTGTAAGGATTTATGAATTAATTTATTATTAGTTAGAAACTCAATATCTAAAATAGAAAACATATTAAAGGACAGCACATTATTTAAATGGATACACATGGGAACCCTGGACCTGGCCCATTAAACCACTTTTTTCTCCTAGGCCTCCAGGCAGGTGATAGGAGGGGCTGTTGTGAAGACCTCTGACATACCCTGGAGACATTTTTTCCCATTGTCTTGGATGTTAACATTCAGTTCCTCATTACATATGCAAATTTCTGCAGCTGGCTTGAATTTCTCCTCAGAAAATAGGATTTTCTTTTCTACTGCATTATCAGGCTACAAATTTTTCAAATTTTTATGCTCTGCTTTCCTTTTAAAACTGAATGCCTTTAACAGCACCCAAGTTACATCTTGAATGCTTTGCTGCTTAGAAATTTCATCCACCACATAATCCTAAATCATCTCTCTGAAGTTCAGAGTTCCACAAATCTCCAGGGTAGGGGCAAAATGTCACCAGTTTCTTTGCTACGGCATAACGAGAGTCACCTTTGCTCCAGTTTCCAACAAGTTTCTCATCCCCATCTGAGATCATCTCAGCCTGGACCTTATTGTTCATATCACTATCAGCATTTTTGTCAAAGCCATTCAACAAGTCTCTAGGAAGTTCCAAATTTTCCCAAGTTTTCCTGTCTTTTTCTGAGCCTCCCAAACTGTCCCAACCTCAGCCTGTTACCCAGTTCCAAAGTTGCTTCCACATTTTCAGGTATTTTTTTCTGCAACACTCCACTCTACTGGTATCAGTTTTCTGTATTAGTCTGTTTTCATGCTGCTATTAAAGACATTCCTGAGACTGGGCAATTTACAAAGGAAAGAGGTTTAATTGTACTTACAGTTCCACATGGATAGGGAAGCCTCACAATCATGGCAGAAGGCAAGAAGGAGCAAGTCACTTCTTACATAGATGGCAGCAGGTAAAGATACAGAGCTTGTGCAGGGGAACTGCTGTTTTTAAAACCATCATATCTCATGAGACTTATTCACTGTCATGAGAACAGCATGGAAAAGACCTGCCCCCATGATTCAGTTACCTCCCACTGGGTTCCTCCCACAATATGAGGAAATTCAAGATGAGATTTGGGTGGGGACACAGCCAAACCATATTAATAGTCATTGATTATTGTAAAATATTTGGAATATGTATAAAAGTCAGTGTTTAAAAAATATTTATTGAATGAATGAATGAATGGGGGGCATTTTGCTTTTAACCATTCAGTGGACTGACTCCTAGACTTCCTGGTGTTGTGTCTTATTATGTCTGAGACAAAATTTGAGCTCTTCCTATTGAAAGAGACAATTAGCAATAAGTGTTCAAAGCAATTTGAATGCTTTAAAAATAACACATTTAAAAAAATAACATGTATGCAAGACAGAAATAGGAGTACACAGAAACCCTTTTATTTTTAAGCTTCAAAGTGAAATCTATAATTACAGTAAGGACCTGACCCCAAATTAAGAACTGAAAATACTTAGCAACCAGTCAGAAGAACAACATATATCCAGAAGCTGTTTTCTTTAGCAGACTGTTTCTATGTTGAAATCTGTAACTGGCAAAAACAAAATAGAAGAAAACTACATGTGGAGAGGAAAATGGCCAATTGCAATTCCTCTGTATCTTATAGACTTGTACTTCCCTTGTTTTATGTATCCTGGAGCAGAGTGTCAGAACTTGGTAAAATTTCTGACTTGGAAATCCTAAAAAAAAAGAGCAACTACAAACAAAACCAGATCATGCTGATTTAGATGTAAACTTTCTTGGAGACAGTAGATAGCACAGATGACCCTCCTCAGTTACAGCAACACTTGACTTTATCCCCGAATGTAAGTCCTCCTTTTCTTCCAAGCTAATCTTATTTCCCATTCCTGTAATGCCTTTTAGCTCTCAAATATAATATGCCCCATCTGGAAAGCTGTTCTCCCTGAAAAACGTGTATCTTTTGACTAACTCATGTTTTTTTTCCCCTTTAAAACAAAATTCAAAAATTCCTTCATCTATCAAGTAATCTCTGACTGATGTCCTTTGACTAGGATCTACTGCTAAGTGTCATTTTAGTTCCTATGTGTTTAAGAAAATATTTGTCATTCATAGTGATGTTGCTTTATGTTTTTCTTATGCTTTTCTGGCATTTTTATATTTGGAACTCTTATGTGATTTATAACAGAATACCTCAAAAGTAATATTTCAGAAGAAAAAGTGATACAGGTAATTTGGTTTTCTAGGATTATCTTATCATTTGGTTAGCACTAAAATGACTTGATTTTGCAGGCATGCTTCTGAGAGTATATTAGAGTAGTGGTTCCTATCTGAGATGCTGGGAGCACTAGAGTATTCTTAAATATCATTTCATGGTCTATCAGAAAAATTTATATTTTAAAAGAAGTCTGGCCAGGCATGGAGGCTCATGCCTGTAATCCCAGGACTTTTGGAGGCCAAGGCAGGCAGATCACTGAGGTCAGGAGTTTGAGATCAACCTGGCCAACATGGTGAAACCCAGTCTCTACTAAAAATACAAAAAATTAGCTGAGCATGGTAGTGCACATCTGTAGTTCCAGCTACTTGAGAGGCTGAGGCAGGAGAATCACTTGAACCAGGAACATGGAGTTTGCAGTGAGCCGAGATCACTCCATTGAACTCCAGCCTGGGCGACAAGGTAAAACTCTGTCTCTAATAATAATAATAATAATAATAATAATAATAATAATAATAGAAGTCTAATGGAAGTTTTGTTTCCTGAAAGGCCACCATTTAGGCTAAAACCATTCGTTTCGGTGCTACAGGATGTTTTTTGCATTGTTGTAAACGAAGTGGTGCAATTCTTTGCATCCATGAGGGTAATATAAAAGACATCTTGGTGGTGAAAGGATTGGTTACCATTCAAATAGACCCTCCTCAGGGCTTTGCTTATAGGTAGCACATATTCCACAGTTTGGATATCCTATATATGATAATTTATATTTAAAAAGATGCTTTGACCCAATTTTTTTTCTATAAATACAACAATTAGAATTAGCAATGTGACTTTAGACTGCTTTCTTAAATAATAATTGTCACATATGTGGTGTCTTCTGTGTGATACACAGTCTTTGGCACTGTTCATTCACAATCTCACGAATCTTTAAAACTATTCCATGAAGCTATTGTTTGTATTTTAATATTAAAGAGATGGAGGTTGAGAAGACATGAGTAACTCGTTCAAGGTTAACGAGTAAGTAAGCAGAAGGGCTAGGATTTGAAAGCAGATCTGTCTGAATCCAGAGTGCTTACTCATTCAACTATTCTTTCTTTCCTGGAAAAATAAATAGACAAACTATGATTAGATTTAGAAGATACATAACATGCAGACAAGAGAGTTGTCCTGTTTGCTCTAAATTTTGTGTGTGTGTGTGTGTGTGTGTGTGTGTTTTTTTTCCCATGGGTGGTTTGTTGCTTTTCTATCAAGAAACTTGATCTTAATGACATTTTTTGCATTTTCTGCTGCTCTAAAAGCATTTCTTTATCTCTGACTTTCCCTGGATTTTGAGTTCCTTAGTTCATGAGTCATGATTTTAGCCTCATGTTCTTTCTAACTTGTGATTCATTATATCTGAATCATGTATATAACATCCTATTTCTCAGTGATGTTTACAAATTGTTTTTTTCTCCTCTCAATGAAAACTGAAAGAACAGAAAGTAAACAAAAAAAGTATTATTTGGTCTCATTCAGTATTGGAGCAAGCTTTTACCACTGCAATTAGGTCCTCTAATAAGGTCACAGTTGTTGGATGACTAACATACCCATGGAAGTATTTATTTACTACCCAACACTATGATCATCATGTGCTATACTGTCTTTTCTGATCTTTTCCTCACCAAGTCATTATTTCTAGGAAATGTAGTTCTATTTTAAAAATGAAAGTTTTCAGCTCATTTTGGGCTCAACTGTTCTTAGTGTTTGTAACAATCTGCTTTCTTCTGCCTTCTTTCAGATTAAGTGAGTCTTTTTTATGATTCCATTTTATATTCACTTTTGTCATGTTAGTTATTCCACTTCTTAAATTTTTAAATGATTATGCTAAAGTTTGTAATAGACATTTTTAACAGTCTTTCTTCAAATAATATTGTAACACTTCAGAGTGCAAGAACCTTAGAAGAATATACATCATTATATTTCCATTTTCTCCCTCCCATATTTTGTACTGCTGCCATACATTTTCCTTCTACATTTGTTTTAAACCACCCAATACGTCATTCCTATTTTTATTTTAGACAATTATCCTTTAAAGATATTAAAATAAGGATTACATTTCTTTTATAATTGTATTTATTTTTACCATTTCTGGCATCTTTCATTCCTTCGTGCAGATCCAAATTTCTATCTAGTATCATTTCTTATGCCTGAAGAATTCTCAACATTACTTGTAGTACAGATATGTTGAGGTGAATTCTCTCACCTTTTGTTTGTGTGAAAAAGTCTTTATTTTTTCTTTGTTTTAAAAGATATTTTCCTTTGGTGTGGAATTTTAGTTGACAGTGTTTTATTTTTTTTTATTTTGTGCTTCAAAGGTGATCTTCATTGAATTTTGGCTCCCTATTTTTTTATGAGAACTATTCTGTCATTCTTTTATTTGTTTTTCTCAGTATAATGTTGCATTTTTGTCTACCTTTAAGACTTTCTTCTTTTCTTTGGTTTTAATGTGCACAAATATGTTTTTCTTTGTGCTTATCTTTCTTTGGGTTCCCTCAGCTTTTTTAAATGAAATTTGTTGATTTTCATTAAATTTTAGCTTGGGCCAGTATTCCTTCATATATGTCTTCTTTTTCATCCTCTCCTTCTTCTTTAGCTTCATATGTGTAGGTGCTTTTGATGCTTCAGAGCCCATGGATACTATATTTTTTCCTTCACTTGGTTTTTTCTTTGCATTTGAGTTAGAACTCAACTGATCTATCTTCAAGTTCACTGTTGTTGTTTTTCTAACTTTGTTTTGTCCAATCTGATGATGAGCACACCAAGGAATTCTTCATTTCTGAATATTTTTATTTATAGATTTTCTATTGCATTTATATCTTCCATTTTTCTCCTGATAGTTATACTAATCTATTTGTATAATTGTTCCAACATATATGACATCACTGTGTTCGTTTACTGTTTTGTCTCTAGACAGTTGGTAATTTTTTTTATTGATTTCCTTTTGTTTGTGTGTGTCTAGTAATTTTTTAAAAGAATACCAACATTATAGCAGTAGAGACTGTTGTAAATAACATTTTTGCTTAGAAACAGAAATACTTTTCTGTCAACAGAAGATTGAGTTGATATAGTCAGGAACTGAACTGGATTTGATTTTGTTGTTACTCTACCTATCTTTAATGCTGCATAGTCTTTATATTACTCTGTTGCTTTATCTTGTGATTATTGTGAGACCTGGAGTGAGAGAGCATCGTCCTTTCTATTTCTGCTGCACACTGAGCTTTGAGCAGGCCTTTAACACCTGTGTCTTTGAGGAGGTCTCTCTCCATGCTTACTCCTTCAGCAGTAGACTACTGCTTCTTGTTACTTGATGAAAGAGGTATGGTGGTAACTGTTTATTTCCTGTTTCAGTTCTCCTGAACTAACCCCTAAAGCTGAGTGCCTCCACTTTGGAAGTGGGGCTTCTTCCACATACAACTCACTTTTAATGACTTGATTTCTTGATAAGGTCCCTTTTGAAGCTTTAAAAAGTATAAAGGGTCATATTATATAATCATTGGCATGCACTTAAATTGTTTTATCCTTGTCAATAATTAGAATCTGAATTTCAATCTCTATCACTCTGGGTGGTGTCAGGTATACAACTAAACCTCTTTTATTTCTACACCTGTTTTATTCTTGGTCTTTCTCCATCTGCCTTTCTCACCATTTTCCATTTTCAGTGCCTTAACTTGGAGTTTGACCAATGATAGAAAACAATATATGGATTGGTACCACAAATTGCATACATTTCACCCTGGATTGGATGCTCATTGTGCTTCTAAATTTTCCTCTTCCAAGTGCCTACTTATCTCAGTGGTATTTCTGCCTTCCCTGGCTCCTCCCAGACATTCTTCTAGGAACTAAGGATGTGATCAAACACAATCATTGACCTCATAGAATTTTCAGACTAGCACTGGATATTAATTGATCAGATTGAGCAATACCACTTTATATTTGCCATCCCTGACTTCAGAATAGCATTTCCTGCTTTTCTTGTACCCAGCTGTTGTGGTCTATTAAGTGTCGCTTTAATTCAGAAATTTTATTTAGCTGGAATTTTACACTCCTCCTCTTCATTAAATGAGAGTGGGTGGATTGTATTCTGGAGTGTGTGTGTGTATGTATGTGTGTGTGTATGTGTGTGTGTGTGTAACAACAGAGAGAGAGAGGGAGGGAGGGAGAAGAGAGTGAAAGAAGGAGAGAGATAAAGAGAAAGAGAGCAAGTGAAAGAAAGAGAACGTGTTATAGATAAGACGGACTTGAACCTGTTAATATGCTGAAGAGGGACCAGTAAACAAGGTATAATTTGTGCACTTGGTACTTTTGGGAGAAGAGAGGTAGAACCTAAGATATTGAGGAATAATTCACCTTAGGAGAAAAGTGGGACACTATACCTCTAAGAAAAATTAAAAGGGAAAATATTTCCTAGATAAAATGAATGTACAAGCATTGAGTAAATACAACTATCCAAATGTAGTAAACTGGCCAAGACAAAGGGGCTCCAGGCCTCATGCAACTTCAAAATTGAATGAGGCGGTAATTAAATCTTAAAGCTCCAAAATAGTTTATTTTGTCTCCATGTCTCACAACCCAGTCACCCTGATGCAAGAGATGGGCTCCAATGAACTTGGACAACTCTGCCCCTATGGCTTTCCAAGGTACAGGCCCCCTCCTGGCTGCTTTCACAGGCTGGTGTTGAGTGTCTGCAGCTTTTCAAAGCACACAGTGCAAGATCTACCATTCTGGGATCTGGAGGGCAGTAGATCTCTTCTCACAGTCCACTAGGCAGTGCCTCAGTGGGGACTCTGTGTGGGGGCTTTGACCCCACATTTTCCTTCTGCACTGCCCTAGCAGAACTTCTTCAAGATGGCTTCACCTCTGCAGCAAACTTCTGCCTTGACATCCAAGTGGTTCCACATTTTCAGGTATCTTCATAGCAGCACTCCACTGTTTGTGGTACGGATTTACTGTATTAGTCCATTTTCTTGCTTCTATGAACAAATACCCAAGACTGGGTAATTTATAAAGAAAAGAGATTTAATTGACTCACAGTCTTGCATGGCTAGGGAGGTCTCAGGAACTTGCAATCATGGCAGAAGGCACTTCTTCACAGGGTGGCAAGAGAGAGAATGAGTGCCAAGCAAAGAAGGAAAAGCTCCTTATAAAACCATCAGATCACTCACTCATGATCACAAGAACAGCATACAGGAATTGCCTTCTGATCTAATCACCTCCCATGAGGTCCCTTCTCCAATACGAGGGGATTACAATTTGGATTACAATTCAAGATAATATTTAAGTGAGAACACAGAGGTAGACCATATGACCTGGAAACCAGGACTATGGTTTTTGTTTGCATGGATTTACCTCTTCTGGATATTTCATATAAATAAATCTTATACATAACAATTTGGATCTGATTCTTTCTTCTGCCTGTTCAAATGTGCTATGCAAACATTTATGGATTTTTTCATTTCAGTTATTACACTTTTGAGCTCCATTTGTTATACTTTTGGTAGCTTTCTTTTATAATTTTTATCTCTTCATTAATATTCTCTACTTGTTGAGACATTGTTATTTTGGTTTCCTTGCACTCTTTTTCAATGGTTTTCTATAGCTCTTTAAATATATTAACTATATTGTGCTTCCAGGGACAGTTTCTGTTAATTCTTTCTGTGATTAGGCCATACTTCTTATTTTTTTATACTTTGTATTTTTTTTGCAAACTGGACATTTAAAATATTATAATGTGGTAACCATAGAAATCGGATTCTCCCCTTCCTCACGGTTTGGTTTTGTAGTTTTCTGTGGGTTTTAGTTGGTTGTTTGGTTAGTCACTTTTCTAAGTTATTTTGCGATTTCTGTATTCTTTGTTGTATATAGTCTTCAATCTGTTTCTTTGGCTTGTACTCAGCTAGTGCTTTGACAGTTTTCCTTAAATGCCTGGCTCCAAAAACAAAACAGAACAAAACAATAATAAAAAAGAAAACAAAAGAAGGAAAGAAGGAAGAAAATGCAAAAAAGAAAATAAAGAAACCCTCTTATACTTTACAGCTTTTGCTCTGTTGGAACACTCCAACTCAGCCAGGGTGCTTACAACTCTGCCTTAGCCTTCACTTCCTGCTTATGCTAAATCTAGACATGAGTCAGTGGTGAAAGCATAGAATGTTCTCAGATATTTTCTGAGTGTGTATTCTGCCCTGGTCATGTGCATGGTTTTCTAAATTTTCCTATTTACGTGGGTGCTTTTCAATGCCCTTATTCCCCAGAAAACTTTCTTTCCTTCTTTTCCTCTCATGCTTTTGGCATGTCTATTGTTTACCTCAACTGGAATCTCTTGCCTCAGGTGGTAGTGGGTTGCTCATTTGTCTTACAATGTTTTCAAAGAATTCCCTTTGCATTACCCCTTTTCCACACTAAGGCATTCCAAATTAGCTGAAACAAAGGCAAGCACCTTGTGTCAATCCTTTGGTAGCCTTCGCAAAGTCTAAAACCAATAAACGCAATTTTTTGAGAATGAGGTTTCCTCTGCTTTCTTGCAAACCAGAGTTCAGAGTCCCACACTGGAAATGTGGGCATCCTACCCTCTTCTGTATCATCACCAAGTTTTAAAGGAGTTGAGCAAGAGCAAGTATAAGTGCTCTAACACTTTCCTACCATTTTAATGCTGCTTTTTTTCTTGATTAAGTATTTGCTTGATTAATATAAGCTGTTATCTGTTCTTTGGAGTTCTGACAAAATTGATTTTGACAGTTTTGCTTGATTTGCTGTTGTTTCTACACTGAAATGAGCCCTTGAAGCTAGCTATCCCACCATTTTTGCTAACGTTATCTCTATAAATGGTTTTATATTTTAAGACTTTTTAAAAAAACCTTTTATTTTAGGTTAGGGGGTACATGTGAAAGTTTGTTGCATAGGTAAACACATGTCATGGGGATTTGTTGTACATATTATTTTATCACGAGATATTAGGTTATCTTTTCTGATCCTCTCTCTTCTCTCACTCTTCCCCTAGTTTCCTTCTTTGTGTCCATAAATTCTAATCATTTAGCTCTCACTTATAAGTGAGAACATGTGGTGTTTGCTTTTCTGTTCCGATGTTTGTGGAGGATGATGGCTTCCAACTTCATCCATGTTTCTGCAAAGGACATGATCTCATTCTTTTTTATGGCTACACAGTATTCCATATATATGTGTATATGTACTGCATTTTATTTTTCCACTCTGTCATCGATGAACATTAAGTTGATTCCATGTTTTTGCTATTGTGAATAATGCTGCAACAAACATGGCATCTATGTGTCTTCAGGTAGACTGATTTATATTCCTCTGGGTAAAACCCAGTAATAGAATTGCTGGGTCAAATGTTAGTTCTGCTTTTAACTCTTTGAGGAATTGCCATACTGCTTTCCACAATGGTTGAACTAATTTACACTTCCGCCAACAGTGTATAAGTGTTGCTTTTTCTCCACAACCTCACCAGCATCTGTTATTTTTTTTTGTTTTGTTTTAATAACAGCCATTCTGACTGGTGTGAAATGGTATTTCATTATGGTTTTGGTTTGCATTTCCTAATGACTGGTGTTATTGTGCTTTTTTATTTCTTATGCTTGCTGGTGGCATGTATATCTTCTTTTGAGAAGTGTCTGTTCATGTCCTTTACCCACTTTTAATTGGGTTGTTTTTCTCTTGTAGATTTGTTTAAGCTTTATATAGATGTTGGATATTAGACCATTGCCAGATGCTAGTTTGCAGATATTTTCTCCCATTCTGAAGGTTGTCTGTTTACTCTGTTGATAGTTTCTTTTGCTGTGCAAAAGCTCTTAAGTTTAATTAGATCCCACTTGTCAATTTTTTCTTTTGTTGCAACTGCTTTTGAATTTTTTTGTCATGAAATCTTTTCCTGTTCCTATGTCCAGGATGATATTGCCTATGTTGGTTTCCAGGGTTTTCATACTTTTGGGTTTTACAATCAAGTTTTTAGCTTGGTGATTTTTGTATAGGGTATAAGGAAAAGGTTCTGCTTCAATCTTCTGTATATGGCTAACCAGTTGTAGCAGCACCATTTATTGAAACGGGAGCCTTTACCCCATTCCTTGCTTTGTCAGCTTTGTCAAAGATCAGATGATTGTAGATGTGTGACCTTTTTTCCAAGCTCTCTGTTCTGTTCCATTGGTCTATGTGCCTGATTTTTGTATCAGTACCATAGCTAACCAGGGAGGTGAAAGATCTCTACAATGAGAATTAAAAAACATTGCTCAAAGAAATCAGAGAAGATACAAACAAATGGAAAACATTCAATGCTCATAGATAGGAAGAAGCAATATCATTAAAATGGCTGTGCTGCCCAAACCAACTTACAGATTCAATGCTATTCCTATCAAGCTGCTAATGACATTCTTCACAGAACTAGAAAAAAAAAAAACTATTTTAAAATTCATATGGAGCCAAGAAAGAGCCCAAATAGCCAAGGTAATTCTAAGCAAAAAGAACAAACCTGGACACATCAAGTTACCTGACTGAAAACTATATTGCAAGGCTATACTAAGAAAAAAAATCAAAAGAATACTATTTTACAGCCTGTGAAAATTTTATGAAATTCAAAGTTTGATGTCCGTAAATATTTATTGGGACATATCTACACTCATTCATTTACAAGTTAGCTATGTCTACTTCAGTGCTACAATAGCAGAGTTGAGTAGTTTTGACATAATGTGGTCTGCAAGCCTAAAATATTTACAATCTGACCCTTTATAGAAAAAAATTGCCAGCCTCTGTTTTAAAGCCTCTGAGCCTCCAGTGTCCTCTCTACCTCTTCAAGCCTCCAAATTGTTGTTATTGACATCTTCTTTAAAAATAATTTTAATTTGTCTCAAATCTTTTTAATTTACTCTACAATGTACTTCTCAATTTGACCCAACCTTCTGCTTAAGCCTTATCTCTCATCCCTTCTCTAGGTCTACTCTAATTACATCACACTTCTTACTCTTTTCCTTAAATGGGATGGTTTTTTTTTCTATGAACGTTTATGCATTGGCATATCCTTTTATTTCTTAGGATACTCCTTCAGACTTTTTAAACCTGTGAAATCCTGATTGTCTGTGGAATAGGTTGAATATTGGTCCTACCCTCCTAAGCTCCAAGAGAGAGGCCAACCTGTAATCAATGAATGTGATCTTATTTGGAAGAAAAGTCTTTGTAGATGTAATTAAGGTAAGGAATTTGAGATGAGATCATCCTGGCTAGGCCCCACATCCAATGACAAGTTTTCTTATAAGAGAAGATTAAGGGGAAAGGACATACAGAGGAAGAGGTGATACGAAGGCAGAGGCAAAGACTGGAGTGATGTGCCTACAAGCCAGCAGCCAACCTGTGCTAGGAATCATGCATGAAATGTGCTCTTCCTCAGAACCTCCAGAAGCAACCAAGTAAGCTAACATATTAATTTCCAATTTCTGGCCTCCGGAACTATGAGAAAATGAATTTCTGTTGTTTTCAGCCACCATTTGTTGTGATTTGTTATAGCAGCCCTGAAAATGTAACACATCCTCTAAACAACCCAGCTCAAATGTCATTTTATGAAGGATTATCTCATTACATGCTCATTCCTCTTTTGTATTATAGCATTTACCACATTTTATTTCAATTTATTTTTTTCAAGTGTTTATCTTCTCTAAAAGCTCTGAACTTGTCTGGGATAAGAATAAGAACTTAGTTTCATTTTATCCCTCACATTTAGCATGATATCTGGTGTACAGTGACTACCCATATTTATTGAATGAATGAATGAATGATAATAGAATATCAGATGACATAGCAAGCCTGGCTTAGAGTCAGTTTATTGGTATTCTATATTTGGTTCCGCTACTTAAAAGTTTGACCACATGACACTTTGATCCTCAACTTGCCCATCTGTAAAGTATGAGAGTAGAACTAAGACTTTTCCCAGCTGTGCAATTTTAAGATGTCTCATTTCTTTCGAGTGATTTCTTTCCTGTCTGTTTCTGTTTTCGTGATTGAATATAGAGAAAAATATCTTTTCGATTCTTCAGGGAAAATAATCACACCTCTAACATTTTATGAGATATATACATATCTATAAATATAGTTTGTTTAAAAAGATTTTAATGGTTCCTCTCCCTTTCTTTAGTTTCTGGAGCAAACCCAGAAATAACCTGATAAAAATATGTGAAAGATTTTCTGTTGTTATGACCACAGCAAACAAATTTTGTGGCTTTGAAAGCTGAACCTGTATGCTTTAATAATGAATCTAGTGTTGACATTAAAATTTTTTCAGGGATACATTTTATAATAGTTATTAATCATTTGAAGTGTACATATTTCACAATAATACAAAAATAGAGGCATATAAAATACATGTAATTTATTATAAAGACAAATACAACTGCAATGTGCCTAATTTATTGTTTGTAATCAGCTCTGAAATTAGTTTTCTTTTGGATAGCTCAAATTATTTATTTTTTAATGGTCTGTTTTTGATATTTCTGTTGTGTCAAAATGCTAATGCATCAGTCCATTGATGATATAAGCACTTGGGTATCCACATGTGAGGAACACAAGTTAAAAGTCAACACAACATGTTATTTGGACATTATTTGCATCAATGAAGATGTACCTTTATATAGGCCCTTCTTCAAAGTGCTGTTAAAACTTTGACTCAGAAAATCACTTGCAAGATAATTACCCCCACAAAGAGATAAGAAAATAGAAATGTCAGTATAGTCATAGAATGAAGGCTAAAAGGAAAACTACTAGATGAATTCGAGTCAGAAGTTGAGAACCCAACTTTACAGTGTAGCAAAGTGTTGTTTTGAAAGGAATTAGGAATCCTTATAAAAGCTAATTAATTTGGAGACCACTTAAAAACCACACTACCTAAAAGGGAAGAAAACCTAGAAGTCCTGTGCATGTCAAACTCGAATCTTTTTTCCTATGCTGTTCACAGAATTCTTTTTCACCTTTCAAATACAGCTTATTTTTATTGAGACCCTATCGTGTGCATGGATCTGTACCATTGATTGCAAGTATAGAATTTGATCTGGTTATTAAAACCAACACTTCTGTAGTCTTTCTTCTTGATTATGTAAGGCATGTACAATGCAGATACTTTCTTGGTGTCAATTAAAGTGGCATAGTTGAGAAGGCATCAGAACAAGCAGCAATCAGTAAAAATCAATGTTTTCTGAAGGCCTCCAAGCAGAAAAGGGGGCTGGAGCTGGGCTTTCCAGGAAGGGAGAGACCAGCATGGCAGGGAGAAGACAAGCCTGCAATAGAGGTAGGAATAAAAGTAATGTTCATGGAGGGAGTGGAGGAATGCATAGGTAAGTAAAGATCAAACATAGGGTACAAGTTAGGTTGGAGAGATCCACATTTAAGTCATCCTAGAAATATCATGTTGTGTTCTATAAAGTCTTATGGAAGAATAAACTATTAATTGAAAGAACCTTATGGGTCTTTGAAGTAAAAAATCCCCTTATGAAATCTCACCCCCCAATTTATAAAATATTGAGAACAAATTATTTGGTCTATTTAGATTTACACAGGTACTGCATATTTAGAAGTCTTCCTATGCAGGTATTAATATATCTCAACAGCATTGATACTGATAACTTCATTTTTGAAGTTGGAATCAACCTTAGTTCATATAATTTTACTCTCATACAGTGTTTAAATTAGTTAATTTTGGCATTTATTTTTTATTAATCTTGTAGCTATACCAGCATTTATATTTTCTTATCTCTTTATGGTAATATCAGTTGATAGGTTAATCTACTGATCGACTGATTTTCTGCACTCTTTCCCAATGCATTCTCCAATGGTAGTAGAAGAGATTCTCAGGAGTTACAGGACTTGAGTTAGGAATCAAGGCCTATGAAACTTCTATATTCCATTAATGTCTCTATTACATTTGCTTTTTTTGCTTCCCGCAACAAGATAACAATTTTCATCTAAAGCTTGAATTGCCTCAGGAATGTGAGAAGAATTAATCTTATTCACAGTAATTGTCAGAGAAGAATGAGGGGAAACAGTTACAGATTTTTTTTTAAAAGGTCATTTTAAAATTTAATGTAATCTCAATCAAAATTAAAAATGGGGAGAGCCTATGTAACCAGCGCTAGCTAGAGTTGAATCAGCAGAAATAAAAATCTGTTGGAGAGCCTGGGCTCTTTCCTTATGATGGTTGCTCCCCTATAAAGATGTTATAGTTGCTCACTTTTGCTGTTGTGGATACATGTACTGAATTTGACACCTACTAATTGGGAGACAAAGGAAGTCTGAATTTACCTTGTAATCCTTAGGCCACAGAAGAATTCTGTCAGGACTATTTAAAAATCTTTCTCCAAGCTGTGTTGTGGACTAAATTATCTTCCCTTCTATCACTGGGGACATTGGTCATTCAAAGCAGGACACTTTTGAGAGTGAAAGGTAGTGTTAAAAAATAAATCCATGAATTAATCTATAAGAGGTATACACTGAATCTGTTCTGGGCAAGCCAGAACATATTTCTGCCCAAAGAAGAAGCCTCTTCCATTATTAATTATCCCAAAATTATCTTCTTACAGCTATGAATATGAGCTACACTGTCTCAAACTCCACCCCGATTCTCTTAAACTCTTAGTTCTAAAACACATATTAGAATTAAAAAACCATAATCAACAAGCTTCCTTCACTCTGTTGTAGTGCTCTCTTTCACTAGAAAACTGATCAGACACATCAGTGGTCATTTGAGGCTCATCTGTGATACTTATTGTAGTGTACTTTGGCTTGGCTCTTCCCTTAAAGACCCTCAAGATAAGCATATTTTGGTCTTTCCTTCGAACCTATCAGATTATTGAGAGAAGCATCTTCTTTCTTTCTTTTCCTTTTCTTGATTTTTTTTTTTTTTTGAAGTGGAGTTTTGCTCTGTCACCAGGCTGGAGTGCAGGGGTGCAGTCTCGGCTCACTGCAACCTCCACCTCCTTGGTTCAAGTGATTCTCCTGCCTCAGCCTCCCAAGTAGCTGAGATTACAGGCACGTGCCACCACACCTGCTAATTTTTGTATTTTCAGTAGAGATGGGGTTTCACCATGTTGACCTGGATGGTCTCGATCTCCTGACTTCGTGGTCCACCCACCTTGGCCTCCCAAAGTGCTGGGATTACAGGAGTGAGCCACCATGCCCTGCCGAGAGAAGCGTCTTCTAACTCCCTTCATAGAAGGTATTAACCAGTTGTTAATTTTCAGAAAGATGAGTAGGGGAAGAGGCCAGAAAAGTGGATGTCATCATTAGCATGTGAGTGTTCATTTAATTTCCTTGTTTTCAGTATGACAACCACACTCAACTATGCCCGATGTTGCCTGTGCAGATATCCTTTGTTTTACCCTTTCCAGAGAAGAGATTTCTAGGTTTTCCTGGGAGGAGGAGGGTTATTTGGCTATAGGGTCAGTGAGGCAATCTGAGGATTTATTTGCTTTTCAAACTTCCAACCCATTCTCTCACTTTGCCTTCATCCTTACCTCTAATTTTAGAGGTAGCTAATGCTACATTTCTTTTTTTTTCTTTCTTTTTTTTTTTTTTAACGAGACACACACTAAAATCTGATTTGTTTATTGCCTGCAACATTTTTCTTTTCTTTTTTTGTTTCAAATACCAATTCAAACCAGGCTTTTTTATACTAAGAAGTTATCTGTTGTTTATCTGATGTTCAAATTCAACTGTCTGCTCATTGCTTTTATTTGCTAAACTTGGCAACCCTATCTCTAGCCCCTGTGAATCGGGGAAGGGTCCAGGAAGCTACAAATAGAAGCCTTTTTTTTTTTTTTTTTTTTTTTTTGAGATGGAGTTTTGCTCTTGTTACCCAGGCTGGAGTGCAATGGCGCGATCTCGGCTCACCGCAACCTCCGCCTCCTGGGTTCAGGCAATTCTCCTGCCTCAGCCTCCTGAGTAGCTGGGATTACAGGCACGTGCCACCATGCCCAGCTAATTTTTTTGTATTTTTAGTAGAGACGGGGTTTCACCATGTTGATCAGGATGGTCTCGATCTCTCGACCTCGTGATCCACCCGCCTCGGCCTCCCAAAGTGCTGGGATTACAGGTTTGAGCCACCGCGCCCGGCCAATAGAAGCCTTTTAAGGGAAGGCTTCCAGAGTGACACACAGTCATTCTTGCCCACATTTCATTGCCTAGAATTTAGTCATGGCCACACCTGGACACACCTAGATAGAAGAACGGCTGGGAAATAAAATTTGCTGGTTAACCAGGTGCCTAACTTCTATAATGCCTTCTCTATAATGCCTTCTATAATGCGATTATAGAAGAAAGAGAGAACATTAGGGGAGAACATTATAAATGTGGGAATATTTAGCAGGCTACCATAGCATATCTTTGAAAAAAAATTTTTTTAGTTTCATTAGTTCTAAATTCTGTCAGAGACATCAATTTCTCTAAATCAGATTTCTGTCGTCTTCCATATTTTCCATTTCCTGTCTAATCACTTAAATCTCTGTCCTTTTCCTTTATATTTGATGTGCTTAAAAAAAATCTATCATTTATCCCACAATTTTCTGCCACATATTTCTTGTTTTTATTTTTTTTTAAATAGAGATGAGGTCTCGCTGTGTTGTGCAGGCTGTTGAACTTCTTCTTTTTTTTTTTTTTTTTTTTTTTTTTGCAGAGGTTGGTGTGGGGTGGGAGGGGAGGGCAGCTGGGATGTAGAAACGTTCCGAACCTACCAGAAGCTCTTCCAAACCCTTACATACCATTAGTCTGTAAGAAAGAATACTCCGACAGAAATCGGCCAGAAGACCCTCTCAGGTTTTTTTCTTCTTTCTTTCTTTCTTTTTTTTTTTTTTTGGTTTGTTTGTTTGTTTGCTTGGTTTTTTTAGAGATAAGAAGAGAGAATGCGGAGGAAAGGTGGGGCAGAAGGAAAGGAGATTAGATTTTTTTTTTTTTATAATAAGAAAAAGAATAAAGAGGAAGAAAGAGAAAGAGGAAGAGAGAGAGAGGATGGGGTATTGCTTTATTGCCCGGGCTAGAATGCAGTCTAAATATGGGTATGCCTATAATTGTCCTTAATAATGGAGAGATAAAAGAAAATGAGGGAAGAGAATAACAAACAAGGAGCCAACCAACATTTCATTTAAACTTCTAAGTTGATATGATGTGGTACTGATAAGAGTGTATATTTTGTGTATTTAAAGTGGAGAGTTCTATAAATGTTAATTACATTTACTTGTTCCAGATCTGAGTTCAAGTCCTGGATATCGTTGTTAATTTTCTGTCTCATTGATCTGTCTAATATTAATGTTGAAGTCTCCCACTATTATTGTGTGGGAGTCTAAGTCTCTTTATTAGTCTTGTATGTCTGGGTATTCCTGTATTAGGTGCGTATATATTTAGGATCTTTAGCTCTTCTTGTTGTTGCATTGATCCTTTTATCATTATATAATGTCCTTCTTTGCTTCTTTTGATCTTTGTTGCTTTAACGACTATTTTATCAGAGGCAAAAATTGTAACTTCTGCTTTTTATTTATATATTTTAGCTCTCTGGTTGGTTGGTAAATCTTTCTCCATCCCTTGTTTTGAGTCTTTGTGTATCCTTGAATATGAGATGGGTCTGGATGCAGCATACTGATGGGTTTTAGTTTTTTATTCAAATTGCCTGTCTGTCTTTGGATTGGGGGATTTAGTCAATTTAAATTTAGAGTTAATAATGATATATGTGAGTTTAATACTGCCATTTAATATTAGCTGGCTATTTTGCCCATTAGTTGATGTAAATTCTTCATTATATTGATGCTCTTTTTGGTATTTTTAGAAAGGCTGATACTGTTTGTTCCTTTCTATGTGTAGTGGTTCTTTCAGAAGCTCTTGTAAAGCAGGCCTGGTGGTAATGAAATCTCTGAGTGCTTGCTTGTTCACAAAAAACTTTATTTTTCCTTCACTTATGAAGCTTAGTTTGGCTGGATGTGAAATTCTTGGTTGAAAGTTCTTTTATTTAAGGATGTTGAATCTTGGTCCCCACTCTCTTCTGGCTTGTAGGGTTTCTGCTGAGAGATCTGCTGTAAGTCTGATAGACTTCCCTTTGTGGGTAACCTGACCTTTCTCTCTGGCTGCCCTTAGTATTTTCTCCTTCATTTCAACCCTGGTGAATCTGACGATTATGTGCCTTGGAGTTGCTCTTCTTGAGGAATATCTTTGTGGTGTTCTCTGTATTACCTGGAGTTGTATATTATTCTGCCTTACTAGGCTGGGAAAATTTTCCTGAATAATATCCTGAAGCATATTTTCCAGCTTGGATTCATTCTGTTCGTCACATTCAGGTACACCTATCAAGCGTAGATTAGGTCTTTTCACATAGTCCCACATTTCTTGGAGACTTTGCTTGTTCCTTTTTATCCTTTTTTCTCTAATCTTGTCTTCTTGTTTTATTTCATTGAGTTGGTCTTTGACCTCTGATATACTTTCTTCTGCTTGATCAATTCGGCTGTTAAAACTCGTGCATACTTCACGTAGTTCTCATATTGTGATTTTCAGCTCCATCAATTAATTCACTTATATTCCTCTCTAAATTGTGTATTCTTGTTAACATTTTGTCAAACCTTTTTTCAAAGTGCTTAGTTTCTTTAGATTGGGTTTGAACAAGTTCTTTTAATTCACAGAAGTTTATTATCCACATTTTGAAGCCTGCTTCTGTAATTGGAACACACTCGTTCTCCATCAAGCCTTGTTTCCTTGCTGATGAGGAACTGTGATCCGCTGCTGAGGGAGAGGCGTTCTGATCTTGGGTATTCTCAGCCTTTTTTGGCTGTTTTCTTCCCTTCATTGTAGATTTATCCATCTGTGGTCTTTATAATTACTGTCTTTGTAATTGGGTTTCCGAGTGGACGTCCAACTTACTGATTCTCAGCGCCGAAATCTGAGCAACCCACTGTGCCGACTAAATCAGCGGCGTTAAGATTGATGGTGCTTTTCTGACTCTGCACCGAGAACTGACGCTCGGAGGCGCTGGCAAAACCGCCTCGCCGGTCACAAGAGTCGCGCTGACGATCTGTGGGGCTCCTCCACTGGGAATCTCCTGGTGCATGAGCAGCAAGAATTCATGTGAAGGTGTGGCATCCTCTTATTCTTTGTGCTTTCACTGGGAGCTACAATCCCGTGCTGCTAGTAATCAGCCATCTTGGATCTCTCCCCTCAAGATGCTACCAGTTTCTTAATGTGGGTTCTGTGATATAACTTCAATTGCTTATGAATTTTTTTCACTGCCAGCCTAGAATTCACCTTTCTTGAATATTCTCAAGCAGTCACCCTTTTATCATATGTGTTTTTTGCTTACTTTCCCCGTTTTCTGAATTCCTTTTCTTTTTCCCTTAAAGATTTATGCATTAAAAATCTCATCATTATCATTTTAATGACAATATAATAATTTACTAAGGAAACAAAAGTAAATGAGTGTGTTTGATTTTCCTTCTTTTTCCAGATTTAAACAGTATTTTAAAATTAGATTATATTTTGCTACTTACTAGTGTCTAGAAATGCAGTCAGTTTGGTATACTAGATTTATATGTAGAACCTCTGCTCAACTCTCTTATTAATTCTAAAAATTAGTCTGCAAATTCTTTTAGGTTATTCTGTATCCGATTCAGTATTCAAACCACTCCGTCAGTCTTCCACTCCCAATACTTGACCAAAATTACTCTTGCTATGGCTACTAGTTTTCCCTATTTTGCAAAATCCAGGGGATGCTTTTCTATTGTAATTTTAATTGGTGTGTTTCAGCAACATTACATACAACTTATTTATTCCTCCTTCTTGAGGTTCCTTTTCTTCTTTGCTTTTGTTAGCATCTTATTCTTCCAGATTCTCTTCTGTTTCTTTGGATGCTTGATTTGATAGATCCTTTTCCTTTAGCTACTTGGAGTTTCTTAGTTTTATTCCTTGGCTCTTTCCTGCTACCATTGTTGTCATCACTATCACCAACAGCAACTGTCATTGACATCGTTATTAATATATAATTAGCTGTCACAACTGTCACAACTATTTCAGGTTTCTAAGCCTTTGAGCTTGAAAAATCAACTCTACAAATTTCCTAATTGTTAAAACAATTGACAAATCTATAGGCATATCATGACTTGTAGGGTAAGAAAAACAGGGTTGAAGCCCATATATGTTAATTATGATAAATACAAAATGTCTAATAAATTCTTATATTTTAATCATCAAGAATTATTCTGATAATAAGCTTATTTCAAAGTTTCAGTCTGGGTTATAGGTGGCTAACTAAAATAGACAGTATGGTTTGGTTAGGTCAGACAGCAGAATCAAAATGAACTGTTCCCAGCTGTGTTAACTATACAGCACAATATATCGATTATTAAATACTTCTATGGTAAACTGGATTAGATGGTTTGATTATTCTAAGGCAATTTAGTGGAAATCCAACATATCTGAGTAGCTGAAAAGGTCTTATTCAAGTATGAAAAATTGCTTTATTATTAAGTCTGGAAAGCAAATCTTTCACAAAAATTTTGAACCTTAGTGAACTTTAGACCTGTTTCAACAAGATACTACCTCCTCTATCACCGAAGAGCATCATTGTCCTTATATAATAATAATAATAATACATAATAATTATTATATCTACTATTTATATTTAAAATGATCAGTCTACTAAGCACTTCCATTTAATTCTTAAAATAACTCTGTCAGGATAAGTATGATTATTTCTGTTTCTTGAGGAAACTGGGATTTAGAGATGCTGTCACTTCTTTGGGCCCCAGAATTAAAAAGCTATGGAGCTGGGGTTCAAATGTAAGTCTGATCTGACTGCCATCATAGATCCTTTCTGACTCCAAAGTTACTTGAATCCTTGAAGTAAGCTTATCACCGTATGCAGAGAGTATATATTTATGTGTATAGATGTGTGTGTGTGTGTGTGTGTGTGTGTGTGTGTGTGTTTGTATGAGAGAAATAGAGAGAGAGAGAGAGAGAGAGAGAGAGAGAGAAAGAGGTAAACTTTTTTTCTACTTAGTCTTTTATAGCTGAATTTTGTATTAAGATTCCCATTTGCTTATATTTTCCTTCTGAATGAATAACTATCATTTGACTTTAATTTTGTTTCTTGAAAATAACCTAAATTTCTTGGCAATCTTATAGGCATATGTCATAAATGATACTGACACAATTTTCATCTTGGAATAAAATTTTTAATTTTGGGCATTTATAGAAGTATGATTCTAAATCTCAAACAATAATTATGATTTGTGTGCAGAATCCTGTGCATCCATGCATGTGTGTATATATGTATGTGGTTGCAGTAATTCTTGTTATTGTACACATATTGATAAATAAATATAAAGGCATTCAGACATTTAAAAAACCTCATAAGGTGCATTTGATCTGTTTCCTAATTCTCATGCCCTGCAATCTGGTTTCTGATGCTATTCCTCCTCATAAAACTGATTTGATAATATTACCACGGAGCTACTTCTTGATAAATTTAATGAACGACTTTTAGTCCTTTTTGTTCCTCCCATGTTCTTGAAGTACTCTTTCTCATTGGTTTATTGACCTACTGTTTGTTAGTTTTTAGATATTTCTGCTGCTTCTCAATGAAATTTGTGGGTTCCATTTCTCTGCTTTTACCATATCCAGGGTTTTTTTTTTCTTACCCTGGATATTCCATGAGTCATCTTATCAACTTCTGTGTTTTAATTTTTGCCAAGGTTCCCCACAGATATTTCACTGCTGCATATCTCATTTCTGACCCCTAAACTTGTACACAAATTACTTTTGGGAGCATTTCTTTTGGCAGGTCTCAAAGGTACTTTAATGAGTCTCAAATGAAATTCATCATTTCCCATTAACTTTCAACTCTTCCGTTTCCAATATTTTCTATATCAGTAAATGGTACCACTGCCTGGTAACTTGTGCTAAATTCCAAACTGGGGAGTCATTTCTTATTGCTTTTTCATGCTCAATCTCTATAACATCTTATGTTTTATTGCTGTCCTTCCAGTTTTTACATGTTTATACATTGTCACTGCTAGTGCCTTAGTTCATTTAATCATGATCTCCCACTTTGATTACTTGCAACCTCTTTTTAAATTAATTTTATTGATATGAAATATACTTGCAGTAAAACACACAGATTTTGCATATAATTCCCATAGTTTTGAAAAATATATATACCTATGTAATAACACTCTAATAAAAATCGGGAACATTTATATTGCTCCAGATGATTTTCTCTAACTCATTTCCAGCTGATCTGCCAAACCTCATGCAAAGGCCATCACTTTTCTGATTTCTATTTGTTTAGATGACTGTGACTATCCTTGAACTTTATATAAATTGGATCAAACAGTATGTTCTCTGGTGTCTTTTAGTCAAAATAATGTTCGTGAGAATTTATCTATTTTATTGTATGAATCTGTAATTTGTTCTTTTTTTTATTGTGGAGTAGTGTTCCATTGTATCGTGATAAGACAATTTGTTTATTCTCTGATAAACAAATAAAAAGGATAAAGGATATGTTTCAGGTAGGTCAATATTTTGGTGATGTGCATATTGTATAACAACTATGTTGTAGATTTTCTATTGCAGTGAGGTAGGAATGCAATAATTTCTATTTAAACAGGAGTAATAATTTAATTGATTATGTAGGTGAAACTGTAGTAGGAAAGTCTTTTCTAGTGAAGGCTTTTATTGGATCTGAAAATTTAGATACTTTTCTTGCTTAATTGTTCAAAAGTTGGCTGTGAGACTGCAAGTAGGTTACTGCCTTTATTAGAACTGTTATAAAAGATGGCTATTTTAAGCAAATAGAACAATCACCTGTAATGTTTGTGCCCTCAGCAGATGAAACACCCAAGGGAAAGGAATTCAAATTCATTTTCTTCATTACTTAAGCATTTTCTGAGAAGAGCATCAATTCAAAGCTTAAAGGAAAATGAAAATAAATAATATTTAGCTCAGTTTAGATGTTTTGTTTTTATTACACTCAATTTATGAATTTGGAATAAAGATAGTGGGATGTGGCACTGCCACTCATTTGTTATCTAAGCTCAGGTAAGAAAATATTCCTGGTGTCTCAACTTTTTCATCTATGGGACTTCCATAACTATTTTGCTAATCAGATATAATGGTTCTGAGAACATTTTCAAACAGTTACTTTCAATTTATATAGCCCCAACATTAGATAAAGTTTAGCTTACATTTAATTATCTTCTCTCTACTTTTATAAAATTTTATTTTCTGTATACTAGCATATGCAGCATAGTAGTAAAAATGGTTTTATCGCATTGGAAACACATTTTAGTACTTCAAATTTAATGATTTTTGTAGTGTAAATATGGTTCTAAAAGATTTAATACTAATTAGGCTAGTTACTTGCACCTGAGAAATAGTTGCAAAATAATTGCTTTTTTAAACCCTATATTAAAGAATAAATGAGAAAAGTCTGTAAACTGCTTGACTTTGATATTCTTAGAGAAAGGCATTGACACAAGATGATAATTTTAATGTTCAGAAAGAATGTTCCATTCATTTATTCAATGAATATTTGAGGACCTATAATGAGCCAGACATTATAGGCACTGGAGATACAGCAGGGAATAAAACAGACAATAGTTGCAACCTTCACCATGCTTCCAAAATAATGTGTTTGTCTTATTCTCCTTAATTGTAATTTTAGATCAATTTTTAAATTTATTTTTTCTTTCTTTTTTGAATTAGCAAAGTTTTTTAAATTGATATGTAATAGATGCACATATTTTGAGGTACATATGTAACATTTATACATTCATATAAAGGTAAAGGTTAAATCAGGGTAATTGGGACAGCCATCACCTTAAGTATTTATCTTTTCTTTATGCTAGGAACATTCAATTTCCTCTCTTCTAGCTCTTTTGAAATGTAGAACATATTATTGTTAACTATAGGCACTCTTCTGGTTTATCAAACATTCAATTGTATTTAATACTATAAAAATAAATATTTGGACAGTTGCGGCAGAACAGTATGTGGCCAAAGGTATGTGTCCCAGTCAATCTGCATGAGTCCACAGAGCCATTAATGATTTCTAATTGCTTATGGAAGTTGATTCTTTTGGTCCTATCTCTAAATATAGTCCTATGTATGGTAATAGGTTAATTAATCAGTCCAATACAACAATTGAACACATAGCAAATTTGGCCTTAGTTCTTATCTTTCAAAGCATTTTCTTTACTTTGTTAATCATCCAAGTTTTATAAAAGTGTTTTGAGTTTCTTAAAGGAAGAGATTTTATTTTCCAATAGATCTTGGAGAACAAAGTCCAATGAAGATATGGAAGTTTCTCACTTGATTTAAGCAATATAGATAGCCAAATTGGATAGATAAACTGAAAATTCTCAGTAGGACTTGAATTATCTTGCCGAAACTATGAATTCAATATAAGAATGTAAGAAATCTTATGCTCAATTAAATTAATTGTCCATGGCGCATGATAGTTTATGGAAAAGCATGATATTTACTCTCCACAATATTGATCTATCTTGAACATCCGTTATGTTCCCTTGTAATATACTGCATATCAATGCTCTACAAATAAATTTTCTACAAAGACATTTTGATCTTATTTCTATTTTCAGTCACTACTATCTCTTTAGTTTATTACCACTTGTGTATACTTCATTTGCATATGTAGGTAACTGTATAAACTTTACTTTTCAAAATACCCATCTGAGTATACTGTAATGTGGAATACAAGCTTGATATGGTTTGGCTTTGTGTTTCCACCCAAATCTCATCTCAAATTGCAATCCCCAAGTGTTGAGGGAGGGACCTGGTGGGAGGTAATTGGATCATGGGGGCTGCTTCCCCCATGTTGTTCTCATTATAGCATTCTCAGAAGATCTTTTGTTATTATAAGTGGCAGTTTCCCCTGCTCTCTCTCTCCTGCTGCCAAGGGAAGACATTACTTGTTTCCTCTTTGCCTTCTTTATAGCAGAGTGAGAAGGGACTGAAACAGGAAATTGGTCCTACAGAGGCAGAGAGTGGGTGCTGCTATAAAGATAACCTGAAAATGTGGAAGCAACTTTGGAATGAGGTAACAGGCAGAGTTCAGAACAGTTTGGAGGGCTCAGAGAAAGACATGGGAGGAAGGAAGATTTGGGAAAGTCTGAAACTTTCTAGAGTCTTGTTGAATGGTTTTGACCAAAATTCCGATAGTGGTATGGACTATGAAGTCCAGGCTGAGGTAGTCTTACATGGAGATGAGGAACTTATTGGGAAATGGAGCAAAGGTCACTCTTGCTATGCTTTGACAAAGAGATGGGTAGCATTTTTTCACTGCCATAGAGATCTGTGAAACTTAGAACTTGAGAGATGCTTCAGGGTATCTGACAGAAGAAATTATTATTATTATTATTATTGTTATTATTTTTGAGATGGACTTCCACTCTAGTAGCCCAGGCTGGAATGGAATGCTGTAATCTCGGGTCACTGCAACCTCCACCTCCCAGGTTCAAACAATTCTCTACCTCAGCCTCCTGAGAAGCTGGGTTTACAGGTATGCACCACCATGCCTGGCTAATTTTGTATTTTTAATAGAGACAGGGTTTCTCTATGTTGATCAGGCTGGTCTTGAACTCTGGATCTCCACCTGCCTCAGCCTCCCAAAGTGCTGGGATTACAGACATGAGCCACTGCGCCTGGCTGGTAGAAGAAATTTCTAAGCAACAAAACGTTAAAGAGGTTACTTGCTTTTTTCTGAAAGTGTGCATTTGTATGTGTTCACAAATAGATAGTTTGAAACTGGAAGTTATGTTTAAGACAGAAACAGAGCATAAAAGTTTGAAAAATTTGTCCCCTGACCATGTGGTAGAAAAGATAACCCCTTTTCTGGGGAAAAATTTAAGCCAACTGCAGAAATTTGTGTAAGTAATGAGGAGCTGAATGTTAATCACCAAGGCAATGGGGAAATCTTTCCAGGACGTGTCAGAGATCTTCAAGACAGACCCACCTATCACAGGCCTAGAGACCTAGGAAAGATAAATGATTTCAGGAGTCAGGTCCAGGGCACCTTTGCTCTATGAAGCCCTGGGACTTGGAGCACTGTATTTCATTTGCTCCAGCTCCAGCTGTGGCTAAGAAGGGCCAAGGCACAGCTTGGGCCATTGCTTCAGAGGCTGCAAGCCCTAAGCCTTGGAAGTTTCCATGTGATGTTGAACC
This sequence comes from Saimiri boliviensis, assembly GCF_048565385.1. NCBI lineage: Eukaryota > Metazoa > Chordata > Mammalia > Primates > Cebidae > Saimiri > Saimiri boliviensis. Next base: position 23,914,307 of record NC_133452.1, on the reverse strand, counting down.
TATAGGTACACAGAAGTGAAAAATTGAGGCTGGAAATCTCTGCCTAGATTTCAAAGGATGTATGAAAATGCCTGGATGTCCAGACAGAAGTCTGCTGCAGGAGCAGGGCCCTCATAGAGAACCTCTGCAAGGGCAATGCAGAAGGGAAATGCGGTGTTGGAGCCCTCACACAGAGTCTCCACTGGGGCACTGCCTAGTGGAGCTATGAGAAAAGGACCACCATCCTCCAGATTCCATAATGGTATTTCCACTGAAATCTTGCACTGTGTGTCAGGAAAAGCTACAGGCACTCAATGCAAGTCCATGAAGAAGATGTTAAAGGCCATAGGGGCCCACCCCTTTCATCAGCATTCCCTGGTTGTGTGACATGGAGTCAAATGACATTATTATGAAGCTTTAAGATTTAATGACTGTCCCATTGGCTTTCTGACTTGCATGAAGCCTGTGGCCTCTTTATTTTGGGCAATTTCTTCCATTTGGAATGGAAACATTTACTTCATGCCTGTACCTCTGTTGTATCTTGATTGTAACTAACTTGCTTTTGATTTTACTGGATCATAGGTGGAAGGGACTTGCCTTGTTTCAGATGAGACTTTGGACTTGGACTTTTGGATTAATGCTATAATGAAGTAAGACTATGAGGGATTGTTGAGAAGGCATGATTGGTTTTGAAATGTGAAAGGGGCATGAGATTTGGGAGAGGCCAGGGGCAAAATGACACGATTTGGCTTTGTGTCCCCATCCAAATCTCATCTCAAATTTTAATACCTAAGTATTGAGGGAGGACCTGGTGGGAGGTGATTGAATCATGGGAGCAGTTCTCATGATAGGTGAATGAGTTTTCAGGAGATCTGATGGTTTCATAAGTGGCAGTTTCCCCTGCTCTTCTGCCACTGTGGGAAGATGTCCTTTGCTTCCCCTTCACCTTTTGACATGATTATATTTCTTTATAGCAGTGTAAGAATGGACTAATACAAAGCTTAATTCATCCCCTTTTTTTGGGTCTTATTCTTGCTCACTTCTTATCTTTCTTATTTGAAGAGTTTGAATTTCTAGCTGATTTTATGTGGAAAATTTTATATCCTTTTGCTCTTTTATAACCTAGACTCATTCTTCTATGAAATGTTTTATGATGGAAAGCAATGATAATTATGCATACATCCATAAGGAGGGTGACCACAGTTTTGTTGATGGGTAGTATTTACCTTATTACTCTATAAGGATGATGAGCATTCTGTTGTTCTTATTGTTTACAGCAGGACATTAAATGATTGTTTTGAGATAATAGCTCAGATATTGTTTTGATCTTGATCTCCTCTACATGGTGTATTAAATAGATTTCCCAAAACTAAATACTAATAACACTTTTGTGTTCTGCTACAAATCACATACTAGATTAGATATTCTTTTGATTTTGATCTTGACCTCCAACACATTGTGTATAGATTTCCAAAACTAAATACTGATAACACTTTTTTACCCTGCTACAGATAATATACTGATTGTAATGTGATTTCATACTAGTACTGAATATTCACACTAACAATACTTCTCAATTCGTGAACCTTTAATATTCTTTGAACTCCTATAGATTAGTGCATTTACCTGTATTTGCTAGTTTGTATGTAACTCATTGTTTTAGTAATCCCCTTCAATCCCACTGGTAGAACCATCCCTTAGATGTCTGCACATGCATTATACCCCGCCTCCTATGTGAAGTCTTCATTTATTAAAAGAAAAGCATATTTGGATGTTCTTGTCTTCTATCTCAGTGCTTTTTATTTTCTTGTTTTTGTCTTGGTGCCTTCTATAGTTAACTCTTAAATCATTATCAATGTGATATATTAAAGACGTTCATAAGTTTAATTGATCATTTCAAATCAATACATTTGAAATTATCTTTTCTTTAGCACTTCAAATATGGAATTTTTGCATATGCATACATCTGGCACATTATAATAATCTTCAAGTTCATCCTCTTTGAAATGATTAGTTTCAGTCAGCCTGAATGTGTAGCTTTTACTTGGACTGTAAAATGAATTTCAGAACTAATAAATTTGAACATTTAATTATTCCTTCAGTACAGCAATGTGATACATTAAAGATGTTCAGCTTTAGGAGCACATGTTGAAACTAAATGTGGACTTCAGAGACATTACTTTTTCTAATGCTGAAAAATCATAATTAAGGGTTTACATATGCACAGAAATCTTTTCACATTCACTATACCTATGAAATATAGGAAAATAATGTTTACAGCTTATCATATACTAATAGAATTATCTAAAATTGAACTTCAGTGGCTACTAGAAGGTCAGATACTGGGGGACACTGTGCATACCTCTGGCTTACTGTTCTTAGAACAGACATATTTCTAGGGTAGAGGCAGAGAACAATTTAGTCCCATATGTGAAGATCAGAACTTTACCTCTTCTCATTTTCCTTATGTAGACATGTGGCTACTTCCTGAATTGAGATCACTTAGTCTAAAGAATATGAACATTGTTTAGTGCATTATCTGTAGAAAAAGAAAAAAAAACTATATTCTCTTTAGGCTGTCATAAAATCCAGAAAACTCTGACACTTAGGGAAAAAAGACCAGGACCAGATGAGAAAGACCTTTTGCTATTGACTACAGGCATTGTTTTCCTTCCTGAATTTCATGGAACACACTGAAGAGCATTTGAAACTGCCTCATGTGGTTTGTCCCCTACAGTCTGATGTGGCACCATTCCATAATTTAATAATGACATGAGCAAGGCGATTATAAGCTGACCCATAAGAGACCAATGTAAGCTGATCTCTCTGCTCTGCAGATGACACAAATAGAAAGCTTTGAACAACAGCAGAAAGACACACTGTCACTTGTCTTTTTCCCCTGAAAAAGCCAGGACACATTCTGCTCAGCCAACATGTTCCCAGAGGAATGCGATTTAACTTCCACTTTTCACGCAGTAAGAAGCAGCACCATAGACCTGTAGGGAAGGTGATGGCAGTCAGGGAGGAATCTGGATAAGTGTTTGTCACTCCAGTGTTTTCATGTGACCTGACTCTCATTCTCAATTTAGCTACATCTTGACCTGAAAATGCAGCCACAATATGCCTCTCTTCATTTGGCTTACCTTAATTCGTAATGGGCATGCCTGTCCTTTTCCTTTTCCCACCCCATGCAGCCTCTTTCTGATTTCCCTTGCAATCTACTAATAGAGCCTTTCTCTAGATGTCTATACATGTATTTACACTCTGTTTTTCTCTGTAGGGACTTTATTTGCAGAGAGAGAAAATATATTTGAGTCCCTGAGATATATACAAAGATATCTACCCCAAAGCAGCTTATGCAGTTCTCCACTTCTTTGGCCAGATCATCTGATTATTCACATATCTGGCAGCTGCTTTAAGACCGCTCATGTAGTAAAGGAATTAATATTCCCAATTCTTCCTAGCTTGTCTTCCCTCCTCCCTCTATCAAGCGACTGATTTTTATGCATGAGGTAATAGACAAGCCTTGGGTGACCTGTTTTTTTTTTTTTTTTTTCTTTTCTTTTCTATCCCTCCCTCCCCCCTCTTTTTCCCTTGCGGTAAAATAGTGCTGAAGAAAGAGGGCACTAGTGTACAGCCCAGATCTCATCCTTGCACCGACTGGATTAGAGCTGAGGCGTCTGCAAGCCGAGCGTGGCCACAGTCCTCTGGCCCTGGGACCATAGCGCTGTCTACCCCGACTCAGGTACTCAGGTACGTCTTAAGTCAATGTCCTCCAAACAGACTCAGGTGAGCGGACACTTCCTCGGGTGAAACCCACCCACAACGGCAGACAAAGTTCCAGTCTATCAGATTTTCCTCCGGGTCCCAGGAGCATTCTCTCTTATGTATTTCTTTTCGTCCTGTATCCTCGGGAGGCGTCGGGACCCATGGGTGCCTGAGTCGTCTTTCTCCTTTTTCTGCCTCACCTTCTGTGCTCTCCTCGCCCGCTCCCATAGCCCCCTTTCGTCGACTCTCACCTTGAAAAAGGGAGCAGGGGAGGAACGGGAGAGGGAGCCAACTTCAGCCCCGCAGGCAGCTGAGATTTGGCGCCTCTGTCCCCAAGCGGGAGGGTTTGATATATACCTGCAGAAGCCATGCAAGGTAACGAGAATGAGGGCGGAGGGGCGGTGGGGACTCGAGTGGAGGGGTGTGTGTGTGTGTGTGTGTGTGTGTGTGTGTGTGTAAAGAAAGCAGAGGAGAGCAAAGGGGTTCAGGGAATTGCAACTCACTGGTGGTCAAAGCGTCCCTTGCAGGCCCTGCCAGGGAAGGTCTGGCTGGACCGAGCACTGTCCAGGGTCCTGAAAGCGTCACGGCTCCGGCTGCAGCGGCGAGAGCAACTGGGAAGCTCCTCTCCGTTCCCTTTCTAGCAACTATGCAAATCCCAAAGGTCCCGATTAGGCGAGTGCAGGACCACCTCTAACTCGTCCACCCACTGTGGAAAACAAGTTACCTTATCTGCACCCCTTCTTCTTGAACATACACAACAAGCCTGACATCTTAGGGGGGAAAACATAACAAACTCCTCCATACGGAGACTTTACCAGGCGTTGCCTTAGTAACTAATATGGATTTTCTTCAAGCTGGCAAATTTATATTTACAGCTGATTGTATGTCAGGGTTTCCTCAATCCTTCAAAATTAAAGTTAAAAGGTGCATTCCTTGTTTGCGTTCATTTTAAAGTTGAGCTTCCACCTTTACAATGAGTTTCCAAATTTTCTTCTTGGAAAAAGTTGATCTTTTCCAGTCAGGAAAGTTCTCTTGGGTTGAAGGACCCAGGTCCTCCCCTCCTCTCTGCTCACCTTCCCCACCGCCCTCCAACTTAGAAAGCATGATAGGTTTTAGGGGACCAGGAAGAGACTTAAGGCTGGAGGAGCCGGCAAGTTGGCAGGGCTTTCCGCTGCCCGGACCCCTGAGGACACAGCGGGCAGGACACCCCGCCTTCCTCAGTGACTACAGCTGCGTTCCAAGCTGTCCCTGCAGCCGAAGTCAGGATGTGCCGAAATGAAATGGGCAAGGCAACTGTTAACATCACAGACCCCAGAGTTTTAACACAGGTCCTCTGATGACATGGCTTTGATTTTTCTCTGTCTTTTGTCAGCAGCATCCAGCTCTCCGCCGCCAACACGACTTCCACTGTACTCTTTATCAATTTACCTTGCTTGATGCACCGGTGAAGAACGGGGGATTCGAATTCCCCTACAAACGCCTCCAGCTCGTAGAGGCGGTTGTGGAGGACCCAGAGGAGGAGGCGAAGGGGAAGGAGGCGGTGGTGGAGGAGGCAACCGCCGTGGACCAGCACTGTTGGCGAAGGGCAGCACGCCGGGAGAGGCTGCGCTGAGCGTCTGCGGGGAGCGCGCCGGGAGCCTGCAGCGGGACCTGCGAGGGAACGCGGCTGGCGGGCTGTGGACCGCGTCCTCACCACCATGGTCCGGCTCCTCTTGGTTTTTTTCCCAGCGATCTTTTTGGAAGTGTCCCTTCTCTCCAGAAGCCCCGGCAGGAAAGTGTTGCTGGCGGGAGCGTCGTCTCAGCGCTCGGTGGCCAGAATGGACGGAGATGTCATCATTGGAGCCCTCTTCTCAGTCCACCACCAGCCTCCAGCAGAGAAAGTACCCGAGAGAAAGTGTGGGGAGATCAGGGAGCAGTATGGCATCCAGAGGGTGGAGGCCATGTTCCACACCTTGGATAAGATCAACGCGGACCCAGTCCTCCTGCCCAACATCACCCTGGGCAGTGAGATCCGGGACTCCTGCTGGCACTCTTCCGTGGCTCTAGAACAGAGCATTGAGTTCATTAGGGACTCTCTGATTTCCATTCGAGATGAGAAGGATGGGCTCAACCGGTGCCTGCCTGACGGCCAGTCCCTCCCCCCAGGCAGGACTAAGAAGCCTATTGCAGGAGTGATCGGTCCCGGCTCCAGCTCCGTAGCTATTCAAGTGCAGAACCTGCTTCAGCTCTTTGACATCCCCCAGATCGCTTACTCAGCCACAAGCATCGACCTGAGTGACAAAACTTTGTATAAATACTTCCTGAGGGTTGTTCCTTCTGACACTTTGCAGGCAAGGGCCATGCTTGACATAGTCAAACGTTACAATTGGACCTATGTCTCTGCAGTCCACACGGAAGGTAGGCATTATATTTGGGAAAGAAAGGTACTGAGAAAACCAGGGCATTGCATGATGTGCTCCTGGGATCATAGTATTGTTCCTGTTTATTTCTAGCACTGTGGGGGACAGAATTTACCCTTATCAGTTCTGCTCACCCAGGCATTGCCTTTTATCCTCAGTTCCTTACAGTTATAATTATAGTGTAAGAAAATTGTACCCTGTGGCATATCTGAGGTTAGTAGGAGCTAAAAGGATATCAAACTTTCCAGGCAAAGTGTCCAGCAATAGATTTGACTTGGATACTTGTTTGCCCTCATATTTTGAGTGTGTGTTTGGAAGGCTTATTTGTTCAAGGTGTTACATTGCTCTTCAGTGACTGGCTATGACTTTCTAGGTGTAATGAGTTAATTCAGTGTGAGTGATTGGCAAGAAGAAGTTACTACTCCACAAATTGAACTTCAAAGCTTCATCTTTCTTGAACAGTTGAAGGTGTTTCTTTAACCTCGTATACCCCTTCTTACATATCCATAACTTTCCTGTGAATGTAGGATTAATGAAGTCATCTCCCTCAGTATATCAGAAACTTACATTTTTACTTCTGAAGTACCTTAGTTACAAAGAAAAACTAAATAATTTAAATCATTTATCTTTTTACTTTATATGCTAAAATGGTCCAGATTCCCTAACTCCCTCAACAAGTACTTCTTTTATGAGAAATAACACTGGTGACCACTTACTTGGATTTGAGTTTTGGTTTCTAGTCTTTTTCTTCTAACACAATGAATTGACATATTAGAATTAAAGTTAGACCAGTAAAACACTAATGAATGGATAGCAGATATCAAGTTTATGTCTTTCTAAAATGAAATAGATTTACCTAAGGTTAAAAGCATTGATTTTTCCAGAGACTTATGGATGTGGATTCTCAAAAAATTTTAAATTTAAAGATTTTCTATACTCTTTTTTTTTACCTTAGATAATATACATTTTTTAATAAAAGTGGATTTCTGAGCTCAGCTACTCTTAACTCCCCCGGTAGGTTTATGAAAATACTGAGGCCCTGGTTATAAATTAACATCTAGGACAACTCACATGTATAAGCTAGCATAAGAAGACAATCTTGATGGTACTTCTGCATTCACTTTTCTCCAAGTAAAATGATTTTTAAGAAGCCATAGACATGGCTCTGTGTTCCTTTAATGTTTCCAAAATATTTAGTTACTGGTGTGAGGTCTGATTACAGAAATCGGCAGTATCCACAGTGAAGTGATTATATGGTTGTCATTAATGAAAACAGATACTTTATAAAGGGAAAAAAATATTCAGAACAAACATAAATCTTATAGAATTACACTTCATAATTTCAGTTTTTGCTTTTGGAAAAAATTATATGCTGTGATATTGTAACTTTATAACAACTGACTTATGCTTCTGAAGCTTGGTTTTTAATCACAAAATGCATACCTTTTTTTGAACAAAAATTCATTACTTTTTAAAGACACCCTTAAGTTCAGATATTCATTCCTTATATTCTAATATTTGACTTTCCTACATGTTAATGCTTAACATACTTTCCTTTAGTGCTTACTTAAATGAAACATCCTGAAAGAGCAAGTTAAAATGTGTTAAATATCAGCATTGGATAGATCCAGAGATAATGGCAAAGAGAATGGCAAAATCTAGATTGAATGTGATTTATTTAAATATTTAATAAAATTTCCCCCATTTGAGCTAGATAATTGATTATTGACATTAGAAGTATTAATTCTTTCTTCTGGAAGAAGTAATACTTTATCATTTTTATACACCAGTTTTATTTTCCATATTTTATTATAAGATTATTTTATTTGGTGAGAGGTGGCTAATAGTGGGTTGCTTTCTGAGAACTAGAATTGTGTTTTTGGGAAATTAATTGAACTTGTTTTCACTAATTTTGCTTATGTGTTAGTTTGGATTACTGTGTTTCCTTTCTGCCTTATGATTGGTATTGTACGGCAAAGACAATGTCTCCATACTAGAATAGTGATTGGTTTCAGACTACCTTGCGTTCACAGAGCAGCATCATAGTAATATGTGGTGTTTATTTTATTACCAAGTGATTATACTATTTGCCTTGCCATTCATATATTATACCTTGTTTCTTCTCAAAGGGAATTAGTCACTTCTCTTAATAGATGTAACATCTGTGAAAACTAAACTGCATTTCTTTCTTTCTATCTGCAAAGAAATTTTGTGTAAACTCCAACTGAAGATTTATTTTTCCTGAGGCTTTGCCCTCCTGCTTCTCAGAGACCCATCGTGTACTGGCCTACAGGCACTTTCTTGGATCATTTAGTAATTTTCCTGCTTTCAGACTGATGGGGTCGCCTACTGGTGACAGTTCCCTGTCAAATAGCAGCAAAGACCGCATACCAGTGTTTTCTCTGTCATCTGAACACTATTCAGCAAGAAAGCCAGTTTGTCTGGATATTGGCAACTTAGGGCTTAGAAATTCTGGGGCCTCCCATGACCTTCACCTCTCCTTTCCAAATCAGACATTCCCTAGTCATTCATTATCACAGTTTCTTGTATCAGAAGTTAACCAAGTACAGTTAATACCAAAAACACTAAGTGACTGGACTGGTGTACCTTCATTTCTATAGTTAATTGTGACTACCTTGAAATCATATTGTTTTTGAATGCTACAGTTGTTTTTATATTGAAGCTAAACTTGGAGATATTTTCTCTTTTGTTTTATATTTTAACCAGTTATGATTTTTTATATTCTTTTACATTATTTCCAACCTTATATTATTTGTAGCACAGTCGATACATACCAATTATCAATTTACATAAAATAAAAGAAAATCAGTAGACATAAAGTTACCTGCAATGCAACAGACTCTCCAGAAATTGTTCATGATTGTCTCTGGAAGGAAATGTTAAGATGGATATGTCAAGGGTGAGGCAGGATATTGGAGTAATGGAGCCTTATCCACAAATACAATTTGAATGCACTTTGGAGCAAGCTGCTTACCTGGAATGTGAGTCTTTAAGTATGCTAAGTATATAGTACATAAATAGCCTACTGCTGATGAGAATATCTCAGCCAAGGACACTTAATTTTGTTCTTCTGATAAAATTCAGATTCCCCATCAAGAAACAAATTTATCATTTCAAACAATTTTTGAAAATAGTCTTAGAACTAACTCTAGTTAGTAAAATTCAAAGCATTGAACAAGTCCAATAAAAATGTTCGTTGAGCTTGTAGCTACAATAAGTTTTTTTGAGTGGATAAATTTTCATTCATTACTTTTATTTATTTGTTTTAAGCCTTTCTTTTAGTATTTTGTCTCAGATACTTAGATAAATATTGATATAATAATGAGTTTAGTGATGCTACTTCCCTTATGAAAATATCCACTTTAAGGTAAACTGTTAGATTTTCATTGTGGGGGAATTTTTTTTTTTCTGGCATTTGCTTACATTTTATATAAAATTGGTCTTTTTGAGTTTCTTTCCAAAATCCGATTTTTTTTCTTCTTAAGTACTCATTTTCATTTGATATAAAACAATTAAAAAGTCTAACAACATCAGAAGAAAATACTCCTAAGTCATAAATACGTAAGTTAACTGTTACTTTTTAATGCAATTACCTGTAATAATTTTATATCTACTAAATAGCAAATTCCTTTCTATGTACCAGTAACTTTCTCTATACATTTCTTGTCTTGATTGCAAACTATTTCAAAGAAAATTATCTTAATACATTGCTCTATTTTATCATATAATAAGAAATAGGAATGTCTTGAAAAGTTATTCAGGCCAGCTAATAAAAGATGCTTAGAACATTACTATTACATGCTTGCCCACGCTCAAAGCTTTCTAATTGTGATTAGTGTTTCTAATTAGAGTAGGAGTATATAGGAGTTAAACTGAGAACAGAATTTCACCTGACTTTTAGTTGGTTCCTTTATATAATAACCTAAAACAGATTTCCTGGAGTTTCCACCAATCCTCCATTGAGGACTAGGAGTCATCCAAAACATTCGAACTTCTCTTCCATATGACACTTATCATTAATGAATAATCTCTCTTTTATAGTATACTCTCCAGCTCCTTCACCCACGTATTTCATTTTTTTACTTCCCTTACCATCATAGCTGATTAGAGTAGATCCTAGATCAATTAACATCCCAATATCTTTTTTTAAAAAGTTCTGCTATTAAGCCATCTATCCTTCCTTTTATGCTTGAACAGTTATGAATTGTGTTACTGTTACCATTAGATCCAAAAGAAAAACTTGAATTTTTTTCCCTTTAAATGTAAAATTATTAGCTTCAATCTGCCTTTCTTACATCAGTAAGTTCTGGGATTTTGATTATTTAACTTATCTTAGCATTCCAGCTTTGTGTCTCCAGGATTTAATTATATATGCTAAAATCTAAATAAGATAGGATCGAGAGTAAGGTCTCAAACCCTTTTATGAGCAAACTACCTGCCTAATTCTGGTGGTCACTTAGCCTATTCTATAACAATTTTGAAGACTTAATTTCAGTTACTAAGTAGGTTTTACTTTAAGGGGAGTGCAGTTTCAATACATGTAAAGTTAAGTGAAACCAATGACAGCATAGACATTTAGAAACAAGAGCTTATTCAATTGCAGGGAAACGAAAAAAAAGTATTAGCAGTGCAATTATCTAGAGAAAATCTGGAGAAAAGGGAATTTTGGTTAGTTTTGTTTGGAAATACAGCATTTGTAAAAGTTAGAGGCAATATTGAAAGTACTCTCATGATGAGAAACAAAGCAGATTTGGTTAGCTGGAGGAAAGAGTCTGGGTTAAGAACTAATAATAATGGCAAAAGTAGGTCCTAATATTCTGTGATTGTCAGTCTTTATGGATATGAAGGACAAGTAATAGAGAATCTTGAAGCATGTGTCAAAGAGTTTTGGTCTCAAGAAAGATACATCTAAGCACAGTTAGACATGTGAACTTTGGCCAAGAGAGCATTGGCAAGAGTGGGTGAGTGGACAAAAAAGCCAGAGATTGTTACAAGATACTTTATTATTAATTTTTTAAAAAAATGTTCACATTCAAGTAAAACCTTGTTTACTCATAACCTTAATTCTCTAGCTGTCTACTTTATACTTGAAGGTTGGTCTCTTTAAACACCAGTTTTTACATTTAAAACATTTTATGAGGTGATCTTTGCAAGCACTACTGTAAAGTTTCCTAACTTCTTCTAAAGAGGGTGCTCAATGTAACAGACACTTTCCTTGAATATGTAAAGTTATCATGAACATAAATTGTTACCTTGAGCTGGGATATGGTGGTACTCTTGGAACCTGTTAAAAAATATAAGGCCATTGATGACTACTCAAAATGGCTGCAAATAGCCATATTTAAAAATTTTTATCTTTTTTTTTCTTTTCTATCTTGACTGGATTTATTAAACCCATTTTAAAGTTATTAATCAGTAATTAGCAAACAGCTATTATGTGCATAGGATTAAAGTGAAATCCAAAGATGGAAAAAAAAAATGACACTTTTGTTATTTTGAGTAAGCTTGTACTCTTTTAGATTCCTTTGCCACACAGTCACCCTTTGTCTACATTTATCTTGCTTGTGGCAAATTTTATAAGAAGCTGTCCTTCATTGATGGCAGCAGCTTCTATTTTGTTTCTACCTTGTGGCTTGGCAGTAGTCACCCTTCTCCTAGTATTAAAGTTTTTCTTTTTATGATACGGGAAGCCAATATACAATGACCACTTTGTGGATTTTCACTTAACTATGCAGTGACTAGAGTGATGGCATCATAAACAGACTTACCAAAAGTTCTGTTTTCAGTGTACCCTTTTGTAAGAAGCCAGAGGGCTGGAAAACCACATCTAGAACAGCATAGTTTGGTGAACACCTACAACCACTAAAAAAACTCATGGCACATGTTGTTCTGATATATGTTGGAAGCAGCATGTCAGTAGGAGAAGGCTGTCAATTTTCAGAGAAGCTGTAGATGAAAATCAGAGTGAAGACAAGACATAAAGCCTTGTCAAAATGTCACTGTCTTATGCAACAAAGAGTTATCATTAGATTCTAAATTTATGTAGAAATATTTGCTTCTTTTTCCTGTCTAATTGTTCTCTATGAATATCTACAATATTTAAAATCTTAACTTACATGAAAAATTATAATTTTAATTGTCTCCAGTCTTGCAGGAAGCTTTATTCTCTTAAACTTATGGCGCTGTAGTACCAAATAGAGCATTAATGTTTTTACGAAAGAGAATTGGCTCTCAGAAAACTCCATTTATCAATTTTAGGATTATATATTTTACTCATTTTATAGCCAACAAATTGGAGATTCAAGGCAATTATCTAAATTTCCAGGCAAAAAAGTTAATTGGTAGTTGAAGCACAGGATTTTGGGAGGCAAAACTTCTTTGATTACCTAGTAACTTATTTGCCTTCTAATAAAGACATTTATAAATAAACACCTGTGACTATTATGTGTCACATATTTTTCTTGGTGCTAGTAACATAAATAAAAATAATAAAAATCACAATGATAATAACTTATTACTACTACTATTATTATTGTTTTCCTCAAGGGTCCCGTATTTGTTGGAAGAGACATCGAAATATATAGACAGTTACAGGCTCATGAGTTATAAAGAAAATGTTTAATTACTGTTTTGAAAAATGCACAAAACACTCTGGGAAATACTGTATGCATGCACATCTCAATTTCCTTTGTAAAATGGGAGTTACAATCGCTACCATGTTATATTCTTCACAGCAGCATTTCAGAGAACAAGGAGATGATACCCATAAATGTATTTCTGTTATTTTCTTAAACTGCCACCACATATTTTCAGCTGATGAATATTAAGCAAATCCAAGAAGCCAATTAATCAGATACAGATTATTGACCCTAAACCTAGTAACATAAGATGAAAATGACATTGGTGGTTAAGATAAAGGTGCAGCATCTACCATGATTTTAGGAGACTTTCTTGTTACAAATGAGAAAACAAAAGCCCAGAAAAATAAAATTACTTATTCAAGATCATAAAATTTATCAGTAGCAAAGCTAGGACTAATTTAGCTTTGTTTTAGACACTTACTTAAGCCAGAGTTTTCTTTCTTTCTTTGCTTCTGAACCCTCATGCACTCCTCTCATGTGAGGTCCATACCATTCAGCTCAACTGCACCTTTCCTGCTTTGCTGCTGTCATTTAGCAGCTTCTAGGAGTCTCCTCTTCTGAAAACTCATTCTCTATGCTGTTAGTTTTCCTCTTAGTATCAACTCTTGCCTTAGTTTTGGATGGCTCCAACATTCATGTGTGTGTCCCATCAATTCCTATCCTCATAGTTCATTGATCTCAACTCTGTGTTCCTTGCCTTCTCTTTAGCAACCTACTCACCCTGACCACAATCTGGCACCCAGGCCTTGCCAATAACTATTTTCTCTATAAATTTTTAAACATCAGAAAGTCACTGAAAAATAGAAGCCTCTTCTTTTCTTCAATGTCTTTTGCTCCCATCTCACATGCTGTCCACATTTCTCTGGAAGATCTGAATAAAGCCATTTTTCTCAGCTGATCTGATTCCTCTTCTTCATGTGAGCAACTCTGCCTCCACATTTGTGCTTGTTATCATCTTATAATATGGCTCCTTTCACAGAGAAAATAAACTTTCAATGTAGAGCGACTACTCCACACAAAGCTCTATTTTAGTAGATTATAAATTAGCCATTTTTTTTCTCCAGCCCCTTCAGAGCAGAAATGTAAAATAAGACCAGAATGGAACACTTTGTTAAAATGAAAGAAGAAAGCATTCCTTTTGTGTGAGGGTTATGGTTAACAGTGGGAGATGACACATGGTCAGATATCTCTACCACAAGTAACTAGAAGTGGTGTGGAGTGGATAAGGTTGAGAAAATTAGAGAAGGATGGCTAGAGTTGAATTCCAGAGATCTAGAATAGGACTGACCCAGGGGATTCATAGAATTAGGCATGCTTAGAGAGCCATCAGGGTGAAATATACAGAAAACAGTCCCCTAAATTTATTATGCAGATGAGATGTGACAGTGCTCCATATAGGGCTAGATAGATGTAATAGATGTAAGATATCATTATTGTTGTCATGCTATTTTAACCTTAATTAGGAAGATGCCTTTAGCTTAGAAGAGCCTGTGTAAAGTAAACACAGGGAAGTTCTGGAGTGGAAGTGTGAAAATAAAGAGGGAAAATGCTGATTTACTAACACCGAGTGGCACATATTCATCTTCTCATTCTCTCCCTCCATAACAATTGCACTCACAGCATGTGACCATCAGTGCAAATTTTTTTATTAGACAGCGTACTCCACAGCTATTGTTAAATAATCAGGGGCAGTTTTGTCTGTTCTCTGTGGTTCTCTAACATGTTTTATAATTTGTTATAAAAGGTAGAACAAAAAACATAAATTAACAAATTGCCGATAGTATGTTCAATAGAAAAAACTTTATGAAAGATTTTAAAAGGTTATATGAGGATATTGAAATAGTGGAAACAGCCTATAATAAAGAAATTAAATATCCCCCTTTTTGGATAAATATATATGCTATTTGTTATTTTCAGGTTTTGGTTAACAGGCACTACTCTATTGGCAGAGAAGAAGTCATGCTCAGATTTCTATCTCAATTTTTATGTTTTATGAGCAAATTCTTTGGGCTGACTAATGTTATAGTCATTGAGTAGTAGAGATAGTAGAATTATAATCCTCCTTTTAGGAAGTTCACCACACAGTGATTACTATTCAGTTTGCTAAGTGCAACCATAGGGGTAGGCATGAAGCAGAGAGACAACAGAGAGAACTGTGATTAGCTTCATCTGGTCCAGGGAAGAAGTGAGGGAAAGCTCATAGAAGCTCCCCAGAAAAGGTGACATTTTAAGTTCACTACATCTGAGTAAACAAAGGAGTAAATGTCAGTAAAACCATTGACATAGAAAGCAAAGTATGCTCAGGGACCTCTAAGAATATCATTAATTCTAAAGTATATATACTGGGAAAATCAGTGGGTGAGTATCAAACTGAAAAGAGAGAAAGAACCTAGGTCATTATGGGACAAACTTATCAAGCCAAAAAATTTATACTGTTTTGGGAAAATGGTGAGCCAATGAAGAATTTTATGCAGAAAGAAATCGTGATCAGATTGTATTTTGGAAAGGGCATCTGGAAAGTTTTGGATAAGACAGATTAAGAAAAGGATTCAAATTTGAAATTAGGAGACAGGTATGAGGGCCACTCATGGTTGAGGGACATCGTGAAGGAAAGGCCAGTTTAATTTATTTATCAATTTATTCAGGAGATGATTAGAGTTTTACTAAAGAAAGTGTCAATGGAAAAGGAGAGCAGAGAATGAATTTGACTTTCTATGTAGCAGGGAGGTTATAAAGGACAAAGAGGAATCTAGATTAAGTCCCAGGTTTCTATTTTGTAGAAATAAATAGGAAATAAAGAGGAATCACAGACTGGGAAAAAATTAGTTTTAGACTGTTTGAGTTTGTGATACCCATGGAACAATAAAGTCAAGGGATCCCATAGGCCAACGAGCTGGAAAGAGGGTTATGTTTGAAAGTTGTCAGCAAATAGCTATGATTAAAACCATGAGAGTGGATAGGACTGTCAAGGGGGTAAGATATAAAACACAAAGAGATAGTCAAGGGCAGTATTTTAAGGCATGTGAAAATGAGAGTCTACAAAAAAGGGAAAAAGTAGAAAAAGAGAGAGGAAGAATCTCATGTTATGGAAGTCAGGGTAGGAGACAGTTTCAAGAATAGAACAGTGACAAAGAAAGCTAATGGACAAAAGATGAGGAGCTATAGAAACAGTGTTCTGTACAGTAATGTCTTGGTTCATTGGTGCTGTTATAACAAAATATGTGAGACTGTGTAATTTATATGCCACAACAACAGCATTAGAGTTTTCTGAATTTTTATATCTACTTTTTTATACCTACTGTGAATTTTATGCCCTCAGATAATATTCTTACTGCATGTCAGTGACCTTTCCTTTCAGATTGAAGAACTTCCTTTAGCATTTCTTGTAAGCAAGTTCTGATGGTGATGAATTCCCTCAGGTTTGTTTGTCTGGGAAAGCGTTTACCTTTCCTTTGTGTTTGAAAGTTAGCTCTGCTGGGTATAGTATTCTCAGTTGACAATTTCTTTTCTTTAGTGCTTTGTCATCCCACTCCCTCCTGGCCTGTAGTTTCCACTAAGAAGTCTGTTGCCAGACAAATTGGAGCTCATATATGTTGTTTTCCTTTCTCTTGCTCTTTTTGGGATTATCAACCTTTGAAAGTTTTGTTATTATATCCCTTGGGATAGTTTTATTTGGGTGAAATCTGTTTGGTGTTCTTTACTCTTCTTGTACCTAGATGTTTCTATCTTTCTCTAGGGTTGAAAAGTTTTCTTCTATTATTACTTCATGTGATCTTTTTACCACTTTCCCTTTCTCAACTCCCTCTTGAAGGCCAATGACTCTTAAATTCGCCTTTTCTGAGGCTATTTTTTTTTTTTTGATCTCAGAGCATTCTTTATTCCTTTTCATTTTTTTCTTCTCTGAATGAAATAACCTGTCTTCAAGCTCATTAATTCTTTCCTATGCTTCATTAATTCTGCTGTTTTAACCCTCTAATTCATTTTTATTTGGTTCAACTAAAGTATTTCTCACTTCCAAAATTTCTGTTTAACTTTTAAAAAAATTATTTCAATCTCTTTGTGAAATTTCTCTGATAAATTTATACGTTGCTTTTAGGTGTTATCTTGGAGTTCACTGAGTTTCTTTAGAATTCTTATTTTTAAATTAGACCTCAGAGCTCACATACTGACATCTTATTGGAGTCAGCCACTGGCTTCTTGCTTTATCCATTTGAGAAGGTTATGGCTCCCTGTTTGCTAGTGTTTTTTGTGAATACATATTTGTGTCTTCTCATTGAAAGAGTAGTTATTTATCCCAGTCTTCATTACCTGGGTTGGTTTGGTCTGTCTAGTGATGTGTGTTTAGAGGTTCTATACTGGTTGCCTGTTGAGTTCCCTTAACCCTAGACAGCTGCCTTTATTTTGACACTAGATGGTGCCCTAGGTTCAGGTTTGCCATAGCTCTCACACAAATTGGGAGCACTGCCCATTCTGGATTGGGAGGGGGGGTCTCAAAGAGAATGGCCCACCTGTTTTGGTCACTAGCTAGGAGTGTATGCCCAGAAGACTCATGAATGTGCCTCCTACAATGTGGTGCTGGCTGAACCTCCTCACAATTTTTCTCTTCTCTATGGCTTCAAGGATCTTCACAGCCTCAGCTTTAAATTGTGGGTTATTTGTGGTGATAAACTTGGCACTAGATAGTTGTTTTTGGCTTTCTGTGAAGAGGCCAAAACCAGCTTTCTTCTACTCCACCGTATTTGTAATGTCATAACCATAGACTGAGTAGCTCATAAATAATATAAATTTATTTGCTCACAGTTCTGGAGAAACTGGCAAGTGCAAGATCAAGGAACTAGAAAGTCTGGTGTCTGGCAAGGGCTGCTATCTGCTTCCAAGATGGTGCCTTTTTGCTGCATCCTCCAGAGGAGATGAACTCTGTATCCTCATGGTGGAAGGAACAAAAGGGCATAAGAAGCTTAAGCTAGTTCTTTCCAATCTCCTAATACCATCACAACTGTTTATGCTGTTATAACAAAATATGTGAGACTGTGTAATTTATATGCCACAACAACAGCCTTAGAGTTTTCTGAATTTTTATACCTACTTTTATCTGTGAATTTTATGCCCTCAGATAATGTTCTTCCTCAGATAATGTTTTCTATGAAGGAGCCTGGGGATAAAATTACAACACATGGATTTTGGAGGATGTTCATATCATAGCAAGTAGCCTCCACTTTCTCCTAGCTTCTGTCTTTCCAGTAGTGTCTCAATTTCTAAATCGATTGGAAGGGCAGAAGGCAGGAGAAAGTGGAGGCTGCTAATACACATCCTTGCTCCTGAGAAAGAAAGATGAGAGATACAATGGTAGCTACATAGAGATGCACTTCTAAGTAAAATAATTCTCTAGGATGGGAAAGAATTAGCAGTTTTAAAGGCTGATGAAAAAGATTGAGTAGAAAAGGAAAGTTTGAAGATAATTGATCAAGCAAGGTTGCTTTGGAGCCAAGAGTAAGCTGTGGTAGGGCTACTCTTGAACAGAAACTTTTCCTCTGTGTGGTGATGTAGTGAAGTTTGGGAAAGAAGAGAAGAGAATATTGAAAATAACGTTTGATAGCCTTTATTTTCTCAATTATTCAATGAAGGAAATGGAAAGAGAGAAGAAACAGGTCAAATACAAATAGAGCATATTTTTAGAGGTCCAAACTGAGATCAGAAACCACATATTTCTAGTAGTGTTAGTTCATACTGTTTTGACGTTCTCTTGACTATTGTGTAGCCCCTAGATACAAGCCACAAGTCTCAGCTTTCATATCAGTTCATTAACTGGACCAACTACTGGCCCAATGTCCAAAACACCAGAATCTTTCTTTAATTTGTTACATAGGCTACCAGGTGCCCATCAGAGATCAGAGCCAAGATCCAGATCCTGTCAAAGGGCCAGATGAGAGAACTGATATTTAACAGTGTCATCTGAAAGATTATTACCAACCTCATAAAGTAGGTTTTCAGAGGCCACCCACAGTGGCTCATGCATATAATAGCAGTGCTTTGGGAAGCTAAAGTGGAAGGCTTGAGGCCAGGAATTTGAGGCCAGCCTGGGCAATATATTAAGACCCCATGTCTAAAAAAATAAAAACTAACTGGGCATGGTGGCATTCATCTATAGGAGGCACCTGTAGGTGGAGGCTGAGGAAAGAGGATTACTTGAGCCCAAGAGTTTGAGATTGCAGTGAGCTGTGATGCATTCCATTGTATTTCAGCCTGGCCGATAGAGTGAGACTTTGACTCAGAAAAAAAAAAATTAGATTTCCAGAATATTACAAAGTCAGGATATTACATGCCTGACTTTGTTTACTCTTCCTGAAGAATTGCCTTTTGTAAGTGACGTGTTTTAATATATATATAAAGGGAAGTGACCTCCCTTCCCCCCTGCCATAGGTATATATTGCTACTGAAATTTCTGTATGCTATGAAGCAGATGGTAATGATAGGCGAAAAGTTTTTTTTTTTAATTGTAGAAATGGGAGGTATCTTACATTCATAGTTTAATATGCCAAAGATTGGAGATCAAGTGTGTACAGAAGAATCCTGGAGTGTTGATCATATAACAGAGGAGAATCACGTTTTTTCAGATTCATTGAAATTCCTTTCTTGGCACAAATGCTTACCCATTCCTGCCCTCTCCTTCTTAGTGCATTCTGGGGCCTGTCATGAGGCTGTCTGGATGATTTGTCCCTTTTGACAGGGTGTATGTATGGCTGAAACATTCTCTCTTTCTTCCATGTTCAACATCTATATGGGTGCCTCTGTGGATTTATAACAATCTATTTTCCTCTTTTCTCATCTTTAAAATAAAATAAAATCTGAGAAAGGTGAATCTGTTTCTAAAGTGACTGCTCAGTGACAAGTGGAGAGGAAGCTTGCTTGTTACCCGTCTTCTAACTTCTTCCGGTGTTCCCATGTGCTTTCCAGGCAATAATTACTTGTTGTCTGGCAGCCAATTTTGTTGAATGTTCTAGGTAAGCTCAGTACCTATGATGTTGTCTTCTACTTCATTCTCCTTTGCCCTAAGGGCAACAGATTTTAACTTGGGAAACCGAGCCTGATATGGGATGAGAAACCAAAAGACACCCTATGTCTCTTAAACCTGTTAATAAGATGACGATTCAAAGCTGGGCATTGTGGCTTGTACTGGTAATCCCAGCTACTTGGGAGGCTGAGACAGGATAATCGCTTGAACCCAGGAGGCAGAGGTTGCAGTGAGCTGAGACCACGCCATTGCACTCCAGACTGGGCAACAGAGCAAGACTCCATCTTAAAAAAAAAAAAAAAAAAGATGGTGATTCAATCACCAAGAATAGGGGGAGGTGCTCTATGTTGATATACTGAGGGATTAATTACTTTTTGGCTAAAAGTACCAAATTTGAAACCATGAAAAAGCAAATTCAATTTTGGTCTATGTCAGTACACGCTAAAGGTTAGGTTTAGTATAAAATATCTTTGATGTGCCATTTTAAAAGCAAAACCTTACTCGAAAAGATATTGCCTCTTAAAAATGAAAAAGTATTGAGTGAGTAATTAATTTTTTGAAGTGCTTATGTTCTCTCTTTCACTAGGTTATTTTAGGCTCTCCTAGGTACAGTGGAATGCAGTCAAGGAGTCTTCTCAAACCTTAGTGTTCATACAGATCACCTGGGGAACTTCAATTAGAGATTCTGACTTAATAAGTCTGGGGTGGGTCTAAGCGTCTGTGTCTCTATAGGCTCTCAGGTGGTATTGAGGCTGCTAATTTCTGGATCACAAAATGGACAGAACCTCTGGAAGCCCCTTCTCATAATGTACTTCTTATAACAGTGCATTGTAGATGCTTTCCCATACATTTAAAAATTATTTCCTTCACAGTCATTTATATATGTCTAAGGGCAACATTATATGATTCTTACATAGGCAGAAAATAGATTTTAAAATGTGAAAATTTAGAAAATTATACTAAAGATATTTATCTATTCATTTCTTACCTTCAATTATTTAAAAAATATACATTAGCTAATCTGAATAATTACTGAATGTAGCATTGCAGTTAATCAAATTTCTGATTACATGAGTGCTATCTCCCCCTAGAATGCCATGTACCCAAAAAGTATCTGTCCTGGTGAAATAAAAACTGCTGGAAAGCAAGAGCCTAGTTTCGCTTTGTTCACTGATAGCTTTTCAACAATTAGAGCAGGGATTTGGACACTGTAGACACTCAGTACAAATTTGTTCAATTGAATTAAGTATGGAAGGCTTTTGTTTCAAACACCTTTTCTGCGTTAGTAAGGGGTTTGATGATGTAAAAGCTTACAGGGCTTCACATCAATTTTTAGTGCCTAGTACTATAAATGTAACTGAAAGAGGATAATGGATTATTTATTTAACTTCCAAGAACCAAAAACCTTAGAAGCTTTTGGTTTTTACTAAATTTGTTTTAAATTATTTTTCTTTTGATTTGTTTCTTTCTCATCAAAGTGGAATATAGCAAAAAAAAAAAAATCCAATTACATGTTTTGTGGGTAGACTCTATGTATTATCACTCTCTGCTTTTTCCGCTTTTAATCATTGAAGGAAAAATCATTACATTTACTGGCAATTAAAACTCACAGATGGGCTGGTCGTGGTGGCTCATGCCTGTAATGCCAACACTTTGGTAGGCCGAGGAGGGCAGATCATGAGGTCAGGAGATTGAGACTATTCTAGTCAACATGGTGAAACCCCATCTCTACTAAAACCACAAAAATTAGCTGGGTGAGGTGGTGTGCACCTGTAGTTCCAGCTACTTGGGAGGCTGAGGCAGGAGAATCTCTTGATTCAACCCGGGAGTCAGAGGTTGCAGTGAGCTGAGATTGTGCCAATGCATTCCAGCCTGGCGACAGAGCAAGACTCCATCTCAAACAAAAAACAAACAAAAACCTCACAGATGTTATATTTTTCTTAATTGCTTTCTGTATATGAATATTGGTATCTAGTACCCTCTCTTCCTTTTATATTCTAGTGCCCATGGGCAGTGAGAAATGTACTGAGTAGGAGGATCTGGATTTGATATCCCTTCCTCTAACAACACCACTCATGACTTTGGATAATCCAGGAAATTGCTTTAAGTCTATCCATCCTGCCTTTCTTACAGGTTTCCTGTGAGACCCAGATAGCTGATGTGGAAGTGCCTTGGGAACTGTATACTTTTATATACATACAATTTGCTGCATTATATTCTGCCATAGCTTGTATTATTGTTTTCTCATTTTCATCATTAATAATTCCTCCTAGCCTCTACATTTACCAGAAAGTTATAAACAACCACTGTTACTCAGCATTTATCTGAAATGCTAGATTGTATGCTAAAAGAGAATATCTAAGTCCTTGATTTGAAAAGAAAACTTAGATGTGACATTGCACACAGCTAGTTACTGTAAGATGCATGACTGTCATTGTAGACCAGCTTTTTCTCTCTACAGTCTCTGAAGGATCTACGGATCATTGACATTCACTTCTTCACATGCTCTGCCTACTGCCTGATTTTCTTCCACCCTTACATTTGTAGGTTGGCTCGAAGGGTAACCTTATTCATATCAATAAACCAACAAGTTAATCAATTTATTTTACAAATATACTTCTACTAATTATTAGGCATTAGGTATTGAAAATGAATCCAGATGTGCAGAGGCCAATAAAGTGTGGTAAAATAAGCAAATATCTGTAAAAAATTATCCAGATATATTATAGTACAGTAAAATAATATTTTTCATGTTTCCAAATTTTATGGGTGCCCTGCACTTCTTACCATTGTTTCTAGTCCAGATGGAGGGCTAGAGAAAGGATTATTGCCACATCATTGTGAGAAGGTATGAGGTCCAAGGGAGGGACAGATTACTTCCAGTGGGGTTATTGGGTAGGTATTTGGAATAGGTGGCATTAAAACTGGGTCTTACATGATAGTTAGTCTTGCAAGTGCAGAACCATATGGCAAAAGAATCTCACATCAGTAAAATCATGTGAATCAAGGATCCGAGTAAGGTGCTAGCAGGTATGTAGAGAATGGTGAATGGTTTAATTCATCTGGAGCAAAAGGTACTTAGAGGGAAGTTGTGGAGCTGGTTGGAAAAGTGGATCTAGACGTCAGAGTGCTGATAATGTCAAAGTTTGAATTTGTCTTTCATCTGCTTTATTAGCCAAAATAGAGTAGACCCTCTTTTGAGAATTTTTTCCAAAGACTGATAAATAGGGATTTATTTTTACCATTTCCTGCCCACTCATTTTTCTGCTTCTTTTTTTCCTCCTTGTAGCGTTTGTGTTAGCAAGCAACACCTTTGCAAGGAAGCCACCTTCTTTGTTTGTCTGAAAAAATGTCGTTAATCATACAGTCCATTTACATTTCCAGAGCAACATAAATATTTGATTTTAGGAAGGATACAGGCAAACGTATTGCAATGTTTTGTAGCTAGAGTTGCAGCCTCTGTGGACATGTGGCCCGCCTCTCAGTGAAGCAAAAGGCATATCACAAGCTGGCTTCTCAGCTGTGAAATGCCACTACTTAGGTCACATGCCTCAGTTAAAAAAAAAAAAAAAAAGCTTCCAGGAGCAACGCCTTCTTCTTGGCAGAGAGGCCTGCCACCTGTCACCCAAAGCTGCTGTCCCATCTAGCATCATGCACAGATAACTTTGCTTCACTTCTGCATGTGGGGAGGTCGTGTTCTCTGCCTTTTGCAGTGTATTTCTCCATGACATTTATATAGTGGAGAATTCAGTTCGATATTTATTGAATTGGGGATTATTGCTCATACTTATCAGACAAATCTTAATCCAGAAGAATGGTTATAACCTAGGATGGCACTGGGTGAAAATGTAAATTGTGTTTCATGTGAAAGATGGCATATGACAGGCATATTTCCACCTGACACCTAGCCACCCTTGGTGACAGCACCTTGGTGCCACCCTTGGTGACAGCAAGATCACACCTTATGTCACTCCTTAATAGCATGTATGGATTCCTGGAAATCAGCCTTAGTGAACACATTATGGTTCCTTAGAACCATGCCTCATCAGCTCTTAAGGCACAGAAAACAAGAAACATAGTTCACATATTTACAAGCAGGTAAAGCACTCCATACAGCATGTACCGTATTTAAGATTTCCTCCATATCTTTGTAAGATCTGATATAGTGTTAGAACAAAGTGCTTGATTAATGTTTGTTGAATGAATAACCAAATGGTGTTTTGTTAAGAGACAATCTGATAGAGAGTTGAGCTGGCCAGGGTATTGGAATTCCTTGGCTTTCTGTTTCTCTAGGAAGGACCTATGTGAAACCTCACTGGGCCCTACTTGTATGAAGAGATGCAGGTTCTTACTGCCATAATAATGCCATCTGGGCACAAGTGTAATGCTTAAGAGTTACAGCATTTTCCTTTGCATTTCTGAGTGGTTCTGAAAAACCCATATTAAAACATATGCTTTCCCAAAACATTTCAAATATAAGTCTTATTTTTGTCCTTTGTTTTTGTAATGGAGTAATTGTGTCCCCCTACAGCGCCCCCCTAAAAAAGTTGGAGTCTTAATGCCTGGTATCTCATAATATGAGCTTTTATGAAGATATGGGCTTTACAAAGCTGATTTAAATGATAAAGTTAAAATGGTATCATTAGGGTGGGCCCCAATTCAACGTGATTAGTGACCTTATAAAAAAAAAAAGGCACACAGGAAGAACACAATTTAAGATGAAGATGGAGATTGGGATGATGCATCTAGAAGCCAGGGAATGCCAAAGATTGTTAGCAACTACCAAAAGCTAGGAGAAGGCATGGGGCAGACTCTCCCTCATATTTGTCAGAAAGAACCAATCCCATCGACAACTTGATTTCAGACTTTTAGCCTCCAGAACTGTGAGAGAATAAATTTCTGTTGTTTAAGCCACCCAGTTTATGGTACTTTGTTACAGCAGCTCTAGAAAACTAATGCAGTTGTTTTGATGTTATTATATTGTAAGACCTGCTCTAGGTTTTGGTACTTTCCACATGGGCTGAAAAAAAACTAGTGTTCATGGGGCAACAGATGCTCATCTGTTTATGGACTATTAATTGCTTGACTTCTACCCTTTCCCTACCATGTGAACCACCACCCTCTACTCATAAATGGTAGGTACTAAAACTCAGATGTATGTTCTTGTGATGGCTAATTTTTTTTTTCTTTTTGAGATGGAGTCTTGTTCTGTCAACAGGCTGGAGTGCAGTGGTGTGCTCTTAGTTCACTGCAACCTCTGACTCCCAGGTTCAAGCAATTCTCCTGGTTCAGCCTCCTGAGTAGGTGGGATTACAGAAGTGTACCACCATGTCCAGCTAATTTTTTGCATTTTTAGTAGAGATGGGTTTTCACCATGTTGGCCAGGATGGTCTCAATCTCCTGACCTCATGATCCGCCTGCCTCGGCCTCCAAAAGTGCTGGAATTACAGGTGTGAGCCACCACTCCTGGCTTGTGATGGCTAATTTTAGGTGTCAGCTTGACTGGATTAAAGAATACATGGATAGTTGGTAAAGCATCACTTCTGAGTAGGTCTATGAGGATGTTTCTGAAGAGAACGA
This sequence comes from Saimiri boliviensis, assembly GCF_048565385.1. Taxonomy (NCBI): domain Eukaryota; kingdom Metazoa; phylum Chordata; class Mammalia; order Primates; family Cebidae; genus Saimiri; species Saimiri boliviensis. The sequence goes on along the minus strand of NC_133452.1, from coordinate 23,888,907 downwards.
TATTTGAATCAATAGGCTGAGCTAGGAAGAGCTGCCCTCAATAATGCTATAATCTAAGGGCCTGGATAGAACTGGAGCTGGGATCCCCTCTTTTCTCCTTTCCTTGCATTTCCTGGAGTTAGAACTCCAGGATTCCAGACTTTGAACTCCAGGACTTGCACTTGTAGCTGCCTAGATTCTCAGGCCTTTGGCCCTGGGCTGAGGGTTATGCTGTCATCAGCTTCCCTGGTTCTCAGGCCTTTGGACTTAGACTGAGTCACACCACTGGCTTCCTTGGTTCTCCAGCTTGTAGACAACTTACTGTGGAACTTCTCAGCCTCCATAATTGCATGAGCCAATTCCCCTAAGAAATCTCCTTTTATATCTATCTATCTATCTATCTATCTATCTATCTATCTATCTATCTATCTCATGTTGGTTCTGTCTCTCTGGAGAATCTTGACTAACACAGTTATTATTATTAAAAAATAATGATGGCAGCACCATGGATTGAGTATTTATTGTGTGCTAGGCATTGTAATTGTTTGATGTTCATTGCTTCATTTGGTCCTTTCAATAACCCTAGAACATGGGTACTATTATTATTCTTGGAAGTTTAAAAATTATTATCTAACTCATACAAGTGACAAGTGGCAGACAGTGTTCAAACCCAGTCAGTCTTATTCCAAGGCCCAAGTGTCTGATGATTACATATAATCTGTATAAGGAGACACTAAAATTCATAACAGACTTATGAATTTTGAGCTGGATATTGTCAGCATTTTTAATGTCTAAGAAAGTAAGGAAAATGTAAATAACCAGTGCAAAGACAGTGTTACCGTGAGTGAAAGCAAAGTCTTTAAGAAAAATCAGGTCCTGGAGCTGTATTGCATTCAACATGCCTGTTCTTGTCAACCAGGATATAGCCCAACTCATTATCAATTCAGAAAATGATAAAATAAACACATACTGGGTCTTCCTTTTCAGTTTCCTTCATGTTCCAGAATATGCATCTCTCTAGAGAAGGCAGTTTTACTCTAAAGCTGGCTCCTGTCTGGCTGCAAGTAACAGACAGAGGGAGGCATTGTCAGAGGGTAAGAGTAGCTACACACTGATTTGTTTTAAAGCACACCTGATTCTTGAAAAACCTTCAAACTCGGTAACTCCTGAAAACAATGATTTAAATACACGCCTTTTTTTTCCTGTGTTTAGAATGATGCTGTAATTAAAAGAAACAAACACACCCATATTTCTAAAAATAAGGGATATTTTCCAGTGGGGAAAGGGAAAGAAAAGCTTTATCATCTCTTTGGAAATTTTTAGGGCGTTAGTAATGGGGAGTATACTGTGTTTTTAAATTTGACAATACTCTTAACTGCTCATTCTCCAAAGCATAATGTACACACTGCCAATTGATTTTCCAATGTAGTGTTAGTTCATGCAGAAGCCAGCCTCTCTTATTTACTCCCTAGTGTGATTATGGGCATATGGCTATGAGAGTCCTGTTTGTTTGTTCATTTGCTTTTGTGGAAGGAATTCAGATATTAGGCTTACTTGGTTGGACCAAATAAAACTGATGAGCTGTGAACCTGTGATCCAATGAAGAGGATACATAGAATCTATGATTTCATATCAGAGCATTGCAATCAACCCTTCCTGGGAAGGTCTACCAATCACTTTGGCTTTCCAAAAGAGCTACTAGTCTTTTCAATTCTGTTTCCTTCATTTGTAGTTATAATTCAAGCAGAGACATAACAAAAAGCTTGGCTATGAAGGATGGGGGATTAGCAGTTAATGAGACTTAGACTCAGACACACCTGTTTTCTTACCCTATCTTTGAGCCATGTGACTTTAAGTGAGTTACAGCCTCTCTAAACCTACTCTTCAAATCTGCAAACTATAGATTATAATTGTACTTATTTCTCATGCAGTTAAACACATAATGGCTGGCACATAATAAGAACCCAGTAAAATACATATACATACACTTACAAACGAATAAGTGGTCATCTGATATTGTATATCTTACACTGGTTAGCTTCCATTGGAAGTGACTTCGCCTCCATCTGTAAATATGATATGGTGTTCATCCTAAGTCTTCTGCAGAGACCTATGCTGCAGCTAGCATAGAATTAAATTTATTGGTAAAGGGGAAAAAAGGAGGTTTCATATGCAGAATAGTCTGAGAGCTTCTTAGGCATCTAACTGCTCCCTTCCTTGACTGACTTACATCTGGAAAATTTGAAGTGTTTAATATGCTCCTGTTAAAAGGTAATGCCTCTGGAAAATAGAGCACTTAAAGCTATGATCAGTTATGACCTCAGGATTTTCAGATAAGTGTTTAAGGGGTCATGGCAGAGTAGTGCCTGCAGCCGGGAGCCAGTCCTTCACTGGCCAGTTGGAAGACATCAAAGCTTATTCCTATTTTATAATTGTTAGTTGATTTTAGCTATGAACATATGCATAGCATTTCCTGAAGGTTTCGGAGAATCATCTTTAATCATCATCACATTGTTTCCCTAGCACCCTTCTATAATCTTCTTGGTTTATATAAAATAATGGCTTCTACTCTGTACAAGGTTGCCATTTGAAAAGGCACTGGGAAGAAAATACTGGCCACAAAGGATGGCCTAGACCAGGCGTCCCCAAACTTTTTACACAGGGGGCCAGTTCACTGTCCCTCAGACCATTGGATAGCTGCCACATACTGTGCTCCTCTCACTGACCACCAATTAAAGAGGTGCTCCTTCCTGAAGTGCAGCGGGGGGCCGGATAAATGGCCTCAGGGGGCCGCATGTGACCCGCGGGCTGTAGTTTGGGGACGCCTGGCCTAGACTGAAGTAATACCAACAAGATCATAAGGCTGAAACCAGACATTTATAATGCTGCTTTTAACTTTCTTGAGAGTAGGATATATCATATCTCTTGTGATTCGTGTAGCATCTATTATAACTCCTTGTATACAGATCGAAAATGTTAGTTGAAATAAATTGGTCATTATAAAATAGGCTTTTGTCAGAGTTGTGAGGATGGAAGGAAAACATATTCTTTGTCTGAGGGAAGGAATTAGAAATTGGGGGCAATTTCTGTAACCAAACTTTCCTCACTATTATGTTTACCTTATTACATTCGCTTTTCTTAGTCTTCTATGGGCCATACATTTAGCCTCTCTGTGGTTTATAAATTAACTTTCTACTTTTTTTGCTTAGGGCACTAGTTGTCACTTCTGGCTGCTCATTAGATTTATCTAGGGAGCTTTAAAACCTACAGATGCCCAACCCCAGCTGTGGAGGCTCTGCTGGAGCCCAGAATTCAGATTCAGTTGTCCACAGCCCTTCCCATGGGGAGAGGAATGGGGAGTTAGAGAGAGAAGTGGGTAGAGAGTGGGTCTGGCATTGCCAATGTACAGAGTGAGCCTGCCTAGTATCATCTAGTATCACCCATCACATCACACTCAGCCATGGGTCTCCTGGCCATACTTGGGCACATGAAGGAGGTACCCTCACTAAGGCCTCAGTGTTGGCTCTTTCCTCTAGCTGAAATCCACTTTCTTCAGCTATTTTTGTGGCTGGCTGCTTCTTTTCATTTAGGTCTTAATTTAAATATCATTTCCTCATGAAGTCCTTCTTTATATAAAGCATAACCCTTCCCCTCTCACTTTCTATGTTTTGTTTACTTTGTGGCATTTCCTACCATTGGAAATGATCTAATTTATGCGATTCTTTATATATTTGTTGTTACACTTATCTACTAATAGGACACTGTTGTATTTCCAGAACCTAGAATGGTGACTGATACCCTCAAAGCTTGCAATATACCCTTTGAAATAAATAAACTCAAGATTTAATGTTTATAACGGGAAAGACAAATATGTGGCTAGATATTGCTAAATGACTTATGATATCCCTTCTCCCAGATTCTGTAACGTAGCTCTCAGCACAGTTCTCACTCATACATCATTAGCCTCCAGATGAAACCTTTTTTTATACCCCCTGTTTAAAAGGTATTTTTTTGTACTTTTTGTAACTAGCTCTCTTCATTTAGGAAATTAAGTCTCAAATAGGTTTAGCAAATTTTATGTTTTATTCATTCTTTTAATTCATTCACTTAAAAGTATTTATTGAGAATTTAGAATACAAGAAGCAAGATTTTGCACAAGGTTTTGCCCAATATGTCTCCAGAACTTTGATTTTGTGCTATGCTTGGTAGTAATGTAGTTTTAATGTATATTTGCTGTATTTAATTCAATAGAAAGCTTGAAACAGATATATAAATTACTTTACATAAAGCATATATGACAAATGTAGGTGGAATGATTATAGCGTAGATTATAGGATCAACTTAGAGGCTGAAGGGATTTCAGATCATCTATTCCAGTGACCTCATTTTGCAGATGAGGAAGTTAAAAACCAGACATATAATAGCTTGTTTTTCATGAATGCTTGGAGGATGAATTAAGGACTGATGGACTGAATCCTGCTGAATGTCATGTGAGGTTTTTTTGGCGTGGCAGATCTCGGAACCCAGTTCTCAGCCCAGGGCTCTTTCATCCTCACCTGTGATCCCAAAATGCATGGGATTACAAACATCTGGGGATATTGCAAAATATGCTGCAAATGGTGTTCTGGGACTCAAATTTTTATAATCCCCTACCTCCTTAGGTAATTCTTTTGCACAGCCAGATTTGGGTACCACCACATTAATATATGAACGTGCCTCAGTTTTAACCAAAGAGATAAGGAGGTTCCACCTAATGAATGGAGAATATAGGACTTTCAAAGAAACTCTTTACTTTTTGCTTAGCTACACAGTACCAGTCTGAGCTAAATCTCAATAAACTAAAGACTTGCTTCAGACATTTAATTAAATCCAAAAGTTATTGAGTAGGAGAGATAAAAAATGAATAAGACATACTTCTTAATTTAGAGTCTTTAAATCCTGCTTAAATAGAGGACAATAAATCACAGAACCTTGATATTCCCATGAATTTTAGATAATCATGATTTGTTGGGCCGTTGGCAACTTGTCTTATACCTTGCAAGGTGCACAGGGATATTTAATTTGTTCTGATTTACTCTTACATGAAAGTATCAGCTTTTTTACTTAAACTCTTATGGAATTATCTACCAGTACTCAAAGTACTTTTTCATTATTTACGTTATCTGGATGAATGGAGAAAGAAATGGAAAGGAAGCATCATATTTTGCCTCTCCCTTATTTTCAGATTGAGCAGAGACATATTTTATTATATAAATATATCATAATTATATTAGATTTCATTTTTCTATGGAGGTAGCAAGCTCTTTCCATAGCAAGCTCTGCTTTTCCTAACCAGCTTTCCCTTTCTATAGCTTATATTTTATCTAAAAGTATCTGTCAACAGTAAAATTTTTATCCATAAACAATTCTCTATATGCTCTTCACAGAATGTTGGGCCTAAGATATTTTATATTGGGGGCATAGGCATTCATTTCTCACATTTATGGAGAAGAGAAAGGGAAAGAAACATTTTAGACAGTCGTCAGACTCCAAGAGGCATTGGAAAATCCAATATATACTGGGTGCAATGTGCAATATATGTAGATACATCAGTTCTGTCATATATTACACATATAATGTAGTTCTCCATTAAACATTTTTTTCCTGAGAATGAGAAATCATTTCATCTAAAATGAAAGCTATTCTAAAATCATGACTTTCAATTTTTACCAGGTCATGTTAACTTGATTATTCTTTCTTTTGTAGATACCAACTCTTGGATTGAAATTCTAAATGCAAATTCAATGAGTCTTTCACTGAGTGGTGTGTGTTTGTGTTTGTGGGAACAGAATTGAAGGGCTAGGGAGGTGTGCTTTTTTTTTTGTCTCTTGATCTTTTTATTTTATTTTTTATTGCATTTTAGGTTTAGGTTTTGGGGTACATGTACATGTGAAGAACATGCAAGATTGTTTCATAGGTACGCACATGGCCAGGAGTGTGCTTCTTTTCTGACAGCATGTAGGCAGCATGCAGAGCAATAAATAATTTCCCTCGGCAGCTGTAAAGATGGGAAATATGTGGTTTTATGTTTATAAATCAAATAGGTTATAAATGATTGCCAACAAAAATGAAAGCATAACTGTAATGAAATAACTTGAGGAAATAAAAGCTGGATTGCTAGTAGAGAAAGAAATGTGTATTTACTTTATTTAGTGAATTATATTTATACACATAAGCTTATTAAATAAAAAGTCAAAACAATTGAATTTACTCAATCACTAAATTGATTTGAAGGGAAGCAGTTAGAGACTAAGCAGTGAAAAAAACCTTCCAGCTGATTCATTAGTTAGTTAACATATTTACTGTTTATATGAATTCAGTCTCACTTAAAACCACACAAAGAATGCTTTCAAACATAGTCAGATTAGAACTGATATTTCTCATCTTGGTGGCATAATAGGAAAGTTGCCATGTTTCAAATGTAGTATCTTTCTATATAGTTAGCTATTTTTAAATTTTATTTTTCTAAAACCGTCTCACACAGGACAATCTGGACACAAAAACCGAAAGTTCTGATGTTTACAGGGACACACAGGTGAAGCTAAAAAGATAACCGTGCAAGAACCTGAGCAAGCAGAAACCAGCACCCTCTCTAGCCAAGTGTGGTCATGGGAGAATGTGGACCTGCTGTTGCCGGGTCTCTTTTTTTTTTTTTTTGAGACGGAGTTTTGCTCTTGTTACCCAGGCTGGAGTGCAATGGCGCGATCTCGGCTCACCGCAACCTACGCCTCCTGGGTTCAGGCAATTCTCCTGCCTCAGCCTCCTGAGTAGCTGGGATTACAGGCACGAGCCACCATGCCCAGCTAATTTTTTGTATTTTTAGTAGAAACGGGGTTTCACCATGTTGACCAGGATGGTCTCGATCTCTCGACCTCGTGATCCACCCGCCTCGGCCTCCCAAAGTGCTGGGATTACAGGCTTGAGCCACCGCGCCCGGCCGCCGGGTCTCTTATTTAAAGAAAAATTAGAAATCGGAAAGTGTATGTGAAATGTCCCTGTCTTTACATTGCAGCAACTAATTAATTTTTTGAAACACCATATACACCCAACAAAACATACCTGCACCCAAGCTGCTAGTTTAAGAACTCTGCCTTAGATATTCAAGTGCAGTGGCAGGAGTACAACTATAAGAACTGGACTTCCTGGGTTCTAACTACGCAAGAATTTAACGTAGTAAGCCTTGGGCATATCACTCTTTTGCTCAGGGTCTTCTTATTTTTAAAATTAGGGATTTATGCCAAATGATATGTAATTTAGTGGCTTTTAAACTTTTACAGCATCTATGCTTTCATAAGGAACAGTAACTAATCTTCACAGTCATTAACATTTTCATTTTCACTGTGAACTATGCAATTTCTCCAAATACTTGAAATCTGCCTACTATTGGCCTGAGAGTTGTTTATGAACATTTGTTGAAACTGACCAGAGAAAATACTGGCAACTTGTCTCTGAGTCTAAGCAAATTGTTAGCAGAGTTTCAGTACTTGGCTATCTCCTGCTGTAGTAAACATATTAATAAGCTCTCACCAGAAGAACTGTGAACAGATGCACTTCTTGAAAACACAGTGTCCTTGTCACATTTACTTGTCTGTCTCTCCTAGTGAGTAAGACTTGCTTGTGGTATCCTAGTAAATATTCCCTTTTTATGTCATAATCAGATCATAGTTCACGAATTCAGTAGAAAAGTCATTGTAACCAGTATCTTTGATTCACAGAGCCTAAACCATAAGGGAAGATACACAACGACATGCAGTGAGAATACTTTTCATCTTTCTCATCCTGTCACGAAATTTCTTTTATTCTATTTCACAATTTCTTGGAGCCAGAAATAAGAATTGTACATTGTCTTTGTAGTCACTTTTCAATATGGAACTTTAGATGCTTCAAATACAACAAATGCATCTATACAACATCTTATATCATAAATTGGGAACTATCCCCACTGTAATGGATCAACCTAGGTATCGCAATTAAGCACTTCTGTCTTTGCTGGTAACTAGCTGAGTAACCTTGAAAACTGCCTATCTTTTTGAATTTACATTTTATCCTTTTATAAAAATGCTACTTTAAAAAATGTGATGGGATAGTTGAGAGAATCGCAAGAAAGCAATTAGATATGAAAGTGCTTTGCAAAAACATAGAGCACTGTATGTCAATGAGATATCATGCCAATCAATCACTTAACTCATTCAAACATAAGGAATGGAAGTACAACTTGAATAAAGCAGTTTGTTGAATGTGGCATGCTTCATTCAACTGACCTCCTTGTTCTCTCTGACCATACCTTCTTTCCCCATTTTAAACCATGTTTTATTTCTCAACAATTTAATTAATTTGTGGCACTGGGTATATGGAATCAAACTCAGAACCTCAGAGAAAAAGATTTGATCTGTTTCCTGAAGAACTCTAAAGAATATTACTTCAGATTTACTTTTAAATTTTTTAAAGAAATTTATATTTATAGGTTTTTGGTGAACAGGTTATATTTGGTTATATGAGTATGTTATTTAGTAGTGATTTGTGAGATTTTAGTGCACCCATCAGCAGAGCAGTATACACTGAACCCAATTTGTATTCTTTTGGATTTACTTTTTAAAAGAATTATGTATTTAATATTCTTTTTTTTCCTTCTCTCTGGACGTCTTCCAGTTTTTCCACATTAGTGTTGAAATTGAGGACTTTGGGTGACTATAACATCACATACAGAATTATGTAGATAATGTGCTGTCATCTTCTTTTTGCATACTTTTATGGTAAACAGTTTCCACCTAGTCTCAATATTCATGATTTAGAGTGGTGGCATGATATTCTATAATTGGCTATACAGATATATCTAACAGATATTTTGGATTCAGTTCTAGACCACTGTAATAAAGCAAATATTGCAATAAGTGAGTTATACTTTTTTTTGTTTTCAGTGCATATTAAACTTATGTTTACACTATACTATAATCTTTTAAGTGTGAAATAGTATTATGTCTAAAAAATGCTTACCTTAACTAAAAAACAATTTGTTGCTAAAAATGTGAATAATCATCTTAGCTTTTAGCAAATTTTAATTTTTTTTGGTGGTTGAGGTCTCGCCTTGATGTTGATGGCTACTCTGATCAGGGTGGTTGTTGCTGAAGGTTGTGGTGGCTGTGGCAATTTCTTATGTAACATAACAATAAATTTTGCCACATCAATTGAGTCTTCTTTTCATTAAAGACTTCTCTGTAGCATGCCATACTGCTTGGTAGCATTTACCCGTATTAGAACTTGTTTCAAAATTGGAGTCAATCCTCTCAATCACTGCTGCTGCTTTGTCAACTAAGTTTATGTAACGGTCTCAACCATCAATTCATAGCATCTTCACCAGCAGCAGATTTTGTCTCAAGATACCATTTTCTTAGTTTATCCAGAAAAAATAACTCTTCATCTGTTCAAGTTTTATCAAGAAATTGTATTAATTCAATCATATCTTCGGCTCCACTTCTAATTCTAGTTCTTTTACTGTTTCCAACATGTCTGCAGTGACTTTCTCCACTGAAGTCTCAAACCTCTCAAAGACCTTCATAAAGGTTGGAATCAATTTCTTCGAAACTCTTAATAATGTTGATATTTTGAATTTTGATCTTATTTAGTGAATCCCAATTATACTTAATGGCATGTGGAATGGTGAATCACTTTCAGATGGTTTTCAATTTACTTTGCCCAGATCCATCAGAGGAATCACCGTCTATGGCAGCTATAGCTTCATGAAATGCATTTATTAAATAATAAGACTTGAAAGTCAAAATTAGTCCTTGATCCATGGGCTGCAGAATCGATGTTGTGTTAGCAGGCATGAAAACAACATTAATCTTCCTGTATGCCTCCCTCAGAACTCTTGGGTGACTAGGTGCATTGCTAATGAACAGTAATATTTGGAAAGGAATCTTCTTTTTTCTGAGCAGCAGATTTCAGCAGTGGGCTTTAAATATTCAGTAAACCGTGCTATAAACAGAAGTGCTGTCATTCAGGCTTTATTGCTCCATTTATAAAGCGCAGGCAAGGTAGATTTAGCATACCTTTTAAAGATCTCTGATTTTCAAAATGATACATGAACATTAGTTTCAACTTAAAGTCAACAGTTGCATTAGCTCCTAACAAAGAAGTCAGCCTGTCCTTTGATGCTTTGGAGCCAGCATTGACTTCTCTTTATTAGCTTTAAAAGTCCTAGATGGCATCTTTTCCCAATATTATGTATTTTGACTGCATTCAAAATCAGTTGTTTACAGCTGTCACTTTCATCAATTATCTAGGTAGATCTCAATAACTTTCTGCAACTTGTACATCAGCACTTGCTTCTTCGTCTTGCACTTTGATGTTATGAAAATAGCTTATTTCCTTAAAAATGGCTTCTTTCCTCATGAACCAACACCTTCGAGCTTCAAACTCTCCTGCTGAATCTTTCTTCTCAGCCTTCATAGAATTGAAGAGTTAGAGCTCTGCTCTGAATTAGGCTTTGGCTTAAGGGAATGTTGTGAAAGATTTGACCATCCAGATCACTAAAACTTTCTCCCTAACAGCAATAGACTGTTTCACTTTCTTATCATTTGTGTATTCACTGAGGAGTAGCACTTTTAATTCCTTTCAAGGACTTTTTCTTTGCATTCACAACTTGACTACCTTTTCGGTGAAAGAGGTCTAGCTTTTCACTTATCTTGGCTTTCATCATGGCTTCTTCACCAAGCTTAATCATTTCTGTCTTTTGATTTAAGTGAAAGATGCGCAACTCTTCCTTTCATTTGAACATTTAGAGGCCATTGTTTGGGTGTTTTGTTTGTTTTTAATTTTTATTTTGGGCTTAGGTGTATGTGTGCAGTTTTAATATATAGGTAAATTGCGTGCTGTGGGAATTTAGTGTACACATTATTTCATTGCCCAGGTAATAAGGATAGTACCCAATAGGTAGTCGTTTGATCCTCACCCTCCTCCCACTCTCCACCTTCAAGTAGGTCATGGTGTCTGTTGTTCCCTTCTTTATATTCCTGTGAACTCAATGCCTAGCTACTATTTATAAGTGAGAACATGCAATATTTGGTTTTCTGTTTCTGCATTAGTTCACTTAGGACAATGGCCTCCAGCTCTGTCTACATTGCTACAAAGAACATGATCTTGTTTATTTTCATGGCTGTATAGTATTCCATGATGTATATATACCACATATTCTTTGTCCAGTCTACCATTGATGGACGTATAGGTTGGTTCCATATCTTTACAATTGTAAATAGAGCTGTAATGAAAATATGCATGTGGATATCTTTCTGGTAGAATGATTTATATTCACCTGGGTGTATACCCAGTAATGGGATGGCTGGGTCAAATGGTAGCTCTGATTTAAATTCTTTAGGAAATCATTGTGCTGCTTTTCCCAGTCTCTGAATTAATTTACATTTCCAGCAGCAGTGTATAAGTGTTCCCTTTTCAACACAACTTTGCCAGCATCTATTATTTTTTGATTTTTTTAATAGTTGCCATTCTGACTGTTGTGAGATGGTATCTCATTGTGGTTTTTATTTGCATTTCTCTAATGATCAGTGATGTTGAGCAATTGATCTAATTGTAATATTATTGTGTCTCAGTGAAAGGAAAGGCCTGTGGAGAGGGAGAGAGATTGGAGAAGACTGAGGCAGTGGAGCCATCAGAAAACACACAACATTTATTAATTAATTTTATTGTCTTATCTAGGTATGTTTTATGGTGTCCCAAAACAATTACAATAGTGACATTCAAGACCACTTATCATAGATCCTCATAACAGATACAATAATAATGAAAAAGTCTGAAATATTACAAGAATTACCTAATTTGAGAGGGACACAAGGTGAGCACATGCTTTGGAAAAAATGACCTTCATAGACTTGCTCTATGCAGGACTGCCACAAACCTTTAATTTGTAAAAATGCAATATCTATGTTTGCACTTTGATTTATTGCACATCACAGATATTGCATTTTTAGTGCCTGTACTAAAATGCCCTTTGTTTTAAGCATTCAGGATGTTTACGGTTTTTGGTTTGTCTTTGTTTTTCCTTAAATTTATCCAGTAGTGTGCTACTGTATAGAAAACCAGCTTTTGAGAAAACAAAAAACACAAAACAAAACAAAAACTACTCGCCTTGATTTGTACCATTTGCTAATTTCATGTTGTAAATTACTCCTACTATGCTTGATTTCAAGCTACTGATTTTGTCATTGAATGGGGAGTTGGGGAAAGATACGCCTAAGATCACTTGAGTGTATAAGCGTCTCTAGCACATCACTACATGGTACTGTGATAAACATCTTAGTACACATGGAGAAGAAAAAGCTCTAAGTACTGCATCATAAACTTACAAGAGAAAGACCATATTTAATTTTCGCATAGTATTATATGCAGTGAATACTCTATGATGTATATATAACATATAATACAATTTCCATGGTATTTTTTGTAAAAAGAATAAAATAGCCAGGCGCGGTGGCTCAAGCCTGTAATCCCAGCACTTTGGGAGGCTGAGGTGGGTGGATCACGAGGTCAGGAGATCGAGACCATCCTGGTCAACATGGTGAAACCCCGTCTCTACTAAAACTACAAAAAATTAGCTGGGCATGGTGGCGTGTGCCTGTAATCCCAGCTACTCAGGAGGCTGAGGCAGGAGAATTGCTTGAACCCAGGAGGTTACGGTGAGCCGAGATCACGCCATTGCACTCTAGCCTCGGTAACAAGAGAGAAACTCCGTCTCAAAAAGAAAAGAAAAGAAAAAAAAAAAGAGTAAAATAAATGTATCACTAGTCTTTCAAGATTTTTTCCATTTTGCTTTTTATTTAGTTACAGAATTTATACTCACTAGTCTCAACTTTTTTTCTAATTAGTAATAATACTTTTATCAAATTATTATATAGTTAAAATATTCCAAAACTTACTTCAGTTATGTTTTATATCCTATTTTCCATATTATAATTCTTACTTCCTCTCACAGTCTATATTATTAATTATTTTGCAGAAGAGATATTTTGATATAATAGTTTCTGAGATGTCACATACCAGAGCCCCTCAAACCTCTGAACATTGCTCCATTGTCTTTTAGTAGACATTGTTACAGACGAGTCTGTCAAATCCTAAGTTTATTTCTTTTGGAGGTATGCATGTTCTCTTCCTGCTTGGACGTTTGTAGCAGGCTTTATCTTTGTGATGACAGTAGCATTTGCAAGTGCATATCTAGGTTGTCAAAGTCTTTTTATTTATGTCATTTTGTGCATAACCTTGTAAATCCTCCCAGTTTCCAAGTCTTTCTCTGGTTCTGGTTGTTGCTCTTTGTGCTAATTTACTGCCCATTGCTCTGTCTTCTTTGGTGGCAGAGGTTGCTATTCCACTGTTTCGAATGTATCTTTAACATTTTCTTATCCTTTCTAATCTGTATTCAGGTTTGTCCACTTTATCATCAATTTATTTTTCCCAAATGCCTATTTTGTTATTTTTCTTCCTCCAGTGTGACTTGTTTTTGGTCTGTTACTCTATTTTTCGTTTGTAATCTGCTCTTATCCTGGCCTCCGCTCAAATAAAATATGGGCTTGAAAACCTCATTTTTGAACAGTCAGTACGTATTTTCTAAAATTATTTTATATTTCTTCAAAAAATGATTTTTGAAGCTCTCCTTCATTCTTGTGATGCCTTTACAGAGTTGTTCCTTTATTTTTGTGCCATAAATGTTCTTTTATGGATCCTTGCAGACTATTTTTTTCTTTTTCTTTTTTTTCATCTTTGAGCGAGGCTAAGTCCAGGTGGATTTGATAGTCCAAAGTAACCAACAGGCACCTTGGCTTAGACTTTTCTTAGCGCTACCATTGTTTGCTCCTCTAAGAGCAACCTACTCTGGCAGATTTGAAGTTGGAGAGCAGGCTGATTTCAATGCACTCAGCATAGTAGCCTCCAGTGCAGAGTATCACCAGAGCAGTGCTTCTATGAATTTTAATTTATCCTCCTAGCTGTGAATGAACTAATTAGAATTCAAGTTAATGGGAAAATTCTTTGAAATGTGTTAACAGACCTATGATTGCTAGTTACACAATCTTTAATCCAGTCTCATCAATTTGGTAGTTTGTAGAAATGATTAGATTCAACATTGAAGATTATTGAATTGAAGATTCAATTCGACATCGATATCGATGTTGAGATTGTTTTATTTGCGTTAATTGTTTTCAAGACTTACTAAGACTTTTTTCTCAATTCAGACATTATTTTGGAGATTTTAATAGGCATTTGGGAAGGAAGCTTTCTGTTACTTTCATTTTCTTGTTTCTGTAACTTAGTTTCTATATAATAAAAAAATCACAGAATTTCATTTGTTTGCTTTTCTATGTCTTATTATAATTATTTTTCATTATTCAATTCCACATGCACAGTGAAATCAGGTCATTTCTTAAAGCTATAGTTTAGGCTTTTATTCGAGCACTGTATTAATAGTAATATTATGAATCTATATTGTAGTTCTTATGTTGCATACTGAAGTAAAGGGCAGTCACACATATCACATCAGAATCATTGCAAATCTTGTATTTATAGAATAAGAATTCATGATATTTAAATATATTGCATATTCAGGTACAACCAAATTATTATCTATGCTAATTAAGAGATGCAAAGTCACAGAAATGCAGTGAAATCGGGAAACTATTTGTGTGTTATTTTGGATTCACATGCATTATAACTTTTGACTTGCTTCATATTTGGAGAACTACAATCTCACCTAAAGTTATATGCAAATTAACTTGAATTCTCTGAAAATATACCAGTTGCCTAAATTAGCTTGCTAGTCTGCAACAAGGAAAAGAAATCCAGGATATAAAATTTGAGGTACATAATTCTTAAAATAGATAATCCATAAATTGTTGAGAATTCACAAGTCTTCTTTATGAATCTGTAAAAATTTCTGGAGTAATTGGCATGTGTGTGAACATGTATGTACATGTATATGTTTGTGTGTATCAAAGGTATAATTAATGTGAGAATTGTAGCTGTATTTTTTCCATAGTATTAATTTGAATAATAGAATTGTTATCTGCTTTTCATCTGAATACTTTTAAGTCTACTTTTATCAGTTACTTTAACCTAACTTAAAATTATTTCATAAATAAATACATTAACCAATGTGAGATTTAAACTAAGCCCTGCAATTCTGCACCAATGTTTTAGCCATGATTTCTCCATTTTCAGAAAATATTAAAACATGACATTTGTGTCCAAATCCATTTGAATTATTTTTTTGCTAAAATATGATGATGTTTTTCCTGATTATCAGTGTATTGTATCTGTTATACTTCCTTGATCCACTAATTTTTAATTTCTCACAAAAAAATCAAAATAAAAAACGGGTCAGATTTGTTATTTTTATATCTTATCTTTTTCTTGATAAATATTTGATGAGCCTAATATTTACAGAATTTTTCTTGATTTTGAGTCTTATACTTAACAAACCATCAATATCTAAATACTAGATGGCAATTTGCATACTGTTTGACCTTATTGAAGATGATTGCCAAAGTTGCTAGATAATCTTCAAAGCCCTGAATTATCTTAATTTTCACTTAAATTTTTTTCTTATAAAACTGTTTTAATATTTAAAGAAATATAATCACTCCATAAGTCTGTGTCATCTTTCAGTTATGAATTCTTCCTTGATATTTAAACAGGGCCTTCTTAAATTATACCCTGTAAAAAACATATTCAGCCTACCTTTGGTCCAAATCCTGACCCTGCCACTTCCTGGACAAGTTCTGAAACTTCTCTGTGCTTCCATTTCTGTATACGTAAAATAGGGATAATAATCATACTTATCTTTTAGGGTAATTGACTGACAAGTACATGAGATAATACCTGGCACACAGTAAATTGTTACAGAGTTTGCTGCCATGATTATTACCCATTCAGTGCAAGTGAGGTACCCTGAATAAACTACATAACAAAACAGGACATCTGATGCTGGGCCTGACCTGTTCAGCCCTGTAAGCAAGGATGGAAGCAGGGTAGACCACTCCTGATCCATATGGAATGAGATTCCCAAAGTAAAGAAGGGAATTGTCCAGATAGGAGAAGGCAGAAGGAATGTTGGGTAAGTACAAGTATCAGATGTCCACTCCATATGCCGAAATGTTAAAGGAATCATAAAGGGGAAAAAAACTGTATTGTCATTTTCATTAGCAGAAGTACTATTTTGCAAAGGAGATGTTAGTCTTGCTCTGTGTGGTTGTAGAAGTTCGGACTAGGACATGCACATAAGATGTGCAAGAAGTCAGATTCTTATGATTCAAAGGAAAATAAAACCTGACTAGAATTCTGAAATTGAACTGCATTGTAAGGCTGTGAGATGCATGTTGCTTCAGCAGGCTTTTATTTCTTATTTTTTTCTTTTTCCTTTTTTCAACATTTATTTTGGAATTGGGGGGTACATGTGCAGGTTTCTTACAAAGGTATATGTGAGTGATGCTGAGGTTTGGAGCACAAATGAATCCGTCACCTAGGTAAGTAAGTATATTACCCAACAAACAGCTTTTTCAACCCTTATCCTCCTCCCTCCTTCCTCTTTCTTGTGTCTATTATTCTCATTTTTATGACTAGGTTTACCCAAATTTTTGCCCCCATTTATAAGTAAGGGGGGCTAAAGGACATGATTTTGTTGCTGCAAAGGACATGATTTTCTTTTTTAAATGGTTGTACAGTATTCCACACACTATCTTTTGTTTATCCAATCCACCATTGATGGGTACCTGAGTTGATTCCATGTTTTTGCCATTGGGAATACTGCTGCAATGAACATGCAGGTGCATGTGTCTTTTTGGTCCAACAGTTTATTTTCTTTGGGGTATATACCAGTAGTGGGATTGCTGGGTTGAATGGTAGTTGAAGTTCTTTGAGAAATTTCCAAATTGCCCTCTACAGTGGCTGAACTAATTCACATTCCACCAACAGTGTATATGTGCTCCCTTTTGGATAAGGTTTTTAAACAGAGGTCTAAATCACTTCTTAGAGAACAGATTTTACATAATAATAGGGAGAGAGAGAGAAAGAGAGAGAGAGAGAGAGAGAGAGAGAAAGAGAACACATAGTAAATGCATAGTGAATATGACTAAATCTATGACTTCTAAAAATGTGGGACATTTAGGGAAAGAGCTCAGATCTTTGAGAACTTGCTCTATTAATAGTTGTATGATAATCTTCCAAATTTCTAATAAAATGTTAAGATATTTTAGTTTTTGACTTCTTAAGCTATAGTCTTGATGTAATTTTATCTTCATATTTAACCACGTAAGTATAATCCTTGCTAATATGTGCTTACCAGAGAGTTCAGAAATGTGGCGAATTCTCAAAACCCATTTTAGTTATGCTTCCAACTGAACTAGTGAGTTTCTGTATTACACCCTGATTCTGGCATTAATGAATTTCACTGAGAGAACAATTTAATTAATTGATCTCATATTAGTAAAATAACTAAATTTGCTCATCAGCAATTCCTTACCGTCTGTAAGGAATACAGAATGGCTGTATTCCTTACAGACAGTAACACATGAATTAGAAACTTGGTTATTTGTGTATCACTCATATATGTATTCAATATGATGTTTGCCTTAAATCTCCTGTGAAGATAGGCAGTGTATAAATTAGATTTGTGTTTTATTTTAGATACATTCAAGCCACTATTATTGTAAAAGGGTCTTAGACATTTTGCATCTGGGTAATAATTTGACAGTAATTTAGAGAGTCAATTACTAAACATATAAATGTCCTTTTGAAATGTTTAAATTTTTTTGGAATGGAACGAGACAATTAAAAAATTAAATATTATGCTTATTTAAGTAGGAAAGAGTTAGTAAATAAATAACCAAACATGATCCTCAGCAAAGTAATTTAAAGCAAACTTAAACTATTTAAATGGTTTCAAAACACCTATCTACCACAAGTTCATTGTTACACAAATAAAAGTCTAGGATAAGGAATGAGTTTAGATTTTTCCTATTTAAAAAAAGGGCTACTTATAGTCTTAAAAAAAAAATCAAACAAGCAACAACATAAATTTCCAAAGATAAAGATTTGAAGAGAATTCCTCAAATTATTATGCATATAATTTTCAAAATGCTGTGAAAATAGTTTCACAAACCTGATAAGTTTATATTGTGACATGATAAAATGAAATAAAACTTTTGGAATTTTCATAATAAAGAAAATAATCTAGCTTTATCTTTATTTTCAGTGATTTTATTTTGATCAACTCTAATAATGTAATTTCAGGGATTTGGGGGAAAAGTAGTAATGCCCTTTGCATTTTAAAAGGTTGCTTATAGGCCAGGCACGGTGGCTCACGCCTGTAATCCCAGCACTTTGGGAGGCTGAGGCGGGCGAATCACGAGGTCAATAGATCGAGACCATCCTGGCCAACATGGTGAAACCCCGTCTCTACAAAAATTAGCTGGGCGTGGTGGCGTGCATCTATAGTCCCAGCTAGTTGGGAGGCTGAGGCAGGAGAATTGCTTGAATCCAGGAGGTGGAGGTTACAGTGAGCTGAGATCGCACCACTGCACTCCAGCCTGGTGCCTGGTGACAGAATGAGACTCTGTCTCAAAAAAAAAAAAAAAACAAACATAAAAATAAAAGGTTGCTTATAGCTTACCTACAAAACAACTCTGATATTTGGCAATAATTGTTAGAATTCATGGAATGTGTAGCTTAATCATTAAGCCTTCAAGTAATTTTTTAAAGACTTTGTTGTTGTGTTAAACAATGTTGTTGCATCCACATTTTAATTTTAATTTTAATTTTTATTTATTTATTTGTTTATTTATTTTTTTGAGATGGAGTTTCGCTCTTGTTACCCAGGCTGGAGTGCAATGGCGCGATCTCGGCTCACCGCAACCTCCGCCTCCTGGGTTCAGGCAATTCTCCTGCCTCAACCTCCTGAGTAGCTGGGACTACAGGCATGCACCACCATGCCCAGATAATGTTTTGTATTTTTAGTAGAGACGGGGGTTTCACCATGTTGACCAGGATGGTCTCGATCTCTTGACCTTGTGATCCACCCGCCATGGCCTCCCAAAGTGCTGGGATTACAGGCTTGAGCCACTGCACCCGGCCCACATTTTTAACTTTATTCCCCTATTCTCCTGAGGGCGAAACTAAAATCTGTTTACAAGATAGGGAGAAAAGAACAAGAAATGTGACAAGTCATGAGGATAGTCTGTTTGTAGTTAAATTTCAGGCCACAGCTAACCTACAGAATGAATAATCAGACAATTGTTAAATTATTTGTCTTGGAAATAGTAATTGCTGCAAACCTAATATAATTGCTGCAAACTGGTACAGCCCATCCAGATGAGAGTAATATCAGAAGAGGCTCATTTATTTCATGAATCAGTATAAAGGCAAATAATTGGCTTGAATATCTTGAGGACAATTAAAAAGTAGCTAAATGCTCCTTTGTGATTTTAATTACTTACCTGAACAAAATAACATTTTTATGTAACAGCACCTCTTCATTTAAAAAGCTACTTAATTAATCCAACAATCCTTGAACATCAGTTCATACTTATATATTTTAAAAATCATACTTTAAAAATATAAGCCACATTTTCTTTTAAATTTTTAATATAAAGTTTATGTATCAGATTGATTATATGAATTATTTTGCTTCTTGACTTAAGTGTTTCTTATGAAGCTTATAATTTCCTAAATCTCTGAACTGATAAACTTATTATCTTTCTAGGTCAGTGGTCCCCAAACATCAAATCGTATTTTGACTTTTGAAATATAGAGACTATCAGACTTCTTTGTGACCCATTGAGGGAGAATATCTAGAAGCTGAGTCCCAACATTCGATTGGTTTTTAAGTTTCCTGGTGGCTGTGATCACTTATATCTGGGACCCTTTGATCCTGTACAACACTTAGCGTCTTTGAATCTACTTGTTATTTTTGAATATTTTATTAAACATCCTTCATCAGATTGTAAGCTTCTGAATGACAATGCTCATATTACATTACATTACATTATGGCTGGGTTTTAAAAAAACTTCTAAAGTAACTTTTATATGTTAAATATTTCAAAAACTTATGGCTGACTCTAGATTGTGTTATGAGTAGCAGGAATATGAAATCTCTTAAAAATATACAGATAAGGTTTTATTATGTTTGAAATGTCTTTTATTTTATTTATAATTGTTAACACATATTATTCTGACTCTCTGGAGGCCAGGTTTCAGCTGTAGTTAGTATCCAGTCCATAAATTCTTTTCAGAATGTTCATCAGTTAAGTACTCTTGACTGTGTTTAAATAACACTGTCAATTCCAAGTTGAATTTAAAATACGGTACAACATTTTCATGTGAGGAAAGATTCCTAACCTTAGCTTAGGAAAGTTGTGAAAACTACGGGAAAGCCAATGAAGCAATCCATGTTGTGCCTTTTTTATACTGCCACCACTATCATCAACACTATTTCCACTACCACTATTTTTTATGATATGCTAAATGCTATACAAGGTATTTTAAATATACAAGCTCATTTTATCTTCATAACGACTCGACTCAGGAGGAAGCAATTGAGCATCAGTTTCAGTAGCTTAGCCAAGGTCATTTAGCTATAAGATGGAGGAGCGGGATTTAAACTAGATCCCCAAAGCACACCTTTGTCTCTCATAATAAATACTCCAAAAGTCTAATAAAAGTATTTATCTGTTATATGCCAATTTTCGTGTTTGGCCTTGGAGAAACCAAAATAAATAGGACCTGGTTGCTGCCCTTTGGAAGCGTAGAATCTCAGAAAAGTTTCTGAAAACACTTCTTCATCTTTCTCCCAGTGCTCTTAAAGTTATTTTTCTTTCTCTAACAAGTTTGTTGCTCAGTGGTGGTCACCAAGTCCAATTTTTAATCTTATATTAAAATATCCAAGAAAGCCGTCATAAAGCCGAAAACCTAAAGAATGTAAGTGAGAGAATTACATTAGGAAAAAAAACAGGCACATTTTGAGCACTCAATACACATGATTTTGTTGAATACTTATGACAGTCTTATGATATGCACTTTATATGAGATTTATGAAGGGAAAAAATGAGACTCCTAGTAATTAAGAGATATAGCCAAGGCACCTAACTTGCAGGCAGAGATGCCAAGATTTCAGTCTTATCCAGTGGCATCCAAGGCTTTTGCACTTCCACTTGGATCATGGCATCACCCACACGGTTTTGGTACCAGATTTCTAGTCTGGGGGGAGGTTCCCTTGGGAGCCTGAGGTTTATAGCGCAGCAACTTTTTCTACTATACCAGGTAGATTAGTAGAATCTAAGTTAAAATAGATTCGCTGTACAAATATGTAAAATTAAGATGTAGCAAACCAGACTTAAATAAATGTAGTTAGACAGCCTTCCAGTAAGGAGTGTTTCTTAACTTATTTTGTCAATTATTGGCAGCAGAATCTTGACCTTAGTAGTCATTCAGGAATCCACTTGGATTATCAGGAAAGACTTATCAGCTTGGAACTTTACGACAAAAATATTAGTTGAAAATAGTTTAACCCACACGATGTAATAACCATTAACACTTCACTGAAACATAATGACCTGTGGTAATTAAACCACTACAAGGCAGAGTTTGGTATAAACTGCTACTTGTAATTCACTAAGGAACTATTGAAGTAATTAGCCTATGGGGCTTGGGAATAACCTGCTTTTTGTCTATCTATATTTCTCTTCCAAATTTGCGAGTCATTCTGTTTGTTCATGCTGTTTTGTCTCATCCTGGTCTGCTTCTTTGCATCAAGGTTATTACATTGACAGGAATTTCTTGGGTTTTGTCCATGTGATGGTTTTTCAAAGGTCACTTAAGTATAGCGTTTGTCTCTTCTCTTTAAAAGGAAATCTTCTTCTGAGATACTTTCTGCTAGACAACTTCTGTCTGGTTCTTCTCTTTGGTATAGTGCACTAGCACTGTGCTGGGCTGTTACCCAGGACCTGCATATTCTTTTCTGTGGTAGAAGGAAGGGATTTTACTCTGCTTATTTTCTGGTAGAAGAAGAAATTTCAAATAGAAATCTAAGTTAGAAATAGATTTCACGTTATCAAGAACTATGGATGCATTATCAACTTCATGCTCAGTATTGCTATATATCTTCACTCACTTAGGCAGTTTTACTGTTTAATTATATTTCCCCTAAATTCATGTGGGCTTGAAAGGCAAGACTTTTTGGAAGAGCACGGTTTCTTTAGGAGGCATGAAGCATTACTAAAATCTGTCACTTTTTAGTTGTCTCATCTTGGGTCTCTGAGATGGAGATTACCCTGCAGGAAACTTACAGGAATGTTCTTGAAATCCACATATGTTGGTGATGGGGAGGAAAGGAGACAGGATAAGGTAGGGGACTGCGGTACAGTCACCACAAAACCTCGACCAACTCTATAGCAAGCTCTGAAGCTGAAATTCCGTACCCATTAGAGTTGCATTTGGTTAGGGCCAGGACCTGGGCCTTTGTACCTGTGTGTTTACCAGTCATTCAATGGAGGCTGCTACTGAAGTTAGTATGACCTTCGCTGAGGCAACTTTTTCAATGGAGGGAATTCTGGAAGTAGATTAATAGCTGAGAGCTGTCCTAGTAGATGGGGAATAAATCCCTCAGTGCTAAAGACAGGATCTTGGCAGCACAATGCAGCATTCGTGACACTAGCATTTCATGAAGAGGAAATAATGACATAGATTAGGCCAATCTGTCTCAACCATTTCAAACAATTCCTCTTTTTGATAAACATAAAACTTTATTTTGATAGACCTCCCTGAGGAAGGTGTGGTGATACTCTGGTTGATAATCTGCATTCTTTGTATCTAGCCACTGGACAAGAATATAACCTGAGCCCTGGTATTCATTAAGAGACTTCTTTTCCTTTGCTTTCCTTCTCTCCTAACTGACCTTCCCAGATGCTCCCATTCAGGAGTCTGAGCTGTAATACTTCCTAATATTTTTCTGTAAAATGACCAGGATAAATCTGTACAGTGATGTTGTGATGTCCCTTCCTTTTTTCATGCATTATTCTATAATATCCTGCACTAAATGCTCACAAAAGATCAAGTGATTGATGTATAAAGAAGAACCAATAGTTAATATTTTTTACTTTCAAAGGTTTTTACCAAGATTCCACATCAAAAGAAAAGTAAATAAATAAACAAAACCTAAATGTTATTGTCTTGGATAAAGTACTAATTCTTTTTTCTTACTGTATGTATTTAAGGTGTATGACGTAGCTTGATCATATTTCTGAGGTCAAATGGCATATATAGCTATTAAATATATATTATATGGGACTCTATGTTGAAATATGGGGCTTATTAATTTATGTGAGAAAAAGAAGGAAGAGATTGTGTGGGTGAAAAGAATCAATTGTAAAACAAAAGACAATGAACTGCTAAAGGTCAAAGGAAAAATTGGTGGTAAAAGCAGAAACTCTCTATAAATTCCTGAAGACGCTTGATATATTCACTGGCAAACATCCATTAAGTATTCTTGATGTGCTCTGCTGTCTATACTAGGTGCCTGGGATACAAAGATAAATGGAATTTGCTGTCAACCAAATTGCTATTTAGTGGTAATACACAGGTAAGATGTGCACGGGGTCTCAGTGGCCACCAGAATTTGTATACCCAGATGCTTGCACTTGTTGGTAACACTCCTCAAACTTTCCTGCTTCTACTGTCTTTTTTTAGGGGGGAGGGATGATGATGATGATTACAGGTTAGCTAATTATCTATAAAGGAAAATTGAATATTATAGAATAATTACAGTAATGTATCTCAGGGTGTGCTTATTGGGGCAGGATATTTATTACTTTGATTGCAGAGACTAGGGAGAAATGATGGATCTGTAAGGAAAAAGATAAACTTATCAGCATGCCAAATGCTATGGTAGCTTGTTGACCTTGTTGGCTAGAAGGGGGCTGAGGTTTTAAGAAGTCAAAACATTTTCAATATGAGTTAGAACACACATTGTTAAAGCATCCTTTCTTATAAAAGGAGAGGATTGAACTTTCAAGTAAGGCATGGTGTAGTAACCTCTTACATGGTTGATCTGAGGTAAAAGTCAAAAGGCTCCACCACTTGTTTTCTGTGCAAATGGCCAAATTGTTAAACTTTACTTTTCATTTATATTTTGGTACTAATATTTGGCCTATTTATATAGGAAGATCAACGGACATAAGCATATATGAATATATTTTTAAAAATCTGTTTAATATACATACACAAGCATATACAAATATATTTAAAGCATAATGAAAATGCACTAAATTATAAAATTATAGATTGTAACTCTCCAAGTGTCATCAAAATAGAAAATTCAAGTGTCATTGTAGAGTGTTGTCTGCAAAACTGGTAATGGTGGAGGAAATATGACAAAAAACTTTACAAGTATTATAAGTAATGATTAAAATGACCACAAGAATATCAGGCATTATTTGGAAAGGCACAGGGAAAAATAGCTACAACGGAACAAAACCTTGTGTATATGTATCTGGAATGATGAAATTCTAAAACCGCATTTTAAGAAAAAAATAAACATGTGGATCACAAAAGTAAATGGACACAAAGGTGATCAGATAAATGTAGAGATGTCTATATCTGGAGAAAAAGAAATACAGACACCATTTAGAAATACTGATACTAAATGGTCTCTAAAAATTGGTAGTTAACATAATGTATGAATTCAAATCTGTAAAAATCCCCAAGATTAAAGATCATGTGAATGTTTTATCAGTACAGAAGTACTGCATTCAGGGAGCAGCTATCCTTTGATGTCTGAAAGAGATACTGAGATAAAAAGAACTACTTAACCCAGGAGGTCATTATTCTGGGGAAACAATATACCAAATGTTGCTGGATGAGAGATGTCAAGACCAGATTGCCCCTCATCTCTTCTCCTCCCTAGAGTAGTGTTGGAGTAGTGTGGGCAAGATTGTGCGACTTCATCTCATAAAGGTTGAGGGATGTACATTTCTATGTTTTGCCTGGTTGTTTCCTAGTCACCTGTTTTTTTGTAGGAGGAGTTTAAGAAGAGTAATAAGGCTGAAAATGTGTGACTTCTGTGCTCTTTGCCTCTCAGTCCTCAAGCATCCCCCATGCTTGAGAACACACAGGGTTATTGGGATTCCCTCAAATTCAGAGTCACAAATCCATGCCTACGTTAATCTCCACCCAGAGGTCTGGAAGTCTTTTTGTCTTAGAATGGATTTGTCAGTCGTGGGATATTTTGTGAGCATTTCTCCTGTGCCCAGGATTGCAGTCACCTTTGGCTTGGGTAGTCACTTTCTGGCAGGATTCTTTATTAATAAATTGTTGTTTGCTTTTATAAGTTGATATCAAATGCATGTTACCCAATAAGCCTTATTCTTAAATTTCTTTGGCCCCTTTTGCTTTTGACTGGAATTACTTGGACTTTTTTATAACAACAATTTTTACTGAATAGTTGAGAGTAATAAATTTGACATAACTATTCCACAGGCAATGCCTATTTACTTTCACATAACAGTTTAATCACCTTAAACCATGGTTCTGTGACAAGTTAGAGAAGTCCAAACTACCTGTGCAAAATACACGTAATCAAGGGCTGTGGCAGCTTGGTAAAATACAGTTATGCTGCCACATAAGAGCATTTAATTTATAGAAGGGGATAATCTGCTTTTCTTTCTATGTCTATTTTACATCTTTTTGCCTTTTATCATTTAAATAAGGATCAATTTTCCAGAGTTTACATGCTGTGAAACAATGTAATCATAAATCATAAATTGAGTTCCATTGATCTCAGTGCTCTGTTGCTTCCTGATAGTGTTCCATCAGGAAGAAGAATTAGATATCTGTCTTTGCAAATGACAAGGAGATATTTGATATACTCCAGAAAAGAAGACATATTATTATTACCTTGATTAACAAAGCAAACCCATAGCACATTTATTGTTAGAAAGCCCAGTGTTACACTCTTAAATAATAAAAAAGCACAATTGTTCCTTATTTATTTAACAATGTATTAACTGATCATCTACTATTTCATCAGGCACTGTGCTAGCTCTCAAAATTCATCAGTGAACAAAATTCTTCATCCTCGGAGAGCTGAAATTCTGCTGGAAAAAGAATCAAATAATAGATAACTAAATTATATAATATTTCAGAGACTACAGAGCAGGGTGATGATGATGGGGAGAGCTGGAGTGGGTTACACTTTAAATAAAATGGTGAAGATAGCTACATTGAGGAGCTATAATCTGCATGAAGGATTGGAGATGAGTGTATTTGTTTCCCAGGGTTGCCATATCGAAGTACTATAACTGGAATAATTTAAAATGATAGAAATGAATTGTCTCACAGTTCTGTAGGCTAGAAGTCTGAAATAAAGCTGTCAGCAGGGCCATGCCTCCTCTGAAACGTGTAGTAGAGAATCCTTCGAATCCTTCCTTTTTTCTTCTCAGTTTCTGGTGCCTCCTGGCACTCATTGGCATCCTTGGCTTGTAGCTGCATCACTTCAGTCCCGGCTTCATCTCTTCACATGGGCCTCTTGTGTGTGTGTGTGTCTTTGAATGTCCACTCCCCACCTTTTTTTTTTTTTTAGGACACCAGTCATATTGGTCTGCTTTAGTGACCATAATCTTAACTTGATTACATCTAAATAAGGTCACATTCGTAAGTACTGGGAATGAGGACTTCAATGTATCTTTGTTGAAGATGAAACAGTTGTGTCCCAGTGGAGGACAAAATTCGATCTATAACTATGATATAATTAGCCATGCAGGTATTTGTGTTTGGGGCCCAAGGACCAGTACAGAGGTGCTGAGGAGGCTGCATGATTGGTGTATTTGAAAAACTTCAAGGAGCTCATTTTTCTTGCATAGAGTTAGTGAGGAGTGGAATAAAGGGCATGAAGTCTGTGAAGAACCAGGAGACAACCTGGCCAGGGACTTGTAGGCCACTAGTGATCTTGGCTTTTTAATGCGAGGTGGAATAGGGAGCTTTAGTGATTTGATTTATGTCTTAAATGCTGCACTCCATCAGCTTTGTTGAGAATAAATTACAGAGGGGAAGGAAGGTGTAGGGAATGTGATTAGAAGCAATCTGATTGCAATATTTCAGGGAAGGATGATGTGGGCTTGGATCAGGGTGGTGGTAGTAGAAGTGGTAAAAAGTTGCTGGATGGATTCTGGGTACATTTTAAAACTGTAGCTTGAAAATTTGCTGATTGTTTGGATGCAGGTGTGAGAAAGGAGTCCAGGGTGACTCCAAGGACTTCGACATGAGTAACCTGAAGGATGGAGTTGCACTGAATGATATGCAGAAGCCAGTGGAGCAAGTTTGGAGGCAGTATCAGAAGCTCCATTTAGGTCATGGAATGTACAAGCCACCTTTTTAACACTGCAGTGGAGAGGTTGAATGGTCAATTTTGCATAAAGAGTTGAATTTGTGGTAAGAGATCTGACAGAAGAGCTGCCTCTTGCCAGATAGTGTTTGTGCAAATTAGTACCAGGCAGTTCTTCAGGATCAGTGACTCTCTGAGCCAGAGCTTCTGCTTTGCCTGAAAGCCTTCACACAGTGTTAGCCCTGCTTACACCTCCCTGTGAACTATGTCCAATAGGACATTTCTTTCTTCCCTACTTCATAGAAAGCCAGGTCCTGGCTTTTCATCCCTCTAGTCAGAATGACCTTGGACAAGTCTGGAGAGGGTAGTGTGTAAAGGTAGTGGATGACAGAGCCTGATCGTAGGATATTTCTGTTATTTTGGAATTTGAATTAAAAAATAATTAATTTACCTTTCTCATTTTCAATTAAACTTGTTAGAGATTTCATGATTGAAGCTGCAGTATGGAATGAGGATACATATTCAAAACAAAAATATTTGGGGCCTGATTTTCCAATCACTAGACTTGAAGACCACTGTGAATTTTGGTTCAAATACAAATATGAGCTATGCATATCATACTGCTAAGGTATACACAGACAGATATAGGCAACACCTCTATTCCTTCCCAATTTTATTTGGATGGGGCACTTTCTAGGGAGACAGGATAGTTACCTCCACCTTGGTGGTTTCAGTCAGTGGCTGCTTTGTTCCAGTGGCATCTTGTGCACTCTTCTCTCTACATTGCTTTTTCTGAACTTCCCTTTCCCAGCTTCAATTCAGCACTCAGGAGACACACATTTTCCTCAAAACAAAGACAAATTATGAAGCAGAGTATAGCTGTAGAACACATACTAGCTGGACTGAGCATCACAGATGTCAATAGATTCATGCTGAACTTTGGAAGGGAAAAATGTAACAACAAATTACTCACTGCTTACAAATATTGGAAAATTAATTTTATATTTGGATCATGAAGGGGGAAATAGCCTGAATTGTCAGCAATTCAGACGAAATTTCCTTGTCTTTAAAGATTCTTTCCAAATTATCTAGCTCATTTATTTCCACAAGTATTTGCTAAATGCCCTCATATACCAGGACCTGCTATGAGCATAGAGCTAATTCTCTATTTCACTGTGGTGGAAGGACTTGGTCTAAGAGGTCAAGACAGGGCAGAATCAACTCAATGCTGGCTGTACTGCTTTGAGTGAACCAGGAGGGCAGCTAATGAAGATGGCAGAACCAGATGAGGTGTGAAGCTGAGAAGAGGAAGAAAACGTAGACAGCCTGATAATGGTGCGCCATATTAAAATGAGGCACTGGGTTTTGTTTCGACTCCTTTGACAAAGCAGATTCCAGCTTAGTTGACACATTCAACAAAATATAAGCAAATGAACATTATTAGAAAAAAGATTTCCTTTGTTTCTCTGTGTGATGAGAGGAGTAAGCATTGTCAGCAGAATTTTTACATAGGCTGGGAATGTTTCCTAGTGTTTAGTGCAACATCACATCTAAAGCATCTTCATTATTATTCAGGCTGAGATCTGCTGGTGTGATGGAAGATGAAAGACAGGATTTTTGTTGCTAAATTCTTTCCCCGTGCTGTGTCTGAACTGCCTTCCTTATGTGTTGTTTTTAATGGTAGGCTGAAAGACCTCAAGATGAATAACTCACTTGAAATAGCAGCTGTGGAAATACATTGTTAAAAAAGGAAGAAAATAAAGAAAAGGATTCTGGCTGTTCAGCACAAGTGCTAGCTAGAACTGGCATTTGGACATGTATTGGTTCAGTCAGGGTCTACTGGGCATGGTTGATAGGTAATATGCTGGGAGAGAAATGTTAAAGAAGATGAAGGCAATGTATTTATTACCATTCCACTGGCATAAAATGTGGATATGGAGGTTAAGAAAGACTGATTATCACTAAATAATATATACATATTTTTGGATACATATACTTGGATAAAATTGTTCTACTATTATTTATAGAATGTTATACAGTATTTAAAATGAATAATTTCAGCAGGAACTTAATAAAACAATATGGTGGGAACACTTCAGTCATTTCAATCATGTATTTTGTTATTGTAATTTTCACATAACCAGGAAAGATTAGGCTCCCAGACACTTTGAAAGGTGGGGGAGAATGGAGTTTACTGGGTGAAAAGGAAAAAAAAAAACCTCCTCAAAGTCGGAGGGGTTCCTGTTAAAAGGCCCCCATCTCACAGATTGAATTCCAGGTTACCGCACAGGAATCAGAGAGGCCGGGCTCCTCCTCCCTGCAAATCACGTGAACTTCCTGAGGCGTCACCCTGCCTTCCCACTGCACAGGCCAGTTGGAGATTCTCAGGCGAGCTCTTTTTACTTGGCTCTCTCAATACCATTATCATTTTCACTGTGCTTGCCTAGAAGCATTTGTTGCAATGCCTATGGGCTGGAAATCAGGTTGAGCAGCATGCAGTTTCAGAAGTGATTTTCAGTTTAAAGGCAACATTCCATTCAGTTTCATGAGTGTGGGATATGTGAGATCCAGGTTTGAGGTGATGGGTGGGGATGAGACGGCCATCTCCATTGAATGCCAGAGAGGAAAGTGGTAAAGTAAAAAGGGGAGACCTCTGCCAAAGAGAATATCCCAAATTTATCTTCTTTCTTGGAGCAGACTGATGGAGAACAACTTTTGTGTTTGTTTTTAAGTTGTTGAAACTTTAAAAGAAACACCTTCATTAGTAAAAATTTATTATCCTGTCTCCATTATCAAAAAATAATACTTTAAAAAAAACTCTATGAGAGAAAACTCTGGTACCGATGAGAGTGTGTCCAACCTCCTTCCTTCCATTTTGTATGGTACTTGAGCATGGAGAGCAAGTACTCCAAGGCACCTAAGCAGTCAATGAAAGAGCCTTGTCTGTCTGATCATGAGAATATAGAACACTGGTAATTCATGGAATGTCGAAAATGAAAACCAGATTGATGTCTTATAAAGCCAGGGATTGTAGAGGAACTATCAGTGGAATTTTCATTTTCATTGCCTGTGCAAGCACATCCACCATATCTCTTTAAATCTATGGGTGGGTTAAGAGGTTGTTAAAGGTTTTGACAGATTCCTGGATTTCACTTTATATTTTGCTCTCATTCTCTTCAGTGAAAAGGGGGCTTGGGAGGCTTTCAGAATTCTTCACTGTAGGTTTGCCCCAGTGAACCTATAATTTCATAATTTTAAAGTGAGTATGAACTGGCAGATTGTCACCAATAAAGTAGATCGGTGTGAGATTTTGGTGGCCCACCCAAGGAATCAGAGCATCTTCAAGAAGTTATTACCCAGAGGCAGCTTTATAATTTTCACTGGGGATGGTGATTTGACTCTGTTACTGTGTAACTCTGTGACTGTGTGGAAGCTGATGTGGAGGGCGATGTAGCAATTAGGTTTACCCACCATTTTAGAATTGTGAATATAAGAATTTTATGTACACATATCCTTTGAGTTGCATAATAATACTTTGAAATATTGATCAATTACTTTCCTCTTTTTTTCCTTCTCTGAATATGCGATCTTCTGCCTTCACTGTCTCAAGGAAGGGCTGATACTAAAAAACAAAAAAATAGAGAAATCTGCTCTTACATTTTGTGTTTCTAATGTCTAGGTGCTGGGGAGACAGGATGTAAAACTGCAAGTGATATAGGGAGAGCCAGTTCTTCATTCCTCATACTAGAAAAGGTCCTTAAGTGATGAAAGAAGGGAGGAAGTTAAAAGGTAAGCAAAAAAGTAAGATGCTGAGGGTTTCTGAGCCAGGGGCTCCCGCCCTAGTTCCCTGGTCAGAGTCTGTGGCCCTCCGGTAATTTGGGGGGATCTGAGAGCAGAGAGGATCCAAGTCTTAGTAGTGTGGGGTGGGGTGGAGTTGGGTGGAATGACAGGAAGAGTAAAACAAGTAGAAAGGGGAGGAAATGCAGGCAGCAAAACTAATTTTTTTGTGTTCCCACTTATGGGTTGGAAGCAATAAAGTAGAAGTGACTGCACGTGGTGTCAGGGCAGGCATGACTAAATAATTTCATAGTTCTCTGTATTCCCCAAAGGGTGGGGAAAGCACGTGCTTGCACATGTGCTCAAACATAGCCTTACACATTCCTGCTGAATTTCCCGCACCCACAGTGGAATGGGATCAGCTAAATGTTTCCCAAGCGCCCAAGGGGGATGTGGGGATGGCTCAGAGAGGGCAGGCCCTGGCGCAGCCTTGTTGCTGGCAGTGAAGGATGATGCAGTAGCATCCATGAATAGATGACCCAAGTCCAGGAAGAATAAGGTCCATCTCAGCAAAGCATCATTTAAAAGCTATGGAGTCACTAAAGTACTTGGAAATGAAAGGGCATCTAGACTGCAACTTGCTCTAAGTATGAGAGGGTGTGGGTGGGAAAATGAAAAAGCAACGGTGATAAAATGTTAACATTTGGGAAATATGGGGAAGGGTATACAGAACTTCGTATTTTCTGCAAATCTGAAATTATTTCAAAATAACAAGTTAAGAAGCTACAGAGAGAGGCAAAAAAATAAAATAAAGCAATGCATGTAGACTGGTCTGGGTCATATTAAGATCTGTAGAATATCATTTATTCAAAAAGAGCAGCCCTGCAGTACTGAATTAGTAATAGCTGGGGGCCCACCTCTTCACATCTGAAAAGAGAAAAAGAAGAACGACTCACAGCTTGGGGACATGTCACAGCAAGAGTAGAAGCAGACTGTTAATTTGTTTTAAGCTGAAGTTAATATAAAGTGAAGTGAATGGCCTGAGGGAGCCCGTAGTTTGCAGAAAGATAAGTTTTGGAAATCTTGAGCTTTTGGTAAGCAAGTGACAGAATGTTTCCTTTTACCTGGAAGCACTTTTTCAAATTAAATTTAATGCCTTTCTTTATTATTTAATTCATCGATGAGGTGTACATTAAGCAGTGTGTGCAAGGTGTTGTGGGAGCTAGGATGAATAAAGCTAGGTTGTAGCTAAGAAGATTTTCTTTCAAGATGTCTATGAGTCTTTGGAGGTGGCAGACATATGAATACAACCATGGAGGAGTAGAATTTAATAATAACTATACAAAGTATGTAAGTAAAATACTGTGGCAACAAAATAAAAATTATTTTTATTGGAGAAACAAGAAAGGTTTTGTGGAGGAGGTGACATTTTAGCCAGATTTTGAAGGTCAGTAGGATCTTATAGAGTAGAGACGGGGAAGTTAAAGTCAGTCTTTATGAAGGGAAGAAGATATGCTAAAATGTAGGCATAGGGAATTGGGTAGATGGGGGCATTCTTCATAATGCTGCTTTGAGACTAGAAAATAGGTTTAGTGGAGTGGATCTCAAATTCAGCACATTCTAGAGTCCTTAATTCCTAAAGGAATTCTGTGACTTTTTTTTTTTTTTTTTTTCTTTGAGATAGAGCCTTGCTCTGTCACCCAGGCTGGAGTGCAGTGGTGCAACCTTGGCTCACTGAAACCTCTGCCTCCCAGGTTCAAGCAATTCTCCCATCTCAGCCTCCCGTGTAGCTGGGATTACAGGCACCCACTACCATGCCCAGTTAATTTTTTGTATTCTGTATAGTGACAGGTTTTCACCAAGTTGGTGAGGCTGGTCTAAAACTCCTCACCTCAGGTGATCCGTCCATCTCAGCCTCCCAAAGTGTTGGGATTACAGGCCTAAACCACCACACCTGGCCTGTGGTTTCATCCTTTTAAACATTTACCTTCTTTCCTGTTTGAAATTTATTTTGATGTCTGTTTTGAAGTAAGGATCCCATGTCATTATCTTTAACTCCTTCCTTTCTCTACCTCTACCCATATCCAATCAATCACCAAGTTCTATCAAATCCATCTCTAAATGTTTCTGAAATATTTTTATTTTCCCTACCATCATCCTCACCTGTTCAAGTTGCAATCATTATTTACTGAATTGCTCCAACAGCTACAACTGGCACTCATATTTCATGCCCCTCTGATCCATTATAAGAAGACAAATCTTACAAGTCACCTGCCTGCTTAAAATTCTTCAGTAGCTTCCCATTGTCCTTAAAGTTTAAGCCGTTTACAACCTGCCTCTTGCCTTCCTCAACAAATTCATTTTTTTGCTACACTCTCGTTATGTCCTGTGTTCCAGCCATAGGGAACGTCCTTCTGTTCACCATGCCCTTCTCTAAGCCATGACTTCTCACCTAGCTACTGCTTCTGGTCTCAGCTTGTGGGTTACTTTCACACAGACGCTTTTCCAGATTCCCAAATATAGTGTACTTCATCCTATAAAATATGCCACTAGCACCCTGCACATCCATTTTAGCATGTGTGCAATTACTCATTTTATGGGGCTATCTTCCCCACCAGACTGTAGACTCCATAAAAGCAGAATCTTGCATGGTTGCTGGGACACAGAAGATGATACAGATAAATTTACCGACTGATGGAATCCAGCTTTTCCCCTATTGTTTTGCAATGTGTCCTTAAGATTGTCAACCTACTTAAATAAACTGAGGTTAAAATTAATACAGAGAGTTTATTTGGGCATGGTTGAGGACTGCAGCCTGGAAAGTGATCACTGGGTGATCCGGAGAACAAAGAAAAGGTTCAAGCTTTTAAAGAAAAAAGGTTGAATCAGGAGAGGGGTGGTCACAAAAATTGTTTGTCAGGAATTCTCGTTGGTTTATAGAAAATAACGTTGATTAATGATTGGTTATACATTGTTGAACTCTAGGGTATAAATTATGGTGTCCAGCATATAGCATTGTTAAGGTTAATTTATAGTTATTGGTGGTGATACTCAGTTTAGAGTCCATATAGCAGGCAGATTTTGAGCTCGAGACTGGGAGTGAGAAGTGACTGCTGTCACAATTCAGTGTTTCTCTGGGCCTAATAATTTAAAATGGTTCATTTTCCTCAGATAAAAAGATTCTTTCTCAAGATTTTCATTTTAATGTCTGTTTCTGGGCCTTCTTTTCTTTTCTAGTGAATATCTATTTATCTGTCTATCTATCCTCTATCTATCTCATCTATCTATCATCATCATGATACATCTTTACTATTTTAAAAAAATTATTATTATTATTTTATTTTTTGTTCTGGGATACTCATGTAGAACATGCAAGTTTGTTACATAGGTATACATGTGCCACGGTGGTTTGCTGCACCTATTGATGCCTCTTCTGGGTTTCCTCTCCTAGATTTCCTCCCCGCACCTTCCAACAGGCCCCAGTGTGTGTTGTTTCCCTCCCTGTGGCCGTGTATTCTCATTGTTCAGCTCTCACTTATGAGTGAGAATATGTGGTGTTTGGTTTTCTGTACCTGTGTTGGCTTGTGAGAATGATGGTTTTGAGCTTCATTCATATCCCTGAAAAGGACATGATCTTATTCCTTTTTATGGCTGACTTGTATTCTATGGTGTATATGTACCACATTTTTTCTATCCAGTCTATCATTGATGAGCATTTGGATTGTTTCCATGTCTCTGATGTTGTAAGCAGTGCCGCAATAAACACATGTGCATGTGTTTAATAGAATGATTTGTATTCCTTTGGATATATATTCAGTAATGGGATTGCTGGGTCAGATGTTATTTCTGGTTTTAGATCCTTGAGGAATCACCACATTGTCTTCCGCAATGGTTGAACTAATTTACACTCCCACCAACAGCATAAAAGTGTTCCTGTTTCTCCACAGCCTCACCAATATCTACTGTTTCTTTACTTTTTAATAATTATCATTCTAACTGGAGTGAGATGGTATCTCATTGTGGTTTGATTTGCATTTCTCTGATGATTAATGATGTTGAGCTTTTGTTCATGTTTGTTGGCTGCATAAATGCCTTCTTTTGAGAGGTGTCTGTTCATATCCTTTGCCCAGTTTTTGATGGAGTGTTTAGTTTTTTTCTTGTAAAGTTTAGGATATTTGTAGATGTTGGATATTAGCCCTTTGTCAGATGGGTAGATTGCAAACATTTTCTCCAATTCTGTAGGTCACCTGATCACTCTGATGAGAGTTTCTTTTGCTATGCAGTAGCTCTTTAGTTTGATTAGATCCCACGTATCAATTTTGGCTTTTATTGCAATTGCTTTTGGTGTTTTCATCATGAAGTCTTTGCCTATGTCTATGTCCTGTATTGCCTAGGTTTTCTTCTAGGGTTTTTATGGCTTGGGGTTTTACATTTAAGTCTTTAATCCATCTTAAGTTAATTTTTGTTTAACTCAATAACCCTCATTATAAAGGTGTAAGGAGGGTGTCCAGATTCAGTTTTCTGCATAAGGCTAACAAGTTTTCCTAGCACAATTGATTGAATAGGAAATCTTTTCCCCATTGCTTGTTTTTGTCAGCTTTGTCAAAGATCAGATGGTTGTAGATGTGTGGTGTTATTTCTCAGGTCTCTGTTCTGTTCCATTGGTCTATATGTATGTTTTGGTACCAGTACCATGCTATTTTGGTTACTGTAGCCTTGTAGTATAGTTTGAAGTCAGGCAGCATGATGCCTTCAGCTTTGTCCTTTTTACTTAGGATAGTCTTGAGTATACAGGCTCTTCTTTGGTTTCATATGAATTTTAAAATAGTTTTTTTTTTTTTTTTTTTTAATTCTGTGAAGAATGCCAATGGTAGTTTGATGGAAATAGCATTGAGTCTATAAATTACTTTGGGCAGTAGGGCCATTTTCATGATACTGATTCTTCCCATCCAAGATCATGAATGTTTTTCCATTGTTTGTATCCTCTCTTATTTCACTGAGCAGTGGTTTGTAGTTCTTGAAGAAGTTCTTCACATCCCTTTTGAGATGTATTGCTAGGTATTTTATTCTCTTTGTAGCAATTGTGAATGGAAGTTAATTCATGATTTGGTCCTCTGCTTGTGTATTTTTAGTGTATACTAATACTCTGCTTGTGATTTTTGCACACTGATTTTGTGTCCTAAGACTTTGCTGAAGTTGCTTATTAGCTTAAGGAGTTTTTGGGCTGAGAAAATGGGGTTTTCTATAGAATCATGTCATCTGCAAACAGAGACAATTTGACTTCTTCTCTTTCTATTCGAATACCCTTTATTTCTTTCTATTGCCTGAATGCCCTGGCCAGGACTTCCAATAGTATATTGAATAGGAGTGGTGAGAGAGGGCATCCTTGTCTTGTACCGGGTTTTTAAAGGAAACTCTTCCAGCGTTTGCTTATTCAATATGGTATTGGCTGTGGGTTTGCCATAAATAACTCTCATTATTTTGAGATATGTTTCATCAGTGCCTCATTTATTGAGAGTTTTTAGCATGAAGGGATGTTGAATTTTATTGAAGGCCTTTTCTGCATCTATTGAGATAATCATGTGGTTTTTTGCCATTGGTTTGTTTGTGTGATGGATTATGTTTATTGATTTGCATATGTTGAACCAGCCTTGCTTCTCAGGGATGAAGCTGACTTGATCATGGTGGATAAGCTTTTTGATGTGCTGCCGGATTCAGTATGCCAGTACTTTAATGAGGATTTTGGCATGGATGATCATCAGGCATGTTAGCCCGAAGTTTTCTTTTATTGTTGTGTCTCTGGCAAGTTTTGGTATCACACTAATTCTGGGCTTGTAAAATGAGTTAGGGAGGAGTCAATTGTTTGGAATAGTTTCAGAAGGAATGGTACCAGCTCCTTTTTATACCTCTGTGAATCCATCTGGTCCTGGGCTTTTTTGGGTTGGTAGGCTACTAATTATGGCCTCAATTTCAGAACTTGCTATTGGTCTATTCAGGGATTCAACTTCTTCTTGGTTTAGTCTTCAGAGGGTGTATGTGTCCAAGAATTTATCCATTTCTTCTAGATTTTCTAGTTTATTTGCATAGAGGTGTCTTTGGTATTCTCTGATAGTAGTTTGCATTTCAGTGGGATCAATGATAATATCCCCTTTTTCATTTTTGTTGTGTCTATTTGATTCTTCTGTCTTTTCTGCTTTATTAGTCTAGCTAGCAATCTATCTATTTTGTTAATTTTTTCAAAAAACCGGCTCCAGGATTGATTGTGTTTTTGGTGGTTTTTTTGTGTCTCTAAATCCTTCACTTCTACTCTGAGCTTAGTTATTTCTTGTCTTTGCTGGCTTTTGGGTTTATTTGCTCTTATCTCTATAGCTCTTTTAATTTGGATGTTAGGGTATTGATTTGAGATCTTTCCAGCTTTCTGATGCAGGCATTTAATGCCATAAATTTCCCTCTTAACACTGCTTTAGCTGTGTTCCAGAGATTCTGGTACATGTCTCTTCGTTCTCATTGGTTTCAAAGAACTTCTTGATTTCTGTCTTAATTTCATTATTTACCCAGGAGTCATTCAGGAGTAGTTTGTTAAATTTCCATGTAATTGTATGGATTTGAGTGGGTTTCTTAATCCTGAGTTCTAATTTGTTTGCACTGTGATACGAGAGACTGTTTGTTGTGATTTAAATCCTTTTTCATTTGCTGAGGAGTGTTTTACTTGCAATTATGTGGTCAATTTTAGAACAAGTGCCATGTGGCACTGGGAAGAATATATATTCTGTTGATTTGGAGTGGAGAGTTCTGTAGATGTCTATTAGGTCCACTTGATCCAGAGCTGAGTTCAAGTCCTGAACATCCTTGTTAATTTTCTATCTTGTTGATCTAATATTGACAGTGGGTTGTTAAAGTCTCCCACTATTATTGTGTGGGAATCTAAGTCTCTTTGGAGGTGTCTAAGAATTTATTTAATGAATTTTCTTGTTTTTTAAATAGATTATCCCCCAAATCCTCAGGATTATACAAAACTATACTTTGAAGAGAACTGACAAATAGTTACTTTTCTCTTAAAGAAGCATGTTAAGTTTCTACATGTAGTCATGCCATTCTTTAAGTCTCAAAGGAATATTTGCAATATTTGGAGCCATAAGAAAGTATAAGTGCACGTTTATTAAACCTCTGGACAGAAAATGATTTTCTAAACATTAAAACAGTGGAAGAACCAACAACAGAAATGGATGATTGATATAGCTACATAATAATAAAAGTATAGTAATATGTTTAAATACATTATAAGTAAAATTAAAAGAAAAGGGAGAAACTGGGAGAATACTTTAAAGGAGTTTCTAAATGGCTTTTATCTTTACCACATAAATAAATGGCACAAAACAATAAAATAAGCACGAATGCCTCAAAGAAAAATGGAGAAAGAACTTGACCAGTGTTCAGAGTAGGAATTTAAGATGGCACAGACTATTCTTTTCATGTAATTTTGATTCAAACATGTCTCTGCATGCACCAGCTGTTTTTAGATCACTTGTAAGGCTCTTTTTCTTAGTTGAATAAGACCTACTAGGTTTTTAAACTGACTAGATCCTTTGTTAAATATAAATGACAAGCTTTAAAAGTTTTATTTCAGTATCTTCTCCGTGTTTTTTAATTTATATCTCTTGGCAAAAAGAAATAGAGGAAAGTTGTATCTTCTACGTTTCATAAAAGCAGGAGAAAAACTTTGCTACTTAATGGACTGTAGACATGTATAAACTACTGTTCTTTTAAATTACATGTTAATCTCAATATCCTAAGAGTGTACTGGCAGTTTTCTTTATTGTCATCAATCAATGGGTTACACATATAGTTGCTTTGAGAAATTAGAATTTAGTTACTTTGAGGAATTAGGACTTGAGGTTTCTTTTTGGATAATTTCTTTTTAAAGCTGAAATTTATACTCTGATAACTGCTGAAAGTTTATGGAATTTGTGAGTTTATTTAATAAAATTTGACAAAGTTGTTGCTTTGTGTTGGCATAGTCTACATGACGGGAATATAGAAATATAAGCTACGCCAGCTACCAAAACAACACTGGGGTGTGTGAGTGGAATAGTCTGTATTTTTATGTAGGTGATTTTATAGTGGAATAGTATGCATTCTTATTATTAGATTTGAAAGGAGCCCACGCATAGTAACTCTCTACTTTCCAGTTCAGGTATGATTACCAAGGAATGAGGGAGCCAGTAATCAAAGTAGCATTTTTGTAAAGCCTAAATTAGTTATTTGGCTTGAGCTATGGTGGTAGCTATGCAAACTTTAATTTGCTCCTCTTGCCCAGGTCATTTCACTAAATCGTATGTCTGCTTAAAACTTCAGCTTTTTCCCTGAAGGACAAAAGCTGTCCTTGTGTTTACAATATAAGCTATAACATAACTTTACAACAGATTAGTGGAAGAGTATGTGTCTCAAGGCCAGACTACTCTGTAAGAGACAGGGTGCTCATTTGCTCATTGTCAAAGCTGCTAATCAGGTAACTCACTCCTCTTATCTTGATGAGGTATGAAAAGATGGGCCAGTTACTATTTTCACCCAAGTACTGGCATTTTCTATCCTGGATAGGATATAAAAAATAGGAGATAAACATATTGATTTTAATACCTAAGTTTCAGGTCATCCAGGGGTGTGATACCTCTCTCAGGGGAGGAGATCATTAATGTGTCCTGCCCTTACCTTTATGAACTCCTTTTCCCAGTACCAACAATTGACCTTGAGTCTGTCTTCTGGGACAACTGGTAGGCAGTACAGATATGC
Source organism: Saimiri boliviensis (assembly GCF_048565385.1). Lineage (NCBI taxonomy): Eukaryota > Metazoa > Chordata > Mammalia > Primates > Cebidae > Saimiri > Saimiri boliviensis. Next base: position 23,848,955 of record NC_133452.1, on the reverse strand, counting down.
AGTGGATCAGAACGGCACATTTGTTAAATCAATTCTCAGGCCTTGCTGTTACCCAGGGATAGTAGTCATTCCTTATCCTAATTCTCATCCAAAATATGTCTAGCCTCGTGATCAACATAGCTCCTGGAATATTACTCAGGGAGATAAATGACAGCATAAAGATACTTCAATAATATTATGATGATAATATATAAATGTCCCCAAGTGCAGATTTCCCCCTTTGAAAAATTCCTGTATCAAAGAGACATGAAAATTATCTTTTATCTGAAATTTTAAGATCCAAAACTTTTATGTTAAAGTTTAAAGAAATAAACTTTCAAAATTTATGTTATACAGTTTTTCTTTCTGTCCAATCTCAGATAGTAGCATGTACCACAGTCTAGACAGAATTCAGTTTTCTCATCAGCTTTATTTTGAGCTGCCTTATGTTGGAATGAGTAAGGTTCTTTCAATCCTAAGCCTCTCGTATGCCTTCATTATTTTATCTTTTTATTTTGACACAATTATAGATTCACATGCAATCACAAGAACTAATACAAAGAGGTCCTCTCTGCCTGCACCTAGTTTTCCACAGTGATAAATACTATCGTACATAACCACAGTACCATGTCAAAACCAGGAAACTAACATTGGCATTGGTGCAATCGATAGATGTTATTCAGATTTCACCAGGTTTATGTGCACTTGTGTGTGGTGCGCATGCATGTAGCTTTGTAAAATTTTGTCACATACGTAGATTCATGTGGCCCTCACCACAATTGATATAGACCGCTCCACCGTCACAAAGATCCTTTGTGTTTGTCTTTGCTGGTCACACACACTCTCCACACTACCTCATCCCTGACCCCAAGCACCTACGAATCTGTTTTCCATCTCTATAATTTTGTTATTTAAAGAATGTTATATAAATGAAATCTTTCAGTATGTGACCTTTTGAAATTGAAGTTTTTCAGTCAGCATCATGCTTCTGAAATCTATTCCATTTGTTGCATGCCTCAAAAGTTCATTCCTTTTTTTGGTTGAGTGGTATTCCATCACGTGGGTTTACACAGTTTGTCTTAACCATTCCCTGTTGAAGGACATTTGAGTTGTTACCAGTTTTTGGATATTACATATAAAGTTGTTATGGACATTTGCGTGCATGTTTTAGTGTGAACAAACTTTACATTTCTCTAGGATAAATACCCAGAAGTGCTACTGCTCATTTGCATGCTGAGTATATGTTTAGCTTTTTAAAGAAACTGTCAAAACTATTTTCCAGAGTAGCTGTATCATTTTACATTTCCACTAGAAAGATGAGTGATACCTTTTCTCTACATCCTATCAGCATTGGTTCTGTTACTATTTTTTTATTTTAGCTATTCTGATATGTGTATTAATAATTCATTGAGGTTTTGATTTGTGTTTCCCTAAAAGCTAGTCATAGTGAGCATCTTTCCCTGTGCTTATATTTTATGTGTATATTCTTTCAGTGTAATGTCACAGTATGTTTTCTGATTTTCTAATAGAAAGGTTGATTTTTGTTTTCTAATGCTGAGTTTGGAAAGTTTGTTATATATTCTAGAAATTTGTTATTTGCCAGGTATGTGGTCATGTGCCTCATTTTTAAAGTTCAAAATAATATTGAAACACCTGATGTTTCAAGACCAGCTCTATAGCCATGAAATTTTAAGAGCCAAGCAAAAACTTGAGTGACTAGAGCTGTAATCCCTTGTGAAATAATGTTTCCAGAACCCATTGTTTCATCTAGTGCAGATTCCTGTTATTGTTATCAAAGATCCTAATGGAAATTCCTTGATATTTGAGGAAAGGAAGGTGGACAGAGGCAATCTTTTTTTAAGTCTTGCCAGGATTAACAGGATTGGTCCAAACACCATGATCTAAACATTTAAACTGGACTATAAGAAATTACGTTGCATTTACTATAAATGGGAAGAAAATCCACCTATCTATAAGCAGGTCTCCCATCACGGTAACTGCCCGCTGTGCCTCTGGCTATGAAAAAGGCCTATGCTATCTTCTTCCTGGGGGTAGTTTTCCCTTGTCCCCACATGTGTCAAATCAAGTGCTACATCCTAATGTATTATTTGTAATACTTTATAATAATCAATATAAATAAAAACACATAACAATTTACCTAGTCTTCCTGAATCAATGAGATTTAACTTTAGGGGAGGTGCAGAGCCATGATGGTGATTCTTGATATCCACCTTTGCATAATTTCTTCCTCTTGAATATGGGCAGGGTCTGTTACTTGCTTCTAACCAACAGAATATGGCAAAGGTAAAGGGAGGTCACTCCTATTATTGTTCATTATGTGAGCCTCTGTCTGGCTGGCAGACTCACTCTGAGACTCTCCTTGCTGACTTGATGGAGCACGTGGCCACATTGATGAAGCCCATCTGGGAAGGTACTGTGGGCCTACTACAGGTAACCTTTCAGAGACAAGGGCATTCTCTAGCCAAGAACCAGCAAGAAACCAGAGAGCCCACTCAGGCCTTCAGTATCAAGGCAATGAATTCTCCCAACAAACTGAGTAAGTCTGGGAGCAGATTCTTCCCCAGTCAAACCATCAGATGAGAATGTAGCCTGGATGAGACCTCACTTGGAGTCTTATAAGACCCTAAGCAGATGCCTAAACTAAACTGTATCTCTCAAGTCATGACCCACAGAAGCTAAGAGATAATGCATGTGTGTTGTTTCAAGTCACCAAGTTTGTGATAATTTGTTACCCAGCAATAGAAAATCAATACAGTTTTACTCCCACCCTGATTTTATTTATTTTTGCCACTGGAAACAATACTGAAAGTGTTTTTATTCATATATCCTTATATATTGATGCCTTTATTTTATAGAAAGGTTTTCCAGGAGTGTGGTTACTGCATGTTCTTTTAAATTTTAATAGGTGATGCCAGATTGCTTTCTAAAGAAGGTCTAATGATTCACATGCTACCAGCAATGTGTAAGGGTATCCTTTATCTTTCATCCTTGCTACCAATGGGCACTAATAGAGTTTTCTAAATCCTTTAAGTTTCAAAGGAATAAAGAGATACTACATTGCTACTTTAATTTAAATGTCACTGCCTACCAGTGAGTTTAAGCATTTTTTAATGTTTCTGGTTACAGGGGTTATCTCTTCTGTGAATTGCTTGTTAATGGTCTTTGCCAATGTTTCTCCTCTATTTTTTATGTCTCTTTTTTTTGTAATAAGGTTTTGTGCATTATGGATATTAAACTTCAGTCCTGTATGTTGAAGATTTTTTATTCAAATCTACTTGTTTTTTTTTTAATATATATATATTTTTTATTGCATTTTAGGTTTTGGGGTACATGTGATGAACATGCAAGATTGTTGCATAGGTACACACATGGCAGTGTGCTTTGCTGCCTTCCGTCCCCTCACCTGTATCTGTCATTTCTCCCCATGCTATCTCTTCCCACATCCCCACCCCCCCGCCCCTCCCCCATTTCCCCCCAACGGACCCCCGTGTGTAGTGCTCCCCTCCCTGTGTCCATGTGTTCTCATTGTTCAACACCCGCCTATGAGCGAGAATATACGGTGTTTGATTTTCTGCTCTTGTGTCAGTTTGCTGAGAATGATGGTTTCCAGGTTCATCCATGTCCCTACAAAGGACGTGAACTCATCGTTTTTGATGGCTGCATAATATTCCATGGTGTATATGTACCACATTTTCCCTATCAAGTCTATCATCGTTGGGCATTTGGGTTGGTTCCAGGTCTTTGCTATTGTAAACAGTGCTGCAATGAACATTCGTGTGCATGTGTCCTTGTAGTAGAATGATTTATAATCCTTTGGATATATACCCAGTAATGGGATTGCTGGGTCAAATGGGATTTCTATTTTTAGGTCCTTGAGGAATCGCCACACTGTCTTCCACAATGGTTGAATTAATTTGCATTCCCACCAACAGTGTAAAAGTGTTCCTATTTCTCCACATCCTCTCCAGCATCTGTTGTTTCCCAATTTTTTAATGATCGCCATTCTAACTGGTGTGAGATGGTATCTCAATGTGGTTTTGATTTGCATTTCTCTGATGACCAGTGATGATGAGCATTTTTTCATATGTTTGTTGGCCTCCTGTATGTCTTCTTTTGTAAAGTATCTGTTCATATCCTTTGCCCATTTTTGAATGGGCTTGTTTGTTTTTTTCTTGTAGATCTGCTTTAGTTCTTTGTAAATTCTGGATATCAGCCCCTTGTCAGATGGGTAGACTGCAAAAATTTTTTCCCATTCTGTTGGTTGCCGATTCACTCTACTGACTGTTTCTTTTGCTGTGCAGAAGCTGTGGAGTTTGATTAGGTCCCATTTGTCTATTTTGGCTTTTGTTGCCATTGCTTTTGGCGTTTTGGTCATGAAGTCCTTGCCTACACCTATGTCCTGAATGGTTTTGCCTAGATTTTCTTCTAAGGTTTTTATGGTATTAGGTCTGATGTTTAAGTCTTTAATCCATCTGGAGTTAATTTTGGTGTAAGGTGTCAGGAAGGGGTCCTGTTTCTGCTTTCTGCACATGGCTAGCCAGTTTTCCCAACACCATTTATTAAACAGGGAGTCCTTTCCCCATTGCTTGTTTTTGTCAGGTTTGTCGAAGATCAGATGGTTGTGGGTATGTTGTATTTCCTGTGAGGCCTCTGTTCTGTTCCATTGGTCTATATCTCTGTTTTGGTACCAGTACCATGCTGTTTTGATTACTGTAGCCTTGTAGTATAGTTTGAAGTCCTTTAGTGTGATGCCTCCTGCTTTGTTGTTTTTGCTTAGAATTGACTTGGCTATGCGGGCTCTCTTTTGGTACCATATGAAGTTTAAGGTGTTTTTTTCCAGTTCTGTGAAGAAGGTCATTGGTAGCTTGATGGGAATAGCATTGAATCTGTAAATTACTTTGGGCAGTATGGCCATTTTCACGATGTTGATTCTTCCTAACCATGAACATGGAATGTTTCTCCATCTGTTTGTATCCTCTCTTATTTCGTTGAGCAATGGCTTGTAATTCTCCTTGAAGAGGTCCTTTACGTTCCTTGTTAGTTGTATTCCTAGGTACTTTATTCTCTTTGTAGCAACTGTGAATGGCAGTTCGTTCTTGATTTGGCTCTCTTGAAGTCTATTACTGGTGTATAGGAATGCTTGTGATTTTTGCACGTTGATTTTGTATCCGGAGACTTTGCTGAAGTTGTTTATCAGTTTCAGGAGATTTTGGGCTGAGATGATGGGGTCTTCCAGATATACAATCATGTCATCTGCAAATAGAGACAATTTGATTTCCTCCTTTCCAATTTGGATACCCTTTAGTTCTTTTTCTTGCCTGATTGCTCTGGCTAGAACTTCCAGTACTATATTGAATAGGAGTGGTGAGAGAGGGCATCCTTGTCTAGTGCCAGATTTCAAAGGGAATGCTTCCAGTTTTTGCCCATTCAGTATGATATTGGCTGTTGGTTTGTCGTAAATAGCTTTTATTGTTTTGAGATACGTTCCGTCAATACCTGGTTTATTGAGGGTTTTTAGCATAAAGGGTTGTTGAATTTTGTCAAAAGCCTTCTCTGCATCAATCGAGATAATCATGTGGTTTTTGTCTTTGGTTCTGTTTATGTGGTGGATTACGTTTATGGACTTGCGTATGTTGAACCAGCCTTGCATCCCTGGGATGAATCCTACTTGATCATGGTGGATGAGCTTTTTGATATGCTGTTGCAATCGGTTTGCCAGTATTTTATTGAAGATTTTTGCATCTATGTTCATCATGGATATTGGCCTGAAATTTTCTTTTCTTGTTGAGTCTCTGCCGGGTTTTGGTATCAGGATGATGTTTGTCTCGTAAAATGATTTGGGAAGGATTCCCTCTTTTTGGATTGTCTGGAATAGTTTCAGAAGGAATGGTATCAGCTCCTCCTTGTATGTCTGATAGAATTCAGCTGTGAACCCATCTGGACCTGGGCTTTTTTTGGGTGGTAGGCTCTTTATTGCTGCCTCGACTTCAGACCATGTTATTGGTCTATTCAGGGTTTCGGCTTCTTCCAGGTTTAGGCTTGGGAGGTTGCAGGTGTCCAGGAATTTATCCATTTCTTCCACGTTTACTAGTTTATGTGCATAGAGTTGTTTGTAATAATCTCTGATGATGGTTTGGATTTCTGTGGAATCTGTGGTGATATCACCTTTATCGTTTTTTATTGCATCAATTTGGTTATTCTCTCTTTTCTTTTTTATTAATCTGGCTAGTGGTCTGTTTATTTTGTTGATCTTTTCAAAAAACCAGTTCCTGGATTTATTGATTTTTTGAAGAGTTTTTTGTGTCCCTATTTCCTTCAGTTCTGCTCTGATCTTAGTTATTTCCTGTCTTCTGCTAGGTTTTGAGTTTTTTTGATCTTGCTTCGCTAGCTCTTTCAATTTTGATGATAGGGTGTCAATTTTAGATCTCTCCTTTCTTCTCATGTGGGCACTCATTGCTATGTATTTTCCTCTAGAGACTGCTTTAAATGTGTCCCAGAGATTCTGGTATGTTGTGTCTTCGTTCTCATTGGTTTTGAAGAACATCTTTATTTCTGCCTTCATTTCATTGTTTATCCAGTCAACATTCAAGAGCAAGTTGTTCAGTTTCCATGAAGCTGTGCGGTTCTGAGTTAGTTTCTGCATTCTGAGTTCTAACTTGATTGCACTGTGGTCTGAGAGATTGTTTTTTATGATTTCTGTTCTTTTGCATTTGCTGAGGAGTGATTTATTGCCAATTATGTGGTCAATTTTAGAGTAGGTGTGATGTGGTGCTGAGAAGAATGTATATTCTGTGGATTTGGGGTGGAGAGTTCTATAAATGTCTATTAGGTTTGCTTGTTCCAGGTCTGTATTCAGGTCCTGGATATCCTTGTTGATTTTCTGTCTGGTTGATCTGTCTAATATTGACAATGCGGTGTTAAAGTCTCCCACTATTATTGTGTGGGAGTCTAAGTCTCTTTGTAAGTCATTAAGAACTTGCCTTATGTATCTGGGTGCTCCTGTATTGGGTGCATATATATTTAGGATCGTTAGCTCTTCTTGTTGCAGTGATCCTTTTACCATTATGTAATGTCCTTCTTTGTCTCTTTTGATCTTTGTTGCTTTAAAGTCTATTTTATCAGAGATGAGAATTGCAACTCCTGCCTTTTTTTGCTCTCCATTTGCTTGGTAGATCTTCCTCCATCCCTTTATTTTGAGCCTTTGTGTATCGTTGCATGTAAGATGGGTTTCCTGGATACAGCACACTGATGGGTTTTGGCTTTTTATCCAATTTGCCAGTCTGTGTCTTTTGATTGGGGCATTTAGTCCATTGACATTTAGGGATAGTATTGTTATGTGTGAATTTGATGCTGTCATTTTGATGCTACCTGGCTGTTTTGTTGGTTAGTTGATGCAGATTCTTGATTGTGTTGCTGCTTTTTTACCATTTGGTGTGTTTTTGGAGTGGCTGGTACTGGTTGTTCCTTTATATGTGTAGAGCCTCTTTCAGGAGTTCTTGTAGAGCAGGTTTGGTGGTGATGAAATCTCTGAGTGCTTGCTTGTTCACAAAGGATTTTATTTTTCCTTCACTTATGAAGCTTAGTTTGGCTGGATAGGAGATTCTGGGTTGAAAGTTCTTTTCTTTAAGGATGTTGAATATTGGCCCCCAATCTCTTCTGGCTTGTAGGGTTTCTGCTGAGAGATCTACTGTGAGTCTAATGGGCTTCCCTTTGTGGGTAACCCGACCTTTCTCTCTGGCTGCCCTTAGCATTTTCTCTTTCATTTCAACCCTGGTGAATCTGACGATTATGTGCCTTGGGGTTGCTCTTCTTGAGGAATATCTTTGTGGTGTTCTCTGTATTTCCTGGATTTGAATATTGGTCTGCCTTGCTAGGTTAGGGAAGTTTTCCTGGATAATATCCTGAAGAGTATTTTCCAGCTTGGATTCATTCTCTTCATCACATTCAGGTACACCTATCAGACGTAGATTAGGTCTTTTCACATAGTCCCACATTTCTTGAAGATTTTGTTCATTCCTTTTTGCGCTTTTTTCTCTGTTCTTGCCTTCTCTTTTTATTTCATTGAGTTGATCTTCGACCTCTGATATCCTTTCTTCTGCTTGGTCAATTTGGCTGTTGAAGCTTGTGCATGCTTCACGAAGTTCTCGTGTTGCGTTTTTCAGCTCCATCAATTCACTTATATTCCTCTCTATGCTGTCCATTCTCGTCAGCAGTTCGTCCAATCCTTTTTCAAGGTTCCTGTTTTCTTTGCGATGGGTTAGAACATGTTCTTTTAGCTCATTGTAGTTTCTTACTACCCACCTTCTGAAGTCTGATTCTGTCATTTCATCACCCTCCTTCTCCATCCGGTCTGGTTCCCTTGCTGGTGAGGAGTTGTGATCCCTTTTAGGAGGAGAGGTGTTCTGGTTTCGGGAGTTTTCATCCTTTTTACGCTGGTTTCTTCCCATTTTTGTGGGTTTATCCACCTGTTGTCCGTCTCTGTCCCAGGGAGTTGGAGCTTTATGAGTTTCCGTTGCACTACTGCCTTTTTTGATTTTTCTTTCAGGTCGGACCCGCCCAGCTAGCAGCACGCCTAGCCACTGCCTGCCCGCAGGGGCTTTGCTGAGCTGCTGTGGGCTCCCCCCAGCTGCTCTGAGCTCTTCCCTATAGTCCTTTTTATATGGGCATAGTTAGAACTGTCTCGGCAATGGTGGCCCCGCCTCTGTTATGGTGGACTCTCTCTGTTGTGGCAGGTTGCCTCCGCGGCGGCAGGTTGCCTCGGCAACGGCAGCCTGCCTCCGTAGCGGTGGAGAGTCTCAGTAATGGCGGAAGCCACTCCCCCACTGAGCCGGACCGTCCCGGTTCAGCTGTGCTTGGTTTGAAGGGCTCAACCCAGAGGGTTTCTAATTACTGTTTTTGTTTTGGTTGTTGTTGGGGGTGGAGGGGTGGGACCAACCGAGCCTGATCACCTGGCTCCCTGACTCAGAGTCTTTTCTTTTAAGTTGAACGACCCCGCGTTCTGGTCGCTTGTTGAAAAGGCGCCGGGATCTCCCGTGCTGCAACTCACGGAGTCGGCTCGAACCGCGGCGCCGGCTCCTGGCGGATTTTTTGCCTAGGAATCTCCTGGGCTGACTCGCTATTTCAGATGAATGGGCTATTCTGCCGTCTCAGGGCTCTGCTCGCCAGCTAAGAGGGCTCCCAGACCAGTGGCTTTTGTATGGAGAACCGCAGCAACAGGGAGTGGTCACAGCAGCCGCGCGGGCGGAATCAGCCCCGCGGGGGCCAAAACAGCCGCACCGGCTGGGACTGCGACGCTGGCGACCCCTCTGCCTGGGTATCTCCTGGTCTGTGGGCAATAAGAGTTCGTCTGGAAATGCGGCGTCCACTCACCCTCTGCACTTTCACTGGGAGCTGAAGTCCTGAGCTGTTCTTAGGCGGCCATCTTCCTCTACTTGTTTTTTGTTGACTTTGTGTATAAAAAATATGGACACAGGGAGGGGAGCACTACACACTGGGGTCCGTTGGGGGGAAATGGGGGAGGGGCGGGGGTGTGGGGAGGTGGGAAGAGATAGCATGGGGAGTAATGACAGATACAGGTGAGGGGACGGAAGGCAGCAAACCACACTGCTATGTGTGTACCTATGCAACAATCTTGCATGTTCATCACATGTACCCCAAAACCTAAAATGCAATTAAAAAAGAGTTCTAAAAAAAAATGTTTATGGCAAAATGAAATTTTTTGCTGATAGCATCCATGTCCCTTCTGTGTGTGAAGCCACAGTAAATCTTTCTACAAAGTTTTTACACTAAAACCCTGCCTACATTAAGGTTAGCCTTTATTTGAGCAAAGAAACTCTCTTAACTATAATGTAATACCGACCCCATTGGGTGGCTTTAAGCCATAGCTGTGCTGCATGAGTCAGAGCAAGTTCAGTCACAGAAAACCACACAGACTATGATTGCTAAGCACCACACTCCCTCAACAATTAAAAACCAGGTACATAGTGACAATAAAAGCCACAGAAATCCAGTGAGGTCCAAACTCAGGTGGCTTCAGGTTACAAGGTATTGAGAGCTTCTAGCCTCCTTCTCTTTCTTTCCTAAGCATGGCCCACATTCTGGTCCATGGTTCATCTCAGAATTTCCAATCCATGAACCCTTAATTTAGGGCTGTAGAGAACCAATCAATGACATTCCTCTTCACCTCCTGAATTCGGAAAAAACAAACAAACAAACAAACAAACAAACAACTCCTGTATGTAAGAACATACAGGAGTCCAAACAGATGATAAGGCAGGTATCTGCCACTTTATTAATAATGATGAATTAGAGAATGCCACTTGACCTATAGCCACACTCGGTCTCTCTACTCCACCACCCCAACCTGTGAATCAAACTTACCCACTTACAATACCAGGCCTTAAAAAGATATTCTGGTCAGGGGTGGAAAGAAACAATGTGTGTCCTGAGGACTTTGCTTTCTGAAAATGTAAAAGAAGCTGAAACGTTTGTCTGAGTTCCTTCTTCCCATTGGCAGGATCAAATAACTCTTTCCTCCCTTGGGCAAGTATAGGCAAGGAGGCAGCAGAGAGTACCCTTTCAGGAAGTAGAGCTCCCTCTCCACTATGGTCATGTGAGGAGGCCAGGGTGAGGGAGTGCCCCTTCTAATATTTTGATAATGTACTCAAAAAGGCTCTTCATAGCTGATGGGGTCCTTAGCTCTAATTGGGATTTAGGTGGATGTTTGAGAACTGGTATGTGACATTGAACCTCAGCTTGAACGGATGAGTGTAAGTGTACTAGATGTTTGGTAGCCAGAGTGGCATTTTAGACAGAGGAACAACATAAATAAAGGAAAGCCATAAAATTGCAGTGTGTTCAGGGAGCAGCCAGTGGTCCAGTGTGGAAAGAACACTGGGGAAACTAGCTGGAGCTGAAGTTTTGAGTAGGGAAATCGTTTTCACAGTATTTTTTTTTTTTGAAGAATAAATGAATTAGCAGCTAGAGTGATAAAGGACAGCTTTTAAATATAGATATGGAACTCAGCAGATAAGCTGAGTTTGTCATGAAGAATTGTTGAAAAGTCTATCTGAAGAATTGTGAAAAAGTCTGTCTCTGCAATCTTAATAGAATTCAGAAACAAAAATTCAGATTAATCGAGGGGAGTTAAAATACTTCAGTTATTAACAGTGTCATATGTGTTTGGAGGCACTTTGCAAACTCAGAGAAAAGTCAAGCTTGAGAGAGACAAGCATGGTGGTATCTTTGGACTGTTGAGATTCCATGCTGTTGTTATCTTTCATTTATCCAGGATCTAGTCAGCCAACCAGGCTGTGAATTTTTCTTTGAAATAATTTTAAAGACATGCTTCACTTTCCCATTCCCCAAATGTCTTCATCGTTTTGGCTGCTATTACAAAAATATGATAATCTGGGTGGCTTAAACAATAAATATTTATTTCTCATAGTTTTAGAAGCTGGGAAGTCCAAGATCAAGGCTCCAACAGGCCTTGTATCTGGTGAAGTCCTGCTTCATGGTTTGTAGTAAACAGCTACCTTCTCCTTATACCCTTACATGAGCGGAGAGTGAACTCTAGTATATTTCTTTTCTGATTAGGACACTAATTCCACAAAAGGATTTGCCTGCTGACACTCCTACTGGAGACTAGGGTTTCAACATATGATTTTTGGGAGAATACAAGCATGCAGTCCATAACATCAACTATCTTCACCTCTTACAGGTATCTATTACCCTACACCATGGCCAGTTTTGCCTGCATGAGTCATTTTAAGTAATAACATTTTTATGTGGTTTTTGTATTGTATTATCTTTAGAGATTAGACCCATGGTACAGTCTTTCCTTCCCTTCATAGAACTTGTTGAGAATTTGCACGTACAGTGTCACATGGGCATGGAGTACGAGTATTTGTTTTATTCAGTGTGTGCCTGGATCAAGGACTCTGGCAGCCCTTCTGACTCTCCCCAGATTGAATTTATTCATCTTGCCACAGGTAAGATGCTGTGATGCCTGTGATGCACATCTGAGAGGGCTTACTTCATGGAAGCTGAAAGCCTGACACCTGCTGCATCTGAAAAAGCAGAACCAAGAGGAGGCAAGGGAAGAGCACAGAGCCTCTTTCTAACTTTCGAGGAAATTTTGCCTCGAAACATTGCCACACCAGAAACATCGCCCAATGAGTTAGGCTTTTACTAACTTTGCCAAATTGATTTGTTTTTCTCTCTCCAAGAGGAGGAACAATTTACAGAGGAGAAATAGAGTATGAAACATTGCTACTAACATCACTGGTTCTTTCTCCCTTCCAGAGATCAGGACATGATTTTAAGTTTTGGTTGGGGAAAGAATATGGGATGAGCAAGACTAGAATTTTCCACCATATTATTCGTCTTATGTCTGTATTATTTTCTAAGTTTTAGTTAACACACCTTTTATTTCTAACTTGGAATCTTCTTGAGATGAGAGCCCATGTAAATTGCTTCAGGTTATTCCCATACCAATAAATATTCAGAAAAGAAACAGATTTAGTTGGAAATATGCAAAATGCAATGTCAGATGGAAAAGCCTTGCTGTCACTAGATATCTACGTGAGATTGGCTTGAATCCAATGATTCCACAACTTTGGAAGATTTCTGTCAGTTTCCAAGGCCTCTTTCTTGTGATCTCCTCTGACTGCCAGACTCTTGTTTCCACTTGTGCTGTCTTGGCTGTGCATGCAGTTAATTCAGAGGTGATTCTCAGAATATTGTTTGATTGGTTTACATACACTCAGAGAATTTGTGAGTACACTAGATTTTACTGTTGCTAGATAAAGGGAGGAGACCTTGATGCATAGCTCAGAAACCACACGGATTATGGATTCCTCTTCTCCAACATCCTTTGTGGCTGGCCCTCACTGAAGTTTCCTGTCTTAGTCCCAGACCCATACATTACACTGTTTTATATCCTTTTTTGAACTCTTCTTTTTTCTTTTCTTGTCTTCCATACCCTCTTTTCACTTTTTTGCTAGAAATTCTAAATGCTTCAGTCTCAATTTTACTAAAAATAAGCTTTCTCCAGCTCCTTTTCTCAAACATGCATGTACAAATCCATCAAGGGGCTCAATAAAGGGCTGCCAGGATCCAAGAGCCACTCTCGTTAGGTGTTTATATGCCCTGTGAATATAATTAGCAGGTTTTTCTATTATAATTAGAATATTATCCTTTCATTTCTAGGTCACTTTTCTCCTACTTGCATAACAGGGGAATGAATATTAAAACTGTATTAAGAAGTCTTAGAGTTCATATCATATCAAGTCTCCTAAAATATAGGAAGAAAATGAGTTTGATAAGTAAAATTTTGCTGAATTTTGTTTAGATGCTCAGAATTTAAATATTCTCTTTTGTTGATAGTCCTTATAACAACAAACAACTCCCAAAACTTTTCTGATAGTAACTGGCTACATAACTTTCTTAGATATAAATAAAACTAGGGACAGTGAAGTCTTTACCAAAAAAGAGCAATTCATTAACCTTATTAAATTAGGATTAAATGCAATGGACACCAGGTCTCTATAAGCTAGAAAAAGTGCAAAGTATGAGAGTGCAGCACAAAATTGTTGAGAAAATGTGAGTGCTGGGAATGGTAAATCTGTGGTGACTGTCCCTTTTCCTGGTCTGGGGAGCCTGGTCCCTCTAGGTTATAAGCAGCCAGTAGTCCTGGTCAGGGACACAGATTTTCCTGGTCATTACTACATTAACACGGAACTGAGGCCTTACAATTCTCTTTCTATCATGCTTGTAATTATTACCATTTCTATGCCGTAAGTTCTAGAATCAATCACAGAACATTATCTTTGCATGACTGCTACAGGACATATTACTCAATTTTCTTTACTATGTTAATTATACTATTTGGTAACACTAGCAAGTCTGAATTTTAAACAACTTACTTAGGTTACCCTATGTATGTATAATTAATCATTTCATTGTTAATGGTATGATGTCAAATACTGAAAAAAAAAAGTTATTCTAAATGGCACATACGCAAGCATGGCAAAGACTCAGAGACTCAGACTATAATTATAACCTTGCAGTAGAATAGGAGAATAATCAATATTCATTGAGATATGCCATTAAGGATCTACTATAGATTCATGACTAAACTCTCAAATCCTAGAAAATGTGCTGAGAATCATGCACTAGTTTAAAGAGGGAGCCCAGGGCAGTGGTTATATTTTTTTAAAAAGGCCAAAGTCATATATGAGCTGCCACAAGATGGTTCTTCCAAAGATCCAAAGGTAAAATTTCATAGATAATCAAAATAAAAGGCTACTAGTGAATTCAGATGTTCAGAGAGTAGTATATTATTCAATACATGATCAAGGGGATGGAAATGCACACATGATCAGCACTAATATGAATGTGTATGTATCACTGAAATTGAAGTTTTAAGTTAATCTCCATAGAGTGAGTCTTAGCTAACCCTATAATGTCTTTATCAAACTTAATCTTGTTATTAAAATTGCATGTGATACCTTAAGTTTGCTGTCATCACCCAAAGATAACAAACATGTGATTCTGATTCCACACCCATGTCAACTCCTGTTCCAGCCCCAGTTCTCCTGACAGAAGGGTGTACCCCACTGGCTCTTGCCTGTTTAGCACCTTAGGGCCAAATGGTGGGCAGACTGATCACTTTAAAGCAGGGGGAACCAACATACCTGTCCTCATTTTCATGGCATCCTTGGCTATTTAGTGAAGCACATGGAGGCTCAGGAATGGCAGGTTTTAGAAGCCATTTGTTTCCTCTGTGACCCCTTGGCTTTCTTTCATCTCATCATTCCAAAAACTCTTCATTAGTGTCCCATCCTTGCTCTGCGAAGCGGGAAGTAATATCTCCTTTCTCAGAAATATCTTCGTATTTCTTCTGTGCTTCTTCTTTGTGACTTATCACTACTTGCTTGGAAGCTCTTATGTTCCTCTCAACTCTCAGTGTTACAGTGTATTCTCAGAATGATCTTTGTATGCCTTATAGGACTTTCACAGCGCCTGGCCCAGGGTAGAGTTCAATAAAAGTGTTGGATGAACAATAAGCTGCAATTCTGCCATGAGATTCATGAAAGTAACAGACACTGAATTCTTGTACAGAAGCTTATGGTGGCATTTTATACTCTAAGGTTGGAGGGAGCTTGACTTAGAAGCTTCTCAGCCTCTCTGCAACATCTCTGCCAAGTGATCTCCCAGCTTTTTCTTGAACATCTCCGGTGATGGTGAACTTGACGCCTCTAGAGGCAATCTCTTCCATTTTAGACAGCTTCAAATGTGGGTCTTCTTCCTCTCTTCTGACAATATTTTGACCCCAAGATTCAGATTTATTATCAGCGCAGCTAAAGGTACTTTAACTTAATAAGGCTGAAAATAGTTTCTTGTTTTAATCAGTCTAAAGCCTAGAGCTATCCAGATTCTGCCTGTCTTTGCTGAAATTTTCTTCAGATACTTTTGTTTTTGTAGTTCTGTTTTTTTTTTATTCCAAACAGACTTATGGAGATATAATTGATTTTGTAAACAAAACCTGCAAACGTTTAATGTATACAATTTGGTGAGTTTGGACATATGCATACATCTGTGGTACTGTCACCATCTTCTTAAACTGTTATTGCCCTTCATAGAATCAAAGGGATGGATGAGACCTGGAGATTAGCCAGTTCAGCTTATTTTTCTGATGATCCAGTGGAGCCTAAGTTAGAGGAAGGGATTTGCTAAATGTCACACACCTTAGTTGCAGTCATCACCTATACAGGAAAGGAGGGTGCATTCCCAGATGCTGGCCTGCTTAAAGGACCCAGTGGCTACTTATTCCACATATTTTTTATATGCAGTAATACTGTATGCTCCAACAGAAGCTTTTCACTTTTGAGCTATAATATTAATCCTATGAACTTAATTACAAGCATAACAAATGTCTTCCCCCTCTTAATCCCTTACTTGTTCACTTGCTGGCCTATTGCCCATGAACAGGCAGACAATTGTTTGTCTTTTGTCAACTGATTAGGGAGTGATGTTGGGTGGGTGTTAATTCTTGGGAAGATGAGAGAATCAGAAATTCATCATAGGAACATACTTGAGTAATAAGTTGGATGATATAATCTTTAGCTGTGAGACAATTTTGATTTTCATAAAAAGGAAAATTTGTTATAACTTTAAGTAGAATTTAACGTTATCTACTGAAATACATTTGGGTTTAGTACAGGAAACAGATGATATTTGGTCTGAAAACACTCTGCAAATTTACTTTTTTCCACAGATTGTTGCTTACTTTTTAAAAAATTTCATGTTCTACTATGCCAGGGAATGACAGTTATGTTAGATTATGTAACTGGCAATAGTAAATTGAGGAAATAAAAGATTTGGTTCAAAAGGTGGTTCTGCTTATGAGGAACTTATTTCAAAAAGTTGATATTGTGCATACCTAAATTTTATTCAGGAACTGAAATACAGGCAGGCTGTGGGTTAATATGCTAAATTGAATTTTAGGGAGATTTTGCTTAGTGGGGGTTTTCCAGAGTAAATTATGATTTTACTCTTTTTCTCATTTTTCACATATGCAACTTCAGAAAACTCTTTGCATCTGCATTTTAAAATATTGTTTTTATTTTAAATTCATATTCTGGATAAATTAGTTGATTTTTGATTATTCTAAAAATTTTTAGTAGAAACCACTTTTAATCCTGTGAATTGAAAAGTATGTATGAAGATGTGGGATAGGTGTTTGCTAGTACAGGGTAGGAAGTATCTAAAATAGCAAGTAAGCGTGGGTGAAGAAAATTTGTTAAATAGAATTTCATAAATAATTCTGGAATGCATTTGCAAAACTACGTGATGGGTCATATTTTTCTGTCTCATGTTATAGCCAGTTTAACCCTCTTGCTCTAGAAAAGCTAGAGCTATTTCTGTGTTCTCAAAGTTGGGTTCAAAATTACCTGTCCAGTATCTTCTCCCTCTACATTTTCCACAAAATGAATACTTCAGTTTCATCAACCTTCTTTAAGATCCTTGAGCATATCTAGAACTTCTGGCCTCTGCAATTGCATTTTCCTCACTGGTGCGCCCAAGGAACTTGTGCAAATTCATGCACTGTCAAGGGCTAAATCTGGATCATCTGTCAGTCTCATTCAGTGACAATCTGTCCTGATTTACAGTCTGAATTAAGTATCCCTATAGCATATTACTAACACCTCTATTTATTGCTTATACTAGCTTTGCCTTGTGATTAGTTATTTCATGTTGATCTACTGAACTTAAATTCTGTGATCTTCTCATTGGCCACACATTGTTCCTCTGTTTAGCACTCCTTATTCTTATCCCTGCTAGAATGCTTATTATGGTGCACAAGCTCCATACATATTTATAAAATGGATATTAATTGAATAAAATATTCTCTATAGGTCTTATAATTAGTAGTTCTTCAATGAATCACAGTGATTATTTTAGCTGATTTGACATCATCATACCAATCTAATATACAAAACTGCATACTAAAGAACCAGGGAGACAATGAAATATCTAACATATTATCATTTTTAATATATTGGCATACTAAACTTTAGAATATATAGATCAAGCCATTTATTTCAATAGGATAACATTTAACAAAATGCTTTGGTAAGTTGCTTATCCATCTCAAAAGGATACTGATAATATTGTTCTATAGAAAATTTACATAAAAAGACTATGATTACTGGTAACCACAAATAGTCCTAATTAGTAAAAATATTGCCTGAAGTATTTCTGAATTGAAAAAAAAATCCAGATTTTAATTACTTTTTTTTCAAGTGTGCTCTTTTAAAATACATACTTTGCTATACTAATTGTCATAACTTTTTTGTGTGTTAGGTGTATAAGTAAGCATGTTGTATAGATTATGATCAATGAGTTATTGGGTAAATATTATTTTCTACTATTATCTAAAGTTAGTATTACCACCTGATATGGTTTGGCTGTGTCCCCAACAAGTCTCATCTTGAATTGTAGTTCCCATAATCTCCATATGTGGGAGGTACTTGGTGGGAGGCAATTTAATCATGGGTTTGGCTACCCTCATTTCTCGTGATAGTAAGTTCTCCTGAGATCTGGTAGTTTTATAAGAGGCTTTTTCCCCCTTTGCTTGACGCTTCTCCTTCCTGCTGTCATGTGAAGGAGGATTTGTTTCCTTCCCTTTCTGATTATAAGTTTCCTGATGCCTCCCAAGCCATGCTAAACTGTGAGTCAATTAAACCTCTTTCCTTTATAAATTACCCAGTTTCAGGCATTTCTTCATAGTATGAAAATGGACTAGTATACCACCTATACTTTGTTCACACTTTTCATTGAGAAATGTATCTTGCACACAGAAAAGTACATACAACCTATGTTAACAATTTTACAAATAACTATAAAGCAAATATTTGTGTTGGTTGGGTGCAGAGACTCATGTCTATAATCCCAGAACTTTGGAAGGCCAAGGTGGGTGGGTCACTTTGAGCTCAGGAGTTTGAAACTAGCCTAGACAACATGACAAAACTGTCTCTATAAAAAATACAAAGATTAGCCAGGTGTGGTAGCATGCACCTGTGGTCCCATCTACTCAGGAGGCTGAGGCTGGAGAATCACATGAACCCGGGAGACAGTGGTTGCAGTGAGCCGAGATCATTCCAGTGTGGATAGCAGAGTGAGACCCTGACTCAAAAAAAAGAAAAAAAAAGAAAAAGAAAAAAAGAACCAAATAATCTGTGTAAAAACTACCCAGACCAAATAGAACATTTCATTTAAAAATTTTGGAATAGCTACTGAGGGCAGAAGGAGAGGAAGCTAGCCAAGCACAAGCATCTCCCTGAGTATCCCTCCCAGCTGCAGACTCATTCCTTTCCTCTATTGCTTATACTACCCTGACTTTTATAGTATTAATGTTTTCCTTATCTTTATAATTTCCCTAAGGAAAAAGATAAGTTTTTCTATTTTTGAACTTTATGTAAATGAAACCATATTCTATATATTCTTTTGTGTTTTTTTTTTCTTAACCTTCCGCTGGTAAAATATATTCATGCTGTTGTATGTGGCTTTAGTTTGTCCATTCATTTTAAAAACTATAGTGTCCTTTAAATAAATATACCACGGTTTATTTATCCATTCTACTTCTAAGGAAATTGAATTGTTTCCAGTTTGGGGTTTGAACATATGTCATTGTGCAGGCATTTCTTTAAGGCATATACCTAGCAGAGGAATTGCTGGGTCAAAGAGTAGGTGTGCCTCAACTAGGCTAGAAAACACCACACTGTTTTCCAGAGTGCATGTATAAATTTGTATTTCTACAACCAGTATGTGACAATTCCTGCTGGTCCAAATCCTGCCCAACAATTGGTATTTACTTTTGCATTTTTTCCCAATCTTAAGAGTGTTTTGTGCTAACTCATTTTGTTTTAATTTCTGTTTATTAACAGTTAGGTTGAGTACCTTTTTATAAAACATAAGTTTGTATTTTCACTTTTGTGAAGCTTCTCTTTGAGTTCAGCTCTTTGCCTACTTTTCTATTGAATCACCTGTATGTTTTTATTTGTATTTCTCATTGAATTTACTGTATACTGAATATTGTTATGGAGTCTTATGATAAGCAGAAGTTCATAATTTTCATGTAGTTAAAATTATTTTTCCTTTATAATGATGATTCTTTCTGTCTTATTAAAGACTCCTGCTCCTCAATTATGAAGGTATTTAATTTTATTCTCTCCTTAAAGTTTAAAAAATTTGCCCTTTCCTCTAGCTTTGTTCTTTTATCACAAGGCTACAGTAATCAAAACAGCATGATACTGGTACCAAAACAGAGGTATAGACCAATGGAACAGAACAGAGGCTTTGGAAGTAATGCTATACATCTACAACTATCTTATCTTTGACAAACCATACAAAAAAAAAGCAACAGGGAAAGGATTCCCTGTTTAATAAATGGTGTTGTGAAAACTAGCTAGCCATGTGCAGAAAGTTGAAACTGGACCCCTTCCTTACACCTTATACAAAAATTAACTCCAGATGGATTAAGATTTAGACATAAAACCTAACACCATAAAAGCCCTAGAAGAAAACCTAGGCAATACCATTCAGGACATAGGCATAGGCAAGGGCTTCATGACTAAAAACCAAAAGCAATGGCAACAAAAGCCAAAACAGGCAAATGGGAACTAATTAAACTTAAGAGCTTCTGCACAGCAAAAGAAACAATCATTGGAGTGAACCGGCAACCAACAGAATGGGAAAAAGTTTTTGCAAGCTACCCATCAGACAAAGGGCTAATATCAGAATCTTCAAAGGACTAAAACAAATATGCAAAAGAAAAACAAGCCCATCAAAAAGTGGGTGAAAATATGAATAGACGCTTTTCAAAAGAAGACATTTATGTGGCCAAGAAACATATGAAAAATGCTCATCATCACTGGTCATTAGAGAAATGCAAATCAAAACCACTTTGAGATACTATCTCACACCAGTTAGAATGGCCATCATTAAAATATCAAAGGCAACAGTTGCTGGAGAGGATGTGGATAAATAGGAACACTTTTACACTGTTGGTGGGAGTGCAAATTAGTTCAACCATTGTGGAAGATCCTGTGGTGATTCCTCATGGATCTAGAAATAGAAATACCATTTGACTCAGCAATCCCAATACTACAGTATAAACTCAAAGGATTACTTTACTGGGTATATACCCAAAGGATTATAAATCGATCTATTATAAAGACACATGCACATGTATGTTCATTTCGACACGGTTTACATTAGCAGACTTGGAACCAACCCAAATGCCCATCAAAGATAGACTGGATAAAGAAAACTGTGGCACATATACACCATGAAATACCATGCAGCCATACAAAAGGATGAGTTTGTGTCCTTTGCAGGGACATGGATGAACCTGGAAACCGTCATTCTCAGCAAACTCACACAAGAGCAGAAAACCAAACACCTCATGTTCTCACTCAAAGTGGGTGTTGAACAATGAGAACACATGGACACAGGGAGGGGAACATCACACACCGGGGTCTTTTGAGGAATGGGGAGCTACGGGAGGGATAGCAGGGGTGGGGGGATTGGGGAGGGATAACATTGGGATAAATACCTAAAGTGGGTGATGGGGGCATGGAGGCAGCAAATCACCATGGCATGTGTATACCTATGTAACAATCCTGCAAGATCTGTACATATACCCCTGAACTTAAAGTAACATTAAAAAAAAATTGGCCGGGCGCGGTGGCTCAAGCCTGTAATCCCAGCACTTTGGGAGGCCGAGGCGGGTGGATCACGAGGTCGAGAGATCGAGACCATCCTGGTCAACATGGTGAAACCCCGTCTCTACTAAAAATACAAAACATTAGCTGGGCATGGTGGCACGTGCCTGTAATCCCAGCTACTCAGGAGGCTGAGGCAGGAGAATTGCTTGAACCCAGGAGGTGGAGGTTGCGGTGAGCCGAGATCGTGCCATTGCACTCCAGCCTGGGTAACAAGAGCGAAACTCCGTCTCAAAAAAAAAAAAAAAAAAATTACCCTTTCCACTTAGGTTTTGAATTGAATTTAAACATGCATACTCGTTATTATAGTTCCCATGATTAAAAAGCAGCTTTCCCCATTGCTCTAGGGTGCTAATTTATTACAAATCAAGTGTCCTTGTGTGTGTAAAGTTGTTTCTGAACTTAAAATTTATTTTTTTGGTCTAAATGTCTATTCCTGCAATAAAAATTTACCACCTTGATTACTGTAACTTTATATAGGCCTTGATACCTGGGCAAGTCCTTTCTACCTTATTTTTCTTCTTCAGTTGTGTCTTAGCTAACTTTGGCCTTTCAAATATAGATACATATTAAAAAATCTACTTACGAACTTCCGCATGCACACTAAAATAACCTGATGGTAATATGAAATTTATTGAATCTATCTATACATTTATTTCAAGAGAGGGTAGGTGCACACATATATTTCCAGTGCTTCTGGAAGCCAATGTGGGAGGAGTACTTGAGGCCAGTAGTTCAAGACTAGCCAAGGCAACATAGTGAGACTTTGTCTTTAGAAAAAAAGTTTTTAAAAAGCTGGGCATGATGGCAGGCTGCCTGTAGTTTCAAGTACACAGGGTACTGAGGTGGGAGGATGGCTTCAGTCCAGGAGTTTGAGGGTACAGTGAGCTATGATTATGCCATTGCATAGGAACCTTTGTCACCCAGGCTAGAGGGCAATGGCATAATCATAGCTCTTAAAAAAAATTCAGGAGAAATATTTACACTAACAAATTTTTCAGACTGTGAATTTACTGTATATTCCTTTCGTTGACATCTTCTTTAATGTAATTTAATAACATTTTATGATTTTTCTGTAGTAGCCTTATACATCTCTGTTGGACTTTTTCTGGGTTACCTGATATATTTTGATACTGTTATATAAACCCAACTTTGTTATTGATCATAAGGCATCAAAATCTTCCTAGACCTTGCTTGTAATTTATTTCCACTAACTTGTGTTCTCACTGCTTTTTCTTCCATTGAGCTGCTCTCTTTATTGCATGAACATAATTTTTACCCATTATGTACCCATTTTTAAAAGCCCTTCAGTAGTTCCCTTTCTTTTTTTATCATAGTCAATAATTTAGGCATGATGGTCCACACTTCTGTCTCTTCCTTCTTACCTTTCAGCCAGTCATTTTACAACCTGCTGTGATTTGACTGCTTCCATCACCACACTACAACTGCTCTGCCAGAGGATCCTCTCATGATTAAAGCCAGGGACTATTTTTCAAGGTCCTTATGATGATTTTTCTGCATTATAGGACATTGCTATAATGCTAACAGTATTAATATTAGCCATAGTAATTATCACTTACATATATCACTGGTAAATATCACTGGTATTATTACTACTATAATTATAGCTAAAATTATAATTATAGCAAAAATAATACAGTTATGTTATTACTATATTATATATTACTATAATTATAGTAATTATATGTTATAGTAATAATAATTGTGATATAATTAATATCAACTGATTGAATTTCCTTTGTGGCAGCACTTTATATCCACTACTTTTACAAATTAGATATTATTATCAAAGATTGGATCCTTTCCATTGTCCAAGGTCATGAAGAGTTAGTTCTACAGGGAAGTCAGCCTCTTGCAAGAGTCTAAACTGCCCAATACTTGTCTCTGCCTTAAATCCTGGAATTGTGCTCTCCTCTGTTCCTCCATTTGTCCATCCTGCCTCTTTTTCTTAGTCTTTTGCTCTGGGTTCTCAACCACTGCCCATATCCTCAGTCTGGCTCCTCACCAGGTCAGTCCTTTTTTCACTCTTCCTATGTTTCCTTGTATAATACCCTCTCCCACAACATAAGCGTTCACGTAGAATACCAACTTCATTATATCAAAGACCTAGCGTGGTGCCTGTCTTGTAGCTATTGAATGGTAAACGATTTTATATCTTCATTGGTTGGAGTCTAGACATCCCAGCTCAATATTTACAAAACTGAGCTCATAAATCTTTTTCTCCTAAACCTGCTTCTCCTCCTATGTATCTTATCCTGGTTAAAAGCACCAACTTTTATCCATTTGCTCATTCCAGAAAACTGGTAATCATAGAACTCTTTTTATCTTGCCAGCCTCAGAAATCTCTTCTACCAATGCAGATTTCTTTGCACCGTGGTCTTTAGTGACCCATCTCCTGGTGCTGTCCCATTTGGAGCACGTACAAGCTTGATATGTTGACGATTTGATGAACTATTCTAGAAAGAATAAAATAAATGCAGACTTTACCCTTTTTTGCAGTAACTATTTTTCATATAATGAAAAATAATTCTTTCAGTTTAGCAGCTTATATTTTGATATTGCCCAAGAGAGTATCATACAAGTACCCACTTA
This sequence comes from Saimiri boliviensis, assembly GCF_048565385.1. NCBI lineage: Eukaryota > Metazoa > Chordata > Mammalia > Primates > Cebidae > Saimiri > Saimiri boliviensis. The sequence goes on along the minus strand of NC_133452.1, from coordinate 23,825,052 downwards.
CTGATTTTTTTCGACACTTTTAGGTGTCTAAAGTTATGGAAGAGAAAACTTGTAAAGAAACTGATATTCAAATACTTTGGAACTTAGTTGAGATTTTCACAATTTCTTTTTCAATATTCACAAAAGTGTGGCTGAGAACATTAAATTGTGCACATCATTACAGTTAATGGCAGAACAACCAAATATTTGGGGATATTTCCGTCTTTTCAAATTGATTCAGGTTAAATTCTTGCTGCAGGGGTTTCTCTGTGCAGCGTCTGTGATGGATTTTAGGGGTCTCTTGCATGGCGTGGCTGTCCTTCGGAGTGCCACAGGGAACAAAACCAAAGTTATTGAGTTAGAACAGATATTTTAATACCAAACATGGTGAAATTGGTAATTGCCATTTTTGCATAATGAGGTAAATATATTTGAAGGCATTGGAAATCCTAACAAGCATTATATATAACTTAGGAGATTGGTTAATGAAAAAATTTTAACAATGTTTTATAGAGTGAGGGACACCATGATGTATAGTCTGCTATTGACAGTGTCACTCTTGGCTGTCAGAGCCCTTCAGGGATTACTCAGGCAGAAGGGGTCATGCCTCACTTTGAGTCAGGTGAAGGGACACAAAGGCCCAGCTCTGTCACCCTCTCTTGGCACATTCTGTCCTCAGATTTCCCTTCAGTGTCAGCTAAGGCTTCTGTTGAGACTGTCACAGCTTGATATCGTCCTCTACCCAATCTTGCTTCATTTTCTTTCTTTCCATTTCCTTCCACAGGCAGTGATTTTGTAATAAACGTTCTGTATGCTAATCTTAATCTTGGAGTCTGCTTCCAAGGGAACCTAACCCTCAACTCCCACCATATAAAAGTTTTATGCAGCTTTGCCAGAGAAGCATAACATTAATGGGAATGCTGCGAGGCTTCTCCCTAGAACAGGAAACTCACAAAGGTTACCAAGTAAACAGATTCATTCATCCTGGCAACACTTACACATCATTCTCAGGGATGCAGAGATGATTAAGACAAGGTTCCTGTTCTCTGGTGAGGGAGGTAGGCACAAACAAGTGTTCACAATACAACATCGGAAGTGCTGTCCTGGAGGACTGCACAGTGTGCTTAGGAAACACAGATGAAGGGGCAATTAAAATTGCCCAGGTGTCCTGGAAGATGAGGAAACATTTGATCCAACGTGGAAAAAAAAAAAAAAAAGAAAGAAACCAAAAAATCAAAAACCATTTGATCCGAATGCTCTTTTTCAGGAAAGAGAATTCCATGCTGGGGGAGCAGCACATGAACAGGCATGAAGGCAAAAAGGGAAGGGTACGGTTTGGGAGTAGCTTGTAAACTGCTAATGGTATGGTTTGGGGGTAGCTTTGCAGCTGTGTAAGGTGTCTAGGGAGAAGCAAGGAGGCAGGCTGGGATGAAGATGAACAATGGCAGGAAGCAATGAAAAAATGAACTAAGGAATGGTTTGGGGCCAGAGCTAAAGAAGGAGTGGTTGCCTAGTGACAATGTGTAAAATGAGGAGATAACAAAAGATATCTAAAGAAGACCAATGTTTCATATGGGTAGCATTAAGGAAGAGCAGTTAGTGAACCACTAGAGAACCACTAAAGTGGAAGAAGGAAAACTGTAACATTGCTGCAGAGTAGAAAATTTCAGAAAGGCAAAGGTCAACACTGTTACATGCTCCAGAGATGTTCAGTAGGTTGAGAACTTCAAAATAAGCCCTTAAGCTCTAGCAAAATGGACACAGGAGTGGGGATATATTCATAAACGCAATACCATACAGTAAAACATGACTACAGGTTCATCTGAGAAGAAAACGATAAATTTTGCAACAAGACGTTGAGTGAGAAAGTTAGATCTACTACAAAGACGGTTTTAATTAAACCTGTAGTGCTTGGAGATACTTGCTTAGGTGACGAATGTAAAAGAACGCTAGAAAAATGGGCCCTTGTAAGGACAGACAGGGTAACAATCTGAAGTAGGCATGAGGGGATCTGCTGGGCTCTGGTCAAGTCATCTTTCTTGATCTGAGGGAACTTTATGGATATTTCCCTTGGAATAAATCTTTGGGCTGCACATTTCTGTTTTGTGAAATTTTCTATGATGCAATTTATATTTCACAATAAGTAGGGTTTTAAAGAGAAGTAATTGGAATGATTAATTTCAGAATCATTGTGACTTTTGCTGAGATGTTTGAGTAAAATGTTTGGTGGTAGAAGTCTGATTGTCCTGGGTTGAGGAACTGAAAGAACAAAATTTAGAAATGTGGATTATTTCTTCTGTATGTTAATGGGAAATAGAAAGAGATAATGTAACCCTTTGGAGTAAGTAATCTTTAAACTAGTAAACTTAGTATTCCTAAGGCAAATACCCTTCGTTAAATCTATAACACATCAAGTAGATAGGAGTAAATTATAAATAACCAAATGAAACATCAGTAGTAAATAATTAAAAATGTGTAGTGGCAAGCAAATAACAATTTTAAATCAGGTTTTTGAATAAACTTTGTCCATATTTGTTATATTGTGAATTTCATAAATGATTTCTAGAAACTTGAAGTTGTAAAATGGACAGTTTAAAAAATGATAAACTATCTAAAAAGACAGGCAATTAAATATATGTCATTAATCTTTCAAGGCACTAGAATCTTTGGTATATTAATGTTTTTGTAGTTTTGGCATAGTATTTGTATTGTATTATATTGTGCTTATCAGCAAAATACAACACATTTAACTTCATTAAAACCACACTTCAAAATTCCTTTAGAATTAAGGAATTAAGAATAACAGGAGACCTTTAAGATAGCTCATTTAGCCAGTGGTAGCCCCAGCTGCTGCAGCTATGTGACGTGGGCATCCAGGACGATGAGCTGAGCCTGCGGGCCCTGCAGGCCACCAGGGGGACCTCCAAGCGGCCTTGGAGCTCATCTTTGCTGGAGGAGCCCCATGAACTCCTTGCTTCCCCCAAACCCCCAGCAAGTTGTAGAGGCTGCTGCCCATGGGAGGCACTCATGAAGATGCCTCCATCTCTCCCTTCCCCAATATAACTGATGGTCAACTGAAAAAAAAAAAAAAAAGAAAAAAAGAAAAATAGTTCATTTAACTTGCTTTTTGACAGATTGGGAGTCTAAGGGCTTAGGGACTAAATGCCAGTACCCAGGTTACACAGTTATTGGAAAGCCTAAGTAAAGCTTGGGTCTCTCATTTCTCACTCTAGTGATAATTCCACTCAGCACCTTTGAGCAATATATCATAGAGCAAATCTTATTATTATCTAAGATTCTAAACAGGCTCTAGGGCATTGTTATAATAGAATTTGGTCTGTACCAATACAAATGTTCTGTATTTGGAAATTGGTTTCTTTCAAGTCATAATTCTACAAAATGTAATACATATTAAGTATAATTTGTATTTTGTCATAGGGTGGTAACATTTATTTAGGGAGGACTTATCTCTTTTGTAGAATGTGATTATAACAACGATTTGATCAATGGAAGTTCTCTTTAACTGCAACTCATAATACAAGCCTAAATCCTGAGACAGAAGGTCAACTGCATCATCATGTCACTTTCTATTAATATTACAATATGAACACTATTGTGTTGCTTCATTACAGACCCTTAAGATAACTCTGTGGATGGCAAGTGCTTCTGTTCTCATCATAGAGAGGAGGAAACGAATTCCTGGCTATGTAGGTGGTGGTCCCCAGGCTGTACTCCCCATACAAGCTGTGGCCTTCAGAGAGTTTATTTACAGTCTGCCCCTATGCTTATAGGAAAGTTACCCTCTTTGAACAGCATTGTCCCATGTGACACATCATATAATGCAGGGCAAAACTTACCAATTCAGTTCATGTCAGGATTTTTTTTTTTAACCATTGATTTTGTCGTAAGAGCTACATCTCTTAAAATAAGAAATTTGTATTCAGGTAGCCTGAAGATCTTTATAGCCATTGACCTTCCCAGTGACTGCCAACAAAATCTTTTAGTTTATCACTTCACTGAGCCGTGTCATCACTTAGAACACTCAAATCATTTAAATTTAGGTGACCTGGTGGTATATCATTCCCTACGTATAAGATCGAACAAACACCTTTGTCACATTCTAAATGCCTTGAAGGCAGATGGAAAAGTGCCTTGAAGACAGGAACTCACTGGGTGACTCACTTAGCCACATAACAGTGGTGATATGCACAGGGCGAGCTCTCAGTAACTATTAGCAAAACAATGATAAGTGCTTTTTAGTTTTATAACTTTCTTGATTCTGTACTTCCGAGAGTGGAGAACTTAACTCTTTGACCTCTGGGTAGCATTTGACAATAGGACAGTAAATGGTTTCTCCTCCTTTGGCCTCAGTGGCCCTTTACTGTGCTTTAACTCCAGTAGGCTGAATTTGCAAGCTCTTCTTTGACCTCATTCTTGCATTGTTCTGTACCTCTTAGCATGAAGATAGCCTTCTATGACTCCCTTTATTCCCTCTGCTCTAAGTTTAAAATGCATTAAGCCCATTGTTGAATTTTTTCTATGAATATTTATGTTAAATACTGTTATTGTATGTGAGACAAAGTAAAGAAATATAATAAAGGTATGATACATAAAATAAATAGAAATATTCAGGTGTAATGTAGTAGTATGCTCAATTAAATGCATATTTTTTTTTGTCTTTCCAGGTAGATTTTTTTTATGGCTTTAACATTCTTTGACCTACTCACAGTGCTTTCAGACACTGAAAAACAGCCATAGGGCCTGGCTCGGCTGAGATCCCTCAGAGGCTTCCTGTAGGCAATTGCAGCTTTGCCTAGTACTGGCCTAGGGTGGCTGTTGTTACTGGAGCCTTCACCCTTTCAAGCCCAAAATGAAACTGCAATTATCTCCAAAATTCTGAGCTCTCCCTGAACGCAAGAAGCCCCTCTCAGTGTTGTTGATTTCTGTTCATTTTAATTACCTGTCATTTGCATTAATCTCATAAAATAGTAGATGTTTGCATATTTGACAGGTAAGTTTGGGGAAAATGGATACTTTAATGTATCCATGGAGTCTGTGGGATACCTTTCTAGTCCTCTCATGGGAGGGCCTCATTTTGATTATCTGGGAGGTCACTTCACTAATATAGGGGAATGCTTTTTCTCTCCTTATAAATCTCTCTTTTTGATTGTCTAATTATTGAGTCTTAATCATAAAAGTTTCTTATTATGAAATTATTTGCTTATGTCAGCTGGCATTAAATGTTTTCTGCTATCTAGCTCCAATTCATTTTCTCCACTTTATGCTTCAGATGTCTTTGGCTTTCAGAGAGATTTACATTTTTCAGAGTTCTTTCAAATATAAATGTATATAAATACATATGAGAATTTTGCATTAACCTTCACATTAATACTGTGAAATAGGTAGAGCAAGTTTTACAAATATGAAAATTGAGACTCAGAGAAGTTATGCAATTGCCAAGTTGCCTAGCTGATAAATGGATATGTTCATGCTGAAATTTGGGTGTAAGGATTCAGAACACAGTGTTCTTATATCATCTTCTTCCAGCATAGTCTCACTATGATATGGTCTTGCTATGTCCCCACCCAAATCTCATCTTGATTTGTAACTCCCACAATTCCCGTGTGTTGTGGGAGGAACCTACTGGAAGTGAATGATGGCGGATGGAGGGGGTGGGTCTTTCCCATGCTGTTCTCATGATAGTGAATATGTCTTGTGTGATCTGATGGCTTTAAAAATGGGGGTTTCCCTGCACAAGCTTTATTCTCTTGTCTGCTGCCATGTAAAATGTGCCTTTCACCTTACACCATGATTGTGAGGCCTCCCTAGCCATGTGGAACTGTAAGTCCAATAAACTTCTTTCTTTTGTTAATTGTCCAGTCTGAGGTATGTCTTTATCAGCAATGTGAAAAACGAACTAATATAGTAAATTGGTACCAGTAGACTGGGGTGCTGCTGAAAAGGTATCCAAAAATGTGGAAGCAATTTTGGAACTGGGTAACAGGCAGAGGTTGGAACAGTTTGGAGGTCTCAGAAAAAGATAGGAAATACGGGAAAGTTTAGAAATCCCTAGAGATTTGTTAAATGGCTTTGACCAGAATGCTAATAATGATATGGACAATGAAATACAGGCTGAGGAGATGATGAATTTGTTGGGAACTGGAGTAAGGTGACTCTTGCTGTATTTTACCAAAGAAACTGGCAGCATTTTGCCCCTGCCTTAGAGATTTGTGAAACTTTGAACTTGAGATGATTTAGGGTATCTGGCAGAAGAAATTTCTATGCAGAAAAGCATTCAAGATGTGACTTGGGTGCTGTTAAAGGCATTCAGTTTTATAAGGGAAGGAGAGCATAAAAGTTTGGAAAACTTGCAGGCTGATAATGCAATAGAAAAGACAATCCCATTTTCTGAGGAGAAATTCAAGCCAAATGTAGAAATTTGCACAAGTAATGAGAAGCTGAATGTTAATCCCCAAGACAATGGGGAAAATGTCTCCAGGGCACATCAGAGGCTTTCAAGGAAGTCCCTCCCATCACAGGCCCAGAGGCTTAGGAGAAAAAAGTGATTTTGTGGGCAGGACCTAGGGTTTCCCTGCTGGGTGCAGCCTAGGGACTTGATGCCCTGTGTCCCAGCCACTACAGCCTAGACTGAAAGGGGCCAACATAGAGCTTGGGCTGTGGCTTCAGAAGGTGAAAGCCTCAAGCCTTGGCAGCTTTCATATGGTGTTGAGCCTGCAAGTTCACAGAAGTCAATTATTGAGGTTTGGGAACCTCTGTCTAGATTTTAGAAGATGTATGGAAGCTCCTGAATGAACAGGAAGAAGTTTGCTGTAAGGACAGGGTCCTCACGGAGAACCTCTGCTAGGGCAGTGCAGAAGGGAAATGTGGGATGGGAGCCTCCACACAGAGTCACTACTGTCACACTGCCTAGTGGAGCTGTGAGAAGAGGGCCACTGTCCTCCAGACCCCAGAATGATAGATCCACTGACAGATTGCACTATGCACCTGGAAAATTCATAGACACTCAATGCCAGCCCATGAAAGCAGTCAGGATGGAGTCTCTACCCTCCAAAGCCACTGGGGTGGAGCTGCCCAAGACCGTAGGACCCCCCCATCTTGCATTGGTGTGACCTGGATGTGAGACATGGAGTCAAAAGAGATCATTTTGGAGCTTTAAGATTTCACTTCCCCTCTGGATTTCAGGCTTGCATGGAGCCTGTAGCCCCTTTGTTTTGGCAAGTTTCTCCCATTTGAAACTGCTTTATTAATCCAATGCCTCTACCTCCATTGTATCTATGAAGTAGCTAACTTGCTTTTGATTTTACAGGCTCATAGACAGAAGAGACTCACCTTGTCTCAGAGGAGACTTTGGACTGTGGATTTCTGAGTTAATGCTGAAATGAGTTAAGACTTTGGGTGACTGTTAGGAGGGCATGATTGGTTTTGAAATGTGAGGACAAGAGATTTGGGAGGGGCCAGGGGCAGAATGACATGGTTTCACTGTGTCCCACCCAAATCTCATCTTGAATTGTAACTCCCGAAGTTCCCACATGTCATGGGAGGAACCTGGTGGAAGGTAATTGAATCATGGGAGTGGGTCTTTCCCATGCTGGTCTCTTGATGGTGAATAAGTCTCCAGAGATCTGATGGTTTTAGGAATGGAAGTTTCCCTGCACAAGCTCTCTTCTCTTGTCTGCTGCCATGTGATATGTGCCTTTTACCTTCTATCATGATTGCGAGGCCTCCCCAGCCATGTGGAACTGTAAGTCCAATAAACCTCTTTCTTTTGTAAATTGCCTAGTCTCAGGTATGTCTTTATCAGCAGCATGAACACGGACTAATAAACCCTATTATCCCACAGATGGCATGTGGCTTCCCATCTGTTTGTGCTCACCCAGCTTCTTCTCTCAATGAATCAGAAGACCCACTTTCCAAGGCTCCATTCAAGTCTCCCTCATTTCTAAAAGCTCTTGCTGATAAAACCAGTATAGAGTTATTTTCTGTAAATGCTTGTTATTTATACCATTTATTTTGTATTTTCTCATAGACTGTTTTGTATGGTTATTTAACTATGCCAAACTAGATGTTTAGAGATAAGGAAATGTCAACCAAACTGAAACGAAACCAGGCAAGAAGTAGCTAGTTACTGGCATTTATTAGTGGTCTTAGTAATTGCAATTTGGGAGACATAAACTCAACATGAAATTGAATTGTGTTTCTAAAGGAGAAAGGAGAGAGAAGGGTTTTAAGAAGAAAGAAGGTAAAAGTTTAAAAGATTACAAAAGTTGTTTGTCCAAAATCATGATTGGCTAGGGCATGTCAAGTACATGAGTCCATACACAGCTAGCTGCAAGCTGGTTGGCTAAATCCAGCATCTTCCAGGATACTGTTGCCTTTTTGATTTGGACAAGTTCTAAAGTTCATAGGAAGTCCCAGGTATAGCTGTTTGAGGATGCACAGAAATTCCTCAACAAAATGGCTCCAGGCTCCATTTTAGATGTTCTGAATCATAACATAGCCATTTTCTATGGTGGTGGGGTGGGTGGGGGGAACATGGGATTTGGAACCATCTGGATTTCAGTTCATATCCTGACTGTTACCCACCAGCTTTCATGGCCTTGGATACCTGCTAACTGAACTAAAAACTGGGGATATATTCAGAAAAAATATTTACTGAATGTATACTATATCCTGAGTGTGCACAACAATGAATAAGACACACAGAGACTGTGAGGGAGATAGGCAAGTAAAACAGATCATCAAGAGTTGCAAGCAATATTAAATGATTTTTAAAACTAAAAACAGTTGATAACAGCAGCAGCAGAAAGAATCCACATCGGAGAAGGTGGTTGTGGAAGGTCTTTCTGAAGACGATGTTACTTTACCTGAGACCTGACTGACATGTGAAGCCGGCCTTGCAAAGATGTGATGAGGAAGTTGTTCATGCAGGAAGACATAAGCTTTTGTTTTCTTTCTTTTTTTATTAGTATACTTTCGGTTCTGGGGTACATGTGCAGAACATGCAGGTTTCTTACATAGGTATACACGTGCCATGGTGGTTTGCTGCATCCATTGCTCCATCATCTACATTAGGTATTTTTCCTAATGTTATCCCTCCCCTATCCCCCTACCCACTGCTACCCCTCTCTAGCCCCACAACCCCTGACAGGCCCCAGTGTGTGATGTTCCTCAACCTGTGTCCATGTGTTTTCATTGTTAACACCCACTTATGAGTGAGAACATATGGTATTTGGTTTTCTGTTCTTATGTCAGTTTGCTGAGAATGATGGTTTCCAGTTTTATCCATGTCCCTGCAAAGGACATGAACTCATCCTTTTTTATTTCTGCATAATATTTCATGGTGTATTTACTTTATCCAGTCTATCATTGATGGGCATCTGAACTAGCTCCAAGTCTTTGCTATTGTGAACAGTGCTGTAATAAACATATGTGTGCATGTGTCTTTATGATAGAATGATTTATAACCCTTTAGGTATATACCTAGCAATGAGATAGCTGGGTCAAATGCTATTTCTATTTCTATCACTACCAGGTTTAAGATAGCCTAGTTTATTAGAGGAATAGAGAGAAGGATGGTTGCTGAGGAACGGAGGCAGAAAATCATGTGGCGATTTTGAACAGTAGTGAGGAGTTTGGTTTTATTCTATCTAGTTGCAATAAGAAGTCAATGAGAAGGGTAACAAGGCCCTCTTGGTGTTGGGCATGATGAATGGATTAACACAGAAAAGCATATGACACAACCCTTGATAGTTAACTGTTTAACATATTTTTATTCTTTCACATGTATTTTATTATTAAAACTACACCATTAACTTCTCAAATGCAGGGGCTATATATCACACGATTGCATACACAATATGGTACTCTACGACACACATAAATTCATCAGGCTTGTTGGATGTGAGTGTTATCCTAGTGCGCCCCTCGGCAACAGCCTTTTCCATGCAGATGACTTGCAGTGTTCTTAGTAATTCAGCTAAGCTGCCTGATTCTGCCCATTTAATATCATCTCATACACATGAGGCTATCTGATGAGTTCTGTAATAGAAACTTGCACACAGTGGAGTGTGTAAGCATGCATAATTCTCAGCTTGATCTATTTTTAATTGTCATTCTGGAAAACATTGACTTTTGTATGATTATCTAAAAAAAAAAAAGAACAACACAAGTATAAGAAATGAAGAATTTACTTAGCATTTTGGAAAGGGACTATCTTCAGAAAAGTTTTTTTTTTCTTTTTATTTGCCACACCATCTGCTTTTGAGATAAGCAGAACTAGTGAGTTCTTTATTGAGATACATACTGTTACTTAGACTTTGAAGGTTTATTTCTTCTTAGAAATGCCACGTGTTTAGATTTTTCTGTGCTTTAGAGCATGTATTTTTTTTCTTTCTGACAGTATAGAGATCAAGACAGAGACCCCTCTATCTGGGCTCCCTTGGTAAAGGTTTCTTCCTGAACAGAGGCTTCCCAAGAGGCATTTGTCACTATTTCTATGCATAAGAAGTAGGAAGATTTTTATATTTTTCCTTTGTATGTTCACATTCAGATCACTCACTCAGGGACATGCACTGATTTTTAAATTGTCTGCTGTTTGGAATTAGAGATGCCTCTTGGGTTTTATGCAACTTCAAATCTGAGCCAATTCAGCTCCCCCTTGAATTGGTGGCCCTTTTTGTTGTTTATTCTCATTCTCTTCTTAGAAGGTCACCTTCCAATGATTAATAGGTGGACTAGCTTGAGCTTCAACACAAATTTAAAAACATTTAATTTTCAGCCATCTAGCGCTCTTTGAAAATAATCAATAGACACGGTTAAACCTTAATAAATTAAAGGCAACCCAGTATTTTATGGTATTCTCTTTTCCTCTTCTTAAGTCTTCAAGTTCCATGTTTCCTTTTGAAAAAAAAAAAAAATCAAATAAAGTCCAATAGCAAGAGAGCAGCAAAGAGAGTGAATTAAAAGTACTCTTATTCCTTTAATATGGTCAGTCTTATTTAAGTGTGATTTAACTTTTGTCTTCTAGCTAAAATGGAAACTTACTGGGGGAACAGATCATGGCATGTCCTCGCGTTTCCTCTGCACTGCCAAGAAACACATCGTAGATTGAATAGACACTCAACAAACACATAGTAAATGGAGTAAAATATTTCGAGACACTAGGTTTGCATTGTTATTTGATAATTCCCTGCTTCAATTTAAAGCTTCGTGATATTCCACTTTTGACAGTAATTAAACTATATTTAACTTCTGAGCCCTTGAATTTGGCATGCTGCAAGGATAGAGCACTAACAAGGCCTTATCTTATGCTAAGTATACTGCTGCATTTATGCTGTATAATTCAGGCCCTCCAGAAGAAAGTATATGTACTCTTCATTTTAAAGACTGAAGACTTCAAAAGTGAGAATGCAAATGAGGATAGCCTCATTTCACTCCTCTTAAATCAGTGTAGTGCAGCACAGCGTTCTTCGAAGCCTTTTACTGAAGGTCACTGGGTGTGATGCTAATGATGTTTTGATGTCTAGAACACCGACAGTTTTTCTCTCCAGATTTTTGCAACAAAGCTTATAAGTGACAGTGAAACAAATTATTCTTTTCAGAGAAAAAAGTTTTATGAAAATAAAAATATGATTCATTTCTCTCAGGTGTATTGTGATAGGTTTTGACAAACCATTAGCCTGTATCCATTTCTCAAAAGAATGAGTGAGTCCACAGCTGTTTTGGGAGTGCTGCTTTGGGCCACCAGTCCTCAATCCTTTCTTAATTCTTTGCACACTGAGAAACACTGTGTGGACATGATTTCTTGCTCTAAACCTTGAACTGAGCCATGTACTCCTCCCAAATCAGCTTCCCTTTATACAATTTTGGATTTATATGCATGAACTCCTCTTACATAATTACTGTATTAGTTGACACATGTTGAAATTGAAAAGGAGGAGGTGTATATTTAACACTTTGACCTGTGGACTCTGATGCTTAATTTTTCTACATTTTGGAAAAGATGATCTCATTTATTAAAAACAGTTATGCTGTTAGGAGCATTGCTTTTAGATTTTAGTATAGTAATGGTTGTTTAGAATCTATTAAACAGGCAAAAAAACCCTTTAAATAATAAATACTCATAGTTACAAAGAGTTTGAAGATGGTATTCTCATATATCGCTGGTATTATTGCTTTTCTAATAATTGGAAATCAAACTGGGATATGTTCTAAAATTAAAAATGCTTGTAATCTTTTCTCAGGAATCCCATTTTCTGAAGAAATAACTGAAATTATGGAGAGTGTTATAAGCATGAACAAACTCTGTGAGTTGTTACATGCAATTACAAAACCAAACCAAACCAAAACCCAAATAAATAATAGTTGTAGAATGATTATGAAAATTAAGATGCATTCACTCAACTGTACATTATGAGATTTTCAAAATCATAGTAAATTGGTATAATAAGCATGGAAAAATGGTTTATTGCATAATAGTAAGTAAAAGCAGGCTGATTCTGAAATTGTACTATTCTAATATTATAAGCATCAGACTGGATAGTAAGGGATGTATTAAAATTATATTAGTTGTGTTTGGGTGATGGGGTTATTCATTTATTCATCCAACAAATAGACTGCAAACCACATATATTTTCATTTAATCATTGTGATATCTCTGCACAGTTGCATTGCTATCCCCATTTTAAGGATTAAAAATACGTAAATAATAAGAAACTTTAGACTGGATGTTGAGTGTTCAAGTTTGTTGTTCAGTGATCATTCTAATACTGTGGATGTAAGTTTTATTAAGTGCTTAACAAAGGACTGAAAGAACATGAAAAGTCTTTCAAACAACCCTGAAAATTTACACTTTCAGATACTAAGATTATAGTTTGGGTCAAAAATCTGATTGAGACAATTACTATTTGAGAGAAAAAACTGAGTAATCTCCTTCAAACCTATAGATTTGAAAAGTAACAACTATTTGACTTTAGGTATGTTATTTAATTTCTCTATAGTTCAATTTCCTCATCTTAAAATGCTGATTCAAATCATAGGGCTGTTTTGAGGATTAAATGCATACACACATACACATACAGATATGTACATGTACTATACATGTGCTATGTAGTACATATATAATATTTGTAAATATAGACTTGTATACATAAAATAGCATATATATGTATAGTCTGTCACATTAGAGCAGTGCTTGACACATAGTATGTTCTCAATCCATGGCAGCTAGTATTACAGGTCTGTTGATCTAGTTGTAGCTTTACTTTATAGTATGCTATGCACTACTGTCATTTAGTAAATATTTCTTGATTAAATTATCTGCTTATTCCTCAAATTAACTTCAATACTACCTGCAAAATTTCATTTTAAAAATCGGGAATTAAGCTACAGAGTTGTTAAAATTATGTTTTAACAACTCTATAGCTTAATTATGTAAATATGTAATTTTTAAATATTGTCTTCTCTTTCATATAGGTCTGGCACATTTCTCGTGTTTATTCCAGGGAGTTATAAATTTGCTGCTCCAGTGTGAAGTGGAGATTTTTCATAATATTTTACACTGATTTATTAGAAAAGCTATTGATTTTGATTGAATATTTTTGTATCTGATCACCATTACGTGCTTTCATTTCAGTTTTAGTTGGCTTTGGAGATTATTTTCTTGTATTAATGAATAGACAAACATATGGTCTGCAAAATGATGTTGGTTTTCCTTTGATATTTAATGATTAATCTCTTTTCTTGCCTTATTGTACTGGCTATGTACAATTCTACGTAATTACATTCATAATAGATACATTTGCTTCATTTAAAATATTTCCAACATTTAATACTTACCATGTTTATCATTTATATTTGATAAATGCCATTCATCTTTTTTTTTTTGAGACAGTCTTTCCATGTTACCCAGGCTGGAGTGCAGTGGCACAGTCTTGGCTCACTGCAATATCTGCCTCCTGAGCTCAAGCAATTCTCTTGCCTCAGCCTCCCAAGTAGCTGGGATTAAAGGCATGTGCTGCTATGCTTGTCAAATTTTTGTATTTTTAATAATAGCAGAGACAGGATTTGAACTCCTGGCCTCAGGTGATCTGCCCACCTTGGCCTCTTAAAGTGCTGGGATTACAGGCATGAGCCACTGTGCCTGGCCCCCAGTCATCACTTTAAGAGAGATTTTTATTTATTTTTAACTCAGCATTAAGTTTAAAACTCAGGAATTAGCCTTGAATTTTGTCAAAGACTTTTTCCTCATGTTCAGATGATCATGTCAGTAAACAGTTACAACATTGAATCATATTAATAGATTTTTAATGCTAAATTATCATTATAGTTCTAGAATAAAGCCTGTTTGGTAACTGATTAATATTCTCTCAATATCCTTCTATATTTACTTTGCTCATATATTGTACTTAGGATTTTTACATGCGTTTTTCATAAGAGATAAAGATCCAAAGTGAATTGAGTGTGTGTGTGTTTATTATATTTTTCCAGTTTTGTTATCAGTGTCACATGCTTTTTTGGAATCAAATGAATTATTTATTTAATATTTTGATAGCACTGAGTTTGAATCAAACATTATATTTATTGTATTCTCTTTTATATTTCAACAAGGAATACAAAATGTCTTTCTATATAATTCTTTTTGCTGCAAACATATTTTGTTATTAATACATTGCAATTACTCCCTTTTTAAAATTGTTGTTGCTGGTATTTGTCCAGTAGATACATCTAACTCCTCATTTCTTACCTTTTTGTAATATTTCATTTTTTTATTGATTTATTTGTATATTTATTTTGTAGCTTGCATATAGCTGAATGTTTGTGAAGCCAATGTAAAAGTTTCTGTTTTAATAAGAACATCTAATTTATTTGTTTTTCTTGTGATCACTTCTATATTATATATTCTTTTAGGAATTTCATTTTGTGACCTCTTATTTTCTTGTTTATTGTTATTTATTTTAAGGTCAAACTGTTTATATTTTACTTATTATCTCCTACAAAATAGTTTAAACATTCTTTTATTACAATTCTGCTAATGAAGATATATTCATATAAATATACTTAGTTTGCCTATCAGTTTCAAAGCTCAATATCTATAGTCTCTCTAAGCTTCCCCTATTTGCACACATACAAAAGAGCTTTAACATGTTTATTTTCCTTTCCCTTTGAGCTCATCAAGATTTTGTTAAAAATCAAGAATTTGAATTCTTGATTGTTGTCCTTCTACATTATAAATATTTTACTTTATGACTATTATTTAAAAATGTTATTACTTATAAATATTATTTATTCATTTTGTAGATATTATACAACTTGCTTACAACTATTATTTAATACTGTCTCCTTTTGTTTTGAATTCATTTTTGATTTTGCTGCAATGTAGCATAATTTTTTTTCAGAAAAGATGTAGGATTAGCAAATTTCGTATGTCTTTACATGTCTGAGAAACGTTTATTTTTTGACTTAAATAATTTTTGTTTAGATAAAAATCTTTTTCCACCAGCATTTTGTAGTTGATTTTTACCCCCTTCTAGGTTCTTATTTTGGACATTACACAATAATTCTGATGCCAGTTTGATTTCAGTTCTTTTGTAGTATTTTTTTTCTTCCTTGGCAAGATAATGTATTTTTCTCCTTATCTTTGGAGTGTTCAAGTTTTATTAGGTGGTATCTATATTGTATTCCACAAATTTGCCCTGCCTCAACACCGCACTGCAACTTTCCTGTAAAAATTTTATGAAGTGCTTGCTCTCTGAAGGTGTATTTTATTAGCTCCAGTAAATTCTCTTTTATTAATTTCTTTATCATTTTCTACTTCATACTTTTCTTCTTTCTTTCTTTCTTTCTTTCTTTCTTTCTTTCTTTCTTTCTTTCTTTCTTTCTTTTTTTTTTTTAGATGGAGTCTTGCTCTGTCACCAGGCTAGAGTGCAGTGGCACAATCTTGGCTCGCTGCAACCTCTGCCTCCTAGGTTCAAGTGATTCTTCCACTTCAGCCTCCTGAGTAGCTGGGACTACAGGTGCCTGCCAACACGCCTGGCTAATTTTTGCATTTTTAGTAGAGACAGGGTTTCACCATGTTGTCAAGGATGGTCTTATCTCTTGATCCGCCCACCTCGGCTTCCCAAAGTGCTGGGATTACAGGTGTGAGCCACCGCCTTACTTTTCTTTTGTTAGATGTTAGGTCCTCTGGATCTCTCCTCTGTGACTGCTTCTCTCTTATAATTTAATGTTTTCATTCTGTTGCATTGAACATTGGAGAATTTCTCAGCATAAACTTCTATTTTACAAATTAGCTTTAAGCCTATATCATTCTGATATTTGGTATCCATTTTATTTTTACATATAAAGTGTCTTAGTTTTCATTTTAAGACTAATTGTTTCTTATTAAGAGTAACCTCAATCATTTTGTGGATGTTATTATTTCAAATCTCTAAGAATTCTATTTAGTTTAAAGTTTTCTGTGATTTCTTTCTTTTTTCTTTTTTATTTTTAGACAGTCTCACTCTGTTGTCCAGGCTAGAGTGCAGTGGCATAATCTTGGCTTGCTGCAACCTCTGCCTTCCAGGTTCAAGCAATTCTCCTGCCTCATCCTACTGAGTCGCTGGGATTACAGGTGCGCACCACCACACTCAGCTGACTTTGGTATTTTAGTAGAGATCTGCTTTCACCATGTTGGCCAGGCTGGTCTCGAACTCCTGACCTTGTAATCTGCCCACCTTGGCTTCCTAAAATGCTAGGATTATAGGTGTGAGCCACTGTGTATGGCCTGTGATTTCTTCTATTAAGTTCCCTCAGGCATTAGTTTTTTGGTTTGATTTAACACCCAGTTTTCACATTGTTAGATTTTCTGAAGCATATTTCTATTTCTAATTGAGGGCTGAGATTGGTAAGCAGTGATGGTTAGAGATGATCTTCCCAGCAAAAGTGAATATAATTCTTTCAGAGAGCAAATTTAGATTCTATTTTTAGAGGAACTTTGTAGGAAGAGAGGATGCCTGTTTGGACCAGGCAAACCTTCAAAATTTCTTCTAGGTTACCCAGAGAGTTTGCTTGATGAACGCAGGGGCTGCCTGTTCACAAAGGGACCAGAAGTTATCTCGAGTCCCACTGGAGTGCTCTCGCTCTTTTGCCCCAATAACATTTGTACGTTTTCTATGGTGGAGTCTCCATTTTATTTGCAGAGCTCTAGTCTGAAGACTCATGATACAATCAGCAGTACAGCAATACTGCAGCTCAACATCCAATACCCAACTGTGCCTCCAGTCCCTGCTGTATTTGATCTTGGTGTTCTTCATGAATTCTGAGAGGAACACTCACATTGTTAGTAGCCTTCCCTCATGTATTTTTAATGCTGCAGGTTCAGCCCTATTCAATGTTTACCACCAATCTGATCCCATCTGCCTCAAATCTTCTAGAAATTCTCCCACTCTTCTGGTCTATGGCTGGCATTTTTCCCAGGTTTCTAGTGCTACCATGGATTCATCCTTATTTTTAAATCTCTGCTGTTATTGAGTGGCATCATGGGAAGCAGGAAAGATTGATACATATGCTCAGATGTCCATCATGAAGCAGAACAACTCCGTTTTGAGTTTTAGTAATAAAACTTGATTTCTTTTAAGGAATCAGCATAGTTGAGTTTACAAAACTCATCATTTTTATTTGATTTCAGCTTTGAATAACAGTTTCAGAAATATTAAGTGTTCTGTCACGTTTGCACATATAATTCTACATCATCACCATGCAAAGTCAAAATTTTTCCCATTTTACAGATGAAAAAAACAAATATTTGGAAAGTGTTAATTAGTAAGTGATTCGAACAAGGTAATGCTTTCAAAAATCATACTTTTCCAAAGGATAAATTGATTGAAATATAAAACTCTGAAGACTTCATAGCATAAATTAAACTACTAAGTTTTATGGTTTTTAAATTTCAGTCAAGACTAGTTCTAAATGTAATAATTTCTTTACTGTAGATTTCAAAGAGGACATTAAATGTTTGCACCATTTTTAGATTACCTCTAAATTCATTACTTATTTAGTTTTTCCAGATACATTATTCAATTGCCCATTTTTCTTATCCCCTTAGAGACAATAACCACCATAATACATTAATAAATGTGTATATGTTTACAACATATCTGTATTATAGATATAAGGTGGTATATTGGCAACAATTATCTTCATGATTTTAGTGTCAACTATACCTACTTCTGTGGCATAAGAATTGATTATAATACAATATGGTACAACTAAATACCTACATACTACAAAAATTGGTATATACTACAATAAACATTTCTGAAAAACTAAACAAAACAGTTAAATGATAATACTCATCAATAGAAATAAAACGGAGCATTTTTATAACTTTAAATACATGCTTATCTTTTTAACAATTCATCTGTGGTTATCTCAGACTTCAAGAATCCAGTGCAATGCACTTCTGCAGGTTGACATTACTAACCACAGAGCTCTGGAAAAGAAATATTGCTTATGTTTCTTGAAATATACAATTGTTTAAAATTCTAGTTACTCATTTAAACAGGAGAAAGCTGTTAGCAATGTGAGTAAAAATTGTGTTAATTATCAAATGCCAATGACATCATGTAAGTGAGTTAAAAGCATTCTTTAACATGCTTTGCTATTGGTGTTACTCGCCATCACTCCAAATAGGTTTGAGTTTCAAGAACGACCCAGGCTAGTTTTTATATTTCTTTGATAACTGCCACTTCCCAAATAATAAAATCTGGCATTAGACTTGAAGCTATTCTTACATTTTCTAAGAAAAAAAAAAATAGACAAAAATATCTTTACCAGTCCCAACACCCAAATAGTTAACTTTTTATTTTCAATTGATATTTCAACTGGAGCAATTAAATATACACAGAAAACATATCTTAATTTAGTTAGTAAATGCAACTTTATGTTTTTTTCTGCTTTCTGGCATGTTCAGCCATTTTCAAAGCCCTCAGTGTGGGTATAGCTGGTATTTAGAACATAGGAATATCTTTTTCTCCTCCCTTCCTCCATTCCTTCCTCTGCTCCTCTCTCTTTTCTTTCTTTCTTTGCTCCTCTCAACTTTCTCTCACCTTTCCACCCTCTTCTCCTTTCTCTTGCTCTCCTTTCCTCCCATTATTTTTTCTTTCTGGCTGTCATCATTTTATTCTTAGACTTCAGATATAAATTATAAATTAAAGTCTAGGTCTATGTGCTAAGTATATTTGAGTTTAAGGTAATCATTTTGTGTTTATCACTTTTAGCAGCACTTTAAGCAACTAAACTCTTTTATTTTTTTCCCCCTTTCCTCCATTCTGAGTTTCTGTTTATGTGAGTGCTTATTACACTTGCATGTGTTTTTTTCTAATTCACTTACTCAGAATCCTTAGTAGTGGTCAGTTATTTTTTCATTTTATCACCTCGTTCTTGAAATAGGTGATCTAGTATGAAAATGTCTAAAAGTAATGAAAATCAAAACATAAGCTGAAAGTGAATTCATGATGTAATTTGACTGATCGGAGTACTGTATTTTTCTTATTTTCTTAAAGTTAAGATTGTTTTCTAATTATATCTTTGTTTTTAATGTTTTAAAAAATTTCTGATGAAGTAATATTTTTCTATTCATTTCTGGTTACACCCAGAAACTAGAGAAAAATGATTTTCAGAGCCAAAAATTTCTACTTTATATTTTTGTGGAGACTTTTAGAGAGGCTTCTTATACCAACAAGAATCAAACATTGACCCAAATTGTGAAACAAATGGAATTAATCTTAATGAAGACTAAATTAAACACAAATGTTTGAATCATCACTTGATAAAAATACATCTTGACAATGAATGTTTATCTTTTATTTGTGGTTATGAACATAATTCATATTGATGACATAATATTTCTAAAATAGAGAAAAATGTAAGGGAATGAAAGAGCAACCATAACCTCATCACTAAGAGATTTACTATAACAATTTGATATGTTGCTTTTCTATATCTTTTTGGTGCATATATGTTTGTACACAAATATACACATATTTTAAAACTTGCTGTGTATATAGCCTAACCTTTAAAAATTATTAATATAATTGGTTCAACTGGAGCCAAGCTTGTTTTCTAAAATGACTAAACCAGAGAATCAAAATATTATTTGTGCTAAACAATTATCTCATTTCAAATCAATCTATTACAGATACGCTTTAAGATTCTTAAGTATTCTTCTAAATAGTCTCATTAGTTGTATCATATCACTGTAATTTTAATCATTAAGGGACAGGAGAATGATTCTCCTGTGTGTTTGGTTATTGGAATCCTAATTTTATTCATTAATTTTGGAAGCTCTTATGAACTCTACTGTTGAAGAAAGTTTTAAACTTGCTCTGAAGAAACTATTTTAAATTTGCTGCTGCCAAACTGTTCTAAGATTTCAAACTAATGTAATAACCCCTCTTACAGATAGAACTTAATAGCTGTAGTGTGTGATCCATTTCAGCTAAGCCTCTCAGGAGTAGGTGTGGATTCAAGGTTGTTAGGTGTGATTTGGAGAGCCTTTTAAAAGAAAAATATGTAAAAAGTAAATTACACTTGGTGAAGTTAATAAAAAGATATTTCACTAAGTACATTGCCAGGGCCCCTCCCCCAGTGTCTGAAAAAGCCCAGATAAGTGAGCAGCCTTGAAGTTTAGAGCTTTCTTTATGTTAAATTTGCCTTGACTCTGAAGTTAATATTAGTTTTCATTTCAGAAACATAGTTACATTTTACAAATTATGCTACTGAAAATGGATTTATACTTTCCTTGGAAAGAAATGGTGAGAGGATGGTGGGGAGAGCCAGGGGCTGTACTGAACATTCTGCAGCCAAGACTAAGAGAGGGGTTATGTACCTGAAGTTTCAGGTGATGGCCTCATCAGTGACACATTAATAGAGAATGATCAGCAAATGTTCAGAAATCTGGAAAGGCAGTCTAAGCTGGTAGTCAAATAAGGGGGAATATCTGAAGGAGAAACAGAAATTCTCATTTCAGGAGTTCAGAAAGTAATCAGAAGGCATTTCCCCAGGGAAACACAGCTGATGTTGTTCATGGCTGGTGCTTACTCTTGAGGTGTGATGGGTGGGAGGTCCACTTGGGCTAAAAGGATCAGAGATGGGATGCAACAGACCTAAAACATAACAATGAGCCAGGAACAGTCTCAGTTTAGCAGGGGATTCTTGAGTGAGACAACTTTCCAAATTCCAAATTGCTGAGGAAGCAAACTTTGAAATCAGAAAATCTGAGTCTTAGATATCCTGCTAACTCTTAGGAGCTATGTAATTTTTAGCAAGATTTCAATCTCCCTGAGATTCAGTTTCTTCATTTGTAAAATAACGGCATTAAGTATTTTTCTGGTTGTTTATTCATATGTAACAAATTACCCCCAAATTTAGTAGTTTAAATGATAACATGGATTTTTGGTTATGATTCTGTAATGAGGGCAGGGCTCAGCAGCAAGCTTGTCTCTGTGCTATTGAGAGTTAGCTGGGGTAGCTCAAAGGCTGGGGATTGGAATCATTGTCATTTGCTGAGTTTGCTCACTTGCCTCCCTGGCAGTTGAGGTTGGCCATAGGTTGGAACTTCAGAATGTGACTGGAAGGCCTACACATTGCCTCTCCACATGGCTTGGCTTCCTGTGAGCATGGTGGCTAGTTTCCAAGGGCAAGTATCCCTAGGTGTTCAGGAAAAACCTTTATCACCTTTATGACTTAGCTTTGGAAGTCATCCAGGTCACAGTTACAGACCCACTATAAGGGAGGGAGCAGAGTCTATGTCTCAATGGAGGAGTTATAAATCACCTTGTAGGAAGAACATGTGGAATCGGATATATCCCTGTGGCCATCTTTGGAAAATAGAGTCCTGCTGCTAAGATAATAACAGCATATGTTTATCAAGAGTATTTAATAAGTATCAAGTGCTAAGAGATTTACATACATATATCACCTCATTAAATTTATCACCACAACACTCTGAGGTAGGTACTGTTATTATCATGTCTATTTTCCAGGTGAGAAAAATGCAGCATAGGGAGTTTTATTTCACCAAGAATATATTTAAGGGGTGAGATTGAAATTAGAATCTATGTCTCTAGCATTCATACTTTCAATCTTTCACAGCAGTTATTTTCAGGATTAAGCAAGAACATATATATTAAAATATTTTGTGAATTCTGAATTTGCTATCCAAATTTAAGTATTTTTAAAGGAAAATCTTTGGGCAACTTTTTCAGAAATATTAATATTTTGGATTTCAGACACAATGAATGTCTGGTTGGCTACAAAATTAATGTAATAAATAATATTATTGGTATTTCCAGACGTAAATTTCTGAGAATCCTTTTTTTTCCATTCTCTTGTTCCAGCATCCTTGGACAATTGCTAAAAATATAGACCACCCCCTGAATTTTTATTATGAAATTAGAGAATGTTAGTTAAAGCTGTAAAAATCCTAAGATTTTACATGGCCCAACTCCCTTTTGTATGCCTAATCTAGAGTCTTTGGATGTGGTTTCCAGAAGACTAATGATTTTTGAGAATAAATATTGATTTTTTTTTGAAATACACTTAAGTTCTGGGATACCTGTGCAGAACGTGTAGGTTTGTTACATAGGTATACATATGCCATGGTGGTTTGCTGCACTAATCAACTTGTCATCTACATTAGGTATTTCTCCTAATGCTATCCCTCCACTAGCCCCCCAACTCCCCAACAAGCCCTGGTGTGTGATGTTCCCCTCTCTGTGTCCATGTGTTCTCATTGTTCAACTCCTGTTTATGAGTGAGAACATGCAGTGTTACGTTTTTTTGTTCCTGGGTTAGTTTGCTGAGAATGATGGTTTCCAGATTCATCCATGTACTTGTAAAGAACATGAACTCATTCTTTTTTTATGGGTGTATAGTATTGCATGGTGTATATGTGCCATATTTTCTTTATCCAGTCTATCATTGATGGACATTTGGGTTGGTTCCAAGTCTTTGCTATTGTGAATGGTGCTATACTATATATAGCAGTGCATTCTACTATAAAGACATGTACATATGTCTTTATGGTAGAATGATTTATAATCCTTGGGGTATATACCCAGTAATGGGATTCCTGGGTCAAATGGTATTTCTGGTTCTGGAACCTTGAGGAATCACCACACTGTCTTACACAATGGAGTTGAACTAATTTACCCTCCCACCAACAGTGTAAAAGCGTTTGTATTTCTCTACATCCTCTCCAGGATCTATTGTTTCCCGACTTTTTAATGATTGCTATACTAACTGGTGTGAGTTGGTATCTCATTGTGGTTTTAATTTGCAGTTCTCTAATAACCAGTGATAATGAGTTTTTTTCATGTTTGTTGGCTGCATAAACATCTTCTTTCAAGAAGTGTCTGTTCATATCCTTTACCCACTTTTGGATGGGGTTGTTTGTTTTTTATTTTTAAATTTGTTTAAGTTTTTTGTAGATTCTGGATATTAGCCCTTTGTCAGATAGATAGATTGCAAACATTTTCTCCCATTCTGTAGGTCACCTGTTCACTCTGATGTCTTTTGCTGTGTAGAAGCTCTTTAGTTTGATAGATCTCATTTGTCAATTTTGGCTTTTGTTGCAATTGCTTTTGGTGTTTTAGTCATGAAACCACTGCTCAAGGAAATAAGAGAGGACAGAAACAAATGGAAAAACATTCCATGCTCATAGATAGGAAGAAGCAATATCTTGAAAATGGCCATATTGCCCAAAGTAATTTATAGATTCAATGCTATTTTCATCAAGCTATCATTGACTTTCTTCACAGAATTAGAAAAAGCTACTTTAAATTTCATATGGGACCAAAAAAGAGCTTGCATAGCCAAGACAATCCTAAACAAAAAGAACAAAGCTGGAGGCATCATGCTACCTGATTTCAAACTATACTACAAGGCTACAGTAAACAAAACAGCATGTTACTGGTACCAAAACAGATATAGAGACCAATGGAACAGAACAGAGATCTGAGAAATAATGCCACACATCTACAACCATCTGATCTTTGACAAACCTGACAAAAATGAGCAATAGAAAAAAGGATTCCTTATTTAATAAATGGTGGTGGCAAAACTGGCTAGCCATACCCAGAAAACTAAAAAACTGGATCCCTTACGTATACCTTATAAAAAAATTAAGATGGATTAAAGATTTAAACATAAGGCCTAAAACCATACAAACTCTAGAAGAAAACCTAGGCAATACTATTCAGGATATAGGCATGGGCAAAGACTTCATGACTGAAATAACTAAAGCAATGGCAACAAAAACCAAATTGACAAATGTGATCTAATTAAACTAAAGAGCTTCTGCACAGCAAAAGAAACTATCATCAGAGTGAAAAGGCAACCTACAAATGGAAGAAAATTTTTGCAACCTATCCATCTGACAAAGGGTTAATATCCAGAATCTGTAAGTATTGATTTTAAGCACTTTTTCTCCCTGATATTTTCAAGTCAGTGTAAATTTTTTTTTTTTTTTTTTTTTTTTTTTGAGGCAGAGTCTCACTCTGTCACCAGGTGCCAGGGTGGAGTGCAGTGGCGTGATCTCAGCTCACTGCAACCTCTGCCTCCCTGGTTCAAGCAATTCTCCTGCCTCAGCCTCCTGAGTAGCTGGGGCTACAGGCACACACCAGCACGCCCAGCTAATGTTTGTATTTTTAGTCAAGACAGTATTTTCACTGTGTTGGCCAGGATGGTCTTGATCTCTTGACCTTGTGATCCACTTGCTTCGGCCTCCCAAAGTGCTGAGATTACAGGCGTGAGCCACTGCACCCGGCTGTCAATGTAAAATTTCTAGCAGTGTGCAGCCCTAAAGAATGACTGACTTGGGGTGAAAGCTTTCTTTATAATTTCTTTTGGTGGTTAAATATTTGGACATTTTATTGGAATTTTCTTCTTTCATCTATTGAAATTTAAAGAAATAGCAATATGTGTGTAATACAAAAAGAACAGAAGATAACATTCCCATGTTCTTGGGATTTGCATTATATAGAACCAACCTCCAGAAACAGTGACTGGTGTAGCAAGCCCTTATTATCTAGGATATATGGCCTTCTTCTTGAAGTGTAGTGTTTCATTAAACAAGACAAATAATTCCCGTGTGTGTATGTGAGTATGTTTGTGGCAGGAAAATCAATTCCAATTATACTTCAGAACACCATATTCTTGTCCTACGTAAAGCTTTCTATAAAGAGGTGTGGGCAGGAAAAAGCCAGAACCTCCATGGAAGGCTTTACTGCAGTTCACTGAGAGGCTGCACAGAGCAACTTTGGAAGGTGGCAAGGATATGTCTTCCTTGCTTCCTTCCTTGCTTCCTTCCTTCCTTCCTTCCTTCTTTCCTTCCCTCCTTCCTTCCTTCCTTTGTAAGAAAAATGCAAATAATTTTGTGATTTTATCAGTCAATGCACTTATGAGTTGTAACAATTGTGTATTTCCTGAAAGTAAATAATTAAAATAAACTTCTTAATAAAAGTTGGTGGAGGATGTTAGATCGTTAAGAGAGAGTGAATGTTGAATAGTTGAGAATTAGCTAACTAGTTTGATTTTGTATATTTTTAAAAGTTTTAATATTTTTATTTAAAGTGCCATGGTAGGTAAAGCCCAATATTGTGCTTTTTGTTTGTTTTTGAGATGGAGTTTCGCTCTTGTCGCTCAGGCTGTAGTACAGTGGCACGATATTGGCTCACTGCAACCTCCGCCTCCCAGGTTCAAGTGATTCTCCTGCCTCAGGCTCCTGAGTAGCTGAGATTACAGGTGCGTGCCACCACACCTGGCTAATTTTTGTACTTTTAGTAAAGATGAGGTTTCATCATGTTGGCCAAGCTGGTCTCAAACTCCTGACTTCAGGTTATCCACCTGCCTTGGCCTCCCAAAGTGCTGGGATTACAGGTGTGAGACACTGCACCTGGCCTGTGCTAAGATTTAAAGAAAATTTTATGATATGCTTTTCATTCACCTCAGTGAACTTACCTTTTACTATATTTTATTAATAGATTTATTCAGTATTTCCAGAAGGTAAAATTCCAGAGAATATTATCTTATTTTACTAAAATTTCACTAGTTTCATCTAGAAAAGTCTGAGAAAGGAGACATCTGAGAAATACAAAATTAGGAAACAAAAGACTTTACCTGAGTTCAAGCTGTGACATTGTAGTGCAAGAGTGATGCAATTGTGAGGCTAGCTCCCCTCTGAAGTTCCTTATAATTTCTAGAAGGAGACAAATATATGCATGAAAATGTATTTACCATCAGGGGTCTTCAACTTTCTTTGTTAAATAATTCTTCTTAGAGTAGAATTAGCACCATCAGCACTATTGATGATCACAGATGGAAGTGGTTGCCACTTTTTGAGTCAAGCTAATAGTAATAAACTGGGAGAACCAGGTGTCTTCTCTTTGCACCAAGGCCTAAAAAGTTTTTTTCTCCCTGGAAAAAAGTTACTCCATAATAACTATTAAAATATTATGTAATGTTTCAGGAATTGGAAGAGTTAAATAAGGTCTGCTTCTCCAGGTGCTGATTTACTCATTTAAGACTTAGGCCCTCAGAAGACAGCACACATTTCATTGATTATGTCAGTGAGCAGTGGCTGATGATGAATTTGTCTGTACTGTCCTAGAATGTTGTAATTCTCAAGTAGACTTTTAGACTACTTTTTCTTTTGCTATTTTTCCCTTTTTGTAAAATTCTGAATGATAACCTAGAATTTTTTGGTGTGACAATGTGATAGAAAAGGTGTTATCTCCCAAATTAGGAGCCCTGGGTTTCAATGTGACCTTGGGCAGATTTATTTTTCTGCACCTCAGTTGTAATGTGAAGATTATGGATAAAATAACCTCAAAGACTCTTCAAGCTTTAATATTATATATGATATGGTATATATAATATATATATAATTTTAATGAAATGCAGAAAGTACACACATCCACACTGTCACTTGCAGAGGCTATAGAAGGGCAGCGATACCTCTGATGGGACAAAGAGTTTATCAGGCAAACTGATCATATATTTGCTGCTCTGGACAAAGGTGTTACAGACATGACCCTTACCCTCAGAAAGTGCACACACCCATGTGGTATACAGGCATCAAGCAAACAACCACACATACATGGTTATGTATTTATCTATATCCAACCATAAGTGCTGTAAAAGGAATAAACAGAGTGTAGTGAAGAAGCCAAGTTAGGGGCCACTTTATGTAGGATGGCCAGGGAGGACCTCTATGAGGAAGAGACAGAGCTGAAACCTGGATGAGAAACAGCAGTAAGCCTAGCAAAGCCAAGGAAACAAGTGACTGAAGTCTTTTGTCAAGGAAAGAACTTGTCACATTTGATAACAAAAAGAAGTCCAAGGTGGCTGTAAAAGTGAACTCACAAAGCAGAAAGAAGTGAGGCTGGCAAAAGAGGGATGCTGGAGGTCATATGGAACACTGAAGCCATAAAAGAGTTTTGGACTTTATCCTCAGTGTCAGGGGAGACCACTAAAGAGATCTGAGCCAGCAAATAAATCGATCCAATTATGTTTAAGATAGCTATGATTTCTAGGTTGAGAATGGATTGGAGAGGGAGGATATGGGGGGCCCTTTGAAGGATATGGCAATAGTCAGGGAGAGAGCCAATGAAGACTTAACACATTAAGATAATAGTATTGCTAGGTTCAACATGTCATTAAGAAGTCAATAGATTATAGGTGAGCAAGTATAAGGAAATAAAATGGTTTTATCATGATTGGGCACATAAAATATATCTAAATTTACTTCCATTAAAGACTACTTTTTCATGTATCAAATGCACAGTGGTGTGTGTGTGTGTGTGTGTGTGTGTGTGTATTTGAAATTGTCCCACATTTTATTGTGTATTCCTCTTTTCTTGTTTTGTTAACTGACAAGATGTACGATTTACTCCTATTTTAGAATGGATCCAGGAAACAGACATATGATGAAGGCATAATTTCAATGCCCTTATTTCCTAATCCTTCAGAATCAAGACCTACTTTAAAACAGTATAGATTTTCCTTCCCTGGGGAAGTCTGTCTTATTCTTAACTAGATATAGATATTCTGTCCTCTGGTTTGCACTTCAGCACCCTGTACACAGCTATAATCATTCCTTTGTGGGTCTCACTCTTCCAGAAACCTTTTAGTTTATTTGGTGTGCAGGATTTCTTCTCTTTGTTTATCTCCAAAGGCCTAGTTCTACCTGGCATGTACATGCTGGAAGACATTGAACAACAAAGAGATCATATTGACATAGGACGTAACAGTTATCTTTCCATGTTCTCTGGTGATAGTGCAAAAACTGAAGACTAGGGAGTGGCTTACTTGAGTTTTTTTGTTGCTGCTATCATCTCTGTGCAATGAATCAGAGACGTTGGAGGCTATCATATGGCAGGCAGTCATAGCACTTGGCAAAGAGTCATTGGAAGAGCTAAATCAACAATACCTATATAGTTCAGTAACTTATAGCATTTGGAATGGGAAGGAACCTCAGAGGGAATCTAGTCCTATAAGTGACTCACTTTGCACTGCAACATTAGAGCCAAATTTGTCTAAAATGCTGGATTACTAATTTTGGGCTTCTCAGAAATAATGTCTCTTTTCTTAGTTTTTATTGGTGAAAACTAATGATGACTTATCAACAAGGAAAAC
This sequence comes from Saimiri boliviensis, assembly GCF_048565385.1. Classification (NCBI taxonomy): domain Eukaryota; kingdom Metazoa; phylum Chordata; class Mammalia; order Primates; family Cebidae; genus Saimiri; species Saimiri boliviensis. Next base: position 23,796,378 of record NC_133452.1, on the reverse strand, counting down.
TAGACATTGACATATTATCATTTTTTGGCTACTAATTAATTAAATTGCATTTGTACACAAGGACAGGGGGAAAGATATGGCAAATAGGTGAGGGGAGAGGACAAAGAATGATTTCCATTCCAGTTCTTTGTGAACTATTCCTTTCTATTTTATTTATTTATATATTTAACCCTCATGTTCTTATGAAAAGTACCTGTCTTCCATGATCATCTTGTTCCCTCTCAGGAATCCTCTTGTCAAAATGTGCTGTGAAGATTTTAAATAATGGACATTAGAACTTACCATCAGAGGGTGTTTGATACTGATCTAAGGATGATCAAAGCACCCGGGACCCAAACGTGTTGTGGAATTGAAAAATTAGCCTTTCGTGCAATCCCGTGCTTTGCAGCCCTCACTTGCTTGGCAACATGATGCCTCAGTTGCCCACTGCCTCCCGAAGGATCTGTGAAACCAAAGCACATTAGAATGTCAGGGTTTAATGGTTACCTCTCCTAGGATCATTTTTCTTTTCAGGAGCAAGGGAAAGTAATATCTTGCTAACGGTAGAATTTTAGGCTAGAAGGGTCTCTGCCATCATGTTCAATAGCAGCATATGTAAGCATATGTCCTCAAAATCCTGGCCTGAGGAGCAGATAAGATGCCCAGTGACATTTACTGGCCTGTGTACTTGGCACTTCATTGACTCGGACTTGCCCAGTGTTCCATGCAGGAACAGTGTGCCACTCCTCCCTGTGGTCTACCCACTATACATGCTTACTCATATGTCTCATCCTCCTGCAGCAAATTGAATACCACTGTGGGCTCTAGAGTCTCACTGCCAGGGCTGTGTTTCCCTCTCTCCAATTTACTCTATGTGGGAACATAAGCAACCTTTTTCAGCCTCAGTTTTATTGTATGCACAATGGCATGCTATTGGTTTCTGAAGACAAAAGGAGATAATGGATGTAAAGGGCTTAATTTGGTACGTAACACATAAAGCTCATTAAATGTTATCAAAGTAAATAATTACAAACTCTCATACGGTACTGTATTAGTCCATTCTCATGCTTCTAATAAAGACTTAGGAAAGACTGGGTAATTTATGAAGGAAAGAGGTTTAATCGACTTACAGTTCCACATGGTTTGGCAAACTTACAATCACGGCAGAAGGGAAAGCAAACATGTCCTTCTTCACATGGCAGCAGGAGAGAGTACTGCAGAGCAAAGCAGAGAAAAGTGCCTTATGAAACCATCAGGTCTCAGGAGAACTCACTGACTATCACAAGAACAGCATGGGGGGGACCACCCCCATAGTCAAATCAGTGCCCACGACGTTCCTTCCCCAACATATGAGGATTACAGTTCAGATTACAATTTAAGATGAGATTTGGGTGGGGACACAGAGCCAGACCATAACAGATACTTACTATATGATAATATTTGCATATATAAAAATTATTTAATTCTTAATAATAACCCTAAGAGGTGGTTACTATTATGTCCATTTTATAGGTGAAGGAGCCAAAGCACAAGGAGGTAAACTGACTTACCCAAAGTCTCATAGCTAGTAAGTAGTAGGGAGTTAGAATTTGAGCCCAGGACTCTCTGCTGCCAGAGTGCCTGCTTATCACCATTCTGCAATGCTATCTCTCCCACAGATGGATAATATCACTCCAAATGTATTGGCAGAGCCATTGGAAAACTCCTCTGTACACTCTGAATCCAAGCGAAGTGCAGGTCTGACTAAGGCTCTGTGATGTGAAGTAGAATGGAATGAGCCTTTCCTATCATGATGCAGAACACCTGGGCTAGAGTTACAGCCACATAGTAAGAGATGTCAGGGACTACTCAGTGTAACTCCTTCACTTTACATATAAGGGCACTGTAACCCAGGGCAGTGCAGGAACTTGCATACAGTCACAGTTACAATGAGTCAGAACCAACCACTGGTTAAATTTGCAAGGGCTTTTATTTTATTTTTTTGTGGGTGCATAGTAAAGGTATTTATGGAGTACATGAGATATTTTGAAAGAGGGATGTAATGCACAATAATCATATCAGGGTAAATGGGGTATCTATCACCTTAAGCACTTATTGTGTTACAAACAATCCAAGTATACTCTTTATTTTAAAATATACAATTAAATTATTACTAACTTCAATACCTTTGCTATCAAACACTGGATCTTATTCATTCTTTATATATATTTTTTGTACCCATTAACTATCCCCACTTTGCCCTCACCCTCCAACCACCCTTCCCAGCCTCTGGGAACCATCCTTCTACTCACTATCTCTGAGTTCAATTTTTTGAATTTTAGCTTTCACAAACAAGTGACAACAATGCAAAGTTTGTCTTTCTGTGCCTGGCTTATTTCACTTAACATAATGACCCCCAGATCCATTCATGTTGTTCGAAATGAGACAATCTAATTCTTGTTATGGCTGAAATGTACTCCACTGTATATACATACCACATTTTCTCTGTCCATTTGTCTGTTAATAGCTACTTGGATTGCTTGCAAATCTTGGCTATGGTGAATAGTAATGAAATGAACATGGCAGTGCAGATATCTCTTCAATACGTATACTGTTTTCTTTTCTTTTGGGTCTATACCTAGAAGTGGGATTGCTAGAATATATGGTAGGTCAGTGTTTAGTTTTTTGAGAAGTTTCCAAACTATTCTCCATACTGATTGCACTAACTGACATTACCACCAACAGTGTATGAGCGTTCCCTTTCCTCCACATCATCCGCAGCATTTGTTATTGCCTGTGTTTTGGAAAAAGCCATTTTAACTAGGGTGAGATCTCATTGTAGTTTTGACTTGTATTTCTGTGATGATTAGTGATGTTGAACAGTGTTCATATACCTGTTTACTATTTGTATGCCTTCTTTTGAGAAATGTCTATTCAGACCTTTTGTTATTTTTTTTTTAAAGACTATTAGATTTTTTTCCTATAGAGTTGTATGAGCTCCATATATATTATGGTGATTATTCCCTTGTCAGATGGGTAGTTTGCAAATATTTCCTCTCATTGTGTGGGTTGTCTTTTTACTGTGTTGATTGTTTCCTTTGCTGTGCAGAAGCTTTTTAACTTGACGTGATCCCATTTGTTCATTTTGCTTCGGTTGCCTATTCTTGTGGAGTATACGGAAGCAATCCTTGCTCACTCCAATATCCCGGAGAGTTTCCTCTATGTTTTCTTTTAGTAGTTTCATAGTTTGAGGTCTTAGATTTAAGTCTTTAATCTACAGCATTTTGGTTGGATTATTGTATGTGGTAGACAGGGGTCTAGTTTCATCTTTCTGCATATGGTTATCCAGTTTTCCTTATGCCATTTATTGAAGGATTGTCCTTTCTCCCATTGTATGATTTTGGCATCTTTGTAAAAAATAAGTTTATTGTAGATATATGGATTTGTTTTTGGGTTCTCTATTCTGTTCCATTGGTCTTCATGCCTCTTTTTATGTCAGTATCATGCTGTTTTGATTACTATATTCTGTAGTGTATTTTGAAGTCAGAAAATGTGATTTCTCAATTTTTTCCCCTCAAGATAGCTTTGGCTATTCTGAGTCTTATGTGGTTCCATAAACATTCTAGGATTGTGTTTTCTATTTTTGTGAAGAATATTGTTGGAATTTTGATGGGGATCACATTGAATTTATAGATTGCTTTGGGTATATGGATATTTTAACAACATTGATTCTTCCAGTTCATAAACATAAAATATTTTTTTCATTATTTGTGTTCTCCTCAATTTATTTCATAAGTGTTTTATAATTTTCATTGGACATATTTTTCTACTTCTTCAGGTAAGTTAATGCCTAGGTATTTAATTTTATTTGTGACTACTGTAAGCAAGATTACTTTTTTGATTTGTTTTTCAGATTATTTGCTTTTGGCATATATAAATAGTACTGATTTTAAAAATACTGATTTTGTATCCTGCAACTTTACCGAATTTCTTTATTAGTTCTAATAGTGTTATGATGAAGTCTTTAGGCTTTTTCAAACATACTATTATATGATCTGTAAACAAGGATAATTTGACTTCTTCCTTTTCAATTTAGATGCCCTTTATATTTTTCTCTTGTCTGATTTCTCTAGCTAGGACTTCCAGTACTATGTTAAATAACAGTGGAGCCATGAGTATCCTTATTGTGTTTCAGATCTCAGAGGAATCTTTCAGTTTTTCCCCATTCAGTGTGATACTTTATGTAGGTCGGTTGCATATGGCTTTTCTTATGTTGATATATGGTCCTTCTATATGCAGTTTTTGAGTTTTTTTTTTTTTTTTTAATCATGAAGGGTTGTTGAATTCATCAAATGCTTTTTCAGCATCAATTAAAGTGATCATGTGATTTTTGCTCTTCACTCTGTTGATATGATGCATCATTGATGATTTGATGATTTATTTGATGTCACATTGATTGACTTGATGATTGCTGATATGATGTCACATTGATTGATTTGCATATGTTGAGCTATCCTTGTATCCCTGGGGCACTTGGCCATGATAAATGATTTGTTAATGTGCTGCCGAATTTGGTTTGCCAGTATATTTTTGAAAATGTGTTAGGATATTTTTGAGGCTTTTTGCATCAATATTCATCGGGAATACTGGCCTGTAGTTTTCTTTTTTAATGTGTCTTTGCTTTTGGTATCAGAGTAATACTGGCCTTGTAGAACGAGTTTAGAAGTATTCCCTTCTGCCCTATATTTTGGAATAGTGTGAGTAGGACTGGTATTAGTTATTTAAATGTTTGATAAAATTCAGCAGCAAAGCCACCAGCTCCTGGATGTTAGTTTGGCAGGAGACATTTTATTACAACATTGACCTTGTAATAACAAATAAGGTCAATGTTCAGGTTGGGCCTGTTCAGGTTTGGAATTTTTTCCTAGTTTGATCTTGGAAGGTTGTATGTGTCTAAGAATTTATTCATTTCTTCTAGGTTGTCCAATTTATTGGCATATGGTTGCTTATAGTATCTTCTAGTGATCCTTTTTCATTTCTAATTTTATTTGAGTCTTATCTCATTTTTATTAGTATGTCTAGAGGTTGTCTATTTTATCTTTTCAAAAAACTTTTTGTTTTGTCGATCCTTTGTATAGTTTCTTGTTTTAATTTTATTTACTTCTGCTCTGATCTTTATATTTTTGTTCTTCTACTAATTCAGGATTTGGTTTGCTCTTGCTTTTCTAGTTCTTTAAGATGCATACTTAGGTTGTTTATTTGAAGTGTTTCTATTTTTGCTTTTAATGTAGACACTTAATAGCGCTAAAGTTTCCTCTTAATACTGATTTTTTGTATTGTATAGGTTTTGATATGTTGTGTTTCCACTATCATTTGTTTCAAGAAATTTTTAAATTTTCTTAATTTCTTCATTGACCTACTGATCATTCAGGAGCATACTGTTTAGTTTCCATTTTATACAGTTTTCAAAACTCCTTTTGAGTTCTAGTTTTATTTCATTATGGTCGAAGAAGATACTTAATACAATTACAATTTTTTTGAATTATTTAAGATTCGATTTGTGGCCTAACATGTGGTCCATCCTTGAGAATTATCCATATGCTGAGAAGAATGTTTATTCTGGAGCCATTGGATAAAATGTTCTGTAAATATCTATTAGGTCCATTTGATGTACAATGCAGATTAAATCTAATGTTTCTGTGTTGATTTTCTGCCTGGATAATCTGTCCTGTTCCGACAGTAAAGGGTTGAAGTCTCTAGTTATTATTGTACTGGAATTGATCTTTCTCTTTAGCTCTAATAACATTAGCTTTATATATCTGGGTGCTCCACTGTTGGGTCCATATATATTTACAATTGTTGTATCCTCTTGCTGAATTGACCACTTTATTTTTATACAATGATCTTTGTCTCTTTTTATAGTTTTTAATCTAATTTAATTAATTAGATTTAATTTAAATTAAATTAAATTTAATTTAATTTTATAGTTTTTATAGTTTTTAGTTTGACATAACTATCTCTGCTCTTTTACGTCTTCCATTTGCAATTAATATACCTTTATTTTTAGTCCGTGTGTGTCCTTATGGGTGAAGTGTATTTCTTAAAGGCAATAGATCATTGGGTTTTTTTATTTTAATCGTTTCAATCATTCCACATCTTTTGATTGGAGCATTTAGCCCACTTTCATTCAATGTTATTATTGATAACTAAAAACCTATTCCTGCCATTTTGTTGTTTGTTTTCTGGTTGCTTTGTTATCCTCTCTTCCTTCTTTCTTTCCTGTCTTTATTTTAGTGAAGGTGATTTTCTCTGGTGTTATATTTTAACTTCTCGCTTTTCATTTTTTGTATCCATATTGTTATTATTATTATGTTTTTAGACAGAGTCTCACACTGTTGCCCAGGCTGGAGTTCAGTGGCATGATCTCAGCTCACTGCAACCTCTGCCATCTGGGCTCAAGTGATTCTTGTGCCTTAGCCACCCAAGTAGCTGGAATTACAGGCATGCACCACCATGCCCAGCTAATTTTTGTATTTTTAGTAGAAGCAGGGTTTCACCATGACTGCCAGGCTGGTCTTGAACTCATGGCTTTACATGATCCACCCACCTCAGCCTCCCAAAGTGCTGTGATTACAGGCGTGAGCCACCACACCCAGCCTGTTATAGGTTTATTGATTTGAGGTTACCATGAAGCTTGAAAATAATATCTTATATCCCATTATTTTAAACTGATGAAAACTTAACACTAATTGCATAAACAAACAAATAAACTAACAAACAAAAAGGAAACTAATAAAAAGTCTACACTTTAACTTTTGTCTGCTTTTTAACTTTCTGTTGAAAAAATTTTTACACTTTTTTAACAGACGTTTAAAACCTTTTTTACTTGTTTCTATTTATATCTTATTGTATAATTTATGTTTTGAAAAGTTGTAGTTATTAATTTTGATTGGTTCATTTTTCAGTTTTTCTACCTAAGAAATGAGCAGTTTGCATATCACCATTACAGTGTTATAATATTCTATGTTTTTCTGTGTACCTACTAGTAACAGTGATTTTTTACACCTTCAGATGATTTCTTATTGCTCATTAATTTTGTTTATTTTCAGATTGAAGAACTTCCTTTAGCATTTCTTGTAGGACATGTCTGGTGTTGATGAAATCTCTCAGCTTATGTTTGTCTGGGAAAGATTTTATTTTTTCTTCATGTGTGAAGGATATGTTCACTGAGTATATTATTATTCTAGGGTAAAAGATTTTTTTTCCTCCTGCATTTTAAATATGTCATGACACTCTTTCCTGGCCAGTATTGTTTCCACTGAAAAGTCTGCTGCCAGACATTTTCTCTTGCTGGTTTTAGGATTTTTTTTTTCCTTGACCCTTGGGAATTTGATTGTTAAATGCCTTGAAGTAAACTTCTTTGAGTTAAATCTGCTAGGTGTTCTATAAATTTCTTGTACTTGAATGTTAATACCTTTCTCTTGGTATGGGAAGTTTTCTGATAATACCCCTTGGAATAAACTTTATACCCATATCTCTTTCTCTACCCCTTCTTTAAGGCCCAAAACTCTTATATTTGCCTTTTTGAGACTATGTTCTAGATCTTTTGGCATGCTTCATTGTTTTTTGTTTGTCTCCTCTAACCATGTGTTTTCAAATGATCTGTCTTTAAGATAATAAATTCTTTCTTCTGTTTGTTCAGTTCTGCTATTAAGAGACTGATGCATTCTTTGGCATGTCAATTGCATGTTTCAACTCAAATTTTGCTTGATTCTTTTAAATTATTTCAATCACTTCATTAAATTTGTCTGATAGGATTTTGAATTTCTACTCTATGTTACACTGAATTTCATTGAATTTCCTCAAAACTGCTACTTGAAATTCTCTGTCGAAAAGGTCACATTATTTCTGTTGCTCCAGGATTGGTTCCTGATTTCTTATTTAGTTCATTTGGTGAGGTCATGTTTTTCTGGATAGCCTTAATGCTTGTGGATTTTTATTGGTGGCTGGGTATTGAAGAGATAGATATTGTAGTCTTCATGGTCTTGGCTTATATGTCTCTGTCTTTCATAGGAAGACTTTTCTGGTATTCAAAGAGACTTGGGTGTTGTTATATAAGTTTTTGGTCATTGTAGCCATGCCTGCATTAGAGGACACCTCAAGCCCAGTAACACTATGGCTCTCCTAGAAGTACCACCTCATAGAGATACCACCTTGGTTGCCTTCAGACAATCTGAAAGAATTCTCTGATTACCAGTAAGAAACTCTTTTTTATCTTCTCTTACTTTCTCCCAAACAAATAGAATCTCTCTTTCTCTGCTGAGTTGTCGGGAGCTGTGGGAGAGGTCACACAAGCACCCCTGTGGTCACCACCACTGAAATTATGCTGGGTCAGACCTGAAGCCAGCACAGCAGTGCAGAACTCACACAAGACCCAATGTAACTACTACTTGGTTACTGCCTATGTTTGCTGGGCTCACAATTGGCAGGTGACAAAGCAAGTCAGGCTGTGTCCTTCCCTTCAGAGTGATGAGTTCCCCCAGGCCTGAGTGGGTCCAGACATGCCATCTAGATGGCAAGACATGGAGTTAGAGACCTTAAGAATTTACCTTGTTTTGTAGTCTACTCCAGCTGTGCTGGCATCCAAGCCACAAGACAAAGTCTTTCCCACTCTACCCTTCCTTTCCATAAGCAGAGGAGTTAACTCATCGTGGACACCACCACAGGCCTGTAGGGAGTACTGCCAGGCTACTGCCTACGTTCACTCAAGCCCTACAGCTCTTCAGCCAGCTTGTGGTGAATTGTGTCAGGCCTGAGACTCACCCTTTTAGGGCACTGGACTCCCTTTTCACCCAGCGAAGGTCGAGAAATGCCACTCAAGAACTAAGGCCTGGGATTGGTGACCCCACAGCCGGCTTGGTACCCTACCCCACTGTGGCCAAGCAGGTACTTAAGCCGCAACACAACATCCCCTTTACTTTTCTCTCTGCATTTCTTAAGGAAAGGAGTCTCCCGCTATAGCCACCACAGCTGGGAATGTGCTGGGTCACACCCAAAACCAGCATATCTCAATTTCACCCAAGGTCCATGGTGTGTACTACCTTGCTACCACTGCTGATTATTCAGGGCCCAAGGGCTTTTTAGTCAGCAGGTAATGAAGCCTGCCAGGACTGGGTCCTTCCCTTTAAGGAAATGGGTTCTCCAAGGGCTTTTAAATTCACTACATTTACTGCAAGAGGTTCTCATGTTCTTTGAATTAAAGGAAACTTTTTTTCTGTACCCTGATTTCCTTTTGACCTTGGGTAAAATCTATTTTGACTTAGCCAAATGTTATTTTGTACTGATGATGTAAAAGATATAAAAAGTGGGGTTAAATAGGAGGAGACTGAGAGCTTAGTAATAGGGTTGAATTGATTCCACTGAGCATAAGGTGGCTAAAAGTAGCTACTTGGAGGGGTAAGAGAACAGCTGGATCCTGATGAATGCCAGTCCAATGATGCTGGCAGTATGTCTTTCTATTAGTTCAGGTTCACCTAATGAGCTTGTTCTGGAAGTGGCCTTGTTTTATCATATGTTGGCTGTTTCTGCAGGGCAGTATCTTGTTCCCTGTTTTTCAGTGACTGCATAACTAAAAATGAATATTGGCAAAAAAGAATCTGCAGGCAAGTTACATTTTAAGTGGTTGCACAACAAATGCTTTCTCCTCCCCTACAGTAATACACTTGTAAAATAAGTCAGATTGGGAAAGAAAAAAAGCTGTTGAAAAAAAAATCTGCTAAGCAGGTGCTTACTTTGAATACTGAAAATATGAAAAATGTTTTGACATGAAGCTCTAGATTATGAAAGAGTGCTGATTCATATTGCTCTAGAATCACCAAATGCTTATGCTATAAGAAACCTTAGAGATCTCCGAGTACAAACCCTGTATTTTGAACATGAGTAAAGAAGACAGAATGATACACAGCTCAAGGTCATAGCTAGTTAGAAGCAGTCAAGACTCCTGGCTCTCATTCTGAAAATTTTATTGTGAAATATCATATTGTATTAGCCTACTTGGGCTACCATAACAAATTATTACAGACTAGGAAGCTTAAACCACAGAAATTTATTTTCTCACTGTTATGGAGACTGGGGAGTCCAAGATCAAGTTTCCAGAAAATTTCGTGTCTGGTGAGAGCTCTCTTCCTGACTTGCAGATGGCTACCACTTGCTGTGCCCTCACATGTTTCATAAAGAGTGTGAGCACTTTGGTGTCCTCTTCTTAGAAGTCTTCTAATCTTATTGGATCAGAGCCCTACCCTTATGATGTCATTTAACCTTAATTACTATTTTACAGGACCTATCTCTAAATACAGCTACATTGGGGTTTAGAACTTCAACATACATATTTTGTTTGGGTTATGATGGGAGTGGCTGGTGGGTTTATAACAAGAAGAGAGATTTGAGCCAGCACATTCAATCTCTTTACCATGTGATGCCCTGTGCTGTCTCAGGACTCTGCAGTGTCCCCACCAGCAACAAGGCTCTCACCAGATGATGCTCCTCAACCTTGAACTTCTCAGTATCCATCACTATAAGAAATATATTCCATTTATTAATTATTCAGTTTTAGATATTTTGTTATAAGCAATTAAAAACAGACTATGACAGAGAATTGGTACCAGGAGTGGGGTTGTTGCTAATAATGACTGCCTGAAAATGTAGAATTGGCTTTAGAACTAGATAAGAGACTGGAAGAGTTTAGAGAAGCAAGCTAGAAAGGTCTGTGTTTTTATGAATTGATCATTAAGAGTGATTCTGATGAGGGCTTAGAAGATAAGAATTGGCTTTAGAACTAGATAAGAGACTGGAAGAGTTTAGAGAAGCAAGCTAGAAAGGTCTGTGTTTTTATGAATTGATCATTAAGAGTGATTCTGATGAGGGCTTAGAAGATAAGAAGATGGGGAAAATTTGATACTCCTTAGAGGTTGGTTTAGGCTTATGACTAGAATGATAAAAGAAACATGGACTGTAAAGACCATTGTGTTAAAATTTCCAGTGAAACTGAAGAAAAAAGTATAGGAAACTGGAGTAGAGGCTATCCTTGTCATAGATCGGCAACGATTGTGGTAGAACTGCGTTCATGCCCAACAGCTTTGTGGAAAGTCAAACTTAAGAATAATGATCTTGAATATCTGTCAGAACAAATTTCTAAGCAAAACAGAAGAAGCTTCATGGTTGCTTTTGTCTGCTAATGCTGAGATTCAGGAGAAAAAGGATTTAAAGACAAAATACATAATTAAAAAGGAAACAAAATGAAAAGATTTGGAAAACTCTCACCTTGGCCACATAAAGTGTGAAAAAGTATGTTCAGAAGAAGAAATAAAGGTTGTAACTCATCAACCATATGCTGAAGATATTAGCACAGATAGAAGGAAGCTGGGTGCTACTCCTCAAGACAAAGGAAGAAAGACCACAAAGGTGTTTCAGATATCTTTTAGGCTACACTGCCATCAGAGACCCAGAAGCCTAGAAGAGAAGAATATTCCCAGGGGACAGGCCTAGGGTGATCTCTGTGAGCAAACTGCCCAGGGCCACTTCAAGATTCTACTCCCTGTCCCCAAGCACAGAGCTCAACTGCCCAGCCATGGCTCAAGTGGCCCCAGGTACAGCTTGCATTGCAGCTCTGATAAATATAAATTGTAAACCTTGGTGGCATCCACGTGGTACTAATTCTGCAGGCTTGCAGAAAGCAAGAGCTGTGGTAGCTTCATGTCCTCCACCTAGGTTCTACAGGATGTCCTGGAAAGCCAGGAGCTAATGCAGATACTTGTCACAGGGGCAGAAGCACTGCAGAGATATCCCACCAGAATAATAATGAACAGAAATGTTGGCTCAGAGCTTCTGTAGAGAGTACTCACTAGGGCAATGCATAGTGGAATCATGGGATTGGGACTGCCACTGAGACTTCAGAACTATAGAGCTACCAGTGTGCAATGCCAGCCTGGGACAGCTAAATGCATGGAGCCCAGTCATGTCATAGAGGCAGGGCCACCCTAGGCCTTGGGGTCCAACTCCTCTCACCAGCATGCAAAGGACTCTGGACATATAGTTAAAGGAGATTATCCTGGAGTCTAAAGATTTCATGTCTGCACTCTTGGGTTTCAGACATTCCTGGGGCCTCTTATCACGTTCTTTTGACCTATTTCTTTTAAAAATGTGAATATTTGCCCTGTGCCTATACCCATTGTATCTTGAAATTAGATAACCTGCTTTGATTTTGCATGTTCCCAGATGAACTTCTAGACTTTGGACTTTTGATTTGGTGTTGGAATGAATTAAGACTTTGGGGTCATGGGATTGGAATGAAGGTATTTGTGAAGGACATGAGTTTTGGGGACCATGGTGAAATGTTATTCTTTGAACATCCCCTCTAAAACTATGTTGAAACAATCTCCAATGTGAAAGTATTGAGAGATAGAGCATTTAAGAAGTGACTGGATTAAGAGGGTCTACTCTCATGAATGGATTAAGCCTGACCTAGCATGTTAGCACATGAGCACACACAAATTACTCACTGTGTGTTGCCTCGTGCCAACTTTGGGACATGGAAGTGAGTCTCCACCCATAAGGAGTCTCTCACAAGATGCTCACTGTAGACCTTGAACTTCTCAGGCTCCATACTGTAATAAATAAGTTCCTTTTCTTTATAAATTACCCATTTTCAGGTATTCTTTTATGAGCAACAGAAAACAGACTAATACAGTCTGTATATTTGACCCTTCATCATTACCACATGGCTGCTACACCTCAGGCTCAAGTCCATTTACTGGCTAAAAAAAGAAGAGACAAAAGGCTTAAGAAGCAGACCATCTGCCATCTGACTTTTTCAAAAATTTCCCAGAAGCTTCATTTGAAACTTCTGCTTAATTCTCATTGCCTGGAACTGGGTCACTTTGCTTCTCTGGTTACAAGGGCATCTGGGCAGGTAGGTGTTTTTGGCTATGCCCAGTCACTACAAACAAAAGAAGAACAGAGGTGTACAAAATACATAGAAAACTACCAGAAAATCAAACAACGCATGTTCTCACTCATAGGCGGGTATTGAACAATGAGAACACATGGACACAGGGAGGGGAGTACTACACGCTGGGGTCCGTTGGGGGGAAATGCGGGAGGGATGGGGAGGTGGGGAGGTGGGAAGAGATAGCATGGGAAGAAATGACAGATACAGGTGAGGGGAAGGAAGGCAGCAAACCACACTGCCATGTGTGTACCTATGCAACAATCTTGCATGTTCTTCACATGTACCCCCAAACCTAAAATGCAATAAAAAAAAAAAAGCAGAGCTTCTTGGAGAATTGCTGACTCTAGGTCTAGGGCAGGAAATGAACAAGATGATCCTGTAACATCTTGCCATATTAGGTAGTCACAAAGCTCTCAAAGACAATTTGAGCCATGTCAAAAGACTGGAACCAACTTGAAAAAGTTACTACTGGCCAAATATGGGGAAATTCGAATTTCAATAAGGATAATAAATGTGATCGATTTTTTTTTTTAAAAAGAAAACTACCAGAGTCTGAAACATAGAACGTGTTGTAGGTAAGTAATTAAGAATTGTCAGCTTTAGAGTTAGACGTATCTGAGTTTGAATCCTAGCTCTGACAGTATTTGGGCAAGTTACTTAAATTCTCTAGTCCTCAGTTTCCTCTGTAAATGGAGAGAATTATGACAAAATAAAAAAGATGAAAGAATGATAATTAAAATATAAGTTCTCCGTAAGTGCTAGTGTTCACATTATACCACCATTTTAGGATCACAAGGCATTAATTTTTCTTATCCTCTCTGGACAAGTCATACTTTAATTTCTTTTAACTTTAGTGAGACAGAATGTTCAGAACACTAAGACACAGAAGCTGGTGAAACAGGTTTTATTCAGCATTTTTTCCTATTAAAATAATTACTCCCTCTGCTTCTAGACCTTTGCCTAAAGGGAAGTCCTTTATAGAGCAATCCATGCTGTCCTCAACTTGAAGGATAGGTTCCTTGTATTAGAGAAGAAGTGACCAGGCCTGCGTCCTAGCCCTTGTAGGAAATGTACAGCAAACAGAGAAGGTGTCCTGAGTCCCGTATATTTTTTCTTAATGCAGAGGCTCAGTAGTTCATTAAATCTACATCTCCCAAACTCAGTCTCATTGGGCCTTTAACTTAAAAAAAGAAAAGAAAGAAAAATAAAAAAGAAGACAAATTACTTCTTTAGCAAATTAGGGACACTCACATCAGATTTCAGGATTTCTATCAAGTATCTATTACTACATACTTTTAATCTAAGTACATAGCCCATAAAGTGGCACATAGCCTATGGCCAACTGTACTTAAGGGCAGTCACTACATTAGTATTTCTTATTTCCTTTAGGGAGAAAAATTGTTATGTAGGCATTATGAGAGGTTCAATTCCCTTCTGGAAAAATTTCCCAAGTACCTTATAATAGCTATGCTTGACACAGCATTCAGTTTTCATCCCTATGTATTTTTATTTCAAAATTATTTATATTAACTAATCAATACCTGATTATTGTAGATAACTTAGAAACTAAAGATGTTAAAAATATAAAAACACAATTACATATGATTCCATCATCAAAATAAAACTATTGTTAACATTTTTACGTTTGTTCTTTAAACTTTTTCTATGTTTAAATGTGATACATTTTTATTTTTATTTGATATAAATCCAATTTTAAAAAATTGGATTTACATTTTGCATTCTATTTTAAACCATTTTGGCACTAAAAATATGACATAAATATTTCCCCTGACATTTAATACAATTTTATTCATCCTTGAAAATGCTTTCATGTATTACTTTTATAAATACATACTAACCTCCTGTGGTTGGACACAAATTGTTTTCTGTTTTTGATTTCCAATATGTTCTGTGATGATTTTTGAGACTAAAACTTGGTGGACAAAGAAATTATTTTCTGAGTCAAAGGATATGAACATAATTTAACATACTTCATAGCACTGATATTAACATTACCAATTTTTTTCATCAAAAAGATGAGGAAAATTTATTACACCTTTAACATGAACTCTTCCCAACACTGGGTATTATCATTAACAAGTATATATAGATTTTTGTGTCTGTGCATGTGTGTGTGTATGTAATTTGGAAGTACTTTTTCTGAACTCATTGTTGTATATACAACCTTCCTGTTTTTGATTATATACCAATACCACATAGGTATGGATAACATGTCAGATAGAATTGCTTCTGTGAACTTGTTTCTTGCACGTGGAAACCTCAGTGGGAAATGCTGTTTTTTTGCAAAAATGATGATCTCCTTTTGGATTTTTATACCACTTAGATCTGGTCTTCTCTTAACTTCTTTCTCCGTTTCATAAATAGCTGACTGAAGTTAGGGAATCAATGAAGTGGGTCATTGTATGAAGCTCTAAAATGGATACAATGAGGCATGAGTGTTTGTAACTTAAAGAAGACTCAATGACAGGGACTGGACATAGATAAATGTAACTTTCATGCATTTTTAAAACCTAAATACTAAAAGCTCCAAAATGAAAAGAGAAGGACTTGCTTTGTGCAAGTGTGGCAGAAAAAATATAGGACAACCTGGACACAAGGTGACCATGAGTGGACAGTGAAGCACTGCAGTAAGGAAACAATCATGAGCTTGGGTTTTATAAATAGGAACATGGGCATAAAACTGAAGCTTTTGGGTCAATACTAAAGTCTTACGTCCACTTTTAGATTCTACAGCTGTACAAAGACATGGAGAATATTCCCTGCACTTTTCTTTGTTCTGGGAAATTTAAGTCATTACCACATAAAATTTACTAATCATGATGAGTTTCTCAGATGTGCATTATGACCTCCATTTTACACAAAAGGATCAAAACTTATAAAAGAAAATACTTTAAGGTTATCAAACTCTTTATTGAGGATGCAGGGATTCAAACCAGGTTGATCTGCCTCCAAGTCTCATTCATCCTCTCCGTCATTTAGCTGCAAGGCACAATGGGAACACGATGCTGAGAACACAATGAAGCAAGAGGACAATGATTACTTGGGCTCTATCCTATTACCTAAAGAAAACACCCAATTTGTAGTAAATCTCCTTCTTCTACTTTGATGCTATACTTGTGCTTACCCAAGCTGGAAAATTGCTAGTAAGAGAGATTCTCCTGTTCTACATGACTGCCCTGTGTGAGGCAGTTCCTTCACTGACCTTGCATATAAATTTATTTCCATGCTACCACCTGGGAACACTGGGGCAGGTGATGATTCACTCACCTCTGACTGACCAGACCTATCATGCTGACTGTGTTAGAGGACTCAGCAGATGTTTAGATGGAGACAAGAAACCCATAACATTTTCTAGGTATTAAGTGGCAGAACAGAACTGAATAAATTAAAAGGTTGCCAGGAAAAGTAAAAGTAATAGAGGTTGTTTCTCTGCCAGGAGAAGAGAAATCTGAATTATGACTTCCAGAAAGACCACCTTTCCTCTCCCCAAAAAGAATTTAAACCAGCTGATACCTGTCTCCACTAAGAATAAAGAGGAAATAAATTTAGATTTTATCATAAGAAATTATAGGTCAAAAAGTAGAATTTCCTAATGGTATAGATGTAGAGTATTGCAAAAGTTTTTAGATGGTGCTATGAAGTCAATTTTATTTACAGAAATTTTTATTTTTGTTTTATCTTTTATTACTTGTTTTTAAAAATTTTTATTTTTATTTTTTGGATACATAATGGTTGCCCTTATTTATGAGATACATATGATATTTTGACACAGGCATACAATGTACAATGTTCAAATCTGGGTACTTGGAATATTCATTACCTCAGCCATTAATCATTTCTTTGTTAGGAAGATTCCAATTTTACTCTTCTAGTTTTTTTTGAAATATACAATAATTTTTGTTAACTATAGTCACTCTATGGTGCTACTAAAGTAGATATTATTTCTTTTATCTAACTATTTTTGGAATCATTAACCAATCCCTCTTTATCTTCTCTCTCCATTACCACTCCCAGCCTCTTGTCACCCTCCTACTCGATCTTCATGAGACTGAACTTTTAGCTCCCACAAATGAGTGCAAATATGCACAACTTTTGTATGTCTGGCTTATTTCAGTTAACTTAATGTGTTCCAGTTCAATCTATGTTGTTGCAAATGACAGGTTTTACTTTTTAATGGCTAAATAATATTCCTTTCTCTGTGTGTATAAACACACATGTACACACACACACACACACACTGCTCTTGAAACTTTCACCAATGTTGACATTTAAGTCCCAAGTCCTTTCTGAATGCTGTCATATTTTTACAATTATTTTCTTAAATAATGGCTGCATTTACATGGTATTTATCCTAAAATTTTTTGAAAACTATTGCCAAATTGTGCCCCAAAAGTTTCAACTGCTTTCACCAACAGTGTATATATTTTACCTTGCCAACACTGAATATCATTAATCTTTGAACTTCTAGCATTCTAATAGGTGAAAAAATAATATTAGACTTTAAAGGTACTCTGTTGATAACAAATAAGGTTCAGTGATTTGTTTCATATGCCTGTTACCCACTTTTACTTATTTTGTTTAAATTGCTTTTGTTTATAACTTTTGCCCATTTTTCTATTGGGCTGATACAACAAATGCATCTTTGCTATGCATTTAAGTATCTAGAACTATCATGAGTACATCCCTGAAAAAGCCACAGAATATTTTCTTATGAATCTTGCGTTCTAGGGAAAAAAGAAAAATAAACAAAAATATCAGTAATATGTACAGTCATGCACCACATAATGACATGTTGGGAAACAAGGGGCCACATGTATATAATTGTGGTCCCATAAGATTATACTATGGTATTTTTGCTGTATCTTTTCTATGTTTAGATACACAAATACTTACCATTGTGTTACAGTTGCCTAAAGTATTCAGTACAGTAACATGCTGTCTGGGTTTGTAGCCTAGGAGCAATAGGCTATTCGATATACCACAGGTGTATAGTAGGTTATGCCATCTATGTTTGTGGAAGTACACTATAATGTTCATACAATGACAAAATCGCCTAACAACACATTTCTCAGAACATATCCCTGTGATAAAGTGACCCATGACTATTTTGAGATAAAATATTGGGGAATGATCAGGATTTACTTAGAGGTCGCTTTAAGCTAACTGATCAGGAAAGGCTTTTAAAGGAGGTGATTTTTTTCATGATATTACTGATAAGATCACCCAGTAGCAGAGCATCTTTTCAGGTGATGGAAATAGCACGCATGAATTTGGGGTATTTCCCTAACAGAAAAGGAGGAAAGGCTCATGGGGTGAGCCTTCCAATTTCTCCAACCTCACCTCTTTCCACTTTCCCCTCCCAGACCTTTTCCAGTTTTATGGAGAAGCCGCTGCACAGCCTGGTAGTTCAGGGGAAGGAGCTTCAGTTTTATTCCACGCATGTTGGAATGGAAGTGGAATTTTCTGTAAAGGAGTGACAAAATCTGATTTACCCCTTAACAGATTACTCTGGTTGCTAGGTGTGAAATCAATCACTGAGAACAAGAATGGATGCAGGAAGACAAATCAGGAGTCTAGGGCACTTGTCTAGGTAAAAGCTGATATTTACTTGGTGTAGAGGATACTATACTTGGCCCACCCAGATTCCCTTTACCTGCTGGATGTCCCAGTCTCCTAGCTACCATGAAAGTAGGCTTCTGTTGGCTGGGCATAGTGGTTCATGGCTGTAATCCCAGCCCTATGGGAGGCCAAGGTGGGTGGATCACCCGAGGTCAGGAGTCCGAGACCAGCCTGACCAATGTGGTGAAATTCTGTCTCTACTAAAAATACAAAAGTTAGCCAGGCATGGTGGCATACACCTATAATCCCAGCTGCTCGGGAGGCTGAGACAGGAGAATTGCTAGAACCCAGGAGGTGGAGGTTGCAGTGAGTTGAGATTGTGCCACTGCACAACAGCCTAGGCAACAGAGTGAGACTCAGGCTCAAAAAAGAAAGAAAGTAGGTTTCTATCAATCCCAGCTGCCTGTTTCCTGGGAGACCGTACCTTGTCTTCCCTCTCGTGGACCTTAGCCAATAATTGACTGACAAAGGGATCCCTTGCCTGGAGGTGGGGGTAACTCTCTAGTATAATGTGCTCTAGTATTTTATAGTTGTCAGCCTGAGGCTATTCAGCTTAAATGATGTTTTTGCTTAGCTCTCTCCTACCGTTCTTCCCTGTTTCTTTTTGGTTTCTGTTCCTCAATAAATTACTCGAACAAGAATCTTCCTATCAGGCTCTGTTTTTAAATAACCTGACCTAAGACAAAATTTAGAGTGGCAGAGGCTGAAATAGCAGAAAGAGAAAAGATTAAGGTTAGAGATAAGGGTTACAGGAATGGTTCTGGAATGTGAGAAAAAGATGGAAATAAAAATTGTTAAAAATTTTCATTATTGCGCAAGTTGGTGGGTAATGGCATCATGTATTAAAAGAAGTAGATTTGCAAGATAGAGAAGGAAATGATTCTATTTCAGTTATGTTAAATTTAAAGTGTCTATACATGGATACCCTCAGGTAGGCAATTAAGTAAACCAATCTGTTGATCCAAGGGGCAGTTCAGTCTAAAGATCTATATTTGGGATTCAACAGTGGCATTCAAATAATATTTGAATGCATGTGACAGAGTGGGAGTATTTATGGTGAGAATATAGATGAAAAAGGCAAAAGTTCCTAGGATTGAGTCCTGGCATGACAGTTGGAGCAGAGAAGGAAAATCCAGCAAACTACTGAGGAGTGACCAGTGAAGTGAGGAAAGAGGAGAAGGTTGTATCACAGAAACAAAGAGAATAAAATGTTTCCAGAGGGCATGACCAACTGTTGAATGTAATTGGGTGCTTGATGAAGATGAGACAACAGATCACAAGACATGGAAACAGGGAGATTATTACTCACTTTGGCAAGAGAAGATTTTGGTAAGAGAAGATTCTGAGGTGATGGGTATGTCTACGTCCAAACTCATCAAAATATATACATTAAATGTGTGCAATTTTTGTGTATCAATTAGATCTCAACTAAGAAAAAGAGGGGAAAAAATGCCAAAAAGGAGAGAATGGAAGAAGTAAATACATTGACCTAGGCAATTATTGTTGCTGTAAACAGGAGCAATGAATCAGTAACTCAAGAGGGAAAATGAGGTCGGGGTATTTTTCTTTTTGATTAACACTGATAGGAGGGAGAAACTGATTATCCAAGAGATGGAACAACTGTAGGAGAAACTCCTTGAATAGACAAAAAGTGATGGGATCTAGTGTCCATGAGCAGGGTTTGGCTCTAACCTGCAGTAGACACACTTCAAATTTACAACAGAAAGGTTGATAGATAATATAAATGCCTGTGAAGGAATGTTTATAGATGTTGTAGTGAGAGGCTGAACTAGTTTTTGATGGACTGTTTCTATTCAAACAGTTTTGATCATCTGTTCTTATCAAAATATGAAATGACAATGAGGTTGAAATAGGGAGTAAGTATGGTTTTGGTAGTTTGGAAATTTTAAGATGGAAGAGTAAGGATGAAATAACTAATGAAATATTTATATTTAATAATGAAATAATTTCTTGATATTTATATTTAATAATTAATGAAATAAATTTTCTTAGAGGGGTGATGTAGTATAATTTCCTTGTGCTATTGAATATCCCTTTTGGCATGTGTACTCAATGAATTTTAAAGGAAACCAGTCAGCAAGGTTCTGAGTCTTTCTTGCCCGTATTTAGGTGCTCAGGTGTAGACATGGATTAGGCAGCTGGTTGGGTTTAACTAGCATTAACGGCAGGAAAACACAAGCGAGTTAAGGAATTTGCAAGAAGCAATTAAGGGGTAGACTATGAAATCTAAGCTGGGCTAAGAAGGAAACGAGAGGGCGGATGGAAGGAGAAAACAAGAAGGTTAATTTTGAAGTTTTGATGAGGTTGAAGAAGTGCTGCAGTAGGGGTAGTAGAATATGTGAGTTTGTATGATAAAATGAGGAAACAGAGATAGATGTTTGGCATCCACATTCAGAGGTATTAGAAACATCTGTGATAGCAAGGTCAAAAGTGTGGCCCTGGAGGTGTGTGGGTTACAGGAAACTTCAATGGAAGGGGAGAGTCTGAGAAACCGTGAGGATGTGGTATTAGATGTATCATCCACATGCATCTAAAAGTCCCCAAACTTGGGGAGAGGAATAGGGACACAGAGGCTTATAGAATGGGGGTTGAAGTCATCAGTGGAATACAGAGACAGGGAATTTGTAAAGTATGATATTTATCTCATTGATTTCTATGAATTTTCAGTTTTTAAGTGTATTTTATTACAAGAATTATATACAACAAAAATCAGAATATAAGGCACAAATCTCCCATAACCCCGTCACTTGGTCAGAGGGTGGTAGATTTTGATGAAGCCCTGTAGCTTTTTCCGGTCTGCTGATCTCTGATCTGGCCAGGTGTTTCATTTACTTTGCTTACTCATTCTTCATGGAAATGTTGCAGGGCTTTATGTTACTAAGAGTGGCTGCCTTTTAACCTGGCGGTCAGTGGAAGCAAGTCCTCATATGAACAGGCCGTCTCTTTCTGTCCCTTTCACCTCCCTAGTCCAATGCACTGATTTCTCCCATGTAGTTAAGATCTGGGACAAGAACTATTAATAATGGGTGTAAAATAGGGCAGCAATCCTTCATTTCACAAAACTTGTCTCATTATGGGTTCCCTAGCTCAGATAGTCTCTCGTTTCCACAGAGCTGATTGGTTACATTCGATTACTCTTTCATCCATCCAGATCTTCCTTCAGTCTCAGTCATATTTACAAATCTGTGGCAAGTCCGTTCTCTTGATATTTGTGACTAACAAGTTGTTATTCCATTTGGTAAGTGGTGTCGTTGCCACAGTTGTCTTGAATATCTGCTGATTGTTTCCGGACAGGGAATTATGGGGAGAGCGGAATGGATGCTTTCAAAGAGCTGGCTGCCCAGGAAGGGCTCTGCATCGCCCATTCGGACAAAATCTACAGCAATGCTGGGGAGAAGAGCTTTGACCGACTCTTACGCAAACTCCGAGAGAGGCTTCCCAAGGCCAGAGTGGTGGTCTGCTTCTGCGAAGGCATGACCGTGCGAGGACTCCTGAGTGCCATGCGGCGCCTTGGTGTTGTGGGCGAGTTCTCACTCATTGGAAGGTAAGGCTCTCTCTCTCACTATCTCTCTCTCTCTCTCTCTCTCTCACACACACACACACACACACACACACTCACACTTTGGAATACATAAGCTTCCTTTTACAAAACTGGACTTCTAACTCCAAGTGGGAGAGATGTGCAGTGCTGAGCTCAACATTAGTTCTGGATCTCACTGATAATGTGGATATTGGCATCTTCCTGCTAGACAAGAGCAGAGCAGAGCAAGGCTGAGGAAGGAGGATTGTTTAAGCCCCCAGGAGATTGAGGTTACAGTGAGTTATGATTGGTGCCACTGCATTCTAGCCTGCGCAACAGAGTAAGACTTTGACTATTTAAAAGAAAGAAAGAAAAACAAGAGCAGAGCAGTAGATAAGAAGAATTTTGAGACTTATTCAGAAAAAATGATGGGAAGCTGATCTGGAGAATTCTGTCACTATTATGAACTGGGCAGAATGATAATGGCAACTTAAGTCTTTCTAGCTCTTTTTTTTTAACCTCCTAATAATGCAGTTGAGCTCATACAAGTATTTCTGAGAGTCTTGCACGTGTTTCTTTAGGTGCTTGTCTATGAAGAGGTCAGCTACATGTGATCTCTACCTCTTTTATTCCTCTTATCTGCCCCACCTCTGCTGGGTTCCACTGACATATCCTAGGGAGTTATTGTTGCAATGAACACTTGAGCTTCTGAGGGTACTGCTTCCTGTGCTAATAGTTACACTCACTGATGCATGGAATCTTTGAGATGCCAAAGCTATACCATGCTCTTTGCCAAGTGAGGAAAAATGTTTCTGCTTTTCTGGGCTACTTTCCACAAGTGTCTGTCAAAATGGTGTTGGCTCAATTTTTTAGAGAATTTTGATGAAAGCAGCCTTTTAAATATTTTTGTTCATAATTTTCTCTCCCTTCCCTGACATCCAGATACAAGTTCATAAGGAGCTGAACTGGGGACACAGCCAAGTGGTGAGCCTATCCCATCCTTGGAAGTAGCCTTCCCTTGAGGTGGCTGAATCCCTCTATTTATGGGGGATGGAGTCTATCCTAAATGCTGTTTTGTCACTCATGTCAATGCACATGTGGTGGGCTTGGTTCCCTCATTTCAGTAGGCATGTCCAGAATGGCACCAGTTTAACCTCAAGCAGCAACTTCTAGCTACATTAGTAATGCTGTCAAATATGTCTCATTCCCTTTCTAAGGGATTTTATCTACCAAATGTTGAACTTTTTTGAAATCAGAAGCCATTGTTTGGTTTCTTTCATAACACATGGTATGATTCTGGCTACTGCCAGAGTCACAATAGGACATTGTGTAGGTGGTCATGAACTTCTTTTCATACAGGTGAAGATCATAAATCATGGTATAGATAGCAGCAGGAGAGATTTGGTTAAAAAAAAATAAGAACTTTTTAAATGAAGACTTACAGCCTGATCTCCATGTCTCTTGTTTTCTCTCACACTTCACATGCAATATGTCTGGAACTCTTCTTGGTGCTACCATCAAAACATATTCAGATGTGGACAGCTTGTCACCACTTCCTCTGCTACCATCCTGGTCCAAGCCACCACCATCTTTCACTTGGCTTGTTGCGATAACATCATAATTGGACCTCTTGGCCATCTAGTCTTAACAAAGAAGGCAAAATGATCTTATAAAAAATTAAGTCAAGCAATGTCACTCATTACCTTACATGCCTAATACCTTAAAATGACCTCTGTTTCTTTCATAACAAAGTCATTACAAAGGCCTTCAAAGCTCCATATTTGATCACTTAGAATGAGTTGCTTAGAATGGAATAATAAACTCTACTGATAGAAAAATAGACTTTTAAAAAAAGTTCTCATAGAGAATAAAAATATTATATATTTAATAATTGTGGGGTAATAAAAAAACAAAACAAAACAAAAATGGGCTAAGAGTTCTAGCTATGCTATGAAGTAATTATGTGATCTTCTTTACTTAGTAGCTTTTTGTCTTGGAGCCTGTTTTTTAAAATAAAAATAAAATGTTTGGCTCCAGGTTATGTTTAAACCTTTTTCTAGTACTAGAATTTATAATATATTAAGACAATATGACTAATTTAAGATCAATAGAGATGTATTTATAGATTTGTTTGTCTAATATTATTCATGAATTTAGACTGCTCAATTTTCTCACTAGTCACTTTGTTAAAACCAGAATTTATAGAATAAGCTGGTCAATATTAGGATAAATCTGTGGATATGTAATATAGTCAGCAGACCCAGGGGAGAATCAAACCTTTGACTCTGAACAAATTGGCGCAGTATTCTCACCAAGCAAATTAACTAATCACAATCAAGTTAATCATAGTGCAAAATATTCATTTCTTCTAGGCTCTATGAAATAGCTTAATTTAAGATGCTTCTCAGAATTATGCTCACTATATTTATAATAATGATTGTAATAATGATTGTGATGCTGATGATGCATCTGCATCTGATAATATCTGTTTAGGACTTACTATATACAGGCAATGTTCTAAGAACTTTGTGTATAACTCATTTAATTGTCACAACAATGCAATAAGATAGGAACTAATATTATTCTACTCTTGATATATGAAGGAGTACAGTAACTTGTCAAAATGTGCTGCAGTGCCAGAGCTGGGATTTGAACTTAGGCATTACAACTTGAGAATCTGTGCTACTAATTAGTATGTGTGTGGGGTGATGGAAAAACAAAACAAAATGTGAGGTAAGAGTTCTAGTTTTACTGTGATTGTTTTTTTTTTCTCCAGTCTTTCTAAGGTTTAATTCAGGTAGATTGTTTTGTTTAAGAGATATTGGCATTAATCTTAGTTTTCTTTTAATTTGTTCTCTCTTTCAGAGATTTATTTCATTGTTTAGAGTCACCTTCTTTAGCAAAATCAGCTGAAGTATATATTTTTCTCCCATGAGAAAATTATTTTATGCTTTGAGTTAGTCTTTATTTCTTTGCATTCTTTTATTTCCCTCCTAGTTTTAAATATTTTCTATGATAATTCATTAAAGGATAATTCAGTTAACCTTTTTTCCAGCTCATTTCTTTATCTTAACATGAGATTCTACAATATCATTCTCTTTGCATGCCAAGCTTTATCTATAGAACATATTTATATAGAAGCCAACTTGGAATGGGTGATATTTCTCTAAAATCCTAAGGTATAATTATTAAAATACTAATAGTTAACTGATGGATCTGTTCTAATTATTAAATTGTTTTCTCTATCTGAAGAAAGTAAAACAGAATAATTTATGTGTATGAGCACAAAACCATAGCTACCATTTATTGAGGGTTTATAGGTACTAGGCTATTCATATATGTTGTCTTCAGTTCCAACAACAACCCTGAAAGGTTGACTTAAAAATCAGAAAAGTTCAATAATTACCCCAAATTCCTAAGTTTAATAAGTGGTAGAGTCAATATTCAAACTTACTACTGTACCATATTATCATATACATATGTAGATATTGAATTATAACCTCCTCAGCTGTAGAAACCAGGTTTTATACAATTGTTTATTTTCCTTCATGTCAAACATAGTGTGTTGGCATCATAACTTTTAAATAACTACGTCAAAAAGCTTGGGAGGTGGTAGAGAGAGCAGGGAGCCATAGTATGTGACCCCTGATTTCCCTTTGATATTCTAGAATCAATAAATTTTACTTGGTTTGGTAAGGGTTGATGATCTTCAATCAGCCTGTGTCTCCACAATTCATCTGTAAAACTGGAACAAAAACCCACTTGGGTTATTGTATTTGTCTAATCACAAAATGCCTGCTTGCCTGCTGAATCATCACTGGGTCTCAGCAGTAGGTCCCTTGTGGGTACCTTACCTCCCCTAAAGACACACTATTCTTTCAGGGTGAGTGACAGCCTCCTGGTCTTAGTCCTTTCCCTAGTGTTGGCGTTATCCAGAACTTGGTTTCCTCATCTGGGGAAGCCTTTGCTCTAAGTTTACCTCTGCCTTGTTAGGAGTCTCTGATTAGACATACTAGGTGTACCATATTTATTTATATATTTGCCATCCCTTTTTATTGGATTATGACTATATCCTTTTTTTTTTAACAGTTCTTTCATTTCAAATGCTTGTTCCTTGCTAGTGTGTGCTGTTTTAACTATTTCTTCTCCCAACTCTGTGATCTTCTCACTCATTAGGCCAACTTTCTATCACTTGTCACTGCAGAGAAATACCAACCCCTGCACTTTAGCAAAAACTTGATCCAAGAAAATGTTAATCCCATGCTTTTTTAGTTGAAACACAACAAACACGTTAAACACACATTTAAAAAGTGGTTGAAATGGAGCAATTCCTTTATTTGGAAAAAAGACTGTAGTTTCATTTTAAAGCAAATGGAATACTTCATTTTGACTGTGTACCGTTTGGGGGTCTTTTTCTTTCAGAACACATATTTGGAAAACATGACCTCTATATCCTTGAAATATAAGATTATATACCATGGTGTTATGTTTCATATACCTTTTGAAAATAAATATTTTTTTTAGGTTTCATCTTTCCACTATGAAAAAAATGGGGAAAAATCTAAAGTTTGCAACCGTTAGGAAAAGTTGCAAAGGTTTTATTTTAAAGAGAATGTGGACTTTCATGGAAGTGTGACATCTCCAAAAATGGATTATAATCAGAAGGCCAGTAAGGCCGATAAGCATTTTCTGATGCTTAATAGTCATGACTTACAGCTATATGACTTGGCCTTTTCTCAGTTCCCAAGGGCAGGAAATGCTTACAAACCTGCAGACAGGCTATACCTTTCTTTAAACACTCCTCCTCTACGGGCAGAATAATGAGAGTTTTGTGGAAAATTACACTGCTAGAAAAAGACTGAGAAATGTGTGCTAAGATAGGAGAAGGAATTTTGTTTGGAATATGCTGAAGAATAAACATTATTTGTGAGATATCAACAGGTATTGTGAATATAGATCTCTGACACAGAATTGCTCAGGATTTCCATAATAACTGAGGTGGCTGATTTACATTAAATTTGGTAATTATGAATGCTTACTTTATTCTAACACCAATAGTGTCATGTTTCAGACACTGGACATCTGAAACATGAAAGATTCCACTTTCATCGTCTTTACCTGCCTTCAGTGTATTAAAATACCGAGGAAAAGGGTTTCTGGTGCTGTCTGCATCTGTATGGCACTACTCAATTGGAATGGGTGAAAAAGGATGTCATTATGATTCAACTCATTTTGTCTCTGATGCTGATCAGAGATAACATGAAATTTATCTTAATATGTTCTTGTAGCACCTGTGACGGTTCTTACCTGGGTGCAAATCAGAATCAGCAAATGCACTTAAAAATAGATTCCTTGATCTCACCTTAGACCATCAATAGAATTTCTTGGTCAGGACTTTGGATCTTCTTTTTTTTTGACCTCTGTTGAGTTAGCTTTCAGAAGTACTATCTGATGATGCCTGGATCAGGGCTTTGCACTCATATGGCATTCACTATGAATGAACTGCTTATAGGACATATTTGAAAGGGAAGACAAAATGAATGTTTAACTCTATTGCCTGTTATTCTACCATTTCAGCTCTGTTTTTTCATTTCTTGAAATTTACTTGCCTTTAAGATTTTTGTCTTAAACTACAGAAACACTTGAGATTAGTAAATAGTAGTAGGAGTAGTAAAAATCTATTTGCAATTCTGTTTATTTCCTGTGTTTGTGTCTTCTCCTGCTGCCCAAATTGGCCTGTTGACCTGCCCTCTGAACACATAGTCATGCTCCAGTTTTCTGACTAATCAAAATGCAGAGTAGGAGCATTGAAACATAATTCAAGGTCAGTCTTAGCCATCTCCAAGTTGCCTGGGGCCTACCAATGAAGTACTATGCTTGCTAATTACCAGAATGGGAACTGATGACTGAGTTGTTCCTGAAGTTAGACCCCCTCCATAGCCACTTACCTGTCTGTATCATAAACCTGGGGAAGTTTTAAAAAGTTTAGCTTTGAGCTCCACCTTCTTTCTAGTTTAATATGCTGGGGAAGGGACTTAGGAATTTATATGTGCTCTTCAAATCAGCTTTATTGAAATTCACCAATCTTATGTGTTTATGTGACGAATTTTGATAATTCTATACAGTGACATAAGCACCAAAACTATCATGCTTTGCCATAAGCAACAAGGAAATTATGATATGGGACACTTGCACAACGTTTCTTAGTGCCCCTTAGTCCCTTTTTGCAGTCTCTCCTTGCAACCCCTGGAAACAGGCAACCACTGGAATTATGCTGGCTTTTTCTAGAATTTCATATAGAAGGAATCATACAGAATGTAGTCTCTTGTGTCTGATTGGCAAAATACTTTTGAGATTCCCTCATGCTGTTGGGCATATTACTAATTTCCTCTTTATTGTTGAGCAGTATTCCATGACATAGATATATCTCAACTTGCTTATCCATTAACCTATTGATAGACATTTGGATTGTTTCTAATTTGTAATTATTTCGAATAATACTGCTGTGAACATTTTTGTACAAGTCTTTGTGTGGACATGTATTTTCAATTCTCTTTAGGAACTATCTACAGGTGAGATTACGGGTCATAAGTATATGTTTAACCTTCTATGTTACTGTATAAGAAATTGACTATTTTTCAAAGTGGCTGTACAATTTTGCAGTTCCACCAGCAATGTATGAGAGTTCTAATTCCTCCACATTTCACCAAAATAGTATTGTCAGTCTTTTTACTTTTAGCTATTCCAGTGGGTGTATCATGGCATCTCTTTGTGGTTTTAATTTGCATTTTCCTAATGACTAATGATGTTGAATACTTTAATGTACTTATCTGACATTTTAATATCTTTTTTGGTGAAATTTCTTACACATCCATGTCCAGTTGGATTTCAGGTTATTTATCTTCTCATTATGAAGTTGTAAAAGTTATTTATAACTTCTGGACACAGTGATTTGCCATATATGTGTATAATAAACATTTCCTCTCAATATGTATCTGAAATTTTAATTCTGTTGAATGTCTTCAGAAGATAAAATGTTTTGAATTTTAACAGTGCAGTTATCAATTTCTTCTTTTATGGTTTATGCTCTTTGAGGTCTATCAAAAATATTTTACCTCCTCCAAGGTCACAAAAATTTTTCTAAAAGTTTTATAATTTTTGCCCTCCTATTAGATATGTAACTCATTTGGACTTAATTTTTGTGTATGTTGTGACATGGGGCGAATGTTCTTTTTATATAAGAATATCCAGTCATTTGAGAACCTTTCACTGAAGGAAATATTATTTCTTCATTAAATTAACTTGTTATTTTGTTGAAAACAATGTAATATATGTGTGTGGGTATTCTTATTTTAGTTTAATTAAATTTTGAGCATTCCGTTTTTTCTCTAGTTTTGACTTACTAGCTATAACAATTATGAATAGTCAATCTAGGGTTTCAAATATACTTCTTTACGTTGGTATTGTCTGCCTCCCAAGAATATTATACTACATCACATACAATATAAGAAGTTTACAGTGGTATATTTCTGTATCTCCTTCCTGACCTTTGATTCTATTGTTATCATATATTTTAATTCTATATCTATTATTAAACTCAAAATACATTGTTATTTTTGCTTAAATGGTGAATTATCTTGCAAGAAATAAAAATGAGAACAATTAGCTTCTATGTTTACCAATATAATAACTATTTATGACCTTCTTTATTCCTCTGTATTGATCCATATTTTCTTCTGGATTATTTTCTTTCTGCTTAAAGAATATCCTTTAATATCACTTATGGGGCTGATGTACTGAGACAAATTTTCTTCTACATTTTTTGCCTGCAAATGTTTTAATTTTGTCTTAGTTTTAAAAAAATTCCTGATATAGAATTCTACATTGATTGTTGACTTTTACTCTCAATTCTCTAGAGCTATTACTTAATTATAATTTGACTTAAATAATTTCTGGTGAGAAATCTGCTATATTTCTTCTTACCTTTGTTTCTCTAATATAATACTACTACTACTAGTAATACTATTGCTGAATGCTCTTAAGTATGTTTCCTTATCACTAGTATTGAGTCATTTTATTATGAAAAGACTTGATGCAGTTTTTTTTTAATATTTGTGGGACTTGGGGCTTATTGAAAGTTTTAGATAAATGTGATCAAATTTAGAAAAATGGCCATTATTTCTTCAAATATTATTTCTGTCTTCGCTGTTATATTCTTTCTAGCTGAGATTCCATTTATTTGTGTTTGATAATTTTATATGGAGAATTTACCTATTTATTTATTTTCCACTTTTTTCTTTTTCATTTTCAACAATTTCTATTGCTATGACTGAGTACACTGATCTTTTCTTTTGCAACATCTAATCTGTTAATCTCATCATGTACTTTTAAAACTTGAGATACTGTTTTTTTCATCTCTAGAAGTTATACTTGGGTATACTTTGTTTCTTTTCTTAACATGGTCATTCTTCTGGGATATACAAGAACATATTTAGAGTAGTTGTTTTAATGTCCTGCTGTGTCTTGCCAGGCAGGCTTTCTACTGCAGTTTATGGGGTAGGAGCTATTCTCAATATTGTATAAGTTCCAGGATTTGTTTGTTTTATGTTTTCCAGTGAGTCTTTCTCCAGCCTTAGATATTTTCTTCTCAGATATGTGCACATCAGAACTTAGCTGAAAACTGGAGGGAATCCCTCCATAGACTTACTTTTCAATGCACTTTTCTCCTTTTCAGTACTCTGACCCTGTAAGTCTACCTGCTTCAACCTTCCCAAACTCTGATCCCTGTTTTCTTATTCTTTGCTGAATTTTCCTTCCCTGTTCTGCAGCATAGAGACTACCACCAGACAGGAATATGGACAGTTTGGTTCATCTTTTTAATTTTCTGCAGAATGATAATCCTATGTTGACATTTATACAGTGTCTGACAACAGTTGGTTTATATATTTTATTTGGTGTTTTAGTTGTTGAAGGCAGGAAGACACCATTTCACATTCCTACTAGCAATGTATGACATTTTCACATACTAACCAAGGCTTGTTATTGTCCTTTGTAATATAGCTATTTAAGTGGGCATAAAGTGATACTGCATGTGGTTTTGATTTGCCTTTCTCTAATGTTTATCTGAAAATATCTTTATTTCACCTTTAATTTTGAAAAACAGTCTTGCTGGATATAAGATTCTCGGCTAACAGCTTTTTTTTACCCTCTCCAGTATGTTGACTATGTCATTTAACTGTCTTTTGTCCTGTATTGTTTCTCATAAGGGATTACATCTGTATCTTATTGGTGTTTTCTTTTTATGTAATCAGTGGGTTTTCAAGATTTTTCTCTTTATTCCAAATGTAACCATTTTTACTATGCTGAGCCTTAATCTTTTTGTGTTTATCTTACT
This sequence comes from Saimiri boliviensis, assembly GCF_048565385.1. Taxonomy (NCBI): domain Eukaryota; kingdom Metazoa; phylum Chordata; class Mammalia; order Primates; family Cebidae; genus Saimiri; species Saimiri boliviensis. The sequence continues at coordinate 23,764,839 of NC_133452.1, read as the reverse complement.
TGGAGTTCATTCTTGCATATGTAGATAAAAATTTTTCAGCAAATTTGGATAGTTTTCAACCATTATTTATTTAAATATTTTTACTTCTCCTTTATCTTTTTCCACTTTTTTCTGGTACTCTGTTTATATGTATGTTGGTACACTCACTTAAATATATCTCAGATTTCTCTGAGGCTCCATTCATTTTTGTTGTTACTGTTTTTCTATTTTCTCTCTTTTCTTTGGGTTTTATAATCATTATTGATTCACTTAGTATTTCTTCTGCCACTTCAAACCTACAGTTGAGCCCTTCTAGTGAACTGTTCATTTTATCTTTTCAACTCCAGAATTAATTTTGGTTCATGTTTTTTAATAACTTCTGCCTTTTGATTGATAGTCTCTATTTGATTATACATTGTCATTATATCACTTTTCACTTATTTAAGCATAGTTTCCTTAGTTCTTTGAATATATTTATAATAGATACTTTAAAGCCTTTGTTATAGCTGACATCTGGTCCATCTCACAGGCAGTTTTTGTTGCCTGCTTCTTTTTTTCCATGTATGTGAGTCTGCTTCTTTTTTTCCATGTATGTGAGTCACACTATTTTTTTTCTTGATATCTCATGCTTTTTTGTTATAAACTGGAAATTTTTGGTAATATATTTTAACAATTCTGGATATGAAATCTTTTATCTGGGGCTTGATTTTGTTGTTTATATATTTATCTTGGGTAGACTATTTTATTGAAGTCTATGTTTTGCATTGTGAAGTAACATAGAATTTTTTTTTGAATTTATACTGTGTATTAGGGGTATTTTATATATGAGAACACCATGGCTCAAAGAGGTTTGATGACTTATCCAAAGCCACTCACCTAGTCACTACAAGCAAAGATCTTCAAAAAAATGTCTAGCTCAAGAGTACTCTGTGTAATAGGGTACAGTGATGAAGGTTGCAGAATAAGAGCGTATTCATTTTCTATTTTTTCTACTATAGCAAATTACCACAAGGTTAATGAGTTAACAATACAAAATTTTAATATTAAGTTCTGGGCCCTCACATGTTAAAAGCCACCTGGTGCAGCAACTGCACACCGCTCTGCATCCTACAGTGTGGATCCTCTGCATGTGTCTCTGGGAGATGAACTCACTGAAATGGCCATGTCCAGTCAAGGACACTTTGAGGGAAAATTTGAGTCACTGGATTTTGCAGAATTTACTCAAAATCAGTCATGGGAGAATAAGCTGTTTGGACAGGAACCTGGACCTTTGGCCAAAAAGTATCCTGTGACAACCCAGCTGTTAATTGGAAGTGTCACTGGATGGTACATGGGTTTCATATTCCAAAAGGTTGGAAAATTGGTTGCGGCAGCTCTGAGGGGTCATTTTTTTTCTCCTTAAGCTTGCAAGTCATACTGGGTACATCAAAGATGACTGGCAACAAGTGGAGGAGGATTTGAAGAAAGCCAGAGAACAGCTGTAAATCCATAAGACCAATCAGATAACTACTGAGGTCAAGAGCAAAGCTGAGGAGGTGATGTCATTTGTGAAGAAGAAAGTTCTAATGACTGGGGGATTTTTCAGAGGTCTTCTGCTTGTCATCATAAGAAGGATGACCTCATTTCTCTTTTTCTTGTTTTTTTCCCAGCCAGCAGCCTCTATATTCCATCACAGAGTATAGAGCCCTGCCACCACTTTTCCCATGCCTTCCTCCCAGCTATGGCAAATCCAAATGGCTTCTATAAGAACCTGTTAGTGTGAGTTAATATGGTCCTTTCTGGAGCTTGATGGTGACAGAAGAGACTAATAAATGTTAGTTCTTCTAGTCACTACTGAAGATTTGTTTTATTCGGAAAAAACAAACAAAAAAACTTGGGATACCAGAAGTTTGAAATGAGTGTTCCTGGGCTAAAATTAAGATATTGGCATGCCTTTTCTACATGCCTTGGATTGTAGAAATCTACATTCCTTGGATCACAGCCTTCTTCCTCCATTTTCAGGCCAGTAGCATTGGACTGAGTCTTCCTCATGCTGCCATCTTTCTTCTACTCTCTTCTGATTCCCTCTGCTACTGTTAATCGCCCTTGTATTTACATTAAGCACACCTGGATAACTCAGGACATTCTTCCTAATTTCAGACCAGGTTGAATGGAAGCCTTTGTTTCATCTATCACCTTAATTTATCTTTACCATGTAGCCTAATGTATTCACTGGTTCCAGAGATTTGGGCATGGACATCTTTGGCTGGCTATTGAGTGGAAGGTCAAAGAGAGTTCAGGGATTAGTTTGTGGAAAAAACAGTACAATATCTAGGAAATATTTGGTAGAGGAGCGAGGGAGCCTTAAGAGACTGGTAGACTGAGGGAATAACTTGGTACAGAGTAAGAATCTTAAAGCTACGTGAGGTGAGTAATAGCCAAGAAAGGTCTTATCACAGTGATATTCAAGGTGGGGTTGGAGTGAGGGCACTATGTTTCCACGAGGTAACATATGAGTCTTAGAGGGTAGGTTAATGGTTTGAAATTAAAACAGTATTTTTTTATAGTCCTAGAATTTGTTTTAGTCATGTTTAATGTTATTTGCATTTAAAACATTGAAAATTGTGTAATGCTTTATACTTTTCATGGAAAGAGATAGGTTTTGGAAGAGTAGAGAAACACTAACTGATAAATTGATCAAGGAGATAGGATCATAATTAAATATATAGGGCTGAATTTTGAAAAGAGAGGCGACACTTCTTCCTCTGACCCAGGACAGTGAGCGAATGGCTGGGTAAAAGTTTGGATGGACTTTGGTAATAAACGGATTCAGAAGAAGGTGTGCTGCAGTATGAAAGTTCTTTGACTAGAAAACTCTTGATTCTTGTAATCTATCATATTCCATCTCTGTTTGTGGATAAACTAATTTTGATGAATCGTAAAATAATTAAGAGCCACTGCTTTAATCATTCTAGACAGCAAAAATAAATAACTTCTCTCATTGATGGATGATTCCAGGATTTTATCTGAATTCTGTGGAATGTTTGAAAATTGCATGTAATACTTTTTTTTTTTTCCTGAAGTTCTTACACAGAGTTGTAGTTCCAGTTATGTCTATGTCAGGTATGTTCACATATTTGGGAGAATATAGATCCTTATTTGTTATCTGCTATCTTATCTCTTAGAGATAAGATATTTCTATACATTTTTAAGACAACATTGAAAGTTGAAAAAATCATGTTCTGAAAATTCAGTTTTAGAAATTTTTATACTTTTTATTCTAGTATTAAATTTTCCCTGCACAGGTATATTCCCTAGGAATTGCCATAGACATTTTTTTTTTTCAAAACATAGACAGAGCTTCAGGGATTTATGAAAACACTATATGATAACTACTGGATATGACCTTATGGGCTTCTAGATTTAGCATTCATTTTTAATAGAGAAATAAATATTATTTTTTCCTCCTTGCTGATCAAATATAGCACATTATACAGTTATTAAATTTTACTCTAGTCCATGCCTGTGGGGATTGTAAACCTAGATAAGTGCAAAAGGAGCTGGAATTGCAAAAATTGTGTCAGTAAAGAGGTATACTATGTGTAGTTTGCTAGTATGTTTTGCCAAAGTAGAATATTGAAAATTATTAAATCAGTGTACTGATTTTGGTCACTACATACTATTGGAAAATTTTACATTGATTGCTATGTAATCACTTAATTAAGCTTATAATTTCCAAAAGATAAACAAAAGCGTATTAGCTATGTTTTGGGTTATTAGATTAGGAATGTTTACCTTTGTATCCCCAAGGCTTTGTGCCTTGAATTTTCTTTAAAGAGAGGAAAGTCTTGGCTGAGGCTGACTTTCTGTAAAGAAAGACTTGTGAAATGCAAATGGTTTTCATCCATCCAAAATCTCATTACTTCAAAGCTCAATTTGGGGAAAATCTGCTTCCAAACTCTTTACTTTGCTGTTGCTGTGGCTCAGATTCTTGCTGGTTATTTGTTGCAGCTATCAGTTTCTTGCCACATGGGTCTCTGGGTGGGGCCAGCTCAGGTGAAATCTGGCTTCCCTGAGGTGGGGGGCAGATGGAGAGAGAGAGATCCAGAGAGAGAATGGAGGAAGTCATAGTCTTTTTGTAACTAATTGTGAAGTGATATACTGTTACTTTTTTCATATTCTATTCATTAGAAGTAAGTCAGTAGTTCCAGCAATTCAATGGGAGGGAATTGCGCAAGGGAATGAACACCAAGAGGCAGGATCATCTCAGAGGCTACGTATTATGATGGTAGAAACAGATCCATAGTATTTGCGTTTGGAAATCACTTTTTCTGATTAAATATGTTTGGCTATTAGTCATTTTATAGTTTTGCTTTTGAAGCTATTATGCTAATGAGGTTAAAGCAGAAATCAGAATGCAAATTTTGCAGTGACACCATTGGAAGACCTACATCTCCTGTGCTAGCATTATCACTTGAGTTTTCTGAGATTTGTAATAGATACTTGTTACAACCTCTACTTTCTCTATGTGTCATCTATTGTAAAAGCTTCAGGTAAAGCCTCTTACCAGTTGTCTGGACATGTCTATATAGATGGTGTTTCTTTGCTGGGTTTATTGTATTTCCCATGGGACTTTAAGGAGCAGTATATGAAAAACAGGAGCATTTTACTTTATAGAAGTTGGTTTGACTGTCTAGTTTTTCCTTCAAAATGGTAAATAGTAAAAATAAAATAATACAATACACATAAATACAAATGTAGAATCCATCTTATAAATCCAAAATATCCTCTTCTGTGTCATTGGAAGTTTTTCTTTTTAAAATCACAAACTGGAGTTTTCAAGTCTTCATGCACAATTTGTGTGGAATGGAAACAAAAGATGTATATGCCATACCTTCCTAGCCAGAGGAGAAAGGCCTACAATCTTCCCTATAGATGATAGGGTGTAGGTTTCATTAGGTTATAAAAATGTATTAATTGTGTTTCACAGAGCTTACAATAATACTTGGGTTGTCTAAACCTATATGTTATAATAGGCATTGTGGTTTTGGGGAAACCTCTAACCCTCTTTCCTCACTTTAAAAGAGAGACAAAAATTCACTAAATATAGTACCTATCTCCTAAGTTATTCTGAAGATTATATAATAAAATGTAAGCATGATAAGAGCACGATTTTGTTTAGCTGGCTTTTGAATCCCTAGCACTCTTTCATCAGTGCTTTAGCCTTCATAGATACTGAATTCATACCTAATGTCAAATAATGTGTCCAGTTCAGTACCTAATACACAATGAATTCTCAACAAATGCTGACAATTGTGATTATTCAACAGTAAAATAGATTTCTCTAGGTGTCAGCAAGGATCCTTTTATTGGAAATAGTCAAGCAAAAGTTTTTTTTATTTATTGCCTTTTAGGTTTGGGGGTACATGTGAAGAACAAGCAAGATTGTTGCATAGGTACACACATGGCAGTGTGGTTTGCTGCCTTCCTTCCCCTTACCTGTATCTGTCATTTCTCCCCATGCTACCTCTTCCCACCTCCCCACCTCCCCGTCCCTCCCCCATTTCCCTCCAACGGACCCCAGCGTGTAGTTCTCCCCTCCCTGTGTCCATGTGTTCTCATTGTTCAACACCCGCCTATGAGCGAGAACATGCAGTGTTTGATTTTCTGCTCTTGTGTCAGTTTGCTGAGAATGATGGTTTCCAGGTTCATCCATGTGTCTACAAAGGATGCAAACTCATCATTTTTGATGGCTGCGTAATATTCCATGGTGTATATGTACCACATTTTCCCTATCCAGTCTATCGTCGATGGGCATTTGGGTTGGTTCCAGGTCTTTGCTATTGTAAACAGTGCTGCCATGAACATTCGTGTGCATGTGTCCTTATAGTAGAATGATTTATAATCCTTTGGATATATACCCAGTAATGGGATTGCTGGGTCAAATGGGATTTCTATTTTTAGGTCATTGAGGAATCGCCACACTGTCTTCCACAATGGTAGAATTAATTAACACTCTCACCAACAGTGTAAAAATGTTCCTATTTGTCCACATCCTCTCCAGCATCTGTTGTCTCCAGATTTTTTAATGATCGCCATTCTAACTGGTGTGAGATGGTATCTCAATATGGTTTTGATTTGCATTTCTCTAATGACCAGTGATGATGAGCATTTTTTCATATGTTTGTTGGCCTCCTGTATGTCTTCTTTTGTAAAGTGTCTGTTCATATCCTTTGCCCATTTTTGAATGGGCTTGTTTGCTTTTTTCTTGTAGATCTGTCTTAGTTCTTTGTAAATTCTAGATATCAGCCCCTTGTCAGATGGGTAGACTGCAAAAATTTTTTCCCATTCTGTTGGTTGCCGATTCACTCTACTGACTGTTTCTTTTGCCGTGCAGAAGCTGTGGAGTTTGATTAGGTCCTGTTTGTCTATTTTGGCTTTTGTTGCCATTGCTTTTGGCATTTTGGTCATGAAGTCCTTGCCTACGCCTATGTCCTGAATGGTTTTGTCTAGATTTTCTTCTAGGGTTTTTATGATGTTAGGTCTGATGTTTAAGTCTTTAATCCATCTGGAGTTAATTTTGGTGTAAGGTGTCAGGAAGGGGTCCTGTTTCTGCTTTCTGCACATGGCTAGCCAGTTTTCCCAACACCATTTATTAAACAGGGAATCCTTTCCCCATTGCTTGTTTTTGTCAGGTTTGTCGAAGATCGGATGGTTGTAGATATGTTGTATTTCCTCTGAGGCCTCTGTTCTGTTCCATTGGTCTATATCTCTGTTTTGGTACCAGTACGATGCTGTTTCGATTACTGTAGCCTTGCAGTATAGTTTGAAGTCCGGTAGTGTGATGCCTCCTGCTTTGTTCTTTTTCTTAGATTTGACTTGGCTATGCGGGATCTCTTTTGGTTCCATATGAAGTTTAAGATGGTTTTTTCCAGTTTTGCGAAGAAGGTCATTGGTAACTTGATGGGAATAGTGTTGAATTTGTAAATTACTTTGGGCAGTATGGCCATTTTCACAATGTTGATCCTTCCTAACCATGAACATGGAATGTTTCTCCATCTGTTTGTATCCTCTCTTATTTCGTCGAAGCAGTGACTTGTTCTCCTTGAAGAGGTCCTTTACGTTCCTTGTTAGTTGTATTCCTAGGTATTTTTTTCTCTTTGTAGCAATTGTAAATGGCAGTTCATTTTTGATTTGGCTCTCTTTAAGTCTATTACTGGTGTATAGGAATGCTTGTGATTTTTGCACGTTGATTTTGTATCCTGAGACTTTGCTGAAGTTGCTTATCAGTTTCAGGAGATTTTGGGCTGAGACGATGGGGTCTTCTAGATATACAATCATGTCATCTGCAAATAGAGACAATTTGATTTCCTCCTTTCCAATTTGGATACCCTTTATTTCTTTTTCTTGCCTGACTGCTCTGGCTAGAACTTCCAGTACTATATTGAATAGGAGTGGTGAGAGAGGGCATCCTTGTCTAGTGCCAGATTTCAAAGGGAATGCTTCCAGTTTTTGCCCATTCAGTATGATATTGGCTATTGGTTTGTCATAAATAGCTTTTATTATTTTGAGATACGTTCCATCAATACCTAGTTTATTGAGGGTTTTTAGCATAAAGGGCTGTTGAATTTTGTCAAAGGCCTTCTCTGCATCAATTGAGATAATGATGTGGTTTTTGTCTCTGGTTCTGTTTATGTGGTGAATTACGTTTATGGACTTGTGTATGTTGAACCAGCCTTGCATCCCTGGGATGAATCCTACTTGATCATGGTGGATGAGCTTTTTGATATGCTGTTGCAATTGGCTTGCCTGTATTTTATGGAAGATTTTTGCATCTATGTTCATCATGGATATTGGCCTGAAGTTTTCTTTTCTTGTTGAGTCTCTGCCGGGTTTTGGTATCTGGATGATGTTTGTCTCATAGAATGATTTGGGAAGGATTCCCTCTTTTTGAATTGTCTGGAATATTTTCAGAAGGAATGGTACCAGCTCCTCTTTGTATGTCTGGTAGAATTCAGCTGTGAACCCGTCTGGACCTGGGCTTTTTTTGGGTGGTAAGCTCTTAATTGCTGCCTCAACTTCAGATCTTGTTATTGGTCTATTCAGGGTTTCGGCTTCTTCCGGGTTTAGGCTTGGGAGGATGCAGGTGTTCAGGAATTTATCCATTTCTTCCAGGTTTACTAGTTTATGTGCATAGAGTTGTTTGTAATAATCTCTGATGATGGTTTGGGTTTCTGTGGAATCTGTGGTGATACCCCCTTAATTGTTTTTTATTGCATCAATTTGGTTATTCTCACTTTTCTTTTTTATTAATCTGGCTAGTGGTCTGTCTATTTTGTTGATCTTTTCAAAAAACCAGCTCCTGGATTTATTGATTTTTTGAAGAGTTTTTTGTGTCTTTATTTCCTTCAGTTCTGCTCTGATCTTAGTTATTTCCTGTCTTCCAAGCAGAAGTTTTGAAACACCTATGAGGAAATAGAACGGATTAATAAATTAGGACATTTATTGATGTGCTCAACTTTAAGTCATGATGTGTTGCAACTGCTGTTTTAGAATTGATGGGTCAACAGTCTTACCTCTTTTTGAGGATTAATATGAATAGCTGTAATGTGAATGTCTCCCCATGGGCTTCTCTGGTCAATTAAGGCAAGAAAATCAATAAAAAAATTCAGAGATCTTAACATACTAAAATTTTGGTTTAATTCACTTGGCTCTATCTCCTGTGAAATCAACAGCTCAAAAAATATTTGAAAGGAAAAAAGAAGTCTGTAAGTTTTCCCTCAAGATAAATTAAATATTGTAGATTTTCTAAGCAACAATGAAGTTGTACTATTCTATACCAAAATAATTAGTTGATTAAATAAGTTCTTAGAACATGATTAAATCTTTTAACTAGATTATTTCTATAAATAACCAATAAATTACATCAGATAATTACTCATAGAATAGTTTTTAACTAGAATTCGTAATATAAATACCTACATTTTAACTCCAGATTCCCCATTCATTACTGAGAGACCTTGAGTGAGTTACTTAACCTTTCTGTAAAATGATACCAATATTAACATCTACCATATTGAGGTTATTACAACCTTTATGAAGAAAATGAAATTTAAATGTTTAACAGAATTCTCCTTCATGCCATTATACCAATATATGTTAGCTACACATTTTAACCTTATATTATGAAATAGACACAACCTAAGCTTTCTTTTCTTCTTTAAGCATTAAGTATTTGGTTTCAAGTTTGTATGTCATTTTCCTAACAGAGGACCAGGACAGGAAGCAGCAAAGTAAAGTAAGTGAGCCCTCTATGTCTGACCTTTAGACCATTGTTTCAATATATGATTTTCTAATCCCAACCTAGGGGAATAACAAGAACTGACAAGTATTCCCCGAGTAACTTCCTCTGACAACTCACAACAGGCTAGAATAGAATAGAATAGAATAGAATAGAATAGAATAGAATAGGCTGAGTTAAAAATTTTAGATTACCTTCATTCTCCTTCTGCTAGACGTGTTCTGAAAATAGTTTGTACAAGTTAAGTTTCACCTCTGTCCTCTAAAATATTATTAAAGGTGTGTTTCTTTTAATTTGGCTGTCTTTGATTTTTATATAGCTTAATAAATATATTTCTCATGCCCTTAATGTTCTTAAATTCCTGGCATTGAGTTTCAGAGCTTTTATACCACACTAAAAATCTGATATTCACATATTTTCAACTTTTGAAGCTGGATAGCTTATGCGTAATGTTTTGAAAAAATGAATTGCATTCCTTTCTCAGTTACCATTATTTAAATGGCATCTCTGGCTGCATTGAATTTTTTTCGCTGTTGCTCTCATTAAATGCATTTTTGCAATTTGAGTTTGACTATTTCTTGTCTCTGCCTTGAAAAAGGCATTTTAGAATTGTAGCCAAGAAAAATGCCTATGAAAGATAACAATTTCATAGTCTTATGAGCACTTTCTCATCATAGGTCTGCAGAGATTGTTTTTATAACAGGCCTGCAGAACTCTTTATTCTGTGCATTAATTTAATAAATTTGACTTTTTAGAACAGTTTTACTATTCTTAGAACAGTTTTACAGGAAAATCACTAAGATAGTACAAGAAAGTTTCCCTATACCCAGCACTCAATTTCTTCTAGCTTTAGTAGCATATTTTATTAGTAGAGTATATTTATTATCATAATGACTCAATATTGATACCACATCATAACAAAAGTTGATGCTTTATGCAGATCTTAGTTTTTACTTAATGTCCATTATCTGTTTCAGAATATCACATTCTCTTTAGTTGTCATGTCTCCTTAGACTCCTTTTGGGTATCAGAGTTTCTCACACTTTCCTTGCTTTGAAGACCTCAATAGTTTTGAGAAGTACTGGTCTGGTTGTTTGCAGAATGTCTCTTACCTGTGACTTGCCATATGTTTTTCTCATTAGTAGACTGATGTTATGGATTTGGGGCAGTAAGACCACAGAGGCAAAGTGCTATTTTCATCATATTATATAGATTGAGTATCCCTTACCCAAAATGCTTTGGGATGTTGGATATCTTTTTGATTTGGAAATATTTTTCTAAACACAATGAAATATTCTGGGGATGGGACCCAAGTCTAAACATGGAAATTAATTTATGCTTTATGTACACCTTATACACATAGCCTGAAGGTAATTTCATACAATATTTTACATAATTTTGTGCATGAAACAAAATTTGTGTACAATGAACTATAAGAAAACCAAGGTGTCACTATCTCATGTCTTCTGTGCTCAACAAGTTTTAGGTTTTGGAGCATTTTGGATTTTGGATTTTGGATTTAGGGATGCTCAACTTGTATTAACATGACTTATCACTGCTGATGTTGATGTTGGCCATCTACTTTTCATGTGTGTGTGTGTGTTTTAAGTTTCTCATTTGGAAGCCATTATTTGGATCCACATATCTATTTAGATATATTCATTTTGGGGACCATCTTCCCTAGACCAACTTTCCCACTGTTGCATTACATACATCACTCGCTGGCTGGCACTGCTAATGTGAAGCTGGGTTAGGAACAGCCCTGTGATTTAATTCAAAGCCATTAATCTACCCACAAAAAAGCCTCTAATCTGGGCTGGTGGTATAAGAGTGGGGAATGATTTTAATGCATTGGAAGAGAGTCCTGTGAGAAATAGACAGTGGTCAGAACCCAGACATATGGGCTTTTCATCCTGGAAGTAATCCATTTACAGATAGGAAATAGAGTACCAGACTATAAAACACTGGAGAATCTCAAATATACAAATCGGGAGAGCAGAGTATATTGAAGAAAATAAAATAAACACTCTCATGTGCTCATGTGTTCTTAGGACTAACACTGACTAGTGTAATCCAGACATAAAACACCAAAATTCATTTCAGATCCCACTACTTAAAATGCCAGGCCTCCACTGGACAAAAAAAGTTTGGCTGAGCTTGCAGAGAGATGATCTTAATCACTCCAGCCAAGCCTTTGGAGAAAGAATGGGTCAGTATCTGTGTAGGGTCAATTGATTGAACATTTTGTTCATTCATTTATAGGAGAGGAAATTAAAGGACGGCGTGCCTGTTGCTCAGATTGTAGCATCAGTAGCATGCCCAGAATTAGAACACAGAACCCTTATTTTTTGCTATTGTTCTTTATTCCTTCATCTTTTAAGAGTTTGAAAACCTCTTCTTATCCCAGCTCATTGGGAGGCTGACACAGGAGGATTGCTTGGGCCCAGGAGTTCAAGACCAGCCTGGGCAACATGGGATATTTTGTCTTCACAAAAAGATGTAAGAAAAAAATTAGCTGGAGTATGGTGGAGTGCAACTGTGGCCCAGCTACTAGGGTGGCTGAGGTGGGAAATTCACTTAGGCCCAGGAGGTCAAGACTGCAGTGAGCTGTGATCATGCCATTCCACTCTAGCCTGGGTAACAGAGCAAAACCCCACCTCTCTCTCTCTCTCTCACATACACACACAACTCTTCTTAAAAGGTTATCTGTATTTTTCTATCATTTCTTGAATTTAAGTATATTTTATGCAGATATTAACTTTTTAAATATTATAGACCAAATCATGTAAGAGATTTGCTAGATTTTGTTGCTGCTTATGTTAAGTACCAGATTTTCCAATTAAGCACAGTTTATTTTCACTGACAACATAAAGTAAAACTAAGATTTGGTTTATTTCTATTGATTATGCAAGAGGAAAACTTATCTTAATTGATTTTTATATAATGAGGTTATACTGAGAGAATTATCTCTTTTAAAAGCAGAAGAACAATTTTTTTTCATCTTTCACACAAAGCAAGTTAGAGCCTTGGAGGGATAAATGTGAAATATATATTGTGTGGAGTGATAATTGATGAAATTCCTTCCTGCTTATTTTATTTAAGAAAGAACTAAAACTTTTCTTCTCTTTCTGTCATATAGGTTTTGCTACCTTGATCATTTTTATTTTTTCTTTCTTTCTTTTTTTTTTTTTATTCAACAGGACTATAACATTCAAATGTCATGAACTTAAATTTTACTAAAATTGGTTCTCTTCATAGGACTTCCATTAGCTTCTCATGATTTATTCTTTCCAGCCCACAGCTTGGTTTTTCTTTTAACAAACTGTTCTTTAGGTTTAAAATGATCTAATAAAATAGTGCTTCTCTAATATGTGACTTTAAGCAAAGTTGAGTCTTGAATAAGAACTCATTTCAGCAAATATTTTTCAAAGAGGACCTCTCTGATTAGTTCTAGGTATAAGAGCAGGAGATATATTCTTAGTATAACTAGAAATAACCTCAGTGCAATAACACACTTAAAACCCATAGGATTATGAAATGTATAATTATAAAAGAAATTCTGCTGAAGAGCATTTGTGCCAAAGAAAGGAAGACGCTATTTTCACTGCCCATCAACTGAGGATAATTGGCAATAACACACCTCAGGTACATAAATAGATGTGTAGTGCCCATGGATAACATGCATTTCAGCAAGAGATTGCTGTGAATACAGAATGAACTTAACAAGAGGCTAGGAAACTTGAAATGTTCACACATAACTTGCCACCTCTTAAAATAAAGCAAACCACAACAAAAATCCACAAATTCTCCAAAGAATAATGGTGAGAAATGAAGTGTTTGAGGCACTGAATAATGAAGTCTTTACGATAAATTCAGTTCACTAAATAAAATATGTCTTATGCCACCATCCTAGGATATGAACATATTCAAGATTAGGAAGAAAACTCAAAATAACTTTCAATTTTCAAGTGAGAAAAGAACATTTCAAAAAGATCTAGAGCCTTAACTCCTTATTGTATCGAATATAAGTTCACTCTGCCATAATTCCTGTTGTATTCTGAATATACCTACAGCCCTTGATATATAATAGTCACTTAATATATTTTGTTGAATGACTTCAGAAGGAAAATATTCATAAAGAACTGAAATATGGTATAATGTTAGAAATTCATAGGTTAATTCAAAATATTATGAGTTCAAGCTGTCAATTTCTCTTTCTTTCAGGTAACTAGCAAGTAGGGTACTTTTGTCTCTTTGTCATTTGTCAGTGTATTAAATACTAAATAGCTGAGTCTGATACCAGCTAAGAAAGAAAGGCGAGTATTTATGGGATCTGTTTGATTGACAATGAAAATCAATTTATAATCATTTTCAGCAAGTTATTAATTAAAAGCAGGACAAAAACAATATAGTTAATAGGAGCATACAAAAGGTTATTCTTGGAACACACGCCAATGGAATTTTAGGGATATAAAATAAGAGATCATTAAAAAGGAAAAGCAATTAAGAAAGGGTAGTAATTTTATTAATAAAAAAGTCGTGAAAGATTATGTCAAGCATTTCCAGAGCTTACCTAAGAAGTTCTTATCTTACTGAAAGTAAAGGAAATGAATTGGACATAATATGAAAATTATTGGTCTATTTTGTTAACCTTTTCATCCACATCTCAATTACTTAGAATATAGCTTAAGAATTATTTGTGGTGAACTGTAAGCTTTTACAATACAGGATCTGCAAACAGATTTATTTCATTAATAAGCAGGAAAGACAAGAAGCTTGATTAGTAGATTGTTTTTCCCTCTAGCAAATTGTTTCTCTTTGAAATACATTGTCTAGAGTTATTTTTAGTAGAATTTCCAAATGACAGGTGGATGAAACTTTTTCTTTTTTGAATTTCTCTTGATTGCAAGAAATTAGCTAATTTCTTCCCTCAGTTCCCCCCAAGTCAGTTACAGCTGTACATGCAGCGTTATCTGAATTGGAAATATACTTCAAAAATCATTCATTTGCATGTCTTTAGAAGAACAGGCAAAATTCTAATGACAATAATTACTTGCCCTTTCCTGATGCTCATTAAACAAAATACTTTGCAAATTGTACATAAATTTGCCTTAAAATGTTAGATTACCAGCTTGAACCTGGGAGATGGAGATTGTGGTGAGCCAAAATTGCGCCACTGCGCTCCAGCCTGGGCAACAGAGCAAGACTCTATCTCAAAAAAAAAAAAAAAAAAAGTTAGATTACCCATATATGGTACATTCTCAGAAAGACTTCGTAGGTTGGATAAATGAAGTACTGTCTCTATCGTTGCATATTTAACTGTAAGTTATTGCTTTTTTTTTCTGGAGCAGAATTAGATGCGGTAGTTTACAACATGAAACAAAACATACATCCTGGGGTTAAGTCAGTAAAACATTTCACTCATGTTTTCTTTGAATAGAGACACTAACCAAAGATCAAATCTCCTAGACAAATTGGATATTAATATTTTCTCATAAAATTGGTAACAGAAATGCCTGCTTTGTCATACGAATTAGGGCATGAGTTTAGTTACTACATTAGAAATGAAACTAACGCATAACAATCTGGAGGCAGGCAGTTAAGGGCTGGTAGGACAGCCCTACCTCATGAGGTCTTCTAGAGATTCAGGCTCCTTCACACTCATCTTTCCATCATCCTCTCTGGTGTTGTTCTCATCTGCAGGATTCAAGACGGCTTACCGCATCGTCTATGGTCTAGTCACTGGAAAGGGAAAAGGAGACTACTGAAGACCGCCTTCCTTTAAAAGAAGGACATAAAAGTTCTACATATTCATTATTTCTCTTCCCATTGACAAGAACTTTGTTATAACAATGCCACATTTAGCTCCATGAGGGATTGAAGAGTTAGTTCTTTCTTTTGGTTGGCCATGTGCCCAACTAGGAACTCTTACTATGTAAGAATAGGAGAATACATTTTGAAAGATAACTATCATTTTCTGTTCCACTTCCCAGCTCTTAATTGCGGTGAGCATCAAATAAAGTAATGGAAGGAGAGGAGGTATGAATATTAACTGATAACATAGTAAAATAAAAACAGTAGTTATTAGTCCTGAAATCAGCTGCTAGGACCTGGTTGGGAACACAGCTCTGAATTTTAGTTTCTGTCTATAAAAAGATGGCCTGAATAGATGATGTCTGTGTTCCTTTTCCATGCCTTGTATTATGATCTTAAAGTTCTTTGTGTCTTTCTTAAGTAACTCTGCCATTCTCTTCTAGAACTGCTGTGTCTAGGCTGATTGCTTGGATTTATCTTGTCTGATTCTGTTAACATTTCTCTCCATCATCAGTTCCTCCCCATTAGTCTGACTCCTGATGTTGGTGGTTACAATATCTGCCTTGACTTCTATCTCTTGCATATGGCATAAATCCTCATATTTTTATAAGTTCTTTGTGCAGTTTCTGTAAAGATAGGAACATAGCTGAAAACAGGAAGATACATCTCAGGAGTTACAGCAATAATCAGGCCACTTAGTCTGTAAATCACACTTGGAGTGGGCAATTAACTAGGTCTCCTCCTCACTGAGAACCCTGAAGTATTGTAAAATGTAGGACCTGGAACACTGCTGGATTTAGCCAGGAATTCAATATTAAAATGGGTCACCTCAGACATCTAATAGCAGTTGCTAGTTGATAAAAAAAGGTTTAACAGTATGATCATAAATCTTGGGTCCAGCCTGGGCACTTGGCTTTTCCCTATCTTGTTTTAAATCAGTTTGAAAAAGACAGAGGGGGAGATAATTATGAACACAGAATCTTTGAATCAGAAGAAAATATAAAGGTCATTTCATATAATTTCCCTCCAGAAGAAGCGCTGTCTCTCCAACTTTCCAAACATGTTTATTCTATTTTTGCTTGATTGGAAACTCACTGCCTTCTGAGACAGCCTATTGTTCTATTGTTTACAATACTGAGAAATCCTCTGATTGTGGCTGATCTCTCTTTTTCTGTTTTTTAAATTAACTATCTGTGGATTATCTGAATGGGCCTCATGGACTGCTGTGATAATACTCTAAATTTTATTCTCCTTGACTCAGAGTTTTGTTACTTAATACTAAAATGCCTGAGTGAATTTAGTACCATTAACTAAATTTTTATCGAGTCCTGTGGTAAGCAAAGCACAGATTTCCTATACCTCTGTATCTTGTATTAGTC
Organism: Saimiri boliviensis; assembly: GCF_048565385.1. Classification (NCBI taxonomy): domain Eukaryota; kingdom Metazoa; phylum Chordata; class Mammalia; order Primates; family Cebidae; genus Saimiri; species Saimiri boliviensis. Next base: position 23,748,387 of record NC_133452.1, on the reverse strand, counting down.
TGATAGGCTATGCTATTCTGTAATAACAAACAATCTTATAATTCTAGCAATTTAAATCAATAAACATTTATTTATTTCTCATGTTATATATTATCTCAGGTGTGTGAGGCTCTGGTTCATCTCATTCTCATGCAAGAATGTAGCCCGACGAAGCCTTCATGATTAATATCATTGATCTTTGACATGGAGACAGGAAAGGAATATGTCATTTAGAATATTTCCCTTAAAAATATCTACCTTGAAGAGACTACATAGCTTCCACTCACGTTTCACTGGATGAACTTTATTTTATGAAAAGGAAATGAAATAGTATCAAGTGTCTGAAAGGTGGAGAACCAGAAATATTTGCTCTCTAGTAAAATATTAGTAACAAACATGTAATATCTGGTCAACAAATGGTCAGCTTATTTTTATTTCCATGTGCACAACACATTAACCTCTTTCAAAAGAAGGTAACCCAAAGTCCCAACCAGTGACAGCATAAATCTTCTAGATCATGACATCTGGATGATATGCCAGGTCTGAATATAACCCTTTTTGATCTGAACACACATAAATTAAAAATGTGCATTAATTTCCTCTCACAGTCCAATGTACCTGACCAAAGTAGAAGAGGATAATTTGAGTAAACATTCCACTTTGGAAAAAGAATAATGAGAGAACATGGGGCTAGTCTGGCCCAAAACAATTGTGCTGTGCCATACATCCAAGATTGTGAAAGCTGCCTACCTTCAGGTTGGGAAATATTCCTAGCATAGGCTCTGATTTGGCTATCTGGGAGTAGCCTCCTTGTCCTTTGCTTTCGTGACATTCTGAAAGATTCCTTCCTTTCTGTTATCCTTCGTGGGCATCTCTGAAAAATTGATGTTGGAAAATATACCTTCTTTCAGGCCTGAGCAGCTTTCCACATCCACTTTGTCAGATGACTGACAGCTCAAAGATTAATTTAAACCTAGATCAATGGCATTCTCTTTCCATCTAGATTGGTGATTTGTGGTGATTTTGTAGTAAAATGCTCTGAAAACTTTGTGAGTGTCTTATCTATTTGATTCTAATCAGCATTTTATGCTAGTAATCCCACCCACAGTTCTTCTTAAAATACATTTCTTAGGACAGCTTTATTCTATAATTTTCTTATCCATATATCTCTAAATACTGTCCATTGTAGATAATTTGAGCCACTTAGGCTGAGGAGAATAATATCATTAAGCTCATTTTCTGGAAGGCATACCTTTAGTTAGATCTCACTCTGAGATAACCTTATCCACTTAGTGCTATAGACATCCTTTTTTTTTTTTTTTTAAATTTTGAGACAGAATCTTGCTCTGTCACCTAGGCTGAAGTGCAGTGGTGTGATCCCGGCCCAAAGTATTGGCATTCCATGCATAAGCCACTGCACCTGGCCTGTAGATAGACTCTTAATATGACCATTGCCCCTTAAGACTGATTTTACTTTGACTTTGTTGCTCAGAGATTATGACTTTTATATTTTTGCTGTTTGGGTTAGGGAATCAGTGCCTCTTTGTATTCCTGAATTCAAGGACGCAGATTTCTTTTTCATTCTGGATTTAAAACCATTTGTTTTTCTGACCAAATTTCTTATAATACCTTGCCAAATGCAGTCAATAGCTACCTACACAACAGCACAGATATTGTTTCTTGACCTCTTTTCTGAGAGTCGTGAGTTTACTGGTTACATGATGTTTACCAACTTACTAAAGGTGACAGTTTTACTAGATGTTTTCCTACTGCTTAACTGATAAAAGTTTCTTCCTTACCTACTGCTTAATTGCAAAGCTACAGATCAGTTTTCTACTTTTGTTACAGCTGACTCCTTTTCTTGTACAAATGTCTGTGTCAGTCAAAATATGCTAAATTATTTTCTGGTAACAAACACAACATTTTAGTGATTTAAACCCACAAAGGTTTATTTACTGTTCACAAGATACGTACCTCAGGCTATAGGGGTTATAGTGTACGTTGTGCTCACTTAACTATCTAAGGAGTCTTCCTATTTGGAGTGCTGCTGGGAGTTATGGCAGATGGAAGGGAACTTTAAAGGTCTCTGCCTGGAAATAACAAATGTCAGTTATATTTACCTTTTACTGGTCAAAGCAAGTCACATGGCCACAAGCGATTTAAGGGGAAGAAGAATGTAATATTACTATGTATCTAAAAGGTGGAGAACTATGGCTATGCTGCTTCCTTTAATTTTTAAAAGAGTGGTTGATTGTGTTTAAAGTCTAGAAGATCTGAACTCTGAAATGCTCAGAGTGTTTGCACAGGTAACAACCAAATGTGATTTCATTATTCAAATGTCTGTAGGGCTAGAATATATTAATCAACTAACTATAATAAAATATTTGTGTAATATCTGCTAAATTTCAGAAGGAAAAGATGAATCCATTATAAAATAAATGAAGGCTGCATCAAGAATATTTACTTACTAATACAGAGAGAAAGCGTTTTGTTTTCCAAATGAGGACATTCATAACTCATACCACATTATGAAGTTTTTGATCAACTGGAATTTGCTTCTCATTTTCTTGTAATACCCTTACTTGTATTAGAGATATGTATTAGGATATATTTGTAAGGATGTCGTTTAAGTGTCTTAGAACTTTTAAAATTTGTCCAGAGCAAAAGATCATATTCTTTCAAGTGATCTATGGTACTCATCAATGCACCAAATAGAGGTGAGGGAAATAATTCATGGACAACAACATAAATAGATGTTCTCTTATTACTGGGTTAATTTCATTGAAATGTGATTTATATTTGCTAAGAACCAAGAAGACAAATATCTACAACAACTAGGCACAAAACATATATAATGAACTATTTTGCTTTTTTATGAAACAACACAAACAACAACAAAAAAAGGGAAACAATAAAAAAAAAGCTAAATGAATAGACAAGGTTTTAGAAATAATTTTCTATAATCGGTAAGGACAACCAGGCAAATGCAGCATCGCATAAAGTCCAGTAGAATAATTATTTATTATTATTTGTGTTCTTATTCTACTGTTAAAAAGCTCTCAATACTGCGTATCGAGTTGGTAAAATAGCAAGCCATTGTCCTGTGCAGAGACTGCTTTCTTTGTAAAACTAAGGTTCATTATGTTTTCTCTGCTTATAATTATCACAGCCATTTAAAGTGTTTCAAAAAAGGATCAATTCTTCTCTTACAGCTACCATACATCATAGAATTAACAGGAATCTCAAAAACTCCTGTGGTCACTGTACCACTGAGATGACTGAAATAGCCTTTTCTCTGATTTTCTTTCTTCCAGACATCTTTTCTTTCAAATCCTTCCTGTACCCCACTGTTAAATCAGCCTGTCTACAAATCCTCCTTTCTAAAAATCCTTCTTTGTCAATATGAGTTCAAGACACAGACAACTTTGATTCCCTATTTTTTATAGGATACAGTCCCAATCTCTTGTAGCAGCACTCAGGATCCTTCACAGATGTTACAACCATTGCTTTTCTCTTCCAAGAGAATAACAATTCTCTATTGCTTTCTCAATTGCCACAGGCATCTCCATTTCTGGACTGAAATATTGTAGTTTCCCTTGCAATTTGTACTAATACTCAAAATCCAAGAAGACTTTGATGAATATTATCCTGTTCTTAGATTTTAATGTCAGAGTTTAATTCTCCCCACACCCCAATAACTGAAACATCCCCTTTGTACAAAGAGATGGAATTATCAAGTAATGCGATAATTTCATCACCCAAAGATACATTTTAAAATTTCTTCACAAGACCAAGCTTACAGTAAATACTGATGAACCGTTTGTTAGTTTATTGACCATGTTACATTGGCTTAGTTTTCATCTCACAGCAAATTCGTAAATTAGCCACAAAATTAGACTACCTATTTTAGTTTCTCATTCTCTAGAACCAGAAACCCTTTTTTTTCTTTTTCTTTTCTTTTTTTTTTTAATTGCATTTTAGGTTTTGGGGTACATGTGAAGAACATGCAAGATTGTTGCTTAGGTACACACATGGCAGTGTGGTTTGCTGCCTTCCTTCCTTTCACCTGTATCTGTCATTTCTCTCCATGCTACCTCTTCCCACCTCCTCACCTCCCTGGCCCTGCCCCATTCCCCCCAACGGACCCCTTTTAAATCAAGAACTTGCTGCCTCACTTCCAAAGAACAGTAATACGCATTCCTCTTTTCTCAGGCTTTATGCTCTCACGATTTTACCAATTTTCTTATTTGTTCATTCAAAATTCAATTGTTGAAAACATAGTCAATGCTAGACTAAAAGCTGGGAATGGAGAAACTATCTCTTCCCATCAAGAGTCCATAATGTGGTAGTGAGACAGAAGCTAAACCAATATGCACAATAATGTTATGAGCGTTTGGACTAAAATTCAAGCGAGTATAATAGGAAACATTTGAAAGTCAGCAAAATAATTCTAAAGCACCTACTTCTTAATTGGTGATTTTTCCCCCCTAAGTGTCATTTTCTCATTGTTTCACTTCATTACAGAAATTTTTTCATGCCTCTTAAGCCTTAAGATCCTTGATCTGGCTCCTATGCACTGGACTATTTTCCTGTTTTCCTCAGTGACCTGGCCTGCTTTTTGCTTTCTGTGGGATTCCCACCAGCTTTTTGAGCTGTGTTCAGCTCTGGGTTAAGCCACTATGACATCCTGCTGCTTTTTCCATCTGTCTATAAATTCTGTAGCAATTCCAATTCTAAGTATGAGCCTAATGCAATGAGTGAGCTGACTTCTTCGGCTCTTTTGCCTCTGAAATCTTTTTTCATGTAGTGCTTTCTATGAGCATTCTGGTCTGTCGACCTGAAATACCGACACTTCTACTTGCTGCTGTCAGACTCTGAAGTAAAAGAAAAGATGTTTTCATATCATTATCATTATGTTTCATATGTTAGAGGTCTTTATATATCTCAAAGTTATTTACATTCTCCTCATTTTATTAATAAAAACCTTAAGTACAAGCAAAGATAGGCATTTGGTTGCAGTGTTGTAGTTAGTAGGAGAGTTAGGATTTAATCCATGATTCTACCATTTGCAGAAGCAATGTCATGGCTCTTTTCACTAAGGTTCTATCTGCTGTGAAAAGCTTCTATAGACACTGAACTTCCACTGAGGGAGTATAAATCTTTCTTCTGCTAATAACACATCGAATTTCTGGATATATTTTAATTAATCAAAGTTCTGACTGTTAAATAAGGGCAGGGAAATCCTCTGGTGCCAGTGTCAAAGGGAAATTTAAAAACAGAATTGTATGTTAGAGTGTTTTGCTTCGGCAGCTCAAAGATGGGAGGGCAGGAATGTTAGTGTAAGTCTGGGTATCAGGCCTTGGGGTTGTTGACTGGAGTTCAGTATCCATTGGGGAACAGAATCTGTGACCTTGGATTCAATTGAAAGAATGGGAATGAATCACCGTGCTAAAGCTGCACCTTTACAAGAAGTTGAGTAAAAGAGGAAGTGGGGAGAATGTTCACATAGCCCGAGAAGCAACAAAGACCTTGACTGTACCAAAATCCTAGGTGGAAAATAAAATTTTCCAGTGAAAAGCTGAAATCCTAGGCCAGAGCCACAAATGAGCATGGTGTCTGACATTAGTCTACGAATGTTTTGTTAGACTACTCAAGCCAAGCTATTAATTTTAAAACATTTTGAACTAGTAAACATCCGGGGAGTTTTAAGAAAGCAAAGATGAAACAATTATGTAATAGCCAAACTGGGGTACATGAGATTCTTAAGGGAAAAAAGTTTCACTAAAAATGAGCTCATGAGAAAAAATAGAAAGCACATGAGGCAACATCACACCTTGAGAGAGTCAGGCCACATGAACCCAGGAGGAGCAGCTGTCTCAAAACTTGAGATGATAGAGCAACCACAAAGAGGCCAGGTAATATTTAATGCACGGTTGAAGTAATTTAAAAAGTAAAAAGAGGAATAGAATAATAAATAATAAGAAAAGATGACAAAATAGCCTACAGAGTTAAAAACAAACAAAACTTCTGCCAGTGAAGAAGTCACAGAAAGGAAAATTCATACAATTCTTATAAAGAACAGGATGCAGCTGAAGAAATTGACAATGAGCTAAAAAAGTACTCAGAATGCAGCACAGAGGGTGAGGAGATGGGAACTAGGAAATAGAGGTTAAGAGATATAGAAAATGGAATGAGCATGTCATGATCAATGCGAACTACCTTTAAGTGTGAAAGTGTGAAGAGGTGATGATTTTCTCTGAACATTCAAATGCATGGAATGAACTTTTGGTTTCAGATTCCAAGATCATGATGGAATCTTTTTCCTGAATAAGCAATGTGGAAATGGTCGGATATTTGAAATGAGAGTTTAAGTGCTGTACTTTTCTGGGCAAGTAATGGGGATGGGGTAGTTTTAAGAAAAGACCCTAGAATGGATTCATAGCTTGAATATATTTTTATCTTTCATCTTAAGCCTGAAATAATATCTATCTATCTAATCTATCTGATCTATCTATGTCTCTGTCTATTATCTATCTATTTAGCTCTCTATCCTCTATCTCTGGAGTGTGTATGCATGTGTGCATGTGTGTGTGTGTGTATGTGTGCGTGTGTGTGTGTGTGTGTGTGTGTGTGTGTGTGTGTGTGTGTGTGTCTATTTCAAATATGACTACTTGACTTGTCTAGCTAGTCAATACGTTTTGGAATTTGATGCTGGAAAATTACCTATTTTATGTATCTAGTAAATAACGCCCCTTTTCCTGCCAGTCAGACATGCCTTATTGATACAGGAGGGCAAAGAGGTCATTTCTCTCCTGATGTAGGCTTTTGAATAATTTTTTCCCTTAATGAGAATGGTCCTTTATATACAAAAAACATCCTCCCACTTTTAGCAAAAAAACAAATGAAACCTTTTTTTTTCCCAGACAGCAGTAGTCATAACAAATGAGTTAATACAATATTCCAAATCTTCCTGGTGGAAGGTTGGTGGGACTTAGGAAGAGGGCAGCCCAGGTAGCTGCTAGTCTGTGCTGCTGCTACAAGCATCAGCTCCTTAATTCAGCAAATGTTCTTTGAGCACAATGGGCCAGACACTGTCTAGGTGTTAGACATACAGCTGGGAACCAGGCAAAGTCTGAAAGGCTGAAGAAAAGCATGCTGTAAGTTTGGAACTGCATGCCATTCACATACTCTGTCGGCCCTTGCCAGGCAAAGAAAGACTACACACTTGACTTAAATGGGGGCAGTTGGAATGGTCATTAGATTTGTAGTAATGAGGTAGATGTATCAGGATGAAGGTCACTCCTATTTACTCCTTCACCGCTGCAAGTAAATTAATGCACAGCCTTGCTTTCTGCCATTCTGTTGGACATTTTCTGAGGGGAGTCTGCCCACTTGCATTCTAGATTCCATTTCTTTCCATTGCATAGAACCTCATTTTTCTTCTGGTTGTCTCTTACTGGTAGTTGGCTCTTAGCATAGAAACCTGCTCAGATGCAAATCTTAAAAATAAAGCGAGGCAAAACAACAACAACGAAACAAAAACGCATTCCTGCCCACTTGTTCAAAGCTGCCATTTTTGTGGTGGAGGCAGCACATCTGAATTTCTCTACACTGTTATTTCCACTTTACTCTTCAGTCCACTGCAGTCAGACTCTTACCCCTCTACACTTGAACCTGTTCTACTAATCACCTCTTAGTTGCTGTATCCAAGGGACGCTTTACATTCTTGTTTATTTGCTTCTCTGATGAATTTGTACTGCTAAACACTCTCTTTTTCCTGATTTTCTCTGATTCTGTTCTCTTCTCTTGCTATTTCCTCTATTCTATTCCTTCTTGCTTTAGTGTTTTCTTTTCAGTCTGTTTCGATCCTCCCTTCTCTTCTGCTGGCTCCTTAAATGCTGACATTTGACAGAATTCTTTCCTCTGACCTTCATTGCTTACTCTATCCACTTTCCATGGGGAATCTCATTCACTCTTAAGGCTTCAGTCACCACCCATCATCACTCTGGAACTCTGCATCCACACACTGATGTACTCACTGAACACTATCAAGTGGGTATCCCACAAACAAAACTTCTCGCCTCTGAGAATGAGCTCATCCTTTCTCTTCCTCCTCCTCCTCCTTCTTCTTCTCCTCCTCCTCCTTCTCCTCCTCCTCCTCCTCCTCCTCCTCCTCCTCCTCTTTCTTCTCCTCCTCCTCCTCCTTCTCCTCTTCCTCCTCCTCCTCCTTCTTCTCCTCCTCCTCCTCCTTCTCCTCCTCCTCTTCCTCCTTCTTCTTCTCCTCCTCCTCCTCCTTCTCCCCCTCCCCCTCCTCCTCCTCCTCCTCCTCTTTCTTCTCCTCCTCCTCATCCTTCTCCTCTTCCTCCTCCTCCTCCTTCTTCTCCTCTTCCTCCTTCTCCTCCTCCTTCTCCTCTTCCTCCTCCTCCTCCTCCTCCTTCTCCTCCTCCTCCCCTTCTCCAATTTCTCCTCCTCTTATATATTTTAGGGAATGGCACCCAGAACTACTGCCCTGTCCCCCAAGCCACACACTTGGAGGAGGCGACACACACACACACACACACACACACACACACACACACACACACAGAGTTAAATCTAAGTCTACTTTGGTCACCATGTTTTGTTGTTTTTACCTCTTCAATAGTTTTTTGGCTCTGTCTCCTCATCTCCATCCCTATTGCCACCACCTCGGTTCAGGTCTTCATCATTTCTCATCTGGATTACTGTCATAACCTCCCAACTGACTTTTTTGGCTCAGCATTGCAGTTTTCTCCCCCCACCCCACCCCCAGTCTTATCTGCATTCCCACTTATCCTTCACATTCCTCTGTCAAAACACACCATCTCTCTGATTTATGTATTTAAGGCTGATTTTAGTCTTTAGGGCGAAGTTCAAGCTCTTTGATGTCGTGTTCATAGCTCCTTAAGACTGGACCCTAGACCACCTCTTAAATACCATCACACAACTGCCTCTTCCTCCACACACTTGCCACCGTTCTCTCTCTCACCTCTGTGTCTTTGCACTGTCTCTGTGGTTTGGAAAGGTCTCCAAGTCCCCTTTACTTAAGTCAGTTCCCCTTTCAGGAAGCTTCATTGATTCATCTTTTCCACAACCTCTTCCCTGGTCTGGATTAGGCTTCTTGCTATCGTTCCCATATCCCCTTTGGTGTCTCCTATAGCATCTGGTACATTCTCTGTCATGGCATTACCACGGGTGTTATGATGGTCTGTGGACCAGGGTGATCGCTACGGGATTGTGGGTTCCTTGAGGGCAAGGACCAGTTCTAACTTGTATTTGGCACAGTGTCTGGCACACAGGTGATGAAGCCTGTGCTATTAGTGAGTGAGGTGGCTTACAGGATGGTTTCCTCTGCAGTGATTCCTCTGTGTTTAACCCTATTACTGATTGTATTTCCAACTGAAGCTGAAGCCTTTCTCAGCTATCTTCTTTAAGTATTAAAAGTGGATTTGATTTGCTTCTAAGAATCTCCCCACCCTAGTGTCAGGGTCACATCACTGTCCCTTTAGGCTTCTCTACATGGGGTCACACTAGATAGTTTTACCTAAACAATTACCTAAAGGGAGAAAATGTTGAATCTCCTCTGTTTTCTTTCTTGTTTCTTTAATTGGACTTTTTGTTTTGTGTGATCTCTTTTGCTTTTGCTTTTCCCTATTTCTCTTCTTTATTCTTCAATGCATCTTTGATTGGATCATTTCTCTTTCCTTTCTCTCGTGCTGACACTAAAAGCAATCTATCACCTTTTGTTCTTTCCTGTCAGTCAATCTCCGGTCCATGACAGATTAATGTTGACAAGCTTTTGTGCTGAATATAAATAGTTTCTCTCTGTGTTTAAAAGGGAACACACAGCACACAAACAAGCTGGAGAAAGGACTATTTATCACATAAGAAGTTGGAAAAATTGGGATAAACATATTGATCTATTGCAATCTTTCGTTTGTGCTAAGACCAAGTAAGTAATTATTCTGACTACTTAATAACCTCTTCACAATTTGAGATTGCTTAACTTTCAGTGTAAACGAATTTTATTGTGATCTAAGACAATTTCCAAATGCTAGCATTCACTTATTGAAAAGGGAAAGGTCTATGGAATAATAACGTTCTGCCATCCTCCTTTTAATGAGAATGGTTATGATAACATTTTGAAATAAGTACATCAGAACAACCACATGATGGTACACTGAAATAGGAGAAATTGGATTATTATTTGGGCTTTTTAAATTAGCATAACCAAATTGTAGAATACTAATGGGACACACATGGAGGAAAATGTTATCCTGGTTGAGGAAGTTGGGCACTAAAATCTACAGAGCTGGGTTAGAATACTAACTCTGTAATTTATTAGGCACTTGGCCTTGGACAAAACCTCAGGTTCCTCATATGTCAATATGGCTAAGGATTAAAAGGAACAATGCATTATATAGCATAGTTCCTGGCATAAAATACTCAATATATCTAAGTACATAATTAAAATAATAATTGTCATTAGCTTCTCTCTCTCATCCTCCTGTTCCTTTTGTTATTGTCATCCAACTTAAATGCCCGCTCTCAAAATTCTCACTATTCTTACTCTTTCTAAACCAGTAACCAGTACTTTTAAACTGTGTTGTGACCCAATAGTGGGTTATGAAATCAATTTGGTGATCTATATTTTAAAGTGTGATACAATAGAAAATATTAGAGTGAGTTGCTTGTACTAACAATAAGAATTTTTTGTGAAATTTTTTAGTTATACATATGATCTGACTGACATTTTAAACAGGCTCTTCTGCCTGCTATATGGACTATGGACTCTTAAGTGGGCAGAGCTGGAAGAAGGAGCTTTTGCTGTCATTCGTATGAGTGATAGTGAGGAAGATGACTGGCATGGATGGAATAGCTGCTGGTGAAATGTAGCCAGATTACAGATAGAGTTCATCGTAGAGGCAACAGGTTTTGTTAACGAATGGATATAATTTAAGAGTTTTTTGCTGGACCAAACAACTGGAAGAATGGATTTGCCAGTTTCTGAGATGGGGAAGCCCGTAAGAGGGCTAGGTTTGTGGACTAGAACAGAGAAAGATAAAGTTTGAGTATATTAAATTTAAGATGCCTATTATTATGGACGTGAAGATGTTAAGTAGGTGGTTAGATATACAGTCAAAATTCAAAGGCCAGTTCTGGGCTGAAGACACACATTTGGGAGTCATTAGGATATATATTTGACTATTTGAAGTCATGCATCTGGGTGAGATCATCAAGGGTGTGAGTGAAGTTTAGAGAAGGAATGAGATCCAAGAATTGAACTTTGGTGGACCACGACATCTAGAACAAGAGAAAATAACTACAAGCAAGTAAAGAGACAGAGACACTGCAGCTAATGAGAGAGAGATTAACACCTAGGACAGAGCCAAGTGAAAAAAGTACAACTTGGAGTGAGTGGTCACCTGTGTCAAGGGCTGTCAGTGGCTCACCAGGTGGAGATGATGTATTTTGCCACTGATGGCAATTGATGATGCATACAAGCACCATCTTGGTAAGGTGGAAGCAAAAGTGTAAGATACGTATTTTGTGTGTGTCAGGTTTTATAATATGTAATTGTTATAATGCAATACATTTTTTGTTCTTACCATTTTATTTTAACATCATGTTTTTAAAAAGCATTCTAGGTCATATGTCTAGGTTGCTGCTTTTACTGGTGCATTCTACTGTGTTTTTAACTCCATTTCTCTAATGAGGGAGACCTATGCAGTTTCTAAGTCACTGCCATAATGAACTTGCCTGTCCCCTTTTAGTCCTGTGCTAGTATTTCTCTAGGATACATACCTAGGACTGTAATTACTGGGTCTTAGGGCATACATATTCTTGATTTTTCTGAAATACTGCCAGATTGATTTTTTTTTTTTAGTAGCTGAACTTGTTTATCTTCTCTTCAACAGCATATTGAAGTTCAATATCTTCATAACTTTTTTTTTAACACGTGGATCTAGCCTTTTTTTCTTGACTTTTTTTGGTCATTCTAATGGGAATTCTGTAGTTTCTCAATGTTTTAATTTGCATATTTCTGATTACTAATAGTTTAACAACATTTTCATATTGATATCGGCCATTTGGGCTGCTGCTTTTCCTCACTTGCCTACTCATATCTTCTTTGTGCAGTCTTGTGCTCTCTCCACTGAACCACATTTTTCCTTTTTAGAGTCTTCAGTATCCACTAATGACAGCTTTGTTGTTTTCTTGCCGGTTGCCCTGACACAAGTTGCCTCTCTTTATGATTCGAGTCTGTGTTAAGTTCTCTTCAGTTACCTTAAGCCTTCAAACCAATGTTCTAATATCCAGCTAGCACCGTAATCTTATATTTCCTTAACTTTCTTGGGCTTTATTGGCCAAGTCTCTAATTGAGCCAATATCAGGGGCAACTTTTGCAACTTCTCATTTTTAATCTTTCAAAATAAGAGTTTCTTTTTTCTTTTTTGTTCTTTTTTTTTTTTTTCGACAGAATCTAGCTCTGTCACCCAGGCTGGAGTGCAATGGCATGATCTCAGCTCACTACAACCTCTGCCTCCTGGGTTCAAGTGATTCTCCTGCCTCAGCTTCCCTAGTAGCTGGGATTACAGGTGCCTGCCACCATACCCAGCTAATTTTTGTATTTTTAGTAGAGATGACAAAGTTTCACTGTGTTGGCCAGGCTGGTCTTGAACTCCTGACCTTGTAATCCACACCCTTTGGCCTCCCAAAGTGCTGGGATTACAAGTGTGAGCTACCAGGCCTGGCCTAAGAGTTTCTTTTTGTTACTACAAATATTTTGCCATCCATCTCTCCCACTGCTTGACTCCCTGTTGAGCTTCCCAACTCATGAATCAACACTCCCCAATCCCCAGTTGACACCCAGTTGCAGACACAATTCTTTCCAGAAAGAAGGTAAGCAACCTGAGCCAAATGTTTTCCTCTCCAAGAAGCCATATATACCTACACTGAACTCACATGGCTCTAAGCAGATATTGTCCCACAGGTCACTCTTTGCTTCAGTTCAACTGTCCTATGAGGTTATCAATTGTTGGAGGGCAGCCATGTTAGCATAAACCAATATAACATGGGTGTAAAGAACTGGGATCTCAGGACCAGTAGTCTTGGTTCAAATTCTGACTTTGCCACTTAATAGCTTAGTTTAGAGATGTTACCTAACCTCTCTGTAACTTGGCTTATTACATCATCGCTGTAAAGAATTAAATGAGTTACTACATGTAACGGACTTAAAAGAATGTCCAGAAGATTGTAATTGGTCCATACATGTTGCCCATTACTGTAAATGCTGATATCCACTCTAATTCCATTCCAGTGACATGTTGGACATGTTAATAATGCATATTTTAAATGATTTGAATATGAAAGCAGTATATTACAGACAGTGGGTGAGATGAACACTGGAGGTAAAAATAGAAACAGAAAGATGAGAAAGCTTAAGAAATATAAGATTAGGCCAGGCGCGGTGGCTCATGCCTGTAATCCCAGCACTTTGGGAGGCCGAGGTGGGTAGATCATGAGGTCAAGAGATCAAGACCACCCTGGCCAACAAGGTGAAACCCCATTTCTACTAAATTACAAAAACAGCTGGTCATGGTGGTGCGTGCCAGTAGTCTCAGCTACTCAGGAGGCTGAGGCAGGAGAATTGCTTGAACCCAGGAGGCAGAGGTTGCAGTGAGCCACGATCACGCCACTGCACTCCAACCTGCTACCTGGTGACAGAGCTAGACTCTGTCTCAAAAAAAAAAAAAAAAAAAGGAAAAAGAAATATAAGATTAAAGTGTTAGTTGAATTTTAAATCATTGATTTGAAGGCTCAGGAAAAAAGCACAAAGGCGTAAATGCATCCACCTTCTATTATCTCTTTTCTACTTCAGCCATGGCCCATAAAAATGAGAACTTCACAGACAATAGGAGAAAATTTTTTATCTATCTCTTTACTTCCTCAGGCCTGCCGTCCAGGAGGAAGGCTCTCCTGATGGATGAAATTAAGAGGATTACTAAGTATGCCTGCTTGAGCCCAGTTTTTGCTCTTTCTTTTCACCCAGCTTTCCTCTATTCTCCTCCAACAGTAAGTGCACAGGGGCAGGCCTTGACCCTGTGCGGGGAGGTACACATGCCAGGGGTCATAGGAAAGCCTGTGTTTGCCCCAGATGCAAACTAAATTCTCTAATAGAAATTCACTAGCAGTGAGGCTGATGTTTTGATTCTTCTCTGATTTCTGTGTTTTATCTCTTAGTTTGTCCTTTGAGAAGTCCCAATAAAGGGAGGATGCCTAGCAAGATAAAGAAAGGAGATAGAGGAAATAAACATGGAGAGACAAATATAAAGGTAACTTGGCAGTGGTAAATGAAAGATGGAGACTTCTTTATCTGTTTCTTAGAGTAGAACATTCACAGAATTGCAGCGCTGGTGACTGATGAAGAAAAGAATAGATTCAGCAACAGGAGGTACTGAGAGAGAAATAGCTGCAAATAGGAACCACATGCCCTGATTTGGCTGGGACAGTCCAGGTGTATGACTACAGTCAGCATTTTGTTCAGTTTAGCATTTTCCTGGACAAAGGTATCCCAGTTTGGGCAATTAATTACATAGTCACCACAGGTGTGGTGGAAAGAATGAAGCTGTTGTTGGTGCATGATAATGGACAAAACTATAGATACACAGTTTCATGAGGAATGTGATTTTTAAGTGATGGGTGATAATATGCTTTTAGTTGAAATGCCATCAGAAAATTGGGTGTCATAAGTCTTTTTCGAGGAAACATTATCATTAATACAAAGATGGTCAAAGAGACTATTTCCATTTGTCTAGTTCAGTGGTTTTCAAAGTGTGGTCCCTTTAAGGGTATCCACGTTAATGCCACCTGTGAACTTGATAAAAATGAGGATTCTCAGGACCCATCCAAAACTACTGAATCAGAATCTTTGAGATTGGGGCTCAGCCATCTATTTTTTAATAAACTCTCCAGGTGAATTTGATGCACAGGAATGTTTAGGAGCCAGTGGTCTCTCTTATATGTGATAATTGTGAAGGCAGAAATATAATCTGTTGATCAATCATCACCTGTTAAGAATCTATACAAAGCCCTGTGTTGGGTGCTTTATTCTATGAAAGATAGAAAACAACACAAATATAATAAAAGAAGCATTCTCTACCCTTGAGAAGATCACAGTTGGGTTGAGAAAATTGCACCTACACCCATAAGAAGTTGTCTAATAATAGTAAACCATAAATAATTAGGCAAGGAAAAATGTCTATTGGAGTTCAGGAGAGAATTCCCAATGGGAGAGCACTGACAGGAGATACTCTGTGGAAGACATAGAGCTCAGAAATGAGAACAGATGGGAAATAGTAGGAACCAAGAGAGTCTAACTGGGGAAGTAAGATCAATTTTCAGCAAAGAATGAGTAGCAACTGAAGAGAGCAGTGTTCATGCCAGTAGGGTACTGCATTGGTCTTATTGAAAAAAGGTTCCAAGGTGAAATTGAGATTAGACAAAATTAAACAAGTTTCTTTTACTGCATATACTTCTCAGAGTATTTAAAATGCTAAAGAGCAGTGTGGTGCTCCAAGAAGAATTTTGGTGTTTGCCAGTAGACTTGTAGTCCTTGGAGCAGCAGATGCCAAAACTCCTCTGAAGTGGAAAGTTCTTGAATCATCACAGCTCATGGGGTTTACCAAGGCATCCAGCATGCTAGCCACCTCTTGCTTGTCCCATTCAACTGAATTATGTCATTGATGAACTAGATCAAAGTGATATTATGTGGGATGTCCAGAAAATCCAGATCCTTTTATACCTTATTGTAAGAGATGATAGGAGAAATAGTCTAGCCTGGAGGCACAACTATAAATGAATAGTATTGTTCATCTTCTGCGAACGGCAACTGTTTGTGATTTTCTTTTCTATTTGTAATAAAAAAGCACATTGCCAAAAGAGTATCAACATAGGACTTTCAAGGTGGTATGTGTAATAGTCAAACTCATAGAAGCAGAGAATACAGTAATGGGGCAATGACATTTAATGGGTATAAATTTCTTATTAGAATAAATGAATAAGTTCTAGAGATCTGCTGTAAAATGTAGTGCCTATAGTTAGCAATACAGTATTGTACACTTCAAAATTGTTAAGATGGCAGATCTCATGTTAAGTGTTCTTACCACAAAAAAGCAAAAAACAAAACAAAGGGATAAAGGACACTTGGGAGGTGTTGCATATTTCTATTACCTTGATTGTGGTGATGGTATCACAGATGTTTGCACATGTTCAAACTCATCAAATTGTGCGCATTAAATACCTGCAGTTCTTTGTATATCAATTATACCTTAATAAAGCTGTTTAAAAATCAACAAAGCCTTCCGAATCTGCTTTAGCAATGCCACATCCAGCATAGTAGCTGAGATAAAGGCTGTGACTTGGTGGAGTCTGTGGTAGTCTATAGTCATTGTTCAGGTTCCATCTGGTTTCTGCAAGAGCGAGTTCAGGGAGTGAAGTCAAGACATGATAGCAGCATCAATCCTGCCTCTTTAGGGGTTTAATAATGGCAATCATGTCTAACAGTCTCCCACCCCCAGGATAAAAAATATTTTTAATGTACTGAATTTCGGCTAGAGGTAGGAGAAAGTTTCAGTGGTTGCTACTTGGTCTTTTCCAAGACCAGAGATCTAATATAGTGGTGATTTCAGCTGCCAAGTATGTCAGTAACAATTATACAGTCAGGGACTGAAGAAATCACCATTAGGTAGGTCCACAGACCTAGTGTGCCCACCCTAAACTGTACCTGAGATAAGACTTTATTTTTCACTTGGCCGTCACAAGCCCCTACTTAAAACAGAGAGGCTATAATAATGCGTTGGGTTTCTGAGTATGAACTTCAATTCAGACCTTATGTTCAATTATCCTTGAGACGTATGGGCATGCCCTGTCCCCAGTGTACCATTATATGAATATGTGGCAGAAGGACCAGGGAAATGCCAAGTCCTTCCTCCCAGGGACCCAGCCAACTCTTCAGTTAGTTTCCAGATCTGAAAACTGGCTCAGGTCTGTGAACTGAGCCAAGGATGGTGACTTTCTATTGAGGTAATTCCCTTCAGCCATCCAGTCCTCCATTGTTACTTTTTGTGTTTGTTATAGTAATTTCAGCTTCCTGGCTTCTGGAGGAAAAGCCCCTCCTATGGCTTCTATTATATGGGGCCCTATTATCCTCATGGATATTAATGAGCCCATCTCTGTGACTCCTCTCCTAGACCAAGTCAGCAGAGGAGAGTTACCATGGAACAATTCCGTGATGCCAGTTTCCCTCTCACTAGTGTATTCCTGACAGTGGCTGGTGTGTCCATGAGGCTTCCCACTGAGCTCAGTTCTCTGAGGGATTGTCTAACTGCACATAACATAACCATCATAGCATTCCCACTTTGCTCAGCCTCTTTATTCCTTTCTCTTTCATTTGGCAAGGCAACTCAACTGCATTCAGCATTGGTCATTGCTTTCTGTAGGCCTCTAAGAGCTGCACACTAAACTCAGTATCCCCTGTCCCTGGTGTCCTTGCTGCGATAGTAAATTATTTGTACCCAAGTCAATGAAATCTTGCTTATCCAGCCTTAAATTATTATCCTCTCAATTAAGTTACCTCAAAATTCAATTACCCAGAGGTAATTCCCAGGCTCCTGCCAGTACAGGCTAGCTAATTCTTTCAGCTTTTTAGTTTATCATCTCTTTCCTCACTTATTGGACTCACCGTATTCCGAGCAGAGTTATGCTGGGACGTTGCCGGTTATCTGCCTGCCAGTAGAGGAGGGATGGGGCAGCTCCTGAAGTGGGTATGACTGCATTGTTGGTGGGGAGGTCTCTGCTGCATTTTTAAGCATGAGGGAAATGCTAACTCTTTCCAGGGAAGAGTGTATTACATCAGCAACTTTCGGGGTTCAGGGGGTCTGCAGAGCTCATGTCCTCAAAGACATCCATCCAAATGTCTTTATGTTTCAGGGTTCCAGATTTTCCCATTTGGGACTTGGACTAAACATAGATTTGCCTTGGCTGAGCATTAAAACATTTCTGGAGCTCTGCAACTCTCTAACAGTTAAGTCTCCAGCCTGCTGCTCATCTGTTTGTGCTGTTCACTGCAGGAGGTACTAGTCTCTTGGCAAGCTACCAGTAAGGCTCCCTTGCTCTCATCTTTTAGTCTTAAATTGCTTGTCATGGTTTTCAATTTCTCATTATCCTTCTGCGGGGCATCAATCCAACTTAGCAATAACCAGACAATACCTTATTCTCCAGAGATTCTTCCCATGATCTCTATCAAATGCCTTTGTGCTCACACTAGGCATATTCCCCATACATTTTTCCTAGATCACCATTAATAGTCTTTAGTCATTGGGTCACTGCCTCCTTCCAGGAACTCTGCAGTGGCCATATACCATGCAGGAACAGGTATATATTCTTTGTCTTCTTGGCAGTAAGTGAGCCAGCACCCAAACTCTATTTTCCCATCTGTGTTCTAATATTACTCCTGGACCCCCCCGTGATAGTTCAGCTGCTCCAAGAAGTACATGCCAAGATGGGATAAATTTGCAAAATAATTCTGAGGGGGCAGGTGGGGGATGGCAAAAGCCTATGAAGGATAAGGGGGAGGGGGCATAAGGGAGAGAGAGCCTTCAGTCCACATAGCAAATCTGAAATCTGTAAAGGAGAGAGAAAGAGGAGAATTGGGTAGAAAAAAGAATCAGATTGCTAAGCAGTTCAAAGAAACTTTTGATCAGGTCCATGTGGAGTCTTGAGTAAAAATTGTCCATTAGAAGAATCCTGTGTCTTGTATTAGTTCTTTTGCTCTGCTCATTTCTTGGCTGTGAGAAACTCATGGGTAAACATGAGACTCCCCATGTCTCAGTGCAAACATGGTGGTGAATCTGTGCCCCTACCAGAGATCTGAGTGGTGCATTTCATAGCTGTGAAGGGTCTTACATTTTCAAACTTCTTTGATCATGGACTTCCCTGTAAAACATCTTCAAGGGATGTTCGGTGAAACATACTTTTTAAAACTCTGGGCTTTATATTTGTGTTAAAATTTGAGTTGCTGAGATAAATTAACTTAGGAGTGTATGTGATACCTCTTTCAATGTCCCTCGTTTTTATTGCTTTTCTTCGATCAAGAGAATGCTCTCTATTTTTACTGTTTTAAAACAAATGTCTATATAATAGATTACTGTGTACCAGAACATTTTCAAGGATTCTGTCTGTCAGCTCAGGCTGCTGTAACAACATGTTAAACTTGGTGGGTTAAACGACAAGTATTTTATCCCTTATAGTGGAGTCTGCTAAGTCCAAGATCAAAGTGCCTGCCAATTTGGTGTCTGGTGAGGACTCTCTTCTGGGATTGTAGATGGCCGTCTTGCTAAAGCCATAGTCTCCAATGTGATGTAATCATGGAGATAGACTACACGCTTCCCTAGAAAGAGTTAGCACTTCTCTCATGCTTAAAAGTGCAGCAGAGACCTCCCCACTGACAGTGCAGTCACATCCACTTCAGGAGCTGCCCCAAACCTCCTCTACTGGCAGTCAGGCCGATAACAGGCAATGTCTCAGCATAACTCTGCTAGGAACATGATAAGTCTGATAAGCAAGGAAAGAGATGATAAACTAAAAAGCTTAAAGAATTAGCTAGCCTGTGTTGCACAGCAGAGACAGATTTCATCTCTCTCATGACTCTTATAGGGCCCCTAATTCCATTCAGGAGGGTTCCACATTGATGACCTAATTACTTCCCAAAGTCTATACCTCCAGATACCATCACATTGGGGATTATGGCCTTAGCATAAGAATTTTGACAGAAACATTCAGTCCATATCAATTTCTCTGTATGTTAACTTGTAACAGTACATTTGAGACATGCACTCTTATTATCTCCACTTTACAAATGAAGAGGCTAAGTCTTCAAGAAGTTACATGACTGCCTAAAAAACACATAGTTAGTAAGTGGTTGTGCCACTTGTAAGTTGTGTAACTTGTAAGTTGAACTCACATGTCTGGCTCCAGAGT
The DNA here is from genome assembly GCF_048565385.1 of Saimiri boliviensis. NCBI lineage: Eukaryota > Metazoa > Chordata > Mammalia > Primates > Cebidae > Saimiri > Saimiri boliviensis. The sequence continues at coordinate 23,728,353 of NC_133452.1, read as the reverse complement.
CAGTGCTCTCAACCACTGTTTAATGCTGCCATGTGACATTTCTATGTTGTCTATGGCTCTGCAGAAGAGTCTGTGGAAGCTAATGCTGAATGTGACTTAGCAGGTTATTGTTAATGAGGGACCTGAGTGGCTGGTGCAATGTAATCTGGATGACTCAGATAAGCAGGACTCTGATAGCCAGAGAGTGCATCCCCCAATGAACGTGTGTAGAAATATACACTCCATGAGTACATATTATTTGCACCATGGATAAATACATATATAAACCCTCATGCAAATGCTCCATATTCATCAGTGTATCATGTAGCTGTGCTATGCCTTATAATATGTTCATTTTAAGTATACACAGTTAGAACATTTTTTAGTATTCTAAGTGTATTAGTAGCTGATTAGTATGGGATCTGTCAGGTTTGAAGCCATACAGACCTTTACTCTAATTAGTAGTGGGATCTTCAGCAGGTACATTTACATCTTTGACCCTTAGTTGTCTCATCAATAAAAGCATCTGTCATCATACCTGTCTCACAAGGTTGCTCTGAAGATCACATGTGAGAATTGACACTGCCTAATACAGCCTCATTACTCAGGAGAACAGTGGACATTGTGTTAAATTGAATTAAATATCATTTACAACTCTTAACACAATGGAGGCTTCTAATGATTATTAATAAAATGAGCATGGATTATGTAACCTGAGCTGGTTTCAAAATATGTACCCCGAAGTTTCTACTGTAAAGTCCAGGCTTCTTGTTTTTCCCTAGGTTGAATCATCAGGCGTTCTGAATTATCTTCTTAGCACTCCCACTGGTTAGCTTTGTGATTCTAGAGAAGCAACTTTCCACTATTGTTTCTGAGTTGAGATTCTCAGACTCAGCACCATGGAGAAGTGCTAGGTTGGCTGCAAGAAATTCAGCAGAAAAGTTTTACGGGGGGATGGAGGCAGCAAACCACCATGGTATGTACATGCCTTTGCAACAGTCCTGCAAGATCTGCACACGTACCCCAGAACTTAAAGAACAACAACAACAACAAAAAAAACGAGTTTAAGAGTTTAAGGCTATACCTCAGTGATTCTGTCTGATAGCATTTTATTCATTAGGCTAATACTAGCTACTGTAAGAAATGAATCCCTGAATTTTAGTGGTTTGATACGGAGAAGTCTATTCCCTAGTCATGTTAACAGTCTGGTGAAGGGGTTACTGCTATTTGTGCTGCTATTCCCTCTGTGGGGGTTTAATCTTCTTTCATTTTGTTGCTCTGTCCTTCACCAGGGCATTGGAATCCTCTGCCTCCAGCTAGCAGACAGAGAAAAGTGAATGTAGGATTGCATGCAGAGTGATGCACATCTGTTTCTTTTAGGTTCATTGACTAGAACTTAACCTAATGGTGCACCTAGTCTCCATTAGGTTGTGGGAAATAGGGATGTGGGAAATGTAGCCTCTGATTACATAGTCCTATTTCAGGGACAGCTTTATGCTGAAAGGAGGAGAACTCATTTCTTCTGTGAACCACTGTCTTCCTCTACCATGACCAGGCTTGTGACTCAGTGAATTTGACGGCCCCTAAGATTATCAGACTGTATGGCTAAAGCACAGTATATATAGAGGAATCTTAACCATTATTTAATGAAGGCTATAAAACTTTTTGAAACTCTGAAACCTGAATTTGTATCCTAAATTTGAATTCCACACCAAAGAGATAACCAGAAAATAATCTGAAAAACTTTATCTCTCATGTAAATTCCCACAATTTTGCATGTTGGAGCATTAATTACTGTCGCCCGTTGTTAATTCCCTTATCTTTTGAATGTGTGTGTAGTGAAAATCTTTCCAACTAAAAAGAAGTATTTTCTTCAATCACTATTTATATCAACATTTTATAAGAATAAATTCCCTTGTTCTTCAATACATGTAGATTGCGTTATTTTTGAATATAATGTTCTTATTGGGTGTTAATTGCATGCACCTACAGCTTTCAAAGAAGTGATAACTAGATATTGTCAAACTGATAACAACCAGTCTTCTCTCTAGCTTTATGCATGTGTTAATTTATAAGGTGAATTAGCAGGAACTTCACAAGCCCTTTATTTTTGCTCTACTTGGTGATGCCAGTGATGAAAGAAAAAGTGCAGATAAATTGCTTCTGTTTAAAGTTTTGTAATTCGACAATATGCTGGAGTGCTCTAGCACAGAGGTTTCTATTGCTGAGAGCATTTACCAACTTACCCTAATTTCCTGAGCTTTTAGGGTTAGCAAAGCAAGTACATATAAATACAGAAAAATCTATTTCTATTTTCCTGTAATGTTCTTAATTTACACCCTATAAGTTGGAAAAGACCCATGTAACTGCACTTAAAGTTATTTGCAGAGCACAGTCTATTGTTAACATTGTCGTGTAACTTCATAAGGACCAGTGAAATGTGTGCCGAAGGTGGAGCCAGGTATCATATTTAAGGATAGGTCCTATACTAGAATATGCCACGTTTTGGAACCAACCCAAATGCCCATCAATAATAGACGGGACAAGGAAAATGTGGCACATATACACCACGGAATACTATGCAGCCATAAAAAAGATGAGTTCGTGTTCTTTGTAGGGACATGGATGAATCTGGAAACCATCATTCTCAGCAACCTGACACAAGAACGAAAATCAAACACTGCATGTTCTCACTCTTAGGTGGGTGTTGAACAATGAGAACACATGGACACAGGGAGGGGAGCATCACACACTGGCGTCTGTTGGTGGGGGAGCAAGGGAGGGACAGCAGGAGTGGGGGAGTTGGGGAGGGATAACATGGGGAGAAATGCCAGATGTAGGTGATGGGGGGATGGAGGTAGCAAACCACATTGCCATGTATGTACCTATGCAACAATCCTGCATGTTCTGCACATGTACCCCAGAACCTAAAGTACAATTAAAAAAAAAAAAAAAAGACTATGCCATGTCCATGTTCAGAACTCCATTTTTAAAATATATTTCTTGAATTTTGGGGATAATTCAGAAGTAATTCATATTTAATTCAAATGTTTCTTATAAGATTTGCTAAATAAAATACTGCAAAAAAGGTTGGAAGAGAATATTGAACTTGAAAGCAATTTAGAAACCTTAGCTGTGTGCTTTTGGGCTGTTCAGATTCAGTAGCAAACACAGCAGGGGTGCTTTTGTGCCTGCAGAGTTCTGAAACAGGTCTAAGGGAACAGAGCCAAGGTGCAAGGCAGGGCCTTGTTTTCAGCCACTCTATGGCTGCCCTTGAAATCCATGTAATGCTTTAAGATATATCCTCATATTCTATGAGGACAGGGACTTTGTTTTCATAGGGTTCTTGCATTTGAATAGAGTTGGCCCCTTTACACAGTGTTATGTAATATTTAGTTAATGAATGTATATATAAAAATGCATGCATTAAAAATGCCCAGTGACTTCATTTATATTCTGCATTTAATCTATTTCTAATTAGTGAAGTTCTAAGTAATGTGAAAAGTAGCTTCAGGATACCTTGGGTTTAATTGAGGACATGTTTTAGAGTAAAGAATATTTATAATACTCAAAGATTTTGTTAGAAAATGACAAAGAAGATCATTGAATTGTGGTCCCTTTTTCTACAAAGCTAATTTCTTTCTTTATTGTGAACTACTGTTTAAAATTCTTTCATAGCATACAAAATTTATTTTAAAAGATAACGGTCATTTTATGGAAAAGTTTAAGGTTGTTCTGACTTTTATTTTCCCTCATTCCTTTTTGAGAACCCAGCATGTATGTTTCAGGTGAGGGAATATTTAGGAAGCAAATTCTTAATAGCTAGACGATCTGACAATGAATATTCAAAAGGATAAAGCAACCAAAATAACATGGTGAACATTCCAGGAGCCTGGTGAATTATTATGTGGAAAGTTTTTGAAACTTTATTTTTCATTAAGTTAGTCTGAACCTGAATTGTTATCAAACAGTGCAATATATTCTTCTCTTTAAGCAGTTAAGTGAAATCAGATTCAAAAAGCCAATAACTACACTTAGAATGGCACATTAAAACTTATTTTTCCCCCCTTTTAAGTAAGACTTAGCCCTTTGTCTACTTTCAGTCCTGTTCTGGGGCACACATGTTTTCTGAAGGCAAGTTGAGAGCACTTTGCATTGTAAGCAATCTGAGGTTCAGCCTTACCCTGCCCCTGCCCCTGCCCTGATTAATATTTGGCCATTTACCTCGTTCTTCTTTTCCCAAATGCTCCAAGAAAAAACTTGCCGGCATGTGCAGAGTCACAGGCAGGCTCTTCCAGGAAGGCATGGGCAGAGGTCCATTTGCAGGCAGCGTCATCATGTTATCTTGATCTATTTAGGTTTTGAGACCTTTAAACACAGGTGGAAGAAGGTTAAAGAAAGGAACAGGCTGATGTATGTCACAGTAGAAAAAGAGAAGTGGAGACATCTGCCAAGCATGGTCAGCATAGTTTTCTATATCCTAGGAGAGTTCATCAGGACTGTCTCTCTAGGACACGTATCATTTGGAAACTTTTCTACTTTTGAGTATAAGGCAGAAAGATGTGGTCAGGAGCAACAGACAGAGAAACAGGAAATAATGCCAATGCCATGTCGGAGAAGAGAGTGTGTACAGTGTACACTTGATAGGGAAGGCGATTTTATTCCTGTTTTCCCAGATCATTCCCACTTCTAGTTCCTTACTTTCTTGCTCGATGCTTCCATGAAGGGGAGGAGGAGTTCCTATCCCAGGCCTGAGATTTTAAGACTATCAGTTGCCAGGGTTATCATTCCTTAATAATTACAAAGTTATGGCTATTTATTATTATCTTCCTGGTTTTATGCAGCTGAGTGGGCAAGTGGTCTTAGGGTCTCAGGGAGCTTGGTTAAGAAGCACCCTCATTCTTATATTCTCTCTCTCTCTGTCTCTTTCTCCCTCTAAAATCTACTTGATCTTAAAAACTTGAAAGTTTGTTAGTTTCTTCAAATAGTTGTCTTTTTTTTTTTTCTTTTTAACTTTTATTTTGGGTTTGGTGGTACTGTGAAGGTTTGTTATATAGGTAAACATGTGTCATGGAGGTTTGTTGGACAGATTATTTCATCACCCAGGTATTAAGCCCAGTACCCAGTCTTTTGTGTATCTTTGGGTACCCAGTTATCTTTTCTGCTCCTCTCTCTTCTCTCACCCTCCCACCTCGAGTAGACTCCAGTGTCTGTTGTTTCTTTCTTTATGTTCATTAGTTCTTATCATTTAGCTCCCACTTATAAGTAAGAACATGTGGTTGGTTTTCTGTTCCTGCATTAGTTTGCTAAGAATAATAGCCTCCAGATCCGTCCATGATCTCATTCTTTTTAATGGCTGCATAGTAGTCCATGGTGTATATATACCACACTTCATCCACTCTGTCATTGACGGGCATTTAGGTTGATTTCATGTCTTTGCTATTGTACATAGTCCTGCAATGAACATTCACATGCATGTGTCTTTATGGTACAATGATTTATATTCCTGTGGTTATATACCCAGTAATGGGGGTGCTGGGTCAAATGGTAGTATTATTTAGGCACTTTAAGGAATCACCATCCTGCTTTCCACAATGGTTGAATTAATTTACACTCCCACCAATAGTGTATAAATGTTTGTAATAACCACTCATTGTGGTTTTGATTTGTGTTTCTCTAATGGTCAGTGGTACAGAGCTTTTCTTTCATATGCTTGTTCGCCACATGTATGTCTTCTTTTGAGAAATGTCTGTTCATGCCATTTGCCCACTTTTTAATGGGGTTGTTTATTTTTCTGTTGTAAATTTGATTAAGTTCCTTATAGATGCTGGATATTAGACCTTTGTCAGATGCATAGTTTGTAAATATTTTCTCCATCAGAGCTCTATTTTAGGTACCTGCAGAGTTATTGGTTAAGTAGTATATCAATTCCTATTTTCCTGCAGAGACAAGTAGTGGGCAAGAAAAGCTAGAAACACTCCCAGATATCTGGTCATAATACTATCACACACCATCCAAACCACATCTTTTAAAATAATCAGGCAACCAAAAGTATAGGAAGACAATTTGTTTTGATGAGGGGGGAAGAAGACATTTAGAGTCAAACAGGCATGTATTTGAATCCCTGCCTAAACTTAGTGACTAGTTATTTATTACATTTTAGGTTGTTGGTCTGAGCCTATTTTCTTATCCCTAAAATTGAGTTTATAATATTTTCCCTGAAGAGTTGTAAAAGTCACAGATAATCCACAGCTTTTGACATATAACAGACATTAATTTATAGGCATTTTAATCTAATCAGCTTCTGAGATGTTTTCCTTCTATCTCCTCTCCCAAAAGACCTCTTTCTCTCTTTCATACAGGCTGCCTGTCATCCTTCTGTGACTTCTCTTTTTGTCTTAAAGGTTGCTCTGATTCACTGTCATCAGATTTCATTTGTATAGACCTAGAGGCAGTCGAGGGTTGAATAAAATAGAAGTTCATGAGTCCTGGGGGTTACAGTGACATAGATGATATAGGCATATTACATAGGTTACTTCACTGTCAGGTGACTTCATGGTCCTTGTTGGTAACCCAAGAAGGCTAATGGCATGACATGCTTTCAAACTGATATTCCTTACTTATCTTTTCAACTTTTATTTAGAGTGAACAGGTAAAGTTTCTACTGAAAAAATATTGTATGCTTTTTAATATATACATTGTAGTTTGTTATATGTAATGAAGCAGTATAAAATTTTTTAGAATTATCTTTTATTTCACAATGTTAAGTCACTCATAAACAAATAACATTGGTTATTCCTACAAAGTGTTAAATTTGTTCCCCTTTCTACCTCTCTATCTGAAGCAGAGTAAAAATATCATCTAAATAAATCTAAAGTAAAAATATCATCTAAATAAATACTGAATCTTATTGCTGAACACTGCCAATCTTTCTTCAGTTCTACTCATGTCAGGGTCTTGATCATTTATTGTCATTAGGCATTTTGAAGTTGTTAGGAATTTTACCTTTAAATTTCACACACAGGTGGATATATACATGTATATGTATAAAATGCACACACATAAACAGACACACACACTTCCTAGAAGAAAGATAAATTACTGGCAGTATTTTGTCAATCATAATAATTCATTTTGTTTTGCAATTTTGAATAGTCTCCAGCTCTCAGTTTAATTTTTCCCCTTAAAATTTTATACATGCCAGTGATTACAAACAGGACAGTTTATTTCTTAAAAAACCCAAGATGACCTGACTAAATCAATGTAATTTTGAAAATCTGTAAAAATAATATTAAGGTGTCATCTATGAGTAAAAATCTTAATAATATATACTAATCTTAATATATTACTTTATAATTTCTTTATAGTTACTAAACAATATCATATTTATTACTCTATTCCTGGCAGCAAACCTATAAATCAGTTACTATTAATATTTTAGGTAAGAAATAGAGACCTAAGTCATTTCATTTATCTAAGAGTATGAAGCTAGAGGTTGGCATGAACAGTACTCAAATCTAAATCCTTTAAATCCAAATCCTGTGCTCTTTCTTGTGACCATGTTGCAGGTAACAGATATTTTTATTTTTAGAAAATTGAGCAAATGCTCCAAATCTTAGGTTAAGAGTCAGAGAGGCAAGAATAGAAAATTGTCCACCTGGGATGATTTGTCCTAGAGAGTGCAATTAACTTGGTCCCAAAGTGCTTTAAAGATCTGGGACATTTTTGTTTAAGTAGGTGAAGGTTGGTAAAATTTGCCAACTTTTTCCATTCTGACTTCATTCACTTCTTTGTACTTTAAATCTGATTTCATAGAACCAAGAAGTAATGAACCATTGAATAAAAGGCTGACAGTTCATGGCTCCAGGCACATGAGATACCTTTTATTCTACTATATAGGTTTTCAGAAAAAAATATGTATAGATTTGAAAGATTCATGGAAAATGATTTGGAGGCAAGTTATATAAAACAGAATGATGGTTAGGGATGGAAGGGTATATTTCATTCATGGAAAGGAGATGTCTAAGGCATTATCATTGAGGTGTGTTATCGATTAATTAGGATTTTGTACATTTACATTACAAATCAAATTGGTATTATTATTTTGGATTCAGTGATTCAATGAACCTTAGTGTTACTGATGAGTGGTAGATACTTTACGCTCAAAACACTTTTAGATTGTTAGGCAGTGGTGGGAAAGAGTATAAAGAAAGTGGAGGTTGATTCCAATTTTTGACAACTATGAATAAAACTACTGTAAACATCTGTGTACAGGTATTTGTGTATACATTAGTTTTTCACTCATTTGGGGAAATACTCAGAAGGAAACAATCATAATGAATGTGGGGGACTGGCATCTCATGGTCTGGATGTGATGATCTGGTGTGTTCCAGGTCTTTGATAATTTTTGAGAGACCTGAGGATCCTTTCATAAGGAAATAACTCAGATAAAACAAATGTAAATTTCAAGCTTTAAGAGCAGAATGGTCAATTTTTATGTTTATCCAAATAACTACGTATGAAACTATTGGGTTGATTTCACTTTAATGATAGATACATGAGAATATGTATTTATCGGAACCCATAGCCTGTGTAAGAGTGAACTCTAATATAACTATGAACCTCAGTTAACAGTAAGCATCAGTATTGGTTAATTAATTGTAACAAGTGTAGCAACTAATGCAGAATGTTAATAATAGGAGAAACTGAACAGAGGGCTGTTTTAGGGAAGGAGGTATGTGGGAACTCCCTAAACTTTCTCTGAAATTTTTCTGTTCACTTAAAATTGCTTTAATAATGGTCTTGTTACATGGGAGGATATGGATTTACTTTTGCTTTTCATTCCATTCTTGTCTGAGTTTCAGTATATTCTCTATGTTCATGTATTTATTTTACATTAAAATTGTAGATATGTTAACACTCAAAAAAAAAAAAAAAAAAAAAAAAAAAAAAAAAAGAAAGTGGAGGTTGAAATAAGCTTTCCAGGTTTAAGGGTCTTGGTGTTCTTAAAAAATGTAGTAGTACCACAATAAAATTTTTAATAGAAAGGAATCTCAAGGAGTAATGCATTTCTGCCTTGCACGTGTTATTTTATACAAAGAACAACTATGCTATATTTCCTGGAGGTAATGTTATTTTTGAATGGAAGATTGGGATAGAAATGTAAGAGATGAAATTTTCAGATGTAATAGGGTAGGGGCCTCTTGGCTTTTATACTCTCAGAATTTTTCAGTGACTCAGCAGATTGAATTGCAGTGTCAAAATGAAGGAGCTGAGAAGCATGGCCTCGAGGGGAAAAGAAAGAAAACTAAGTCATAGAAGCTTCGTAATTTGTCCAAAATTTTACAGCTTCTAAATCTATGTTCTTGAATTGTGTATCCTCAAAGTTCTATGAAATCTATGAAATCAGGATAATAATAACACTAATCCATAATGTTACTGTAGTATTAAACTAGAAAATAAGTAGTAAGGACTTAACAAAGTATGAAGCAGACACTCTGCAAGATGCTGTAAAGTTACAATGAAACTAATTATACTTATTCTACATCCTATGCTTTCTTTACCATACCACAGTGTAGTAACACAAGACAATTTAGTACTGCGACCAGAGGCAGAAAAGCTGCTGCTCCTTTGTTCTTATAATGTCAGGGAGTGCCAGCTTATGGGTAGGTGTTGCAGAAACAGGAATTGGAGTTTGAGGTAGGTGGAAGAGGGAAGAAATAGTGAGAACAAGACCCAGGAGCCTGCCCATGGCACTGTTGTGAAAGTTAGCGTCTTTTTAGCATCCTGAGGCCACCTCCTACCACAATGGTAGGAAAAGTATTTGAAAAACAGCTCATTCATTTACCAATTCTTTATTCTGAATGGATAGTTCTCTGAAATAAAGGAGACTAATTTCACTGCAGTTCCACAAATGCAGGGTTTGCTTGCATGGCATTAAGAATTGTGCTTCCTGCTCCAGTGGCACATAGGCAGGCTCGTGTATGCTAAAGAATGGAGATTCATAGCAGGAATAGGGAGAAACCTTTAAACCTCACAGTAAGTTAAGCCTATGGGTCAAATAGACTGCCTGTTCCGCACACCACCCTCTTATGTAAACCTTTCAGAAAGAACTTCTTAATATAAAGTAATCATGACCTACTCAAACCAATCACCCTCCTGCTTTCAGGTCCATTGAATCATTCAACTTCCACAGTATAACTTTCTATTTGAGTTATACAGAGAAGGGAAAAAAATTGGCTTAACTTGGTATAGTATTTTCCAAAATTCAGGCATCCCTAGGGTTCTTAGAAAGTAATGAGCGTTGAGTTTGTCTTTGGTCCAGAGAGTTTTTATTCCCTCTCTTGGAAGAAGTTGACAGTTCTAGCACTTGGTCATTTGTACTAACTGAACTGTGTGTCTCCAGTGAAACTTGAAGAGCCAATCCAGTTTCTAATGATAGAGAAGGAAATCAAAGAAAATATGTTCTCTTAACCACCGTTATAGCAGATAGTTCATATTTTAAGATAAAAATGAAATTTTTCTTGGGTCTCTTAAATGGAGGAAGTTTGATATTTAATCAGGTTAAAACTTTCATCAAATAAGACCATTCTGATTATCAGGAGACTTTTTGTTATATGACCTCTTAATAAAATATGTTCTAGCCACCAACACATTTCTTGGCAACTAAACTGAACCCACTAGGGGTTGGTGGCTAGAACATATTTTATTAAGATCTTATTTGAAAAATCATCTGTAAATTTTCATCAAACATCTCCAATTATGTCTTCCAAAAATCACGACTATACTTAAATTTCTATGAGCGAATTGCTCAGAGAATAAACAACAATAAGCAATGAACAATAGTATTTGTTCCTAATCTTTTTTCTAAGTGTTAATTCTACAGTTTTTTTTTTCAATTTTATTTATACATTCCACTGACTGGTTTGGCTCTCAGGAACTGGGCTAACCCAGAGGACAACATGTGAATCAGTCAGGGCTCAACCAGAGAAACAGAACCATTAGGAAATGTACATATTAAGAGATTCATTGCAGTGAACTGACTGACACAGTTGTCAGTGCTGTCTAGGCAAATCCAAAATCCACAGGACAGACCATCAAGAAGGGCAGGCTGGAACTCTTGGGAACTAGCAGAAGTTGCTGTCCACAAGGGAACTTTGTTCTTCATCAAGGAAGTCTCAACTCTGTTTTAATACTTGTTAATGATGGAATCAGGACCACTCAATTATATAGGATAATTTCCTTACTAGAAGTTAATTTATTAAGGATTTTAAAAATATTAACAAAATACTTTCACAGCAACATATAGATTGGTGTTTGATTAAATAACTGGGACTGTAGCCTAGCTAAGTTGACACATCTAAAGACCATCATAACATGTCAGCATGTAACTGATCCATGCAAATAGCAAAGAATTAACACTAGTTGACTAATTTATTCAAACAGGGCTTTGAATAAATTCACACTATCTGTGAATTTCCAAAAAGGTTATCGTTTTGAAGATGTTTCAGCATTGCCTTCTACTTCTTAGTATAACCTCAAATAAATAAATCAGTAGGTGACCTGGATTGGTGTTTCATCTGGAGACAATCCCTGAATTATCTAAACTAGCTATTAATGTTCCAGACCTATAAATATCAGCACATAGCTGTTATTTGGGGGACATGGGATTATCTTCACCTTTTCTTTCTCTAACTTCTTTTTAGTCTTATTAGGGGAAACCATTCTTTCATTGAGTTGATTATTTGCTGCTATGGTAAAAAGGTAATAGGATTTTTTAAAATGCATAACACAATGTTGAATACATGATGGTTAAGTTCTCAGGCTAGCCCCTCCAAACTTAGTTCAAAGATCAAAAACTGTACTATTTAGCTATATACCCCCCATTTGGAGAGTTCTTCCCTAAGGCAACTATACCCCAAATTTACAGCTAGTTTATGAAGTATATATACACCCAACTGATATCGCTTCATCGTGTACTCATTTATTAAATTGTTCTATTTTTGGTGTAAGAATTATTTCTAATTATTTCTCATAAGGTAATATTTATTGAGTTTCTACTACTTGCTAGACTTGGTACCAGATGCTGTGGTATAAAAACACAAAGGGGAAGGAAACAGCCTTACAGAGCTTAGTTGTGCATTCAATTCAGGGTAATTGTTATAATAAGGGAAGTAGAAAATTCTATAGGAGAATATTTCAGGGGCACCAGGAGGTTTCTTATGATTTTTTTCAGAGGAATTAATAGCTAAACTGAGATTCACTTGGTTTAGGGCAGCAGTGAAAAGAAAGGGCAGAAAGAGAGGAAGCACATGCCTGAAAGACAAGAAGTGAGAGAGCATGATGGATTATGAGAGAAGTTTTATCAGGTTGAAGCACAGAATTCAAAATGAGAGTGCTGAGGTGTCCAGAGATGAGACTGGGTGGGGAGTAGTAAGTAAAGGCTAGATATTAGAAGAAATTAATATTGATCTTTACCTATGGAAAATCAAAAGACATCAGAGAGCTGGAAGTAAAAAGGCAAGAAGAGGCAGATTTGGATTTCAGAAAAATTTCTCTGCCTGTAATATAGACAACAGATTGATGCAAGGTATCCGTGTGGATGTTTTTAGTTTATACATCATTGTATATATTCCTACTGACTAGTTAAGTGCTTGGAATACAAGAGACATTGATTTATTAATGTATTCTTTCATTTCATTCCACATATATTAGTTGTTTAACTGCTGCATTAGGGTTCTCCAAAAAAAGAACCAGTAGGAGATAGATAGTTAGATAGATGATTAACAGATAGATAGATGATAGATAGATAGATAGATAGATAGATAGATAGATAGATGGGAGGGGATTTATTGGAGGAATTAGTTCATATGACTAGGGAGGCCGAGAAGTCTCATGACAGGCTGTCTGCAAGCTAGAGACCCTGCGATGCTAGCAGCATGGCTCAGTACAGGTATTCAGGCCTCAGAACCAGGGATGCTGATGGAATAATTCTTAGTATGAGACTGAAAACCTAAGAACATGAGGGGGCATTGGTGTAAGTCCAAAGCTGGAGGCCCTGGAGTTTCAATGTCCAAGACAGTAAAAGTAGAATGTCTCCTAACTCCCAGAGAAAAAGGGACAGTTCATTTCACCATTTTTTTTTTTTTTTCTATTTTTGCTCTATTCTGGGTCTCAGCTAATTGAATGGTACCTGGCCACTTTGAGGGTAGATGTTCCCCTAGGCAGTCCTCTCAGACTCTGAAGCTGATCTCTTCTGGAAATACTCTCATTCTAGATATTCCTTAAGCCCATCAAATTGACACCTCAGGTCAACCATCACAACTGCTATATATAATACACCTTGCTATATGCAAAGAAGATATTAAGTACTAAATTAGACTAGCATGGTCTAAGCCATAATGGGCCATGGGAGAGGGAGATAAACAATAAATTAATTAACAGTATCATTATATATTGTGCTAAACTCCATGAAAGAAAATGAAGGATTGTTCCGATGGAGAATAGCATGTGCAACTTTAGGTAAGGTTGTTAGAGGTTAAGGAGGTGGTAGCCTTAAGATATAAATTGGAAATTGTGTGTTTTAGAATAAACTATAAAAAGTAAGATCAGGTGGGAGCTATTACAAAGACCCAGAGAAGATATGACAAGTGTCAATACAATAGTTCAGACCTCAGAGAACTCATGGTTAAATAGGGGGTGGAGGCAGACTAGGGGAATATATTTGCAGTATGGTGTGAAGAATAATAGAGTTACATCCAAAATTCTACAAGAGAATAAAGGAAGAAATACTTCTTTTGGATACATATATATATAGAGAGGAAGTCTTTACAGAGAGGGTAGAATTAGATCTGCTTTTGAAAAATAGGGAGGACTTTAGCAGAGAGGGAAGTACACGAGGTTCAGAGAGGAATGGCCAGTCTAAGGGCTGAGCTTGATTAAAGGGATGAGAGATGCAACAAAAATGCATGGTATTCATAGGAACAGTGACAGGACTGGATAGGCTTTAACACAGAGTTTGTAGGAGACAGAGGGCCTGTGATCTACCTTGCTATGCAAGGATATTCTTACTCTGCTAACCCAGAAATGCGCCTTATAAAAAGGTTGGACGAAAATAGACCCCTTTTATGATAGTGCCCCATTTGATTTTTCTGTGGACTGACTGTGATGCTCAAAGTTTGTCATTCCTTCTGAAAAGTGACTGTTCATATCCTTTGCCCACTTTTGAATGGGTTTGTTTGTTTTTTTTTTCGTATAAATCTGTTTTAGTTCTTTGTAAATTCTGGATATTAGCTCTTTGTCAGTTAGGTAGATTGCAAAAATTTTTTCCCACTCTGTTGGTTGCCAGTTCACTCTAATGATTGTCTCTTTTGCTGTGCAGAAGCTCTGGAGTTTAATTAGATCCCATTTGTCTATTTTGGCTTTTGTTGCCAATGCTTTTGGTGTTTTAGTCATGAAGCCCTTGCCTATGCCTATGTTCTGAATGTTTTTGCTAGGTTTTCTTCTATGGTTTCTATGGTATTAGGTCTTATGTTTAAATCTTTAATCCGTCTGGAGTTAATTTTAGTGTAAGGTATTAGGAAGGGGTCCAGTTTCTGCCTTTTGCACATGGGTAGTCAGTTTTTCCAACACCATTCATTAAACAGGGGATCCTTTCCCCATTCCTTGTTTTTGTGAGTTTTGTCAAATATCAGATGGTTGTAGATATGTGGCATTGCATCTAAGGCCTCTGTTCTGTTCCATTGGTCTATATCTCTGTTTTGGTCCCAGTACCGTGCTGTTTTGATTACTATAGCCTTGTAGTATAGTTTGAAGTCAGGTAGTGTGATGCCTCTGGCTTTGTTCTTTTTGCTTAGGATTGTCTTGGCTATGTGGGCTCTCTTTTGGTTCCATATGAAATTTAAGGTGTTTTTTTTTCCAGTTCTGTGAAGAGGATCATAGGTAAGTTGATGGGGATAGCATTGAATCTGTAAATTACTTGGGCAAAAAATGCTCATCATCACTGGTCATTAGAGAAATGCAAATTAAAACCACATTGAGATATCATCTTATGCCAGTTAGAATGGTGATCATTAGAAAATCTGGAGACAACAGATACTGGAGAGAATGTAGATAAATAGGAACACTTTTACACTGTTGGTGGGAGTGTAAATTAGTTCAACCATTGTGGAAGACAGTGTGGTGATTCCTCAAGGACCTAAAAATAGAAATTCCACTTGACCCAGCAATACCATTACTGGGTATATAGCCAAAGGATTATAAATCTTTCTGTTATAAAGACACATGCACACGTTTGTTCATTGTGGCACTGTTTACAATAGCAAAGACCTGGAACCAACCCAAATGCCCATGATGATAGACTGGACAAGGAAAATGTGGCACATATACACCATGGAATACTATGCAGCCATAAAAAATGATGCATTTGTGTCTTTTGTAGGGACATGGATGAATCTGGAAACCATCATTCTCAGCAAACTGACACAAGAACAGAAAATTAAACACCACATGTTCTCACTCACAGGCAGGTGTTGACCAATGAAAACACATGGACACAGGGAGGGGAGCATCACACACTGGGGTCTGTTGAGGGGAAATAGGGAAGGGACACTGGTGGGTGGGGAGGTTGGGGAGGGATAACATGGGGAGAAATGCCAGATATAGGTGACAGGGGGATGGAGGCAGCAAACCACCTTGCCATGTATGTACCTATGCAACAATCCTGTATGTTCTGCACATTTACCCCAGAACCTAAAGTGCAATAAAATATATATATTAAAAAAAAAAAACCCAGCACTTTGGGAGGCTGAGGTGGGTGGATCATGAGGTCAAGTGATTGAGACCATCCTGGCCAACATGATGAAACCCTGTCTCTACTAAAAAATACAAAAATTAGCTGGGCGTGGTGGCATGCACCTGTAGTCCCAGCTACTCAGGAGGCTGAGGCAGGAGAATTGCTTGAACCCAGGAGGTGGATATTGCAGTGAGCTGAGGTTGTGCCACTGCATTCCAGCCTGGAGCCTGGCGACAGAGCAAGACTCTGTCTCAAAAAAAAAAAAAAAAAAAAAAAAAAAAAAAGGTTTGTCATTCCATAATTGTCATTCCATATTGTTTTTGTAAAATTCACTGAAACCACCATTTTAGCCTTTCAGTAGTTGTCTTTTTTGTAGGGTAACTATCATGTTACTAAACATGTCCATTAATCATTCCAATTTTGTTTTAAGAGTGTAAAAGGATCTCAACATTTTTAATTTGGTCTCTTCCTTAATGATAGCTAGCATATCTTAGGATAATCAAGCATGTATTTATTTTTCCATCTATGTCAGTATTTCTCTTTTTTCTGTTTTTTCTCTCTGTCCCTTGTCTCTTCTCAAACACTTTCTGTTTCTTTCTGAATTGCTTTCCCCCTAATACACAAATCTATAACTGCCTCCCCCAAAATTTGTCCTAGCAGGAAGAAACAAATAGATGTGAATAATGCTCTGAAGATATCCTAATTTTTGTGCCCTTACTCTAAGGTCTTATTAGAATAGTGTTTCTTTAGGCAGTGGCCTTTTAAAAATATTTTAAATAATATTGCTGTGTTTTAAAAATGTGTTTTCTCTTTTAAAAAAATTTATAAACACACCACAAAGTCTCTTGCTTTATGATGTGCTTATTTCACAGTACCTGCCTGTATCAGAACATCTTATATATCCCATAAAATATATACCTAGTATGTACCCACAAACATTTTTTAAAATACTGTATATTATAGAAAAGTTGTTCTAAAACTGTTCTGTAAATCTGACTCTATATATGTATTAGATTATATATGTATGTATATTTATGTATCAGGCTCTAGTAGGTATTAGATTTGTCTAGTTGAGAAATGTGCTAATACTGTTGTACCTTAATTTTGTTTTCTTTTTGGGTAAATATTATCAACTCTAGAGACTGAAAATTAGGAATATCCCAAACATCATTAAGAATTTTAATGCTTTCTTTCATTTAAAAATCGATTTTCAATAAGCTCACATTCCAGTTTATAAACCTGGAATAGATAATTAGTGGTAGAGAAACATAGCAGACTTCTGTTGGAGAACAGCATAAAACATTGCTGTTTCAAAAATGCCACTTAAAATCATCTGACCTACACTGTCATCTTCTTTTGAATTGTCTTTGTTGCCATGTTAACAGCTTGATCTGAAGTCCAGTCTTCTTTGGCCTCCTGTGGAAAAATATTCTTCAGCTGACTGGTTCTTAGAAAAGTTTATTAAAGTTGGCTACACAATTTAACACTGCAGCAGAAACTGGGGCTAATGGAAACTGTGGCTTGAAGGTGCAGCATTTAGCATGGAAGAATCCTGTTAGTCTAAAGTACAAAACATTCACAGCAGAGTCACTATGTACTCTCATAAGCCACCTCACACGCTGAAGTCAAGTTATCACTCTATAAATCGTTGAGAACATTTCATTGGCAGTGAAATCTTTTAAGAAAAGTTTTCTGACTAAGCACCATGTGCTGGAGGCCACCTGTTTTCTGAGCACCATGGTACCCAGTCAAGGAGCCTAACTTGGTTTGGTTTCTAAGGCATCTTTTCAGATCCCATAGTATTGAAAAGCTAGAGGCTATTTGGTGCAGGTGAAGTCAAAATATTATGAACAATGATTATTTATTAATAGTCTATTCTTGTATGTCAGCTATTGTGTCTGGCACTGGTTATAAAAAAGTGAATAAGACTGGAGGAGCCTTGTGGGGTCTATACTTAATTTGAGAAGACAAGCATATATAATTACTTAGTTATATTGATTCTCAGAGTTAAAGAGTGCAAATGAGTCATAGGCCAATGAGGTAGGAGAAGAGAAATCAAAGTAATGAAAACTTCTCATTTATTGTGACATGCAGAATACCTACTAGAATAAGTTAACCTTTGTGTATGTTTTTGTTGGAAATCTCTGTAGTGTTGCTGCTAAATGGTAGCTTGTTCATTGTCAAATTTGTTGCCCAGAGAGCAATACCTTGAGTTGGTGCATTGACTTCATTTGTATTCTTCTTGACGGATAACATTGTTTTACTTACATATAAAAATCATGTTTCATAAACATAGCACAGGTACAATAGAGCCCTCAATTAATATTTTAAGGCATTTATTTGAGCAATGAAATAATTACACAGCCTGTCATGAAAGGCCTTTAATATTATTATATTCTCATAATATTTAGAGTAAAAGGGAGATTATGCCAACAATAGAGTCATTCATTTACTCAAATCAAGAGAGGAATATAGGTGCCTACTGTGTGCCAGGCACTGTGGTAGGAGCTGAAGGCAACATTTACTAAGACATGGTCTTTCTTTTGTGTGTTTTCAACAAGAATATGCACACAGAGCCCATAGTCCATATGAAGTAGTAGATAACAGTCTTAATTTCAACACAAAATGAAAGCATTAATAGGCGCACTTAAAAACCTGTCTGAGGAGCATCAAGTATAGAGGAGTATTTGCAAGGTGAAGGCTTCCCATAGAATGTCACTTTAGAGGTTTATCTTGAAATAAGAATAAGTGTTTGAAGGCATACAGGCTGTATTACAGTAGTAGCAAAACCCATTTATCACGTATATTTTGCCAACCATTTTGTTGCACATGTCTTTTTTCTTTGCAATGCATCTTATTAATTATCCTAATAACGCTGTGAGTCAGGTACCATGGTCATCTCCACTTTAGAGAATGAAAACAGTACCAAGTATAGAGAGGTTAGTAATTTGTCAAAGTCTCCTAGCCCATATGTGGAAAGGGGGTCACTGCAGAGGCTGATTTCTTATCCACTTAAATGAAACAATTTCTCACTGTGGTGGTGAGAGGAATAGACACAAGGGTTGTGAAAAACTTAGCATCATTTTTTGGCCCTGGAGATTGGAAATCAGTTTTGGTGAAATTGTGAGATCTTGAAAATAAGGTCCAGATCATATACTTCTTTTATATCCCTTTCAATGCCCTAGATAAATTTCCTGGATAATTGCAGACATGAAGGTTTTTTGTGTATATGTGTGAAAATATTTTTGAAGCAGAAAGTCATAATGTATTTGTGATAAACAAGCAAGTTCCATGCCATTGATTCATGAGTATTGAGTCTTTACTAAGGAAATTTTTCAAAATCATATATGATACATAAATCAGTGATGTGCTTTCAAGATTCTGACAAAGTCAGTTAGTATCAAAAGAAAAGATATAAATAAATTAGTTCCTTATTGAATAAAACATATGAAAAAATCAGAAGAATGAACCTTAAAGGATTCAGATCCTGCTTTAATTATATGGGTAGTGAAATATACCTGCCATAAGACATCAGCTTCTGTGAATGCATTCACAATTCCAGATATAACATCTTACCTTTTGCTGTGACACTGTTTATCAATTTCTGGAGGCTCCCTAGGTGAATTTAATATTTAAATACAAGGGAAACTGAGAAAAGAAGACATTATTCCTGCCACACATATAGCTTATGACATATTTTTGTGGAAGTAATATTATAAAGACAACATCATGGCTGCACCACCATTAAGTCTGTTCTCTTATTTCTTTAGTGGAAAGATGTGGAGTCACCTACCCACGGTTTGCTTGATTTCTTCATCTTCAAAGAGCTAAATTATGTTATGTTTTAGAAATGATTTTTTGATTTCTCTTTTCTCTAAATCCCTTGATTGCTCAAGCCTTAGTTATTTTTAAAAGCTTTAGATTTTCTTTGCACGCATTTCTCATTTAGAGTTTGAAATGATATGATCAAGTACATCTGCCTTAAGAAATAGCATTCAAATCAAGATCTGGGTGGATGAATTTGAAGTAGTTTTTTTAAGTAGAGAGCATTTTATTAACTAAGTTTCTGCCCATGGGAATATTTTAAATGTGTGAGGATAAAGAGAATATGTTATCTTCACGGCAGCTGGTGTGAGAAAGCCTTTGTAAGCTTGTTGAGAAGAGGCTTTGATAAAGCCACCAGGGGGTGAGAATAAGACTTTGGAGTCTTGGGTAGAACTTATGCTTAGGTTTCATGTAAGAAAGAGAGCAGTGCTGAGAAATGAAGAATGAATCAAACAAGAGTTAGAATGGTCAGTCTGTGGGATAGCCCAGAGCGGTGGTTTTTAAACTGTAGGACATATCCCATTTGTAAGTCATGGAATCGATTAATGGATAGAAACAAGCCATTAAAAAAATAAAAGGGAAGAGAATGGGAAATACTAGTTCATAATATAGTGAAGATTAATAATTTTAAAGGAAATATTAGCATGTCACATATAGTAAAAATTAAGTATTGTTTTTTAAAATGTTTCAATTTTATGTGTGTACATATGTATTGGGTGAATATATTTCTTATATAATATTTGTAAAAATAAATTACAAAAAATGATCTATAGAGAAAGGGAATGTGAATTAATGGTGGGATAGGGATTTTCTTTGGGGGAAGAATGAAACTAAGAGTTTATAAACCCTTTCCATCTCTCTTGCGCAACTTCAGTAAATTCTACCTTGTTACCAATAAAATGAATCTCTGTGTATGTGTATGCCCTTGTGCACACATATGGAAGTGTATAAGCTTAATATTATAAACAGGGAAGGTATCAAGGAGATGGGAAAGAACAGATGGCCATGAGTATGTAGAATTACATATCTGTGTATATGGATATGTAGAATTACGTGTGTGTGTCCATATTTGAGTGTCTTTAATGTATCCATATAACATGGATACTGTATTTAAATATTTGGATACATTTAAATAATATCATCAGTAGATCAGAAACTAATAAATTTCAAATAGCTATACTGAAAATGGAAAGTAGTGTAAATAGAGGTAGTTACTTAATTATTCAATTTAATTTTGAATTCTCTCACTTGAAATGAGATGTATGATTAACTAAATGGGTAATATTAGTCTGAAAAGTTCACCTACATTAGAGAGTGGGAGTTCCTCTGCATATATATCCCAATATTTTGTGTTAGAATTTAACATCATGGTTTACTCTATTTTCTACAATTCATAATCTTAATCTGTAGAGTAAATAATTTTGGAAGTATTTCAGTAACTGCTGAATACTTTTTAGCATCTTCATTAAGACACATATTTTTCCTTTTTCCTTCCTCTTTCCCATTCTTCCTTTATATTTTTCCTTCTTTTCATATATAAACTGATTTTCTCCCATGTGCCATTAGCTGGGAAGACAGACACTGTCCCTGTCCTCATGAAGTTATAGTAAAGAGGAAGGACAAGGTGTGAGAGAGCATGTCAGTGGGCATCAGTGTAGACGTGGGGGGTTGGAGGAGGTCCCTGGATCAAATAACATCTCAGATGCTACCTCAAGTACGAGAAATGCATGACCAGGCAAGTCAGAGCTGGGATGAGGTGAAGGTGTTACAGGAAGAAGAAATAGCATGTGCATAGGGTGGGTGACAAGATGAACAGGGGAAAGAGAGGTGAGAGATGACCACAGAGAGGTGGGAAGGGGCTCCATCTCATCATGAAATCTACCACAACCAGGTAAGAGTCTGGCTGTTATCATAAAATCGATGGGAGTTGCTGAAGGCATTTAAGCCAGCTCCATTCGAGTAGGAATATATTTCTGAAAGCAGCCCAAAGCCACTCAACATCCATTGTAGACTAAGACTAGAGGTGGAAAAACTTTTTTTGTAAAGAATCAGCGATGAAATAATTTAGGCTTTGTGGATCATGTGGTCTCTGTCACAACTACTAAACTCGGTTGTTGTGCTATGCACACAGCCATAGACCATATGTATTCAAATGAGCGTGATGATGTTCTAATAAGATATTACTTACAGACATTGAAATTTGTATTTCATAGAATTTTTCTGTTCTACAAAATACTCATCTCTTTATTGTTTTTTCTTACCATTTAAGAATGGTTCTTAGGTCACAGACCATACAAAAGTAAGCTGTGAGTAGGATTAGGCTCACAGACTCTAGTGTGCTGAACCCTACTCTAGAGGAAAACCTCAGGTGTGTAACCTAGGTAGCAACATTTGGGTGGTGCCTGAGGACACCTATGGAGTAAAGCACCTGGTTAATCCCTGCTTCTAACTCTAAGTCCAATGGATGAGTGCAAAGGTACTTTAAATATTATGTACAACTATAAAGACTCTTAAGATGATGCCTTGGAGGGACAATTCATATTTTTATCTATATGTTCTGATATGTTTAAGGAGAATTAAGGTTTTCTTAAAAAAATCAAGTCTTCAAGTACTTTCACATGATAATGATAGAAACAGGCACTATAAGAAAGACATACATGGTAAATGTATTAGTTTGGTTTCTCCAGAGAAAGTGAATCAACAGAACACACACACACACAGATGTATATAAGATATCTATATCTGTGTGTGTGTGTGTGTGTGTGTGTGTGTGTGTGTTTGCATGTATGAAAGTGGCTTATATCATTATGAAGGCTGAATAATCACAAGATCTGCTGCTGGGGACCCAGGAGAGCCAGTGGTATAAGTTCCAGTCTGAGTCTGAGTCTCAATGCAAAAGACTGATGTCCCAACTCAAAGACAGGCAGAAAGAGAGAGGAAAGGAGAGACAGGGAAAGAATAATTTTTTTCCTACTTACTTTTAAAAATCCATTCACATTGGAAAGAGCAATCTTTTTCTCCGTATACTGATTCAATTGTTAATTTCATTGAGCAACACCCCACAGACACACCCTAAAATAATGTTTAACCATATATCTGGGTACCCTGTGGCCCAGTCAAGTTGATACATAAAATTAATCATTACAAAAGCAAGTGGGTTTATAAGTCAGAATGAGATAATTGGAAGGTCTGGTTACTCTGAAGAGTAACATTAAATTGGGACTTTCAGATGAGTTAATTAGGTAGCAGAGTCACTGGGGGTGTTAAAGGCAGGTAAGAGAAGCTTAGATGGGGGAGCTACACATATTTGAATCTAGAACAATATTAGAGCATAGGAAAGATCAGAAGAAGCACTTTATTTCTATCTAGTAATATAGAAACCCCAGGAACCCCTGGTATCTCTCTATTATCTGGCCAGAGTAGAGCCAGCTGTAAGCAACATACAGCTGCAAGCAACTTACAGCTGGCTCTACTCTGGCCGGATAATAGAGATGCCAAGTGATGTATTGTAAACAGATCACTGGTGCTATTCAGTTTTTCAAAAACAACTCTTTTTAAGCAATGAGCTTCCTGCATCCTTGCACACACCTCTGCCCAGTCTTATCTAAATAACACCTAAAAGGTAAGAATAATCCACAAGAAAAGCCTCCCATGTAAGCCATATTTATGTCCCAGTTTTATCCTTCAGAACCTTTGCTCCTTGAAAAACACTCCAGGAAGAAGTCATTAGGTTTCTTTTACACCATTCTTTGCATTAGATTGAGGTAGGGTAGACCCGTGACTAACCGCAGGCAAGTAGTTTAAAGACTTCCCATCTGCAAGCTCTAACTTGGTTTCTTTGACCTCAAGACATGTGTCTGAGAGACCATGAACAAAGGATTTCATGCCAAAAGGAGGAAACAATAAAAAGTCATCCTATAGCAGCCTTGAAAAATGCCAGTTTTTTTCACCAAAATATACTTGCATAAAAACAATTATTGTGGAAAAAGCAAAGCAATTTCATTGTCTTGGCACCACCTGTATAGCATCAATGGAATACCCTTTCTCTGCCACGTATTTCATGTGCTATGCTAAAAGAAATCTACTGTGATTCTAGGCTTACATTTGCAGTCTTCATACACCACATGCATGTTCTCATATTCCTTCAGAGATATTGTACGCATTATAACCCATGTCCCATCACAAGAAAGTGAGTTTCAGCATTTTAAACATGAAATCATAATTTACTATTTTCATGTAGTATTATCATTGTTCTTTAGAGGCCAGGCATATAATGTAGTTTTCTAACATTATGGCAGATCCATTTTTAAGGGTGGAAAAAAACCCAGTATCTTTATTACTTATGAACAATTTGGGCCCTCCAGAAATCCAGCTGTGTTACCATAGGAACCTCATTCGCCTAGATGTGATGTCATTGGACAACAAAAGCTAAAATTCAACCAATCTATTACAAATTGTTAATACAAGTAAATATTGAATCATCTAATTACTGATAACATATAACACTTTCTCCAGTTCTTTAAGAAGTTCAGAAAATATCTATTAAATATGATTGGTCAATAATGAAATGCCAGAATGAAGTAGGAAGGATTGGCTGAAATGGTGAAATTTACTATTTTTTTAAATGCAGCAAACAATTTCTAAAACTATGTCTTAGAGACAAAACCATTTTAATGATAGTTATAAAAGCTAAGAAAAACTTACTAAATTAGTTCTAATCTTATCCTAACAACAACAGAAGGGGCTTGTAGCTATTATGTTTTCTGGAGAAAACTCAGAGGGTGCCATCATAAGGCAACTTTACTTTTCACAATGACTATATCTTTAAATTTGCATTAAAAAGTAATAATTTTCTTCTATGCTTAAGTGATAGAGTAAGTTTGACAGCTTAGATAATGAAAAGTATACATTCACTTCTCATCACGAGAGTCTCTGTTTGGTAACATGTCCAGTCCAGTGTAATAATAAACAATTTTGGATTTTGAGTAAGCTGAAAGATTCTGCCTTCCCTTGGAGAGAGCCTAGTAAAAGCAAGAGTCCTCAATCTGACTTGGGGAAGATTTTAGGCTGTCTTTTTCTTTAGGCAGTAATATCTCTTCAACCAACAACAAACAACTACTGGTTGAAATGGGAGGAAGCAGGGGAAAATAGTCAAGAAAACAGAAAAGGTCTTCTTTGACTGATACTGGTCAGTTAGTATCAATCCTCTGTAAAGTTACTAAGATTGAAAGCTGACTTTTCTCTTGGGGTACTTTCACGAGTTCTAGGGAGACCTTCCCTACCCCAAATACAAGAGATGCATTTCCTCCAAATGGTTGTTCATTTCCTCCATATCCCTGAGCATCTGGATACTCTTCCAGTTTTTCTCTATTAAATTCTCCTTATCCCTCTTGGTAGCACTTGTGAGAAGACTTAAGAAAATCTCAGCTTTGTTTTTCCTTTTGTATGACCAATATCTGCTCCCTGGGAATCATAGTGTCTTTGAGTCATTGTGTGTGGGAGTGCGATCCTCTTGTTTCAGCTCCTTCACAGACAGCTCCAGCTTTTTACCTTTGAGATGTCTCAGATATGGTATCTAAAAAGATTAAGGAACATATCTTGAGTAATCCTGCTGCTTCCTTGAAGTTCTGGAACTAGTGTAGGACCAGAAAGACAGAGGCTGTACCACAGTATAATAATCTCCAGGGAAGTCCTCTCTTTAATGTTCAGCCTTCTGTGGCCAATTCAACTGCAACCATATCAAACTCCTGATATGAGAGAAAGGAAAGGAAAACAAAACAGGTTTTTAAACAACTCTTCGTTTTGGCAGCCTGGAGTATGTATTTGGAATCTATTTTCTTGGGACTTCAATCAGAAATAAAACAGTTTCCAATTTTAACACTCAGGTATGGCAGCCATTAATATTCTTATTTTGAAAATAAATTACATTCTAATAATAAATTAACACCAAATTTAATAATGAAAATGAATCTAAATTCTGTGTAATTATGAAACTATTTTATGTGAGCACTGAATACATTCTTAAATAATGGGATTACTAGAGTATTTGGATGTTCATCAAAATAATAGAAATTTTATGTAATTAAATTAACTTCGCTTACCAAAATAAATGAATAAAGGATATTTTTAAACCACGCAATATGTTAGTATAAATGAGTGTGGCAAATCTGACCAACTAGATAAATTTTCTTGCTTTGCCTACAATGACTGGACCAGATGTTTGGCTTGCATTTTGTTATAAGCTGGAATGCACCTTTGTTTGCTTCCAAACCCCTTTGTGATAACTGTGTTGTAAATATCCTTTGGAGATGAGTGGGGAGGAATAATGCTATCCTGAACCTCAAGGGCAAGTTCTGCTTCATTTAAGCCAATTGGTAAAGCCATTTTCTAGCTTCATAACTGGCTAAGGGATAGGGATAGGTGACAAAATTTGGACCAATAGAGCAAAAGGAGAAGGTCACTGGTGATTTCTGGGAAAAGCACTTCTTCCTTCTTTCCAGAGAGCAATCCAGGGAGTTCCTCTCTCTTCCTAATGGACATGAACTGAGAAAAACTGTAGCCCTAGTGTTATTTGACAGGCATGTTGGAATTTCAGGAAGTATCAGCTTCAAATGATAACCATACTGTTATCCCAGCAGAAATATTTTAAAAATAGTATTTATTGCACTAATTTATCTGTCTCCAATTTTTGATTTGACAAATAGGAGCTAAGAAATCTTAGAAGAGACCTTAGAGTTCTCATCAACTGACTACGGTTCTGAGTCATGAAAGCTCAATATGCTACCAATCTATCAATAATAGATATGCCAATCAAATACATTGCAACTATGGCTTTTTATGAAAGGAAACAGAGATATAGGCATCTTCCTTTACTGGATGGGGAAATCTTTTTATTTTGAGGGGAAAGAATATAACGCAGAAAGAAGCACAATTAAATATCCATTCTACCCAAACTGAAGTCATTGTGTAAATGAGTTGTGCACCACTATTTATTTATTAAAAAATTATTCTGTCAAAGCAATTGATTCCGTTTTAGAAGGCATTATTATGAGTTTATTAGATTTCTATAAACTGCATTTCATAGAATTTTTAAATTTCATTGTTGTCAAGTGAGACCAAGATTGAAACACTTACTCTTAAAGTTTTCTCTGACATTTATCTCCCCTATGGTAAATTGTACAAAATGCTAAGGCCATGTATACATCTACAGAGCATTTATCAGCTGTTCAATAGAACTCAAAGCTAGTGCTTGGTCCTTCTGGCATCACCTTCATAGCCTACACTGTTGCTGAAGAGGATTGCTATTGATCAGTGTTTTAGTCTGTTTTATTTTGCTGTAACAAAATACCATAGACTAAGTAACTTCTAAAGAAAATAAATTTATTTATTATAGTTCTAGAGACTGGAATGTCCCAAAGCAGGTGCTGGTATCTGGTGAGGGCACTGGTGCTGCATTATCCCATGGCAGAAGAGCAAAAGGACAAGCATTAGCCTGAAGAAGAGAGGAGCACCAGGGGTCAGGCTCACTTTTATGACAACCTGTTATTGTGATAATAAACCCACTCCCAAGGTAACAAATTAGTCCATTAGCAAAGACTCCACCCTTATAACCAAATCACTCCTAATACTGTCACAGTGGCAATTAAATTTCGAAATGAGTTTTTGAGGGGACATTCAAACTATAGCAACTGGAAACCTAGGTTTGGTTCTTAAGCTCAATTAGTGCAATAACAGTTTTATCTCTGAAGGATGCATCTCTCCTTCAACTGGAAACATACACAAATTGCATTATAGTAATAGTATGTATATATATGACAACTCGATCATAAGTTTACTGCAGTCCACACTATGTCAAAGGCTCTCTTGAGATGCCTGATATTTGACAATCTACCTTGCATATGAATTATTGATTCCTGTAGCTTCTCCAATTTATCTTTTTTTCCATTACATCATCTATATGTGCAGCATTTAAACTTTATCTTTATACTAATTCCATACTCCTTGCTTTATTGTAATCTGTTTACTGTCCTCTTCAACTCCAATAAATATCTTTGTCTATTATTTTCTGTCTGTGAACTTAGAAAACATATTCATTATGAGTTTATAAAAGAAAGTAAGAGAGTGAGGGTATAGAGAATACATAAACATCTTATCTTTATAAGCTTATCCATGTTAGCCTTTAAAGGAGGAAACATGCTTTAATAGCAAAAAAAGTCAATTCTAAAATTGCATTTATTTTTAATTTTTGGAAAATTGTGTTCATATGACACTAATATATAGAGTGACAGTTTTCAGGATGAGCAATTTGGTCATCCTTTCAGATTTGTGGATTTTATTATTTGTCAATTCCCATGGACAAAAAAATCTCTTTTATTGACAATCTTAAAGCATGTTGTGAAAGTTTTTAAAATTTTGAATGAACGTAGAGTCACTCCTTTTATAGAAGGTATGTATAATTAATATATTGTATTCATGTGAGTTTTGAGGGGATGCAGGTCTCTACTTTTTATTACGGACATCCCAGGTACTCAGGCATTTCTGTTCTCTGCTCCCAGTAATTGGGCCTGGGAATAAGATCAACCATCAAACATTTGATACCCTCATTGAACCTAGAGGAAGCAACACAGAGATGCAAGGTCAGATAGTGATAACAGGGTGGTGACCAAGAGTTTGGAATGGACTGTTTGGTAAATAACTGTTTACTGTCTCTTCTCCTATGACTCTAGTTCATTTCCTGAACCTGCTTCCAAAATATTTTGTTAATATCTGAGCCATGAAAATAACTTTCAATAAATTTTTCTGCTCAATTCAGTATATCGGATTCTGTTGCTTGCCACCAAGAGCTCTGACTGATTTGGTATTTAACTGTTCTATGTAAACTTTGACAGAATAAGGCTGTATGTTGAGGAAATATGAACTGAATGTCCTAGATCACATAAAAAGGTTCCTGGAGAGCAATTCTAGTCCTGGATGAACTTGTGACTTTCTGAATGGAGTTGCACAGATTAACTTCTCTGGGTACCAATGCCTTGGTCTGTAAAATTAAAAGGGTAGTTAGTGGTGATTTTCATACTAGATCAGTGCTTTTTTGTGCCTCTTGGAGCCATAGATACCCAAAGGAGCCTCCTATTAGCCATCAAGAGAGAGCAAATTAGAGAGGGCATGAGCTGGCACTGTTATGCTGCTTAATTTCCTCACCACCTTTTCACAAAGAGTAATCAAAGTCATATTAAACTTTACACACTAAGTAAATTTTCTTCAAAATTGCTTTTGAATAAGGGATTCTTCAGTGTTTACAAAAATGGAATAAAGATCTATGAATTCTTCTAGAGTCCCATAATTCTATGAATTTATGTTTTGTCCTGAAAATCTCTTCTGCATTATATTCTCCAAAAATAATAGGAGTAAGAAACATGTTATAGGAAGAACACCCAAACAAAATGTGTATATTTGTAATAAACATAACTATCATGTACTGAGTGTTTATACTAAGACTTACATGTGCACTTAATGAATAAACCCTTTAGTGCTCACAACAACCTATACGATTGGTGTGCCAATCTTATGGGCATTATTTCTAAGATCACATAAATATAGGAGGTAGGATTTGAACCCAGGCTGACTTGCTCTAGAGCTCTAGCTCTTAACTGCAATTCTGTATACTTTCCGTCTAATATAAGACACTAGAAGCTTAAGGCAAAATGTCAGTTGCTCTCAGGAATAAATGAAAGGACTGAATTATTTGGGAAAGTTAGGACAAAATGCTTTCTGTGAAGCTCTGTGATATGCATTTATCAGATCTAATGTTATTGGCATTACAGGACTGAAAGTGGTTGATACATTGTTTTCAACACTTTGCATACATTGTTTTCTACTAAGCTGCTGAAATGCAATAAATAAATTTCAAGAGAATGAGAAAACAATTTATAGACTGGAAGACAATATTCACAAAAGAAAAATCTGATAAAGGAATGTTATCCAACATAAGAACTCTGAAATATCACTAATAAGAAAACAACCCAATGAAAATATGGGCCAAAGGCCTTCATAGTCACCTCACCAAAGAAATATACAGATTGCAAATAAGCATATGAAAAGATGCTTCACATCACATTTCATCAGAGAAATGCAAATTAAAACAACAAAGAGATACCACTACAAACCTATTAGAATGGCCAAAATCCAGAACACTGGCAACACTAAATGTTGGCAAGGATGTGGAGCAACAGGAACTCCCATGTTTTATTGGTGGGAATGCAAAATGGCACAGCCACTTGGACAGACAATTTGACAGTTTTTTTAAATAAAAGTAAACACACTCTTACAGTACAATCTAGCAATCACACTGTTTGGTATTTACCCAAAAGAGTCGAACATTTATATCCAAACAAAAACGTGCATATGGATGTTTAAGCAGCTTTATTTATAATTGCCAAATCTTGGAAGCAACCAAGATATCTTTTGTAGTGAATGAATAAACTGGCACATCCAGACAATGAAATATTATTCAGTGCTAAAAAGAAATAAGCTATCAAGCCATCAAGACACATGAAGGAAACATAAGTGCATATTACTAAGTGAAAGATGTCAATCTGAAAAAACTACATACTGTATAATTCCAATTATATGATATCTGGAAAAAAGTAAAACTATGG
Source organism: Saimiri boliviensis (assembly GCF_048565385.1). NCBI lineage: Eukaryota > Metazoa > Chordata > Mammalia > Primates > Cebidae > Saimiri > Saimiri boliviensis. The sequence continues at coordinate 23,698,101 of NC_133452.1, read as the reverse complement.
AAACAGTAAAAAGATCGGTGGCTATCTGTTGAAATTCACTTGGGTTGGCTGGCAAAATATTAGGAAAAGTTATAGATTGTAATCACAAACCTTTTGGAAGACCAAAAGGTTTTACTGAGGCAAGCTGAAGATGGCCAGTTCATCACTAGGGAAGAAATAGGGATAATAAAAAACCTTCCCAGTTTAAGCCTGTTTACCCCACATCCCTTTGTCTCTACTCTATTTACTCATATAAACTTTGTGTTGGATGGTCCTCTCCGAGGAGATCAAAGGGGAGTTATCCATTAATAGTGTTTACTCTGGGCCCAGAACCTAAAGCTTTTATCATTCATACAACCATTCTTTTAACCATGTTAATTATACACAAGTGTGTTGACTTAGAACCTCTGTTATGAATAAATGTGTGGATGTACAGGCGGTCTTGGTCGATTGGTTGGATTTCACCCTCTGAAAAGCAACCAATGACCATCCATAGCCCACTTGAATCACTGTAATGGTGTGAGAGTGCATTCATTCTTCTGTAGTTAGTCAGGGTCTGTAGCCCAGACCTCCACAGGTGGGTGATCAACATCTCAGCTATCAAGGGTTGAAGGCAGGGAGGGATGAGCAGGCAGAATATGGAGCATTCTTAGGACAGTGAAACTATTCTGTATGCTACTATAATATTGGATACATGTCATTCAACATTTGTCTGTACTCATAGAATGTGCAACACTAAGAGTGAATTCTAATGTCAACTATGGACTTTTGGTGATTATGATGTATCAACGTAGGCTCATCAACTGTGACACATGTACCACTCTGGTGGGGGATGTTAATAATCAGGGAGGCTAAGTACATGTGGGGGCAAGGCTATATGGGAAATCACCATACCTTCCACTCAATTTTACTGAGAATCTAAAATTGCTCAAAAGAATAGTCTTTAAAAAGGAGTTGATTTAAGGGCAACACCTTTAAATGTTTTTCCACAGCAATGCCAAGTCAAATTCCACCGACTGGAATTTGAAGAACTGTGTTGAATATAGTGAGAGTGGACAACTTTACCTTGTTCCTGATCTTAGGAGAACAGATAATTTCAACAGAGAGATGAAAACTATAAAAAATTCAAATAGAAACAAAAGGCAGGATGACAGATTTAGTTTTTAATAATTAAATATAATCTTAGTTGGGTAATGCCACATACTGCATCAGGTTGAGGAAGTTACCTTCTATTCCTAGTTTCATGAGAGTCCTTTCCATGGAAATAATCATCTTTGTTTTCTTTTGTGTGAATTATATTGATATATATGTGAATGTTAAATTAGCCATTTTTAATATTATTTCATTATGCCTTACTTTAACCATGATATATTATCATTTTTATATATTATTGGATTTTTTATTGCTCATATTTTATTGAGGTTTTACATCTATACTCATGAGGAAAATTGGTCTGAAATTTTGTTTTCTTGTACTACCTTTGTCTATTTTTCCTGTAAGGGTAAATCTTAGCCTCATAAAGTGAATCAGGGAGTGCTCTCACCTCCTCTATATTCTGGAAAAGTTAGTGTAGAATTGTAAATGTTTGGTAAAAGTCACCAGTAAAGCTGCCTGGTCCTAAAGTTTTCTTTTTGGAAGTATATCACTTACAAATTTAATTTTTTAAATAAAACTTATACAATTTAGGTTATTTATTGGATGAGCTTTGACAGTTTGTGTCTATATTAGTTTGCTAGGGCTGCCATAATAAAGTACTGCAGACTCGTGGATTAAGCAGTGAAAATTAATTTTCTCATAATTCTAGAGGCCAGAACTCATAGTTCAGGGTGTTGACAAGGTTTTTTCTTCTGAAGCCTCTCTTCTTGGCTTGTAGATTCCTATCTTCTCTATCTGCACATCGTCACCTCTTAATCCAAGTTGTTTATGTCTTAATGCCTCCTTGTTTTTAATTTTTAATTTTTATGGGTACATACTTGGTGCATATATTTATATGGTACATAAGATGTTTTGACACAGACATGCAATGTGAAATAATCACATCATGGAGAATGAGATATCCATTTCCTCAAGCATTTGTCCTTTTTGTTACAAACAATCCAATTATGCTCTTCTAGTTACTTTTAATGTACACTGTAGTCACCCTGTTGTGTTATCAAATGGTGTGTCTTATTCATTCTTCCAGTTTTTTGTACACATTAACCATCTCCACCTGTCCTCCAGCCCCCCAATACCCTTCCCTTCTTATTAGCACACTAGTTATATTGGATTAAGGCCCACCCATATGAGTTCATTTTACCTTAATTATCTCTATTAAGGCCCTATCTCCAAATCTAGTCACATTCTAAGGTAGTGGGGGTTAGGACTCCCAACATATGAATTTTGAGGTGACACAATTCATTCCATAACAGTGTCATTCATGGAATTTGTCTGCTTCATCTAAGTTGTCAAAATTATGAGTATAGAGTTGTTCATAGCATTCCTTATTAAACTTTCACGTCTAGAGTTTATAGCTGTGCCTTTTAAAAAATTCTTGATGGTAGAATTCTGTGTCTTTCTTTTCTTCTTAATCAATAGGGTCACATGTTTACCAATTATACTGCATTTTCCAAGGAGCAATTCATAGTTTAATTTATTTTCTCTATTGTTTTTCTGTTCTCAATGTCATTGATTTCTAAATTTTATCTAAATTATTTTCTTCTGTCTGATTGCCCTGGGCTCAATTTTCTCTGGTTACATATTCTTAAACCTGAAACTTAGATCATTGATCTGTAATCTTTTTAAATATAAACGCTTAATGCCACAAATAGCCCTCTACATTATGAGATTCTATTATGAGATCCATACACATATAGCATTGTTATGTCTTCCTTACGGATTGATCCCTTTATCATTGCTTTAGCTGCATCCAGTAACACACTAGGTTCAACTTATACTGGCTCATGAGAGCTAATTGTGGAGTCTCTTCCCAACTACATTTTCTGTGATGTCAACCATGATGGAAACATGTAAAGCATGAAAATTGGCAAATGCTGCAAATCAACATCTTTTTTTTTCCCCCAGAAAGCTGACTGTTAAACATTTACGACAACAGTGTTCTCTTATGTCCTATTAATTTTGGTAGATGATGTTTTCATTTTTACTGAAGCCAAAATATTTTCCCATTTCTCTTTTGATTTCCTCTTTGGCTCATGAGTTATTTAAAAGGGTGTTGTTTAATTTGGACATATTTGAAGATTTCCCCAGATATCCTTCTGTTACTGATTTCTAGTTTATTTTACTCATAATCCAAGAACACACTTTGTATAATTTCGATTTTAAAAAATGTGTTAGGATTTATTTATAATCAAAATATAGTTTACTTATAGTCTGGAGTGTTCCATGTGCATTTGAAATAATAATGTATACAACTCTAATTATGTGGAATAAAAATATCTATTAGACCAACTTAGGTCACCAGTGTGGTTTAGTTTTCTTTATCTTTTAAGTTTTCTTTTTCTTTTTATTTGTTCCATCAATTACTAAGAACAGAGGGTTGAAGAATTCAACTATGGAAATAAATTTAATTTCTTCTTTCAATTTTAAAAAGTTTTTGCTTTGTACATTATGAGATTCTATTATGAGATCCATACACATATAGCATTGTTATGTCTTCCTTATGGATTGATCCCTTTATCATTATGTAGTGTTCTGTATTTCATTTGTTTAATAACTGTTTTCAAGGTTCATCTATGTTGTAGCTGTTCTTCATTTGTTTTTGTGGCCGGATATTATTTCACATTTTGTTTATTCAGTAATCCATTGATGGGCACTTTGGTTGATTCAACTTTTTAGTTTTTTTACTTTTAACCTATTTTTTTCATATTTAAGGTGGGTATCTTGTAGGTAGCATCCGATAGCATACAAGCGTATCTTACTTACATATATTCTGAATTTTCTTTCCTTTTAATTGGTTTGTTTAAATCATATTAATTATGGTATAATTATATTAACATTTGCCATCTTTTTAGAGGCTTTCCTATTTATTATATATATTTCAATTTTCTTATTTCTTTGGTGTTAATTGAGTTTTTAATGACTCATTTGTCTTTATGATTGTCTTATTATTTATATCTACTGAATTTCTTGTAGTGGTTGCCCTTGGTTAATAATGCTGATCTTTAATCAAGGTATGCCTTCCAATACTTTTATACTACATATGAAGTGTAAGGACATAATAACAGTAAACTTCTACTTCTTTCCTCCCATATTTTGTTTCATATTTATCATAAAATTATTTTAACATATTTTATAAAGTCATTTGCTACTATGTTTGCTTGAGACAATAATCTTTTAGAAAAACTAAAATAAGAAAAAAATGAATTGTATGTTTATCTTAATTACTAGCTTTTTTGAGACAGGGTCTCACTCTGTCACCCAGTCTGTAGTGCAGTGGCACCATCTTAGCTCACCACAAACTCTTCCTCCCAGGATTAAGCAATTCTTGTGCCTCTGCCTCTCAAGCAGCTGAGACTACATGCATGTGCCAACATGCCTGACTAATTTTTTTATATTTAGAAGACACATGGATTTGCCATGTTGGTCAGGCTGGTCTTGAGCTCAGGCAATTCTTCCATCTCAGTCTCCAAAAGTACTAGGATTACAGGAGTGAGCCACTGCACCTGGCCATTTATCCAAATTTCTTTTTGTCATCATATTCCTTTGTTAAACTTCCTTTAACACTGTAGTGCAGGTCTGCTGCCAATGAATTCTCTCTCTCTCTCTCTCTCTCTCTCTCTCTCTCATTTTTAAATTCTCTATTGTATTTTTGAAAAATATTTTCACTGTGCATAAAATTCTCATTTGTCTAATATATATATATATATGTATATTTTTTGTCTTTCAACACTTTAAAAATGTCACTCTATCGTATTCTGGCTTGTAAAATTTGTGATAAAAATGTTTCTGTTTTCCATATCTTTGTTCCTATATAGGTAATATATTTCATTTTCTGGTTGTCTTTGATTTTTTAGAAGTTCAAATATGATATGTCCAAGGATTTGTGTGTGTATTAAGTGTTCTTTCTTGTTGTTAATATCTGAGCTTATTAGATTTGTGGTTTTGTGGATAAAAAAATTCTCTGCCATAATAGCCTCAAATTTCATTTGTTACTTTATTTTCTCCTTTTGAGATTTCAATTATGCATGTTAGGTTGTTTGGGTTTTTTTTTTCACAGATTTTGAATATTCTGTTTTTTCTTCCTTGTGTTCAGTTTGATTAGTTTTATCCTCAATTTTGCAATTTTACTTTTATTTTCACTTCAGTTTTTAATCTGATGATGAGCCATCGAAGACATTTTTTCATCTCTATTGTTAGCATTTTCATTTGATTTCTTCCTTATAGTTTCATCTCTTTGATGAAATAATCTATCTGATCATGTCTGTTGTCCACTTTTTCACTAAAGCCCTTTACATATGTATTATCATTTTGTTAATGTTCCTGTTGGATAGTGATAACATCTGGGTCATATCTGTGTCTGGTTCCGTTATTTTTTTCTTGCTTCCTTGTGTGCCTTATAGTTTTTGTTGAAAGATGTGCCCTTTTTTTGGAGGAAATGGAGAGAAATTATATTTTTGCTTGGAAATGGGTTTGCTTTGTTTTTTTTGGCAGGCTTTTATTAGCATGAGTTGTGTCATTCTTATTAGGAGTTGGACAGAGTATAGGCTTCCAATTCTTCCAAAGCAGTCCTTTGTAATAGAAATATAACACATGATTTTAATTTTTAGTAGTCTTATTTTCAAAAGTAAAATAAAAATGCAACATATGCAAAATACTGTCATTATAGCATGTAGCTCTACTCACATTTCAAGTATTCAGTAGCCACATGTGATTTGTAACTATAATATTCGACCACAAAATTTGAGTATTTTCTGTTTTAGAATGGAGGTTTGTTTGCTAGAGAGTTGTCTTCAATGGTTTTTCCACCATCACCTTTAGATTTTCCTTTAATACCTGTCCTTGAAGGAGTTTTTGTTCTATATTTTTGACGTTCTCCTAGTAGTACGCCGCTGTTCCTTGTTTCTCTGTGACCAGTGGTGGGCATTGGGGGACCATTCTCTGGTATTCTGGTCTAGCCTTGTTCTTAGGCAATCACTTTGTCCCTGAATCTCAGGGGTAGAGCCTTTTCAAGGATTCTTCTTCTCCCTTCAATGGGCTGGGCCCAGTATATATTTCTTTTCCTCCACAAGGGTGAGGTAATTTTCGTTGTTGTTTACTTCCCTCAACAACACTGGGTAATTACCTGCACCTTAAGGATGATGATATTTTCTTTATTACTCCAGAGTCTTAAGGTTTTTGTGCCATGGGCAGATAGGAGAGAAGGATCCAGGTAAGCCTTCAAGTGTTTCTTGCAGGGCTGCTGTTCTTTTCCTCCAGGCTCAATAGAGACTTTCTCAAGATTCTTGCCCTGCCCCCAGTCAAGTGTGGTGGTATCCAGTGAGGTTTGTGAAGAGTCTGGAAGTGGATGACACTCCCCAAGTGTTTTTGGTTCCCAAGGGCTGTATGCTGTCACAAGAGTTCACACTCCACCTTTAGCAAGCTGCTGGATTTTAGTAGAATTTGTCTCACTGGCTTGTATCACACTGGGTGTCTAGCATCTGCCTTGGCTCATCAGTGGCTAGTGTGCTCCTTGGAAACACTTGTTTCTACTTAGATTTCAGGTTAGTTGGTAGCTTTGTGATTCAGCTATCTTGAAGATTCAAGAAAAATTGTGATTTTTGCAGATTTTCCTATATGTTTTAATATTTAAAGGTTAAAGTTATACTGCTTCAGCTTTCTGTATAGCAGGAAGAAATGAAAGTTCCTTAATGTTTACTTTTGATAAGAGTAACTCTCTTATTCTCAAGGAATCGCTGATGCATTTTGCTGAAAATCTTGGATATACAGAAAGTAAAGCCTAGCTTCCAAAGGATTCCTTAAATCATTTTTTACTATGATTTGCTGTATTGAGAAACAATGTGCTTTTTTGTTCTATAAATAAGAATTATTTGTAAAATATTTTTACAAAGTTATTTATAAAATAATTATACCAATTATTGTTTATTTATAAAATCATTGTTTAGCAGACAAGAATATTTCTTAAACATTCTTTTTATATTATACTTTCTCCTCCAGAGAAGCTGATATCCAGATAGAAGGAGGACTTTCCCATACTCCTACTTCCAGATATGTTAGAAATCAATGATACAGACATTGACATTTCTTTGTGACTGGAGAAATGAGAGTTTGATCAGTGTCATTGTTAAACAAGCAAAGTAAGACCAAGCCATGTCAATCTTTGTATCCTCTTAGACATCTGAAGTCATGCCATCTGATAGGGTGATTTATGATTGGATATCCAGGGTTTGATGTAATTTCATTGTTTTACAAGGGGTTAAGCTCAGACTCTGTATCCAAGATTTATGTAGCCAGGTATGCTGGGTGCAGAACTTAAATGTTTGAAAAGTATTTGGACAAATTGTTTCTGATCTGACACATTTCACCTCCAGATATTGATTGTTGCAGTGACCCCTGGTTACAAATCACAGCTACTAACTAACTAATGGGCAGTATAAGCCCGTGGCTTCACTGACACCATCGTTTTTTTTGGTGTGTATTTTATGTTGTTTTTGCTGAAGTGTGCGTGACAAGTTAGATCCCATCTCTCTGCTCAGCAACAAGCAAAATGACAAACACAACATAGGAGATGTTGTTCACATTTCCAAGATTGTTTTCTACCATTTGGCTTTACTGATATGCTAACATTCAGAGCTAATAAATAAGTGAAAAATGAATAGGACCTTGAAAATGGATGATTTTTATAAAAACTGCAAGCTGACAGCAGTATTTTAAAGTGGACAGTTGTTTGCATTAACATTGGTTATTCATTTTATATTTAATTCACTCACCTCTCTCCAAAAGGTTCCAATGCTGTGAAATAAATTAGCTGTCACATTTTATACCAGTAAGTAGTAGAGGAGCTGCTTTCCTTTCTGGAGCTAGGCTTCATAGAAAGACTTGGACATGTGATATGACTGGTATTTTGTTTAATCTAAAAAATTTTTTTGGAAATGAATAAAAAGGGTATGTACCCTTTAGTAGACAGTTTTTTTCCACTGTAGTTGCTGACATTTTGTGGAAGACTCTCTATAAATTAGAGGTGGAGTTCTGTGAATTGTATATTCTTAATTATTTCTATTGGAATAATTTTTTTCTTTTTCCCTATGACTGCCAATTCCTGTTTCCACAGTGGTGCAGCTGTGCTTGGAAGATGCTCTATGTTTATTTCTTGAAGTTGAAGTGAAGTGGACAGATCTATGAATTTAAGGAAATATCTTAAGTACAGGAAATATGCATTTAACACATTTTATGCTCTTTTCCTAACATGCACCATTGCCTCTCCCACTTTTCACAAAATACCTTTTAAGTAGAAGGTTAAACCTAAAAAATATGCTCAATAAGTGCACATTGCATTAATAAATCAGTTCACCTGAGTATAGGAAACTCTCGTGATGATAACATTTGACTATGAAATTCTCCCTTAACCTTTATACCTTTCCAAAAACCTTCTACCTCTGACTCCAGAGAATGCACGAATTAAAGTATCATGCTGTTCTTCTACAAAAACTTGCAAATATCCACTATGGTTGCTGTTATTAATATTCTTTTGTTTTAGAGAGAAAAGTACAAGCTCCTCTCATTTCAGAGCAAATAACACAACTGTAAAAGCTGTTGCCAAGCAACCTGAATTCACAGCTCAGATGGGCTGAATTGTTTATATTCATATGTGGATAAAACTGACCCACTCCTTCTCTAAAAAAATATATCTATGAAGTTTTTGAGATATTTCCACTAATGTCTTAGGCTGTAGGTTATGGCGTTACTATTCTATAGCAGGTTCTGAAATTGACACACTTACTGTCTACACTGTGGCATAGCACTTCCATATTACATTATAATTGTCTGCTTTGGGGTCTTTTCCCCATTAGACTGTGAGTTCCTTGACGGCAAGTATTATGTTCTACTCCTCATGCAGGAAATGTTCTTTATACATAGCCAGGATTTTACCAATGTTTGACAGATGCATTAAAAAATGATTTTATGCCAGTGTCTGTGCTGTACACTTTCTACAAAAATATTTTCTTACTAGAACATGAAAGAAGGACACTATTTGATTTAAAAATGTAGCAATATTAAATTATAATAAGCACATACTGAAGCACTAAGGTAAAAATACTAGAATTATAATAACATTTTATAATTAAAAGAAACTTTGTGGGACATTTAATCTGGTGGCTCTCGTCTGAATCACACCTGGAACTTACAAATGTAAGTTTTGAGTGACATTTTCAAATGGGGTATTCTTTTTTCAAAGTTCTCCCAGGAGATTCAGGAACCAAAATATCACTGATGTAGTCCAACAGTCTCAGTTTGTTGTGGAGAAAACGGCCCCAGAGGAGGGAGAACTGAGAGGCTATGGGAAGAACACAGCTCTGGAATCACCTGCCTGTCACCTGCTGTCTGACTCTAGCCATCTGTTCTTCACTGTCTGTAAAATGGAAATCATACTTACTTGTGAGACTTCTGGGGAGACTTAATGATATGACCTGATTAGTGCATCTAGAACCATGTTGGTGGGAACCTGGCGAGGACCTTCCCTTCCCTTCACATTATCCTCTGCGTTGCAAACATGTTGTGAAGAGAACATTTGTTGGCTGACTTCCAGATACTTCATGGCCATGTAGAACCTCACAGGATACCTCCGGCTCCGATGTTTTGACTGGAAAGGAGCAAGCATTAATCATATCTGTCAAGATCCCTGCTGAACACTCATGAGGCATCATCAAAAGGGTAAATTAAGAGTGTTGAATAAAAAGACTCTTTTCAAATTGTGGCGAGGTTAAGGGAACCACCATGGAACTGTGAGGCAAGTCAGGGGCTACCAGACCAAAGGGTCAGAGTGGTTACTGGAAACTGGTGCTATCTGTGGCTCCAAGAAATGGATTCCTGGCAGGAGCTGAATGCAAATGAAAGAAATAGAGCCAGACTGCAGCCTGGCAGGATGGGAGCCAGGAAAAGAATCTCCCTCTCCTCCCACTCTCTGGTTTTCTGCCGGCAGTCGCATTGGCTAAATTAGAGAAGGAGGACGCCCATTGAAGCAATTTTGAGGGCCAATCTCTGGTGACACAGAGCAGGATGAAGGATGGAGAAGGCTCTGGAAGGGAACATAGACGATATCTAGGCAATTTCCTGTCTTCAACTTTATATGCCGGGTACTTTTTATGCAGGATGTCTTTACAACTCATGTTGCTTTGAGTCCAATTCAGTTGAACATAAATTACCTAAAAATGACTGACATTCTTTGTGGTACAGCCTTCCTTGCCAGGAATTTACGTATATACCTGCTGACCCTACCGTGAATAAATGTTCCCAGGCAGTGAAACCAAAACTTGACTACTGAATGTGGGTGCCCTGCAGACAAGACAGTTTTCAACTGAGCCCAAGGCCTCTTTGTTGGAGTACATTCAGGAGGGAAACCAGCCTCAGGGTCTACTTGCCAGGGATACAAAATAACCAAAATTCGTGCCTGCCTCAGCAGCTGCCTGATTTTCCTGAGCCTTCTGTTCACCACTTTGTTTTCAAATGTATCCATCTAAGAAATGAGAAGAACACCTGCGTCTCATTACAAGATTGGGATTTTTTGAGAGAAATGAGGATCATTCTTAACGGTGGAAAGATGCTGCCTACTTAAATGCAAAGTTGAGGAGTGAAGCATTGTGCTGGTGCTAATTTTCTTCAACAAATGGGACACGTATGAGATTCCTGATGCTTTGTTTCCTTTACTGAACATTTCTTGAGAACCACCTGGAGACTGAAAGTTGAATAAGGTCGCCTCTACCTTTGAGGAGTTTACGGTCTTGTGGAAGCAATCAGAAATGAAATAATTCTTAAAAGGGAATAATACTAGATTGAAGATCTTGGTATTCTTTTGTAATCTTTTTTTGCATTGATTTTATTTAATGTTACATGTATTTATTTATTTTTAATTTTTTTGTGGGGGAAGTAAAACTATTTGCAGAAAACACATTTCTTTCTTTTTTAAAAAATTGTACTTTAAGTTCTGAGATACATGTGCAGAACGTGCAGGTTTGTTACATAGGTATACACATACCGTGGTGATTTGCTGCACCCATCAACTGTGATCTTCATTAGGTATTTCCCCTAATGTAGTTGTTTTTATAAACTATGGTCTCCATACACTCTTTCAGCACTTCACATGCATTGGGGTTGCCAAGTAGTCCCTCTTGGCCCCACTCTTCCCTGGCAATTCCCTCCCTTAAGTCCCAAGGTTCACCAACTGTTTCACATCCATACCTTGGTTCATTTCTGACACTATTTGAATCTCCACTGGCTTTCAGCCTTGTTCTGAATAATTTATCCTAACTCAGTTTTTTATTCTTTTATGTTATATTTCTCTAAAAGCCCTATTCAGTATCTTCATCCCCATCCCCACCTGGCAGAAGAGAGATTTTATACAGTGGTTTTATAAAATACCTACTGATCACCTATAAAATACCTGCAGATAGTAAATATTCTGTTATTCTTTTCTTTTTGTCCAATGGTGAAGGTTTCTGAATATTCAGGAACAAGGATGTTAGGACCCATAACCAGCGAAGCTTTAAGCTTACAAAAATTTAATTATGAAGTATCTTACAGCAATATCAAAGGGAACGAGGGCCTCTTCATTGATTTGAATGTGAGCTGGGGTTGAAACGCAATAGCGTTCCAAGAAACAGCATGCATAAAGGCTCAGAGTTGGGAATGGGCAAGAGGTATTCAGGAGCACAGTGACATCACCCTATTTGGGGTAAAGAGCTCCAGGTGAGATGTGGTTATACCACCTACAATGTATTATGTGACTTCCATGTGTCTAGAGCTTTGCCAGATTGCTTACATATATGAGCTCTTGTCCTCACAGTACAGAAACGTGTGTCACACAGCTAGCAAGCAGTAGAGCCCTCTTCAGTACTCAGCTCTGTCTGCTTTCAAAGCCCCAGATTTCTCCACGGCAGTTTGCTGCCTCATTTTATAAGTAATATAGGATTGAGGAAGGAGAACCAGATGTTGAGGATTTTTGAGAACCAGAAACAAAAAGTATGGAAAAGATCTGGTAGACCTTAGACCTCAGTCTTCATGTGCATAACTTATGGAAGAATGTTTTCTAAAATGATCACATACCACTCACCAAGATTCTCAAAAGGTTAAACATATTCCTTTTTTTTTTTTTTGACTTTGAAAATACTTTTTAATCAGTTTCTGTAAAGCCAGTTGCTTGAAATTCCTGTGCTTTGTCAACACCCTTCTGAATCTGGTCATTACTTTTCTCTGTTCATTACCTGAGAGGTAGTAGTGAAAATACAGCAAATGAATGATGGGTAGCTTTCATCATACCTCCCTCTATATTGCAAGCACTTTGTTGTAATGCCTTTTTATCTAAAAGACTAGAATATTTTCCCTTCTTCATTTCCCTTCGTCTTTAAAAAAGAATTCTACAACACACCAGACATGAGGGGCTTTGTAATGACTCCATCTGAGATACAGAAATTGCTTAACATAGAGAAGTGAATTCATGTTAGCATTCTTCATCTATGGAGAATACGTGTAGTACTGTGTGTGTGTGATTTAGGTTAAGCTATAACCCATGTACTTGAAGCATTCTAATCAGTTATGCTCAGTCCCAGAGAGGTCACCTGACCTTTAATCAAGTAAGCCAGAGGCAGCAGCAACAAACCTTTCAGCAACCCAGATTTTAACACAGGAACCTTGGAAAAAGACATATTAAATGCAAGCCATGAATTTATATGAGTGAAACTGTTGTCTTAATTAGCATGAAGAATATCATAAATGGCTTTTTGTCAGTGAAATAAAATGTATTCACAATACACATATCAGCTAAAATATGTTAAAGATGCTCTAAATAGGGTTTGACTATCTTGTAATATCAGTAGTCAGGACCTCAAGAAAATTCCTGTTCTCCATTCCTAAATGGTACTCTGTCCAGCCATTACTTTAGGAGGGTTTCTGTTTCCTTAATGGAAACCAGAGGAGTAACAGAATCCTATCTCTGGAATCTTCCTGTGTCTGCCTTGAGTAATTCTTTCATGCAAAAATTATAGAATAGTCAGAGCACCTAAAAATGACAAGAATGGGGGCTCCTTTTAACTTTAAAATACAATGTATGAACAGTTTTGCACCTTCTTCCTGGTAAAAGTCTATTTGGCAAATGTCTTGGTGTTTGCAGAGGTAGGTAACCCTCAAGTACCTCAGATTTTGGGGGTACACTGTTACAAATAAAAAGAACCCAAAAGTTATTCAATCAGTTGGCAACAGTTACCTGTCATTCTATTTCAGCTACTTTATTGGGTAGGCAGGGTTTGAGGGTAGTCTAGGAATCAGACCAGTACTGATAAATTCTTATAAGATATATTTAAGTGCTAATTAACCCCATGTAATAGGAGTTTTGGATCAAACTCCTGGCTAGGTTGGAGATAGCCCGTAGTAACAAATGTTTTATTTCCTAGCAACCCCGAATAGCCCTGATTTGTGAGCTCTCATTTATTTACTCAGTTTGGGAAATAGGAGTGAGCCAGACATGCAGCCATGAATTCAATAATCATTCTCTACTGTGGCTCACAGCAAACCTTTGGGTATTTCTCAGCTATTGCTGATAATTCAGAAAAGAGCAGTTAGCTATTGCAAATTTGATGACTGTGCCTGTTTTGCCACTTCTATTCTTAACCTAATTGATAGCTGCTGCTTTTATTATGAATTATTAACAGTAAGAGTGAGTTTTTTGTTGTTTTTCTCAAGGTTAATTGCAGTCCCTATGCCCTGTTTATGCTTTAACAATTCCTAATGGGTGCCAACAAACTATTGAAAATATAAATTTAATTGTCTAGAAAGGTAGCCTAAAGTAAAGATACAATATTTATTTGTGTTTAGGGGCAAGAATGGTAATACAAATGCTCAAGAGATAGGTTTAAGATCACAGAGAAAGTACGAAGTGTGGTGACAACAAAAATCATTTCTACTTCTTTTCTTCCTGAACTGTTCAAATAAAAACAGTCTCTGGGCTCGACAGTTATACCAGGCAAAGCATTATTGATGTTTTCTAAAATTTCAAGGTTTCTACAAATAAACATCTTGATAAAGAAATTAATATTCTATGTACTTAAAATACTTATTGTAATTATTATTTATTTATACTGTTATCAAAATGATGCAAAGATTGAAATAGGTGGTTTTAAAAGTCCAGGACATATGATCAGATTTTAAACAGGTTGAAATAATCATAGCAAGATTGTAAAGAGTGGTTAAGTATTTAATACTTCCATTTTCCCACTGCAGACATATAGTGAATACATTCATTTTCTCAGAGTGCCTATATTTCATAATTTCAAGATTAATGCATATATGACAATTATTCATGATAGTTAAAAGGAAAATATAATTGAGAACCCTCTAAGGAACAAATGCTTTTCTAATATCTATAAACCAACTGTTTAAATCTTACAGGAAAGAACTTTCATTTTCAACTGTCTAATATTTGTGGTCTTAGTGCCTTTCAAAGGATGTGACTTGTGAATATTTATCTTAGCAATACAACAAGATACAGTGGCTATTTTATTGAATTGTGTTCCGAAAGCCCTATTTCAATAGCTTGACTTGTTTCTATCTTCCACAGTTCGTGCTGTTAAATATATGTAGCTTCTGATATACACTCTTATTCTAAACATAGCTAAATTAAATTATGCTTATAAATTTTAAATTCTACAAATATTAGAGCCAACAGCATATGAATGGGGCTAACTCTTTGTGCTCTGTCTTTGTGCTTGAAGTGCTGGCCTGTAACATTCCAGGAGAAAATTCTCAGTCACTTGCAGTTATATTCTAGAAAGCAGGCATTTAGACAAATTTACCTTCAACAACTTAGCAATGATGAGTCTGTACCTACTGCTCAGGTGGCACTGCCAGGGCTTGACCAGAGTAGTTTGCTGTAACTGAGAGCTTTGGTGAGCGATTCTTTTGATTGGAGAGTCGGTGAGATTCCTAGATCAGGCTGCTATGGAGGGGCGAGGCTCAATAGGGGCCTTGCCAGTCAGGTGAGGTGGCTGATGGCTGTTTGTAATAGCTTTGGAAGGTACAGCTGATGATCGGTGGGAGTCAGTCTATGGATGTACACTCTCAGCAAAAGAAGACCAAAGGATAGATTATGCTGAGAGCCAAGGGTTAAGTACTCTTTATTAATAGCTACACCTTAAACAGAATTCACAGAAGGGTCAGGGGCTTTCACTGAGAGTGGGAAGTGTATCGTGCTGTATCACAGTCTGTTTCATCTCTGCTCTTTCTAGAGAAATGTATCATCTAAAATGCAATGCAATAAAACAATGCAGCCTTTGCTTTCTTAAAATCCAATACATGAAATAGGTATCTGGATAATAGTAGGTTCTTGATACATGTTGTACTTTGATGAAACCGGATATATTAACAGACTCTCTTAGTTCCAAGCTATAGAAACCTTTTTGAGCTAACTTAGGTGAAAATAGTGAGTTTATAAGGTATCTGGATAATAATAGGTTCTTGATATACATTGTACTTTGATGAAATCAGTTATATTAAGATACCCTCTTGGTTCCAAATTTTAGAAACCTATTTGAGCTAACTGAGGTGAAAATGGTGAATTTAATAAGAGGAAAGGCCACAGCCAGGAATTATAAAATAACTGGTATGAGGGACATCTGTATGAATAGGGTGTTGTCACATTTCTTCTCCCATGCAGTGTATTTCCCTCTCTCTGTAAGCCAGCTTCTCCTCTTCTTCAGTCCACACGGTGTAACACATGGCCCTCAGTAGGCACCCGTGTTTACATGAGACAAGCAGGGTCAATCTGCTGCTAAGAAAAGATTTTTTTCTCAGTCCCCATTCTAAATTCTCTGGGGAGGGAGGCTGTGTGTTACATCTTAAGATCAACTGCCCATTTTTGGACCCACTTATCTGGCAAGGATCGTATATGACTAGTGACCTGGCTGCCAGTAAGCTAGTGATGTAGCCGCATGGTGCAAGGAGGCAGTTTTTAGGAAAAGACAAGTGAAACTGTTGTGGAAATTTGAGCAAAGAAGACCAGAGAAACCAAGAAACACAACAGAATCTCTGTAATGGAGCTGCAGCTGACAGTGGCCTCACTGCCTATAATGGCCTCCAGCCCTGAACAAAGAAAACGTATGGCTTTTATACAGTCTGAAGCAGGAAAAACAAGGCAGGAAACAGATTTCGGACAAAGACAGTTAATCAAGTTTTAAAACCTTGGACTTCATGGTTATTTGACTTCATAACCTTGCAGCTGAGGTAAGAGGTTGAAAGATTGAGGAGGACACCCAAGGAGACTAGAAAAAGAGGAATTGAAGTATGTGTGGGCTGCAGATCTAAAGAGGTGCTCTGGTGCTCCTATCTCAGTAGAGAGGGGGTTGTACTAGGTCTGCTTTACCTCTGCTTTCACTAAATACAGGTTTTTTTTTTTTTTTTTTTTGGCAGAGTTTCGCTCTTGTTACCCAGGCTGGAGTGCAATGGCGCGATCTCAGCTCACCGCAACCTCCGCCTCCTGGGTTCAGGCAATTCTCCTGCCTCAGCCTCCTGAGTAGCTGGGATTACAGGCACGCGCCACCATGCCCAGCTAATTTTTGTATTTTTAGTAGAGACGGGGTTTCACCATGTTGACCAGGATGGTCTCAATCTGTCGACCTCATGATCCACCCGCCTCGGCCTCCCAAAGTGCTGGGATTACAAGCTTGAGCCACCGCGCCCGGCCTAAATACAGGTTTTATGGCTAGCCTGGAATGTGGGCTGTGACATAAGTTTGCAGCTGCAGTTAGTTGGACTAAGCTGGGAGGTGTTACTTATTTTTGCTTGCTATGATTTTTCTTAATGGCCCAGTCCTAATGTTAACTATTACTCGATTTTAATATTTTCTTCCTCAAAACAACTTAAAAATAGGTAGCCTGCTACTTCAGAGGAATCGATGTGAAGGCTGTTTAAGAGATATACATATGGCTCAGTGTGGTTGCTCATGCCTGTAATCTGAGCACTTTGGGAGGTTGAGGTCACTGGATCACTTGAGATGAGGAGTTTAAGACCAGCCTGGCCAACAATGTGAAACCCAGTGTCTATTAAAAATATAAAAATATTAGTCAGGCATGGTGGCACATGTCTGTAATCCCAGTTACTTGGGAGGCTGAGATAGGAGAATCTCTTGAACCTGGGAGGCACAGGTTGCAGTGAGCCGAGATTGTGCCACTGCACTTCAGCCTGAGTGACAGTGTGAGACTTCATCTCAAAAAAAAAATATATATATATATGTGCAAGATATATATATATAAAACATAATATGTATTATATTTAATATAACCATATAACAACATATACTAATATATATAGTATGTTACATCCTGCTATATATTACTAATATAATATATACATAAATGATGAAATTAGCATGGATTTCAGAGATTCATCAAGTTGTACTAAGAGTAAAAGAATCTGTATTAGATGTTTCCCTAGGAATCCTTTGTTGGATGCTGGATCTTAAGAATTGGGAAGGATGTAGCTGCTCTGTTCTGGTGGAAATGCTAGATCTTTAGACAAAAGCTTGCTGCTTAGTAAGCCTCCCTCCTTTTCTTCCTCCCTTCCTTTCTCCCGCCCTTCCTTTTCTTCCTATAGGAGCAACCCATCCCAGTGTAGCTGCTTTCACTCTAAAAAGCCCTATTGGTGATAAGCCCTTAGGCTTGGTGAATGAGAAGTGTTGCGATGATACAAGAAAAGCTGTATAAATTACTGTCAAGACAGGTGAATTGGATTGTGATATCTTTGGCTCTGTGTTCCATCAAAATCTCATCTCAAATTATAAGCCCCACATGTTGATGGAGGGACCTGGTGGGAGGTGATTGCATCATGGGGGCAGTTTCTCCCATGCTGTTTTTATGATAGTGAGGGAGGTCTCACGAGATCTGGTTATTTGATAAGTGTCTGGTATTTCCTGCCCCACTGCTGCCATGTGAAGAAGTTTCTTGCTTCTTTTTTGCTTTCTGCCAGGATTGTAAACTTCCTAAGGCCTCCCAGCCATGCAGCACTGTGGGGCAATTAAACTTTTTCTGTTTATAAATTACCTAGTCTCAGGTAGTATCTTCATAGCAGTGTAAAAACAGACTAATACAAAGAATTGATACAAGGAGTGAGGTACTGTTATAAAGATAACCAAAAATATGGAAACATTGAAAGTGGTGACAGGCAGATGTTGAAACAGTTTGGAGGGCTCAGAAGACTACAAGAAGATGTGGGAAAGTTTGAAACTTCCTAGAGACTTGTTGAATGGTTTTGACCAAAATGCTGATAGTGATGTGGACAATGAAGTCTAACTTGAGATGGCCTCAGATGGAGATGAGGCACTTTTTGGGAACTGGAGCAGAAGTCATTCTTGCTATGCTTTAGCAAAGAGACTGGCAACATTTTGCACCTGCTCTAGAGATCTGTGGAACTTGGAACTTGAGAGAGATAATTTAGGGTATCTGGCAGAAGAAATTTCTAAGCAACAAAGTATTCAAGACGTGACCTGGCTTATTCTGAAAGTATTCACAAGGAGAGGGGTTGAAATGGGAACTTACGTTTAAATGGGAAGCACAGCATAAAGGTTTAGAAAATTTGTAACTTGACCATGTGGTAGAAAAGAAAAACCCATTATCTGGGGAGGAATTTAAGCCTGATGCAGAGATATTCATAAGTAATGAGGAGCTGAATGTTAATAGCCAAGACAATGGGGCAAACATCTCCACGGCATGTCACGGACTTTGCAGCAGCCAGTTAATCACAGGTCTAGAGGCGTAGGAGGGAAAAATGGCTTCATGGGCTGGGTCCAGAACCCTGCTGCTCTGTGCAGCTTTGGAACTTGGTATCCTGCATCCCAGTTGCTCCAACAGTGGCTAAAAGAGGCCAAGGTACAGCTCAGCCATGGCTTCAGAGGATGCAAGCCCCAAGCCTTGGTGGTTTCTATGTGGTTTGGTGCATATGGGTGCCCAGAAAACAAGAATTGAGGTTTGGGAACCACCACCTAGATTTCAGAGGATGTACAAAAACACCTGGATGTCCAGGCAGAAGTCTGCTGCAGAAGTGGGATACATACCTCATGGAAAACCTCTACTAGGACAATGCAGAAGGGAAATGCGGCATTGGAGCCTCCATACAGAGTCCCCACTGGGGCACTGTGTAGTGGAGCTGTGAGAAGATGGCAACCACCTCCCAGACCCCAAAATGGTAGCTCCACTGACAGCTCACACCATGCGCCTGGAAAGGCCACAAATATTCAATGCCAGTCTATGAAAGCAGCCAGGGGGTGGGTGGAGGGGCTGTGCCCTGCAGAGCCACAGGGGTGGAACTTTCAAAGGGTTTGGGAGCCCACCCCTTGGATTAGTGTGCCCTGCTGACATGACGTCAAAGGAGATTATTTTGGAGCTTTAAGATTTCATGACTACTCTGCCAGGTTTCAGACTTGCGTGGAGCCTGTGGCACCTTCGTTTTGGCCAATTTCTTTCATTGGGAATGGGAACTTTTACCCAATGCCTGTACCTGCATTGTATCTTGGAAGCAGCTAACCTGTTTTTTATTTAACAGGCACATAGGTGGAAGGGACTTGCCTTGTCTTAGGTAAGACTTTGGACTTGAATTTTTGAGTTAATGCTGGAATGAGTTAAGACTTTAGGGGACTGTTGGGAAGGCATGATTGGTTTTGAAATGTGAAAAGGACATGAGATGTGGGAGAGGCCAGGGGTAGAAGGAAATTGTTTGGCTCTGTGTCACCACCTACATCTCCACTCAAATTGTAATCACTGTAATCCTTACATATTGAGCAAGGAACCTGGTGGGAGGTGACTGGATCATGGGGACAGTTGCCCCCATGCTGTCCTCATGATAGAGAGTGAGTTCTCATGAGATCTGGTTGTTTGATAAATGTCTGGTGCTTCCCCACCAAACATCCTGCCATGATGTGAAGAAGGTCCCTGCTTCCTCCTTGCCTTCCACAATGATTGTAGGTTTCCTGAGACCACCTCAGTTACGCAGAACTGTGTCTAAATTAAACCACTTTTGTTTATAAATTGGTCTTAATTGTAATAGTATTACTCAGGATATTACTCAGGTTGTATATTTATAGCAGTGTGAAAACAGACTAATATAGATTGACCATAAATATGACACAGTCAAGCAGATGTAAGAAAGATTCGGTGTATTCATTTAAATTACTTTCAGACAATGATATCTTTATGTATACATTCACTGTATTGCACAGATATTTTTGTTTCACCTGGGAAGATTTTATGTTTTCTACATATTTAATGTTGTGATTGAGATCTTATATTTTCTGGCACTGTTCTAAGTATTTTATTTAATTTATTATTTAATTAATATAATAACTCATGCGGTAGGTTGCTAACTACTTTTTACAGAGGAGAAAACTGAGTCACAGATAAGTTAAATAGCTTGACCAGCATCATGTGATGAAGCCAGGATTTGACCCAGTGAGTCTGGTCCCAGAGCCCATTCTGCTGTGAATCCCACACCTTTTCAGTGTAGGTGCAGTGGCATGTTAGTTATGTACCTGACAGAGTTAAGGGTATATTACTGGAAATGTTTGAATAAATCAGAACTATAAAATTATATAAAGGTGAGAAAAATTACACCATAATTTCCTGTACTTCTCCCGGTTCTAAGGTGACAGATGGGACTACTTTAGCAAGACAAATGTCTTAAAGAACTTCGAGGTTTCTGACATTTTACTTTTCAGCCCAGATGCAGTACTTTGATTAATGAAGTACTGCTTTTAGTTTCTCTAATTTTCAGGCTTACATCCAAGGTCCTTGGGAGAATATACAATAAGCCTAAGTGAAAATGTTAGTGGCCATCTATCTCTTTCTAAATGGAACTACTTAAATAATTGCAGACAGAAAATTGTCTACATTAAAACCATAAAATATGCCATGAAACTTCCTTCTTTGGCCCTCTTACAATCAGGCATCTTGAATACTGACTCTATGTCTATTTTTCCTTCTTTCTCCCATTCTAATTTGATTGGTGTAAGTTCCTAAAGCTTCATCAGTAAAGTATTAACATTAAATATGTAGAAACTCCTGAATTTTTCCAGTCTTCCTTCATACTGCTTTTCTAACCCAAGGTCCTTTTATGTTTGTCCCTGCATTCATTCTATTTTCAGACATCAGTGTCACATTCACAAATTGGCAGACCTGGAGAAAGTAGATCATACATTATTCCCCTTTGAATTATTTGTGACCTAAAATTTAAATACTAGAAGTGAGGGACAGCCTTGCTGTATATATCTGGCAGGTCTTACTTGAAATTACCTTAGGCCAAAAGCAGCCGATGCTGTGTTTCACAGTTGTTCAGAAGCATGACATTTAAGTAAAGACACCTTGTCTGTCTAATCTTGCCTTGCATTTGACTTGGGTGCACGGATAAGGGCAGAATTTGTGAGTATAATCCTCATAAATCAACTCTAACCATATTCCTAATTTACTTCATTCCTTTGCATGGCTTCCTCTCTCAAAGTTCATGCTCAAATCCTCTGTGACATCATCTCCACTAATAGCATCTTTCAACCTTGACTCAATTACTCTTTCTTGATTTTGCCCAGCACATGCTTACCAGGATGCCTTTGACATTGTAGTTCTCTCTGCCTAAATTGCTCTTCCTCATACAGTCCCAGGGCTCATACTTTCGCCTCCTTCATGGATTTTCCTCAAATGCTTCTCAGTGAAGCTTTCCCTGACCACCTTCATAGAACTGCAACCCACTGTCCTGACACTTCCTTACGTCCCTCTTTTTGCTTCTGAGAAGTTATCACTACCTAACATTTTATACATTTTACTTATTTTTCTTTATTAGTTTGCTGTCAGGAAGGTAGATATTTTTGTTCATTTTATTCACAGGTATATCTCTAAAGGCTAGAAAAATGATTTGAAAATAGTAAGCAGGAAAATATTTGGTGACTAAATAAACAAGCAAAGATTGTTTGTGCAAGAAACAGAGATAATAAAGAAGGGTTCAATTCACTCCAATAATGTTTGAAAAATATTTGAAGAGACTTCCTGAAGGAGGTGACATCAAAACTAGGTTTTTATGGATGACTTAGTCTGGCTGTGGTGGCTCACACCTGTAATCCCCGCACTTTGTTGGGCCAAGGCAGGTGTATTATTTGAGGTGAGGAGTTCAAGACCAGTCTGGCCAACATGGGTTAAACTCCATTTCTACTAAAATTACAAAATTAGCCAGGCATCATGGTGAGTACCTGTAATCACAGATACTCAGGAGGCTGAGGCAGGAGAATCATTTGAACCCAGGAGGCAGAGGTTGCAGTGCTAGCTGAGATCCCACCACTGCAGTTCAGCCTGGATGGCAGAGCAAAACTCCAACCCAAGAAAAAAAGGATGAATTAGAGTCTTGGAGTTTTCCAGGAGGACAAACTAGAAGAAGAAATTTTACATAGTTGAAAAAACATGTGCAAAAACACAGATACGATACTATATAGTGCATTTAGAATCCAAGTTTAAAAATATTGATAAATTATATGATATCTAAATAAAGATATTATAATTTATCATTTTAATCATGGAAAGCACACTGGGAGTTTTAAGCATGAGTGATAGAGAAACATGCGCTATTCTGCTTTTATAAAGATCCTGTGGCAGCAATATGAAGTGTGGATTTGTAGAAATATTTAGAGATATAAGTTAAAAGCATTAGCAACAGTCCAGGCTTCAGTAGATAAGGACTGTACTATAGGATGGAGGGATAGGACTGGTAACAAAAGAACTAACATGAATAAATGATTGGTTGAATGATTTTCTGTGAGTATGTGTGTGTTTTGGGAGGAAGTTTGGTGGGATAAAGGAGCTGAACTTCATTGTTGATGAAAAATGGAGTTATTCAGTTGAATTACTCAGTTTATCTCTCGTTTGTTAACATTGATGTATTTTCTGGGGAAACTCCTAAGCTGTTCACATTCATTTGATATATCTTAAGAGTTCCAGAACTCTGGTTTATTGGTTAGGAAATGAAATTAGTAGGATGATAGACCTTTGTTTTTTAAAATCAATGAAAATATCAGCAGAACACCCTAAGCTATATATTTTTTCAAGGTGTATAATCTTAAGACCTTGTGTAAAATCTCAACTCCTGAACTTTTTTTTTTTTGAGACGGAGTTTCGCTCGTTACCCAGGCTGGAGTGCAATGATGCGATCTCGGCTCACCGTAACCTCCGCCTCCTGGGTTCAAGCAATTCTCCTGCCTCAGCCTCCTGAGTAGCTGGGATTACAGGCACGTGCCACCATGCCCAGCTAATTTTTGTATTTTTAGTAGAGATGGGGTTTCACCATGTTGACCAGGATGGTCTCGATCTGTCGACCTCGTGATCCACCCGCTTCGGCCTCCCAAAGTGCTGGGATTACAGGCTTGAGCCACCGCGCCCGGCAACTCCTAAACTTTTTTCTGGAGTTAACAGAAAATTATCGACTTTAGTTGACTCAAACAAAATAAGAACTATTCACTGACAAATCGTCTGCATAAAATTATTCTGCATGTGAAATACATAGCTGTCTGCTATTGCCAGTTCAGTGTGCATTGTTCAGTAGAAAAGACATAAACTTTGAGTCTTAGGGACATGGGCTAAAACCCTTAACTGTGAGAAAATCTTTGGCAAAACTACCTGACCACCATGAATCTTACTTTTCTCTTCACAAGACAATATTTTACATTTTTTTGAAAACCCTACATCCCAGGATAATTATGAAGTTTAAACTAGGTAGTGTGTATGTGTAAGTTGAGGGTCCTTTGATTCTGAGTATAAACAACTTTGGCTAATTAGGAAAATAGGATTTATTGGAAGGAAATTAGGACTTAAATTATTGACATGAAGCTAGAGAATGGGCAGAAACTACAGCAGTAAGAATCACAGAAATGGTCTCATAGCTTAAACAAACTGGTCTGGATGCCACCACAAGAAAGAGTGTGTGCCAACTGTTCCTGTTTTTCCTCTTTGTGTGAGCTGCTTGAGACTCAGTACCAGGACAGAGTATTGAATTGGCAGATTTGACCCCTCCCAGCTTCCACACTGGGAGGAGTCTCCATCCCAGTGAGACTCCAGGCATTCAGACAGAAATAATTCTGCAAAAGGAAATTGGGATGCTGAGAAAGAAAAATGGTTTCTTGCTAGCCAAAAACATGAAAGTGATGACTTTGAAGTGATCCCCTAAATTGATGACTTTTGACTTGTTTTGACCGCAATTCATAGCAAGAAATGCATTTTACCTTATGACTTAGGAGGCACATACGTAAATGTATCTTTGTATTTATATATAAACAAGAAAAATGTTTATTTTCTTACCAAGCTTAGTCTTACCATATGTGTTGCACTCTGTTTTGTTCTATTTTATTCTATTTTACTTTTTAAAAACCCATTCATGTTCTACTAAATTGATTTCATGACTTGCGAATGGGTTACAATCTACAGGCCGAACACATTTTGTTATAATTTATACAACATTAGCGCATTGTAGCAAATATTAGCAAACTGTAGATGTCAATTCTCATATCACCTTATTCTTTTATTCTGCTTCCCACTCTCCCATCAAATAAAATCGCAGGCAGTGACTGACCAAGGTATCTACAGCCTCTCTCATTTTATTGGCTGATGGCATATTATTAATCATAGTTTCCTGAAGAATGGGGTTGTATCAATTTCAGAACTTTTAAGAGATGTGGCATGTAAAGAAATACAGTCTGAATGAAGAAATAGTAAAATGAAGAATATGAGATGACCTAAGTCTCAGCAAAACTACAACTCCCTTCTAGAAATACCATAATCTTCTGCTCTGCACACAAACACATCTGCTGCTGCTCTATGAAATAAGATCCTAAGATTAAGCACACCTTTTCTTAATCTTGACTGTGTAGAAAAACCTATTTGGATATTTTTGGTACAAAAATATATTTTGGCCTAAGATATTGAGATATTGAGTTAATTGGTTTGGAGATTTGAGGCTTGAATTAATGAAATAATTTACCCCATTCTTTATTTTTTATTTTAGTTAGTCTTTCACCAAAGCATTATTAGACTTATAATACATTTGACTGAAGATCTTCAATCTAATATAATTGGAAAACTTACAGTACTTATTTTATTTTTAATGATTCTTTATCTCATTTCCAAGGAGAACTGTGACAGTCTTTCTCTTCAAACCTTCAGTGCTTAATCTATCCTTATCAAACCGTGATTTCCCTAACTCGCATTTGAAGCCTTCCTCCCTGAGATTCCTCTTCAGAAGCCCTCAAATTTCAAGGTGTATCATTTTTCCTGTGGCTGGATCTCATTCCTTTTGGCATCTCCTGGTACCAAAGTTTCTGAATTTGACCTCTTTTGTTTTCTTCTTTAATTGGCCTTCCCCACTGACAATCCCATCTCTTTTCACAAATGTTCTCTGATGCCCTAACAAACTATTAGAACAGTCTTGCTCAACTTTCCTATTCTCACAGGCTACCATCCCATAACTCCATCTTTCTTCACATGCTAATTTTTTTGGAAAATACTGTATGTACATTTTGCTTCCATTTCATACTATCCTCTCATTCCTGTGTCTTTAATCAAGCATTCACTCTCTTCAATCTATTGAGACTCTTCTCTGAGTCTCTCATGACACTATCCAAGAGCTGTATTTATTTGAGTTGGTTTCCTTGTTGTGGCACTATTCTGGTCCTTTGGCTTAAGCTGTATCCTAACCACTAGGCATTCCTCAAAGCCCTCTGCTGATCAACCTTCTTTTTGGTAGAGGGGTAAGGTACACTTACGTCTACTGACTCAGATACAGTTGAGTCAAAGAGGATAGGTAAATCATTGATCTTTGGTTCAATCTGGGGTCTGCCACTGTGAGCTTTGCCGTCTTGCCTTATGGTCTTACTCTTCTCAGCACTGTAAAATAGAAATAATAAGAACCCGTATCCTAGGTTCTTCTGAATATTAAATGTGAAAATATTGGTACAGTGCTTAGAGTTCTTGGCTGGCTTTCGGTGTCAGTTATCAATTTCCCACCAAGGAAATAGAGGCCCTTCTGTTGCAGATGGAAGAACATGTTTTTCAAATTCATAAAGAGGGAGTTCCTCAACTATACCACCCTGGGCCTCTATCTGGCCCTTCACTTCTCCCCCAGTGTGTTTGGGGAAAGGGTCCTCCTGTGTAGCTTAACTCTTTCCATCTTTTTTTTCTCACCACTCTCTTCCTTTATGCCCTAAATTTTGTAAGGGACTCTGCATATGGTAAGTTTATGTAAGGCTAGGGCTCTATATTAGGAAGCTGATTCTGTCATACTCCTGAACCCTAATCTTCAGCACTTTTGTATTTGTCTGCCATTTCCTTTATCTGTTTCAGTTGATGAAGAATTTGAGCAGAGAATAAAGAGTAGTGATCCCTTGGGCCCTCTAAAACCCCAACACTTACTGATTTTTTTCTCTACTCCATTGGATTCTAAACTCCAGGCTTTCTCTACTGTGGTCCATCCTATACAACACTGCCTGTCATCTTCCGAAAGTTCTCACAAAATTTTTTCCTTTACAACCAGTACAATTGCTTCCAGTAACTTACGCAATTGCTTGTGGCTTCCCCAGGGCATTCATGACCCTCCCCTGCAAGGTCTCATGTCCCCACTGCTGCTTTTGTATTACTCCATGCACAAGATGCGCTAGATGTTTTAATGAGCTGTGTTTTGCTTTATAGTCTCTCTCCATCCTCCCATCAATCACATTAAGTATTTCTCCAAATGTTAGCCATCCCCAATCCCCAACCACTCCTATCCCTCCCCTAACCCTGCTACCCCCTGACAGGCCTTGGTGTGTGATGTTCCCCTCCCTGTCCATGTGTTCTCATTGTTCAACACCCACTTATGAGTGAGAACATGTGGTGTTCGGTTTTCTGTTCTTGTGTCAGTTTGCCGAGAATGATGGTTTCCAGCTTCATCCATGTACCTGCAAAGGGCATAAACTCATCCTTTTTTATGGCTGCATAGTATTCCATGGTGTATATGTGCCACATTTTCTTTATCTAGTCTATCATTGATGGGCATTTGGGTTGGTTCCAAGTCTTTGCTATTGTGAACAGTGCTGCAATAAACATTTGTGTGCATGGATCTTTACAGTGAAATGTTTTATAATCCTTTGGGTATATACCCAGTAATAGGATTGCTGGGTCAAATGGTATTTCTGGTTCCAGATCCTTGAGGAATCACCACACTGTCTTCTACAATGGCTGAACTAATTTATACTTCCTCCAACAGTGTAAAAATATTCCTATTTCTCCACATCCTCTCCAGCATCTGTTGTCTCCTGATTTTTTAATGATAGCCATTCTAACTGGTGTGAGATGGTATCTCAATGTGCTTTTGATTTGCATTTCTGTAATGACCAGTGATGATAAGCATTTTTTCATGTTTGTTGGCTGCATAAATATCTTCTTTTGAGAAGTGTCTGTTTATATCCTTCACCCACTTTTTAATGGAGCTGATATTTTTTTCTTGTAAATTTGTTTAAGTTACTTATAGATTCTGGTTATTAGCCCTTTATCAGATGGGTAGATTGTAAACATTTTTTCCCATTCTGTTGGTTGTCAGTTCACATTTTTTCCCATTCTGTTGGTTGCCGATTCACTCTAATGATAGTTTCTTTTGCTGTGCAGAAGCTCTTATATATATGTGATATGTACAAGAATTATCTTATAATTATATATAAGTATTATCCTATATATCATATACAAGTATTACATATAATCTCAAAGGAAATATATAAAAAAAGAATAGTCTCTCATACCTCTTTATTTTATGAAACTCTGGAACTTAAATATATCTCTTCTGCTATCATCTTTTCAGTAAAGGCCTTCCCTGTCCCCATTCTGATATAATTCATTCCATCATTAGCATGTATTTTTCAATTCTCTTCTGGCATATATACACATATAAGTGTACATATAGACATCCTTATTTTAAAATTTATGGCATATATATACATATAAGTGTACACATAAACATCCTGGTTTTAATTTTACACAATAAGATCACAACCTGTTTAATGACAGGAAATACATCCTCTTCTTTTAAGCCCCATGGTGGCTATCTAGCATTGTGTACTGAGCAGGGAGTCCTGTGGGTAATGAGTTCTCACTAAGTCACTAAGTGTTTTATGATTTAAATGGAAATGAACAGTCAGTTTATTATTCAGGATTCTCCAGAGAAACAAAACTAGCAGAATGCATAACTATATGTGTGTCTGTCTGTCTGTTTAACATGTGTACATATATAATTTATCTTTATATGTGTACATATATAATATATATTACATATAATTTCTTATAAAGAATTGACTTATATAATTATAAAATTGAGATATTCCATGTCCTGCTATCTACAAGCTGGATACTCAAGAAAGCTGGTGGTGTAGTTCTGAGAACCGGTTGAGAGCAGGAGAAGACTCATGACCCAGCTCAAGCATTCAGGCAAAAAGAGCAAATTTCCCCTTTCATCTTTGTGTTCTTATCAGGCTCTTAATGGATTGGAAGATGCCTACCCACCATGGGGAGCAATCTGCTTACTGAGTCCCCTAATTCAAATGTAAATCTTATCTAGAAACACTCTTCAGAGACAATGCAGAAATGATGTTTAATCCAAGCACCACATGTCCGAGTCAAGTTGACACATAAAATTATCCAACACATCCAAGAAACACACTTTCTATCATTTGTTCTTTCATTAAAAAGAATAGTTTTTTTTTTTTTTTCTAAGAAAATACTTGTGGTTTTAGAAATAGAGGTAACTAAACTACCCAGTGGTTACTGTTGTATGAGCAATGAGCAATTTTTTTTTCAGGTTTTCAGGTGGAAGAAGCTGGTTTAAGATTTTGCAATTTCTTATAATATTAAAGGCATCAAAATGCTGGCTTGAGGACTTGCCTGATTTCTGTCAGCAGCAGTGATATTCATGTAAAATTTTCTTTGAAAATGAACTACTAAGCACTTTCAAAATGCTTTGGGGTGCACATTTTCCTGAATTCATCCTATAAAATATGTGCCATATATCTATATGCACATGACTGAGCTAAACTTGATTTTAAAAGATCCTAAATGCAAAGATAGGCAGCCTGCTCTACCCAAGAGGAATTTTCCTGGCACTTTGCCTTTTTCAACCATAGATATGCTCATTCTTTCCTTTTTCTTCCTTATTGCAGTTTCCTTTCTGCCTTTTTTTCTTTCTACATCTCCTTGATATCTTGCCTTCTTTTCTTCCTGTGTATTTTATTTTATTACCCTTTTTTTTTCTTTTTTCTTTTTTTTTGAGATAGGGCCTTTCTCTGTTGCCCAGGCTGTAGTGCAGTGGCATGATCATAGCTCACTGCAGCCTTGAAATCCTGGGGTCAAGAGATCCTCCTGCCATGGCCTCCCAAAGTGCTGAGATTACGGGGGTGAGTCATGGTGCTGGATCTTTATTTTATTCCTGACTTACCTGCCGGAGATGTGTTAAAATATTTCACCAAATTTACCTCAGTTGTGAAACCTCTGAGAATACCAGAGAGATCACTGGAACCAAATAACCTAGAAGTTGACCTTAATATATACAAGACAGTAAATCCATGACAGCAGGGTTCACACCTACCCTACTTAATTATCCTAGCTTCAGTATCTTGTTCAGTGCATTGTAATAATAGATACATTTGCTGAATAATGACTCAACAAGAATGCTAACACATGAAAAAGGCCTTTCTATCCAATCTAGAATAGCGAAGCCTTCTTTCCCTGGCTGTTCTCCTAGGCGTGGCAAAGACTTTTCTGTCTGAGCTTCCATGAACCATCTGCCCAGGAAACTGGTGCTGGTCCCATCACCTGGGCATATTTATGGTTAAAGGTTCACGCTCCAAGAGAACACTTTCCTTTCCACCTCTTTCCTTGACTTACTCTTATTAATCCATCATGTCCTAGTTTAGACAGTCAATTTTGATGAAACTTTAATCTTGGATGGTGGCCAGATCTCAGATACTACTGAGTTTTTCCTCTCTCAGTGCTTATCACACTGACTTTGTTTTTAATTGTATAAGAATACTTAAAATAAGATCTACCCATTTTACGAAAATGTAAGTGCACGATATAGTATTGTTAACATTAGACACAATGTTGTAGATTAGATGTTCAGAACTTACTCATTTTGCATAACTGATACTTTATACCCACTGAGCAACAACTCCTCCTCCTGCAGGCAGTGCCAGCTACCATTGTACTCTCTGCTTTTTATGAGTCTATTTCTGATAGCTCATATTAGTAGAGTTATGCAATAGTTGTCCTTCTGTGCTGGCTTATTTCACTTACCGTAATGTCCTCTGAGTTTCTTCATATTGTTTCAGATAGTAGAATTTCTTCTTTTTAAAAGCTGAATAAGATTCCATTGTATTTATATATCCCATTTTCTTTCTTCATTCATTCATTGATGAACATTTGGGTTGTTTCTGTATCTTGGCTATTGTGAATAATGCTTCAAAGAACACGGCATGTACTATCGCTTTGAGTTCCTGATTCTAGCTCTTCTGGATATATAACCAAAGTTAGAAATGCCAGATCATATGGTAGTTCTATTTTCTTTTTAAGAACTTTCATACTGTTCTTCACAAGGGCTGTACCATTTTACATTCCCATCAACAGTGTACAAGGATTCCAATTTCTACACATCCTCACCAATACTTGGAATCCTTGTACACTGTTGATGGGAATGTAAAATGGTACAGCTCCTGTGAAGAACTGTATGGAAGTTCTTAAAAAGAAAATAGAACTTTAAAAATTATATATATATATATATATATATATATATATAATTATATTATATATATAATTATATCTATAATAATATAATATATAGATGATTATATATATATATATAATTTTAAATATATGTAAAATAAGTATTGTTGAGGATGTGTAGAAACACGTAAATGAGCAGGAAGGGAGGGTGGGCTGAAGAACCTAAAGGCCCTGGAACCTGGTCTAGGAGTTATTGTGTGGATTTTCTAATCTGGAACACAGAGTGAAGGGAAGGAACTGTTTAAGTGTGCCAGTTCAAACAGCATAGATGTACTGTTCTCAATTTCCCACAAAATGCTCCTTAACATGGAGAAAAAAACGATAATTTTCCTAACTAAATAAATCTGACTAAACCATTGTCAATCTTGAATAAATTTCCATTGATTTAATATTAATTTAATTGAGAACTAGTTGGCAACTGACAGTACTTTCTCACCTGGAATAGACCAAAACCTTGAGGTCTGTAGGAAAGTAGTCCTAAGCCTAACTGCCTTATTATTATTATTAAGTGTCATATGAGATTTGAATTAAAAGCCAGTGTTGAGAACTGCTGGCATAGGTGATATAATTTAATCTTATTTTAGGATATAGGCTTGAGATTGTCTCCCAAAATGCAGAGAAAAGTCAAATAAATAATGTAAAGCAAAAGCAGACTATAGATATGAAAAAGCAGAAAAGAAATGCAAGCTACAAATTATAGTCATTTTCTCAAGAGAGGACAGGACAATTAGAACAGAAGTAGTAGAACAGAAGAAATCCCCCTTGAAAGGATATGCCATGTTTCTAGTGAAGTGAATTTAAAGAGAGACACCTGGGAACATTCTTGAAATACCTAGGAATTTCAAAAACATTAAAAAAAATTATGGTAGAAAACAAAACATTAAAAAAAACGAAGGAAAAGACACAAAGTTATAAACCTGGACTAGCTTCAGGTTTTTATGATAGAAGAAAATGTAAACATGGCCAAGAATTTTGCCAAAGACAGTATGTTGTTATCTGCACCCAGTCAAGATGTTGTCCTCAGGTGGAAGAAAAGGTAAAAAAAAAAAAAAATTTAATCTTACATAGAAAAATGATCTTGACAACCTGCTGACAAATTGTAAAACATATTCTCTATCTGACTAGTTTTTAGGAGTCATTAGATTTTCATCTCACAATCTCACAGCATTACGAAAAGTATCTTAAGTAAATTACACTATATGTGTGTCTCTATTTATAATTTACTTTATGTATATATATACATATATGTACGTATGTTAAGGGTACAATAAAAATATACAGAAATATTTCAAGGTAATGCATGAAGCAAAAAGGAAAGTATTCATAACACTGGATCTTTAAACATCTGTTTACAACAGAAATCATCATAAGCAAAATATTTTAAAAACCAACAAAATAGGAATGTGTATATTATACTCACATGTATATATTATACTCCCTCTGTGTATGTGTATGTATAAACGTACATATATACACATGTATAAGCACAATACACACACATCCATCTATCCAAATTTTAATGATGCAACCAATATGAAACGTGTAAACTTGATATGGGAAAATGACATGAAGAAGCATTACAAATCAATAAGTAAGTATATTGATAAATATTTGTTGAGTAAATGTTTAAACTCTAAACTTAAATATAAACATATATATAACTCACAATAAACAATTTAGTAAAAAACAGAGGCAAGTTAAATAAATGACCTAATGCAACTTTTCACCTATTAAATTATCAAAGATTCAAACAAACATCCACATGATATTTCTTATGTTGGTAACTGTAAGTAGATGAACACCTTCTCAGTACCACAGTTACTACTGCTGAATGTAAATAACACTGTCAAACTGGCAATATGTATTTAAAAACTTTAAATGTTTACTTCTTTGACTCAGTACTTCCCCTTTTTGACTCTGTCCTTAGAAAAGCATCAGGATACTGACCAAAATGCATGAAAAAAGGGTGTCTACTTCAGTGTTCTTTATAGTAGAAAAAAATTTAGAAACAACTAAAATATCTAGCGAATGGTTAGGAGAAAATATTTCTGTTACAACCATAAAAACATTTAAAAACAATTTTTGTGATGTGATGAATACTTTATTATGTAATTATAACTAAATCACTGTGAAATTATTAATATAATAATTTCTGTAAAGGAAAATCAATTATGTTTTTAAAAGATTGGAAAAAATTAATCAAACAGTGCAATTATTCTCTAAATAGTGAGATATTAGGTGATTTGTATGTTATTCTTTATGCCTTTATATATAAAATTCTAAATATATGATTAAAAATTATAAAATAGCAGACAAGTATTGTTTACTAAACAATGTGCTGATAAATAGCAATTTAGAAGGAATTCAGATTAGATCCTTATCTTACCTCAAACACAAGCATAAATTTGTTTTATTGCCTTAGTACAGTATTTTCTATGTTTATCTGAATGCCAGCACTGCAGCCTTTTGTAGCTTAATTATTTTGCATTTCAATTGCTGCAATCTCTATAATGTTTTAGGAAAAAAGTAACAGAATGGCTAGTTTAATCTATTATACAAATCTAAATACAAATTTATAGAAAAATCAAGTCTTTCATTTATATTTGGATCTTTAATTTTCTCATGAAAAAAGGAACTAGGATAAGGCATAGGTTCTTAGCCTTTTGCTGTAATGACATTAAAAATAAATTTGAGAGAATGTGTGCTAGTCTTTTCCTATTGGGAATATAAAGCAATTGCATTACCTTAGAACACTGCTCTTCACAGAATGCGTGCTCATTGGAGAGTTAAGTAGTGTTAAATTAACATCTTAATGAAAATTGTATATTAATACTGCTCTTGTTCCTAAATAGTCATTTAGTTCTAATGAATCAAGGAATTCAATTTTTTCTAAGTAAAAATCACTGTCTTGGAAAGTATGATACTGCAACTGAGCATTTGCTGTATTTCTGATATTTAGAGCTACCATTAAAAAGGAAACATATTCATTTTGAGGACTATGTGGTTTGGAAATTTTGCTTACAGTACCATACAAGAAATCAAATAGTGTTTTCAGTGTTCTAAAATGAGTCATTAGATAATTCAGTTTAGTTATAGATACGAAAGTAATATACTGTCTTGCCCATATGATAGAACTTTAACAATATTTCTGTCATAAATTTAAGTTCTTTAAGAGATTTAGCCCAACAATAAAAACATGACATTAAGATTCTTAATGCACTTCAATGATAAGAACATAGTTTTTAATTAAAATTTTAATCCAAGTAAATTTAAATTTTCCAATGAAATTAAGTATGAGTTTTTTTTTTTGTTGTTGTTGTTGTTGTTGTTGTTGTTTTAGATTCAGGGGGTACATGTGCAGATTTGTTACATGGATATATTACATAATGGTGAGATTTGAACTTCTACTGTACCCACCACTCAAATAGTGAACATTGTAACAAAAGGCAATTTTTCAGTCTTAATTCCTCTGCTACTCTCCCCTCTTTTGGAACCTCCAATATATATTATTTCCATCTTTATGTCCATGTGTACCCATTGCTTAGCTCCCACATGTAAGTGAAAGCATGCGGTATATGATTTTCTGTTTCTGAGTTATTTCACTTTGGATACAGCCACAAGCTCCAACCATGTTGCACAAAAGATATGATTTCATTCTTTTTTATGGCTGCATAGTATTCCATGGTATATACATCCCTCATTTTGTTTATTCAATTATGTCTCGATGAACACTTAGGTTGATTCCATGACTTTGTTCTTGTGAATAGTGCTGTGATAAGCATACAATTGCAGGTTTCCTTTTTATATCATGATTTATTTTCCTTTGGGAAGTACCCAA
Organism: Saimiri boliviensis; assembly: GCF_048565385.1. Taxonomy (NCBI): domain Eukaryota; kingdom Metazoa; phylum Chordata; class Mammalia; order Primates; family Cebidae; genus Saimiri; species Saimiri boliviensis. The sequence continues at coordinate 23,663,277 of NC_133452.1, read as the reverse complement.
GCATGAGATTCCTGGGTCTAATGGTAGTTCTAGTTTTAGTTCCTTGAAAAATTGCTACACTGTTATTCATAGAGGTTGTACTAATTTACAGTCCCACCAACAGTGTATAAGCATGCCCTTTTCCCTGCATCCTCAATAACATCTGCTGATTTTATTACCTTAATAACAGCCATTCTGACTATCATAAAATGGTATGTCATTGTGGTTTTAATCTGCATTTTTTGATGATTAGTAATGTTGAGCATTTCTGCATATGTTTGTTGCCACTTGTATATCTTCTTTGGAGGAATGTCTGTTCATGTCCCTTGTTCACTATTTAGTAGAATTATTTGTGTTTTTCTTGTTGAGCTGTTTGAGTTCCTTGCAGATTTTGAATATTATTTCTTTGTTAGATGTATTATTTGCAAATATTTTTCCCATTGTGTAGGTTGTCTGTTTACTCTGTTGTTTGTTTCTTTGGATGTTAAGAAGCTTTTTAGTTTAATAGTCTCATTTGTCTATTTTTTATTTTTATTTATTTATTTATTTATTTATTTTATTTCTTTTGTCTATTTTTGTTTTTGCCAATTTGCTTTTGAGATCATCGTTAAAAATTCTTTGCCTAGGCCGATGTCTAAAAGACTTTTTCTTGGGTTTTCTTGTAGGATTTGCATAGCTTCAGGTCTTAAATTTAAGCATTTAATCGAGTTTGAGTTAATTTTTGTATATGGTGTGAGATAGAGACCTAATTTCATTATCCATATGGCTAGCCAATTTTCCCAGCACCATTTATTGAATAGTGCGTCCTTTGCCCATTGTTTATTTTTCTTAACCATCATTGTATGTGGTTTTACTTATGGATTGTCTATTGTGTTCCATTGATCTATGTGTCTACTTTTGTTAAGTATGAATTTTTTAAAAAAATACATATTAGAGAGTTAACTTTTAAAAGTACAATATATGTTAGTAAACATAAAATAATCCAGCATGAAATGAGCAAATAATATTTACAATAAAATTTAAATATTTGCATGCAATGTTTGATTTTGAATTATAATTTATATTGTATATTGGAGTCGTTCAATAACTTGTAAGCAAATCACTTTGTGACATGGAGTAGAAGGTGTGTGTGTGTGTGTGTGTGTGTTTATATATGTATATATATATATATATATATATATATATATATAATGTTAAATATAATTTAACAGGGTGTCAATAAAGTTTTAATGTTCTTAAGATTTTCAATTCTCATTCTCCTATTCATTTTTGTCCTTCCCTCAATTTCCAAGGAACCCCTTTGTCTTAATTATTTCCATGATACTTTGACCACTGGCATTAATCATCCAACAAGAATGAATGGTCTGTCGTTCTTCACTCTTTTCTTTAATAACATTTAATTAATCACCAGGCTCTGCAGGAAACTCCTGTTTCCCAGATCTCCCATCTTCACTTCTTTCCATCTATACTCCCACCGTCCTAGTAAAGAACCCTATAAATTCTTATCCAATTGTGTTTCTCTCTTTGTAACTTGTTCAAACTTCGTAACTTTGTAGCTAGTCTCACAGCAAGTCCTTCGCCCATCCATTCACTATGTGCTGACAGAGGTCTATGGCTAGAAAACAACTCTGCTAGTATCACCCACCACCTTGCGTCCACCTATTCAAGGTCCCTGTTGAGTAGCCTTCCAAGTGTTAGAGATAAATAGCAAACTCCATAACAGGATATATTTTTTTAAATTTTCAACTTTTATTTTAAGCTTAGGGGCACATGTGCAGAATGTGCAGGTTTGTTACACAGGTAAACATGTATGTGCCACAGTGGTTTGCTGCACGGATCATCCCAACACCTAGGTATTAAACCCAATGTCCATTAGCTCTTCTTCCTGATGCTCTCCTTCTTCCAACTGCCCCCATCTGACAGGCCCCAGTGTGTGTTGTTCTCCCCATATGTCCATGTGTTTTTATCATTAAGCTCCCACTTATAAGTGAGAACATATGGAATTTGGTTTTCTGTTCCTGCATTAGTTTTCTGAGGATAATGGCTTCCAGCTTGATCCATGTGCCTGCAAAGGCCATGATCTCATTCCTTCTATGGCTGCGTAGTATTCCATGGTGTATATATACGTCATTTTCTTTATTCAGTCTATCATTGATGGGCATTTAGGTTTATTCTATGTCTTTGCTATTGTTTATAGTGCTGGAATGAATATATGGGTGCATGTATCTTTATAATAAAATTACATTCTTTTGAGTAATACACTCATGTATTAGGGTTCTCTTAGAGAGACAGAACTTTATATATATATATATATATATATATATATGACTATATATATAAGTAATCATGTAAGTAAATACTTAATAAACATGAGTTTATTATTTACTTACATGATTACTTAATAAACATGTTTATTATTTACTTACATGATTACTTATATATATATGTACATGTGTATATGTACGTATAAGTTTATTCAGTATTTACATACATGATTACAAGGTCCCACAATAGCTTTCTGCAAGCTGAGGGGCAAGGAGAGCCAGTCCCAATCCCAAAACTGAAGAACTTGGAGTCTGATGTTGGAGGCAGGAAGCATCCAGCACAGGAAAAAGATGTAGGCTGGGAGGCTAGGCCAGTCTCATCTCTTCACATTTTTCTACCTGCTTTATATTCACTGGTTACTGATTAGATTGTAGCCACCAGATTAAGGGTGGATCTGCCTTCCCCAGCCCACTGACTCAAATGTTAATATCTTTTGGCAACAGATACACCCAGGATTAACACCTTTATCCCTCAATCCAATCAAGTTGACACTTTTTAACCATCACAACTTAGTCATTGGATTTTCGGGTTGAATGATATTTCTGCCTCTAGGTCTTTCAGGAATTGGCACACTGTCTTCCACAATGGTGGTAACAAGGCTTTTGAAGTCCTTTGAGTTCTGATCCATTCTTGAAATGCACCCATTTTTCAACCATTTCTGCTAACCTCTTTGCTTTCTACCTCTACTAAACATATTCCTCAGGATTTGACATGTTTTCACTTATCTCAAGATTTTTGTTTTTACTTAGTAAGGTGTAAGTAATTGACACACATTTTTTTTTTTTGAGATGGAGTTTCGCTCTTGTTACCCAGGCTGGAGTGCAATGGCGCGATCTCGGCTCACCGCAACCTCCGCCTCCTGGGTTCAGGCAATTCTCCTGCCTCAGCCTCCTGAGTAGCTGGGATTATAGGCACACCCCACCATGCCCAGCTAATTTTTTTTTGTATTTTTAGTAGAGACGGGGTTTCACCATGTTGACCAGGTTGGTCTCGATCTCTCGACCTTGTGATCCACCCACCTCGGCCTCCCAAAGTGCTGGGATTACAGGCTTGAGCCACCGCGCCCGGCCGACACACATTTTTTAAAATGACTGAACATATAAAAATGTTAAGCCCCCAACCCACAGCAACTTTCCATTGCCACCTCTGAGCACTTGACCTCACTGAGTCCTATTCTGTCCACTTATGTTTAAGAAGTTGACTCCTTCATCATTTCTTTTCCAAAGGCTTTCTTAACCCTGGTGCTCTTTCTTTTGGGCAGGAGAATTATTACTCTACCTATACTGACTACATTGTATCATTATCCATTTATTTATCTATCTTTCCTGTTTTCCTTAATTACAAGTATTTATTGATACTTGTATCTTCAATGACAGTCACATGCTTGATAGTATTAGACACCATTATTCTGTTGAATAATGAGATAAATGAAAATTCTGGTATAGAGATTTATAAAAAAGACTATTAAAATCATCCTTGACCATTATGAGTCAGTTCATATACTACCTCCTATAATAGAACTTTTCTGTTCCTTCACCATTGTCAACTGGATATGACCTTTCCTACCTTTGAGCCCCTGCAGTACTTCAGTTATTCCTCTTAAAACTCATAATGCTCTAAAGTTTGTATAGAACCATAAATGACTTGAAATAACCAAAGCAATTTTGAGCAAAGAGAACAGAGCTGGCGGCATCACACTTCTTTGACTTCAAAATATACTACAAAGTTATTGTAGCCAAAGAATAAAAACAGACATATAGACCAATAGAATACAAGAGAGTCCAGAAATAAACCCACACACTTACAGCCAATTGATTTTTGACAAAAGAAGTAAGAACATTGAATAGGGAAAGATCAGCCTCTTCATTAGAGCTCTAATTTTTTTCCCCTAGACTTACAAAAGGTACTCAAGATTGATAAATACAGAAAAACAAACAAAATGTGTATTCCTCAAGGAAAGATGCTTGCTTTTTTTTTTTTTAACCCACCCTGACTGCTTCCGAAGCAAACCAGGTGGCGTGAGTACCTGTGATGCTAAGTAAATGATAGCATTATAATTTTATCAGTTGACCTATAAAATAAGTATCCTTAATTTGGATTCTTAAGGGCAGCATCAAGCCAGATTTCATGTTACAATTGCATAAAAATACAATAATCAGTGTATACATTTTGCATGTCTCTAATGTATATTCACATATCCTTTGATAGTTAATAAGAGGATTCATGCTTCATATGTCATTTAAACCTCATGAAAAGTCCATGAATTAGCACAGCTTTAAAACACTGACAGAAAAAATGGAGTTCACATACACTCTTCAGAGAGAAGGAAATCTGGATGTATGCTGGTTGTTTAAGAGGACAATTCCCAGGATGTTTTATAGCAGGGTTCCCCAACTGCCAGGCTCAGGCTGGTTCCTATATATGGCCTGTTGGGAGCTGGGCTGCACAGCAGGAGATGAGTGGCAGTGGTGAGCAAGCATTACCACCTGAGCTGGCCTCCTGCAGATCAGCAGGGTCATTAAATCCTCATAGGAATGCGAACCCTATTGTGAACACATGCAAGGGATCTAGGTCGCATGCTCCTTGTGAGAATCTGATGCCTGGTGATCTGAGGTGTAACAGTTTCATCTCAAAACCTCCGTGGAAAAATTGTCTTCCATGAAACTGGTCCCTGGTGCCCAGAAGTTTGGAGACCATTGCTTTAGAGGACAAAGTGTCAGAGAACAATGGCCAGGATGGTAAGCAGACTTATGAGGAATGGTTGAAGCTTGTGTCCAATAAATTCTTGCTAAACTAGATTAAATGGAATAATGTAATGTTTAAATTAAAAAAAAAGTGAGGGGATCAGTTTGCATTAAATTCAGACCAAAATGATGTTGAGGATGCCAAAGTTTACATATTTTTTGGCATATAGTATATTAAGGTTTTATGTTTTTGTTCATCACAAGGGCCTGCTGGCCAGAAAAATTAGATTTAGGTAGTTTGAACTTTTTTCTTAACCATGCATGTTTTCAAGAACTCCAAAAAGTAAAGAGAGAGAGAGTGTGTGTGTAAGCAAGCAAGGCATTTGTTACAATTATTTCCCTAAAGAAAGATTCAGAAATCAACATTTTTTTTTCCTTTTCTTTTTCGAAAAGAGATGATCAGCATTTAGAATATTTTGAAAATAAAATGAAACCATGCAAGATTCAGTAAGTCTGTTTTATCTGGTTGCAGGTCTTTAAATCTTTCATTAAAACTTCTACCCCATACAAAAGAACCTTCTACATTATGTCAGTATTTTAAGAGCAACATTGAAAAGAAATGTTGCTTTCAAGTGATTTTTTTTTCTCCTTAGTTAATTTTTATGGGGAAGAATTTCAGAACAAATGTAGAAAAAATAACCATCGCCAAAGGATCAGTAGCGCTCTGGACCCATGGCGGGAGTTGCTGCTAACTCCCCAAGACCCCCATCCCAAGGTTTGAATTCCTCCAACTTTCCTTCTCTGTTTCTCTTTTGTGACACCTGAGATAGTTGGTCACAGTCTTGGTGACCAAGAAAAAATTAACTGCCCTAAACCTCTGGGAAATTGAAATGACAAACTCATTTTTATGAACACTATTTCAGGGAAGAGCATAGTTATGGAGTCTCCTAATTGCTGAGTTTTTTTTTTTTTTTTAATATCTTACCCACTAAAGTGTTTTTTTTTTTTTTTTTTTTTTTTTTTTTTTTTTTTTTTGAGATGGAGTCTTGCTCTGTTACCCAGGCTGGAGCACAGTGGCACAGTCTCAGCTCACTGAAACCTCCACCTACCAGGTTCAAGCCATTCTCCTGCCTCAGCTTCCCGAGTATCTGGGATTACAGGAATGGGCCACCATACCCAGCTAATTGTTTTCATTTTTAGTAGAGACAGGGTTTCACCATGTTGACCGTGATGGTCTTGATTTCCTGACTTTGTGATCCACCTGTCTCGGCCTCCCAAAGTGCTGGGATTACAGGCATGAGCCACTGGGCCCAGCTAGATTTTTATTTTTTAAAGTAAGCTCTAGTGATATCCATTCTAGAGGTTGCCAAGGGCTCCCTGGCCCAGAGCCTAGAACCAGACTGCAATGAGGTGGGAGGGTTTTACTATGGCTCAGGAAAGAGCCTTGTTGGGAAGCTGGTAGAGGGAACAGAGGAGGCGGCTAGTGGGAAAGGAGACAAAGGGGCCTCGGAGGGAATCCTGGAGAGGGAAAGAGGACTAGGAGTTCAGAAAGGCTTCTGAGAGGAAGGTGGTCTTTTGAACGTTTATCTCAGTCCAACCCAGTTTCTAAGTCTTTTGAGCTTTGCCTGTCATTAGCTTTTGTAAGCATTGAATTGCATTTTCTTAAATGTAGGCAATTCATCACCTTAAAAATTGCTAGCCTTGTTTGTAGAAGAGGATGAAGAGCAGCTGCCACGTGAGCCACCTAATTTTCTCTGTGTGTGAGGACAGTCTGCTAAATGGCCATGTTCAATGGAATCTCATAATTCACAGCTATTGTTGCATAATGATTTATGAGCCAAATCACTCACCCATTAGAAGAATGAGCCTTCAATGGTCAGATCAAACATAATTTATTATCTCTAACATCTGGTAGTCTTATATTTCACAAATACTTTGCAGCTTTTGTCAGGGTATGCATTCCTGCCTGTGGCCGCAGCACTGAAGACAACAGCAGCTCCTTTTCGGTTTTGTCCAGTAATTCTCCACATTCCTGCATTTTGTCCATGTTTACAGTGTTCCAAGACTGTCCAGATACATGGTAGAGTTAGCTCTGCCTTCCTTTACCTTATGGATATACATAAATACATCCCTTGTGGCTATAGATACATAAAGTAAGCATTTGACTAGTTTCTCTAATTTGAGAAGATTTAAGAATGCCCATTTTGCCAAAAATATATTACCCAAGAGTGCTTGGGGATTATTTTTAGCTTATCATTTTAAAACATGCAAATTATCTTTAATGAATGAACATCATAATCTCCTATCACTTTAACTGGAATTTATTTTATCATACAGGTTTCAATTCAGCAAACATTTACTGGTTACTTTTTATATTTGAGATACAAAGTTATTTATGTTATGGGACCTGAACGTAAGTAAAAAGTTGTCCTTGAACTTGGTGACCTTTTAGACTACCAGAATGAGTTTCTCAAAGTCTGTCTTTTACAGCGCCTGGAATAGTAGAACTTATAAATAGTGTTCACTGAATAAATACATTACTAAATGATTCCAGTGGATTTCCCATGCCCACAAATATCTATGATCCATATAGTATATTAGGAGCACCATAAGAATATTACAAATATTTTAACAATGAGAATAGACAAAAGAGAATTTGTAATGGCTTCCTAAAGGATGTTTCATTTAACCTGATTGTTAGATAGAATTTAGGAGGCTTGTGTGCAAGGTTGTGGGAATTTCTACCAGGGTAAAGAGTAGCAAAAAAGACATAGATGATTTTTTAAGGGTACTGCGATTTGGAATCAGCTAGTGCCTGGAGCAAAGCTGGGCAGGAAATGAAAAACAAGAATTGCGACCATGAATAGAATCCTGGGAGTGCCTTGTAAAGGAGCATGGACATTATTCCTAAAATAAGCAATCAGGAGCTCCTGAAGGCTTCTCAGTAAAACTGTGATTATCATCGTAATAAAACGAGATCATTGTGTACTTCAGAAGGAAACACAAAATGATTTGGGGGCAACAGAGAGGTTTTTCCTCCAGCACGGTAGGCAAAATTGGTCTAGAGCTCCAGGAATCCAAGAAGAATGTCATGTGACTTGTTCTTTGAATGCTAAGTGTCTACATATACTTGTGCCAAATATACTCCTTCGCCAAAATATGGTGCCCTCTCCTTTTTAGTCCTCTGGTATTTGAATTAGCTAGTGCATTTGGTGAATGTTTTCTGATAAATAGTATTCTGGTGAATAGTATGAGGCCTCCTTGGTGTAGGACTTCTAAGGTGAGCACTCTTCAGCTGATGGACTGAAGGAATGTGGAAGATTTGAGGCCTGCCCTAGGAAAGACATGCCCCAGGGAAGGAGAAAAAACTCACAGCATTTATTTATATGAGAATAGAAGTCAGTCAAAGGAGGTATTCTTCAAACACAAAGCCGAAGTACTGCAAAATAATCTATGATTATTTCTTAAATAACTTTTCGTTAATACTATTGCCTATGTCTCCTAAACTCTCAGCTAAATGTTTTGAAATCTGCCCATGTCATCAAAGAACAGAAACACCCACAGAGTTGATTCTCACTCTTACAAGCTCTAAGTGGTGCCTAGGGCTTAAGATGCACCATTCTTATAGGTTTATAATAGTAGTCATGTGATCCCTGTTAATTTCCCATGATGAAGACTTAGAAAGTGTTTCTTTTATAAACCAGAGGGTAAATACAAAATGTCCTCTTTAAAGGAGGTTGCTAAGAGTTACAAAGGATTGGACTCAGTGTTTTGAAACTTGCTCTGTTTTTTCCAGATGGATAATTGTAAAAAGCTTATTACAAGTAGTTAAATGAAAAGGCAATTACAAGGAGACTAGGAACAAATCTGCATTCATTTTGATTTGAATATTGGACCATTCATGGTATTTGTTGTGTGTTCCTGTAATGGAATTCAACCTTTTATCTTTTGTTAAAATGTTCTTCAATAATATGTGACTATGCAGATGCATAGGACTAAAACATGTATTATAGAGTGAATCACGCTGCAATTGTTTTTCTATTATAGCAAATTTCAAGCCTTTCTTACTTTATATAACTGCAATAAGAATGTATCTTTGGATTTGCTTAACATATGTATACGACTGCTTTTTTTTTTTTTATTAAAGCTATTCAAAGAGAAACCAAAGACAGGAATATCAATAAGATTTCTTTTGAATAAGTAAAAACTTGGAGAAACATGGCAAATAATGTGGCACTATGTTTTTTTAAATATATTCTATGTCATTATATGTAAATATTTTCAATTAACATAATTTTTTAAAAAATTCCATAACTACTATACATATTTTCCAGACTTTGGAACCATTTTCAATAAAATCAATTTATATAAGCTACTTTTTAATAATATTGCAAAGAATATCATCTCCATATCCTGAAGAAATAGGTAACATAGTTTGTGGTGTGATGTTTAATTTCATTGTACACATAACGTCTAATTTGGTTCCAAAATCTCTGAGTAGGACAAACTCTTGTCAATTTTGTTAATTATTTTTATTCTCACAGTATTTAAAATATACTTTAAAATTTTTACAAAAGAGAAATATTTTTAACTGTTTTAATATTAAATTCAGAAAGAAGAGAGTGCAATTATGAAACTTACTTCCATGCTTCAAAATGTTGCATATATGTTAGTTATTAATATTTATCTCATTTCAATGATATAGGCTTGAAATAGTAGAAGAATGCCTGCTTTATGAAAGAAAAAAAACAGAGGCTAACTTAGCTTAGCTCCTGATAAGACCCTTTGCTTTAATAGTTACATGACACAGAAATGCAGTAGGATCAAGATATCAATGTCTATGCTAAAAAATTAATGTCCAGATAGAAGACACTTAACCAACTAAAAATTAGCTGGGCTTGATGGCAGGCACCTATAATCCCAGCCACTCAGGAACCTATGGCACAAGAATGGCTTGAATCCAAAAGGTAGAGGTTGCAGGGAACCAAGCTAGTGCCACTGCATGCCAGCCTGGGAAAGAAATAAAGAGAAAAAAAAGGAAAGAAAAGAAAGAGGAAGGGAGGGAGAAAGGAAGGAAGGTAGAAAGTAAGAAGAAAAAGAAAGAAAGAGAAAGAAGGGAAAAGAAAAGAAAAAAGAAGGCACTTGGTCAAAAAAATGTATGTTGAAGAACAGCAGTGAGCATTGTGGAACTGCAGTGAACTAAACTGAGTGGATGCTGATTTCAAAAAGCTAAATTGTCAGAGAGAGACAAAAACCAACCAAATGAAACCAAACCAAACCAAAGCATGTAAATACCACAGAGCTTCAGAGGCGAGAGATGTCACCACAAATTGCAGCGGGCAGGTCAGGCTTAATCTAGACCTTTTATGGTAGGTGAAATTTGGATTGCAGGAGGAAGGTGGTAAGGGCATCTAAATCAGTGAATGACAGCTGGGGGGCAGGGCAGGGTTGTACAAGGAACAGTTTGTACATGCGGGAACTCCAAAAGAGGGAGAGAGTTGGGTGAGAAGACATGGGAATCAAGTTTGTTTCATGGGATCCTCAATCTCTTTTGCTCCAATTCCCCCGCCCCAGTTTATTTCTCTGTCTCTCCCTCCCTCCCCCATCTCTTCCCTCCGTCACTCCTTCTTTCCTATCTCTATCCCTATCCATAACTCCATCTTTAGCTCTATCTCTAACTAGAATTCAATTAGCCTCCAAAGCCAAGACAATTCCTTTGTTTAAAGTTTCATTCTTTCATAAACAAAATTCATTTTTTTTTCTGCTCTAAACGTTGTTTAGCTTCTGGCACACTGTGGTCGCCATCTAAGATTATCAGTGTTTTACTTTAAAGGATCAGTTCAGATGATACTGAAATTCTGTAACTATTTAGCTTAATCATTCCATATAATTTATTAAAAATTATTTTGTGTTGTGGTTTTGCACACATTATTGGAGTTTTCTTCTGATTAACCAATGAGTCTCAGGTCTGTTGAAAATATTATTTGTACATCTTTTTATTTTCCAATAGATGAGGAAGAGAAGAAAGAGAAGGAGGAAGGGAGAAAGAGAGAGAACACAAAGGGTAAAATAATTAATGCTATATCAAGCAATTTAAAAGTATTTTAGACTCTATCCTAGAAGATTGTGAAAACATATTACAAGGTTTATTATTATTTAAGTAACGTAGTAATGTTATCAGCCTATAGCTATCTTAATATTTCTTTAAGCCCATTATTTGTAGTTATGAGTGGGTACCACCAATACAGTGAAAAAAAAATCTTAGAATAGGAATAAAAATAGATTATAATTCTTCATTCACCACTATGTGATTTTAGTAATATAAATTTATCTCTCAGAGTCTTGGGTAATACCATCATTAAAGAGAAAAAAATTATGGCATTGTTACATTAGATAATCTAAAAATGTCATTCCAGACTTCATATTTATTATGTAGCAGAATTTTTGTTCCCCCTTTTCTAAAACCAGTGCAATTTGGAAATAATTTATATTAGAAATTCTATCCTTCAGATTGTTATTATAGAACGTAACTATTCCTCACGCATACATTTTATGTTAATGATTTTAGTGCATGAATGGTTTTTACAGACTCATTATGCCAATAATTTTAAATTATAATATGTAGAGACAAAACAATTAACAGGCAAAAGATGAAACCTATCAATCTCTCAAGTTGAGACACCAGAACACTTGTAAATACTTTGATTTTTTTTCTCCCAGAGAAAATGAATTGTTAGTTAAAAATCATGACTAAAAAATAAAATAGTCTAATGATTAAATAGACTAAAAAAGAACATTTTATCTTAATATTCTTGAGTCTAAAGTTTTCCAGAGACTGGGTCCAGGGGCTTACATCTGTAATCCCAGCATTTTGGGAAGCTGAAGCGGAAGGACTGCTTGAGCTCATGAGTTTGAGACCAGCCTGGTCAACATAGTGAGACCCTCATCTCTATAAATAATAAATAAATAGAAATTAGCTGAGCATGTTGGTGCAAACCTGTAGTCCCAGATGGCCAGGAGGCTGAGGTGGGATGATGGCCAGGGAGATTGAGGCCGCAGTTAGCCATGATTGTGCTGCTGCAGTTAGCCATTGATTATATCCCTGCACTCCAGCCTGGGCAACAGAGTGAGACTCTGTCTCCAGAAAGATAAATAAAATAAAGTTTCCTAGCAAGTTTGGTGTGTGATTGTTTGCATAGGGAATTCTGTAATATGAGTGTGTGCACAGGAAAGGGTTACTTTGTTCATCTTGGGTTGATCAAACCCTGCAGACTCCGATGAAAAGCCTGTCTGCCTTTGGAATACCCCTTGATAGCTCCTGGAGGATGAGCTAAACCCTTGGAATATTCTGCCTGATAAGAGTGTTTCTATTGGCCTAAGGCCTTGGGCCACCCAGCACCAGTTAGATCAAATAGTTTAGGCTAACAGTGTGATCTACAGGGAAAATTGAGGAGACTGAGTAGCTGAGGTCACCTGACTGACTCCCAATTAAAAACCCTGGACATCAAGATTTGGGGGAGCTCCCCTGGTTGACAGACATTGGCAGACGTTTTTACGTATTGCGAGGAGAATTAGGACCATCGATACAACTGCACTGGGAGAAAACACCTGGAACTTTGCTCCTGGTTTCTCCTGGACTTAACTTTTACACTTTTTCCCTCTGATGGTTTTTTGTTTTTGTTTTTGTTTTTTATAGACAGCATTTACCTCTGTCACCCAGGCTGGAGTGCAGTTGTGTGATCTTGGCCCACTGCAACCTCCACCTCCCAGGTTCAAGCAATTCTCCTACCTCAGTCTCCCCAGTAGCTGAGTCTACAGGTGTGTCCACCACACCCAGCTAATTTTTTGTATTTTTAGTGGAGACAGGGTTTCACCGCGTTAGCCTGGATAGTCTTGATCTCCTGACCTCGTAATCTGCCTGCCTCGGGCTCCCAAAGTGCTGGGATTACAGGCCTGAGTCATTGCCACTCCCGCCCCCTTCCTTTTGCTGATTTTTGATCTGTATCCATTTGTTACAATACATTGTAACTATGAAGGTAACAGTTTATCAAGTCTCCTGAGTGATTCTAGTGAATAGTTGAGACTGAGGGTGAATTGTGTCCACCTCACCCCAAAGTATGGTTTAAGACAATTCTTTTAATTAATAATAGAACTTCGAAAGCTTTCCTAAAATGCTTCTAAAGTCAAGTAAATTTTTTTAAATAAAAGCTTAATAGTTAACTTTCAATTAAGAGAAAAAAAAATCCTGAAAACAATATCTTTAGGCTATCTGAGATTTAAAAATATCTATTACCAAGTTTTCAACAAGTGACTCCAGATACTTTGGATTCAAGACCAAAGTGATTGTATTTTTTCTCTTCAATTCATTAGTGTAATACCCATTTGATAAAGAACCTCAAAAGGAATATCATTATATACATTCAAATCACATTTATTTGTAAGAGTCATTAAAAACCAGAAGCTATACTGTGTACTTTAAATATATTATATTCAATTTTTAATTTCCAGTATAATCAGGTGATATATTAATGTTGCTTTAATGTGAGAAAAAATGGGCTTTAAAAGCTAAAGAGATTACTCCAGTCATACAACTGAAAGAGGCAGAGAGAGTATTTGGACTAGGATCTGTTAGGAATTAAGTTCATGCATGTTCTATTATGATACTCCACAAATTTACCTTTAATGACATGTTACTTATTCCTTCTCTGGTAGTAGTGAGAGTAAGCTACTTGTACATCAAATTTGCTTCTTCTGTCCAAGCAAGGTGGCTCATGCCTGTAATCCCAGCATTCTGGGAGTCCGAGGCAGGCAGATCACCTGATGTCAGGATTTCAAAGTCAACCTGGCCAACATGGTAAAACCCCATCTCTACTAAAAATATAAAAATACAAAAATTAGCTGGGTATGGTGGCTTGAGCCTGTAGTTCCAGCTCTACTTGGAAGGCTGAGGCAGGAGAATTGCTTGAACCCAGAGGCTGAGATTGCAGTGAGCCAAGATGGTGCCACTGCACTCCAGCCTGGGTGACAGAGTGAGACTCTGTCTCAAAACAAAAGAAAATAAAACAAAACAAAAACCAACAAAGAACCCCTTTGCTTCTTTCTTAAAATTTAATGGAAATCAACAATGAAGTTATATAGAGCTAGAGGTTTCTCTGTGAGAATGATTTTTATTGCAAATTTATTTTTATTAACAAATATTGTAATTGTAACCATCAAATTCTTCTTAATATCAGTTTTTCTATTGTGTCTAACAAGGAATTTCTCAATTTCTTTTAAACCATCAACATTACTGGCATATAATTTTTAAAATTTCGGATCCTTTTAATGTGTAGGGAATCTACAATATTTAATTCATTGCAACTATTGATAATTTATATCTACTCTCTCTCTCCTTCAGTATGTCTAGAGGTTTATAAATGCTACTAATAACTTCAAATAATCACTTTTAGTTTCTTTGATTTGCTTTAACTTCTATTATATACTCTCTTTTTACATACTTTTGATTTAATTTGATATTCATTTGCTAGCTTACTAAAGTTGAAACACATTAATCTTTTAATATTTTTGTTTTTCTTTCATACACATTTAAAGATATAAAAATTTTTAATCACTGTTTTAACTGCATCCTATAAATTTGAATAGATTGTGTTTTAGTTATTATTCAGTTAAAATTTTTTCTGTTTACCTTTGACATTTATTCTTTAAGCTGTGGTTTATTTATAAGTGTGTTGCTTAATTCAAAATAGTTGGTGATTTTCCAGATTGTGTTATTATTGATTTTTATGTTTAATTCTATTGTTGTTAGAGAACATTATTTGTATTACTTAATCCTTTGAGTTTTAGTGAGCTTTGTGGCCCATGCTTTTACTTACATAAAAGCACCTTTAGTTTGTCATCATTTAAAATTAATATTATACTGACACTAAAAACTTAGGTTGATTAGTTTTATTTATTTATTTATATTTTTGCATCATTTGCTTTCTTTCTTGCATTGTTTTTCTGTGACAAGGGTGTGATCATTCTTATTTATTGTTTACCAGTAGGCAATTTCTCTGGCTGCCTTTGATATTTTCTCTTTTACTTTGGTTTTCAGCGATTTGGTGGGACTAGGTGTGGTTTTCTTTGTATTTATCCTTCTAGGATTTTCTTGAGCTTCTTGGGTGTGTGGGTTGATTTTTTTTTTTTTTCGGTCAAAATTGATAAGTTACATCATATTTATTCGAGTACTTTTTTCATTTTAATTTCTCTCATCCCCTTGGACTTCAATTATGTGCATATTTCTGCCACTCTGAACTATCGATTTTATCTCTTCCACCTACAAAGACCCTAGTTCTCTGGACTTCTGTGTTTAGTGCTGTGATTTGGACAATGATCCCTTGTGGAAAGCTGAAGTTAATGCAGAGATCATTTTGTGCAGTTCCCTAATCCCAGTGATCACAGCCCTGAGTTATCCATTGTTCCATGCTTGAAAATAGCTACGGTAGATATTTATCAAGTTTTAGTGTTATATAAGGGAGAACTTAACATATGATGACTATGATTCTTTCATAACTGTTGCTCTGATTACTATCACTCTGGAACCTCAGTGTTTCTAGTTGCTAATATAATCTAGTGGTAAGGAGGACAACTGGGTTAATAGTTGAATCCCTTAATATACATAGAATATTTTGGGCCCAGAAACATGATTTTTCTTACCTGAACATATGTACATTTTCTACATAATGGATTATATCTCTTTTCTCTTATTTTTACACATTACTTTGTTTACATTTTCTTTGAAGACAAGTTCTCATTTTCTCTCACTCAGGCAGGAGTGCAGTGGCATGATCATGGCTCACTGCAGCCTCAAACTCCTGAGCTCAAGCAATCTTCCCAACTCAACTCCCCTAGTAGCTTGGGACTAGAGGCACACATGCCACCTAGCCCAGCTAATTTTTTTGCTTTCATTTTTTTTTTGTAGAGATAGGGTCACACTATGTTGCTGAGGCAGGTCTTGAACTCCTGGCCTCAGGGATTCTCCAGCGTTGGCCTCCCAGAGTGCTGGGATTACAGACATGAGCCACCAAAGGTAGCGTTTTTTATGTCTTTATTTTTAGATACTAACCTCACCCATCCTTTCTTTTCTTGCCTTTGGAAGATAACTTTACACTATGAAGCTACTTTTCTGATTATAGGTAACTTGTTGTCTAGTTAAGAACTGAATCACATTTCTAAATAATGCTCAAAAAATTTTAAAAATACACAAACAAAAACATTTGGAAGAATTATTTTTCACTAGCACTACTTTTTCACTTTCTTTCTGATGGTGATTTATTTTGAGTCTAACTTTTATGATTGCTAATTTCATTATAAACCAAATTCTCCAGCTTTATTATGACTAGTATAACAGGAAGAAAACTAACGAGAGACTCAGGGATCAGGATTCCAGCCAGAGCTCTGCTCCTGACTAGTTGTTAGATATTTAGTAAATTGCTTAGCACATTTAGTCTCAGCATTCTCACCCTGAATAAGCAAGATGCTCTCCCATGCCCCTTTAAACACTAAGTTCTGTCTTTAAGAATACAATTTCAGCAAACTGACACAAGAGCAGAAAATCAAACACCACATGTTCTCACTCATAGGCAGGTGTTGAACAATGAGAACACATGGACACAGGGAGGGGAGCACTACACACTGTGGTCTGTTGGGGGGAAATAGGGGAGGGACAGCAGGGGGTGGGGAGTTGGGGAGAGATAGCATGGGGAGAAATGCCAGATATAGGTGAAGGGGAGGAAGGCAGCAAATCACACTGCCATGTGTGTACCTATGGAACAATCTTGCATGTTCTTCACATGTACCGCAAAACCTAAAATGCAATTAAAAAAAAGAATACAATTTGAAATGTTTCTCTTTTCACACTGAGGGAACTCAGACTCCTAAAGAAATTTTAATTAAAAATGGCCTTTTGCTATGTTTGATGAAGGACAATATGTGATAATAAGTATAAAAACAATTTGAAAAGTTGAAAGCGTTTTAACAATGTAATTTTAGATTATAATTGTTATCATTTCTGGAGGCTGTATTAATTTTTATGTTCCTTATGGTACATTATACTTGGTAGAACTTGAATACCTCTTATTTTTATGATTAATATACTTCTGGCAAAGGAAAATGATAGTTAAAATCACTCTATATGATGAAATAAATAAGGCTTTCTTCTTTTCAAATTGTGGTGGTTTCTGTGGCTCACTACTCCTTTCATCTATTCATCTGTGCTCTAAATGGCTTGATCCCATCTTGGCACGCACCATCATTGATTCTTAAACCGTAAGAAGCTGCATTGATGTACGTGTACCTTTGGTAACCTTGTGTTGAACGGAGCTCTGCATTTGGTGCTGTGGATAAAGAAATGGTTACAACACTATATCTGCATTAAAGGAGCTCAAATTCCAGCAGAGGAGGTTGACAGGGCAGTCAGTCATTCTAAATCCAGATGACCAGTGCACAGGCTACTTGGGAATCATAGACAATAAATCAAATTTAGAAAATTTGAATGGGTGTTTCAAGAGTTAGTTGATAATACTGTCAGCACTGATGTCTTCCTGTATCTTAAACAGGCCACACTTTTTGCTGTCTGTCTTTGCACACACAGCACCCTCTGACTAGAATGTTCTTTCCCTGTATTTTCACTTACCATTATTTAATTTTCAGCTCAAATATCATGCTATTTAAGGCCCTCCTTGTCCACCTTCTCCACAATTGTGTCACCTTTGCAGTTTAATTTCCCTAATATTTTATTTTTTAGCCCCACTTACTATTATCCACAACTAACTTATTTATTTGTGTCACTGTTTATTATCTGTCTGACCAGATGGGAGGAACCTGTTTTGATCACTTCTATATATCTGTGTAACCTAGAACATGCCTGGCTCGTAGCAGCCACTCAAAAAATATTTGTTGAATAAAAGAAAAGCATTAGAAAATTAGAGAATGAATGTCTCTCCTTCTGGCCCTCCACACCCCACGAAAAATAAAAAAAAGGTTGGAAAATTAGTACAAAAAATTCCTCTCAATTATTATTTCAGAAAATATTTATTGAGTCAAATACTATTCTAGGCCAGAGTTTATGATATTTATGATATGTAAAAAATAACATTCTCTCTTGTTAAGAAAAATGTGCTTTATTTATTTCTACAGATGGTACACAAACTAGAACTAGATGGAATGCAATAAAAAAGATATAAAATGTTAGGTATGGGTATGAATCAATTCAAATCTATGTATGTATACATGGTAGTGACTTAGAGCATTACCAGTAGCATAATCTGGTCCAATAGATTAAATAACTGGTAAGAAGTAACATTTAACACCCCGTACCAGAAATTTTGCATAATCCCTTTTCCCTTGATTTTTGGCTCAGCCATATTACTTGCAAAGGCCAGTGAGACACTAGCAAACCCCTCACAAGAAGAGAGGTGAAGTATTTTGCCAGTTGGTTTTGTCACTTTTGCTTCTGCCATCACTACAAATAGAGCTTCCCTGAAGTAGATACTGCTCCCTCAGCCCCAGGCCATGTCCAGGAGGAATCTCTAAGGACCAGACCTGAGCGCAATGCACAGCAAGTCTAACTTGAAGCAGAGAATCCCAGCAGAACCCAGCCTAAATCTGCAGATGTGTGAATGAGCATAAATGATTGCGGTTTTAAACTGCCAATTTTTGTAATGGTTTTGGTATAATTAACGAATGAAAAATCAACTAGATACAAGCCCCAAACCGCTGTTGAAGTTTTGAGTCAAGAATGTCAAGTACGTATGGGCTTTGTTCCTATGCTGTTGGATATGTGAAAGATATTTAGGAAAACATCAGGTGGTCCTGTGAGCTAGCAAGGCACGAGAAGCAGGGTTTTATGGGCATACTTCTGGAAGTAAAGAAACAGGTTGTACTCTCATTAGTCATATTCACCTTGCAAGTTAAAGCCAATGACATGTTTTAAAAGAACTTTGGATTGGCCTGTGGTATTTATCTTCTTTGTTAACTCATGAATCCTTAGAAAAAGAGTGGAAGAAAATGATAATACCTCATATTTATTAAACACTTGCTATGACAATTATGGTTCCAGGAGCTCATCTTTGATGCTAGATTCTGAAAAACATGTGATAAATATATTATTCTCACTTTACAGATCAGAAGAGTGAAGAGTAGACCACTTAAGTAATTTGTCCAAGGTCACAGAACTGGACAGTTACATAGTGAAGATTCCACCTTTATAGGCTTCCAGTATCCACATGCTTAACCACAATGCAGAAGTAAAGTAAAGACTCAGAAGGCTGAGTCTTGTGGAAATGGGGTTGGGCGTCTATCTGTGGAATAGAGCAGGCAGCAGAACATTAAAGATCAGCACACAAGTGATGAAAACACAGGGGTGCTGGTTCTGAAAAGAATGTGGGAAATATATGAGAAGACTGACAGTCACACATCTAAACCCTATTTGTAGCTGATCCAGTCATGATAGTTTAACAATGTTATTACTACTAATAATAATATTAAGACACCAGTTTACTAACAAAGATAGGCAATGGCAACTGTGAAATTATTAAAAAAAAAAAAAGAAAGGAAAATATCATCCAAAGCCATTATCTTGCTTTATGGCATAGGTACAGCTGTTTTGTAATCTACCTACATATATATTAAAGAGAGCAACTGTGCATAATTGAATGTTCTTTGTGCTGGATTCTAAAATGAGAATGGATGCTTCATTACATAAGTAATGCAAAGAGAGGCTTTTAAGATTCACTTCTGTGAATTTTAAGCTATGTATATGTTATGGCTTGACTCTGTGTCTCCAACCAAATCTCGCCTCAAATTGTAATCCCATTTGTGGAGGGAGAGACTGGGTGAGAGGTGATTGGATCATCAGGCGATTTCCCCCATGCTGTTCTCCTGATAGTGACAGAGTTCCCATGAGATCTGATGGTTTTAAAAGTGGCAGTTTCCCCCATGCACTCTCTCTCTCTCTCTTGCTGCCATGTAAGATGCATGCCTTGCTTCCTTCTTCACCTTCCACCATGATTGTAAGTTTCCTGAGTCCTCTCTAGCCATGTGGAACTGTGAGTCAGTTAAACCTCTTTTGTTTATAAATTACCCAGTCTCAAGTAGTACCTTTATAGGAGTATGAGAATGAACTAAAACAGAATATATTGGAAATTTTAGCTTCAACCAATCTGCTTTTTAGTTAGTGATGGATAAGTCCTTGAAATCAAATGAGATATAAAATTCACAAGTTCTATTTCCAAGCACCTCACCCAATGAGAGCAAATTTAATACTTCTTGGCATTTCCTTCAGGTCACTCTTGTTTCCTCCTTTCACACAATCTTAGAATTTTTAAAATGGAGGAAACTTTCATGTCATCTTCACAAATTTCTGTTGGATTCTTGAATATCCTCTGATGGAGGAATGTACCATTTCTGGAGTATACCCAGACTCACAGCTGATATACTTATTGGCTGTCTCAAACTGAACATATTTCAGGCCAAACTCTTGACCTCCCCTTTCTTGATTTTCTCCATCTCTGTTAATGTCACTGATATCCACCTGTTGCCTGAGTCAGAAATAAACACTCTCACCCTTCACCCTTCATCCTTCACCTTTAGTCCATCACCAAGTAATGCTGAGTGTAACTCTAAACAAAGCTCCACTTCTCTGTGTATCTACTATTTCAGCGTGCCAGGCACCATGACCTGTAGTCTAGACTTACTCATTGACTTCCAACTAATTTATCTGATTTTGCTTCTACACACTTTCCTTCTGTTTCCCTCGCAGAGTATGTTTTGTTTCTTAATATGAATTAGAACTCTTTCTTTCTTCTCAACCTTTCATTAGATTCATAATGTGCTCAGAAAGAACTAGAATCGTTGACCTTGAAAGCTATGCTCTTCTCATTTCTTTGCATCTTGTTTCTGCATGTTGACCTCCTTTGACTGTGCTGTATTCCATTTTCATTCATACTTCAGGTTGATATAAGAATTTAGTGATAAAGCACACATAAATCACTTACAATAGTGCCTAGCACATAGGTATATAGTTAGCCATTTTTATTAGGTTGCTGCTGCTTTTTATTCACTTCATCCTTGATCCTCTGCTAAAATCTGTGAGCAGGAGCTATGTCCATTTTGCTCAATATCTCATAGCTTAATAGCTCTTAGCACACCTGGAAAATTGGATATGCATATTTCACCTTTATAAACATATGTTGAATGAGATCTATAGTTAATGAGTTCTGACCTATAGGAAGTTATTTTTTGTGTGAAGTTGAAACATAGCTTCTATCCACATGTTGGGCTTCCTAAACCTTTAGGCCATTCAAAATAAGTTTTACTGTCTTTGTACTTAAAAACAGTTATATCTATATCTGTCCTGCTATCACAACTGAATCAACATTAAATTCATCAATGCCTATTTTAAAAATATTCAATTTAAAATATTTTAAACACCAAACATTTTATAAAACCTAGTTATTTATAAAAGTCATTATGGACATCTAAATGTATAATAACTATTTTAAATTTCCCCCAAATTTCCAAAAGCTGTCTATTCTAAGAAACTCAATACATATAAAAGTACAAAATGGAAAAGAGCTAAATGAGGAGGTACTTTTTACTTTATGAAATTATATTTTATTTTTAAAGGGTTTTACATTTAAATAGCATGTTACTTTAAAAAGCATACCTACTTGCTTATTTTTTAGGAAAGTTAATTGATTGCTAAAATGTCAGGATTATCTCTACGAACTAAATCAAAGTACTTGTGTTTTATTAATACAGCAACTTCAAGTTCTTAAATGAATCACAGGAATCTTTGCAAGAATGAGTTATTTAGATTTTGCCATGTGTCAGTGGAAAAATACACTTTCAGTTAAATTATGAACGTGGCAACACGAAGGGCGTCATGTTTAGATATAAGGAAACAAATGAACAATTGGAAAGCACAGTTTTTAACAAGTTTTTGCTGCAAGGAACTTGAAAATCCACTTTAAAAAACCTGGCTCAACTGACATTGATGACCTCGACAAGTTTCAAAAGAACCATAATTATAAAAAGTCTGGAAGAATGAGCTCCTTCTGAAAAATGCCTAAAAACTGACAGCCTCTTGTATAGATTTTGGTGAAATAGTAAACAACCTCAAATGAAAATGTGTTAAATGGCAAGCATATTATCCCTGTTGGGGAAAATATAATGAAAATCGAATGTTTTAGCACTGTATAAACATTAAAGGAGATGGCAAGATGAACAATTATTCTTTATTTTTGATCAGTGTGGACAGGCAATCCAATCATTTGACTCAGGGAGAAAAAGAATACAACTTCAGAGTTGTATGGTAGATTTTTTCATACAAGATTGGTAGATTTTTTTCATGGTAGATTATAGCTCAAATAATCTAGAGTATTGCTTCAATTTTGATTATGAAGCCATTGGCCAAGATAGAGTTTCTTCTCCTTCTCCTTCTCTTTCTCTTCCTCCTCCTCCTCCTCCTTGTTTTTTTGAGACAGAGTCTCGCTGTGTTGCCCAGGTTGGAGTGCGGTGGCACAATCCTGGCTGACTACAACCTCAGCCTCCTGGGTTCAAGTGATTCTCCTGCCTCAGCCTCCTGAGTAGCAGGGACTACAGGAGGCCATCACTGTGCCTGGCTAATTTTTGTATTATTATTATTATTATTATTATTATTATTATTACTAGATATGAGGTTTCACCACATTGGCCAGGCTGGTTTCAAACTCCTGATCTTGTGATCCACCTGCCTCAGCCTCTCAAAGTGCTGGGTTTACAGGCATGAGCCACCATGCCCAGCCAAGATAGAGTTTCTTTTTAATGGAAGGAGGAGTTTTCTGTAACAAGTAGGGTTTAGAGACTCTTCCCATACTTTTGGCTTGGATTGTGATGA
Source organism: Saimiri boliviensis (assembly GCF_048565385.1). NCBI lineage: Eukaryota > Metazoa > Chordata > Mammalia > Primates > Cebidae > Saimiri > Saimiri boliviensis. The sequence goes on along the minus strand of NC_133452.1, from coordinate 23,640,372 downwards.
AACCAGTCCAGGGCAACTTTCCTGGCTTATTGTACTGATAACTTTTCACCTTATATAAGAGGTCAGGATCCTAGATGAGTCATTTTCTAGGACCTTTTACTTTCTTTTTTCATACTGCATTTAATCATGAAATTATTTCATCACATTTAGGAGGGTCTTAAGGTCCCTATATAAAGCTTCATTTCTTTTTCTTTTTCTTTTTCTTTTTTTTTTTTTTTTTTTTTTTTGAGACGGAGTTTCACTCTTGTTACCCAGGCTGGAGTGCAATGGCGCAGTCTCGGCTCACCGCAACCTCCGCCTCCTGGGTTCAGGCAATTCTCCTGCCTCAGCCTCCTGAGTAGCTGGGACTACAGGCACGCGCCACCATGCCCAGCTAATTTTTTGTATTTTTAGTAGAGATGGAGTTTCACCATGTTGACCAGGATGGTCTCAATCTCTTGACCTCGTGATCCACCCGCCTCAGCCTCCCAAAGTGCTGGGATTACAGGCTTGAGCCACCGCGCCCGGCAAAGCTTCATTTCTTAAACTAACTCAGCTCATGTACTATTTATGGTTGTTTGTATAGGCTGCAGTTTTCTCCCTCCTTTGTTTTTCTCCTGTACTGCCACCAAAGCTATCTCTGAAAGAGATTTTATGTTGCTTTTTAATCAAAATATTTAATCTCTCACTGAATTTAGCATATCCCAATATGAAGTGCCAGTTTCTTGAAAGCATTGACCCAACTGATGTTTACAATATAAATTTAGCCTCTCAACTTCATAATGTTTCTCAAAGCCTTCCTGACCCTTCCAAGAATGATTGCCCCTTACATGGTTTATTTATTCTTACCGTCACCTTTTTCTGACTCGCCTCCAAGTTGTCTATCTGGACAATTCTTATTCCTGCTTCAAGATCCACCTCAATGATAACCTCTTCTCTCTGTGGTAGGCAGAATAATGGCAGCCCCGGAACCTGTGATCATGTTACCTTAGTGACAAAAGGGACTTTGAAGAAGTACATTAAAACTAAATTTTAATTTAATTAAAATTCTTGAGATGCGGAGATTATACCAGGTTTTCTGAATGGGACAATTAAGGGTTCTTATAAGGGAGAGAGAGAGGCAAGGGAGTCAGAGAGGAAGGTGTGGTAATAGAAGAAGAGGTCAGAGTTTTACAACCTCTGGTTTTGAAAAGGGAAAAGGGCCACAAGCCAAGGAATGCAAACAGCCAGTGGAATCTGGAAATGATGAGAAGCAGATTCCCTTCTAACGCTCTCAAAAGGAAAACAGTCTGTTGATATCTTAGTCTTAACCCAGTGAGACACATTTTGGATTTCTGAACTCCAGAACTATAAGATAATCGATCTGTGTTGTTTTAAGCCATCAAGATTGCACTAATTTGTTTTAGCAATAGTACGAAACTAATACAGATTTGGCTGCCTGGAAGTGGGTTGCTAATGCAACAAATGCATAGAAATGTGAAATGATCTTGGACTTGGGCAATGAGCAGAGGCTAGAAGAACTTTAAGGAACATGATAGCACTTGCTTAGATTGTCTTGAGCAGACTGTTAGTGGAAACATGGCTGTTAATGACCCTGTTAAGGAAAACTCTGAAGGGTGTTAGGATCCTGGTAGATAATACCCAAGTCATCATGAGCAGATAGTAGATAGAAATAAGGATGTTAAAGGCAACGTTGGAGAGGCTGCAAACGGAAATGAAGACCATGCTATTGGAAAGTAGACCAGAGGGGATCCTTATTATATAGTGGCAGAGATCATAGCTGAATTGTGGAAAGCAAAACTTGTAAACTATGAACTTGGATATTTAGTCAGTGATAACTTCCAAACAAAGATTTAAAAATGCAGCATAGTTTCTTTTGGTTACTTATGCAGGTCATGCACCACAGAACAATGGTTTTGTTTTGTTTGGTTTTGTTTGGTTTGGTTTGGTTTTGGTTTTGAGATGGAGTTTTGCTCTTGTTGCCCAGGCTGGAGTGCAACAGCGTAATCTTGGCTCACTGCAAACTCTTCCTCTTGGTTTCAAGCGATTCTGCTGCCTCAACCTCCTGAGTAGCTGGGATTACAGATGCCTGCCACTATGTCCAGCTAATTTTTATATTTTTAGTGGAGACGGGGGTTTTGCTGTATTGGCCAGGGTGATTTCAAACTCCTGACGTCAAGTGATCCATCTGCCTCGGCCACCCAAAGTGCTGGGATTACAGGTGTGAGCCATCACGCTGGGCCAGAACAATGTTTTAGTCAATAATGTACTGTGTATACTACAGTGGCCACATAAGATTGTAATAGAGGTAAAAAATTCCCATCACATAGTGACATCATAGTGGCCATAATGTCCTAGCACAATGCACTGCTCATGTGTTTGTGGTAATGCCGGTATAAACTGAGCTGTCAGTTGTATAAAAGAATAACACTTATAATTGTATATAGTGCATAATACCTGACATTGATAATAAATGGCTGTTACTTGTTTATATATTTACTATGCTATACTTTTAATGGTTATTTTGGAGTATACTCCTTCTATGTATTTAAAAAAAAATAGGTTAAGTGTAAAATAGCCTCAGGCAGATTCTTCAGGAATTATTCCAGAAGAAGGCATTGTTATCATAGGAAACAACAGTTCCATGTGTGTTATTGCCCCTGAAGACCTTCTAGTGGGACAAACTTGAAGGTGGAAGACAGTGATTTGGAAGATCTTGGTACTGTGGAGGCCTAGGCTCATGTGTGTGTTTGTGTCTTCATTTTTAACAAAAAAGTTTAAAAAGTAAAAAAGTGATTTAAACAGAAAAAGTCCATAGGATAAAGATATAGAAAATTTGAAATAGCTATACAATGTGTCTGTGTTTTTAAAAAGTAAAAACAATACAGTAAAAAGTTACAGTAAGCTAAAGTTAATTTATTATGGAAGAAAAATATCAAATACATTTAATGTAGCCTAAAGGCCCAGTGTTTATAAAGTCTATGGTAGGGTACAGCAATGTCCTAGACCTTCACATTCACTCAACACTCACTCACTGTCTCACCCAGAGCAACCTCTCATCCCAAAAGCTCTATTCATAGTGAGTACCCTGAACAGGGCTATCATTTTTTTAAACTTTTATACTGTATTTGTACTGTACTTTTTCTGTTTAGATGTCTTACCATTGTGTTATAATTGGTTACGATATTTAATATGGTCACATGCTGTACAAATTTATATGCCAGGAGCAATAGGTCATACTACACAGTGTAGGTGTGTAGTAAGCTGTACCATCTACATAAGTGTTAGTGCATTCTATGATGTTCACACAATGACAAAAATCACCTGTTTCTCCGAATGTATCCCAGTCAAGTGATACATGATTTTATCTGTAGTAAAGTATGAAAGGAAGGAGATAAAAGAGATATTAGGCAAAAAAAATGGATTTGGGAAATTCTCAGCCTGTCCAAATTACAAATATGCTAAAATTAGGAGAATCACTATCAGGAAAACATGATATGTAGGGAAAGCCAAGGGTGTGGCTGGACAACCTTTTGTTACTGCATTAGAAAGATCAAAACATATGTGGATTCAGTCATACAAAGGGCTCTTTGAACAGATTAGTGCATCTTATGGAGCTCTTTAGCCATCTCCAGAGAAACCAAAAATAAAGATCAGATTATCTAGGAAAGATCTGTGGACACAACTCTTGTTAAATGGGAAAGATTTTCTTGACATATACGAAGTTCTTCAGAATTTCTTAACAACATAAAAAACTGACAGCTCTGACTGAAAGGGACAGAGACCATGAAATGAAGCGTAACTGTCAGACTCACAAAAGTATATAGGCAGGAAACAGACTGACAAAGTATTCAATTGCAAACATGTGCTACCATTCATAAAAGAGGAAGCATGACTCACAGGGCCAAGTCTCATGACCAGAGGGTAAAGCCTGTAACCACAGGGAATTGCTCCCAGGCTTTGAAATCCAATATTGTCTGGCCATTGGGTTTTTGAAATTGCTTGCGATTGATGACTCATTTTTTCTTTCAATTTTCTATCTTTTTGAATGGGAATGTGTATATACTGGTACTGCATGCCTGTCCCACTATTATATTGTGTGGTGCAGATAATTTGTTTTCTAATTTCACAGGCATAGCTGGAGAGGAATTTGTCCCCAGGATACATCATGTTTTACTCATATCTGCTTTACATGATTGAGGTGATGAGATTTGGGAATATTGAGTTGAAGAAATGTAAATGATATTTTGGACTTTGAGCTGATTCTGTAATGGGTTGAGACTTTGGGGGATGTTGGGAGAGATTGACTGTATTTTGCATATGGAGTTGATATAAATCTTTATGCAGCAGAGGGCAGACTGTGGTAGGCACAATAATGACCCCTCAAATGTCCACATCATAATTTCCCAGACCTATGACTATGACAAAGGGGAGCTAATATTTCAGATAGAATTAAGGTTGTTAATCAGATGAATTTAAAATAGGCATTTGCCTTAAATTGTTCCTTCTCTGATGTTAAAATTACGTTAGCTAGTTTCTTTTTATTTACATTTCCCTGGTATGCTTTTGCATATCATGTTATTTTCAACTTTGCAATTTGTTAAGTTTTATTTTAGTTGGGTCTGTTGTATCCAACATAGTTTTGGTTCTTTAAAATTCCATTTAATCTATTATTTTTATTATAATCTATGAGTTAACATTTTTAACATTGCTATTTTTAAGTGACAGATATATTTAGTTCAATTTCTGCCATATTATTATTCATTTTATACTTTGTAATGCCTTTTATGAGGTATTTTATCTCTTTGTTTCTGTAGTGTAGATGTGTGTATGTAGCTATGCATGTCTAGATCTTTAGAAAAGTTTTTATTATTATTCTAAGAGTTTATTTTAGGTTTTACTTTTAAATATATTTGATTTTCAAGTATAACAGTCATACAGAAAACCACACAAAATATGCATAGCTTAGTGAATTTTCACAAACTGAAAACACCATGTAGTCATTACCAGGATAAGGAAATTGAATATTCCCAGCACCCACAATGTACCTTCATGTTCTCTTCCAGTTGCTACCACAAATACTTCTTAAAAATAACCATGAGGAAGTGAAAGACTTGTTCACAGGAAACTACAAAAGATTGTTGAAAAAAGTTAAATAAGACACAAATAAATGGAAAGATATGCATGGATTGGAAAACTTAACGTTCAATATTTGTGGAATAGAAGATTTAACATTATTAATATAATACTACTATCTAAACAAATCTGCATGTTTCAATGCAATCTTTATCAAATTCCAACAACTGTTTTTGGAAAAATGGAAACGTGGATTCTCAAATTCATATGTAATTGCAAGGGGTCCCAAATAACATAACCAAACAATATTGAAACAGAAGAAAGTTTAATTACTGACACTTTAACATTTCAATACTTACTATAAAGCCATAGTAATCAAAACAATGTGATACCAATATAAGGATAGATATTAATATATAGTCAAGTGCAATAGAATTGAGAATCCATAAATAAACCCAAGTTATTTTTAGTGAAGAAGCCAGTATCATTCCATGGGGAAGAATAGTCTCAACAAATATTTCTGGGAAAACTGGATATCTGTATGAAAAAAAGTAATGATGGACCCTTACCTCACACTCTATAGAAAAATTAATTCAGTATAATAATGACCTAAATATAAGAGATGAAACCATAAAATTTTAAAAGTAAACATAGGAGTAAACCTTTATGATCTGGAATTAAATTATTTGCTATGACATTGAATGCACTATCAATGAAAGACAAAACAGATTAATTGGACTTCAAAATTTAAAACTTTTATTCATCAAAAGACATTATCAATAAAATGAAAAGACAACATACAGAGTGAAAAAATATTTACAAATTATATATCTGTTAAGGGCCTCCTATCAAGAATATATAAATCTTACAACTTAACAAAATGCAATTAAAAATAGATGAAGGCCATGAAAACACATTTCTTAAAGAAAACATACAAGTGACCAACAAGCACAGGAAAATAGTCACATCAGTAGTTACTACAGAAGTGGAAATCAAAATCACAATGAGATGCTATTTCATATCCAGTAGGATGTCTAGAATTCAAAAAATTTAGATAGCAATAATTAATGAGTTTGTACAAAAATGAAACCCTTGTACCTTGCTGGTGGGAATGTAGAATAGAGCAGCTGCTGTGGAAAACAGTTTGGTAGTGCCACAGAAAGCTAAGCATAGAAGTACCATGTGACTCAGCAATTTCATTCCTGTATATATAACCAAAAGATTTGAAGATGATAGTCAAAAAAATGCATGTATACATATGTTTATAGAAGCACTATTGATGATAGCCAAAAGATGGAAACAACCCAAAAGCTCATCAGTGGACGAATTGGATAAACAAATCATATTATATGCATATCATGTAATAATATACATCCATACAAAGGAATGAAGCAGTGGTATACACCACAAAATGGATAAATCTCTAAAACATCATGCTAAATGGAAGAAACTGGATGCAAAGGTTCATGTATTGTATGATTACATTTGCATATAAAATATCTGGAGTAAGTAAATACATAGAAATAAAAAACAGACTGGATTGCCAGGAGCTGGGGACAGAGAGAAATAGGAAGTAACTGCTTAGTGGGTATGGGGTTTTGTTTTGGTGTGGTGAAAATATTTTGAAATTAAATAGAAGCGATGATTGAAAAACATTTTGGATGTTCTGAATGATACTGAATTGTTCACTTTAAAATAGTTGGTTTATGTTATGTAAATTTCATCTTCAGTTTTAAAAATAATGAATAGTTTTTAAAAAAAACAATGGAAGGGAGATGCTTGATGCAGGTAAACTGTAAACATCAGCTTGTGCTGATGTCTCTACAGGACTGACTTTTGCTAGTCCTCTAATAAAACCAACCAGTTATAAATGCAAAAAACAAAAAATTCTTGCATTACTTAATTAATTCAGTATGATTGTAATGTATTATCTTTTTGTATCTTCCCTAATTTGATTTTACCTTATTTTTTGCATCAATATCATGAATGATATTGGCATATATTTTCAGAAATATTTCTATCTTTGACTGACTTTAGTATTGTTATAATAACCTTAATTGAAAAGTTATAATATCCTCAATTGGAAAATATTCATTTTCTCTGGTTTAGTTTATATAAGATAACAATTATCTGTTATTTGAACACTTGTAAAACCATCTGGTAAATCTAGTGTTAGTCTAGTGAGTACATTTTAAACTACTGATTTCATTCTTAAGTATATGATTGCTTAGATCTTATATTTTTTTGAGTCAGGCTTACTAATTAAGCTTTTCTAGGAAAAGGATTAGGATTAAATTTTACTGGCGTAGAGTTAAAATTTGCTAGCATCAACTATTTCATAGTATTTTTCACAGATGATTTTTAAAAAATTTATCTTGTATCTGAAGTTACTTATGTTTTCAATTTATTCTAAATGTTGTTTATTTGTGCCTTCTCTCTTTTTTATTCATGGCAATAATCTCAGAGGACTGAATATTTTATTACTGTTTTCTAAGAACCAATTTTTAGCTTGGTTGATCATTTTTATCACATCTTTTCCCCAATTGTATTAGTTTTTGCTTTATTGTATGTTTATTCCATGTTCTTTTCTACATTCTTAAGTTGAAAATAAGCTCATTTATTTTTAGGTTTTCTATTTTTAAAAATATAAGCATTTCTGGGAATAAATTTCCTTCTAAGAACTCTTTAAACTGCTTCCTATGGGTTTCAGTATCTGATATTTTTCTTTATATTCAAATAATATGTTTTAAATTTTATTTAACTTCAATTTCCTTAGAAGTTTTAAGTATTTAGTTCCAAGTAGTTTGAGGTAGATTCATTTTTTTTAACAATTCTAATTTAATTTATGATGTTCAGAGATGTGGGCTATATATTAATTTTTAAAATACATTGAGACATATTAGTAACTAGATTAATTTTTAAAATTTCCACATATGCCATTGGAACACATTCTCCTCTGTTAAGAAGTACATCCTATATGTTCATTAGACCAAGCATCAAGCATGTTAATTGTATTAAAATATTCTAAAGATCTAACAAATTTTGCCAGCTTGCTTTCTTAATAACTGAGAGTAGTAAGTTAGACTACAAAGAGAGAGATTCACATAGGGGAGAGAGATTTATTTTTATCAATTTACTTTCTATCTTGTTGTGTTACTTACTGTGCAAATTTCAAATCATTATATCTTCAGAGACGCTGACTTTCTTTTTTCCTAATAAAGATTTATGCCTGAAAATAGGTTGTATCTTACCTTGCTATGATAATCTCTACTTTGTATTGGTTAATATTTGTTTGGCTAATCTCTTATTATCTTTTACCTTTAATTATTCAGTACATTCATATTTTAGAAAAAATGTGTTACAAACGAGGTATAACTATTGGTGTTTTTCTTTTTAATTTAATAGAAAATGTTTGTTTGTTTTTAAGCTGGTGAATTTATATGTAACCACTGATATATGTGGGATTAGTGTCCTCAGTTTATTTTACAGTTGCTATTTGTCCCACCTTTCCAGTGCTCTCCCTTACTTTACTGCCTTCTATTGGAAAGTTTAGATATTTGATTGACTGTTTAGGATTGGATTAGTTGGATATTTTAATCAGTATTTAATTTCGTTTTGGCCATTTTTCTGAGAATAGTATCTTCTATCCATTTCTTTTACATATTTTTTAAAATTTGAGATGGAGTTTCACTTGGTCACCCAGGCTGGAGTGTGCAATGGCACTATCTCTGCTCACTGCAACCTCTGCCCCTGCCCGGTTCAAGTGACTTTCCTGCCTCAGCCTCCCAAGTAGTTGGAATCCCAGGCACCTGCCCCCACACTCAGCTAATTTTTTTTTTTTTTTTTGTAGTTTTTAGTAGAGATGGGGTTTCATCATGTTGGCCAGGCTGGTCTCGAGCTCCTGACCTCAGGTGATCTGCCCACCTCAACCTCCCAAAGTGCTGGCGTTACATGTGTGAATCACGGCACCTGGCCTATTTCTTTTAACTATTCCATATCACTGTGTTTTTGGAATTTCTCAAAGCATAGAACTAGGCTTTAATATCTGGTTTTAGAATAATTGTCTTTTAAAAGTAGAGTTTAATTCGTTTGTGAATCTGATGTTAGTTTAGTGGTCTAGTGTTTGTATGTATATGTATATTATTGTGAGATTATCTCAGTAGTTATATTTTCTTTTTTAAAAAAACTTTTATTTCAGGTTTAAGAGTACGTGGGCAGATTTGTTACATAGGTAAACTCATGTCAGGGGGGTTTGTTGTACAGAGTATTTTCTCACTGAGGTACTAAGCCTAGTATCCAATTGTATTTTTTCTGCTTGTCTCTTTCCTCCCATCTTTCACCCTCAAGGGGGACCCAGTGTCTGTTGTTCCCTTCTTTGTGTTCATGTGTTATCATTTAGCTCCCATTTATAAGTGAGCACATGTGGTATTTGGTTTTCTGTTTCTGCATTAGTTTGCTAAGGATAATGACCTCCAGCTCCATCAATCTTCCCGTAAAAGACATGATTTCATTCTATTTTATGGCTGCATAGTATTCCATGATGTATATATACCACATTTTCTTTACCCAATCTGTTACAGATGGGAATTTAGGTTGATTCTGTGTCTTTGCTATTGTGAATAGTGCTACAGTGAACATTCATGTGCATGTGTCTTTATGATAGAATGATTTATGTTCGTCTGGGTATATAACCAGTAATGGGATTGCTGGATTGAATGGTAATTCTGTTTATAGCTCCTTTTATTTTTAATTGACGATACTAATTGTGATATTTATGGAGTACAATGTGATGTGATACATGTATACATTCTGGAATGATTAAATCGGGCTAGTTGACATATCACTTCACATACTTATCACTACTTGGTGGTGAGAACATTTAAAATCTATTCTTTTAGCAATTTAAAAATACACAATACATTATTATTAACTATAGTCACCATGCTATGATACATAACCTCATCTGCCTCATCTCCCAGAATAATTCAGAGTTCCATTGATTTTGAAAGTGTCTTTAAATTTTGACTTCTGATGGCATTTCATTGGGATCCTAGGGATTTTCAATAATGTTAGATGAGTTTTTTAAATAATTTCTTGGCTTATGGTTCTTATAACATATAGGCTGTGTAAATTCACACGTCACACATGTGCATGGTGACTTTCCTTTAATACTTTTTCTACCATAGCCGTTGGACTGACTTCAAGCCTCCTCAGGCAACTCTTCTAGTTCCAGTCTACTGGGTTTTGTAAGATTTCAAATATCCCAGTCTTCTGCTTGGGTCTCAGCTTCAGCTGTCTGACTTCTATGGTTCTTGAAGCCATCTTTCACACCACTAGACAGGTGTTGGAACTGATTTCCAGTCTTCGGGGCCTTACAGCCTATTGTTAAGCATTGCCTTATGCATATTATTTGGCTTTCATTTCTCTCACCATGGCTAGCACCTGGGAATTACTTTTTGTTTCTTGATTATATTTCATTTTTATATATACTTCTGTATTCAGGAGAATATCTGCATTAACTTAGTTGACTACATTGGGAAAAGTTTAAACAATTTTATAAAAAAATATTCTGTGTTTAATGAAAAACATCAGGGGATAGTTTGGATACTTAAGATGAATTAGCAATTCATAGAGTTATTGACCCCAAACTGATGAGGACATTTTTTTCTTCAAATGGCAGGATCTAGAAATTAGAGATTAGAATCAGTTGCACTGGCTCTGTTAGGGGGATTTGTTAATGAGTTACTAAACCAATGGATACACTTTTGAAAAGCTGCAAGTTGCTGTGCTTTGACCTTTTGTTCAAATAAGAAAAATATATCAGTTTTTAAAAAGAACTAAAAGAGACCTGGACAGCCCGGTTGGCATCTCAGAATACGTGAAAGCAGCATTGGAAAATTAACCCTCTGTATGTACACTGTGAACTTCTGGCACCGTGGTCTTCAGATGCTCATTTCTTAGCTTCTCTTTCCCTTTCACTCTGTGTTCTTTTCTTCCATTCTCCTGCAAATTACTGAGAACATAAAGTTACATTCTGTGTGGTGCTGAAGAATTATTCTTGTTGCCTGAGGCCCCTGAGTCGAGAGTTTTCATTTTTGCCATTGCGATGACTGTGCAACCCAAGAAACTGCCCAGCCAGACATGGTTGCCAAGAATAACCCAATATCCTTTTGACTTAGTCATAATTTATTCATTATCTACATTCATTTTCTAGACCCCTCACTCATTATTATTTATGATACCTGCCCTCCCTGACCCCATATATACTTTTGTGTCCTTTTCACATATGACTTTAAATTGGCTGAGGGTCAGATGATCTGTGTTCCTTATTAAAGAATGCTTTTTTTCCCCTCCTTTTTTACAGAAATTGTGCATCGCTCTTGCTTCCAGTCCCATATCTGAAGCAGAGCCCTACTCTCACCTCCAGGGCTGCCTTAGAATGAGAGATCATTAAAAATAGGTGGTAATAGAAATTTTAGTAATGAGGCTGATTCTATTGGATGAGTTCACTTTGGGACCTAATGAAGCCAAAGTCTAAAGCTTCAAATTCCACTCAAACTTTGCAGAATTTAAACTTCAAAACTGGGTCTGTTCTAACCGAATCCAAGTGAAGTCCTATAGCCAATGGTTTGCAGAAATACGAGATGACTTCAGGGCCATACGGAATACTCTCAGAACAAAATGTTAAGACTTTTCTGGAAGACACTTTGCAACTCTTTGTGAGATATTTGAACAGTGAGGTGTTTCTGAGCTCATAATGACATAGATGTAGAGTCTACTGAGTAAGGTGTGAGGAAGAAAGCTGAGGCTTGCTTTAAGTCCTGATGGGCTCATTGATTTCTCTAGCTTTGCTCTCAGAAGCAACTCATTAATCTAGGTTATCAAAACAGGACCATCTTCTCATAGAAAATGTTATCCTCATTTAATAACAAAACTTTACAAAAGTTATGAAAACACATCAAAAATTTAGTGTACATCAAATGTACAGTAGATAGCTGAAAAACAAAAGTATCTATTCAAATATCCCCTATTCTGATAAATGTAAACCTCATTAGCCTAGAGTTTCATGACAGTGGGTAATGTTCAGTCATAGCTGCTTGTTCCTGTCTTAGGACCTTTGCATGAGCTGCCCAAAGACTTCCCTCTGATCCTCAGCTGGCTTGAGCCTTTATGTAGCTCAGATCTCAGTGTTAAGCATTTTCTTTTCGAAGTTGTTTCTCAAACTGCTTGATACTTTTCCTGGCCACCCAATCAAAAATATATTCCTCTTCATTCCTATTATATGACTCTTCAAAAATCCTCTATTTAACCTATATCACCATGTGATAATTTTTTATAATTGTAACTTTAACATCTCTTTCTCCTTCCATCAATGGATGGATTTACATGCCTGGTAACATGGATGCCAAACATTGTGAATTTTACCTTGTTGGGTACCAAACATTTTGCATTAAAAATATTCTTGAACTAGTTTTGGAAGGAAGTTAAATTATTTTGATGCTTCTATATTTTGCTTTTAAGGTTTTCTAGGCAGGGTCAGAGTGGTACTTAGTCAAAAGCTATTTTTCTTCACTATTGAAGCAAGACCCTTACCATTACATTAACCAATTCTCCTTGGAATATAAAGTTTTCCACTCTAGCTGTTAGAAACTGTTGCTAATCCCAACAATTCATGAATTCCAGGTGCTGTTCCTTCAAACCATATTGGTTGATTATTTCCTCAGCCTCAGGTAATTTCATTACATATGTGGCTTACTAATATGCATCTGAATACTTGTGGGAGATATGCTGCAGACTGTTCTCTTCTTCTGTAGCATCTCTTCTCTAGCATTTGCCCTACAAACCCTGGCCACCCTGGCTTTGCTAGACTTCCAGTGCCTTTCTCTCAACTCTGCAAATCCACTGGACTGTACCTGAGTTCCCCACAACCTCGACCTTCTTGCACTATGGTTTGAAAACATCTAAGCAGTAAACTCAAAAAAATGTAGTGCTCACCTCATTTCTTCAAGAGCTCAATAAATTAATACATTCATAAATGTCAAATGAATATGACACATGCTATATTTCTTCAACCTTTGTGAATATGGTTAACATTGTAAATAATAGAATTTTGTGTTTGTTTACATGTGTTTAAATATCCTTTGATTATGCTTTTCATCTTTTCCCAATCATATTTTAATCTCTAAAAGAATTATAATTGTATTATCATGTATACACAATTACTTGAACTTATAAATAAAGTTGTTTTAGTTCCTAGATTGTAATCATTTTAATTGAATGAAAATAGGTTTTTCTAAAATGTTTTTGCATACTGAAAAAAATACTATTGTATTTGTTTTTTACTGTCAGTTTGCTAATGAAATTAGTTTAACTGACATAATGCAAAATAACATTCATACAGCCCCAGTCAAATTGTAATTGGTGGAAGCAGAAATAGTATTTTCCTGTTGTTAATATTAGAATTTATAAGATGGAATAAATCTTCGAATTATTTGAGTTTGAAACATTTTATAGGTTGATTGGAAAATAGCCTCATGAAGAATTGCTGTATAAAAATATTGAAGGAACATAGGAAATAAGGATTCTTGTATGTTAGTGAGAAATATTGAAGACATACAGCTTTCTGATAAACAGTTCACGATATATAGTTTTATTTGTAGACCCCAGCTAGGAAAAGGAACTCGTAATTGAGAAGCAGATGGAGCAGCAGAAGCTGCTAGAGGCAGTGAATGTGCTTCACAGAGAGTCCGGCGCTGTCTGAGGCTGGGTCACTACCCAGCACAGCAGGATTCACTCCAGACACTTGAGGAGTGACCAGGTACCTGCAGGTCATCTCAAGTCAAGCATAGTCTACTTGACACCCCGCCACCACCATCTAAGAAAGAGTCTCTTCCAGGAATCAGCTATACTGCTGACTTGCTGTTTTAAAGTATATTTCAGAGATCATTCATCAAAATAATATCCTCATACAGAATTCCAATGCAATGAAACAGCAAAAATCCTTTAAAATTTTCTGAAAATGCATTTGACAGGTGATACAAAGATGAAACACTTTAGAAGTATAAAAACAGAGAATTGCTTTAGAGATGTTTTCCAGTGACTTCTTTCATGATAGCATTCTCTAACAGCTTACCTGTGATCTATTTAAGATCTCATGTAAACCTTTAACAACTAACTCTTTAAAACATATCCACCAAGTAATCCTCCTTGAATATTTTCCTTACATCCTGGTTCTCCTTGATTTTATGTTCTCTTAGATTTAACACCAACTGTAACTTCTGAAAGAGGAGGCACCTACAGTGAGGGCAAGGGTCTTTGACTAGTGGTGAAGGAGAGTTAGAATTCTAGATCATTAAACCATGTGACTTAAAATTGTTGCATATTCACAGATGAAGTTTCATCCTATAAAGTGCCCTTCAATGTGAGTGTGCTCAAGGGTAGGAAATCACACTTACCTCTCCTAGAATTGACACAAAGCATTTGCCTTTACCAACTAAGCTGTTTAAGCTGTTATGTGCTTAAAAAGTTCACATAAACATCACAGAAAGTTCATTTCATACACATTTTTATGATTGTGACTTTCTTGTATACACTGTAAACAAAACAAATTTCACATATTATTAAACTGTGGGGAGAAACACACTTCAACCCTAACCTTTATGTCAAAACCAGTTATTGTTTTCAAGTTATGAGTCATTTCGATTTTTAAATATTTACCCTTAGAATTTCTTCAAAGTCTAACTGGTCTTATTTTTATCCTCCTTTGTGTCATAAACTGTAGTTCAAATTTTCAAATTGCAGTAGACATAGTGAAGGTGTAAATAAAAATACATTTAAATGTAAATAATTAAACCAGTTTGAGCCTTTCTGAGTAGACCGAACCTAAAAGAAGACGAATGAGTCAGTCTTTTTAAAATCAATTTGATTGGCCATTATATTCAGCAGTGGTAAGCAGAGGACTCACCAAAACAATGGGCCGGTCATTTACCCTGAGGGAGGAGAGAAGAATGACCTGATTGAGTTAGAAGTTTATAACACTTTCAGGACTTCCCATGGTCTTCAGACTAACAGTGTCTAGGCTAGGTTTTATGCCCCTACCCCCATCTCATGCCATACTTTTTTCTATTCTCTAGCTATATGAACACTTTTGCAATTCCTTAAATATGCCAAGCTCTTTCTTATATGTTAATTTTCCAGAAACCTTCTATACCAAACCTCCCCTTCTCACCTGACTAAGATTGACCTCCTTTGGGTCTAAGCTTAGTCACCACCTTCTTAAAGAAGCCATATCTAATTACCTCTATCCCCCATTGTCTCACAGACACAGTCATGCATGCACAACACAAGCATGTACATGTGTCTTATCTACACACCAGATTAAGCTAAACTCCTAAGCTCTCGCTTCCCTTGATACTGGTCGCATTTTTTTTTTTTTTTTTTTTGAGACAGGGCCTTGCTCTGTTGCCCAGGCTGGAGTGCAGTGGCAAGAGGCAAGAACATGGTTCACTGCAGCCTCAAGTTCCTAGGCTCAAGGGATCCTCTTACCTCAGCCTCCCAAGTAGCTGGGACCACAGGTACACAACACCACATCCAGCTAATTTATTTTTATTTTTATTTTTTGTCGAGATGGGGTTTTGTCATGTTGCCCAGGCTTGTCTCAAATTCCTGAGCTCAAGCAATCTGCCCACCTTGGCCTCCCAAAGTGCTAGGATTACAGACACTTCTCTTTCTTTAGCCTCATAGAATTTGTCATTCTTGTTTAGTGTCTGTTTTCCTCACAAGGTTGTAGCACCATGAGGGCAGAGGAGAGTGAGTCTTATTCTCAGCTGAATTCATAGCAGAACATTTGTCACACAGTGACTGCTAGGAACACACAGAAGGAAGGAAGAAAAGAAAAGAGAAAAAAAGGAAGGAAGAAAGAAAGAAAGAAAGAAAAAGAAAGAAAAGAAGGATGAAGGGAGAGGGGGAGGGAGGAAAGAAGGAAAGAAAGAAGGAAAGACGGAAGGAAGGAAGGTCCTATACATAATTGTAAAGTCTCTAGTCTAGTGGATTTGAAAGCATATAAACAAGATATTCTCTGGTTTGGCTGGCTAGATCCTACTGTACCTCAAAGTGCCTTTAGTTCTGGGTCAGGTTAAGTCAGCTATACCTTCAACAACCTTTGACCTGTTGAAAATGCAGCCCATGTGAGTTCAATGGGAAGATTCTAGAGAGGAACTGCACTACTTAGGTCAACTAAGTGAAGAGCACATTTATCTCGGTTGATCTCAGGTAACCAAGGGTGAGCTATGGGCACCGATGCTTGCCCAGTCCTTTCTCTGTGAGAAGCAAGCAATAAAACACTTTCTTTGGCAGAGATTGCATCTTTATATTCCACAAACTTCAGGGTACCACTTTGTGCAGAGAAGAATAAATCCATTCCCTGACAAAGATAGCCTTAATATTCTCTTCAGCTTGACTAAACTTTAGACCAGTTTCTTCCTGAGTACTGGGCCGTGACATCTTTTTTCTAAGAGCATTTACGTTGAAAAACCTAAAACTGTAAATTATTTCTCTGCCTTGTTGAGATGTAGATCCTTTAGCTACGTGCGAATTCAGAACCCAGGTATGTCTTACTGAAGGACAAGAACCTGACAGCCATCAAAGGTAATCATCAAAAATAGTGACAAACCCCTCCCTCCCAGTTTCTGGGGGATGGTAGGAGCCTAATGTGACAATTAACAAACACAGATGCCTAATCACATGGGCCAACCTCATGCCAATGGCCCTCCAGTACTTTTCAACTAGCTCACCCGGGACTTAGAAACCTTCCCATCTTTTATTTTAGCAGAATTGGGTTCAATGTCTCTCATCTATTGTAATAGCCTTTAACAAAGTCTTCTTTGCCTATGTAGCTTTGTCTGGTTCAATTTGTCTTTGATACCTTTGTAGGCCTGGCTCACATGTGCACTTGAATTAAACAAGGGCTACATCACTCCTGGTAGATGAGAATGTTCTAGAAGGTGACCACATTTCAAAAATTCTATCTCACTAAATAAAATGTTGATGAACTCCCATTTAGTGAGAAGGAGAATTCTTTTTATACCTGGAGGTGAGATTGTTTCTCTTTAATGCTGTTATTTTGAAATAACATTAGAAAAAAGAAAATATCTGGCTTTGTCTTTGGGAAGCAGATTTGAATGATGTCCCAGGAGGAAAAATTGTGGTTGGCACATTTCAGAGCTATATCCGCTTTCTACTCCACATAATGTAGCTCACGTAATGGTCCTGATTGCAATGTTGAAACCTTGTTGAGCTCTTATTGTGAAGATCAGCCTCTGAGGTGCATAGATTTTATTTTCTTCTGGTTTGGAGAGTGGCTGATAGGCTGTGTGGCTGAACTCCTTCCCTCTCAGTAAAAGTGAATAGCACAGAATCTGATGACTAGTGAATACTCATTGAACTTTAATTGTAAGTGTTGCTGTCATCATCTCATCATCACTTTCACAATTGCAAAAACAAAGAAATAAACAGGAAATTATGCTTTCAAAACTTTCTACTCTCTACCAAAAAAAAAAAATAGTTGATGGGTAGTAATGCTGGCTTAAAATAGACTGTAGCCTTTGCTGGATTGCTTCATTCATACATAACTCTGAGCTCTATTTGTGAGACGTTTGTCTTTCTCTCTCCCTACCCCAATCCCTGCATTTTTCAGTGATGGATGGGCAGACAGAGATGAAGTCATTGAAGGTTATGAGGTGGAAGCCAACGGGGGAATCACGATAAAGCTACAGTCTCCAGAGGTCACGTCATTTGATGACTATTTCCTGAAACTGAGGCTGGACACTAATACGAGGAATCCCTGGTTCCCTGAGTTCTGGCAACATCGGTTCCAGTGCCGTCTACCAGGACACATTCTGGAAAATCCCAACTTTAAAAGAATCTGCACAGGTAAATTGTCTTCACAAAATAGCAACTCAGAGGCTTTGTTCTCTCTTCTAGATTTATTGCAGCTTGATAAATGAGAATAGAAGGTGCCAAGGCTAGAGATCCAAAGAGAAAGTTGTCATCTGTGTTTATAAAATCCTAGAATGAGAAGGAAGTGTGTATCACCCCAGGAATTCATGAATATCTGGAAAGACAACTTTGGTCTCTGTTGGAGCAAGTGATAAGAGATAACAAAAGTAAAGGAAAAACAAACTGAGGAGTCAGGTATCTAGTATTCAAGCCAGATTAAAGAGATTTTATTACAAACATGGTTAGGAGACCTTAGCCTTATATAAGTCAGCAGTACTGGTTAGATTCTCTTTTTTTTTTTTTCTTTGTGGCTTATTTAGATACAGAAGTCAGGAGAAGATGAGGTAATGTGACCCCAGGCCATACCACCAGCATGGTTGTTTGTGGGCATAGGGGCCAAGAAACTGCACTCTGATCTTTCAGTCAGAACAATGGTTCACAGCTGGACAGACAAGCACCAGGCACTACTCACTGATGCCGTGCCAGGAAACTGCAGCACATGGTTTCAAGTCTTTCAGGGGCGTGGTAAAGTCCACAGGATGTCCTCCTTGCAACCCCTAGTTCGACTATAACTCAGATTCTGAAGACTGTAACTTTTATGAGTATTATTATTATTGCATAGGGACATTGCTGCTCCCTGTCCTTTTGCAGTATTTTCAATGCTGTCAAGATAAATCATCTATGTCCTTTCATAATGCCATTGAAAGCCAGTTGTTCATGCTGGGTCGATAACATAGAATAATGGAGCACTTATGATAATGGGTGATGGAATCTACCCATGACCTAATTTGTATTGTGGAGCAGTGGTGTGACATGTATATTCTGTATGTAGGCTGAGCAGATATGATTTATAAAGGTATAGAATCATATTACAGCCATGTATAAAACACTATATATAGCAAAAAAAAAAAAAAGGCTAGAGAAACATATAATCCATGACTCTTGACATAGAGAGGCTTGCCATCTCTTTGGGCAAATCAGAACAGATCACACACATGAAATACATAAATAACAATAGAGGACACTTGGTTTTTACAGAGGGTGGTAAGAATGTGGCTAATTACATAGAATATTTCTATTTTGAAGAGTATTCATATTTTGATGTTAGAAAATGCTTTCAGATACCAATATATGTAAATGTATTGATGTATGTTTGACTTCATAAGGTTCAACAGAGTTCATTGGGAAATGGGCTGGCATGGATCTATTTTCAAACAAGGAAGTTTCAGTGTTTTAGAACTTCCTCAGTGTGGCTTCTAGGGAGGCTGACAGAGGCAGGAGAAAGGGGAGACATGGCTCAACAGTAACCCACTTCTGCCACATAGGTGTTTCTACTTTCTCTGAAATAATAGTCACACCAAGAATAAGGATTCTAATGGACCAATAAATCATCCAGGACAGTCTTCTTATTTGCAAAACAGAGATGATGAAGGTGAAAGGGGAAAACGGTTTCTCTAGGCTCATAAGGTTAATGGCAGCAAAGAAAGGAAAGCCCACACCTCCTAGACACCATAGTACCTACTTTTAGGCTTAGCATTTGGTAATAAATTATCTCTTATTGCTTTCTAACCATTTCCTAAAAAAATGTTTACCATTTTCAACTGTAAGCTTTTTGTAGTCAAAGCATCCTTACTTCCTTCATAGAACCCTGTACAACATGGATCTCTGGGAGCTCAGTCAATTCTTGTTAGCTAATTGATTAGTTAATTTACATCTTCATTAGGATAGGGTGAAGGGCCCAAGGAGAAGACCAGTGAGGAGCCTACTGAAAAAGCAGGTGGGGTGGTGAATTGGGCATGGCAGTGGCAAGCAAGGTGGAGAGAAGGGGTTTGATGCTGAGGACATGTTGATTGAAAGTTGAGATTTGCTGATAGAATTGTCAAGAATAACTATAATCTGAGTAACTTGAAACATGATGTCACCATTGACTGAGACAGGGGAAGACTTCAGGAAAATAAGATTAGGGAAAGTCCAAGAGGCTGATTTTGGACAAAGTAAGTTTGAGTCATCTATTGGTGATCTAACTATAGATGTTATTTTGTCATTGTTTTTTATTGGTAACATTCAGGATACCACTTATTATACATGCTTGGATCACTCATATAAGGATTTCTAGGAAAGTATTTTGAAACCTGAGCTCTTAAAACAAGTTAAAACTCTGCAACGATGTACACTAATATTTTGGGTTTTCAATTTTCACGGTATATAAAATGTCAAGGTTAAAGCTTAAAACTGGGTTAGCATATTTACAGCAAGTAATAACAATTTAAAAATCTTGATTTAGTCTTACACTTTGCTTGAATCTTATAGCTATGTTTAAGCTTGAATCTCATAGCTATGCTTTCTCATGTAATTACAATCTTTATGAAACATGTTTATATTTGCATTTTATTCTGGAGTCAAGTTCAGCAAATATTTCTCTTTTAGGTCTAAGGAAGACAGGAGGCTTATTTAACTTTTCAATTTGGAATTAATTCATAAGACTTATTTATCTTTTCTGTAGAAAAATTCTTATAATTTTATCTTTAGAAGTGTTTATATTATTTATGAGGTATACATTCATGTACAGCTACCTTGTTCTACATTTTTAATCTTTATATTTCTGTGAAATTGGCTTCAATGTTATTGAAGAACAATAAACTCACTTCATGTATTATTTTTATCCATTTGAGATCCTTGAATATCAAATGAATTCCATAATCTTCTAACGAATATGCAGACACATTTATGAAGATTAGTGTGAGGAAGTAGAATTAACCTTTCCATGCTATTGATAGCTACTGCTTCTGTCACTCATTTTTACCTCTTCTGATTGGGTCACTTCTGGTGGTTTGGAAAGTTTTGATATTGCCATTAGTTTCCATAGAAACCATTATTGAACTTAATCCCAGATGTCACAATTTAAATAAAGAGTTTATGTGCACTAGATTGCCAGTTTGAGGTCTGAGCCCAGGATGAGTAGTTTAGGAATCATTGTGGCTACTTTAAAAGTATTTCATGTAAAGTACATATCGCTGCTTCATTAGTTGACTATATCAAAGTATTGAAGATGTGTTGGAAAAGCTGTAACTGAACATCAAAGCCTAACTTCTCAAAAATTAATCATTGTAGGACAGTAGAAAGAGGTGTAAAGCAAATCAGAGTCACACTCTTCCAGTAAATGTCTTAGCTGCTTACAGGATTTGTATCATGTTTGCAATGGCATAGTACTTTTTCATTCCTGATGAGAATCATTAGAAAGATTTCATAGAAACTGATAGGATGTAGCATTTGGAAGCACTATTACTGGATCCAATACCAGTTCAGTTATGTATCAGCCATATGATTTGGATGACCTCACTTAACCTCCGAACCTCAGTTTTGCTAACATGAAAACAATATCTAGCTTACACAGAATTCTACATGAATTGAATGAAATAACACAAGTGAACTACTTTACAATAAAATAACACAAGTAAAATACTTTGCAAACTGAAAATACTTAGCATAAATGTAAAAGTTACTACTAGTGTCATGACTAACTAGAAAATAGGTTATACCATAGATCATTTCATAAAAATATTTATTTTGGAATTATAAGTTTAACTAGGATGTGGAAACTAGAAAAAACAAGCCAACAATCTTTAATCAATCACCCTTACACAGTTAGTGTCAGTATAGCTGTTTTCTCTTACACTTTCCCATGCAGTCTTTTATAATTTCTTTCTGATAATGAAAGTAATACATGCTTAATGTACTATTGCATACACCTGGAAATATACAGAAGCATGAGAAATATGAATAGAATTAAGAATTTTCTCTTATCGGCCATGCGCGGTGGCTCACGCCTATAATCCCAGCACTTTGGGAGGCCGAGGCAGGTGGATCACGAGGTCAAGAGATCGAGACCATCTTGGTCAACAAGATGAAACCCCATTTCTACTAAACAATACAAAAATTAGCTGGGCATGGTGGTGCATGCCTGTAGTCCCAGATACTCGGGAGGCTGAGGCAGGAGAATTGCTTGAACCCAGGAGGTGGAGGTTGCAGTGAGCTGAGATCGTGCCATTGCACTCCAGCCTGGGTAACAACAGTGAAACTCCGTCTCAAAAAAAAAGAATTTTCTCTTATCTAACCATCATTAGTCACTGTTAAATTTCTGGCATGCTTTCATCTTTCTCTATGTAGTTTTAAATTGTGTATTAATATTATTTTATATATTAAAAGAAATGTTGCTCTGTTTTATACATTGATAAATTTCTCTTTGTCATTAAATTCTTTATTCTTAATGGCTGCTTAACATTTTGCATTTAGATAAGCTATAATTTAGGCATTTCATTCTTCCTATTTAGGTTTCTTTTTAGTTATTCACAATTTTTTAAAATGTTGCAGTGATATAAAAATTTTTCATCCTAAACTTTTTTTATATTTTAAATAATTTTCTTAGGTTGCAGTTCTAGAATTTAAATTTCTAGAAGTTCAATCAAAAGATATAAACATTTTTGGCCGGGCGTGGTGGCTCATGCCTGTAGTCTCAGCACTTTGGGAGGCTAAGTTGGGCAGATGGCTTGAGATCAGGAGTTCGAGACCAACCTGGCCAACATGGTGAAACCTTGTCTTTACTAAAAATACACAAATTAGCCAAGATGATGGCGGGCACTTGTAATCCCTGCTACTTTGGAAACTGAGGCAAGAAAATCGCTTGAACCTAGGAGGTAGAGGTTGCAGTAAGCTGAGATCACACTGCTGCACTCCAGCCTGAGTGATGAGCAAGACTGTCTCAAAACAGAAAACAAGCAAAAAAAGATATGAACATTTTAAAGCCTTTGAAAAGGAGTTCCAAAAGGCAACTACTAATGCTGTATAAAACTCTATGCATTCGTTTCCATAATTATCATCACAGTGTGCATACAATTCTGCTTCTTATTTCACTTAGGATTATATTTTACATAGTTTTGATGTTGCTGCATGGCCTTTATAACCACCATTTTAATAACTCTACAATATTCTATCTAGTTAAAATACTGTAATTACTAGCCATTCTTTTGTTGGACATTTAGATGGCTTTTAATTTTCCTTCATACATTAAAAAACACACTGAATATGGAACACAGAGTTTTCACAGCTGTTACTATTTTTGGATTGTCCCTTTATAGTAGATTCCTAAACATATAATTATTAGTTAATAACTTGATAAATTTGGGGTCCCTTAAAATATATACTGCATTTTCTTGCAATATAGCAATATTTGCATATTTAATATTTGTTATGGCTAGCAGTATATTAACTGTATGAGTTTATTCTGTCCTTCTCAGCCTTTTTCACAGCTCAGTGAAATCATAGTCATTATTCTACTTTCCATATTCTTTGTATCAATTGAGAACAGATGGATACCATGCCTTTTAAAATTAATGTATCTTACATCTGGCTATTTTATAAGTCATAATGAAATAATTTGGCTAATATTTGTAATTCTCTCTAACAGCTCAGGACTAGTAAGATAATGATAGTCTAGTGAAAACATTTTAAGACTTTCAAGTAAGGGGACTCTTACTCCAATAATTTGGAGATTGCCATTCACAATTTTAGACTGATACTGATCTTCATTATATATTTGCCTTATTAGGTTTCAAATTTTATGGACTCCGTTTTGAATTAACTTATTTTATAAGGCCAGATAAGATTGGTCCATTACAGTTTGATCCAGATTAAGACATTCCATAAACTGAGATGGGTTCCAGTTTACTTCAGCCCATTGGGTCCTTTGGTAATAATTTCGCTTTGTCTCTGAAAGGTGATCCAAATGTCAATATGCACTTCTGAAGAATATCATTTGCTTTCCACCCAGAAGCTGATATTATTAGTTGGGGTTTGTGGAAGACATCACATTTCTTCACCCCTTTTTGTATCCATGCTCTTCAAAATATGGCTTTGTAGCTTCTCTCTTCATGAGGTAAAGTTTTGTTCCCTACCTCTTGAATCTGAATCAACCTTATAATTTAGTAGCTCCAAGTTTAGGACTAAAGAGACTTGACCTACTCTCATTTTCTTTCTTGGAACCTTACCTTAGCCATATGAATAAGCCTGAGTTTATCTGCTAGAAGATGAGAAATAGCATGGATCAGAAACAGGATGACCTCTCAATTAAGAGTGTCCTAGATTAGCCAGTCCCTGGCCAACCCACCACCTGACTGTTGCCGTATGAGTGAGCACAGCTGAGATGAGTCATGTCCAACTCAGAGCAGCAGAACTTCCTAGTTGACTCCTAGATTCATGAACTAAATAAGTTCTTATTGTTTTAAACCACTAAGCCCTAGGATGGTGTGTTATACAGATTTTGTGTGTGTGTGTGGCAATTTGGTAACTGATAAAGGTATTCATAGCTTTGTAATCCATGGAGCAATAGTTGGTTTAATTAAATTATGGAACGCAATTCCTCAACCCAATGCTAGAATGCTCAGTCTTTTCCCTTCATAAGAAGAGTGATGCAATATTGCACCCAAGATCTTGTGGAACAAAGCCAGGAAGTTTTATAGATCCTGCAATCAAAAGAATTTTAAAGCCCCCTGATCCAAGGCAGTTAAACTCTTCTACTTAGGAATTCTGCTATGCATACAGGAAGTGCTGAAAAAATGGGGTACAGTTATAGCTGAGCCAAACAAATACTCTCAAAACAGTCATATGTTCTCATACAGTGCTGTTATAAGTTGCTTTACGGAAATAGGTTTTACAAGTCTTAAATGTGTTTATATACTTTAGTTGGAAGGATGAAAGTAACCTGACCTTATGTCTCATCTGGACATTATAATTTCTCAGACAAATCTTATTATTACAGAGATGAAGCTCTGAAAGTAACTATTCTATAGGCACAATATTGGCTTGCCTATCTCTTATTAACACTTTTTATTGGCACTGCCAAATGTGTTAGCCAGTAGCTACATGTTTCTATTTGCATTTAAATTTAAATCAGTGAAAAATACATGAAATGGAACACACAGTTCCTCAGTTTCACTAGCCACAGTTCATGTATCATTAGCCAAGTGTGGTTGGTGACTACCATGTTGGACAGCACAGATACAGGAAACTTCTACTATTGCAGAAAGAACTATTGAACAGTGCTGCTCTTGAGCGTTTTCTACTTTCCTAACTCCACAAATTCAACCTTGATAGTTTTGGTAGTATTTGGATATTATTTACAGGTTATTGAGACTGATCAACCTGTTGAATATCCTGACCAACTACAACAGCTGAAAGTTGACTCGCTCTTTGGTATGAGCCAAGATTGCCAGCTTGCCTGGTAATTCCCACAAATCTGATGCCCAACACAGGGTGGACGGGTTCCGACAAAGACCAGGCATGTCTTAACTAGCCTAGTTAAGTTCTTTACTGCATGTCAATTTTAATATTGGATGGAATTAGAGAAAATGCACATGTTTTGTCATCCAAAAATTATAAAGATTGATGCTGGGACATGAGTTATTCATTCTTTTACTTTATATACATCTTGATTTGTTTCCCAAAAAACTCAAATAATTTTTAGTAGCAGATACAGACTTGAGGCATAAAAATGAAAATTATTTGAGACATCTAACATGCATTGAAAGAGTGGACAGTTACTATTTTATCTTTTATATGCAAGTGATTTTTTTTTTTTTTTTACTATGCCTACAAACCAGTTACCTAGAGATTGACTTAAGTTTCATATACTTTAGTTATTACTAGAATTTGGTTAAAACTATTAATAAATTCTTTAAATAGATCAATTTTCTTCTTATTGAATAATGATGTATTTCTAAAGTTGAATGCTCTGTGATGTGGTTTAGCTTGCCTTCTGAACAAGTTTGAAATGAGTGTTTTCAATGATTAAAATCTGTGACTGTTCATAAAGATTTTACCTTGGCATGAGCAGTGGTTAGTATCTATTTCGATTGTTTCTATGGCATTTCTTCATGTCCTCTATGGGTGTTGCTTCTTGTCAGGAGAATAGTTTTGTGTTTCACACCATGTACACATTTGCTGCCAGGAAAATTAATATAAAGTCATATTTTTCAATCATCATAGAAAGTAACAATTGTTCAGGGTGGGTGTGACCAAGTATACTTCAGGTCTGGTCCATTTACTCTTTTTCTACTTTTTTATAGTTTTATTAAGGTATAATAGATACATTACACACATTTGTAATGAACAATTTGATCAATGTTGATGTATGTATGTGCCCAAGAAACACACATCAATTATTGGAATTAAGATACTGAACATATTACTTCTCAAATTCCTTTGTACCTCATTGAAAATCCCTCTTTTCTACCCCCTTCATTCCAATCCCCAGGCAGTCACTGATTTTCTGTTGCTATATTTTATTTATAATTTCCATACTTTAATATAAATTGAATTTTTATGAAAGAGTACAATGTATACATTTTTCTGCCTGCCTTTTTTCACTCAGCACAATTATTTTGAGATTCATCATTGTATTTCATGTATTAACAGTTCATTCATTTTTATTTTCTTTTGGAGACAGAGTCTTGCTCTGTCGCCCAGGCTGGAATGCAGTGACATGATCTTGGTTCACTACATCCTCTGTCTCCAATGTTTGATTTTGGTTCAAATGATTCTCCTGTCCCCATCTCCCAAGTAGCTGAGACTACAAGTGTGTGCCACCATGCCCAACTTTTTTTTTTTTTGTATTTTTAGTAGAGAGGTCTTGAACTCTTGACCTCAAGTGATCCACTCGCCTTGGCCTCCCAAAGGGCTAGGACAGCACTTAACTCATTTTAATTGATGGGTAGAGTTCCATTATTTGTATATCATAATTTGTTTATTTATTCACCTGGTAATAAACATTTGAGTTGTTTCCAGGTTTCGGTTATTTTAAATAAAGCTGCTATGAATATCTTTATACAAATCTTTGCATAAATACGTTGTTTCACTTTTCTTTGGTCAGTTTCTAGGAGTGTAATGCCTGCATCATGTGGTAAGTGTGCGTTTAACTTCTTTTTATTCACCTTTTGGTCCTGTTCACTACGGAGATATATGGCTGAGAAAATAGCATCATAAAGGGATTGAACACTGAGAAGATAAATGGCTTGTTAAATTTCAAGGACCAGTGAGACTTCTGAACTGGTTCTAAAGAGTATATTCCATCATTCCATTTTTTTTTTTATTTGCAGGTGGCAGTTAAAGTGAAGGGGATATTTTATGTTCATATTATGAGCCAAGTCTTGGGTCATAATAACTACTAAATATGATTTCTTATTAGCTACTATGGAATCAAGGCTTTCGTATCTCTGAACAATTTCCTGAGTATGTTCCCTAATAATAACTTTTCCAGGGACTGCTTTTCCTGAAAACTAACCTCTTATCCAAAGTTAAAATATTCATCTGTGCCCTAATGACTAGGAAGTTGCCTTGTATAATCATCCCACAAGTTATATTTATGTCTCTAGGCCACAGTAATGTACTGGGAAGTTATATTTTATATCCAATAATTATTTGTCAAACCTCACACCAATGAGGTGTATGAGGCCAGGAGTTCAAGACCAGCCTGGGCAGTATAGCAAGACTCTGCAAAAAATTATCTGGGCATGATGACATGCACCTGTAGTCCTAGCTACTTGGGAGGCTGAGGTGGGAGGATCACTTGAGCCCAGCAGATCAAGGCTGCAGTGAGCTATGATTGTGGCACTGCACTCCAGTCTGGGCAACAGAGTGAGAATCTGTCTCTTAAAAAATAAAAATAAAAAAGAAATGCCAGTGAATTGAATCCAGATGATGTAAATAGATCTGGATTGAATACTCCAGTCAGCTTAATACTATTGTGCAAGCCATTTGGCTAAATTAATAGCTTAAGCCTTTGAATGATGTAAATAAGAATCTGGTGCTTCAGAGCTGTAGTTCTCAAGCATGGCTTATTAAGACCATCAGGAAAGCTTTTACACAAAACTTTCCTATATTAATCTGGGTCTTACACCATACAAATTGAATCAGAATCTTTGGAGTGAGGCCAATCATTTATTTTAAGGAAAAGAAGAAATTCATACTTAAAATTTATGAACCATTTAAAATTTCAAAATTCAGAACCATCTGTCACTGTCCAAGTTGGGAGCCTAGTAAGGTTTTGGCCCTGATTGTGGCATCTGAGATAGCTAATGAGATTTTAGTGATTCCTGATGCTGAATCAGTCTCTTCTGTTTGTTTTATTTTATTGGTAGGCTTGTTTTATACTCTTTTCTGCCTGCCTGCATTTGAAATATTGGCATTCTGAAACCAATAAGTCATAACCAAACACTGTGTGCCTGCATGTCCAGATTGGGTAATTCTTAGATGTATTAATTTTCCATTACTGCCATAATAAATTACCACAAACACAATAGCTTAAAGCAACACAAATTTCTTATGTTCCAATTCTGTAGGTTAGAGTTCTATGACCTAACCTCTAAGGCCCTGACAAGAGTCTCCCTGGGGTAACATCAGAGGGTCAGTAGGCCTGCATTCCTTATGAAGGCCCTAGGAGAGAATGTTTCCTTGCCTTTTCTTTTAGAGGCCACTCACATGTTTTGCCTCATGGCCCCATTCCTTCATATCCAAAGCCAGGAACATTACGTCTGTTTGACGTTTCTTCCACAACCACACCTCTCTCTGGCCATGACCAGGGAAGGTTCTCCACTGTTAAGGATTCATGTAATTAAGTGGGATGCAGGTAACCCAGGATAATCTCTCCATCTCAAGGGAAGATTAGTCACATTCCACAGTCTCTTTTACTATGAAAATGAATTTATTCACAAGTTCAGTGATTAGGATGTGGGCATCTTTGTGGGACTGTTTTGTTGTCTACTACACTAGGTGTCCAGACAGAGCACAGCATTAGTCTCTCTAAGTCCCTACCAGCTGCTTCTTTGGTGCCTTCTACTGCTGCAGCCTGCCATTATTGGATATGACTCTTTAAAAACAGGTTTTAAAAGTCATTTGTGTTGTGTTCCTGTGAGGGTTAAAACATTCAGGTAGTTGATGACATATACTTCTTGCATCCAGCCTCAGGGAAGTCTCTTATTTCACATCATCACTCTCCTTGGCCTCCTCTGATGGTGCATGCTCCTCTGACTGGGGACTGTGTTTTTGAAGGCCAGACAGCTGTCTTCCTCTTCTACCTGATCCTAAAATGTTGAAGGCCCGAGGCCCATTTCGAATCTCCAATGCTCACAGTCTCTTTTAGTCTAGGCTGCCAGCTTTTTAATTTTTCTAAGAAAAATCTTATTACAAATGTAGTTTTATTTTTAACTATTTTATCAGGCACAACGTGCACCAATAGGCATGCCTACAATTCTTGTTAGACAACCCTCACTTTCCAGACTTACTTTTAGGTACATTGAACCTAACAGACTCCTAGTAAAAAGCCAGTCTTATTCTCTTGTTTCTCAGCTATTTTCTTCATCTGAAAGATTTATGTGTGCCAAATTAATATTTTCAGATATTTTAGCAAAAGAATATGAATCTTGATATGGTTCTTGCCATGAATCTAAGTTTAGTTTTCATAAATCTTTTATGGCGCAAAGACCCTGTTAGCTTGCATTTTAACAGCTGGAAACAAAAATCGATTTCACTTTTGTCTTTGCTCATTTAATTTTTCTACCTCCTTGCCTAAACATGCAAGCTCAATTGATAAAACTTCTGCCTTCCAAGTTATTGCAGGTGACAATATTAATGAGTGTTTTGCCATTGCATAACAGTGGAATAATTACGCCCTTTTAGACCCTGGTCACAGTTTCTTTGCCAATTGCTTCCTGTTTCTATATGCCTTGTAATTTACATTTCATTGTTGGTTTTGTTACTGTTGTAGCAATCCCCCTACTATTGATTCTTCCTATGCATGAGCATGGAATGTTTTTCCATTTGTTTGTGTCCTCTCTTATTTCTTTGAGCAGTAGTTTGTAGTTCTCCTTCAAAAGGTCCTTCGCATCCTTTGTAAGTTGTATTCCTAGGTATTTTATTCTCTTTCTAGCAATTGTGAATGGGAGTTCACTCATGATTTGGCTCTCTGTCTATTATCGGTGTATAGGAATGCTTGTGATTTTTGCACATCAATTTTGTATTCTGAGACTTTGCTGAAGTTGCTTATCAGCTTAAGGAGATTTGGGGCTGAAATGATGGGGTTTTCTAAATATACAAACATGTCATCTGCAGAGACAATTTGACTTCTTCTCTTCCTATTTAAATATGCTTTCTTTCTTTCTCTTACCTGAATTCCCTGGCCAGAACTTCCAATACTATGTTGAATAGGAGTGGTGAGAGAGGGCATCCTTGTCTTGTGCCAGTTTTCAAAAGAACGCTTCCAGCTTTTGCCCATTTAATATGACATTGGTTGTGGGTTTGTCATAAATAGCTCTTATTATTTTGAGTTGTGTTCCATCAATACCTAGTTTATTGAGAGTTTTTAGCATGAAGGGATGTTGAATGTTATAGAAGATCTTTTCTGCATCTGTTGAGATAATCGTGGTTTTGTCATTGATTCTGTTTGTGATGGATTATGTTTATTAATTTGCATATGTCGAATCAGCTTTGCATCCCAAGGATAAAACTGACTTGATCATAATGGATAAGCTTTTTGATGTGCTGCTGGATTTGGTTTGCCAGTATTTTATTGAGGATTTTCACATCGATAGTCATCAGGGATATTGGCCTGAAGTTTTCTTTCTTTGTTGTGTCTCTGCCAGGTTTTGGCATCAGGATAATGCTGGCCTGATAAGATGAGTTAGGGAGGAGTCTCTCTTTTTCTATTGTTTGGAATAATTTCAGAAGGAAGGGTACCAGCTCCTCTTTGTACCTTTGGTAGAATTCGGCTGTGAATCTGTCTGGGCCTGGGCTGTTTTTGGTTTAATTACTACCTCAATTTCAGAACTTGTTACTGGTCTATTCAGGGATTCGACTTCTTCCTAGTTTAGACTTGGGAGAGTGTATGTGTCCAGGAATTTATCCATTTCTTCTAGATTTTCTAGTTTATTTGTGTAGAGGTGTTTATATTATTCTGTGATAGTAGTTTGTATTTCTTTGGGATATCTCCTTTATCATTATTATTGTATCTATTTGCTTCTTCTCTCTTTCTTATTAGTCTGGCTAGCATTCTATCTATTTTGTTAATCTTTTCAAAAAAACCAGCTCCTGGATTCATTGATTTTTTGAAGGGTTTATTGTGTCTCCATCTCCTTCAGTTCTACTCTGATCTTAGTTATTTTTTGTTGTTTGCTAGCTTTTGAATTTGTTTTGCTTGCTTCTCCAGTTCTTTTAACTGTGATGTTAGGGTGTTGATTTTAGATCTTTCCCACTTTCTCCTATGGTCACTTAGTGTTACAAATTTTCCTATAAACATTGCTTAAGCTGTGTTCCAGAGATTCTGATACATTGAGTCTTTGTTCTCATTGTTTTCAAAGAACTTATTTATTTCTGCCTTCATTTCATTATTTACCCACTAGTTATTCAGGATTAGGTTGTTCGTCTTCCATGTAGTTGTGCAGTTTTGAGTGTGTTTCTTAATCCTGAGTTCTAATTTGATTGCACTGTGGTCTGAGAGACTGTTTGTTACGATTTTCATTCTTTTGCATTTGCTGAGGAGTGTTTTACTTCCAATTATGTGGTCAATTTTAGAATAAGTGTGATGTGTTTCTAAGGAGAATATGTATTCTGTTGATTGGGAGTGGAGAGTTCTGTAACTGTCTATTAGGTCCACTTGGTCCAGAGCTGAGTTCAAGTCCTGAATATCCTTGTTAATTTTCTGTCTCATTGATCTGTCTAATATTGACAGTGGGGTATTAAAATCTCCAGCTATTATTGTGCAGGAGTCTAAGTTTCTTTGGTCTCTAAGAACTTGCTTTGTGAATCTGGGTGCCCCTGTATTGGGTGCATATGTGTGTGTATATATATATATATATATATATATATATTAGTAACATCTTCTTGTTGCATTGATCCCTTTTCCATTATGTAATGCCCTTCTTTGTCTCTTTTGATCTTTGTTGGTTTAAAGTCTATTTTATCAGAGACTAGGATTGCAATCTCTGCTTTTTTTTTTCTTTTTTTTTCTGCTCTCCATTTGCTTGGTAAATCTTCCTCCATCCCTTTATTTTTAGCTTATGTGTGTCTTTGCGCATGAGGTGGGTCTCCTGAATACAGTATACCAATGGGTCTTGACTCTTTAACCAATTTGCAGTCTGTGTCTTTTGATTGGAGCATTTAGCCCATTTACATTTCAAGTTAATGTTGTTATGTGTAAATTTTATCCTGTCATTATAATGCTAGCTGATTACTTTGCCCATTAGTTAATGCAGTTTCTTCATAGTGTCAATAGTTTTTATAATTTGACATGTTTTTGCAGTGGCTGATAACAGGTTTTTCTTTCCAAATTTAGTGCTTCCTCAGGAGCTCTTGTAAGGCAGAGCTCCTGCCTTACACAATCTCTGAGATTTTGTAAGACAGGATTTTGATGACAAAATCTCTCAGAATTTGCTTGTCTGTAAACAATTTTATTTCTCCTTCTCTTATGAAGCTTAGTTTGGCTGGATATGAAATTCTGGATTGAAAATTTTTTTCTTTAAGAATGTTGAATATTGGCCCCCACTCTCTTCTGGTTTGTAGGGTTTTTGCCTAGAGATCTGCTGTTAGTCTGATGGGCTTCCCTTTGTGGGTAACCCAACCTTTCTCTCTGGCTGCCCTTAACATTTTTTCCTTAATTTCAGCCTTGCAGATTCTGATAATTATGTGTCTTGTGGTTGTTCTTCTCGAGGAGTATCTTTGTAGTGTTCTCTGTATTTCCTGAATTTAAATGTTGGCCTGTCTTGCTAGGTTGAGGAAGTTCTCCTGGAGAATATCCTGAAGAGTGGTTTCCAAGTTGGTTCCCTTCTCCCCATCACTTTCAGGTACCCCAATCAAATGTAGGTTTAGTCTTTTCACATATTCCCATATTTCTTGGAAGCCTTGTTTGTTCTTTTTCATTCTTTTTTCTCTAATCTTATCTTCACACTTTATTTCATTAAGTTGATCTTCAATCTCTGATATCCTTTCTTCTGCTTGATCAATTCAGCTATTTGCTACTTATGTATGCTTCACAAAGTCCTCATGCTGTGTTTTTCCGTTCCATCAGGTTATTTACATTCTTCTCTGAATTGGTTATTCTAGTTAGCAATTCTACTAACCTTTTTTCAAGTTCTTAGCTTCTTTGCATTGGGTTAGAACATGCTCCTTTAGTTTGGAGGAGTTTGTTATTACCCACTTTCTGAATCCTACTTCTGTCAATTCGTCCAGTTTTGTTCCTTTGCTGACAATGAGTTGTGATCTTTTGGAGGAGAAGAGGCATTCTGGTTTTTGGAATTTTCAGCCTTTTTGTGCTGGTTTTTCCTCATCTTCATGGATTTATCTACCTTTACTTTTTGACGTTGGTCACCTTCGGATGGGGTTTCTCTGTGGATGTCTTTTTTTGCTGATATTGATGCTACTCCTTTCTGTTTGTTAGTTTTCTTTCTAATACTCAGGCCTTTCTGCTGCAGATCTGCTAGACTTCATTGGAGGTCCACTCCAGACCCTACTTGCCTAGATATCCCCAGCAGTGGCTGCAAAACAGTAAAGATTGCTACCTATTCCTTCCTCTGGAAGCTTCACCCCAGAGGGGCACCCACCAGGTGCCAGCTGGAGCTCTCCCATATGAGGTGCTTGTCGACCCCTGCTGGGAGGTGTCTCCCAGTCAGGAGGCATGGGGGTCAGGGACCCACTTGGGGAAGTAGTCTGTCCCTTAGCAGAGCTCAAGCACTGTGCTGGGAGATCCGCTGCTTTCTTTATCAGGCAGGAACATTTAAGTCTGCTGAAGCTGCACTCACAGTTGCCACTTCCTTCAATTGCTCTGTCCCAGGGAGATGGGAATTTTATCTATAAGCCCCTGACTGGGGCTGCTGCCTTTCTTTCAGAGATGTCCTGCCCAGAGAGGAGGAATCTAGAGAAGGCAGCTTGGCTATAGTGGTTTTGCTGAGCTGGGGAGGGATCTGCCCAATTTGAACTTCCCAGTGGCTTTGTTTACACTGTGAGGGGCAAACCACTACTCAAGCCTCAGTAATGGTGGATGCCCCTCCCTCCGTCAGGCACCAGTCCAGGTCAACTTCAGACTGCGGTGCTGGCAGTGAGAACTTTAAGCCAGTGGATCTTAGCTTGCTGGGCTCCATGGGGTAGGATCCACTGAGCTAGACCACTTGGCTCGCTGGCTTCAGCCCCCTTTCTAGGGGAGTGAACCATTCTGTCTCGCTGACATTCCAGGTACCACTGGGGTATGAAAGAAACACTCCCGCAGCCAGTTCAGTGTCTGCTCAAACGGCCACCCAGTTTTGTGCTTGAAGACCAGAGCCCTGTTGGCATAGGCACCTGAGGGACTCTCCTGATCTGTGGATTGCGAAGACCATGGGAAAAGTATAGTATCTGGGCTGGAGTGCACGGTTCCTCAGGGTACAGTCCCTCAAGGCTTCCCTTGGCTAGGAGATGGAGTTCCCTAACCTCTTGTGTTTCCTGGGTGAGAGGACTCCCCTGCTTTGGCTCACCCTCCGTGGGCTGCACCCACTGTCTAACCAGTCCCTATGAGATGAGGCGGGGACCTCAGTTGGAAATGCAGAAATCCTCCACTTTCTGTGTTGATCTTGTCGGGAGCTGCAGACATGAGCTTTTCCCTTTTGGCCATCTTGCCAGTCATCTAAAATTTTAAACTTAATTAAAATTTCAACTGTCAAAATTACTGTGTTAAAATGCCTTGAGAAATTTTTTGCCAAAGATGAAGAGAAATTTCCTTCTTCTCTACCAAGACTCCAGTAAATTAATTATAGGTACTTTATGTTAAGGCAGTGAATGAAATATTCTGAGGACCAAGACAGTATGATATTTATCAGAAGAGCTTGTCAACAAAATACCTTTATTTTCTAATTAAAGTAAGATTAAGCAATAATCAGGCATTAGTGTCCCGAGTTTCATGTTTCCACTAGTGAAATCTTCCTCTCTGTTTAAAGGTTTTGAGTAGGACTGGAGCTTCTTCTCATAAGAGGGATAAAAAGAAAGGGATTTATACATAGTCCACCCAGTATAATGACCTTCTTTCTACAGGGGGATCTCACCTTTCAGATCTACCCTGAGATAAGTGACTGATGAGCAGTTGTAGAATTTCATTTCTTACATGGGTGTGAGAAACCAATATTATCTTTTCTAACAACAGAGATTGTTTTTGCAAAAGAACAAGCATGTACAAATTATTATGATATAGTGCAATGATTGTGTAACAGCTCAAATCATATTTCCCCTATTTGCAGGGGATTTACACCATACTCTAGGAATAAAATGGCTTCAGTCTGGCTGTACCATGCTCTCTTGGTGACAGTTTTTCAAGTCTACATGTGCAGAGGTTAAAGAAACACTGTTATGTAGCAAACAGCTAAGAATTCCACATTTTCTGATCCAACATCCTTCACAAAATTGTCCAAGGGTCCTTGGAACACTATTATTAGGCATTATACTTTTCAAAATCCTTAAATTAATCTGTGAAGATTTCTGTCACATTTTAATTTATATCTTTTTATATATCACTGAAGCTGAATATTTTCTCAGCTTTTATAATTTTATCTTCTGTGAGTTTCTTTGCTTATGTCTTTTGTCAGAGTGCCTTTTCTTGAAATTAAAATTGGTTTTATTTTAAATTTCTTATTATAAAACATCTACTTCCTTATTTTTAAACCCTTAAGTTACGTAGAAAATTAGTTTTGGCCTTTGAGTTTTTAAAACCATGTCCTTAGTGCCAGGTCTGGTTTGTAAGTAAGAACACATTCAGATATGAGAACATAAGTGTTGGACTCTAAAATGAGGTGAATAAGTCAGAGAAGTGATCACAAGCCTATTGGAATTGACTTAATTGAAAATAAAAATATAAACAAAAGTTAAGTTGTGTTTGAGGACTTGCCTGTAAATCACTATTTTTCCACAATAGCAGATATGGAATCAACCTAAATGTCCATTAAAGATAGATTGCATAAAGAAAATTCAATACATATACACCATGGAATACTATGCAGCCATAAAAAAGAATGAGGTTATGACCTTTGCAGGGACAAGGATGTATCTGGAGGCCATTATCCTTAGCAAACTGACACAGGAATAGAAAACCAAATACCACATGTTCTCACTTATAAGTAGGAGCTAAATGTTGAGAACACATGGACACATAGAGGGAAACAATACATACGAGAGTCTTTTGTGGGCAGAAGGCAGGAAGAGAGAGAAGATCAGGAAAAATTACTAGTGGGCACTAGGCTTCATACCTGGGTAATGAAATAATCTGCACAGAACACAAGTTTACCGGTATAAGAAACCTGCACTTATACTCTTGAACTTAGAGTAAAAGTTAAAAAAAGTAAAAGTGATATGAATAAAATAGTAAAATTAATACATAGAAATTAAATCAAGATATAAAGTATGGATACCGTGCAGCAATCTCCCAGTTATATGACATAGCCCACATTGGCTAACAACATTATGAAAAACTTTACCAATGACTGTTTAACCAAAAGTTTATGTATATATGCCTGGATATATTTCATGCATTAATACATAGCTGTTTTCCAAAATGTACTTAAGGCAATGTACAAAAATCCTGACAATATGACTGGTTGTTATTGAAAGAACAGAAAATAAGAATACCAGGAAGTTAGCTGTGGTATAAGGTGCCCAATGTGTGCCTTGATTTTCTTTAAATAAACTTTTAATTTTAGAAAAGTTTTAAAGATTTACAGAAAAATTGTGAAAGTGGAATAGAGTCCCTATATAGCCTACAATCAGTTCCCCCACTGTAATATGTAACAGTAGTTAGATTTATCACAATCGGTAAATCAGTTTTGATACATTGTTATTAGCTAAAGTCCATCTGCTATTGATAGTTTCTTAATTTTCATCTAATGCCCCCTTTTTCTGTTCCAGAAATGCCATCCAAAGGATACCACTTTGTATTTAGCCATCATATCACCTTAGGTCTCTTGACTGTGATTCTGATGACTTTTTAAAATATGGAAACTTTATGCAATAAGGGTAAAGTAAAATCAGATAAAGTCAAGGTTGCGTTTAGAGACAAAATAGGTGTTAGGAAATTATGTTCTGTGGCTAGAGGTGGGCAAGAAATGTGACCCTGAACCCACAGTGTCCAAAAGAAACAAATACCCTGGTTGTTTACAATGCTTCACAGAAATGAAACTCTTTCTGATAGTGAATCCTGAGATAACCTTCTCCTACAGTCTTCAATAACAGACCACTTTGCAGTGTCCTAAGCATTTTCCTTAACATATTTTTATGTCAAGTAAAAAAATGGCACGTAAAGCCTATTTTCTATAACATCTTTGGGGTCAGCCAAGGTTGTGATTGCTAAGTGCATTTCAGGTGTGGGGAGGAAGGATCAAAGTAGACTCAAGGCATGCAGTGATGCAAGTTCAACAGAGGGCTGGGAAACTTCCCTTAAATAGTAGGTAGCTGATCCTATAGGGCTCTTCTCCAGGCTTCTGGAAAAGACCAGCCAACTCAGTGATTGCCATGTCTATTTCACAATACAACCACGGAGTCCACTTTGCCCTCCCTTCCCTAGTTTCTTCTTTGATGCAATACAAGCAAATGCCTTAAACGTAGCTATTGGAAGAGAGATTTCAGTGGGGGATTTCGGGTCAGTGGACACTGGGGCAGTTAGTTGTTGAGGCTGATGGGACTACAAGGGACTGGATTTCCACAGGCAAGGATTCAAGGCAACCCACAGGTTGTAGGATAGCTGCCCGCTCTGTTTTTTCCTATGTCACAGTTTATTTGGTCAGGGACAGCTGCTCATAAAAATGAAACATATTTTCTTTAGCCACATCTGTCTATAGTGCATGGTTGCCAAAAGTTTGAAGCTACCTTCTCTATGCAGTTCCAATATGCTAGAAACCAGATGGGATTTTCTGTAATTGCCATCATTTATATTGTTCTCTAGATTTAGAATTCCTATGTGAACAGTATTGTCAATTAAAGCATTGCTGCAATTAAAACAGAAGTGTTACCCACTATCCCCAAACTCATACACACACTGACACAATACATACACAAAACACACTGACACAATAACTGTTATCACTGACTTAGATCTGTACCGTAGGATTAGTAGACTCTTACTTGATTTCTGTGCAGAAATTGAATTTTTGCAAAGAAATTCAATTATTTGAAACAAATGCAGGTTTCTTACATAGGTAAATGTGTGTTCTGGGAGTTTGTTTACTCCTTGGTGTGTGTGGCTTTGGAAAAAAATAATTAACACCTCTGGGGATCAGTTGCCCAATATGTAGGCAATGTGCCAATGTGAAATAACAAAGTGAAATAAATTATGTGATCCTCCTAAACAAACATCAAATAGTAATATTATCTTAACAATACTCTCTCTATATACACACATAATGTACATATATTCAATACTAGTTTACTTATCTAAATATGACATATAATCGCTGTCTTCTGTATCACAATTAGATCCATGTGCCCTTTCCTTTGTGACATTTGTCATAAGGTCCCCCTGGTATTTCTTTCTGTTCTTTTGAATTCTTCACCTTTCCAGTTCTCAGATCTATGCACAGGCTTTTAGGATATTCATCTCAGGAGAAATTTTTATTTATTAGGTGCAGTTGGGAATTTGTCTCGATCTTCATTTAATCCTTTCCTAAGGAGAAAGGACCCCATGACCCTGCAGAGGACAGACACTACTGTGGGCAGGTTACCCTTCACCCTCAGTAGGGCAGGCTGTGCCAGTCGTGTGGGCCACCTTGACCTGTCCATCTGTCGGTAAATGCCATCAGTGTGAATCCTCCTAACCCTATCTCACCACACCCTGGGACCATCTGTTACCATCTGTTACCAGCACATCTTTAATCTCCTCCTGTGGAGTCTCTGTTTTCCTTGCTGCCATTGTCAAACTTTTCTCTTAGATCTTAGATTCCTTAAAGATTGTGAATGTAGGATGCATTTTTCTATCCCCTCCTCAACAAACACAATGAAAAGGTGAGTGTGTGATACATAGAGTTGAATGAATGGAAAACAGATGAGATTGAACATCCCTCAGATGTTCCCTGGCATGGATCTATCCTTGCCTCAAAGCTCTTATTACCTATTATAATTCAAGTACAGTTTCAGATGGGACACGTTCCTAGCTTTTATGCTGCCACAAATTCCACAGCGGAGGACAGGGCTCTGAAGGGCAAGCTCAGGTGTTTTGTGGAGAATTGGGGTCATGAGCAGTTAGGATCTTGAGACATCTGACTTTTTTGACTAAGGTAGGGTGTTGAGAGACAGAGAGGACATCGTGAAAGCAATGACGAAAGTTTGGATTCCTTAGAGGGAGTCGTCAAAGATATACATATAGACAGCACCAAAAGCAAACCTTGTTAAACTCCTAAACATAACTTTATGTGCCTGCAAATCACAGATGTTCCTTAACTTTTGATGGTATTATATTCTGATGTCCATCTTAAGTTGAAAGTACTGTAAATAAAAAATGTGTTGAATACACCTAGCCTGCCTAATGTCATAGCTTCATAGCTTAGCCTAGCTTTCCTTAAATATGCTCAGAACGTTTACATTTAGCCCACAGCTGGGCAAAATCATCTAACACAAAACCTATTTTAGAATAAAGTATTGAGTATTTCATGTAATTTATTGAATACTGTACTGAAAGTGAAAAACAGAATGATTATGTGTACTTGAAGACCAGTTTCTTCTGAATGTGTGTATCATAAATCAAACTAGTGTGTTGGGTCTGCCTGTATTTCTAAAACTTCCCAAGAGTTCTTATTGACAAGTCTAACAGGCCAGTGTTAATATTAAGTAGGCTTTTTGCTAGTTTCAGAAGCAAATAAATGATAAACTAAGAGCCCTGTTGACCAAATTGAGCAGCAGCAAGTTTCTTGAGTGGCAGAAAGGATGACTGTGTGGTTATGACTGAACAGCTCAAGGAACCCTGGACCTCTCTCTAATTCTGCTGGCTGGGAGAGGAACATAGTGAAGACTCGTGCTGCCTTGGTTTTCGTTTTTCTTGTTAAATGAATTTTTTTTGGTTGTCTTAGATACAATTACTTGATTTAGCTTGGAGCGTTACTCATGATCTAAAGAGAAAAGTTTCCGGAGAGAATTGGTGTATTTTTAATGAGTTTTTACTAGGGAAACAATGTTAAAATAACAATGGAGACCTATTGGGAATTTTCCCACACGCCCATCACTTTATCAAATTTGCAGTCACATGTCTTTTTATATTATAGACTTTTATCCTATACATAACAAACGCCTACATGTTATAGAGATATTTTTGATCCAGTCTTGTAATCTAAATTTTCAATTTCATCTTGGATTAAAAAAAAATCTTTTTCCCTTCTCATTATACCTGCATCCCTTCTCTTACCTTCTCTTAATTCTGGCAAGTCTAAACAATACATTTTTTGGCCTGGTGTTATCCCCAATCTATTGGTTACTTCTATTTACAATGTTTTTTTTTTTTTTTTTTTTTAATTCTTTAATGTTTTGAGGAGAACTAACAGGACTTAATGAATATATTCTGTAACAAGGGCAGGATCAATAAACTATGGGGTGTGAAATATAAGTAAATCTAGCAGATATTCATTATATACTATTACATCCAAAATGCTATGGGCTGAAAAAACTATTGATATCTGTACCCACAGAAGTTTATAGTCTAGTTGAGGTGTTGGGGCATACTCACATGATTCAATTAACTAACAATATCTAATCATATATAACAGCAAGATAAACTGAAATAATAACATGCCAAATTGTGAGATGCAGAGACCCATAGGACTGGGAAGCACATACTGAACAAAATGTGCTAATTGTGAAGTTCAGATTCATGCAGAAAGAGAGAGAGAGTGCAGGAGGGCCCTGTAGCCTTCTTGCATCATCAGGGAAGGAGTCTCAGAAGAGCAGCGGATACAGGCTGCTGCCCTGGCAGCATTCAGAGAGGAGAAGGAATGGATTTCAAGTCACTATTGGAAATGATCCATGGGCTGTACTGGACTGTTTGGTGGAATGTGCTTGTTTCATGCCCTCTTAGAGCTATGTTGCGCTACACCTGTGGAGCTGAGAGTCTGTACCAGCCCTGAGAGACCACATTAGGCAAGAAAGAATAAATCTCTGTAGAACAAGACAATATTATGTTTTTACATTTTTATTAGCTGGAGAAAAAAATGGATGGTAACAAGAAATAATGGAAAATGATATTGTGCAAGCCAAAGAAGAGCGATTATCTCACTATGTATATGATACAGAATGTAAAGTGTGTGTACATGTATAGAGTTTAAAATCCTGATAATAAATTTATAAACCTGTCTTAAGCAAGGGATATAATTTGTTGCTATCAGGAAGACTAGAGACACCTGTTTAGGAAAGAAAGAGAGTTAA
This sequence comes from Saimiri boliviensis, assembly GCF_048565385.1. Lineage (NCBI taxonomy): Eukaryota > Metazoa > Chordata > Mammalia > Primates > Cebidae > Saimiri > Saimiri boliviensis. Next base: position 23,598,867 of record NC_133452.1, on the reverse strand, counting down.
TTTCCATCTCTAGCATGCTGCTTACCAGGTATGGGTCTGGGTGCAAAGTCAATTTCTTCCTCTATAGAATTACAAGTTTTGGATCTTCTTCATAAGGCTTTTGTTTGTTTGTTTGTATTTTGTTTTTTGTTTTTTTTTTAGACAGAGTCTCACTCTGTCACCAGGCTGGAGTGTAGTGGTGGGATCTCTGCTCACTTTAACCTCCGCCTCCCGAGTTCAGGTGATTCTCCTGCCTCAGCCTCTCAAGTAGCTGGTACTACAGGCATATGTCATCACACCCAGCTAGTCTTTGTATTTTTAGTAGAGATGGGGTTTCACCATGTTGGCTAGGATGATCTCAGCCTCTTGACATCATAATCTGCCAGCCTCAGCTTCCCAAAGTGCTGGGATTACAGACTTATATATCCCACCTGGCCCTTCAAAAGGTTCGAAGGGAGACTAACAGAGTACAAACAGATGCCAGTTAGTCCTGTTTTCCTTTAAAGAAAGCATTCTAATCCCAAACTTGTTTGTTTATGTTTGAAGATGACTTTGTGCTTGTGCTAAGTAGCACTAAAAAATATAGTCTGGCCAAAAGTTGCCCTTGAAGAATGGCCTTAAGGTCAGCTGAGTAGTTGAAAAAAATGGACTTCAGAGTGAAACTATCATGTGATAATTGTGGAATCCAAAAGAATCATAGAACTAAAATGGAGATGGTACACTGTCCAGTTATCATTTGAGGGACATGAGCATTCTTTATTTCTTAAATACTCAGAGGAATTAGTCTTAGGCTACCACAGTATTGATAATAATGGTGGATTTCATGAAATATGAAAGCTCATTGTCTTTTCCATGGAGTATCTTTTTATAGTTGGCTGGGGGCTAATGCATCACGTATATCTTCCAATGAGAGTTTTTTAGTTTTCTCCTGCAGCCTTAACAAATTATCATGATGTGAGCAGTTTAAAATAACATCCGTTTGTTATATAACAGTTATGTAGGTCAGAAGTCTCAGTAGAGCACGGCTCCATTGAGTCTTGTTTAGCATCTCATAAGGCTCTGGAGATGAATCAATCTTAAGCTCATTTAAGTTGCTGCATGAATTCTCTTCCTGGCAGCTGTTGTCCTGAGGTCCCCATTTCTTTGCTGCCTGTTAGCCAGCATTTGTTCCTAGAGGTTGTTCCTGTAGGTTGTCCACAGACTTTTTTGTGATTTCCATATGACTTCTCTGGTAACAATGGGTTCAGTCCCTTCTGTGCTTCCAGTCTTTAAATTTGTGCCCTGTTTCTCTAATTCCAGGCAGAGAAAGTTCTCACTTTAATGGCCCATACGGTTTGGATTTTGCCCACTCGAATAATCTAGAATAACATCATTATTTTAAGGTACTTAATCGTAATTACACATGTAAAGTACCTTTGCCATGAAACATAACTTTCACAGGTTTTAGAGACTAGGGTGTGGATATCCGTAGGGGGCCATTCTGTCTATCACAAAAAGTTAAAAGCTATTATTCTGTATCAATGTTTTAGGATATTTTATCCTCCTAAAAGTCACTTTCTTATTTCAATTCCATAAGCTTGGCAACCCTGCCATCTAATATACCCATAATATAACTCTCAGAGGGGTAGTTCCTGGTATTTCCCTGACCCTGACTGCTTTGCCTCAAACATACATTTATTCATTTTTGTGGATTCCCTCCTAACATGAGTGCTGAGTCTTTCTCCCCATCCCTCTTACATTCCTTAGTTGTAGGATCTATTTTCTAGATTATGAAATTAAAAGAAAATGGTTTTTATTGATAACTATGCTTTGTTACACTTGAATACTTGTCTGTGCATATTATGTGGGACAATGATCATGAAAGTGGTTAAAAATATATTTGACCACATTTCCTGGTAGTGATGTGGGAAAATGTGATGCTGAGCCATCTGTTGTCATTTGGTAGGATTCGGCTGGCACGAGGCTTAGGCTGGCTGATAAGAGACCATTACTGACATGGCCACTCTCAGACTCTTCCTCATATGGATGCAGACAGTGAACTCTTAAAGGGCCTAGAGACAAAAGCCTACATCCTCAGGTGTTGATTGTTTTTTTCTTTCCCCCTAGTATTTACTTCCTTAAGTGTAGGAAGATAAATTGAGGAAAATCACACAGTATTACTGTAAGATTGTAAAATCCTTGTTCTTCAGGCTGATTTTCTCTTCTTCCTTCCTTTGGCTTACTTGTCCTTCAGCTATTTCCCTGCTAATATAATTTCTACCAGGAAGTGAACAGTGGCAGAGAAATGACAGTTATATGTTACTCTAATTATCAGCCCGATGTCAGGTTTGGAGAATGAGATGGTGAAAACCAGGGACCAGAAGAATGGGGTCTTCAGTTATCATTACTTGTCCCCAGGATCCCAGTGACAATCCAAGCAGCTTATGGATGGCCTTCACTATAAAGACCTGGACATACTTAGAATCCAAATGGGAGCTCTTGGAGCTTACCCAGATAATCCTTTCTTGTTTTACAAGATGAAAACCCTGAACCTAGAAAGGTTTATGGTCTGTCACAGCCCAGAGAAACCTAAGGAGACAAGGAAAATAAACGACGTGTGATATCCTGGATAGAATTTTGGGACAGAGAAAGGAAAAGGAATTGATGAAATCAGAAAAAAATGAAGTTTAGTAAATAGTAAAGAAAATATATGCAGTCCTACCCTGGGACCGGCACATTGAAAGGATTGCCTCCTCTGTACCCTCAGGTTGCTGGTGTCCGCATGACTCCTCCATTACTTCCTGTTTCCAAGGTCCCAGCCTGGGTTCTCTCTTTCTTGCTGTGCTTATTTGCCGCTCCCTATTCCTAGTTTCAGAAAGGGCTTCCACACTGCAGAGCTTCAAGGGCACCGTTTATCTTCATGTTCTCTGTGGATAGCGCCCTCTGCAGGCAGCCCACTGCCTTGACCCAGCCTCTTCCAGTCTCTCTCCTGTCCCAGGTTCTGCCTGGAGATAACACATAGGAATGACATCAGGAATGCTTTTACTTCTCTGTGACTGCTTCCTTCTAATACTTTTCTTCTTTTAATTAAAACACTTGGAAAATTGTAAGAGGCCATCAAACACTTCTACACATTTGGCCAACTAATAATGGTCTTCTGCATGGCCCCAGAACACAAACACCGTGTACATTTCCTTATACGATATTTAGCAAATTGGCCCTGTTATCCTCATTCATACATTCATGAATGTATGGAGAACCATATGTATGAATGAGGATAACAGGGCCAATAACACACTCTGTCATCAGAATTTGTTACTGACAGTTGCGTTGGTCAGTATGAATAAACTAAGACTAGAATGCAAATCCACTGTATTTTCCCTGTACAGGCTTCCCACCTGCTTATGTCTAGCCAGATGTTGAACTGTCATAGGGAAAGTGTGCTTACTGTAATGGAATGGATAGGTGGGGAGGAAAGCTCCTGATGGATCATTATTTGCATCTTCATATGCCCTTTGTGTTCCAGGATGCCTTATTTCCCACTAATAAATCACCATAAGCTTGAGGCCTTTGTCTTGACAACCTTATTTTCTCTCAGTCCACAAGCATTTCATGCCCTTGGTGTTACATGATAACATCTCATACTCGTGTGGATTTCTGTGTAAAGAATTTTTCTTCATTGGAATTTGTTTTCCTTTGAAATTAGCCAAAATTCAATAAGAAAAAAAATTATTCATGATGTGGGTCTCACTTTTTAAAGCAAATAGGACTCTCCAGTTGCAAGGGTCTGACAGGGGCTATCTGCTTTCAGTTAAGAGTAATTTAGATATCAGATAAGAATGCCTTCTCATTGACTGACATCTTACAAATGAAATCTGCAGCCTCTTGAATTTAATTATATCTTCATGAATATTTTAAGGCTTCAAAACTTAGCTGTGGTTTTGAAACTCAGCCAGGGAGGTATTAATGGTGTTATAATTTGTATTTATGTAGTGTTCTTTCTTCCAGCTGGTTTAAAGTACCTAATACATTGTTTCAGTCTATCTATATAACATGCAAATGAGTTGTTAAGTGGAGTACCTCACTATACCCATTTATAAATAGGGACCCTAAAGGTCAATGAAGTGACACAAATTAGCAAAGGCCACGTCAAACTCTAGGGGGTATCTTGTGCTCTGAATCCCTCCCTAGGAAAGCTGCTTTCACTGTTGAGATGTGTCTTATTTATATCACATTGTGCTAAATACACGTTGGGTCTCAACTTCTGCTTCAGCCATCAATCCCAGCTCCTGTTCTCCCTTTCTCTTTTTTTGCCCACCCACTTGATTTCCATCAATAACTTCTTCCTACTCCAAGTCCTAGAATGTAATTTTTTATCTTTAAAGTTCAATAAACTTCCCCAGAGCCCCCAAAATGTTGATTTTTTTTATGTGTAGGTCTATGATGAGCCCAGAAATCTGCATTTTAACAGACATTAAAAGGATACGATGCCTATAATTTTTCAAAAATACCTCATGATATAGTTTGGCTGTGTCCCTACCCAAATCTTATCCTGAATTGTAGCTCCCATAATCCCCACATGTCCAGAAAGGGACCCAGTGGGAGGTAACTGAATCATGGGGGCAGATCTTTCCCATGCTGTTCAGGGGACAGTGAATAAGCCTCAAGAGATCTGATGGTTTTACAGGGGCATTTCCCATGCACATGCTCTCTTGCCTGTGACCATGTAAGGCGTGCCTTCCTCCTTCACCTTCCACCATGATTGTGAAGCCTCCCCAGCCATGTGGAATTATAAGTCCATTGAACCTCTTTTTCTTTATAACCGAGTCTTGGGTATGTCTTTATAGCAGCTTAAGAATAGACTAATACACCTCACAATCAGTTAGAATGTGGAGTGGGAGTGTTTGAAAGAGTGCTAGCATCTTGAGCCTGAGCATTATGGTATAGTAGAATCTAGGCCATCCATTCTGTCTTAGATTGAGTTCTCAAGAAGCAGAGCCAGAGGCAGAGATTTCTTTGCTAATGACTTGTTGAGGTGTGTTCTCAAGAGGAGAGGAAGGAAGTAGGCCAGGACTGGGGAGTAAGTTAAGCAATGTCTCAGCTGGAGAGCAGCTGCAATCTGATTCCAGGGAATCCTCTGAAACACAGATTGACTGTAGAGTTAGCAAGGCGTCCAGCCTTCTGAACTCTAGGGTTAGTCATTGGTTGAGTTCTGGCTTGGGGCAAAGGATGAGGGAACAGAGTCTTCCTGATGAGGCGTTTCCTGTTTGTCTGAGAGCAGTTCTGCACAGAAGATGGCAGCCGTGGGTTGATTTTAGCAACACTCCGTCAACTGTGCTATGAGTGTTCTAGTTGGTAAGGTGGTCTGGACTGGTTACCAAAAATACTGGCTGCATTTCTTCACTCAGCAAGAGTCACCTTTGCTCCTTGCCTTGACCTTCTGGCTTTTTCCTTTCCCCAATATTGGCAACTCTTCAAATTTGGTGCTCAGACACAGTTCCACCTTGAACCCAGTTCTAGTACCCGACTCCATAAATTTTTGTGCCTGAATCCCTGTCCTGGTAGCTTCTATGATACCACACTAATTAAAAACTTGTTCTAAATAATCATTTTCCCAAAAAGTGATGTCCTACTCTGGGGCCTGCCTATTGAAAGGATGCCCACTCTGGGTACCCTCAGGTTGCTGGTGTCTGTGTGACTCTTCCATTACTCCCTGTTTCCAAGGTCCCAATCTGGGTTCTCCTTTCTTGCTGAACTTATTTGCCTGTCCCTGTTGCTAGTTTCAGGAAGGGCTTCCACACTGCAGAGCTCCAAAGGCACCATTATCATCATGTTCTCTGTGGATGGCGCCCTCTGGAGGTGTGCACTACAGCAGTCCAGGTAGTACTCCTTGGCTAAGTTTCTGCCTCTGAACTAGAATTCTGCAGCAGAACCTGGCAGCCCACTGCTCAGACCCAGCCTCTTCCAGTCTCTCTCATGTCCCAGGTTCCGCCTGGAGATAATCCATATGAAGTCAGGAATGCTTTTCCTTCTCTGTGCCTGTTTCTTTGTAATACCTTTCCACTTTTTAATTTAAAAAAAATTAGAAAATTGTAAGAGGTTATCAAATGTTCTTACATATTTGGCCAACTAATAATGAAATAAAATGCTTCAGTAAAATCACTTGGGGGAGATACTCCTAAAATGTTCTTTGGACAGAGTAAACAAAGGAACTGAACTATATAGGGAAAGTAAAGGTAGAGATATTAAGCCAGCTTCCTAGTCTCTGGGATTGCTGCCTGCACACGACTTGGCCTTCTCGTGAAACTCAGGGTCTGTATACTGTGGCAGAAATTCAAAAAGCACTGCTTTCACCTTCTTCCCTGCCAGGAAATCTCTCTTCTAAAGATACAGCACAGTGATGTACTTGGTAAATCAGACTCATATTTTGTATTTATTTACAGGAAATTAACAAAAGTGGAAAAATTATAACTACTTGAAAATACTATAATAAATATGATCATTATAATTTTAAAATAATGAGGCCACAAACAAGAATACACGATTCCCCCAAGAGAAAACAGTTTACTTCCCCTAGTAACTAAAGAAAATGAAAAGAATAATTTTATATTTGTCCAACTGCTATATATTTTACAAAATGATAGTATCTACTGTTGGTCAAGATGTGGTAAAATGGGTTCTCAGATATGCAGCTGATGGTAAAATACATGGTATGATTCTTTCTGGAGGGCAATTTTCCAATATGAATCAAGAGTCTAAAAAAACATCTTGGTTGAACAGCTTTACTGCAAATGATTCATACCAAGGAAATGCTCAGGTTATGCAATGCTAGTCATATTTGTGTGCAAACAGGAAAAGTAAAAACTTCCCATTTTCCTAATCTCCAACAGGTCAAATATTAGATAAATGCTAATCTATTTTTACTACAAATTATAATGGCACCATTTTACTGGGCTAAGTCAGGTATACCATGAATCGGCTTTTTCAATGGTGATATAATCCAAGCTCAAAGATTCCTAAGACTGGCATGGGAAAGACAGAGCAGAGTTGAAGTGACTGGCATCTAACAAGTCCTCTGTATGGTCTATCTTATCCTGTTTTAATTCTGGATTTGGTTTGGGGCCCAAGCCCCAGCTAATTAGAGAGTGTTAACATTGCTTTCTTTGCCTCTACAGTTCACACATCTTTCTCAGGGCCTCATGTATGTCTGTGGCTTAGAGTAGGTCTCATGAGTTTATGTATGTTTAAAATAGTCAGTGTGGGCTGAACACCATCTAACAGAAAAGGCCTTCAAAGAAATGATAGTACACTGAGCCTGTCTATGCTGAAAGTCTGTAGAGGCTCCCTCTGTATTATTGCTTCAAATCTATCTAAAGCCCTCTGATTTGTTAAAGTTCATTAAATATCTGTTATTATCCCCTGGCATCCCGCAGTGGAATGATGGTGGTATAAGTTATAGAAACCCAGAATAGCTCTTTATTAACCAAGTTCATGAAGGCTGGATCTGCCCTGTCCCCTCTACACTCGGTGTCTCCTCTCTTCTTGCACCTCTATCAATACCAATGCTGCTTAGCAGCCTATTCTTCCTTCTTCTGTTCTTTGTGTCTTATTCTTGCTTAATAGCAGTCTTATGCCCAACTTCCTCCATATATCTTCTCTGGGATTCCATAGTGACTGCAGCCTTTCTTAAATCCTTATCCTTATAGTTGGATCCACAAAGTATGACTCTATTATATACAAACTGCACAGAGTTAGACATATGAAACATACTCTGTGAACAGCTGAGTAGGCAATTTTCTAAATGGAAATGCAATCACTGTGGTATTAAATACTTATTCTCTTGAATAACTTCAAAGAATGAACTGGCATTCTCAATTTTATTTTAAAAGCAAGTAAAAATTCCTATTATATCAGGTGCTGACATGTTCATCCCATCAAAAATCTGAATGGACTCGAGCATTCAGCAGTTCCTTTACATCCAAACTCAATTCACATCCTCAACATGGAACATAATTTTTGTTCTACATTTAAGGGACTTGAAGAACATCTCACTGTTTCAGACGAAAATAATCACCTGAACTTTTCCCTTTCATTTTTTCCCCATTTATCCACAGCTTATTTTATTGCCACAGACATTAAGAGCTTTGAATTTGACTAATATAATAAATAGACACCTCATTTTATATTACAGCTTTTATTCAATAATCTTGAGTGATAGCTTTACAGTCATCATATCAGGTTTTCTTTTGAATATTCTTAAATGTATTGTAGTCACTATCAATAATCATGCCTCAGTGAGATCATCATCCTGTTGCTGAGTTGTTAGTCATTCACAATGGGAACAATTGAGATGATACGAAAGACAATAGTCTAAATAATTTACTACTGCATGAAAACAAGCAAAGTGTGCTAACATCACAGAGTCTACTCCGACAGTGTGAAGAAGGTTTGGCATAAGGGAAGGGCTGTGCTGGATTTCTGGCAGGACACTAGCCCTCGGCTATCCTTTACCCTCGCATTGAAAGCTATGCTGGGCTTCTGTAACTTGTACCACCATCACATTCCACTGCAGGAAGCCAGGGACCATAGAATCCCACAAAACAGGCTCTTCCTCCTTGATGAATACAGTCTGAAAACAATCCGCCAAGGAATTCTGCATGCTGCTTGAGTTTACATTAGCAGTTGCAGACGTACCTGGTGACTATGATTCAGCAGTTGTTGAGGCAAAAGAAAATCATTTCTGCCTTCACTTGAGATTCTGTAAGCTTTCAGCGGGCACTACTGAGAAATCAATGCCAGGTGTGTACTTAAAGAAGCTTCTGTTAATGGTTTTCCTGTTGACCTAGCCCATAGAAGAAGCTGTCATATTTAATTAGTGCGACAGTATCGTGCTGATCAATCTTTTCCCTGGTTTTTCTCTCTTGACTGTTTCTGAGCATATACAGAATTAATACACCTGTCTTTGTACCGGTGCCCATTTTTCAGCAAACCAATCTCTGCAATGATTTTCTTGTCCCTTGTTGAAGGCTGTAGTCTTCTCTGCTGTTGCATTTTTGTTTTTGTTCCCAGATGAAATGAATGCAGGGACTATACCACCCCGAATGCTCCTGATCTCATCTGATCTCGGAAGCTAAGCAGGGTCAGGGGGCAGGCCTGGTTAGTATTTGGATGAGAGAAATCAGACTTTTTTTTTTTTTTGAGACGAAGTCACACTGTGTTGCCCAAGCTGGAGTACAGTGGTGTGATCTTGGCTCACTGCAATGTCCATTTCCCGGGATCAAGCAATTCTCCTGCCTCAGCCTCCTGAGTAGCTGGTACTATAGGCACAAGCCATCAACCCTGGCTACATTTTGTATTTTTAGAAGGAACAGCATTTCCCTATATTGGCCAGGCTGGTCTTGAACTCCTGACCTTGTGATCTGCCCACCTCAGCCTCCCAAAGTCCTGGGATTATAGGCATAAGCACTGTGCCCAGCCAAAAAGCCACATTTTTAACCTTACTGACAGCTTATCACATCCTCTGTTAATGAGAAGAGAGTTGTCTTTTTCTATGTTAACTTCAGTTGGAGGATGCTACAAAATAGCAGGCCCCAAAATAGCAGGGTGCTTTGAATGCACACCTTCCGGTACATAACTCAAAGCATGTGCAAACCCACATGCATACACACACATGGTAAGAGAGTTCTGCTGTATCACCACTGCATTTTGTGCCTAGAACCAAGACTGCCCTCAACTAACACAAGCTTTGGTGTAAATCTCGTACATCAGTCTAGACTTCTTCCTTTATGATGAGTTAAGGTATCCATTGCTCATTCCTTCAATCTAGCCTTGGTTATATATGACTATATTCTATTTTTCCTGTTTTCTTGGTTTTGGTTAGAAAAACCAAGTGGTTAGCAGTATGTTAAGATCTCTGTCTTCCTCCTCCTCTCTAGCATTGGCTCCTGATTTATGTGGTTTTCAGAATCAAATACATACATTGAGCAGGTGGAGGGATCACTCCTATTTCATCTAAATTCCAAGCTCTAGTTGAAGATGTTTCTCTTGTAATATAAGAAAATTATTTACTTTTGGCATAAAAATGAACATAGAATAATTGTAGTCAAATAAGCACCTGAACACATTTGTATTTGTCTCATATATTCTCATTTCAAAACAACTAGAAACCATCAGGGAAAATCTTTACATGTTGTCCAATTAGTATTTCAGTAGGACTGAATCCCATTATGGATACATCATTCAAAAAGGGAATAACACATGACTGTCTAGAAAGCAAAATTCCCCTAAAGCACTAAAGAAGTTCCACAGTCAACAGAAATATTGTCCCAGAGATGCTAAACTCCGTACGTTCCTCGGTCACACTTCTGATGGGTGTGTTTTGGTAAGCTGGTGCAAGGTCAGTTTGCAAAGACCTAACGCCAACGGTGCAGCCAGCCTTAACTAGAAGCCTTGGGCATTGGCACAGTTTCTCTGAGAGAATTCCTCATGACACCTTAGAGCATCTTTAAAGTTTGTTCTCATTATTTGAGCTTTAAACTAATATTAACAACCATGACCATATGCCTCCCTCAAGGACCACTCATTTAATTAGTCTTAAGTTAACATTCTTTGTATATTTACCTCTAGAAAAGAAGATGCATTTGAAGCTTTTTTTTTCTTTTTTTTTTTTAATTGTACTTTAGGTTTTGGGTTACATGTGCAGATCATGCAGGATTGTTGCATAGGTACATACATGGCAAGGTGGTGTGCTGCTTCTATCCCACTGTCGCCTATATCTGGCATTTCTCCCCATATTATCTCTCCCCAACCTCCCCAGCCCCTGCTATCCCTCCCATAGCCACCCCTCCACCAACAGACCCCAGTGTGTGATGCTTCTCTCCCTGTGTCCACAGGTTCTCATTGTTCAACACCCTCCTATAGGTGAGAACATGCAGTGTTTGATTTTCCATTTTTGTGTTACTTTGCTGAGAATGATGGTTTCCAGATGCACCCATGTCCCTATAAAGGACACAAACTCATTGTTTTTATGGCTGCATAGTATTCCACGGTGTATATGTGCCACATTTTCCTTGTGCAGTCTATCATCAGTGGGCATTTGGGTTGGTTCCAGGTCTTTGCTATTGTAAACATTGCTGCAGTGAACTTATGTGTGCATGTGTCTTTATAATAGAACGATTTATAATCATTTGGGTATATACCCAGTAATGGGATTGCTGGTGCAAATGGTATTTCTGTTTCTAGGTCCTCGAGGAATTGTCACACTGTCTTCCACAATGGGTGAACTAACTTACACTCCCACCAATAGTGTAAAAGTGTTCCTGTTTCTCCACATCCTCTCCAGCATCTGTTGTCTCCAGATTTTTTAATGATTGCCATTTTAACTGGAGTGAGATGGTATCTCAATGTGGTTTTGATTTGCATTTCTCTAATGACCAGTGATGATGAGCATTTTTTCATATGTTTGTTGGCCTCATGTATCTCTTCTTTTGAAAAGTGTCTGTTCATACCCTTTGCCCTCTTTTGAATGGGTTTGTTTGCTTTTTTTCCAGTAAGTCTGTTTTAGTTCTCTGTAGATTCTGGATATTAGCCCTTTGTCAGATGGATAGACTGCAAAAATTTTTTTTCCCATTCTGTTGGTTACCAGTTCACTCTAATGATTGTTTCTTTTGCTATGCAGAAGCTCTGGAGTTTAATTAGATCCCATTTGTCTATTTTGGCTTCTGTTGCCAGTGCTTTTGGTGTTTTACACTACATGACTTAAAACTATACTACAAGGCTACAGGTAGCAAAACAGAGACATAGACCAATGGAACAGAACAGAGGCATTGGAGGCAATGCCACACATCTATAACTATCTGATCTTTGACAAACCTGACAAAAATAAGCAACAGGGAAAGGATTTCCTGTTTAATAAATGGTGTTGGGAAAACTGGCTAGCCATGTGCAGAAAGTGGAAACCGGACCCCTTCCGGACACCTTACACTAAAATTAACTACAGGTGGATTAAATACTTAAAGATAAGACCTACCACCATAAAAACCCTGAAGAAAACCTAGGCAAAACCATTCAGGACACAGGCATAGGCAAGGACTTCGTTATTAAAACATCAAAAGCACTGGCAACAAAAGAGAAGGTGCAGTTGAAGCTTTTTAAGTGCGTGAACAATTGTGTTCATAAGAAATGACCTTATAACTGTCTGAGAACTAAGACAAAACCTTAGGGAATCAGTTAATAGTTTATTGTAGGTGTGTTGGTCCCAGGGTTGTAGAATCTGTAATACTGACTTCTAGTAGTGAGCTTCTTTCCAAATTATTTTTGCCTGTTGATTTTTAACCTTCTTTATGCAGTGATGAACAAAGCATCTATATAAAGAGCTATGCAAAAAATTCTGTCTCTCTATTAACATCATTCATGTTAAAGAAATCATGGCAACATTATGTGTGATCACATGTTGCAGAAAGTCTCTTTATAGATTATTTATGGTCACCAGTCAGGGACAAATTTTATTTTGCACACACAAACATTTGTTAATATTGCAGTAAATATCACATCTTTCCATCAGCTTGCTGAGTATAATGTTTCTCCTGGGCAATAACTAAGCAAGAGACAGAAGTACCTAGTACTTAAGAGTGAGAGTTCTGGAGTCAGGAAGGCAGGGTGTTAATCTAGTGACCGCCATATCCACATCAGCTGAGTGATCTTGGACAAATTATCTGACCCACTAGTCTTTAGATTGTTCATCAATAAATTGAGGTTAGTCCTGTCACCCATTTCGTAAGTCCTTGTTAGTTGAATAGAACAGCACACATAAAGCCCTTAATGGAGTTCCTATCACAGAGCAAGTATTTAATCACATAATCACTTTGTACCTGACACTGGGCTACATATTAGACTAGTTCTTGGACAGTTTTTAAAACTAAAGTTTGCATTTTAGAATACTGTTAGAGAAAAGTTGGGAAGATAGCACAGAGGGCTGGCACAGTGGCTCATGCCTGTAATCCCAGCACTTTGGGAGGCTGAGGTGGGCGGATCACGACGTCAGGAGATCGAGACCAGCTTGATCAACTTAGTGAAACCCCATCTCTACTAAAAATATAAAAAATTAGCTGGGCGTGGTGGTTGGTACCTGTAATCCCAACTACTTGGGAGGCTGAGGCAGGAGAATTACTTGAACCCGGAAGGTGGAGGCTGTAGTGAGCTGAGATTGTGCTATTGTACTACAGCCTGGGTGACAGAGCGAGACACCATCTCAAAAAAAAAAAAAAAAAAAAAAAAAAAAAAAAAAAAAAAAAGATAGCACAGAGTCCTCCACGCCTAGATTTCCCTATTATTTATATCTTATATTGCCACACAACATTTGCCATAATGAACCAATATTGGTGATTGATGCGTTATTATTAACTAAAACATTTTTTTTTTTTCAGATTTCATCATTTTTTTTTTCCTTTTTCTGTCCCAGAATTCTATCCGGGACATCACATTTCATTATTTTCCTTGTTTCCATAGGCTTCTCTGGGCTGTGACAGTCCTCAATCTTCCCTTGTTTTTGATGTCATTGACAGTTTGTAAAAGTACTGGTCAGGTATTTTGTGGAATGTCTCTAAGTTTGACTTTGACTAACTTATTTCTCATAGTTCAGTTGGGATTAGGAAGAGAAAGGCCAAAAGATAAAGTGACATTCTCGAGTATATATGATCAGTTTATCACTGATGATGTTGACATTGATCACTTGGCTAAGGTAATGTTTACCAGACTTACTATAAACTTACTTTTTAATGCCTTTTTAAAAAAATGTTATACTGTTTGAAAGCTAGTCAATCAGTGAATGACCCACTTAAAGAATGGAGAGTCATGTTTCACTTTGTTGAGAACAGAGTATCTACACATATTATTTTAAATTCTTTACAAATTTTTCTTTTCTCTCTCATTTATTTTTTACTTAATTATTTATTCATATCAGTATGGGTATTTATTTTAAACACTGGATTACAATTCACTACATTTTATTTATATTGTTACTCAAATTTTTCCTGCTCTGATGGTTGGAAGTCTTTCAGCTGGCTCCTGTATCCCTTTGACATATCTCCACTGTTTGTTGTTATTGTTGTTGTTGTTGTTGTTGTTGTTGTTTTATCATTATTATTTTGAGATGGAGTCTTTCTCTGTTGCCCAGTCTGTATTGCAGTGGCACGATATCAGTTCACTGCAACCTCTGCCTCCCTCCCGGGTTCAAGTGATTTCCGGTTAATTTTGTACTTTTAGTAGGGATGGGGATTCACCATGTTGGCCAGGCTGGCCTCACACTCCTGACATCAAGTGGTCTACCCACCTCAGCCTCCCAAACTGCTGGGATTACAGTCATGAGCCTCCATGCCCGGTTTCCACTGTTTTGTTTTTCGAGCACTTCTTCACTTTCTGGTACTACAAAATGCTTTAGGCTCATCTTGTATATTTCCTTTACCTCCACCACACACGATTGTTTTTCCTCCAAAAAGTCCTGATGCCTTTTATTGAAGAATTGTATTAGAAACCAAGATCTGGGCATTCAGTGTGTTTGCTCCTATTGGAGTGTTATTTATTCAGTGAAAAGAACTATGTAATACATATATGCCAGACCACATGTAAACATGTATCTGTAATCATTTCTGTATATCAGTTTATATACCAAACTTAATTTAAATTTGTGCTGATGTTTCCCTGTACCACATGGTTTTATTCTAGCTTTCTCCTTTTGCTTATTTGTAATCTCACCACCCAACAGTGACAAAATGCTGGCTTCTACCACCTGCTATTCATTTATTTATTTGTTCAGTTTTGATATATGTATATGTAGCTATTTGAAAATCATTAACACATACCCAGTGAGAAACAACTCTACTAGCTATAATGCAGTGCTTGTATTTCATTCCTGAGTGTAATTTTAATAGATTTGGCTCAGACTGTGACCTCTCAAGGTGATCCTTCTTATTGTAAAATCTGTATTTGTCATTCTTGTTTCTGCAAATATGCCCTTTGCAACCTGAGCAGAGTGGCTGATATATCCAAACAGATTTGCGTGAAGTCTGGGCCCCACATTTGTTTTATCAGCAGATGTCACTAAGACTGCCTTGCCTGTGTGCTCTTGACAGCATTAGTCTTCTTAAGTTCTGTGATAAAGTTTCACTAGCCGTGAGTTTTTACCAGGCCCTTGGAAATTCTAAATTTGACTCTTTGAAGAGATGCTACTGGGAGACACCACATAAAAGGTAACATTCAAGAAATCCTCACAATTACAGCATTGGGACAGAGTGTCATCATTTAACTGGATTGATAAGTCTACATAAAATACCAGCTAATAGTGCCCTGAAGAAATGAACCTTAAACAAAAATCCACAGTGTATCTTATTCCCATGTGCTGCTGATACGGCAGTAAACCTTATGGCCTAGTGTTTACATCACAAAGTCTGTCCAGAACATGGCAGGCTTCTGTTACATGCCCCTATTTCATCTACTTGGTATATTAATTCCAGAGAAAACAGCTAAAGATACTCTTTAATATATCCTAACATAAACTTCTTAAGTGTGACATTTTGTCAAGTGATAGATATTTTGTTGCATTCATCAGGAATCAATCATAAAAGTGGATTTGCAGTGTTAATGCCATATAACATTTATGGTTTTGATTTTGTAATAAGCAAGACCTTATATTGGTTACCAGAAGATATTACATTAGACCCTAATAACACAGGTTAGAAATAAGTAACGTTTTTACAACAGCTCTTCCATTTCACTTTGTATTATTTTCTTTGTGTTATTAGCTCAGCCTAAATCATTGCAGTCTGAAAATAGAGATACTCAGAAAGGACATATCATTGCTTGGGATTCAAAGAGGACAATAATAGCATAAACTTTGAAATTTTCTTACATATCTAAAGAAAAGTATCCTTCCTATCACCCATAAATAAATAGAGGTGGTGCTATGAGCATAGATCTGCCTTCTTTGAGTGTGGGAGAGGCCAAGAGGAATAGTAGGCTTGGCAAAGATTCTGACCCAGCAGGTTGTTGAGTAAGGAATTGGTTCCTGATGAATTCTAACAACAGTATAACTTCCCACACTGGCTAAAGCAGTCAGCTCTCTGTAGCACACTCTGTCTCTGTGATTGTCTGCCAAATGCCTACTGCAGACCTGCAAAGATTAGTTACTCCAGGGGGAGTGGTTTATAACTGCATGACACTGTTTTGAGCCAGATCAATAATAACAGCAAAGGCACACAGCAAGCAGCCCTTGTTTTCTCTCTTAAAGAAACGAAGAGCCCCCAAATTCAACTGTTACTGACTGATCCTCAGCATCACTTAAACACCTTTGTGATTGTCCTTGTTTTCCAGATACACCATAATTTTTTGAGATATGGATTAGCTAAGTGCAATTGTATTTTCAGAATCAAGATTACCATATATCATTGTCAATTTGCAAAGAGCCTGCTGTTTATATGTCACACACCTGAAAAATTTATTATAATGATGCATTTAGAAAAGTTTCTATATTGTTAGTACATGTAAAGCCCAGGTGGGGTTAAGCAATAGAAATTCAGCTAATAATAACATTGATAATAACATGTGCTTGATTAAATGATCTTTCCTTTCTTCTCTTTTCTCCTACATAGGAGTTAATTTACATTTTAATAAACTGAAGAGAAAATAATGGGTTTGTTATATTTTTCTGTGATGTGATCAGAGAAAACGCTTTAGGGAAAGAGTAAAATCTAGAGTCAGAGGAAACAATTCCCAGGTCTTAGACTTGGACACAGGCAAGGCTAGACAGTTCTGAATCTTATCTCAAATTCTCCCTGGAAATGCATAAGGAAACTTTAGCAGCCCAGGCCTTCAAGCAAAATTGAGGGCACTTTATCCCTTTGAGGTCATTATTTTAAAAATGACCTGATTAATCTTCCTTCAATACATCTAAGACTCAGGCAATTTAAAGGAATATGAATTTCATTTTCTTTGCTCGATATGTTAACAATATAAAATAATTACAGCCCTTTCTATTTTGATCCGAATTGAGATTGTATCAAATTATAATGCTGTCAAGCAAAAAGAAGCAGTGGAGAGCCACAAATGTCAAGAAATCAGAAGAATATTTTTTCCAGGGAGAGTCATGTTTACCATTGTTTCCCTGAATGCTTGCTTCCTTGCTTTATGAGGAGATATGCTAATGCTTATGGTGTTTGTTCTTTTAATTTGAAGTTAATGCCAAGGATTTAGACTGGAAAAGGTATCATTAGACCTACATGCATAGTGATGGGGTTGCATTAACAAAATCAAACAGGCATCAACAAAGGTACTTTATTGGGCTTAATATTCTTTCAACCTATTCTCTATATTTTTCAATTCTGGACATTCATACTGGGACAGTGTTACTAACAGCTCAGAACAAACAAGCATTAAGCAAATAATTTGTGCTGACAAATGTCCTGTTGTTTGTAATGGGACCGCTCCACGAATTGAGTAGGGCTGCCGCGTGCATACACAGCGCTGCTGCCATGGAATGCCTGTATATGAGGTCTGCAACTGTCCCTGCTAACTCTGTCACCTTGAATTTAGGACTCCTGCAATTTTAGTGGGCCAGCCAATGTATTTATTTCCTTCCCAAATTTAGATCCGAATAAGCGGTAGACCTAGGAATAGACTTGTAGCTGGGATTACAGGTGCCTGCTGCCATGCCTGGCTATTTTTTTTTTTTTTTTTTTTTTGTATTTTTAGTAAAGACGGGGATTCAGCATGTTGGCCTGTCTGGTCTTGAACTCCTGACCTCAAGTGATCCACTCACCTCGATCTCCCAAAGTGCTGGGATTACAGGCATAAGTCAACAAACCTGGCCAGAAATATATTGCTGATACGATATAGCAGAACTGTTATCTAATCCCAGCTGCTCATGTGCCTCATCCAGAGTTCTTTCTGCTCTACCACTCTGCTGAAAAACCATCCTAAATGACAGCAGATGGAGTTACTGACCCTTCTCCCAGCCACCATGAATTTCCTCTTTTCAGAGGCTACCCTGTCTGTTTCTGTCCCCATGGAGAGTCTGTATGCCGCTGACTCGGGTAGCAGTTTATAGGCCTTGTGGAGCTTTCACAATAAGAACAAGATTACTATTTAGAACCAAGGCAGCTATTTTCATAACCCACACTGAAGTAGTTAGGCAGGTATTCTTTTGAAAGTAAATAAACACAGTCAATTGCAATTATTTGGTTCTATTTAGCATATTAAAAAAGGTAATGATTTAATGATATCCTAGTGGTCCCAAATAGTTAATGCACCACAGAAAATGAATCATAAAATCTCCTTCTTGCTAATAACTCTGAGACAAGTGTTATGAAAAGGCACTAAACCCCAGGAAACCAAAGTGTTTTCACCTTCCCAGCAAGTGAAAATGTTATTAGTTTATAATTCTCTCTTCACTAGTCATGAAAATATAGGATCTTTAGAGGACAGAGAAGGCTATCATAGATTTTGTTTGTCAGATAATAGATCCTTAAAACGTTATCTGGGACAGTTGCTGTGCTAAAGGAAATGGCCCTGTTAAAGCCACATGACCTTCCAACTTTGTCACCTGTCCCTCCATGCTAGTTCATTAGACTGGGGCCAGGAAGGCTGAGACTGAGGCAGTGGCTGAAGAGAGTTCTTCCTGACAGTAGGAGCCGCCTGGGTGTACAGAGCCAGGGGACTGGCAGGGTAACAGAACACAGGAACCCACTTCAGATGGACACAAACACACAAACTCTGTGTTTATTTTTGAAAGGGGTGTGATCTATTACATCACAAATATTCCCCGGAAGCATGTGTCTAGCCTCCCGGCTCTCAATATGATACGGACAGAATGGGCTTCTTTTTCATCGTTTGCGTTGATTGATTGGGTGCCAGTACTTGCAGTCAGAGAGACAGCTGTGCACATCTGGAATGATCCCAGGGAGAGGTCCTAACCTAGGCTTGACAATGATGTCAGGGCACTGAAGGATGCCCTGTCCTCTGTCAACAGAAAAGTATCTCCTCTAGATTTCTATGCCTGCCCTTGCACTGCCGCTAAGTGTGACAGGAAGAACAAGGACTGAGGAGGCATTTGAATCTAGTTCTACCATGTGGTTTCCTCACCTGTCAAACAGTGAGACCAATATTTAGTTGGCAGATTATGGTGAGCATTACAGTTGATCTATTAAGCATCGTATATAACAAACACCAAAGAAGTGGTAGCTAGTATTAATATTACTGTAGATATGAAGCTATTGCCTTTTCCTTAAATGCTCTTTCCCAGATATTTGCCTGATTAACTCCCTATTCTTTTTCAATTATTCACTCAACTCTCCTCTTTTTAGTGAGGTCGACTCTAACCGATCTACATAATACTGTCTCGGCATTCCCAATTTTTCTTTCCTATTCTCTTCTATTTTTTTCTATCACACTTATTTAATTGTAATCATTGCATAAATTTTCTTAGTTGTATTAATTAAAATTTTTTTTCTATAGCCTTTTTATAAGAATTTGAGTCCTATGACATCAGGGATTCTTGTACAATTGTCTACGTAATACCCCACTGCCAAAAACAGTGCCAGGTATATCATAGGTATGAATAAATATTTATCAAATAAATTTTTAAAAAATTAGGTAAGTGTGGCCAGGCACTGTGGCTCATGCCTGTAATCCCAGCACTTTGGGAGGTCAATGCGGGAGGATCACAAGGTCAAGAGATAGAGACCCTCCTGGCCAACATGGTGAAACCTCTTATCTACTAAAAATATCAGAATTAGCTGGGCATGGTGCCTGTAGTCCGAGCTACTCAGGAGGCTGAGGCAGGAGAATTGCTTGAACCTGGGAGGTAGAGGTTTCAGTGAGCTGAGATTGGGCCACTGCACTCCAGCCTGGTGACAGAGTGAGACTCCATCTCAAAAAAAAAAAAAAAAAAAAAAAAAAAAATTAGATAAGTGTGAAATTAGTTAAAAAAATAACATTCTATTTACTGTTTATTGTTTGTATATACATATGTATACATCTATGTCCAAATGTTTACGTGCATCTATACATACATGTTTGTATATTAATTTTACCCATGATAACATCAGAAGATAGATACAGAAGGCACTTGGGTTAAAAGACATGACACAATTTACCTAGTTTGCCTTGTTTACACCTGTGTTCTTCAAAATAATCGTTACCAACACTAACTCTCTAGAAAGTGACCCAAGACATGTTACATGATCACTGTAAATGAGGATCAAAAGGAAAACACTGATCTCACAGATGTCCAAGAACAGTTCCTGGCTCAGTGCTGATGAATGTTTAGTATCCACTAGACAACCACTGGCACTGGCTTATTGTACCAGGGACACCAACATAATTTTTATCTGTGTAAAATAAATCTTAAATAGTAGTTATAAAACCAAGAAGAGCAAACTCAATGTCCATAAGGTTTGTCCCTAACAGATAATTTTTCATTTGGCAAAGAACATTATGTGTTTATTGTGATATTTTTCTACAGTTTGATCCTGGTGTTGGCTGGAATGATTGCAAATTTGGGTGATGGTTTTAGTATTTAGTATTGACCTTAATGGGCTGCTACCTTGACGGTTATTTTGCCACTCAATTTTTGTCTTTTTTTTTTCTTTAGCTCTGATTCTAGTAGCTCTAATATTTAGCATTTGGGGTTCTGGGCAAGCCTATCAGGGCTTGTTTAAGAGTTATCAGACAGACAGCACAAATATGATCCCAGTAGGTTTTGAGAGGGAGAGAAAGAAATCCAACAATAAGGGCCCTGAGTTCTGGGTGACAGAAGACAGAAGATACTCTGTTTAAATCACTGTGCAGTTTTTGGAAGGAGGATCTTTTCTTTCTGTCTTATGTAACTTTCTACAGTTATTATGTACGGTTTGATTTTAAAATGCCCTTCCTGTCTCTCTTACTCCTCCTTTCCTCTTGGAAAATTTCCTTTCAATCAGAAAAACATTGCTTTAGAAAATTACTCTTTTAACAATGTCCTGTCACCCAAAGCTGGAAAATGAATTAAAATCTAATCTTCTTCCCCTTTAACCTAGCCTGGGTATTTTAGAGCTCACTCTCAGGTTAGATATACATATATCTTTTTCAAACTTTTGACTACATCTAAATAGATAAGCCTTTAAATAGAACTCTTTAAAAATGTCCATTTTCATCCCGAGTTTGATATCAAAGTAAAAACTCTTTGTCATTTCTTCTGAAGACTCAAACTGTCTAACTTCCTAAATATTTCTCTGCTAGTCTTAGCCTGGGAACCTTGGTGTCCAGTGACCTATTTAGGCTGGAACAAAGAGGGCAGCTGGCAGGGAGTGTGAGGAGCCGCATGTTGTTCTCAGCCCCACAGGCAGCTGAATTGCTGACTTTCCCAACTTCTAATATTCAAGCACACATCACGTCGGTCCCCACTATCAGTCAAATGAGGAAGGAAAAGCTCACTGAAGAGAAAAGCAAGTTTCAGAAACCAACTACAGACTCTGAATTGTGCCAGTGATGTGTCCCAATACATTTTTTGTTTTCCAAACCTGCTACCTTTATTTCAGCAAACCCAATTGGTTCCCAAATTTCTCAACCATATGTAAATCCTGAAGTCTAGACTTCCAATATGGAGCTTATATGTAACATAGTACCATTCTTGTGAACCTGCTTGGCAGTAGGGGAGTTTTTGATCATCTGTGACATAGGTAGAAATGATTGCAGGGTTTTCAAAATTCACAGGTAAAATCTAAAGGCTAAAATTAATGTGTAGTATCACTCTTCCATCAAGAAACATTTTATCTGAGTTTCTAATAACTAGCAAATCTGATTTAAATATTTCTTCCCTGTCAATCATATATAAGAAGAGATTCATACTGGCCATTTCTTCTAACTCTGGATTTTTCTGGCCCTAGAAATGGTACCAATAGTGGAATCACCAAAAGAAAATACCGTGGTTTAGATAATGCACAAACTGAATTCCTGTGAACTGTGGATTGTCATAAAGGAATAAAAAATGCTTTTCTAGTACCATGATATAGGAAGATTTTTAATATAAGTTCCTGTGAACAAAGAGGGCATAAGAATTATTTCCATTAATCCTTCAGGATTTCTTTATAATATTTGAAAGTCCATTATTTTCACCTCTATGGAGTTTGTTTTATATCTCATAAGACCATTATTGAATAGAGAGAATATGACTGAATAAACCATCTGCAGGTGGAATCCACTGGAGCTAGCCACAAGTGCACAGGTGGGCTTGGTCTCTGCCAGTGTCACTGCCCATTCCCTTCCTCTGAGAGCTCCAGAAAGCATTTGAGAATTCAACCTGTGAGCCTAGTCTTTATTATTGTGACCTTGATAGTGATCTACTTTTATTGTTACAGGCAATGAAAGCTTAGAAGAAAACTATGTCCAGGACAGTAAGATGGGGTTTGTCATCAATGCCATCTATGCCATGGCACATGGACTGCAGAACATGCACCATGCCCTCTGCCCTGGCCACGTGGGACTCTGCGATGCCATGAAGCCCATCGACGGCAGAAAGCTTCTGGACTTCCTCATCAAGTCCTCCTTCATCGGCGTGTCTGGAGAGGAGGTGTGGTTTGATGAGAAAGGAGATGCTCCTGGAAGGTAAAGTAGTCTTTTCAGTAATGAACCTGAATACAGATGTGAGCCTTCCTGAGCCAGACAAATGGCAACTACGGCTTCATCTGGTTCCCATGGGTTCTGGGTGTCAAGAGGATAGATACAACTAGGTAGCAAAAAAATCCAGAGATAATATCGGGTGAAATGACCAAAGACCACACCACTTTTTAAAACAGTGAAATACTTTTTTGTCAACACCCAGTACCCAGTATTCTACCGTGCTACGCCCTTACTCGACTGTCACTTGACCCTTTTCCCAGAATGCTTGGAATCTCCCTGCAAGCCCAGGAAACTAAATAAATTACACTTGGCCAGCAGAAACCTCTCAGATCTTGCCAGCATCAAGCCAGTATCTTTCTTATTCATTGACTAGATGACATTCTGGTTATGAAATATTTTGAATATTACACCTGGTTAAACAGCTCAGTATGCAAAGAGAACTGCATATATGTCCCTTCTCTTTAGGCTAACTTATGTTTCTGCTAGCATACCTCTTGGAACAAGAAAGGAAAGAACTTTCTTTTTGGGATTGAGTCCCTGTGGCTCAAGAATTAATCAAACAAAAAGTGGATGAAATATAAACTGATGTATATATATAAAATCCTCTCCAAGCCATTTGATATACAGTCTGCTCTGCAATACTTGTTTTGATACCACCAGTTAGCTCAAGGGTAATTGATACATAGAAAATTTTGTTAGTTTCAAGAATAGTTGTGTTCGATTATACATAATTTCCTAGGAAAGGCATAATGAGAATGGCAGAAGAATTGAAACCTCTAGGAGGAAGGAAGGTCCTCAGATTGGCTGCCATGCAGCAAGCCCAGGGTCTCACAGGCTCTGCCACCTTTCAGTATATGATGTCCCAGACTTAGAGCTTTTTAGGAAATCATATGCTGTGTGCAAGTGCAACATCAAATTATTTAATCTTCATTGCTGTAGGAAGATTGTTGTCTTTCTTTTACAGATAATAAAACTGAGTATTGGAGAAACTAAGAAAGTCACCCAATGTCAGACAGATTGCAAGTGGTGGAGGCAGCTGCTATCACTCTGAGGCTTGTAATCTTTTGCTGCATCACACTACCTTTTAGCTAATCCTAAAACTAAAGCAACGTGGCTGCTGGCAACCTTCTTTTTTTTTTTTTTTTTAATTTATTTATTTTTTTTATTTTTTAGATAGGCTCTTGCTTTGTTGCCCAGGCTGAAGTGCAGTGGCATGATCTTGGCTCACTGCAATTTCTGCCCCCTGGATTCAAGTGATTCTCCTGCCTCAGTCTCCCAAGTAGCTGGGACTATGGGTGTGTGCCACCACATCTGTTGTTGTTGTTGTTGTTGTTGTTTTTGTATTTTTAGTAGAGATGGGTTTTCACCATGTTGGCCAAGCTGGTCTCGAACTCCTGACCTCAAGTGATCCACCCACCTCAGCCTTCCAAAGTGCTGGGATTACAGGCACGAACCACTGTGCCTGGCCCTCATAATCTTCTTAATGCCATTTCAGAAGCACTGTAAGGGACTGTTTGACCCTAAATAATTTTCCATGTATCTCTTTATGTCAGCTTGAAGTTCTGCACTTAGGGAGTACCTTGTGAGAGCTAACTGAATTCTCCCTGTTAAAAATCCAGCAGCTCTAGAAGGATAAATGATACAAGTCATTGTCAGCAATTAAAATGATCAGTTTATCAGATTTCTTACAAGCTGCTAGTTAGGTGGGAGCAGATTTTTGTTAGAATGCAAGTGGGGTAGATGGAATGATTCATGAACTGGGCATGTGAAAAGCTTTGAGGAAATGGTACCAGGAGCAACAATTGAGTCTGAGATTCAGAGCATTGACTACTTGCCTCTGTAAACCCTCTTTCACCCTGTGTGCCACTGGACACTAGGCTCAATAAGGGGTCATAATGAGAATGTAAACCTTCCTTCATGATTCTCAAAGATAACATACCATGTGCCTGGCACAGGGCCAGATGCATTTTTGACACTTCATAAATTTATGTTTACTCTTCTTTCTCTTGACAAGTTATCTAAAATGTAGGTGCATAATTTTAGCTTGTTTCTTCTCCATCTTTAATTAAATATTCAAATCTTAGGCTTTCTCCAGGGCCTTTTCTTGGGGATCATATCCTTCTGCTTGCAATTGGTTGGCATAATCTGTTTCCAATTTCTGTTTCGAAAACCTACCTGTACTTCCTCCTCCTGTCATACCATCGTTCATGCTTTTGGTCTCTTTTGTAATTATTTCGGTTAATCATCACACAATGTGAACTGACTGCATTAGGAGGATGTTGCAAGCGTGTGATTTATAGCTTAAAAATATTTGAAAATAAAGACTAACATGCCTGGAAGGAATCTTGTGGTCAAAAGAGAAGGGCAGTGTTCAGTAACACACACAGTACAAGGAAGGCTTTTAAAAAATTAAGACAGTATTTTTTCCTTGATATTTTTCAGGAGTTTTTCTCCTGGCTTTGGGGGATTTTTTAAAAATGTGTTTTATACCAAAATATTGTGATTTTTTTTTGTTTCTAAATGCTAATGAAGTGTGAACTGATTTCTCTTATGAAAGAGCAGTGAGGAAACTAAAATAAAAATCTTGGGAAACTGATTTAAAGGAAAAAGACATTCTAGAGCTAGCATTGCAGCAAAGCCTTCTTTGTGAATATGTGAGAAGCTATAATAATGTAATCTGGAGCAAAAACACAAAAATTCCTGGAAATGAAAAAGGAAATTACTCAGATCAAACACTGACGACACCACAAGAGATCCTGTAGCTCTAATGAATTTAAAATGGAAAGATATTGGAGGTGTAGATAGTGTCACTGATCACAGGATGAGTGTGAGCCTTCTGCCCACAGTTAATTCCCACTTGGGTATCACTCAGAAAGATACTCTGAAGAACTTTCTGCCATGTCTCAGCAACTGGGGATAATAACTCTCTATTAGCCAAAAGTCAGCACAGCAAAGAGATGAATAATGTGCTCTAGGTGTACCATTCTCCCTTCTCATTCTAGGTGTGTTTGTTTACCTGGCAAAGGAGAACTTTTCTTTATTTTGCCAGAGTGCTCTTTTCTTTTAGGGGACAACTATTTGTAGAAATTGCAAGAATCTGGATGTGGAGAAGCCATTAGCTACCCTGTGGGTGACAGAATGCATTTGCACATTAAGAACAGGCAGAAAAGCCAATCAACTGATAATTCCTCATCTAGATAAAATAAAATAAAATAACTAGGCCACATACAGCCAATATGTTTCAGATGCCAGCTCAGTTTGATTGCCTGTAGCCTCCTGGAGTGCTAGGCTGAGAGGGGTGGTGAGCATGAATCAGTTTGGAGAGAAAGAATTCCAGGATGGATTAGGCAGGGGCATGGGAGAGGGAAGAGGGATGAAGACAGCTGGGTATGCGTTGATTAATCGCCATTTCTTTCAGTCAAGCACAAAGAGCATGAGGCCGTGACTCATCTTCTAGTTCAAGAGGATGAGGACTCTGCATAGGTACTGCAGAAAAGAATCCCACTTTGCAGAACTCATAAGGGCCAGCCAAGAATCCAGCTTTGGGAAAATGCAGCATTAATTATAGAGTGAATAGCAACATGGAAAGAAGATCTAAGAATGCTAGTGTTTCCCATGACTGAGACATAAATGGTTATGCCAGTGCAAAATTGTTCTCTAGTATTCGTATAGTAATGAAAATAACCAGAGTATTTTAGGGCACTAATAGTAATAGAAATATGAATAAAATCATGCTATTTCCTTCCAGATTGCCCTTGTTCATTTGGAACGCTATAACAAAATATCATAAACTGTGTGGTTCCTAAATAACAGAAATGTATTGCTCACAGCCCTGGAGGCTGGAAAGTCCAAGACCAAGACACCAACATTTGGTGTCTAGTGAGGCCCTGCTTTCTGGTTCATAGATGTTGCCTTCTAATTGTGCCTTTGTGTGGTGGAAGGGGCAAGAAAGCTTTTTAAGACTGCTAATTTCATTCATGAGGACTTTGTCCTCATGGCCTAATTACCTCCTGAAGGCCATTCCTCCTAATACCATCAGCTTGGGGGTTAGATTTTCAACATATGAGTGGAAGGGGGTGAACATCAGTATTTTGACCATAGGACATATACATTTGTCTCAATTACAAAGCAGTTTTTACATGCCTGTCTTAATAAATCCCTACAAGAACCACATGAGGCTTAAAGAGTTTAGTGGCATTCCTAAGTAGTATAATCTACTGTTAAAATGTTAGAAAAGAGACCAGCTTACACATTCTGATGTTAGATCTTGTGTTCTTTAGATTGCACTGGAGAATGTCCTATACCATGTACATACATGGTGTGTGGTCTACAACATGATGTTTTGATATAATATGGGTATATAGTGAAATGATTATTATAGTGAAGTGTTCTAAATGTATGTTTTGCCATTGTGTAGTGTTCCAGCAACTCAAATTATGGCTTCAAAAATATTTATCCTAATCAGGGAAGAGATCAGCTTAAATGTCAATGCACAAGACATTAAACACTCAACATCCTTACTAATGAAAGATGACTTCCTCAGATTTTTTGCTCTATTAGCACCTTAAAAAGGTTCCAGACTTGATACAAAACTCACCCTTTTTAATACAGCATAATGAAAATGACAACTGAATGTGAAAAACAAATTTGGATTAAAGTAATCAAATAAAAAATTGATGCTCTTATTGATCGTTACTTATTCAAAGAATAACCTAGTAAATAATAATTTGAAGGACATGATCAACTCAGCAAACACAGGATTTTTTTTGGAGGATAAGGAGAGAGAAAAGTACAAGAGTAATTTATTTTTTAGTGAATATACATGATACACAGAGATTGAAGATTGGAATATACACATTTTGGATGATCAGAGGAAACATAAGAAATAAACTAAAATAGGCCAGGTGTGCATGTTCAGCACTTTGGGAGGCCAAGGAGTGCAGATCACAAGGTCAGGAAACTGAGACCATCCTGGCCAATATGGTGAAATCTGGTCTCTACCAAAAATATAAAATTAGCTGAGCATGGTGGCATGTGCCTGCAGTTCTTTTTTTTTCTTTTCTTTCTTTTTTTTTTTTGGTTAAAAGTGAATGTAATTTTATTTCCTCCTTTTTTAAAAAAATATATATATTAGTGCATTTTAGGTTCTGGGGTACATGTAAAGAACATGTAGGATTTTTGCATAGGTACATACATGGCTATGTGGTTTGCTGCCTCCATCCCCATCACCTATATCTGGCATTTCTCCCCATGTTATCCCTCTCCAACTCCCTACCCCCAACTGTCCCTCTCTTAGTTCCCCCCGCCACAGACTTCATTGTGTGATGTTCCCTTCCCTGTGTCCATGTGTTCTCATTGTTCAACACCTGCCTATGAGTGAGAACATGTGGTGTTTGATTTTCTGTTCTTGTGTCAGTTTGCTGAGAATTATGGTTTGTAGGTTCATCCATGTCCCTACAAAGGACACAAACTCATTGTTTTTTTTATGGCTGCATAGTATTCCATGGTGTATATGTGCCATACTCACATATTCCATGGTGTATATGTGCCATGTTCACAAGTCTTTGCTATTGTGAACAGTGCTGCGATGAACATACATGTATGTGCATGTGTCCTCATAATAGAATGATTTAAAATCCTTTGGACATATACTCAGTAATGAGATTGCTGGGTCAAATGGAATTTCTATTTCTAGGTCCTTGAGGAATCACCACACTGTCTTCCACAATGGTTGAACTAATTTACACTCCCACCAACAGTGTAAAGTGTTCCTAATTCTCCACATCCTCTCCAGCATCTGTTGACTCCAGATGTTTTAATGATCGCCATTCTAACTGGCATGAGATGGTATCTTAATGTAGTTTTGATTTGCATTTCTCTAGTGACCAGTGATGATAAGCATTTTTTCATATGTTTGTTGGCCTCGAATATGTCTTCTTTTGAAAAGTGTCTGTTCATATCTTTTGCCCACTTTTGAATGGGTTTGTTTGCTTTTTTTCTTGTAAATCTGTTTTAGTTCTTTGTAGATTTTGGATGTAAGTCTTTTGTCAGATGGATAGATTGCAAAAATTTTTTCCCATTCTGTCAACCGTTGGTTGCCGGTTCACTCTAATGATTGTTTATTTTGCTGTGCAGAAGAAACAAGCAATGGGGAAAGGATTCTCTGTTTAATTAACGATGTTGGGAAAACTGGCCAGCCATGTACAGAAAGCAGAAACTGGACCCCTTCCTGACAACTTACACTAAAATTAACTCCAGATGAATTAAATACTTAAACATAAGACCTAACATCAAAAAACCCTAGAAGAAAACCTGGGCAAAACCATTCAGGAAGTAGGCATAGGCAAGGACTTCATGACTAAAACACCAAAAGCATTGGCAACAAAAGCCAAAATAGACAAATGGGATCTAATTAAGTAGTTCTAGCTACTCCAGAGGCTGCGGCAGATTGCTTGAACCCAGGAGGCAGAGATTCCAGTGAGCTGAGATCAGCTCCACTGCACTCCAGCCTGGCAACAGAGCAAGATAGAAAGAGAGTGAGAGAGAAAGAAAGGGAGGGGGGAGGGAGGGAGGGAAGGAAGGAAATAAAATAAAATATTGGCAGTAGCTGAATGGAAGATGATTCTAGCTTTTCTCTTCATTCTATTATTATCTACTTACCAACTTTCTGTTTTCTACATTAGGTATCTAATCTGTAAGACCTGCATGTTGTGTTCTTTGTAGGTATGATATCATGAATCTGCAGTACACTGAAGCTAATCGCTATGACTATGTGCATGTTGGAACCTGGCATGAAGGAGTACTGAACATTGACGATTACAAAATCCAGATGAACAAGAGTGGAGTGGTGCGGTCTGTGTGCAGTGAGCCTTGCTTAAAGGGCCAGATTAAGGTGAGCCAAAAATGCATTCATGCTTGGGATCTGTGAGAAGGTCATCTGCCTGGACGTTAGTAAAGAACAACACAGACAATTTTAAAAACAAGACTGTCCAGAAAGGGTGTGCCAGGCTTACAATTTTTGACTCTTGTGTTTAGCTAAAACTGAAAAGACAAAGATTGGAAAATAAAGTAGGTAAACTCTTAGAACATTTGCACAGTCTTTACTTGAATCACAGTGACGGGCTGGAATCTTTAATACAATCTAGGTAGGAAAGGGATGAGTAATCAAATTTTAAAACTCGAAAACAGAAGTAAATGTGAAAACCAAAGCCAGTAATAGTGCTTAGTTATAGTTCTAGCTATTGTTAAGGAAAGAAGCTGAACAATGCTAAATAAGCAAATAACTAAAATACCAGAAGTTGAAATAAGGTAATGCAGACTGCTTATCATTTCCTTTTCTCTACCAAGTCCTTTGATTCTTCTGAAACTGGCATGTTTTTCTATACAAGGCAGAGTCCCCACTTTCTTACTATTTTCTGGAGCTATTTGGAGGGTGGGGTAGGGCAAGTGAGTAACTATGACATCACTATACGTAGAAAATGACAATAAACAAGCATCAGATCCTTGGATGTGCTAGAGAGGCTTCTCGATGAGAAAGGCATGGAGGCAACACTCTCCGTATCCCAGGCTATTTAAAACCAAACTGGGTGATGCACTAGGAAATGGAGCATAGAGGAGGGACTGTGAATGGCAGGGTATGGATTAGATGACCTAATAGGTCTTTCCCATCCCTAATTTTCTGTGATTCATCTTGAGGCACAGACAGGCTGTCACATAAATGTCTCACAGCACAGCTGGAGCTGGGGTAGAT
Source organism: Saimiri boliviensis (assembly GCF_048565385.1). Classification (NCBI taxonomy): domain Eukaryota; kingdom Metazoa; phylum Chordata; class Mammalia; order Primates; family Cebidae; genus Saimiri; species Saimiri boliviensis. The sequence continues at coordinate 23,568,512 of NC_133452.1, read as the reverse complement.
CAGGCGTGAGGCTCTGGCTCCTGCCATGCTGATGTGCCACCATGCCATTCTTTGCTTGGGAGCTGCAAAACCACTCATGCAGGTGAGGTGCTCCGAAAAGCTCACTGAATGGGGCCCAGGGCAAGAATCTAGTCACATAATGCTAAGTTTTAGACAGAGGTTGGACAAGCCTTATCTCAACCCACTAAAGAAAATGCAGGATATGCAACCTGTAGCATCTTTTGGCAGCTGAGAAGAGCTATCCTGGTGGACTCAAATTCTCAGACACTCCAGCTGCCTGGACAAAGAAACAAACTTCTGAGATGAATTATCCTGGTTTTAAGTATGTTGTGCCTTCTCTGCAGAAGCTATATTAAAAATATTTAGTAGTTGTTATGACAACCAGTCAATCAGCATAGACTCCATGCTCTTGCTATTATGGGGTACTGGAGGCCTCCTGCCATGGCTATGGTAAATCTTCGAGTTGGTGGATCAAGGGAAGAATTTGGTTGATTTGTCCTACATGACTGGGTGACTGAGGTTGTGTAGGGCATTCAGAAGACACGGAGACACTGCTAGCTTCTAATCAATGCAGAAGTATTTCAGTAGTCTACTAATATATAAAAATTGTATGTATGGGCTCATTCCTGTCTAGGTAGAATATTTCCACATGAGGTTGCTGATGATACAAGGTATGATCTCGGAAATTTAGAGGCCCCAAATTTCTCCTTGCCTGTTGTTGTGAGATGCCAGCCCAAGGCATTCTGGTTGCATCATCTTTCTGGATTGTGGGAAGCAACAGGGTATCTGTGGACTGAAGTCATAAGGTGGGGAGAGGAGAGAAGCCCTGAGATCATACACTTCTGCCACCCAAAGGATGTCATATGTTGGTTCAGGCTGCCTCTCCAGTGTGGGTGTAGCATTGAGTCTACTGTGCAGACAATTACTGGGAAAAGGTTTTTAAAATCACAAAGTTCAGTTTTACAGGGTGTATGGAAAACATGAAACCTGGCAGGAGAAAACAAATTGTTGCAAGGATTCGCTGTCTTCAAGCTCTCTTTCACAATTTTTGTTACTCTGACTGCCAGGGGGCTGTGAATGGGCACTCACATACCATGCGTGTTCCCCTTTACACTGTCCAGGAGAGCAGCCTTTGTTCTACCCCCATTTGGGGCCAGGCTGTTCGCCTCTGTCCCTGCACCTAGACACTGAACTATTTCTGGCATGATGTTTGTGCTATCCCATGCAGCGTTATAGAAGGAGATCCTGAAGTTGTTGCTGAGCCATTACAGAGCTTTCACCATAAATGGAAAGCTCTTGGAGGCCAACTTTAGAAATATGGTATACCCTGCAGAAGGAAAATATACGTGTTCTCAACAGCGACCTGGAGCGGAGGTGAGGGGAGATGTTTGTTTTGTTTCTCATAAGCACCTTGGGAGATATGGAAACAAATACAACTTGAGTCCCCTTGACCAAATAATTGCACATTCTAACATCACTAATTTGCCAGCCACCGGGCCCAGGATGCATACAGCCAGCTCAGTAGCCACTGTGAAGGAATAAGAGAGACAGGCAGCTTACAAGGTGACTGTAGGACATACGCTTGTATTAACTGGGAAATATAACCTTTAGGAAAGGGTTACTTATTTTAAATATCAAATATCATTTAAACTGCTAAAATAATAATTTGATGTCTTTTCTGATAACCCATAGAACTTTCTTTTGATCATTTCCTTTGAAGTAGTCAAAAACCGAGTTTTCTTTTGTTATTGATTTTTAGAAATAAAAAATATAGCCTAAAATATATCTTGTGGAAGAAGAGAATAATTTTGGTCAAACCACAAACACAGATGAATAAAATAATACTTTTTATTGTTGTGTGTTACCTTAGGGTCCAGTCAGAAAAAATAAAGAGCCCATGTCAGATGGTTTAAAAGGGAAAATTTAAGAGAAGAAAATGGTTTCAAAAGTAAAATGGGGTACTGAGTCAACTCAAAAATGACCACCAGCAGCATCTATTCCCACTCCAGAGAGAGAGGGACCCAGGGAAAACTTGCAGCTACTACCTCTGAGCTATCCCTGAAGTGGGAGAGTGAGGGCAACCTGGCTTTTCTCTTCTCCTTCTCTTCTGCCTCCCATTAGTTCCTCCTATTTCACGAAATCCATACAGAAGACAGCTGGCAAGAGATCCTGGAAAATGTAGTTCACAAGTATCTTAGCTCAGGTTCCCTTGAACCCTACCAACTACGCAAGGCTTAATTACTAATGCATGCATGGAAGATTCAATCCTAGAGAAACAAGAATGAGGGGGAAAGGGAAGTGAGATATGGAAGGATGGGGAAAAGCAACACAAAACAATGTGGCACATTACTGAACAGGAGATTGCTTCACTGAGGATAACTAGTCATGTGGCCTCAAGAGGTCACTGCACAGGCTATTCAGAATATTGGAGGAAGGACGGGAGAGGAATGAATGTGTTCCCTTCATCCTATTTTCTGCTTCATGTGTCCAAAGTTTATGCTCACAGGAAATTACATCACCTGATCCCTTCAGGCAGCTCCCGAAGAAGCCAGAGCCCATGCCTGGTGATAGCGCTTCTTCAGATTCTGGAAGCAGTGTTAAGGAGTGACAGCCTATGTGGGTCTCCTATGGTCTGGTCTGGGCTACTGCTATGATGAGTCCAACAGGGGCAGTTCTGGAGCCCAGAGCCCACTCTAAGGGAGGGAGAGACAGCTGGAGATGACAGAAGATGAAGGAGCAGTGGTTGAGGCTACAGTGGCAGTCATAACAGCAACATCTAGAATTCTCTCAGTGCTGAGAGCCAAGGGCCCAAGACACAAGTGCAGCCAAAGAGAGTCTGGGGCAGCACATAAAATCCGAGCAATGTCATACAACCAAACATCAGGGCCCTGGTGTGTGTGCTGGTCTCACATACAGAACCCACTGCTGTTTTCCTTGCTGTAGTAAAGGACGGAAAAGGGGTAGGAAGGGGAGGAAAGGTAAAGAAAAAGAAAGCGCTGGAAAAGAAAAGGGAGATAATGGAGATCAGGGACTAACATTGGTTAATATGTTCTTAGGCAAGTGCAATTGATACTTTACAGACATCACTTCAATTACTCTTTGAAACAACCCTTTTAAAGCAGGTATTATCATCCCCTCATTTTATAGATGAGGGTTCTGAGACCCAGAGGGATTGAGTCACTTGCCCCTAAGCTCTCTCAGCTAGAAAGTGCCAACGCTGGGCTTGGAGCCAACTCAAAGCTGTTATCATCCCACGGACACATGTTTTTCAACTATCTTTCATTATGTGAACTGGCACATTTCCTACAAATGCATATTTCAATTTCTAAGCCTTGTTTTTTCAATAGCTCACAACAAAATCATAAGTAATGATCCACTTTTAAAATGCTGAGGGAACAGAATCTAGAGTTCAGGAAACAATATTTGTGAAGGAGGCTGAAAGAGTTTAATAGGGACCGAGACGTTGGCACAGAAGTGAGGGACAGGATACTGAAGACTGATTTCACTGGCCTCCTGTTCTTTCTTCCCCTCTCTCCTCTCCCTGCTGTCTTCTGCTTTATTTTTCCCTTAAGTTTGTATTTGAATTCTTTTCTCCAAGATGTTGGTTTGGGTTGAGAGGTTGGGGTAAGAAAGTGGAGATAACCATTCCTTCCTCCTATCATCACCCAGCCAATTATGACAGGATTCTGAAGATGTTGGGTGAATGTGGTGTACATCATAAATGTTTCTCCTCATTTACACATGCCCTATTGTTGTATAGTAAAGTGCCACCTTATTTATATAGAAAAAAGTCCACTGACAAACATATTATACACTGTATACTTTATTTTTATTTTTTATTATACTTTAAGTTCTGGGGTACCTGTGCAGAACATGCAGGTTTGTTACATAGGTATACATGTGCCATGGTGGTTAACTTTTTCATTTATGAGACAAGACATTTCATCTAATTTGTTGGAATTATCTACTGGAGAAATAAAATTTTAGTTTTAAAAGGCGTTAGAAATGTGCCTTTTAAGAAAAAAAGGACTGTTTAAACCCCTAGAGTGCTCCTTGCTCAATTTCAGCTTCTTATATGACTGTGATCTTTCCATGGATGAGCAAAAAGGCCAAAGAATTGATTCATTGAGTATCAAGGCAAACGGAACATGATCATTCTCATTATGACCTAAGATACCCTTAAAAATGGATGGAACAAAGAGAGTCCACTAAGAAATCATTTATATTTGACTGAAATTGGAGTGTTAAGTATGTCTAGGTTTGTGTCGTGAGCATTATTAAATAATGCTGCTATAGGACTTTGTATCTGGCTTTTCCTTTTAGTAGATATAGCTGCTTGAGAGAAATTACCAGTGGAGATAACTTATAATTTCTAATAATATTTTAATTATAATTTTAATTAAAAATTTTTAATTTTCATTTTGAAAAAAACACAGTTGATCATATTAATTTTCACATTGACACATTTCAACATAAGCCATTGACTAAAAAGCAGCCAAGTTGTGTTCGGTCATGTCTCTTCAGGCCTCTACAGATACTGGGGTTAGGGTCTCAGATTCCAGAGCATTTGTCATCATCAGCAACCTAATACCTTTCTTTGCTCCCTTACTGTAACATCATTTCTCCCTTTCTCTGTACATTTCCCTTCTATTTAAAGTTCTCTCTACATTCACAGTTGTTTATTTAGCCTTAGCTTCCGCATTACTGGGTAAAAGAGGCTGTCTATCTGGAAGATTAGATACCCATTCTTGACCACAACTGTCAAGCAATTAGTACAACACTACTCTTCCTGATAATAAAAAAAGGAATGGGATAAGGTGAAAGTTTATACTCTAGAATGTAATATAAAATCTATGTTTATGTGTCTATGTATGTGTATGTATGTATACATATGTGTGGGTATACTATTAATATATTTCTATTATGTGTAACCAGTTCTTCATGTTGCTTTATGCAGAAATAACTACATAAAATCGATGTGTTCTCAGCTATTTAAATAGATGATGTCCTCAGGGAGAAAAACAACTTTAATAATGTGATAGACAAAACTTGTATTCTGTGGAAATCAGCTAGATGAACTTTGAAAAGCTTTATTATTCCACTTACTTTGCAGCGATGGAAACATTGCAACGTATTTGTCAAAATATAAAATAACAAAACTATGCTATAACACCATTTCTTGATAAGATCTACCACTCAAATAGATATTGTCACTCTGATCTCACTGGCAGTGATTGGAAGGTTGAGGGAATGGGAACCAAAAGAGGCAGGGGAAAAAGAGATTGGGAAGAAGATAGACGATGCATCTGCTTCCACCTTTCCTACTCTCACATTGAATCCAAGTAGTTCATCTGCTGATTTACTTCAAGGTCACATTGTAAATCATGCTGGATCGATGATTTTATACTCAATTATTCCATCTGCAATTACTCCAAGTTCAGAGTTCAAGTGTGTCATGTTGTGGCTGTATTTTCTTTAACCTCGAACTATTTATTTTTGTTTTTAAAGTCTAGGCCATATAATCTAGAAATAGTTTCTTTTTCTTCCAGTGCATGTGCTTCAAAATTGCTTGTATGCATTTGCTTTCCTCCACGGTAGTACTGGGAGGAATTTTGTCTTGAATGTGATAGCGATAGAGAATTGTTCAGACAGAAATCTACCTCAAGCAAATTATCCTATTGTGCAAACAATCATCACTTTCTGATTACTACCTGCTTAACAGTGACATATCATAACTCTGTCCCGATGACCCAGTCCAGCCAGCCCCAGATAGCTTAATGAGATTATTCTTTTGCCTTTAACTATTTCATGCCTACTAACATGGATTATCTTTGAACACTTTTCACGTCTTTACTCAGTATTTTTATTCTTGTTCAACTGTGTCTTATGATTTTGACTAAGTTAATAAACACCTCTCTTTTGTTCTTATTTTGAAACATAAAAGAAAACATTAAAGAATAGCAAAATAATTACTCATGTATCCACCAATCCCATTCAAGAAATATAAATCTTTTACTATGTCATACCTCTTTTTCTTTGTCTCTCTTTCTCCCTCTTATTCTATTTTTTGGGAACCATTTAAAAAGTACAAATATCATCCAATTTTATACCTTAATACTTCAACTTAGATCTTCTGAGAACAACGATAATTCTCATATAATCATCAAACCAGATAAGAAAATTATCAATAACATCTTCAGCCACAACTGTCGCTTCCACCCCAGCTTTCCCTCTTTCTGAATCAAAACGAACTAATGATCTAAATTATGTAGTTAAGGTAACCATTTTGGCATCTAGTAAAACAATGATTCAGTTTCTGCACTGTGTAATATCTTCTCAATTCCACTGCAAAATGGCAGGTTCTGAGTACAAGTTGTCCACAGGCATATACAAAAAATCCTGTACCTGAGAAACCTACAATGATGTAATGATGAGATCTGTCTGTGCTACTAAAATTTTGAAAAAGAATTGAAGCCAAAACATTGTCTTTAATGTCTTATTGTGAACGTAATAAAAAATGAAATTACTATAGTATCTTTGAATGAGGAGGAAACTTTTCAAACACAGGTTGGAGTGAAAAATTCCATGGAAGTATCATTAATTTATCCACACCCACTCTGAGTAATGGCCTACACCTTCACCTCTCCCACTCTGACCTCTATCTGTGCTGCTCTCTTGATCACTGAACTTTTCTGTTATTACCTCAGATCCAGCCTCTTTATCACTTTCAGGAACAGATCCCCACGGATACTGCTGTGAATCATGGGCTATTGGGCAGAACAGGGGACACAGCAAAGCTGACATGTCTTTGGTGGCAGTCACATAAATGGGAAGCATTTAAATTTTTTAAGTAGACATTTATTGAAGTATAATGTACACACAGAAATGTAGTGGATGACAGCGCAAGTATGAATATGCAGGGTACTCATCCTGCCTCGCCTTGCCCTGCTGTTCCCTCCGCCTAAAACACTCTTTCACCAGATTCCTTCAGGTTTATGCCCTTCCCCTCCCTCAAGATTTTACTCGAATGGCGACATCTTAGTGAGACTTTACTTGACCACCAGATGCAAAATGGCAACCCTCTATTTCAGGTGCCTTCCTATCAGGACTAGGACCAGAGTGAGGCAGGCACCTATGGCACAGGCTTCGAGGAGGTGGTCACTCTCAAGGTCCTGCAAGCTTAGGCGAGGACTCGCACGTCCCTGAGGGAGAAAGTCTCTTTCAGCTTGCTCCCTAGACATTCCCCTTGCCTCATCTTGGTTTCTGTCCTGCGACCTATTGCTCTTTCTTGCTTTAGCTTTTTCCAAAGCCCTTTTTCCTAGCAAGACAGCTCCTCAAAAGTGGCGATATTATCTGTTTTATTTACTGATTATGTTGAGCCTTGATACGGTGCCTGGCACATTGTATGTAGGCTAGGCAATCAAATGCGTATTTCAAATAAATGAATGAATGGATGAACGAGTGAATGAATGACTGAATAAATATGCTCTGCATAGGCATTTTTATTGATACATAATAATGGTACCTATTTATGGGGTACACATGATATTTTAATACATGCATACAATGTGTAATCAAATCTGGGTAAGTGGGATATCCGTCACCTCAAACACGTATTTCTTTGTGTTGGGAACATTCCAAATCTTCTCTTCTAGCCATTTTGAAGTATACAATAAATTCTCATTAACTATAGTCCCCCATTGTGCTGTCAAACACTAGCATTTATTTTTTCTGTCTAACTGTATTTTTATACCCATTTATCAGTTTCTCTTCATTCATCCCTCCCCTTTCCCCTTCCCAGCCTGAGGTAATCAGCATTCTATTCTCTACCTCCATGAGACCAACTTTTAAAACTCCCACATATGAGCAAGAACATGCAATATATTTCTTTCTGTGCTTTGCTTATTTCATTTAACACGATGTCCTTCAGGTTCATTCATGTTTCTGCAAATGACAGGATTTTATATACTTATTGGCCATTTGTACATTTTCTTTTGAATATGCCTATTTACCTTCTTTGCCCATTTTAAAAAACAGGTTGTTTTCTTACTTTCAAATTGTTTGAATTCTTTACATTCTGGTTATTCATCTGTTGCTGGATGGATAGTTTGCAAGTATTTTTGCCTATTCTTTAGGTAGTTTCTTCACTCTGTTAATTGTTTCTTTTTCTGTGAAGGAGCTTTTTAGCTTGTTATAATCTTACTTGTCTGTTTTTGCTTTTGTTGCCTGTGTTTTTGAGGTCTTATCCAGAAAATCTTTGTCCAGACCAATGTCTTAACGTTTTCCTCCAATGTTTTTCTCTAGTAGTTTCATAGTTTCAGCTCTGACATGTAGGTCTCTAATTCATTATGATTTACTTTTTTATATGGTGAGAAATAGGAATCTAGTTTTTTTCTTCTGCATATGAATACTCATATTTTCCCAGCACCATTTATTAGAGACTGTCTTTTCCCCAATGTATTTTCTTGGAATCTTTGTAGAAAATAAATGGCTACAAATATGTGAACTTATTTCTGGATTCTCTCTTCTCTTCCACTGGTCTATGTGTCTGTTTTTATGCCATAATCATGCTGCTTTAATTAAATACTTGTGTAGTATATTTTGAAGTTAGATAGTCTGATGCCTCTGGCATTGTTCTTTTGCTCAGGATTGTTTGGCTATTTGGGTTCTTTTATGTTCCATGAGAATTTTAGGATTTTGTTCTATTTTTGTTTTTTTACTTTTATTTTAGCTTCCCAGAGGGTACAAAGTATTCTACATGGATAAATTGCATGCCACTAAGATTTAGTGTAGAAATGATCCAGCCACCCAATTAGAGAGCTAGTACCAGACAGCAAGTTTTTCAACCCATGGCCCCCATGATAGTAGTCTCCATTGTCTGTTGTTGCGATCTTCATGTCCACGTTTACCTGGTGTGCAGCTCCTGCATATAAATGAGAACCTGTAGTATTTGGTTTTCTATTCCTGGATTAATTTGCTTAAGATGATGGCCTCCAGCTGCATCTGTGTCGCTGCAAAGGACATGATTTTTCTTTTTTATGGCTGTGTAGTATTTTATGGTATATATGTACCACACTTTTCTTTATCCAGTCCACCGATGAGCATCTAGCTTGATTCTATGTTTTTGCTATTGTGAATAGTGCCATGATGAACACATAAATATATGTGTCTTCTGTGAAGGTTGTTATTGTTACTTTGATAAGGATTGCATTGAATCTGTAGTTCACTTTGGGTAGTATAGACATTTCTACTATACTGTTTCTTCTAAGCATGAACATGGAATATCTTTTTATTGTTTTGTGTCCTCTTCAATCTCTTTCATCAGTGTGTTATACTTTTCATTGTAACAATATTTTAACTCTTTCGTTAAATTTATTTATAGGTATTTTATTCTTTGGTAGGTATTTTAAATGAAAAATGCTTTTTTATTTCTTTTTCAGATTGTTCACTATTGGCATATAGATATGCCACTAATATTTCTATGTTGATGTTGCATCCTGCAAATTTCCTTAAATTCATTTATCAGTTTCTATGGGTTTTTTTGGGGGGGAGGAGGCTGCACAGTGGAATCTTCAGGTTTTTCTAAATAGATTATTATGTTATCTGCAAACAAGGACAATTTGACTTCTTCCTCTCCAATTTGGATCCCTTGATTACTTTCTCTTGCCTAATTTCTCTGGTTAGAACTTCCAGTACCATGTTGAATAAAAATGTGAAAGTGGGCAACATTATCTTATTTCATATCTTAGAAGAAAAGGATTTCAATTTTTCCCTGTTTAGTATGACATCAGCTGTGGGTTTGTCATATACAGCCTTTATTGTGTTGACAGATGTTTCTTATATAACTAATTTGAGAATTTTTGTTCTTAAGGGATGTTGAATTTTATCAAATACTTTTTCAGCATCTACTGAAATGATCATATTGTTTTCATTCTTCATTCTGTTGATGTGCTATTAAACCATGCTTGCATCCCTGGGATAAATCCCAATGGATTGTAGTTAAAAATCTTTTTGATGTATTGTGGAATTTGGTTTGCCAGTATTTTGTTGAAGATTTTTGCATTTCTATTTCTCAGGGATAATGGCTTGTACTTTCTTTTTTGTTGTGTCTTTGTCTGGTTTTTGTATCAGGGTAATGATGGCTTTGTAGAATGAGTTTGGAAAAATTCACTTCTCTTAAATTTTTTGGAATTGTTTGAGAATAATTGGTACTGGTCTTCTTTAAAAGTTCAGTAGAATTCAACAGTAAATTCATCTGGTACAGGACTTTGCTGAGGGATTTTTATTACTGATTCAGTCTTTTTACCCATTATTGGTGTGTTCAGGCTTTCTATTTCATCATGTTTCAATCTTGGTAGGTGATATGTATTCAGGAAATTATCCATTTATTCTAGATATCCCAATCTGTTGGCATATTGTGGTTCACAATTGTCCTCTGTATTTCTGTGGTGTCAACTGCAATGCCTTCTTTTTCATCTCTGATTTTATTTATTTGAGTCTTTTCCCTTTTTTTCTTAGCTTGTTTAGTTAAAGATGTGTCCATTTTATTTATCTTTTCATGAAACTAAATGTTTATATTGTGTAGTTTTTTTTAGTTTCATATTTCTCCTTTGATATTTATTGTTTATTTTCTTCTACTAAGTTGAGATTTGGTTTGTTCTTGCTTTTCGAATTCTTTTATGTGCATTATTAGGCTATTTGAAGTTTGTCTACCTGTTTGATATAGGTATTTATTGCTGTAGACTTCCTTTTCAGTGCTGCTTTTGCTATATACTGTAGGTTTGGTATCTTGTCTTTCCACTTTTATTTGTTTCACAATTTTTACATTTTCTTCTTAATTTATTCACGAACCCATTGGTCATTTAGAAACATGTCATTTATTTTCCCTGTTATTTCAGTTTCCAGAATTAATCTTGTTATTGATTTCTAGTTTTATTCTATTGTAGTCTGAAAAGATATTTGATGTAATTTTGATTTTTTTTTAAATTTTAGGGTATTATTTTTGTCACCTAATGTATGGATGTATGGTCTATCCTAGAGAATGTTCCATGTACTGCTGGTGAAAATAATATGTACTCTGTAGCTGTTAGATAGAGTGTTCTGTAAATGTCAGTTAGGTCCATTTGGTCTAAAATGTAATTTAATGCCAATGTTTCTTACTGATTTTCTGTCTGGATGATTCATCCATTGCTAAAGTGGAGTGCTGAAATATCCAACTATTATTGTATTGCAGTCCATCTCTCTCTTTATGACTGCTAATGTTTGCTTTGTATATTTTGGTGCTCTAATATTGGGTGCATAGATATTTACAACTGTTATATTATCTTGTTGAATTGAGCCCTTTGTCATTGTAAGATAGCCCTCTTTGTCTCTGTAGTTTTGACTCGAAGTCTATTTCATCTGATGTAAGTATAGCTACTCTTGCTCTTTTAAGGACTCAGTCTCTCTTCCTGTTGTGCAAGTTTAGGTGAGGACTTGCATATAACTGAAGGAAAAATCTCCTTAACTTTGTTACCTAGGTTCTTTTCTTTCTTCGCCTTTGCTCCTGCTCTGTATCCTATTTCTCTTTCTTGATTTAGTTTTTTCCACAGCCTTTTTCCAGAATGATAGCTCTTTATAGGTAGTGATATTATCTGCTTTGTTCACTGATAATTTCTAACCCTGACATAGTGTCTGATACATTGTAGGCACTCAAATACAATTTTGGATGAGTGAATGAATAAATGTTGAATGAAGGAATTAATGAATAATTGAATAAATATCTCTTCAATGGTGTTTTGTTTCCCCTTCTAGAGATATACTTATTCTGTTATGTAAGATTTTTCAGCTCTTTAACTTCAATTATTGAGTCTTTATACTTATTTGTTCCCATTCATAACATCATATCTGCCACTATGTACCACTAAACAAAAGCTGATTAATTGAATATATATATATATATATATATATATATATATATATATATATATTTGCTAACCTCTCAGATACTTTGGCTCTCAGTATAATCTGTTATCATACTGGCAGCCATATATATTTAAAATATGTAGATGTAAAATTGTTATACTGGGAAGAGCCTAATTCTTGGACATAACTTGACTGAGGCTTGTGCAAGGTATTGAGTCCCTCTACACATGTCCCCTCATTTGCAAAATGTACATAATTAACTACACCCTATGGAGTAGTTGTCAAGATTCATATAATTCTATAGAATGCCTACCATGTAGTTTGACTTAATGTAAGTCAATTTTTTGATCATTTTATGTTCTTATCATCTTTTTATTATATTTTGTCTGTGGTAAGTTAAAGTGTATTCCTACATCGTATGATATGTTTATGCAGTTCTATGTCTCTCTTTGATTCCAATTGAATTCTTCATTTCCATTTTCTCTTTCTCTCATATTCTATATTATTACCTTCCATTCTTTCACATACATTGTTGAGTAATTAATATGTGCCAAGAACTGTGATAGCACTGTGATTGCAAAGGAAACAAACATGGCCTTTTCTTTTGAGGAACTCATAGTTAGCTGGGAAAATAGATCAGTAATTAGATTCTGTTGTTTCCCAAGCTCCCAAAAAGGATATGAGGTCCTTTGAGGACACAAGCCAGTGGAGCTAGCTCCTTTCTCTTACAGCTGACTCTCCCACAATTCTTTTTAATTTTAATTTTTAATTTTTGTGGGTACATAGTAGGTATATATATTTATGGGGTACATGAGATGTTTCAGTACAGGCATTCAATGTAAAATGAGTGCATCATGGAGAATGGGTTATTCCTCCCCTCAGTCATTTATCCTTTGAGTTACAAACATCCATTTACACTCTTTATGGTATTTTAAAATGTACAATCCAGTTATTATTGTCTATAGTCATCACTATTTGTGTTATCAAATAGTAGATCTTATCCATTCTATTTATTCTGTACCCATTACACATCCTCACCTCCTCTCCATGCCCCAACTACCCTTCCCAGCCTCTGGTAGCCATTATTTTACTAGGTCCATGAGTTCAATTGATTTGATATTTAGATCCCACAAATAAGTGAAAATATGTGATGTTTGTGTTTCTTTGCCTGGCTTATTTTACTTAACATAATAGTCTCAAGTTACATCCATGTTGTTGCAAATAACTGGATCTCATTCTTTGTTATGGCTGAATAATACTCCATTGTGTATATGTATCACATTTTCTTTACTAATTCATCTGTTGATGAACTTTTAGGTTGCTTCCAAATCTTAGCTATTATAAAAAGTGCTGCAACAAACATAAGAGTGCAGCTATTTCTTCAATATACGGATTTCATCGTTTTGTGTGTACTCAGTCATGGAATTGCTGGATCAGAGGGTAGCTCAATGTATAGGTTTTTAAGGAAACACCAAACTGTTCTCCATAGTGATTGTACTAATTTACATCCCCACCAACAGTGTAGAAGGATTTCCTTTTCTCCACATCCTTGCCGTAATTTGTTATTGCCTGTCATTTGGATATACATCATTTTAACTGGGGTGAGATGACATCTTATTGTAGTTTTAATTTGCATTCTCTGATCAATGATGTTGAGCATTTTTTCTTATACCTGTTTGCCAGTTGTATGTCTGCTTTGAGAAACACCTAGTTAAATCTTTTGCCCATGGTTTAAATTATTAGATATTTTCCCCTATAGAGTTTTTTAAGCTCCTTATATATTCTGGTTATTAATTTCTTCCTAAATGGGTAGTTTGCAAATATTTTCTTTCATTCTGTGGGTTATCCCTTCATTTTATTGATTGTATCCTTGCTATGAAGAAGCTTTCTAACTTGATATGATCCTACTTGTCGGTTTTTGCTTTGGTTGCCTATGCTTGCGGGGTATTGCTCAGTAAATTTTTGCCCAGATCAATGTTCTGAAAATTTTCCCCAAAGTTTTCTTGCATTTCCATAGTTTAGGTCTTATATTTGAGTCTTTAATTGATCTTTATTTGATTTTTGTGTATGGTGAGAGCTGGAGATCTAGTTTCATTCTTCTGCATATAAATATCCAGTTTCCCCAGCACCGTTTATTAAAGATGCTGTATTTTCCCTAGTGTATGTTATTGGCACCTTTGTCAAAAATGAGTTTACTGTAGTGGTATGGATTTTTTTCTGGGTTCTCTATTCTGATGAATTGGTCTGTGTGTCGGTTTTTATGCCAGTACTGTGCTGTTTTCGTTACTATAGCTCTGTAGTATAATTTGAAGTCAGGTAATGTAATGAGGTTTCTCCAGTTTTGTTCCCTTTGCTTAGGATAGCTTTGGCTATTCTGGGTCTTTTGTGGTTCCATATAAACTTTAGGATTTTTTTTTTCTATTTCTGTGAAGAACGGCATTGATGTTTTGAAAGATTGCATTGACTCTGTCAATTTCTTTGGCTAATCTGGATGTTTTAATGATAATGATTTTTTTCCAATCAATTAAGATAAAATATTTTTCCATTTTTGGTTGTCCTCTTTAACTTTCAGTGTTTTATAGTTTTTGTGGTAGATACCTTCACCTTTTTTGTTAAGTTAATCTCTATGTATTTAATTTTATGTATGTATATCAGTCTGTTATCCCACTGCTATAAAGAACTACCTGAGGATGGGTAATTTATAAGGAAAAGACGTTTAAATGTGCTTACAGTGTCATGGGTTGTACAGGCTTCTGCTTCTCAGAAAACTTACAATAATGGTGGAAGGTGAAGTGGAAGCAGGCAGATCTTCACATGGCTGGCAGGAAAGAGAAAGAGTGAAGGGAGAAGTGCTACACACTTTTGAACAGCCAGATCTTATAAGAACTCTATCATGAGACAGCACTAGGGGAAATGATGCTGTGTACCATTAGAAACCACCACCATTAGTCAATCATCTCCCACCAGGTCCCTTCTTCAACACTAGAAATTACAATTTGATATGAGATTTGGGAGGGGGTGGACAGAGAGCCAAAGCAATCAGTGTGGCTACTGTAAATGAAATTACTTTTTTATTTCCTTTTTATATTGTTCACTGTTGTTGACATATAAAAATGCTACTGATTTTTGTATGTTGATTTTGTATCCTGTAACGTTATTGAATTGGCATATAAGTTCCAATAGTTTCTTGTAGAGTCTTTAGGTTTTTCCAAATATAAGATAATATCATCTGCAAACAAGGACAATTTGACTCCTCCCTTTTCAATTTGGATGTCCTTCATATCTTTCCCTTATCAAATTGCTCTAGCTAATACTTACATAGTACTATGTTGAGAAGCAGTACTGATAGTGAGTATCCTTGTTGTGCTCCACATCTTAGAGGAAAGAATTTAAGTTTTTCCACATTCAGTATATTATCATCTCTGGGTCTGTAATATATGGATTTTGTGATATTGAGATATGTTCTTTCTATCCCCAGTTTTGAGGAATTTTATCATGAAAGGATGTTGAATTTTATCAAATGCTCTTTATGCATCAATTTAAATAATCATATGGTTTTTATCCTTCATTCTGTTGATATGATATATCACGTCGATCAATTTGCATATGCTGAACCGTCCGTGCATCCCAGGAATAAATCACTCTTGTTCATGGTGAATGACCTTTTTAATGTATTATTGAATTCACTTTGCTACTGTTTTGTTGAGGATTTTTGCATCAATATTCATCAGAGATAATAGCCTGCAGTTTTATTGTTTTTGAGGTATCTGTCTGGTTGTGGTATCAGAGTAATATCAGCCTTGTAACATGAGTTTGGAAGTATTTTCTCCTCCTCTATTTTTTGGAATAGTTTGAGTAGGATTGGTATTAGGTTTTCTTTAAATGCTTGGTAGAAATCTTCAGGGAAGCAATCAGGTCCCTGGCTTTTATTTACTGGGAGATCTTTTATTATGGCTTTGATTTTGTTACTTGTTATTGTTCTGTTAAGGCTTTGAATTTCTTCCTGGTTCAAACTTGGTAGGTTGTGTGTATTCATGGATTTGTCTATTTCTTCTAGATTTTTAAATTTATTGGCATATAGTTGCTCATAGTAGCTAGTGACAATCCTTCAATTTCTGCAGGATTAGTCATAATGCCTTCTTTTTAATTTCTGATTTTATTTATTTGGGTCTTCTCTCTTTTTTTCTTAGTTTGACTAAAAGTTTTTCAAGTTTGTTAACTTTTCAAAACATCAACTTTGGTTTTATTGATCTTTCATATTGTTTTTCATTTCAATTTGATTTATTTCTGCTCTGATCTTCATTATTTTTTTCATCTACTAATACTGGCTTTGGGTTGCTCTTGCTTTTCTAGTTCTTTAAGATGCACTGTTAAATTGTTCATTTGAAGTTTTTTCTCTTTTTTGATGTAGGCACTTAAAGCTGTAAACTTCCCTGTTAATACTGTTTTTTTCTGTATACCACAGATTTGGTATATTGTGTTTCCATTATAATTTGTTTCAGGAAATTTTTCTATTTCTTTATTAATTTCTTTATTGACCCACTGGTCATTCAGGAGCATATTATTTAATTTCCATGTAGTTACTGTAGTGTCCAGAATTCCTCTTGTTATTTGTTTTTGCTTTCATACCATTGTGGTCAGAGAAGATGCTTGATATTATTTCAAATTTTTTGAATGTATTGAGACTTGTTTTGTGAAATATTGTATGACCTATGCTTGATAATGACTCATTCTCAAGGAAGAGGAAGAGAGGAAGTGCTGAGAAAGAGAATGTGTATTCTGCATCTCAGAGATGAAATATTTTGTAATTATCTATTAGATCCATTTGTTTTTATAGTGCAGATTAAGAGTGATGTTTCTTTGTTGATGTTCTGACTGAAAGATCTTTCTAATTCTGAAAGTAGGTTGTTGAAATCTCCAGTCATTATTGTATTGGGGCCCATCTCTCTCTATAGCTCTAATAATATTTTCTTTACCTGCCTGGATGCTCCAGTATTTGGCACATATATGTATAAAATTGTTATATCCTCCAGTTGAACTGACCCTTTTATCATTATATAGTGACCTTCTTAGCCTCAGAGTTTTTGTCTTGAAATTCATATTTTCTGGTATGAGTATTGCGACCCGTGCTCTTTTTTGATTTCCATTGGCATGGACTATCTTTTGACATCTCTTTATTTTCTGTCTAAGTGTGTCTTCATAGGTGAAGTGTGTTTTTGTAGGCAGCAGATTAATGGATCTTGTTTTTTCATCCATTCAGCCAGTTGATGTCTTTTAATTAGAGAATTTAATCCATTTACCTTCAATGTTATTATAGATAAATAAGGACTTATTCCTGCCATTTTGGTATTTGTTTTCTGGTTGTTTTGTGGTCTTCTCTCCCTTCTTTCTTTCCTTCCTGTTTTCCTCTAGTGAAGGTAATTTTCTCTGGAAACACGATTTAATTTCTCGCTTTTCATTTATGTGTGTGTTTCCATTGTATGTTTTTTGTCTTGAAGTTACAATGAGGCTTACGAATACTACCTTATAACCTGTTAATTTAACCCATAACAAGTTAACACTGTTTTCATAAACAACAACAACAAAAAAAACAAAAACAAAACAAAAAAAAAAAACAAGAAAAAAGAAAACTAGTTAAAACTATATGCCTTAACTTTGTCCCGCTGCTTTTAAACTTTTTGTTGTTTCTATATGTATCTTATTATACTGGCTATGTCTTGAAGAGTTGTTGTAGTTATTTTCGATTGGTTCATCATTTAGTCTTTCTACTTAAGAGTAATTTACATAGCACAGTTATGGTGTTATAATATTCTTTTTTTCCATGTACTTATTATTACCTGTTAACTTTGTAACTTTAGGTGATAATTTATTGCTGATTAATGTTCTTTTATTCTTGATTGAAGTATTCTCTTAAGTATTTCTTGGAGGACAGGTTTGTCTTTTCTTTCTTTCTTTCTTTCTTTCTTTCTTTCTTTCTTTCTTTCTTTCTTCTTACTTCCTTCCTTCTTTCCTTCCTTTCCTTTCTTCCATTCTTCCTTCCTTTCTCTCTCTTTCTTTCTCCTTCCTTTCTTCCTTCCTTCCTTTCCCTCCCTCCCTCCATCCCTCCCTCCCTCACTTCCTTCCCCTCCCTCCCTCTGTCCCTCCCTCCCTCCCTCCATGTGGTGTTTGGTTTTCTGTTCCTGTGTTAGTTTGCTGAGAATGAGGGTTTCCAGCTTTATTTATGTTCCTGCAAAGGACATGAACTAATCCTTTTTTATGACTGCATGGTATTCCATGGTGTATATGTGCCACAATTTCTTGATCCATTCTATCATTGATGGGCATTTGGGTTAGTTCCAAGTCTTTGCTATTGTGAACAGTACTGCAATAAACATAAATATGAATGTGTCTTTATAGTGGAATGATTTAATTTTTTTTTCCTTCAGCATCTTAAATATATATTCCCACTATCTATCTCCTGGCCTGTAAAGTTTCCATGGAGGAGTCTGCTGCTAGACATATCGGAGCTGCATTTTAAGTTGTTTTTTTCTCTTGCTGCTTTTAGAATTCTTTCTTCATCCTTCACATAATACCATGATTATTAAATGCCTTGAGGTTATCTTCTTTGGGTTCAAACTTTTCAGAGTTCTATACCTGATATGGTTTGGCTGTGTCCACACCTAAATCTCAAACTCTAACTCTCATAATTCCTACATGTCATGGGAAGGACCCAGTGGGAGGTAAGTGAATCATGAGGGCAGGTCTTTCTGGTGCTGTTCTGATGATAGTGAATAAGTCTCACAAGATATAATGATTTTATAAAGGGGAGTTCCCCTGCACATGCTGTTTCTCTTGCCTGCCACCATGCAACATGTGACTTTACTCCTCCTTTGCCTTCTACTATGGCTGTGAGGCCTTCCCAGCCATGCTGAACTGGGAGTCTATTAAACTTTTTTCCTTCATAAATTACCCAGTCTTGGGTATGTCTTTATTAGCAGCACAAGAACAGACAAATACAGTAAATTGGTAATTGGAGTCAGGCACTGCTGTAAAGATACTTGAAAATGTGGAAGTAACTTTAGGACTGGGTAACAGGCAGAGGTTGGAACAGTTCAGAGGACTCAGAAGAAGATAGGAAAGTGTAGGAAAGTTTGGAACTTCCTAGAGACTTATTGAATGGCTTTGACTAAAATACTAAAAGTGGTATGGACAATGAAGTTCAGGTGGAGGTGGTCTCAGATGGAGATGAGAAACTTGTTAGGAATTGGAGTAAAGGTCACTTTTGCTATACGAAGAGACTGATAGTATTTTGCCCCTGCCCTTGAGACCTGTGGAACTTTGAACTTGAAGGAGATAATTAGGGTATCTAGTAGAAGAAATTTCTAAGCAGCAAAGCATTCAAGAGGTGAAAGAGAATAAAAGTTTGGAAAATTTGTAGCCTGGTAATGCAGTAGAAAAGAAAAACCCATTTTCTGGGGAGAAATTCAAGCTGGTTGTAGAAATTTTCATAAGTAACATGCAGCGCAATGCTAATCACCAAGACAGTGAAGAAAATGTCTCCAGGGCATGTCAGAGACCTTTAGGGAAGCCCCTCCTATCACAGATCCAGAAGCCTAGGAGGAAAAAATGGTTTCCTAGGCTAGTTCTAGGGCTTCCCTGCTGTGTGCAGCCTAGGGACTTGGTGCCCTGGTTCCCAGCCATGGCTAAAAGGGGCCAATGTAGAGCTCAAGCTGTTGCTTCAGTGGGTGCAAGCCCCAAGCCTTGGTAGTTTTCATGTAGTGTTGGGCTTGTGGGTGCATGGAAGTCATGAAATGAGTGGGAACTTTCATCTATATTTCAAAGGATATATGGAAATACCTGGATGTTCAGGCAAAGGTGTGCTGCATTGGTGGAGCCCTCATGGAGAACTTCTGCTAGGGAAGTGCAAAAGAAAAATGTGACATGTGAACCCCCATATAGAGTTTCCACTGGGGCACTGCCTAGCGGAGCTGTAAGAAGAGGGCCACCTTCTTCTTACAACTCCACTGTAAGAAGTCTTACAATCCCCATAATCCACCAAACCCGAGAATGGTAGATCCATTCCACTGACACTTGCTCTGTGTGCCTGGAAAAGCTTCAAACATTCAATAGCAGCCTATGAAAGCAGCCAGGAGGGGAGTTTATCTGATAAAGCCGAAGGGGTTGAGTTACCCAAGACCATGGGAACCCACCTCTTGCATTGGTATGACCTGGATGTGAGACATGGAGTCAAAAGATATCATTTTGGAACTTTCAAGTTTAATGACTGCCATATTGGATTTTGGGCTTACATAAGGCCTGTAGCCCTTTCATTTTGGCCGATTTCTCCCAATTGGAATGGATGTATTTACTCAATTCCTGTACCCCCATTGTATCTAGGAAGTAATTAATTTGCTTTTGATTTTACAGGCTCATAGATGGAAGAGATTTGCCTTATTTCAGATGAGACTTTATACTGTTTACTTTTGAGTTAATTCTGAAATGAGTTAAGACTTTGTGGAACTGTTGAGAAGGCGTAATAGTTTCTGAAATGTGAGGACATGAGATTTGGGAGGGGCTGGGGTAGAATGA
Organism: Saimiri boliviensis; assembly: GCF_048565385.1. Taxonomy (NCBI): domain Eukaryota; kingdom Metazoa; phylum Chordata; class Mammalia; order Primates; family Cebidae; genus Saimiri; species Saimiri boliviensis. The sequence continues at coordinate 23,548,040 of NC_133452.1, read as the reverse complement.
TACAGTTTGGCTGTGTCCCCACTTAAATTTTAAATTATAGCTCCCATAATTCCCATGTGTCATGGGAGGGACCCAGTGGAGGTAACTGAATCATGAGGACCATTCTTTCCTGTGCTGTTCTCATGATAATGAATAAGAGAATAGTTTCATTAAGGTGAGTTTCCCTTCACATTCTCTCTCTTGCATGCCTTCCTCTATACAAGACATGACTTTTGTACTCCTTTGCATTCTGCCATGATTGTGAGGCCTCTCTAGCCACGTGAAACTGTGAGTCAAACCTTTTTCCTTTACAAATTATCCAGTCTCAGCTATGTCTTTATTGGCAGCATGAGAACAGACTCATACAATACCCATCTTGTACTTGGATATTGGTATCATATGCTACATTTGGGAAGTTCTCTGATAATAACTTTTTAATATACTTTCTACCTCTATCCTTTTCTCTACCATGTCTTTAAGGCCTATAATCCTTAGATTTGCCCTTTTGAGGCTGTTTTATAGATACCGTAGGTGTGCTTTATTGTTTTTTATTCTTTTTTCTTTTGTATCCTCTGATAGGTATTTTCAAATCTCCTATCTTTAAGCTCACTAATTCTTTTCTCTGCTTGATTCATTCTGCACTAAAGGACTCCAATATGCATTATTCAGTATGCTGATTGCATTTTTCAGCACCAGAATTTCTGCTTCTTTATTTTTAATTATTTCCATCTCTTTGTTAAATTTATCTGATAGCATTCTGAATTCCTTCTCTGTGTTATCTTGAATTTCTTTGAGTTTCCTCAATATAGCTGTTTTGAAGTCTCTGTGTGAAAGGTCACATATCTCTGTTTCTCCAAGATTGGTTCTTGGTGCCTTATTTAGTTCATTTGGTGAGGTCATGTTTTCCTGGATGGTGTTGATGCTAGCACATGTTCTTTGGTGCATGGGCATTGAGGATTTAGGTATTTAATGTAGCATTTACTGTCTAGGATTATTTGTAACCATCCTTCTTGGGAAGGCTTTCCAAATATTTGAAAGAACTTGAGTGTTGTGATCCAAGCTGTATCTGCTTTAAGAGGCTCTCCCAAGCCTAGGAACACTGTGATTCTTGCAGACTCATACAGGTACCACTTTAATGGTCTAGGACGAGATCCAGGAGAGTTCTCTGCATTATCAGAGACTCTTGTTCTTTTCTCTTACTCCCTCTCTCTCTCTCTCTCTCTCTCTCTCTCTGTCTGTCTTTCTGTCTCTCTCTATTTCTGTTCTGAGCCACTTAAAGCTGTGAGTTGAGGGACACAAATACCCATGTGGCCACCACAACTCTGACTTTGAGAGGTCAGTCCTCAAATAAGCACAGCACTGGGCCTTTCTCAAGGTATGCTGTAACCACTCCCTGCTACCTAAATCTGCTCAAGGCCCTTCGCACTACAATCAGCAAGTGGCTAAGCAAGTCAGGTCTGTGTACTTCCTTTCAGGACAGCAAATTATTCCATGCCCTGGGTGAATCTAGAAGTTCCATCTGAGAGTCAAGGACTAGACTCAAAATCCTTAGAAGTCTACCTGGTGTTCTGTCATACTGCAGCTGAGTTGGCACTCAAACCACAAGATGCAGTCCTTCACATGCTTTCTCTCCTTTCCAAAGGTAGAGGAGACTCACCCCATTACACTGCCACTCCAGGCCATAAGGAGTACTGGCAGATTACCTCTGAAGGCCTAAGGTCCCTGAAGTCAGCTTGTGGTGAATGCTCCCCAGCCTGGCACACACCCTTCAGGGCAGTGGGCTCCCCTGTGGTTCAAAGCAAATCCAGAAATGTAGTTCAAGAGTCAAGTCATGGAATCAGGAGCCCCAGGAGCCCATTTGGTACTCTACCCGCTTGTGGCCATACTGGTACTTAGAATAAAGCCCCCTTTACTTTCCCCTCTGCTTCTCCCAAGCAGGAGTTTTGTCCTATATCCACCACAGCTGGTAATCTGTTGAGTCTTACCTGAAGCCAGTCTCAAAGTCTCACTCAAGGCCCTCAACATAGTACCTGTGTATAGCTGTTTGTATATAGGGCCCAAGGGCATTTCACTTAGCAGGTGATACACACTGCCAGGTCTGAGTCCTCTCCTTCTGACTCAGGTTTTCTTCTGGCCCAGGATGTGTCTAGAAATGTACTCTGGGAGCTAGGCCCTGGAACAGGGGCTTCACAACTCTGAAGGATGCCTTATCCTGCTATGGCTGAGGTGGTATCCTAGGTGCAAGACAAAGTCCTCCCCACTCTTTCCTTTTCTTTTCTCAAGTGGAAAGAAGGGGTCTTTTTTGGAGCTGCAAGCTGTACAACCTGGGGTTAGGGAAGGGGTGATGCCAGCACTCCCTTAACTTCCCCAGCTGGTGTCTCAGTATGTTGTCTGCCCCCACGAGTCCACTGTCTCTGGGCCTAGCTCGCCCCTAGGACTCACCTAAGAGTTCAAGGCCTTATGATCTAGACCGTGTTTCAAGTTTACTTGGAGACACAGAATCCTGTAGCTCTCAGTGGCAAGGTTTGCAGGCACTCAACTTCTAACTCATGGAATCAGCGAGTCTCTTCTGGCTAGGGCTGGTTTAAATGCTCCTGCTGTGGGCGAGCATCAGCTGAATTTAATTTGGTTTTCCCTTCTGTTCTAACAGGACAGCACTGAGGTAAGTGCTTCACAATTACTGTGTTTTCCCACCCTCAGTACCTAAGGATGCTCTTGCACCATGCGGCAGCATCTAGAGAGTGGAGAAGGGGTGACGTCAGCAGTTCAGGACTGTTTTTTCTAACTCTTCAGTGCCTCCTTCATCAATATGAAGTTAAAACCAGATACTGAGTACTCACTTGATTTTTGGTTCTGTATAGGTATTTGTTGGGGTCCCTGGTGGGGAAGGCAGATAATTGGTGGAATTCTCTATTCCACCATCTTGCTCTGCCTTGTCTGCCAGAAACAGTTTAATCTTTCCTACTAGAGTAAACCCAGTTCCTTTATTCTTTTTAGTCTTTCAGATGTTTCTCTTTCAAAGAAAATTTTCTCTTTTACCTTTTGACAGTGACTTTTCCACCGTTACGTTTTCCTGGTGCTGTTTGCTTTCTTTGATTTATTCTCTAAATAAAATTTTGATTTAAACAAATCCATTTCATGTTACTTCAGAAACGTAGTCACAAAGTGGACATTTAATTTCCTATGGTGTAAATGTTTGAAGACACTCACAGTGTATATAAAGTGAATCATAGCATTGTGCGTAGCAGCAGATTACCGACTCTCACTAACAGGCATAGAACCATATATACAGCATGTCAAAAGAATCATAACAAGTCCTATGTCTTAGAAAGCTTTAGTCCAGCCGTCCCCAAGCTATGGCCCGCGGGCCGCATGCAGCCCCCTGAGGCCATTTATCCGGCCCCCCGCCGCACTTCAGGAAGGGTCACCTCTTTCATTGGTGGTCAGTGAGAGGAGCATAGTATGTGGCGGCCCTCCACCGGTCTGAGGGACAGTGAACTGGCCCCCTGTATAAACAGTTTGGGGATGCCTGCCCTAGTCCTTCAAGGCAGGTTTCAGTAAAATGTTAAAACTTTTCTATGACTCAGAGTTGTCATAGAAAGCATTTTAGTGTGACAAAAATTAAGCAATACTTTATTCACTTATTGAATGTATACATCATATAAAAGAAATATCAGTTACTATGATGAACATAAAAATAATTTTTAATTTGTGACTTTGGGGAAACTATAAATAAGAGATAATAACCTAATACATTTTTAAAAAACAACTTACCGGAATGAAACATATCCACCACGTATTCATAAAACAATTAGAGGACAAAAGCTAACTTGTGGTAATAAAATATCAACAATATTTTTATTGATGAAGAGTTCCAAATAAAATGTTTTGAAAGACTCACTACTTTAAAATAATCACTGAAGCATGTGACTTTTGTGTCTGATCTTGAAAGCAGTGACATAGAGGGCCTGATGTAGGAAAGATGACATTCTAAACAGAAGGTAATACGCATTTAAGTACAGAGGCTGCCCTTCCTTTTTTCACAGACATATGTAAGAAATTAATAATAGACAAAGTTAGGCACAGAAACAAAAACTAGGGGCCAAGTGAATGCCTGATGGAAGAACTTATATTTCCAATGTCTTAGAATAGAAGGCACTAAAGTTCTTTGAGTTCTTTGAAAAAAATTATGTTTTTGAAAAATATTCAATTCAACACTCACTCATTGGCTGTGTGTGATTGGTATATTTCTGTGCCTTAATGAGTAATCTGCGAAAACACTGAAAGAATGGCATAGTCCTTTCCTCTGAGGAGCCATGGGCTATTTGGATAATCTTGGCAGCTATGTGCATCTTACTCTGAAGTGAGAAGAAATTAGAGACATGGTATATTATTCCATATATAATGGATCATACTGGCAGGGAACATGATTTCAGTGTAGAGTAATAGAGTCTGAGTCTAGAAGGGTGGCTGTGAAGATAGAAATTATAAATTTCATCTTACGGGTATCATATGGCGAAAGTCCACATGCTTGGTGCACTTGGTACGTAAAGGTGGGGAATAAAAAGTAACTCCATTTAAGCATCCCTATTTTTCATTCTGTATTAAAGATATAAGCTAATAACATGATCATTAATTTATTCATTCAGTCAAAAGCTAATGTTCAATATCTTCCATGTACTGGTTATTTGCAGAATCTACTTTCACCAATCATCCTCCATAAGTAAATTTGTTTAGCATTATCATCTTTTGGATTTGTCTAATTAGCAGTACTAATTTTACAGGGAGAGAAAGATAAAGCTGGTTGAGGTAGCATATAGTAATTTGTGATGGCTCTTACTGTACTGCTTAACCTCATTAAAATAAGACAGCAGCATTTATTTATTAATTCAGTTTTTCTCATATCATTTAGAAATCTTTTATAATTTAAATTTCTCTTGCCTGTTTTGAGGCATGTCTATTTTAAGGATAGGTGTGAGTTTTTTCAAAAATGACTTAATTTGACTCTACTTTCAAAAGTTATTTGAAAGTAAAAGTAGAAAAAGAAAACCTTTTATACTTGTTGAAAATATTCTGTCATTTAATCTTTTTATGTAATTCTAAAACAGTGGTATAAATGTCAACCTGATCTGCAGGAGGGTTATTTTATTTTTATGAAGCCTAGAGTTTCTATTATTTTAAAATATGGCAATAATTAGAGTTTAGTTTCTGATTTTACAGATGGGACTATTTGAACACTTTTAATGTGTTAGAGAGAAACTTCTGCTCCTAGAGATGATGGATAAACAGAGTCCAGACTTAGCCTTCTGCCATAAGCAACTAGAAATCTTGATGAAATATATGAAACAACTGTGTTCAGACATTGGAAAATAGTACATGACCTTGAGTTCATGGAAGTGAGAGGAAACAAACACAAAACCTAAAATCACTCAGCTTTCTGCCTCCAGTCAGAAAGACAGAAACAGTTTCCTTATTGTTGTTCATTTGAGAGAGAAAACAAATGTAGGTTGGCCATCTTGCTAATTTAAGAAGACAGAATCAGAGTTTTAGAGGGCCAAATCAGCTAGAATCTGCATTGTAAAGTATGGAAGAAGATGGATCTATGCAAAAAAGGAGTCAAAAAAATTAGCGTAGGCATTCCCTTGAGTATTTGATTGAATACTAATCTACATGTCAGCAGGCGGGTATTTTGAGTTCAGTTCAGTTCAGGAACACTTACTAGGGAGTTGGATTTCCAGAGCTGACATACAGCCAGGAATTTTTCCAGCTTCCACTAGCCAGAGTAGACATATCTTGTTGAATACATAAGGAATTAAGTAAAAGCTCTTGGAGTGTCATATCTTAATAATGAGGCTAAACTATTCCTAGAATAGCAACTATTCTAGACTTGATCCAAACATTTAAAATCAAAGCCCAAAGGGAGCAAACAGAGCTGTAAGTTGCTTAACTGCCTGCTCAAAGTCCAACATTCCTTTAAAAAAAAAGGAAGAAAAATAAATCCACACTCTATATCTTAATGCACACAATGTCATGCATCTGGCCAAAAATTTGTAGAAAACTGGTAAAATGTGTTACATTACCAGGAAGAAAACTGAGCAATAGAAACAATTCCAGCAATTACATTGATGTTGAAATTAGCAGTCCAGGGCATCAAAACAGGATAAATACATGCCAAAATATTTAAAAACAGACATAAATATAAAAAGAATAAAAATGAAAATATAAAAATAACAAAATGGAAGTTATAGAGATGAAAAATAGTATATCTAAGAAAAAAACATTTTAATGGATTGGATTAACAACACATTTGTTGTTGTAGAACTAAAGGTCAGTGAACTCAAAAACATAGCAATAGGAAACAGCCAAATGAGGCAGAAAGAGAAAAAATTAAAAACTAAGAGAAATGAGCAGACTCTCAGTTACTTGCAGAGTAATACTGAGGGGTAGACTATAAGTGCAACAGAAGCTCCAAAAGGATGGGAGATTGAAGCAGGTCAAAAGAAAACCTGAAGAAATAATGGCTGTAAACTTTTAAATGTAATGAAAATGTAAACCCAAGTCCATAAAGCTCAACAAATCCCAAGCAAGATAAACACTAAGAAGCCATTATAAAGTTGCTAAAAACCAGTGATAAAAAAAATTAATGTTATCCAAAATAAGAAAGGGCTGATACATGCAGAGAAATAAAATAACAGTTATGCCAGACTTCTTATCAGAAACTATAGGTGAGACAAGAAAGAAATAACATCTTTAAAGCACTGAAAGCAAAAAAAGAAATCTTTTACCTAGAATTCTATTCCCTGGGACAAGGAAATAGCATAACATGCTGAAACAAAAAATAAATACACTGTCAACGTAAACTTCCATAGCAAGTGAAAATGTTATTTTTGAAATACTAAGGCAAAATTAATGCTTTTTCAAACAAATAAAAGCTGAGTGAGGTCATATTCTCAGACAGGCACTGCTGTAAATGTTAAAGAAAGGTCTTCAGGAAGAAGAAAATTATATCAGACCAAAATGTGGACCAACACAAAGTAATTTTAAAAACCAGAAATGTAAATATATGAGTAAATATAAAATATAATGTCTTTCTTATAAAACTTATTTCAGAGATAATTAACTGTTTAAAGCAAAAATAATAATTCATTTGAGAACGGGCTATAAAATAAATATGTAGAGGTAGAATGTATAAAACTATTACCTAAAGGATGGGAGGGGAAAATGGAAGAATATTATTGTAGGTTTCTTACATTATACATAAAGCAGTATAATCTTATCCAAATGTAGACTGTGATAAATTAGTGATGTATATTTTCAACTTTAGAGCAACCACTAAAACATAATAATGAGGTCTAACTAATGAGCCCCTGCGGGGATAAATTAAAATGCTAAAAAGAAGGCAGAAAACAAAGAACAGATGGGACAGACAAAAGCAAAATAAGAGATGATTGATTTATATCAAACCATATTGATTATTATAATAAATGTAAATGTACTAAACAATAAAAGGAAGAAGTTGCCAGACTAGAGATAAAGGCAAGACAAAATTATATGCTGTCTCCAAGAGACTCACTTTAAATGCAATGTGATTTTATGTTTATTTTTGTGCTATGGAGTGTAAAGTGTTCACCAAACAAATTGAAAATGGGGGAAAGTTTAAACTGCTCAAATAACAAGTGGTTCTCCCATAATTTTGAACTAGTAATTTTGCTACCAAGACTTGATATGATCTTTTGAATTCACTAGAAAAAGTCAGGCAGGGCAATACTTGATTCTGAATTCTTAGCTAATCATTCTGTTTTTATGTACATATATACTTGCTCTCGAGTGAAATTGTCTATAATTCAGTCTTTCATAATTACAAAATATTGTATAATTACTTAGCTTTTATGAATTAATAAGGTTTTATCTGTGACATTTTGTGGTAAAACATTACTTGCTTTCTCAGGGAAGAAAAAAGTATATTTTTTACTTTTTTGAAAGTAATAAATGGTAATATAAACAAAGATTAAATTAAACTGTTTCATTTTTAACTCTGCAAAAAATGTAGTCAAATAACTCTATAAAATAAATTAATATTGAAAAGCCTACAAACCCAGCATGGAATGAATTGACATTTCCATCTGAACTCTAAGATAATCAAGTATATGCAAATTCACATTCTTAAGATTCCTCAGCATATAAGATTTTTTTTTCAAAGTTAGTCTTTTCTTCTTTGTTCATAGTCTGAAAACAAGTCCTCATCTGAAATAGAAGCTTTTCTGAGAAAACTCTCTTTAAAATTCATGAAATATCTGTGTTATAGGTTATACGGAAAGGAGAAGTGAGCTGCTGTTGGATTTGCACGGCCTGCAAAGAGAACGAGTATGTGCAAGATGAGTTCACCTGCAAAGCTTGTGACTTGGGATGGTGGCCCAATGCAGATCTAACAGGTAGGAGCTGCCTCACTTGGAAACCTTGTCCCTGACCATTTGCCTTTCTGATGTGTCCATCGCTCAAATGAGAATGATTAGCTCATATCTTCTCAATGTTAATTTACAATGCACACTTTTAAGTGTTCATGTCAAGGAATGCATAAATCTCTTATAAGTTTTCTATAATCTTCATTGAAAAGAAAGTTCATGTAAATCTGTATAACAATGAATTGCTGTGTGGTAGAACATGGTATTTTAGAGTTGTTTTCTGTTTTTCTTTAAATTGTATTTGAAGGTATTTCTGGCCACCTGAATTTATATTTGCTATCATTCCTTCAATATCTCCCATGGATGAGGCACAACTGTAGGTCCTAAAGATAGAAAGGTAAATGAAACACTGTCCCAGCTTTTATTTTGCTTAAAATCTATCAGGGAAGGAACATGGAAAATACAATAAAACATAGCAGAATGATTGAAATAATAGAGATATCTATAAAGTGCATAAAGTTTGTTAGGCAGGCAAGAAGAAGAAAAGAATTTCAGACCTAAAGTCAAACATGGGAAACATGAAAGTTTATGACACATTTACAGAAAACCATAGAACAAGTATATGGCATTGGTGGGTAGACATAATGGCCCAGTAGAGTAGTGGTCAGAAATGAGAATAGACAAGGACACTGACGGGATGGCCAAGTGCTTCTGTGTTACCTTCTTCTACACGTTTGGACTTTGGCTTTAAGCACAGGAGAACCACTAAAGAATTTTAAAGTGGTGAATGACATCATGATATCTGTATTTCTGAAGTATGCTTCATGTGGTGGTATAGGAAGCTGTTGTATTGATGCAAGTGAGTTATTTGAAAACACGTGGACTAGAACAGCTACAGTGGGAATGGAAACGAATCAATGAATGCAACAGATGATTCACTGGTAAAACCAATGGAACTCAGAGGGATTGATTATATGAGTTTGTAAGTTTCCTAAGAGTGATGTTCATATAAATGAGTTTTGTTTTTCACAGACCTTGTTATGAGCTTACAGAGGAGAAATGATTCATAAAACTTTGCATAAATTTTAGGAGCCATAAAAGCTTTTTTTAAAAAAAAATCTGAGTACATAGACACTTTGTCATCTGAATAATCTAGCCTCTTGTCTTAGAAAGAGGCCTCTAGCTGAGGCCTAGAGAGGTGAAGTTGTATGGCCAAAGTCAGTAAAATAGTGAGATTCAGAAACTACTCCATTGACCCCTGACTCCATGCCTTTTTGGGTGCTGTTGAAAATCATCCGAAAATGTAATATTATTGATGATTGGTTACTTTTTTACTTGTTTCCAAGTAAGAATATGCAACTAAAAAATCATGCAGGTTTTTCAAAGTATATCAGAAATGACTAGGTAAGTAGAACTAGGTCAGGTAACTAAAATTATACTTACTAAGTGACAATACCTTGTAAAATGTTAATTTTGTTAGAAAAAAATTAAACAGCAGCAGAAAGCTTTCATGTCACCTAGTATAAAGGTCCTTTTTAAAGAGAAGAAAAGTAGATCAGAATGTTTTTGAAGGTAAGAACTGCATCTCACTCATCTTTTTATTTGCCAGCTAAATTTCATGCCTAAAAATTACCCAGGAATTGCCCACCTCCAGAGATTCCCCTTTGCTCAGTCTGGAGTGGAACTCAGCAGATCCTGATGCAATTAATCCCTGTCCCACCCATTGAGAAACACCATTTTCTTGTGCATAGCCTGATGCCTTGAATATAATGGCTACTTAATGTATGTTTGTCAAATTGAGGGAATTAAGAAAAAGGGACTCATCGAGGTCAATGCAGTTGGTTAATAGAAAAACCACAGTGAGAATTCACGATTGTTTGTCAGTGGATCTAATGAATGCTCTCTGACTCTGCCATGGTTGCATGCAGTGGACTGGCTTGGAAAAGCTTTTTAAACCTCATTTGGGACTCATGCCTTCTATCCACTTTACACTATTTCTCTTCAAATTTTTATCCTCCTTCATAGTGTGTGCCTCCTGCCAGGCCACTTTTTCTTGTATATGTAGGTCCCCTTAGATGGCCATTGTGTTTGAGAGCTGGGGTTGACTGAGAGTCACTCCTCTCCTCTGTTTGACTGAGATCACAACTGACTAGGAAGAAGCTCAAAGACAAAAGTGACCTCTTTATCAGGTTAATCTTAGAAGTCCGAAGTCTTGGCTTTGAGGTACAAAAATTTTTCTCCTGTCTACATTTTTGGGGCTTTCTCAAACTTTTCTCACTGCTCCATTTCACTTTAATTAGGGCTTATCTTGCACATTAAAAAGAACTTCTATTCTCTTTTAAAACATTATGATCAAAAAAAACTTCATAAAAAGACCTGATATGATGTAATACTGGAACTCAAAGTCATATCTTTTATTCTCTAGAGATGCTTTATTGTGGAATTATTGTATATTGTCTGCCCACTGCCAAATGATCATTTCCATTGATTAGGGATCTTTAACTTGGCAAAGTGTTTTTTAAATTCTCCTTGGTTAAAAATAGATGAATATTAATACAGTCACATTTCTAAAGATTTCTCATATGCATAAAAGTCACTTTAACATTCAAATGAGTTGAGCCAGCAACTGCTCAGACCGTGGTGTTAGCTAATAACAGGCATGCAGCTACGATGGGGTCATATATTCAGATGATTTTGTAAATTTTATCTTAGGGTCTTTCAGAATATAGATTTCTCAATCTAATGTATACTTATGTTTTAATGATCCCTATTTATTCTGCATTTCTTTTAGTCTCATATACGAATGGAAAATGAAATCTCATTTACCACTTGCTTGGTGCCATGTCAAGCACAAAGCAAGGGCATAGTCTGTGCCGATGTGTTCTGGGTGTTACCATGGTAGCGGTAGTTGTGAAAAGAAACCCACGGGAACAAAATACGAAAAATCAGTAGAATTACCCAGAAAAGTCAATGCATTGCATTATCAATAGCTTGATATAATTAAATTATTGAGTTAGTATGTTGATTGGCTCTAGTAATATCTAGGCTCAGATAAATTCTTATTAGTAGTAAGAGAAATAGTAAAGACAACCTCAAATTTTTATGTAAGGGAAGAAATATGAATAAACAAGAATATAAAAAGGAGAGTATGATATACACAAGAATTTTATAATGATGATCTTGCACAGAAGATCCTGGTATGGTTATTAGCATGCTCAAAGGTCCTTGGGTTAGCAGTTAACTTCCATGCCCTTTCTACTTCCGGAGACTTTTGCAGAACTTCAGTTTAAAATTACTAATAATCAGTATATTAAGGTTCCCTTTTATTTTTCTAGGGTGTTGGGAATGATGAGGTCATGAATAAATATTCCAGTGAAAATGTCCTCATATCGCTGGCTTTATAAACTGGAATGTTTCAGCTAAGAAATAAAAATCTAGTTGTATTTTAGCCGTTGTGAGGATTGTGGCTTTTTAACAGTGGAATGCTTACACGGAGTCATAAAATAAGCACACTATTTGCACTAGTACCTAGTAACAAATAATAGAGGGAAATTAATGTATACAATCCATCTGGAGATCCTCAAAAGTTTCTTTTTCTATTTTATCAATGTCCCATACTTTTTTTCCAAATTAATTCAATTACAAATGAAGCACGAGCTGGACAAATCTTCTGCTATCCTGAAAATGTCTTCCCATTGCTGTTTAATTGGCCAACTTGCCCCTCCAGAATAAGTTGTCTCATTTTTCATGAGCTGTACTGAGTTTTCACAAATGTTCTTCAAATGACACTTGTGCTTGAGATACCTACAGGGTTTCTTATCCACAGGCCCCCAAACCATAGACAACAGAGACCCTTAAGTTGGTTTACTGAAAGATCTGTAATTATGTTGATTTTGGTTATTTACTTTTTAAGTTTATCTGGAAATGTCAAGCCATGTATTGGATATTTTCTAAACTGGTAATTTTACATTTTAACTGGTTTTTCCCCTTTTGATTCAACTAATTCAGGAGGTTTTAGCCCACGGAGGGAGAGAATATGGTCCTTTTTATGTCGGTTGTTGAGCCTATTTCAGAACTATTTGGAGGTTTCCTAAAGTTTATTCTTCATCTTTATTTAGTTTACAACTTTGAATATTTATTGAAAGAAAAGCTTCTGAAAGTGCCTTATGTAATGGTTTTTCTATTTTTATTTTTTAAATGTTACATTACTGGGTTATTTTAATCTTCTCTTTTCTACTCTTGCATTTAAACACTTTTCTACATAAAAGGCTAACAATTAATTGAATTAATTTATACATACTTGTGGTATGAACAATAAATATCTAATAACATTTCCAAATTCCATAGCAAACATTATGTTCTGTACTCATAATGTTTAGGGAAATCATTAACTATAGGTCTTAGTATGGCTTTGCATCAGGATTTTTATTCAACTTCTATAGTTCTGACTTATGTTCTAGAAAATTTAAAAAGTTACAGATTTTCCAGTGAAAACTCTGAAGACAGAGTAGCTCATTTAGTGAGTCAGGTAATGTTGCATAGTGAAAGAATGAAATGAAAAGAAGGTAGCATTCAGAAGGTTACAAAAACCTTGACAAAATTCGTCTTTGGATTTGAAGATTTGTTTGCAGGATGCCAGCTAAAGGAGATGACAATTGACTATTTGGTATTTTATCTCCTAATTTGTCTAGAGCCCCCTTTAAATATTTTAATTTATTGACTTCATTATATTAAAAGTTCCCATATGGCCATTGTTATTTTAAATATCTATTTTCTATCTATCTATCTATCTATCTATCTATCTATCTATCTATCTATCAATCATCTATGTATCATTTGTCTGGCCTGTATTGGGGAAAAAAAAAACAAAATTAATTTGAGACTTTATATAGGAAGAATAAATTCTTCCAGAAAGTGGTTTGTATTTAGACAGAGACAAATCCCTGATACACAAGGAAGAGAGGCAAAGTGTTCTGTTCTGTCAAAAGTGTGTCCTTGCTAATGGTGTCTTAGATTCCAAAAGCAAACAGTGTAGGACGGGAGCACACATTCACTAAATAAGTGATCTTTCCTAAGCTGACAATATGGGAAGTACTCTTGTCAAGGTTATCTAAGAAACCTGAGGCTGAGCGACCTACCATTTTTTTTTACAAATTTGTTATCAGTTTACTGGATCTCCAAACATTAGCACTCAGGGCCAGCTTGGTATGGACACTTTTTAGGCCTACATGTTCCTCTAGTGTTTATGAACTATCCCTTATACATTCAACAAAAAAACATGATTCAAAATAAAACAAACAAACAAAACAGAAAAAGATGATTCAAAACAAAACAAACAAATAAACAAAGCCCATAAAATAAGACTTTGTACATGTATGTAAATAATAGCAAAAGCAAAGAAAATAGAAAAGGAATAAACAGATATGAAAAAAATTACCAAATTTTATGTTTCTAAAGTAAAATGTTTGTTGACATGATAAAAAGTTTATGTCTAATTACCAAATGGTGCATTTCAAAACCAAAGGTTATATGACTTAATCTTTTAAAGATACAGGTGAAATTATCTTACACAAAGACCTAAGTTTAATGGCCTTCTATTTAAAGGCCCACATGATTACAAATCCTAGGATAACGATAAGTAAATTCAGCAACAAGGGCTCATTAAAATTAGCAAGAGCGAGAAAATTGTTGAGACTGACTCACATGGTAGTACATGGGAAAGACAGAATTTGGGCATGAGGGGCCCAGTGGGTGACCCTGCTGATCAGAGCATCTCTTGGAATGTTATCAAATAAGGGGTCTTCAAAATTATCTTGGTGAAGTCCCTGGAAATATGAAACATGGTGAGACTAAATACATATATTTTTAAAAAAGAAACACAAAAGCCAAATAAATTGCTTACTATAGTAAGGGATAGTTATGCTAGGCAGATACATTTTCTCTGAGCAGAAGACTATTTATTTTCTCTGGAGTTTTAAGAAAGTGTGGAGTTTAGGGATTGAAAACCTTGCAGACTCTGAGAGCTTGTTGACATCACCTGTACCAATGTGATTACTCATATGAGACTGTTGATTAGTTGGCACTCATTTACTGAAGTGATTCTGATCTTGCCTGAGTGATTATCAGAAGCAAGGGCTGACAGTACTTGCTTGGCATACAAACACATGTTCACTGAAGCAAGTTGTTGATTGACTGACAGATTTAGCACTGGTTCTGATGGTTCCTTGTTGCCATGGCTACAGAACAATGAGTCTTTTCCTAAATTTATGGAATTGATTTTATTCTCATAATTAGGGAAATATTGGCCCAGATCAAATATTTTGTGGTTAAAAATTTCTGTGAAGGGGTTATCTCCAGAGCCTGACAAATTTTTCTCTCACTCTGAAATACAAAATAAATTTTATCCTCCATCTAGAGGGAAAAGGTAAGTCAGGTATTTAGGAACAAACTCTGGTCTTTCCTTTAAAGAGCTGGGTTGGGGGATATTTCATTCTTCCTGGATATGTCCATTAGAGGTTACTAACTCAAAGGCCCTCAGATTTCAGATACAGATCATTCATGATTCATGAATAGAATGGTGATAATTAAGGTGCTGATATTTAAATATTTTTAAATATCCCTATTTAAGGGATACAAACTCCCTATTTAAGGTAACATTTAATTAGTTGGCACAATGAGTGCCAACTAATCAACAGTCTCATATGAGTAATCACATTGCTAGGGGTGATGTCAACCAGATCTCAGAGTCTGCAAGATTTTCAATCACTAATATCCTTAAGCCCTAAAATTCACATTGAAAACACTTTGCTGGCCAAAAACTACTTGTCTGTGAGCTTGAATTGCCTATGGACAATGATTACATCAAAAGAAAAGTTTTGTTAGTTTATTGCTTAATAATTTATTTTATCCCATTAACATCATTTAACCCTCACTGGAAACCAAGTTTAATTTGGGTGTTTACTTTTTCTGAATGTGTAAAACCGAGTCCCATTCACAGAACAACATCTATTTATAATGCTGGTGTTGGAAGGAAAGATCATTTTTATACGTTCAAGTATGTCACATTAGGCTTGTAATGAGGTTAGGTGTGGGGATATAATTGTCCAGGGAAGACCATGATGTATCTTTATTTATGTAATAGTGAGCATTTAAAAAAAAATCATTGAATACCATAAATCATGAAGGATGCAAAGATGACTGTGTCCCTGGTGACTAATAAGGATGCTGTTATTCCTAGCAGAAACCTTGGATTCATGCTAAGATGATTTTTCTCATCACAGGCTGTGAGCCCATTCCTGTCCGCTATCTTGAGTGGAGCAACATCGAATCCATCATAGCCATCGCCTTTTCATGCC
The DNA here is from genome assembly GCF_048565385.1 of Saimiri boliviensis. Taxonomy (NCBI): domain Eukaryota; kingdom Metazoa; phylum Chordata; class Mammalia; order Primates; family Cebidae; genus Saimiri; species Saimiri boliviensis. The sequence continues at coordinate 23,532,304 of NC_133452.1, read as the reverse complement.
TGGGCATCCTTGTTACTTTGTTTGTCACCCTAATCTTTGTACTGTACCGGGACACCCCAGTCGTCAAATCCTCTAGTCGGGAGCTCTGCTACATTATCCTGGCTGGCATCTTCCTTGGTTATGTGTGCCCATTCACTCTCATTGCCAAACCTACTACAACTTCCTGCTACCTCCAGCGCCTCTTGGTTGGCCTCTCCTCTGCAATGTGCTACTCTGCTTTAGTGACTAAAACCAATCGCATTGCACGCATCCTGGCCGGCAGCAAGAAGAAGATCTGCACCCGAAAGCCCAGGTTCATGAGTGCCTGGGCTCAGGTGATCATTGCCTCAATTCTGATTAGTGTGCAACTAACCCTGGTGATAACCCTGATCATCATGGAGCCCCCTATGCCCATTCTGTCCTACCCAAGTATCAAGGAAGTCTACCTTATCTGCAATACCAGCAACCTGGGTGTGGTGGCTCCTTTGGGCTACAATGGACTCCTCATCATGAGCTGTACCTACTATGCCTTCAAGACCCGCAACGTGCCCGCCAACTTCAATGAGGCCAAATATATCGCCTTCACCATGTACACCACCTGTATCATCTGGCTAGCTTTTGTGCCCATTTACTTTGGGAGCAACTACAAGATCATCACAACTTGCTTTGCAGTGAGTCTCAGTGTAACAGTGGCCCTGGGGTGCATGTTCACTCCCAAGATGTACATCATTATTGCCAAGCCTGAGAGGAATGTCCGCAGTGCCTTCACCACCTCTGATGTTGTCCGCATGCACGTTGGTGATGGCAAGCTGCCCTGCCGCTCCAACACTTTCCTCAACATCTTTCGAAGAAAGAAGGCAGGGGCAGGGAATGCCAAGTGAGTTATCTGACCTGGGTTTGTCTCTCTTCTCTTCTCTCTTCCTTTCTCTGTCTCTGTGTGTGTGTCTCTGTCCTAACTTCCTCTAGTTTTCTGAGTTCTCTCTTCCATTTCCCCAATGACTTTCTCCTCCTTTCTTAATCTTTTCTCCTTTTGCTTAAATCTCACATTCTGTTGCAGCAGGAGTGCAGAACGGAGGCTTCTCCCTGTTTTCATTTCTTTAAAAGAACGGGAACAGGAAACAATACTCATTCTTGCCTTGAAGTGGAAGTCTCCGTTTTGCCAGTAACTTACCCTTTCACATGGGTCCTCCTTCTATGGAGCATCACTGTGGCCCTGGGGTCTGGCTCAGAGAGGCAAGCAGTAATTATAATGTCTAGTTCTGATCATGGTGAAGGTAGCTTCTAGTTTATCATTCTGGAATCACACCACTACTAAACCGGGGTGAAGGGGAGGAAAACTTAGTACCTGGAGAAACTGCCATTTCAAAATTTGGTCACCACTGAGCACCGAGTATGTCCTAAAATAAGATCCCTCAAGCAACTATCTTATCATATCTCTCTTATTTATTGAACTTTATGTATATAGTAATAAAAATGTTCCACCATGTTATACCTGAATTGGGTCATCTCTGCTACTGCAAGATCATGATCAGAATAGTTTCATAGCCATAAAGCACCAAAAAAAAAAAAAAAAAAAAAAAAAAGTGAATCAGGTGATAAGCCCCAAACTCAAGACTTTGTGTGAACATTAAAGTCCAGATGAATTCTATTCAAAGTCCAGATGCTTTCTATAATTCTTTTGAGTAGTTTGTATGATAAGCACTTTGCTATTCTTTTTTTATTTGAGAATATGTTAAAATTTGCATGTGTCACCTTTTTCTGTGACCCATGAAAACAAATTTAATGTGATGTTTTTAATCTTTAAAATAGCATGGATGCTTGAAGTTCTAAAGGTAACTGAATTATCTAAAAATTAAATCATTTCCTTAATTAGCAGCATTAAGTTTTCCCTTTCAAATAATCCTTTAAAAGTAAAAAGTTTTAATAATAATCATAATAAGGTACACATTGTTTAATAATTATTCCATCCATCTGAACCTATCAGCAAGGTATTATAAGAGAAATCGACATTATTTTCCCCCATTTTGTAGTTGAGAAAAGTAGTCTGCTGTAAATTTTTGTAACTTTTATTATTATTATTATTATTATTATTATTATTATTGTTTTCTCAAGCCCAAATGTGATAGTAGAATTTTTGTAACCTTTCAATGTAATTTTCATTAGCCACTCTTTGTCTAGGTCTTAACTGGTATGATAGTTCTCACTTTAACACATGCCAAAGATTTTAAGTGCTTTATATTTCTTGGCTTTTTGTCTACTTTTCAAGCAGCAACATGGGCATCTTTTGCAGAATTTCTGTACTTTGAGGATCTAACAAGGGAGTCTTTGGGAAAACAAGTAAAGACATCCCTACTTTTTTTCAACATTAGGATGAAGCCATTCACATATGCTTACTTCTTGATGTATCCATTCGCCATAAAGTCCAGATGTAAAATGGCATCACTAACAATTTCCACTCAGAGGAAAGAATTAAGAGGAAAGAAAATGCAAGTAAAGAAGGCATTCTTTATATTGGAACGTTTGTAAGGATTAGAAGATTCGCTTTATTGCCTCACCTATGATTTTCTGAGGGTTCCATTACAACATCTACCATTATGTAGCTCCATGTTTATAACTGTCTTACCTTTATTATGATTCTTCAGAAGCTTTCTTATCATTTTGGGGCATGTGTCATTTTTGAAAGTTGTTCTTCTAACCATTTAAGGTAAAGAGAAAACCTACATAATTAAGTTATCTTATGTTGGTGCCCAGGAATATGCATTTTTGAAAGCTCTCCCAGTGATTCTATGTACATAGATATGGGCACCAGTTTAAGTGAACTGTGAATAATGAAGAGTATGCAGTGCTTGCTGCAGAGATGAGATGGAGCTAGCCGATGTCACATTACCAGTGCTAAGCATTTCTCCAGTGGCCAGGCATTGCTGCAAGAGATTATCTTCCCACTCCTGGAGCCACTTTCTTTATAAACTGAGAGTATTCCCTTCACTATTAGAAATGTAGAAATTGATTTAATGTGGGATCTTGCTCTGAAAGAAAAGGCAGCATGGTCTAAATGAACTGGATTGTTAGTCTAGGAAGTTCTGGTTTTATCAGCAAACTGTTAAACTATTAGCTGTAATTTATCAAGCATTAAAATAATTTAATAAGAAATATATTTCTAATTAAAAATTATAACCTGCAGGTTTCTGTGTATAATTTAGACCTTCTCCAATATGCATCAAGCAATGAGATGACCCAGAGAGGGTATTTGAGGCCGATCTTCTATGGAAAACAATCATATGTTTACTAATTTTTTCCAATTATTCTGCTGTTGCTCCTGTGGTAATTATATGAGACCATAATTTTCGTACATAAAAAAGAATCTTAATGCTTATGTTTTTACCCTTTTTATTGCCATTTCATGTTTTCCTAGTTTGTCTCCAAAGTTACAAAAACCACAAACAATCTAATATTTTTACAGCAGCAAAAATCTGCTCGAGTTTTGCCAACTGAAGCAAAGGGGCTAAAAACTCTAGAGAAACATCACCCAATGAGTTTATTGCTATTCTGGATGTGTAACTCCTACGTTTGTGGTACACTGAGGGTGCTCAGCAGTCTGCATGTGTAGCTATAAACACAGAACAGATGCTGTAATGAAGAGTTTCCAACTCATCTATCTGTTTGAACATTGTTCTGAGGAGTTGCAAGTCCAGCAGCATTCTCATGACAGGCTGTTTCTGAGATACGTGGTTTGAATGATGTTGTGTGTCTGTTTTTAGCAAAGTTTATTTCAACTTTTGATTTTATTCACAGCTGAATATCTGACACAACCAAAGGTTTGGACACTTTACATTTTCTGGAATATCATTTAGGAGTTTAATTAATACACTGGGTGTTTGGGTTACTTGGATTATTTATAATCAGCAGTGCCTTCAGGCATACTCCTATCCTGGAAGATCAACTGCGGTTGCCTTTGACACCTCTCATTTCTTTAGCTTTTTTAAAAAATAAAGATGAATGGAAAAATATTCAGGACTAAGTACATTTAAAAATATTGAAAGAAAAATCTTTCCTGGCAATAGAAAAAAAAACACAGAAATCTCTGGACATTTATGAAGAAGTAAATTATTTAGATCCAAGTTATTTCACACTTATTTTTAAGGCAAAATGAGTTAACATTGTTCAACTGAAAAATTCAAATATCATGTAAATGACATGCTTTTTAAAAAAGTAATTATATCAATGATTAAATTTCAAACAAACATCTCTAAGTTATTCCTAAATAAATAAAATCACTGAGTGCCAAAGAATTTGATGGCACATGGAGCTGAAATGTGATAAAACCTTTTGCATGCAGAATTGTGTACAAAGCTAAAAACAATTATAATCCTTCCTCCCTAAAGGCATCAGACTAACACAAAGAAGTAATTTTAAAATATATTTTACTTAAGTAACCTATAATGGATATTATTATGCTACCTGGACTATTTCTTGAGTATTTGAGTTTTTTTTTTTTTTTAACTGAGTCAAGAACCAAGTGAAATTCTAAATGGAGTGATGCTCTGAGGAAATTTTCCACTTTGTTCTTCTTTGCTAGAAACATATTTTGTCCATCAGTAGAAGCAAATAAGCCTGCAGCATTAGTCATTAGGCCCTGGGTAAGCATTTTGATTTGTCTTTCCTCTGATTATGAAAAAAGATGTATTAGTGAGATTACAGATATCACAGCCAAATAGAAGTGGCATCTTCTCCAGTTTTCATTTTTGATACAGTTCTCATTTAATTTTATAGCTCTGCGAAATTTTTATTATTTTTAATTGACATATAATAACTGCACCTTTTTATGGGGTACACGGTGATATTTTCATACCTGAATACCATGTGTAATGATCAAATCAGGGTGATTAGCACATCTATCATTTCAAATATTTATCATTTCTTAGTGTTGGTAAGATTCAAAATCCTCTCTTCTAGCTACTTGAACTGAGGTTAATTATAGTCACTATACCCTACCAGAATTTATTTGAAACAACTCATTCACTATTCTGGCTCACAAATAAGATAATCTTGTCATTTTGAATTTTTTTTCTCTTAATCATGTGATATATAGCATTAAAAGCTATTGTAATTCTTCATGATATTTATACTAAACATTAGAAGATTTTTTTTCCTGTGTCACTTCTTCAATTTAATGAGTTCAAATTGATACTGCACTGTACCAAAGTGACGTGCAAAAACTTTAGCTAAGAGATAAAAGTACCTCCTCTCAAATAATACAGTTTGTTTTCAGGCTGCTAACTGTCTGCAAGGCTTCCTGCATTGGCAATAGCAGCCATTTGTAATAGAATTTTACTGCCGAGTAGTAATACTTACTGAGGATCTACTTCTCATTCTTTCACTTATGCAATCAATCATTGTAAGCTTAAAAGCTCTTAGGTACTTGATACAAGGTGCTAGGTATTGAAGATGAAATATGCATACATTATATATATGAAGCAGGCACTGACTGCACCAATCTTGAAATATGGCAAGGGGAGACACTAAAAATATATCACTAAATGTATTATGTTAGGTACCATAGTGGAAAACCAATGTAACACTTTCAGTGCCCAGGGAAGAAAGAGATCAAGTCTAGCTAGTGGAGTAGTATCTGTAGGAGGATTGGAAATATCTTCGAGTATAAGTAGCATTTGAACTTGACCATGTAGGGTGTTTTTCAACTGAAGAAATTGTGCTATTATGGAGCATTTTACACAGTGAAAATAATATAAGTGAAGATGCAGAAATGTTAATGCACTTTCATGCCATGACATAGAATTTGTTATGCATGAAGCATATAGAGAGGTATAGTGCTGGGTAAATTTGCAAATGCAAGAAGAGGATAGAATACAGATAACAGTCAATGTCCCAAGAGGAAGTTTCAGTACTTTTTCTATAAACCACATGGTGCATTAAAGGTTTTGGTAAAGTTTCATCATCATGTGTAAGCTTTATGGGAAGAAATTGACTTATAGAAAGACCGGTTAATAGAGTGCCACAGTAATCCAAATAACAGGTAAAAATAAATACCTTAAACTAGAGCAGTAGAGTGAAAGTTGAATACAAGGCATGCATATGAAAACGTTTTCTGAGCTTAATTCACTCGACTTGAATATCAAGTTATGTGAGGTGAAAGAAATAATAAGAAAATAGAATAGGACACTTAAGATTTGAGCCTTGGTGAGTAGAAAAATACTGCTACTATTAAACAGATAAGGAATACAGGAGTTGGACAGAGGAGATATTGACAAGTTGGATTTCAAATTAATTAACTGAAAGTGGTATAAAGTCATCCAAAGGAAGGTATCCATAACATTCTTAGAAATTTAAATCTGGAACTTAAGAGAAAGGTCTAAGCCAGACCTCTAGAAGTGAAGATCAATTGTCAAAATATTTAAAGAGCCCAAGAGGGTAGCTATGACATGAGAAAAGAAGAACTACAAGGAAGAATAAACATTGGGGAACTCTTACAATTAAGAGGTTAGATCAGGAAAATCTGAAAGCAGTAAACAAAGGTAATCAAAAAGAATGTGGGAAGTAAAAGGATGCAACATTATGGAAACCAAGGAGACCTTGTCTTAATGTACTCAGATTGCCAAAACAAAATGCACTGACTGGTAAGCTGAAATAAAAGATGTGTATTTTCTCAGTTCTGGAGGCTGAAAATCAAGATCAGGGTGCCAACATGGTTGATTTCTGGTGAAGGCTTTCCCCCTGAGTTGCAGGCAGCCACCATCTTGCTGTGTACTCACATGACTTCTTCTTCGGGAGATAGAGATAGAGGATATAGATAGCAATGAAGCCGACAGAGAGACAGCTCTATTGTGTTGTTTTGCTTTGTTTCTATTTTTTGTTTTTTGTTTTGTTTTGTTTTTACATGAGCACTAATCCCATCCTAAGAACCCCATTCTAATGACCTCATCTCAACCTGATTACCCAAAGGCTCCATCTCCTAAACAATGTCTATTAGGGCTTCAATAGATGAATTTTGGGGAGAATGACTCATATATTCAGTCAATAACAGAGTGTTTCAATAATATAGAACTTGAGGTCTTATCCTTGGAATCATCAAAGATGGGGACTCCATGGCTAACCTTGAGAGGTTTCAGTGCTATAATCTGGGTAGACGTTATACTGCATACTACAATAAGTTGAGGAGTTTGGCATTAAAAGAAGCAAGAAATTCCAACAGTTTTTGAGGAGGTTGAAGAAGAGGGAGGAAGGGGATCACAGAGGAGAACTTTAAGCTTCTTTGTAATATCTGAGAAATGAGGCAACACAAAAGGAAAAAATGAAAGCATAAGAGAGAGATCATCTGGTATATGCTGGGAGGCCTGGCTGAGAGCTAGGCTGTTACAGCAGAGCCATCTGACATTAATTGAGAAGTATGACCATGAAGCACCAATTCTGAGGATATGTGTGGGTGACACTGGTTCTCACTTAGCTGTGTGTGTAATGACTGATATTAAAAGAGTCTTAAAAATTAGACTGGGAGTTTATCATCTGTTTTATTAAAATTTGAAAATAAAACCCATCCTACTGATTTTATCAGGCCTCTGGACTTACAAAGATTGATAGTAAGATTTCAGAAGGCACAAATGAGGGAAAGCCTGAAAAGGAAGGTATGGTCTTCTGGAAATAGTGATGGGCCGGAGCACTCTCAGCCTGTAAGCAGATGCCTTTTGTAGAAGAAAGAATGGTAGGCCAAGCATGGTGGCTCATGTCTATAGTCCTAACATTTTGGGAGGCCGAAGTGGGTGGATCACCAGAGGTCAGGAGTTCAAGACAGCCTAGCCAATATGGCAAAACTCCGTCTCTACTACAAATACAAAAATAAAATTAGCTGGGTGTGGTGGCTCACACCTGTAATCCCAGCTACTTAGGAGGCTGAGGCAGGGGAATAGCTTGAACCCAGGAAGCGGAGGTTGCAGTGAGCCGAGATCACACCACTGTACTCCAGCCTGGGCAACAAGAGTGAAACTTTGTCTCAAAAATAAAAAGGGTGGGGAGAGACGATGAAGTAGAAGAAGAAAGAAGGGTATTGTGTATCCAGAGTTAAACTCAGTTGGGGATAAAGCATACACATCTGTTCTGTGTAACTGGAAAGAGTTAGAAATCCTTAGATCCCTCCCTGAAGCACAGTCAGTCGTAGTGCCTACATGCCCAGCACAAGGATATTTTGTTTGAGGTAAAGTCCTGTGCTCCCCAAAAAATCAGTCCAGAATATTCTCACTTCCTGAAAGATGCAACACTTTTTCTTCACCTAAAGGCCCTTAGCACACTTTAGAATAAACATAGCTTAGTAAGTAAATTGCATGTGGAGGAGAATGCTGCTGCAGGAGACCACCTGGAGAGCCACAGGCTCAAGTGCAAGGAAGGGGTGAACAGCCCCAGGATAATGGAGATGCACACTCCCTGTCCCCAACCTGGTGCGGCAAATATGCAGTCACCACCATTTTCTTTTTTTCTCTTGCAAAAAACACACTTGCTTCACAAATAACACAGAGATAACTACTTTTAATACTTATGGTTTATATTTTCAAGTTCTCATCTGAGACAGACCATGGGCACCCATTATGCTATGGCTTCAAGGAGAACATAATTTCTTTTAAATATAGATCATCTTTTATATTTCATATTCAAATAAACTTGTATGGTCAATGCATATTCAAGTTCTGAAACATTTTTTTATTCTCATATGTTAATGTGTAGTTTCTAAACTGAATTCATAAATATTCCCAAATAATTATCCATCATGACCCAAGGTGGGTACATTCATAACATCATCATACAAATAAAGAATCCGAGGCTTGGAAAGCTCAATGCCAGTTTTATAAGAGGAAGAAATGGGGCCCAAAATTGTTTTCTGGATAAAATCATTTATTTTTATCATTCTAAGGGCTCTCTCTCTGTTTGTTACCTCAATAATGTATTTATTATTCATGCATTAAATTTAATTAATAAGAGACAGAACCCATCCCCAAAATGTTCATTAACACATGGTTACAATAACATTGTGTGCATAAAATGATAAGAAACATTATAATGTATCCATGTTAATGAGAAATTTCAGAGTCAGATGTTGTTTTAGTTTGAACTGCTATAACAAAAATATCATAGACTGGATTACTTAAACAGCAGAAATTTATTGCTCACAGTTCTGGAGGCTGAGAAGTCCTAGATTAGGGTGCCAGCATGTGGGGTCCCAGTGAGGTCCTCTTCTGGTTTGAAGATGGCCATCTTCTCATTGTATCCTTACATGATAGAGAGCAGAGGAGAGAGGAAGCAAGCGCTCTCCTTTGTTTTCATTAGGGCACTGATTTCTTCATGAGGGTTCCACCCTCTGGACTTAATTATCTTCCAAAGACCATACCTCATCATACTCTTACATTGGGGTAGGACTTCAACATCTGAGTGTTGGAAGAACACAAACCTTCAATTCATAGCCGATGTCTACCGAGTCATCTGTTTTTTTTCAAATTACTAGTCCTTGGGCCAATTGTTTAACTTCTATGTATTTCAGTTATAAAAATGGGTAATAATAGTGCTTACTTATTTCACAGGGTTCTGAGGAGGATAAAGTGAGAAAATTTGTATAAAGAGTATAGCACAGTACCTAAATCATTGAGTAAAATCTCAATAATTGTTAGCCAGTGACATTAAAATTATAAAAATATGGCAAGGTACATGAAAGTTCATATACTAACATAAAATTCTGAATCACTCCTTCAAATAAAGAAGGTTCTAGAAACTGGAAATGTGTCTTAGCCTTAGGCACTCATTATGTTCATGCTATAAAAAATGGAGGAGCTGTAAGTCTGCTGGAAATGGAGGCATGCAAGTGTTACTTAGTGTGACATGTGTGAGGAAGGACACCCTGTTTGACATGGTTTGCCAACCTGTCCATGCTTGGCCTCAGCTGAAGAAAGATGAGGTCATTTGCATCCCATCTGCTAGCCTTAGTGTCCAGTGTAAAGTGTTATCAACTTAAAAGCAAAGCAAACTGTGTGAACATGTTGCAAAGCTAGCCCAGGAGCAAAAGTATTGAGAGTCTGGAGAATGAAGAAAATAAGAGGAAAGTCCCAGTGGGTTTGGAAGCTTCAGATCGTAGGAACAGAGCCTAAAGGGTCATTAATTAGAACACTTTGGCTGGACATTATAGATGACAACTTAAGCTAGCCTAAGCAAATGGGGTGGGGTATTTAATATAAAAATATAAGAAATAATAGCAAGTATCTAATACTACGTAGAGGACTGGCTCCACACTAGAAAAGCTCCAGGTTCTATCTTCTTGTCTCCTGTCTCACTGTATGCCTTTTTCATCTTCTCCTCAGATATCTTTATTTCTTGAGCACTTGTGGTGAGTCTAAGGATAACCATGCTGATGCTCATGAGTTCACATGTGGTTATAGGTCCAGATATCCAAGGAGACTGGCTGAATTCCCTCTACTCACAAGGTTCTGTGTAGCACAGAGAGAAACATTGTCCATGGAGAGGGAAGAAAACTCCATGGCTCTGTTAGAGGATGCACTTATTATGGAAGTTTGAGGTGTAGAGTCAACCAAGTTTAAAAACCAGACCTTATCGTCACTATGATTATAGAAGTTTCTGGCTATAAAATGCCTCTCCATTTGCCTCAGGATGAAGACTGAGAAAAGATGGAAGTTAAGTTTTGTTTTTGTTTTGTTTTGCTTTGCTTGCTTTGTCTTATAAAGAAAATAGATCACTAGGACATTGTCTTCTGAGTTAATAAAAATACATCGTAAGTTACAGGACAACAATAAAATATTATTGTTAACATTGGTTAATAGAATTTTTAAAAAGAATATCAGTGCATATCTAATCAAATTAACAAAAAAAGGTACCTATTCTATGATTTTATTTCAAAGGAGTAAGGAAAGCCTCCTCTAACTGAAGGCAACTTAATAATTGCCTGTTTCCAGATTATCTGTAAGATATATGAGGACTTGGCTGCTAATAAAATTAGGCCGAGGCTCTAGGTGATGCTGCTCAAGGTAATGGAAAACAACTGTTTGAAAGAAATCAATAACAATAGGAAATACTTTCCTTCTCCAGATTTTCCAGTTGTAAAAATATATGCTTGTTACCCTTCTCCTAGTAAATGCCCTTAAACACTGTGGGAATTTACATCACTTTCCACTTGATCATACTTTGTATTTCTTACATTATTGGGCTTAGATGGGTATGAAAAAATATAGACTTATGTGATAAAAGTACAATAAAAGAAATTATGATAACGGAACTGGAGTAGGGATGAGGGAGGAGAGGGGATGCTGTCAGCCAGCTCTGTGACTGCAGCTGTTGATTCCATTAGTCTCTTATTGCAAACTATAGACATTTAAGTAAGGTTTTTACAATTGGTCCTTAAATTAAGAAATTATACAGAGTCAACTATTTTACAAAACTGTGAACAATTTATTGGTAAAGAAAATAGCACAGTCTGTGATCTTACAGAACTTGGAGTGGAGTGGAGGCATACCAGCAAGAAACCCGGCCATGACAATGTGACAAGGTGAAGTTCTACAACAGAGGAAGCAGAGAACGTTTGGGAGGCACAGAGAGGGCCTCTAGTAAAGGCCTTGGAGGCAGGGAAAGTCAGGAAGCTCTATGAACAATAGTTCCCATTAGTTGGACCAAGAAGGAAATTAAGAATGAGGGGGTTAAGGTGGGGGAAGTGCAGAGAAAGTATTCTAGGCAGAGGGACCACAGTATAAAGAGATTTGGGGGCAAACAAGACCACAGCTTATTAGGAAAATGAAGGAAAAAAGGTCTAAGTGGGGTTGGTATTCTTTACAAGAAATATTTGTTTAACTCCAAGCTTGTGAAGCCAAAAGTTATTTCAGGGCTGACCCTAGTATAAAATCCCTTTTGCTACAATGGTTAGAATTATAGGCTTGGTTTCCAGGACTGAAACACACCTCTAAAGATCCAGAAGGGAAACACTGTTGACTCATTCATTCAATAAACAACTTTCAAGCACCTAATTGTATTAGGCAATGGGACAACTGCAGTGGTGAACAAGCAGACCTGGCTCCTGACTTTGTGGAAATAGAAATCTAGCTAGTAGACCAGGCATTGGACAAGGTAATACAAGCGTGGTGAGTGTTTCCACGAGAAGAAGTACGGGTGTGGTAGGAGTGTTATTACAAGTCTCTAACCAGTCCAAGAATGCTGGAAATGTTTCCAGGAAGCATTGCCTTAGCTAAGATTTCTGAAGAAGAAGACGGGTTGGTTAGGAAAGGAAGAAAGCTGATGGGACTGAGCAGTCAGATAATCTGGATTTAAAGAGGAAAAAAAGCACTAATAGATAAAGTAAATGAAGCAATTCCAGGAAGCCTGGAGCAAGAATAAGAAGTAAAAGTAAGAAGGAAAACATACTGAGATAAGACTGGATAGGTCTCTAGGGCCAGATCACTCAGGAACTAGTTAGAGGAAGCCTTATGAGCTTGGATCTTATCTTCTGGTCAGTGGGAAGCTACTCAGATCACAGAGCAGGGTGCACTGTGACTGGTGAGATGTGTGTTTCAGAACTAGCACTCTACCCCCAGTGTGGAGGATGCTTAGGTGGAGAGCAAGATATGAACCTGAGCTCTGGGTGGAGACTGGTGTAGGTTCCAGGGCAGAGATTACAGTGGCCTGACTTGTGGCTTTGACGGGTGGACTGAAGATAGTAAACAAAGACAAATACCGAAGAAAAAAGTAAAAGTAAAATTGCTCAAAAAATTCAATGTTAATGTCTACACAGAGCCAACAGAGACATGCCTTTGCCTCAGGATTATTGGGCTCCGAGACTGATAAAAGTTGAACTATAACCAGAATAAATGTATAAACATACTAAAACATGACTGATCTGTAAAAAAGGGGCATTGATAAACCATGAAAGCATAGAAAAGCAGTTACCCAAACAAATACTGGAAATGGCCACAGACCTCTGTAAGATGGAGGTGGGTAAAGGGGTTGGTGACCAATGGGGTCATTAAAAATTTAAGATGAACCTATCTTCATTTGATGCCATCAAATGTTTAACTATTAAACTTTGTAACCCTTCACTCCCTCCTTCTGCCTCGCTGTGAACAAGCAATGGTCAAATCTTGTCTCATCCTTGTAAGTCTATTGATATATGTTGCAGTATTTTCAACACTGTGTGTTATTTCCATTGCAAAATGAAAATGGAATGAATCTGGCATGTGACAATCTCATTTCATGAACTTGCTTAATGTAAGTTTTATCCTAGCTGGCATATCACTTTTTGGGGGCAGACGAAAACAAGCCCTGCATTTAGGATTGACCTGAGAGGTGAGTAGTGGGACGCATGACAGCAAAACTGAGAGGCAGATCCTGGCTGGCCCTTGGAAAACCTTTCCTTAGGAATGTTCACTCTTTGGGGTCATGGCAGCTCACCATGTTTTTCACATTTACTTTCATTTTTTGCAAAGTTCAGTTTATTTAACTCTAGAGTAGAGACCACAATACCCACATTCTGCTTATCACACTACCCATGAACATACTACATTCATATAGCATCATACTGTTCTAAAATAATGAATTATGTAGTAAGTGGATTTTAAGAATCAGCCCAAAATTTATGTCCTACAACCTACCTTCTTATATTTATGCTCAGCTTTTCTGACCAGAAATTCATAGACAGCTCATGTATTAACACATACTACATATATATTTCATTTCTCCCACAGTAAGAATCCTAGCTCCCAAGAAAACGAATGTGAGAGTCAGAATATTCTCTTAAGTATGTATTTTTATTATTCCACAATAGTCATACAAATGTCCTATAATAACTTCTAATATCACCACTACCAACTCATTACTGAGAGGAATTAAAACAAATTTCATACTATCTTCCCATCTCCTCCTTTTTAAATAGTTTTACTCTATCTACATTATCTGAGTACAAAACCATCTTTCTTTCAACTTTAATCTTAGTTCTACAATTAAGGTTATGTTTAACACTTACCTCCTGTTCCTATGATGATGTCTCTGTAGTTATTTCAGTAATCTGAAGTTTATAATCTTGTTCTAGAGTAGATTTCTCAGGGAAAGTTCATGGGACTAAAACTTAGATTTTGCTTGTTGAAAACATTTTGTCTACAATCTTTATCTCAAAGGCCGATTTTGCTAGATACAATTCAGGGTGCACATTTTATTTTTCTTAAGTGTTTTCAATATGTTGTTCCAGTTACATTTAGTATAAAAGCTTTGCTGCCCAAAAATCTGATAATAATGTTTTTATTTTCATTATAAAACACTGTTTCCTTCCTAGACATCCAAAATATTTTTTCTTTCTCTATAAACTCTAGTGATTTCACTAGAACATTTCTTGGTACTGATTGTATTGGGTCAATATTCTTAGAAATGCAGTACTTTCTTTTAATGTGTAGTTACTTTTTTTTAAATTTTAGAAAAATTTTATTGAATTACACTCTTCAGTATTTGTTTCCTTGCTTTAGTTTTCTTCATCAATAATTCCTAGTATTTATATATTAAGTCATCTTTGGCTTGCTTCAGTATTTATACTTTTTCTCTAATCCATTTTATTCTCTCATTTTATATATTTTTCTGTTGAAGTATAATTACATATAGTAATGTGTGTTAATATTAATGATAGTCTGATACATTCTACAAATGTGTAATACACCCATGAAACCAACATACAACCAAAACCTAGAGCATTGCCCTTGCTCTAGAAAGTTTCCTAGTGTCCCTTTCTAAACTATCCTGCTCTCCAATTAGAGACAACCACTATTCTGATTTCTAGCCCCATATATTAATTTTGCCTGTTCTTGAACTTAAAAATGAAATCATAGTGTAGATATTATTTTATGTCTCTATTCTCTCACACAACGTGAGATTGATCTATGTTCTGGCATGTAACAGGAGCTTATTCCCTTTAATTACTGAGTAATGTTCCCTTGCATGAATATACAATGTTTATTCTTCTGGTGATGAACGTATGGGTTGTTTCCAACTCTCACTATGAGAAATAAGGGTACAATCAACATACATATACAAGATTTCATGAACATGTATTTTCATTTAGTGGTTACATGCTTAGGAATGAAATTGCTGAATGATAAGGCAGGTGTATGTTTAACTTATAAGAAATTGCCAAACAAATTTCCACAATGCTTTTACCATTTTGCCTCCACCAAGAATGTATGTGATTCATTTGGTGTTGATAGTCTTTTACATCTTAGCCACTCTGATGCGTGTGCAGAGAGGTTTAATTATAGTTTCTATTTGCATTTTCCTGATGACTAATAATTTTGAGAGGCTTTTCATGTGTTCATTGGCCATCTTTATGCTATTTTTGTGAAATGTCTATCCAAATTCTTGTCCTTTTTTCAATTGGGCCACTTGCCTTTTATTATTAATTGTATAATCTGGATTTGAGTTCTTTGTCAGATTTATGTATTGCAAATATTTTTTCCCAGTCTTTGGCTTTTCATTTCTTATTGGCATTTTTTGATGAGTAAAAGTATTTAATTTTGATGAATTCCAATTGATGAATTTTCTTTTTACAGTTAGTGCATAGTTCACTGTAGAAACCTTGCCTATTCTAAGGTCATAGAGATGTTCTCCTGTTTTTTCTAGGAAATTTATGGTTTTGACTTTTATATTTATTACTGTAATACATTATTACTGTAACACATTATTACTGTATTACATCTTGTAGTACATAAGCAACATGTCTTAGTTTATGTGGCTATAACAAAGCCATCCATAGATTGGGTGGCTTATATACCACAGAAGTCTAATTTTTACAGTTCTACCGGATGGAAGTCTGCAGACTTCCATCTTCCAGGATGGTGCCAGCATGGGCAGGTTCTGGTATGGGCCCTCTTTCAGGATGCAGACTGTTGTATTCTTGTATCTTCAGTTGGCAGAGACACCGGAAAGCTCCATGGGGTCTTTTTCATAAAGGTAGTAATCTCACTCATGAAGCCTATACCCTCATGACCTAATTACCTCCTGAGTGCCCCACCTCTTAGTTTCATCACATTAGGAGTTAGGATTTCAGTGCATATGTTTGGAGGAGGCACAAACATTCAGTTCTTAATAGAGTGGATGGAGGTTATTGTTTGTTTTTGTTTTTTCTAAATAGACATCAAGTTCACCCAGATCAATTTTTGAAAATATTGACTTCCCTCATTGAATGACTGGTACTTTGTCAATATTCACCTGAACACATGTTTAGTCCTGATTATGTACCCTCTGTTCTGTTCTATCCATGTATTCATCTATCTTTCTGCAAATACCACACTGACTTGATTACTGGAACTTAAGTCTGAAAATCAGGTAATGTAAATCCTTTGTTCTTATTTTCTTAATGTAAGTCAACTTTGTTCTTATTTTCCATGATTGTTTTGGTCATTCTAGATCTAGGACATCATTTTCATTACTAAAAAGTTCAGCATTATGTTTGATGCTATCTGTAGGTTTGGCAGAGATGCCCATTAACAGGTTGAATCTTTTACATTCTTAAATAAATTAGTAGTTTTATCATTTTCCAAGCAAGGCAAGGATCATGAAACACTTAAATTTATCTTGCATCACTGTTGTGCTTTTTTCACATGCATTTTATTTCTACACATATTTTCTATCCTATCTTATAGTCTTATTAATATGATTGCTTTGCATAATCAATATTTTTGTGTCCCCACGTATTTCTTCTTTATGTTATAATCCAGTTACAGACTGAGCTGATTTTATGTGGACTGTAGTTTTGTCAAACTTGTTCTGCTTCACCTGGTGCATCCTGTTCTGAGGGTAGAGCTATCCAGGGGTCCTGGCTGAGATTCTGTTCTGATTGTGTACTTGAACCTCTCTTCCTTTGAAAGTCTTTGAAGAGTTTCTTAAGTTTGCTGAGAAACTGATCACAAATAGGCATTGAATTTTGTCAAATTCTTCCCCTGTATCAGTTGAAATGATTATATTTTTCTACTACTGGGGAAATATGTTGAATTATCATCAAATATTAATCAAACCCTGAATTGCTAATATAAGCCCTCTATTGTCCTTTCTATTGACTACTAGAAACAGAGTCTACTTTGTCTGATATTAGTATAACAAATGACTTTTTGTTTGGTATTTGCATGATATGCCATTTTCTGTCCTTTGATTTTTAGCATTCTAACCTTTTATTTTCACCTTTTGTGTTTGTATGTTTAAGGACTGTGTCTTATAATCAAACTTATGAGTTTGATTCTGCTTTTCCATCCAATAATGTTTATCTTTAAATTAGAATATCTAGTTTATTTACATGTGATATAATTGCTGACATAATTATATTTATATTTACCACTTAACTATTTTCTGTTTGTCTTACTGGATTTATGTTCCATTTTATCATTTTTCCCTTCTTTTGATTAGCCTTATATTAATCAAAATAATAATTACTAGTATTTTAATATTCAACTTTCTCCTGTATTAATTTTTTAGCTCTACATTTCTTTTTTTATGGTTACCATAGAAATTACAAAAAAATTCTTTAATATTTTACAGTCTCAAATAAATCAGTCGTTTTATCACATTCCATGCAAGGCAAGCATCATGAAACACTTAAATGTATCTTGCATCACTGTTGTGCTTTTTTTCTTTTGCATTTTACTTCCACACATATTTTAAATCCTATCTTATATTCCTATTAATATGATTGCTTTCTATAATCAATATTTCTGTATTCCCAGGTGTTTCTCTTTTATGTCATAATCCCATTAAAGACTGAGCTGATTTGATGTGGACTGGTTTTATCAGACTTGATCTGCTTCACCTGGTGCATCCTGTTCTGAGGGTAGAGCTATCCAGGGTTCCTGGCTTAGATTCTGGGTTCCAATTGTGTACTTGAACCTCTCATCCTTTGAAAGTCTTTCACTCCAATTTTGATTTCTCATCACCCTGAGACTTCCAGAAATTTTACTCTGACTTTCAGCACCTTTCTGCTGAGTTTTGTATCTTGTGCTTTGTGTAGCCTAAAATTTGATAATTTCTCTAGAGGGTAACCACCAAGTGTCAGTCACACTTTTTACTTCCCTCTCTCTGGGATCTTGGTTCCTCAACTTCTAGCTGCCTTGGAGCACTTGAATTCAAAATTTTATGTCCACAGTCCTGCGAATGTATCAAAAGTTTTGCTTCTTTACCTCTTAGTTAAGAACCTCTGCCTGGATTCTCAGTTTATTGTCCTGTATCAAGAATCATCAAAAATTCCAAGGAGAAATATAGCTTGAAGATGATCTGCTTACCTCTCTGAAGTCCTGTTTCTTCCGATTTATTGATCCGATGGATTCTGGTTGCCATGGCAACTTCTCAATGTCTTCCAGTGGTTTAAAAAATATTTTATCTGGTTTTTCTTGTTGTCCTTAGTGGGAGAGTTAGTTTTCCCTGGGATACTACATATTAGCTGAAAGCAGAAGTCTTATTATATCAATCTGAGTCCCTGCCTTTATTATATGTACCACTTAACACTATTGGAGAACGTTAGAAAACCAATACCTTTCTCAATAGGCTGTGATGTGGCTATGATGTTCTTTAGGGCTACGGTGATTATACTAGTAATACTATGAAAGAAATTGTATGATAATTGCTTATTCAGTTCTTTTTTAGTTTCCATGTGTGATGACATGAAAGTATTAACGCTTCTGCTTAATACCTATAAAATGCCTCTGTTTAAAGAGAAATAGCAGGGTAAAATAAACCTTAGATACATGTGGAAACATGTATCTAATATTGACATCAGCGCTATAGCTGAGAATTTTAGAATCCTCACAAAATTTTAGGCTTTAGTGTTATAAGTCCTTTATAATTATCATTACATCGTCAGTTTTAAGCTTCTTACAAAGTAATTATTTCCTTTTTTCAAAACATCTTGAGGTGAAAATTTTAACTTTTGGCAAGTTGTTTTCATCATCCTTTTCTCTCTCCCTCTGCGACAAATCAAAGTAAGATAATAAAAAGTCTCACTTTGGCAGTCTGTCATCTAAAGTCTATCTGGGAGCACAGCAGGTTATTTTCTCTTTCGTGTAACTTGGTTTGCCTTTTTTTTCCCTCCTAATTCTGAGTGTCTGTTTCTCATTAGAAAAGATTTCTATATGTGAGACCGAACACTTAAAATGTATGTGAATTAAATAATGTTTTTACAATATGAAAAGTACTAACTGTACTCTACTGTAGAATTCTGAAATAAGGAATACTTCAGTAGCAATTGACTACTAAAATATTAGTACTGTGTCAAATTCTGTCATTTAAATTTGGCATGACTCCTTAGTAGTGGCTCAGATATTTTAACATATAGTTTTAGAATATTTACATTATATATTTTTAAGCAAAACAAAATATATGTGCAGTCCCCATGTAGTATGTGTAGTATCTTAGTTATTGGGGTAAAGCTAAGAATAAAAGAGATCATACTCTGAATTATTAGGTCATGATAAATTTATTTTTGTAAGTTTTTGCTTATTTTATATTAAAAATAATAAATATTTACAGTGCAAAATTTGGAATATATTGGGAAGCATAAGGAAGCTAAATAATTACTTACAATTATATCTAGAAAGAAAAATCACCATTGATATTTTAATGTATATCCTCATTTTAATGCACACACATATATATACATGCATATACATACACATTATTTTTACTAAATTTTCTTAAAATTTAAATTTCCCTGGGGATGTTATAACATTCAATATTAAATAATAAAATTAAGAATTTATAATAAAAATAATTGCTTTTGCTATACCTGCAATTACTAAAGAAGCTCAAAAGTATTTCTTGCTAATATTCATATTAAGAATATTTCTATATTCTGTTTTAATTTATTCAGTTATTCATATAGACTTATAATAAGTAGAATGGCCATATGTCTTTGCATATCCAGGCAATCCCAATTTATACCTTTTTAAATGACATAATTATAAAGAACACTTCTTTCACTATTAAAAGTAATAGGTTTGCATGCGAAATTCTATGGTTTTCTTACTTATTTGAAAATATTGGGGTATATGAAAGCAGAATAAAGTGGCACAGAAGGTAATTCTGACATGAATTATGTCAGTCTTTAGAGATTATGGCCTGTGGGAGATTAGAATTAACATGAATAACATATAGTAAGAAGTAAAAAGGATCACAGGAGAGGTACCGAGATTTGGCATGCATTGCAATGTGAATTATACAGGAACTTGATGAACATATTGCAGTTGTGAAGGAGACATATGCAAGATCCCAAAGGCTAAGGATACTTTGGAAACCTAAACGTTATCAAAGAAACAGAAGTAAGAAAAATATTAAGATACCATTTTACAAGCCTCAGTTTGGCAAAAATTAAGAAAAAAGAATTCTGATAAGACTTCTATCTTGGGTAGAGTGAAAGAGATTGTGGCAGAATAGCTCCCAAGAAGGAGAATTGTAAAAACAGTAGCAAAGACAAAGATAATTCATTTACAGCATCAGGAAGCTACTGAAATGATGAAGATTAATGAGACTAACATTTCTGAGAGAGGAGAACTGAAAAGTGAGCCAATTATCTGCAACAGCATTTCCATGGGGCATTTGCCAATTCAGGGCACTATCTGGAGGCTGAAAGTATTTGTTTATTCTCACACTGCTATAAAAAACTACCTGAGACTGGGTAATTTATGAAGAAAAGAAGTTTAATTGACCCACAGTTCCACAGACTTAACAGGAATCAGGACTGGGAGGCCTCAGGAAACTTACAATCGTGGCAGAAGGCAAAGGGAAAGCAAGCATGTCTTACCATGGCAGAGCAGGAGAGAAAGTGAGTGAAGGAGGAAGTGCCACACACTTTCAAACAAGCAGATCTTGTGAGGGCACACTCGTTATCACAAGAACAGCAAAGGGGAAACCTGCTTCCATGATGCAGTCAATTACCACCAGGCCCCTTCTCCAACACGTGGGGATGACAGTTCAACATGGGATTTGGGTAGGGACAAAGAGCAAACCACATCCCTGAGTTTCCAGGCTTGGGCCAGGCAGAGAATCAATGGAAGGAGCAGAGAAAACGGGAAATCATTCTCTCACAAAGGACTGGGGTGAGGAAATGAAAGGCCACAGAAGCTTCACTGTAGGTCCAGCTTCTCCCTCAACACATTTGCCAATGTCTGCAGTTGGGTGGGCCAGAAGATTAAAAGCCAAAAACATCTGACATACAGGATAGGTTTCCATGGAGTTCCCGAGTGCTAAGAGACAGACTCATCTGAAGAGAGAGCTCAAAAACACTTTTAGTAATCATATGAAGCTAAAATAACAAATTTGAAGACTCAAAGTCACTAAAACACATGATCAAGGTTTCCTGTCAAGATACTTTCGTAATTTTGAAATTATCTGCAGAACAAGACCAAAAACCTAAAGAGAAAATCTTTGAAAAGCAGGGAACAGAGAGAAAGACCCAGCAAATGAAATACACTAGTGTACAGCCAGGCTTTCTGTTGAATGTCGTCAAGGAATATGCCCTATGGTAGACTGATTTTTATCAAAATTGTAAAATGATAGTGACTCAGTTCAGTCACTGGTTGGATTACGTTTATCAGTGCCCCTCTACTTAGCAGAGAAAATGGTAAAGCAAGATTGTACTTTCTAGGGCCCCTACATAATATCATTTTACATGTACACAGTCTCATTTGATATAAAATACTGTTAGGTATGCCAAGAGATAGGGCCATATAACTGGAAAACCTACAGCAACAGACAATAGAAGCAGACCTGCATGTGATGAATTATTGGAGAATGTTAGAAAACCAACTCAGGATTCTGAACAGTGGTAAATAAAGGAAAAGAATCACCTATTTCCCTTGCATTTTCTGTTTGAACTCTGTCTCAGAGGGACTAAACAGATGATGAGGGAAAGTTCTTCCTTAGAAGGGAAATGTAGTTGGCAGATACAAAAAAGGATGTAAAATTGCATCACCACTTTGTAGTCTCATAAGAAAATAATTTACCTACATTCTGATAATTAACGGCCGCTAAAACCATCAGAGGAAAGACTGAGGGGATGTTTTATAAAGTAGGCACCACACTGACAACATCTGAAATCTTTGAAAATTGCCCTAATAAAAAGTTAATTTTAAAAACGTCTAAAAACCTCATACACTAGTGTAAATTGTGCAAGAACTTTGCAGAGCAATTTGGTAACATATAAGAAAGATGAATGTGGATCCTCAACAATGCACCAATTCTAGTTCTAAGTAAATATCATGGGTAAAAAATCTCCCACGTTTGTGCAAGAATATTTATTGCAACATTGATAAAATAGCAGAATGTAAGAAGCAACCTAAATGGCTATTAGTAGGAGAATGCATTATTTTATACAGTGTGGTATTTATTCAATTTAGTTTAAGTGAATGAACTAGAGTTGTACCTACCAACATAATGCTGTATAAAAAGGGAAATTGCTGAATGGAAATGTAGTGTAATATCAAGTATATGAAATATAATATGCTAAACACTATCATGTATTATTTACTAACACATATGAATATATGCATTGTAAAAGCATTAAAATATGCCAAATGATAATACATACCAATTTGTCTCTTTAAATGGAGAAGATTCATATTTAGAATAATGTACAGAGGGCTTCAAACATATCCTTAATATTTTCAAAAGAAAGAAGATTTTAATAAGGTAAAGTGTTCATATTTGACAAATCTGTAGTGGTAACTAAACTGAATGTTATTAAATCATTCTCTATAGTCTCTTACTAGCTTAAGAATATTAATAATCAACAATTTTGAAATGAAGCAATATTTTACATATATATGAAAAGACTGCACTGTACATATGTAAAAAGAGTTTTAATGTACACACATGTGTTAAAAGGAAGAGTGGAAAAAATTTCCATTTACAGAGAGCCTACACACATACTCAGAGCTCCATTCTCCCTTCCTATGAACAAATGCTGGAAAACAAATATTAAAGTTCAGAAAATAGGAAAAAAAAGGCATTTGGCTTTGGAAAGCGATCAGAGGCACAAATTATGTTATTTATCCATAAAAACAACATAAAATAGACTGTACCCTGCTAAAATGGTCTTGAGTGGTGGCTGTCATTCTTTATGATTACTTTGGACAGCTGCTGCATTATTATTTCCATGATGAGCTTTCTATATTTTTAAAACTGACCATCTGGAATTCTACAGACCATTTTATCTCTGCTAAAAAGTAGATTAACCTCCAAACCTCCATAAACATGCTGCTTCACAGACAGCTAACCTGATTGTTTATCTCACCTGATCCTGACAATTCCGTTCAAAGTCACTGTTACCCAAATAAAAAAAGTCTGGAAGAGACAGAAAACAAAGTCTAATTTATTTCTACTAGCAGTTGTTGACATTCTTGAGTAAGGGAAGTGGCTGAAGTCAATGAGTAAAGTGAAGGGATGTTTGAGATACTGTGAAATAGACTAAGCTAAATACACATTGATATTAAAAATATCTGGGTCTTTTGTCTGTGTCTTTGTTTTTCCATCCTTCAAAATAAGGATATTAATAGCAATGGCTTATGGCTTAGGCCGGAATAGCATTTTGCTCTTTGAAAGCATTTTCATAAATACTTTCTCAACAATCCTTTTTTATGGATGAAAAAGTTGAGTCTGAAAGAAATGATCATACAGTTGGAAAGTGTCAGGCCTCCTGACTCGATGTCCAGAGATCTCATTGCTAATATCATACTAAGTCAAACTTATTTGTAACAAATTCTCAACTTCTTTAAAAGAAATAAATCTTTATATAGAAAGTGAAGAATGGGTGACCTAAGGTAAATAAAATAACATATTAAAGCAAAATCCTACAGAGTTAAGTACACTCAAAGAGAGATAGGCTATTATATCAAGGAATACTATTTGGACAATGGAAATATATGGGTAAAGCTATACAGAATCCATCAGTGTATGACGAGCAGTGACTTTACAAAAAGAAAAAAGAAAAGGAAGAAGGAAAGAGGAAGGGAGGATGGGGGGGCAGGGAGGGAGAGAGGAAGGGAGGGAAAAGAAGCAAGGAAGGAAAGAAAAAAGGCAGGAGAAAAGGGAAGAGGGAGAGACCTTTGCACTTTCAGAAGAAATTGAAGAGGACTCTTTCTAACTAAACTACTTCTGGGGTTTCTTTAAATCCACAACTTCTGCCAAAAGCTTCAAGCACAGATTTGGGACTTATATTTGACAAGCCCCCATATGCTACATTTTCCCTCCAAGCTTTTACTCTGGCTTGCTGAATCGGTGGTTGGTTGAATATGTGGTTTTTACAATGGCTAAAAATACCCCGAAGTCAACCTCTTTCTCTCAGTTTTTATGCAGTTGATAAAATGGCCTCTCTGGCCTCTGATTTTACATGGCTTGGCCTGTAACCTTTGATAAAACACAGAGTCTGTATGCCGGGTCATTTATATTTCACTTCAATGCAAAATGAAAGTCAGAGACCAAACAAAAGGGATCATAAAGGAGATGCTCTATTGTTTTTTTTTCAACTTTCTCCATCAATAGTTAATTAGGGTGTCTTTGGGATTACTCAGAGTTGCTTTGTGCAGCTTGGCTGTCAATATATCTGAAAGCCCCAAAGGAACCACGTAACTATTCCCTAACTGCAGGAGTAGTTTTGACAGGGAGTGTAAGTCACAGAGGCCATAGAACTTCCTGTCCAATTCCTGGGAGACGCAGAAGCACAGATGCTAGCCGGGTACACCACACTGTGCAACTGTGCTAAGGTCAGCACATCAAGTCTCTAAGTTATCAAGGCATCCCCCAACCCCTGGTTTTTATCGTTAAACATCCCCAGCAGGCAGAACCAGCTGCATTTTTTGCAGGGCCCAGTGCAAAATGAAAACCTGGAGCCCCTGGTTCAAAAGGCAGGGGAAAAGTGCTAAAGCTATTACAGTATAAAGCCACAGCTTCTCTTGATCTGTCATAGTGTTTTGTGTTTTTCATTTAGTGCTGTGCTCCCTTGTGTGGGGCAAATGAAGCCTTACCCAGACACAGCTGCCCCCATTTTGTGACTCCACACACACAACCCACAGGCTGCCAGGTTCCCCTCCAGCCAGTCACTGGGCAGAGGCCATAGGCAGATTGAACCACTTACCTCTCTTTCTCATGTGCCCCTTGCCGCAGCCCATTTTAGACAGGTGACTCCTGAGGGTGTTGCAATAACAGTGCAGGGAAACCTAAGCTATCTGGATAAAGGATGGGCAAGAGGCATGTTGCCTTCCAAAAATGCAGTGGCACTACCAGTCCAAGGAGGAGACAGCCACTGCCATTCATTGCCTTTAGATAGTACAGGGTACATACACCAGCTCCTGATCATGTCAGGACTTGTACAGGGAGGAGACAGCCACTCCCATTCATTGCCTTGAGATAGTGCAGGGCATATACACCAGCCCCTGATCATGTCAGGACTTGTGCCCAACCCCTTGTCGGTGGTGGAAATTGGCAGTGATTTCTAAGCAAGGGCAGGTAGTGGGAGGCTGGACAGGCTGGGACCCAGGGAACAGGAGTGCAAAAAGCCTAGACCCTGTCCAGGGAAGGCAGGGAGGCTGCAAGATGTGGGCCATGTGTAAACTGAGGCTCCAAACACCCAGTGCATGCTCTATTTTCCCATTAACCATCACTTACAAAACACAATTAAAAGATAACATAATTATGAATTTCAAGAGGATGACCATCGAGCACTAAACATCAAGTGCAGAGCTCTTCGGAGGGAGAGATTGTGTTTGTCTGTGCTGGTTATAGGCCCGTGAAGCTGGTGATGCCAGGGCCCCAGCTCCCAGTGCCATTTGAATAGGCCATATACAGACATTACTCAAAAGTAGAATTAATTGGAGTCTCAAGAGCATGCAAACAAGGCAAAGCCTAATGCTTTGAGAGTATTTTCTATTTTCTTTCATGAGAAATGAAGTTGTTTGAGTATTATTTTACAGATTACTTCCCACTGACTTCATTTATATATTCAGACATACCTTTATTCCTGATCATCTCCTTGTTAATATTTTCATTGTTTTAATGATCTTTGTGATTTTGAGTGGACATCTTGAATGTCAGGGACATATTACCTTGACAAGTTTGATAGCAAACATTGTCTCTTTCTAATTTTCTTAAATAAATGGATTCTTGTGGTAATAATGAAGTCACACCAAGGTGTCTCAAATTCTTGTTTCTGGATGAAGATTTCAAATTACTCTGAGTAGATCATGCACCTTTAAATGATTTTGTGAATGATCCAAACTTGATGGAATTGTACATATGGATTAACTCTGTTTTTTCCTCTGTTACATTCAATGTGCTATGGAAAGTCTTTTTCTGCCTTATCCATTCAGATCAAATCCCTTGCTTTCAGGTAGTGAAAGTCTGTTCCAGAGTATTCTTGTTTAAAATTTAAAACTCTCATTTCTTCTTCCCAGCACCTGTCAGGCCTCAGCTTGAAAGCCCTGGAATGGGAAGAGGCATGATCTCCTGAAATGTCTCTTCCTCCTCTTTCTTCCGAGCTTTCACTCTTCTGTCTGCTTTGATGGGAAAAAAAGCGATCGAAGAGAAGGAAAAGGTCTTTGACTTTCCAGGAGCCACTGTGGTCCTCTTCTAGGTTACCCTGGACAGTTGTCACCAGGATCTTCTGGGTAGAGGGTCAGATGTTGACTCAGAGAGAACACTGATGAGTTTGAGGAGCCCTAGAGGGAACCACATCATGGCGGAGTCCCCTGACAAGGAAGATCTCTTCCCAGTTGAACCAACCTCATTCATACCACCTGCAGCATATGCTGATAGTTCACCCTAAGCATCTTGTCCCTGGAATTCTTTTCTATGACAGGCAACCTTCTTATGTGGCATCACAGCCAGACAGCTTTATCCCACCACTTTCTGCAGTGCTAGCTAACTCACGGGAAAAGCACTTATCCTTATTCCAACAAATGATGGAAATGCCAACTACCCATGGCTGCCCATCAGCCTTGTCATGTCTAGCCAGTTCTCTTTTCCCTCTGCCAAAGGGGCACAGAGGACAGACTATCTTAGGTGCTGTATAAGGAGACAGCCTATTAGAATCAGATGACATTCCTCCCTCGTGTAGATTCTTCCAGTCTCAACAGGTGGGTCTCTTGCTGCTCCCCCTCTCTCTACCACTGGACATCTTCTGTCTTGTGAATGCAAGAGATAAATGTGACTTTATATGAAGTGACAGTAATGCATTCATGATGCTATCAAATGCAGGAAAATTAACAGTGCAATTAAAAGTCACAGTGTCAGACATAAACTCATGCACTTCCTTTAAGAGGGATAGAGAGTGGAAAGATTCAGACTACATCAGTGTGAGTAGAGGTGAAGGGGGACAATTCTTCCAGGGATAAAGAAGGGTGTCAACAGTGGAGGGAAAGAGCAAACCTGGGATAGACACACACACACACAGCAAAAAAAGAAGCATATGCCACTTGAAAAGAGATATACCCCACTGAGACGGCTTTAAGAAATAGCCGGACAATAAGAAACAGCCAGGCAGAGCAGGGACCATACAGGAAACAGAGGTGGAGGCAATACAGAGCAAGGCTCAGGGCCAGGCACTGCTTGAGTGGTGGACTTGCCGTGTCTGTACACATGTGTAACCCCCTCGCTCACTGGGTGTCTTTTTCTTTTCAATCTTCAGGAAGAGGCAGCCAGAATTCTCGCCCACCAGCCAATGTCCGTCGGCACATGTGCAGCTTTGAAAACCCCCACACTGCAGTGAATGTGTAAGAGAAGCTGCATGGAAAATCTAGTGTTTTGCCCCTTGCTTTCTCTCTCCTGGGGTTTTCCACTTTCTAACATGGAAACAGATGTGGTGCATGCCATCAGAATGAAGAATTCATTTACGTGCCATGGTTTGCACGACTGCCTTAAATTGATTGTCCATCATTCTTAAAAGGACACTGTCAAGTTGTTCGTTTAGTCTTTTTGCTTTTTTATGTTTTGATGCACTATTATTTTTTTTCTGATTCTGGAGATTCACTTTTGTTTGTGACTCCCACACACAAGCTTGAAAGTGAATTTTCCCCCTTCAGAAATGTGTCAGCTTCTCCTTGGCAAACAGAGCTCTTTCTTTTCTTTTTTTCTTTTTTTGCCTTTTTGCAGTTGCGCAAATGTTTGAAATGATCCTGTCTGCACTGAAGTAAAAGCCATCGCTTGAATTTATGGAAGAGTTCTATCATGTCAGTTTGCGGGGGTGGGTGCCAACATGAGCCTCTGCTGGGTGCCTCCTACGCCCTGGGGAACACAAAACAAAAGTTTTGTGAGTCCCACAAAAAAGTGCACTTTACCAAAAGGAAAAGTAGTCATTTTCCTAACATTATGAGCGATTTTTATCAGATTTCCTCGTCTGATAAAAACGATGCATGTCTGGTCCCATTTTTGACCTTTAGATCTTGACAGTGTCTTTTTAAGTTAACAAAAGAACATAGACCATGTTCAGTTCGTTGTGCACGGAGTCTGTGGTCATTTTCAGCTGTTCCTTTACAGCCCTTCAAACTCCTGGGAGAGTCAAAGGTACACATTCCTGCAGCAGGAGGGAGCCCACTGATGAGGCGTCTGTGGCTTGAGTAGCTCTTCAGATGAGAAGAGCCCGATTTGTTCAAATATCTGCTACTGAACCTGGCCCTGGAGGCTGGTGAATAGGGCCATAACATCTCTTCCCTTCACTCAATGGAGTGGATTGGGAAGTCTGTGGTCTGCCTTTCTGCTATTCCTCATACAAGCCCAAAAGAAAGAGTGTGGTCTCCACCAAATCATACTGATTCTTAGAGGAACAAATATGGTAGTCCTGCTGGTGTTCCAGGTAGTAACGGAGAGGCGTCTGCACATCTAGGTCAGAGCCACTCTGCGGTGGCTGGATGCATTCTCTGTCATCATTCTCCCAAGTGCAGAAGGCATTGAGTGTTTCTTGCGTCATGGGGTGAGTCTAACCAAGGACACAACAAGGAGATTCTAATTGTGAGCTTCTGGATGCCTGTCAAAAAGGATTGATGGGAATGGGTAGATGTGCTTGTCCTGTCACGACAGCAGGGCCAGAGAGAGAGGAGAGTTGACTGACATTTTGTGGCTTAAAGGTGAGTGCCTAAAAGCAAAAGTAAAAGCTGAATGTGGTACATCCCTGGTGGGTGACAAATAATAAAGCAACAATCCCCAAAGCTAACAGATTGGCCCTTAAGAACTTTCAGAATAGGATCTATTCAGACTTTTCTTCTTCAGTCTATAAAGGATTAGGAAGAGATACATAGGTTTAAATCTGTGCACCATCGACTAAACTAAGACTGGATATTTTTAGCCATGGTTGTTCCTGTTAAGTTTTTTTTTTTTTTTTTTTTTTTTAAAGGTATGTTCTGTGACCTTCAGTTCCTACTGTTTTTGTGAATTGGCAAGGCAAAGAGATTAGTGATGATGGAAATAAAGCTGCCTGCTGGACCATTATAATCTGTCTAGATCTGTCCTACTCCTGAGAAATAATCCCAGCAGAGAGATGCAACTGTCATATTTCTTACAGCTAGAAAATTGGTGAATTTTCCAATTGCAGGAAATATGGCAATTGCATTGCTCTGTTAGGATACCGGCGAATTGGGAAACTTACCAGTTTTCCCATTTTCCAGGGTGAATTGTGAAAACTCCTGGTAAAGCTGAGGAGCATCAAAATCTCTATTAAGAGATTGTTTCTGATAGCATAAAGCATGGAAGAAATAATAATGTTTGACCTGAAATTTCTTCAAAAGGAGAATCTATACTTCCCAAGGAAATATAATTACATTTGTTACACCTCTGCCAAAGCAAGGCTACAGCACCAACATGATGTCTTAAGTAGACTTTGGCATGAGAATTTCTTAGATCAGCCAATAATCATGATTAGGTTGAATCAAAGACCATTCAAAATGTACTTGGAAAAGTAGTATCCACCAGAATTCTATTCTTTAATTTGAAATAAATTTGGCAATTTTCTCAAGACAGTGGAGCCTCTACCCAGACAAAGTCTATGGTACCTTCCATACTTTACTGAATTTGATTAGGTAATTTTATCTCTGAATTTTTTTTCTTTATTGATCAAATGAAGAAAGCACGGGTCTTAATAAAGGCAAACTGTTTTTGTTTGTATTGTCTTTTATCCAGTGTCATATAACTTGAGGGTGTAGGATGTAATTGATCTAAAGATTCTAAAAAAAAGGACTGCACCTTTAGACTTTGTGATATTGTCTAACTTCCACAAGCCAATGGCTCTCTGGCTTATGAGGGTAGAATTAAAGGGGAAAAGGCTAAAATTCACAATACTATTTAAGATGTAATTATCAATAGAAACTACCAAGTTCTCATATAGTTAGAAAGCATTTGTCTTAAAAAACACACTCAGAGATTCTCTACCTCAGTCAGTGGTGAGTAAAGAAGGCGAGAAATTATGTTCAGATAGGCACCTAAGTTTGAGAATATATTCTAAATATGCAGATTTTTCTGGAAAGCTCTCAAGAAGTGGAACTGCAGTCAGTGAGAGTCCTTTGTATTGATGACAAACCTGGGGTTGCCTGGGAAAACAGAAGTCTGATTCAACTGGTATCAAATAATTCCTAGACCTGAGATTCTGCAAGATCTACTTCTCAGGCTGCATTAAAGTATCAACGGGCTAACACATGTGAAGGTGAAATATTTGGACAGCTGCATTTCCAGCATTGCTTTGGGAAAGTCTTGGTGGGGCCAGAACCTCCCCTTTCTTGACAGGCCTCATGTTCTAGCTGTAGCTGCAGGAGCCATAGCAGAACTGCCCCAAAACCTGTACCTTTTGATTGTTTTTCTTGGTGAGTCAATTCTCTCCTTGCTGGGACTCAATGGCATTTTCTGTTTCCATTTTCACTTTCAGAGAAAACAAGTGCTACCCTCTTCAGGTTCCAAGGAGTGAGCCTCTCTTATGTGAAGGTCTTGCATTATCCGTGGGCTTTCTGGATACGGTCCTTGTATCTGTTGTGAAGCTATTAAGCCTAGAGGCAAAAACTTGATTTGGACATAAGAGAGGCATGTGTTGTGTAAGCTTCCCCTTCAAGCAGCATGTACAGGATGCTTCCCTCCTGATGATCTCAAACACCCACCCACTTTTATTCCCATTTTAAACCTCTCTGGATCAGAGAACAGTGTACTCTGCAGATGTAACTGGTACTTACTGAAACAAATAAAACAGACAGGATCACTGAATGCCAAAGATATACTAAGCTGTTTACACCACCCACTCTCAACTATTCTCTAACGTGCTGTAAATATTGGGTTTTCTGTTTGAGGATTGCAATACTTACCTAATGAAAGAAAAGCTAAAGCAAGATCCTGAACCTGTTGTTGCCGGAACTGCAGCCTCAGGCCTGCCTAGCTCCCCACATAGTAACTATCCGTTATCCTATACATCCATAGACCTAACAATGTTTTCCTACAATTGAGCCACCTGAGATAGTTACTCCAAATGCCGCTGCATTTCATCTTCAAACATGAGACTGTTTTAGGCCCCAGGCCTGTCCTTTGAAGTTTGAGCAAAAGGTTAGGGTGCTTTGTAACAATTATGTGGTGTTTTCTAAACCAGATTGCTTTTCCTAAGATTAAGAAGACAAACAAAGTTGAACAATAGAAGGAAGAGCTGTTGGCAGACGCAGAAACAATTCAAATTATCTGGGATTAAATAAATGTCATATTGCAGGGTAATATTGCATTTTTATAATGTACATATTCTTTTTTGATATAAAGGGATTTGATTTTATGCATTTTTCTCTTCTTAATTTCACAGTAGTGGGTTCCCAGCCTTCTCAAATAAAATACACTCTTTTCTCACCAAAACAGTTCCTAAGCCTTCACCAGAATCTATTATTAGTAAATGGAGCTCTATTCATGGCCATTTGAATATAGAACACAACAAAAGCTTCCTAGAATTTAGTTACACATGTATTGAATAGCACAGTTTATCATAACAGCATCTAGATACAGTTTAAAACAGCAGTGCATTATCTGCAAAGACATAGTATTTATTCAGCCTAAAAACAATGCTTAATGCAGGTCTAGATACATGGACCTTTCAGATTGTCTACGGACCACAGGTAAGAAATGACTCATCCTGAAGGACTAAATGTCTGTGAGATGATACATTTCTTCTACTATCTTTGGTTTTTAAAAAGCAATGTATTTTGTCCTTGAAAAAAAGATTATGCTAATTTTCTTAATCTGATAAATGCTCTGAGACGTGAGATCTGTCTCCTTTTTAAACAATACTTTACAGCAAATCTAGGGCAAGGCTGAAGGGAACCAAAGTTACCAGTTTTGAAGGCCATAGTAAAATGTCCCATTTCAAGAACAAAAATGGAATTCAATTAAAACAGAACTAAGTTGTGATTCTATCTGTCTGCAAGATGATTAATAATACTGTTAATTTATGGGTGTTTTTGATTTGAAAAGAGACCCACATAGAACCTGTGGACAATGAGGAAAACAGCCCGTGTGAATGAATGGGTGAAGTGGAATCACCTTAGGGCTTTCCAGGAAACAAGGTACCTTTTTGCTATTATGTGTAGAGACTAAGGCAAATGTGTCATTGGGGCAGCTAAGATGCAGACTAGTTCTCAAGGGAACTGTTTTTTTGTTTTTGTTTTTTAACACACACACACACACACACACACACACACACACACACCCCTAAATTGATACAGTATAACATTTTGTTTAAGCATTTTCCTGATGGACATTAAGAAGGTGTTTCCTAATGCCTGTTAAGAAGTAGGCAGGTGGGGAAGGAAACGTTTTTTTCATTGCAATTTAAAATGATACAAATCATTGAGTTGCATGTTATATACAGTAAGGCATATTTAAGGAGGGTAAAAGGCAAATAAGTTTTATATTTGCCTTTCTTGAAGAGGTATATTGAATGCATAAAGAGAAACAAAGTGTGTATCATGGTAGATGAAGGAGTAGTTGAGAAAGATTAAGGGAGGTGAGCTTACCTAGAGTTTTAAGTGCAGAAGAGCAACTGTGGATTCTGGCAGTGCTTTTGGCTGGCTGGTTGACTACCTGTTCTTGCCAAAGACATCACTAGCCTGTTCTTTAGTTTGTTCACCTCAGAAAAGAGTCAGACACTGCAACAAAATAGTGTGGAAGTAAATGAGACAATTTTTAAAAACTTTACAAGCACTTACACAGTCTCAGATAGTGTGTAAAGCATATATTTGAAAGAAATATTAACTTTGATATAACAGAGATGAGCTTTTTCTTAGACAATTAAAGGTGCAGTGTAGGTTACAGATACATGAAGGAACTACCTATTTCCCAAATAATGAGGTCAAAACTTTAACTGTTTCATCTATTTTAGAGCCCTTATATCCAGAATTTTCTGTAATCAATATCAGACTTGTACAGTCATCTGTACTGATCTGGCTCACTTTACTTTTCAACATTATAAAATATGAAATGTCAAAACATTACCCTCATCATAAATGTGATGCTCACATGTAATTTTTGAAGCATTCATTCTTGTATTCGCAAGATGATTAAATCAATCATTATTTAAACTACTGATCATTTCCTAGGTTTTTTCCAAACAAAAACTGGAATATGGATTAGTCTATTTCACACCTGCACTTAAAGAAAAAAACATTCATTTTCATATTACTTTTAATGCCACAAACATGTTATTATTATGTTATTTTCTCTGTCATTTTACTGGATGCAGAGAAAAAGCAAACTTCTGAGAAAAAGAGAAGAAACAGTTATTTCCTGATTTAAGGATTAATGCTGTTGTTATTAATAGAAGGCTATGGTAAGGTACCACCATCTGCTAAAAGTTATACAGAAACGAAGTTGAGTCCAGAAGTAAGATCAGAATTATTACAATAGGCAGAATAAAATTTGGGGTGTATGCCACAGTACATTTCATTATTTTCTTATTCAGGGAGAAATTTTATATGGTAGGTTTTCTGTGGGTGCCATGAAGATGAGAGTTGATAAGGCTGGGAGGCTGTTGGCGTCCTAAGACTTTTCTTCACCCAGGCTCAATGAGTAGAGGTCTTTGTGACTGCTGCTTTGTCTCAATCATAATCTTCTCCTATTTGCATCAGACTACCCTAAAGCCGGATGTGGGCATTTGTATTTTGCCTGGCTTCTTCCTTCTATTGCTTTTCAAACACAGCTATTTCAGTGTTCCTAGTGTGGTAATCCCAAACTACCTGCTGTGAATCAGGGCCTTAATGTGAATTGTGATCCACTGTATGTGTGACAAATAATGCTCTGAATTTTTTTTTTTTTAAACAAAAGCTATGAAGCACATAAATTGACTGTGAGTCCGGGTTTTTCTGTCATCTGCTTTTTCATGCTCCTTGTAGGTACCCATTATGATTATGCCACTCTGATCATGGGGAATACTTGCATATGAGAATGAGTAACTGAAGGGATTTATTTTATAATCCCACAACAACGAGAGTAGCTTTGTATGTGGGTCTGAATTTGTCTCAAGGACTACAGCCACTATTTTGGTTTTCCATGTGTAACTAAGATTTTTCTTAAAATAAAAGTTTTCCTCCATCAGTTGGGAGTTTTTCGTGTGTGTGTGTGTGTGTGCGACAGAAACAAAGAGCGCGAGAGACAGCGTACAAGGGAGAAAAAGGGAGCTTCGTGGTATCTTAGACCTAAATGAAAATAGCTATTTCTGCAACAGACTGGCTTTTCTCCTCAACACCTTTTCTCAGGGTCAATATTTCCTTCTTCGGCTCAGGATGGAATCACTGGCTGCAGCTCCAGAGGCAGCCCGTGGTAACTGCAGCTTTGGGTGTTCTTTTCTCAGAGGAGG
This sequence comes from Saimiri boliviensis, assembly GCF_048565385.1. NCBI lineage: Eukaryota > Metazoa > Chordata > Mammalia > Primates > Cebidae > Saimiri > Saimiri boliviensis. The sequence continues at coordinate 23,497,470 of NC_133452.1, read as the reverse complement.
TATGGGGTGCTGGAGCAAAGGCCTAAAGCAGACAGCAGTTAAATCACATTGAGCTAGGTTTGCATATGTTTTTATATGTATTTTATTCTGTGTGCATGATCTATCTGCAAATAAATCCATCTCTATTTTATTCATAGTTCTAATGGCAAGTCTGTGTCATGGTCTGAACCAGGTGGAGGACAGGTGTCCAAGGGACAGCACATGTGGCACCGCCTCTCCGTGCACGTGAAGACCAATGAGACGGCCTGCAACCAAACAGCCGTCATCAAGCCCCTCACTAAAAGTTACCAAGGCTCTGGCAAGAGCCTGACCTTTTCAGATACCAGCACCAAGACCCTTTACAACGTAGAGGAGGAGGAGGATGCCCAGCCGGTTCGCTTTAGCCCTCCTGGCAGCCCTTCCATGGTGGTGCACAGGCGCGTGCCTAGCGCGGCTTCCACTCCGCCTCTGCCGCCCCACCTGACCGCAGAGGAGACCCCCCTCTTCCTGGCTGACCCGACCCTCCCCAAGGGCTTGCCCCCTCCTCTCCAGCAGCAGCAGCAGCCCCCTCCACAGCAGAAATCGCTGATGGACCAGCTCCAAGGAGTGGTCAGCAACTTCAGCACCGCGATCCCGGATTTCCACGCGGTGCTGGCAGGCCCCGGGGGTCCCGGGAACGGGCTGCGGTCCCTGTACCCGCCCCCGCCGCCCCCGCAGCACCTGCAGATGCTGCCGCTGCAGCTGAGCACCTTCGGGGAGGAGCCAGTCTCCCCGCCCGCGGACGACGACGACGACAGCGAGAGGTTTAAGCTCCTCCAGGAGTACGTGTATGAGCACGAGCGGGAAGGGAACACGGAGGAAGACGAGCTGGAAGAGGAGGAGGAGGACCTGCAGGCGGCCAGCAAACTGACCCCGGAGGATTCGCCCGCGCTGACGCCTCCGTCGCCTTTCCGCGACTCGGTGGCCTCGGGCAGCTCGGTGCCCAGCTCCCCCGTGTCCGAGTCTGTCCTCTGCACCCCTCCCAACGTGTCCTACGCCTCCGTCATTCTGCGGGACTACAAGCAAAGCTCTTCCACCCTGTAGGGGGGAAGGGTCCACAGAGAAAAGCAAGACAAGCCAGAGAGCTCCCACACCTCCAGAGACGTGCAAAGGGCTGGAAGGAGAAGCCGGGGAGTGGGGAGCCTCGTCGGCGGAGAGGAGGAGACCGCTGCTGCCGCTGCTGCTGCTGCTGCTGCCTTAAGCAGGAAGAGGGAAGGACACCAAGCAAAAAATGCTCCAGGCCAGGATTCAGATTCTTGAATTATTCAAAAGCCTTCTCTGGGAAGAAAGAGAATTCTGACAAAGCACAATTCCATATGGTATGTAACGTCGCAAATCAATAAATAATGACATCACAAACATAATCTCCTCTTTTGCACAATTGTGCATAGCTATATATATGCCCACACACACTGGGCCACGCTTGCTAAGGAACAGCCCACGTGGACATGCCAGTCAGATCATGAGTTCACCTGACGCCATTCGGAGTGAGCTGGTGGAGCCGCACAGAGCAGGTGCGAGAAGGGGAAGGACCCAGGCCAGACCCACAGTGAATGACGGGATGATGGAACAGGAGCTCCTTGCTCAGAAGCCCTTCTCTCTGCTGGGCTGACAGACTCCTCATCTTCAGGAGACTCAGGAACGGGGCCGCGCAGGGGTCCTTCTTAATCCACCGCAACCCATCCAGTGCCAGCTTTGAGACTGCACTTGAAGAAACGGGCATGGACCCCCTGCTGCTCTGCGGGTTCCGTTTATTTAGGAAAACAGGGATAAGAGCAAAATTATCACCAAGAAGTGCTTCATCAGGTGTGCTGCAGGAGGAAGGAGCTAGAAATAGGACAATCCATCAACATGGGACTTTGAAAAACAAAACAGCATGATCAGCTTCTCATGTTCCATATTCACTTATTGACGATTTGGGGGAGAGGCCAGAACAAGAGATTGTTTTGAGAGTGGCAGAAACCCGTTTGTGGATTAACTTGTGTTTGTGCCAAGCGGGCTCTCCATTGCCCTTCAGTTAAAGAATAAACCATGTGGCAAAATTGTTACCTTCCACTTACTGTAGCAAATAATACCTACCAGTTGAACTTCTAAGATGCGTATATGTACAATTTGGTGCCATTATTTCTCCTATGTATTACAGAAACAAATCCAACTTTGAATCTAATGGTGTACTCAATACCCACTATTACTGGTTTAAATGACAAATAATTCTATTCTCTTGTCACTGAAGTGTCACTAGCTAGTGAATGTGTTCCTGTATCCTTGTATATGTGCAATTGTAAAATTTGTGCAATGTAATGTCAAATTGACATGTCAATGTCAATCTTGTAGTCAATCCAACTGCAATTAGAAATTGTCTTTTAAATAAATATACTATAGTTTTTTTATGTTCCAATAATGTTTTATACATCATTGTCATCGATATCTACAGAAGTTCTTTGAAAGTTTGAATACTGTGGCTCAATGTTTTTCATATGCAGCTTGCATGGACATTTTTCTTCAAAGATGGAACTTATTTTTCAGATATTTTCCAATGTGGAGATACGTTATTAATGAAGTGGTTTAAAAATTTGTTATATTAAAAGTGCACAAAAAACTGAGAGTGAAAATAAAAGGTACATTTTATAAGCTTGCACACATTATTAAAACATGATTGAACAAAGCATTTAGATTGTTCCAGATTATTTTAGTTTTAAAAAAAAAATTTCCGCAGCTACTCGAGCTCTACCATGCAGTAACATCTAACTCAACTCATAATTTCTAAAATCTTTATTTATCAATCACATTTGCCTTCCTTTAATTTTTATGTCCATGTACTTTCATTCCTGTGTCTTGGCTGTCATATTTTTTTATTTCTGTTATCTGCTGTTGTGTAATATCCATGGACATGTAATCCACTTATTCCACCTTTACCCTCCCTTTTTACCCACAATAAAAAGATCTTTCTTGCTTTTTTGATTTCTTCTATTATTTGTGGAATGAATTTCTACCCCCTTAAATATCTTTGTTTATGCCTTATGTTCAGTCATATTTTAATATGCTTCCTTCATATTGAAGCTGCTGATTTCTCAGCCAAAAATCATCTCAGAATCTTTAAATATCCACTGCATCATTTGTTCAGAATTTAACATCCACTCCAGTGTTGGAGGCTTGTATTTCTTATACTTCACCATATTCTACTGCCAAGTCTAGTCAGTTCCACATCAAGAATGAATTGCCTTTCCTTTAAAAAAATTATTTTAAAACACCTTTATTGAAAAGATCTCATGACTGAAATGTGGACTTGGGTTCCATGTTTTCATTGTGAGAAAGCAGACAGAGGACAATCAGTGGCTCCAGTGGTTAATAGATGGGTTTTTAGTAACTGACAAATTCACAAGAGAAAGTATATGATCTCTTTCTTAGTGAATCATGTTTATTTTTTAATCTTAATGCCACTAAAATACATCCCTAATATCACAGGGCTTGTGCATTCAGATTTTATAAAATTAGAATAGATAAGAAAAACAACTTATATTCAAGTGTAAGATGATATCAGGTTGGTATAAGACATTTGGTGAACACGCTCATTAAACTGTGATCATTTTATTACTCTGAATGCCTACTATTGTCCTCATTATGGGGTCTCTTGAATAAATACAGTATTAATCCTTATGTCATCATTGTTCAAAATTGGAGAGGTACACATACATACCCTATAACAAGAGGTTCTTAACTCGTCACCTTAATGTATGTGCTGCTACAAGTTGTTCAGCTTCTTGTAAATGTGTTTTCCTTTGGCTCGTTACTGCCTTTTGTCAAATAATCTTGATAATGCTGTATAATAAATATTTTCTATTTATTAAATGTGTATGTTCTGTCTCTATACTCTGAGAGTTACCACAATAGAAATGGACCAATAAAAGAAACACTTCCAAGGTTTTGATTTGACTCAGAACATGTTTTCTGGGTGAAAGCTGGAGAAAGCAACACAAAATCTACAGATCAAGTAGGTGAGAAGTATAGTGTGGCTATGAAGAAGTGGTACCTCACATTATAGCAGTTTTAAATGAAATCCAAAATTAAAATTTGCAGTGCCCTTGGCAGACATTGTCATTCATCTTATTGACAAGTGTATGAGGCTGAACAAACTCTGGGCGTTCTAGTGGAGCTCTGGGGGCAAAGGTTTTCAGTGGTCCTAGTCCCAGCTTTCTTTTATTCATGCCCTGCAAGGCTTTTCTTTCCTTGGTTCACACGTTAGGGGGAACCTCATTTCCAACCTTATTGATATTCTTTGGCTCACCCTAAGTTCTACTCCTCTACATTTCAACAGGCACTTCACTGGTTCCCCAAACAAAGGAGTCTCTGTTATTGACACTTTCTGCTATGAGATTCCTGCAAAGTAGGGCATTTCCCAAGTATCACTCAAAAAGAGAATATGATGGTACAAGAACCACACCCATGAGACTGCCACGTGTTTTGATGGCAGGAGCAAGCTCCATACAGAAAGTCTAATGTTAAAGACCCACAAACAGAGGCTGGGACACGAGAGGTTTCTTCAGTGTGCCAAGAAGATGGAATAAGAAATCATGCAATGAGAGCTTTGTGTCTCAAGAGGAAAAGTAGGCTGGCCAGGCACGGTGGCTCACACCTATGATCCCAGCACTTTGGGAGGCTGAAGTAGGCAGAGCATGAGGTCAGGAGTTTGAGACCAGCCTGGCCAGCATGGTGAAACCCCATCTCTACTAAGAAAATACAAAAATTAGCTGGGCATGGTGGTGTGCACCTGTAACCCAGCTACCTCGGAAGCTGAGGCAAGAGAATCGCTTGAACCTGGGAGGCGGAGGTTGCAGTGAGCCGAGATTGTGCCAAGGCACTCTAGCCTAGGTGACAGAGTGAGACTCTGTCTCAAAAACAAAAGAGAGTAACTTATAGGAGAGGAGAGAATGAGAAACAAAAACAGGAAAGAAAAAAAATGAAAAAAAGTGATAGAGAAGACAAAGAGAAATGTTTAAGATACATAGCCCAAAGATATATCCAAGTATCAAGGTAGGTCACAAAAGACTCCATTTGGAGAGAGTCCAGAAGCTTTATTTGGACCATAAGAAAGACATTTGGAGAGGCTAGGATTACGGTCCAGATGCCATAAATGACGTATGAGTAACTACCTCATTATTTCTACAGACAATGCCCTGGGAGGGAATCAAAGAGAAGGGAAGCAATACTTTTATAACCTGCTGTGTGCCAGCCGCTGTGTGCCAGCCACTGTGTGCCAGCCGCCGTGTGCTGGGTTCTTTGAATTCATTCTCAGTTAATCTTTCTATTACTACTGTCATATAGAATGGACACTTTCCGTTTATCAGCCAGTAAGTGGCCCAACAGAGCTTCGATCCTCATTTTCATCCAGTATAGAGCCTGTGAATTCATGTTCCTCTCCAGAGCCCAGGGAAGTATGAAGGAGGTGGTTCCTTTTTGCTTGGGATTAATTCTTCTTTCTGACTTCTGAGCTGATGGCAAAGCACATACTCAACAAAGATTTGTTGAAAAATAATAGAGAAAATGAATGTTAGAACACCATAGAGTTTTCCCAGCTCAATTCCCTGAAGATTTATTCCAAGATCCTTATGGGGTCCAGAGCTCTATATTTCCACCTACTAATTCTAACTCTGCCAGCTGGAACAACACATGCTTCCATCATGAAAAGCAAGCTCTCCTTTTGGCATCAGAAAGAGCTGGCCCATGGGCAGCAGGTCTCCCTTTCCTGCAGAGTCCATTGAGCCCAGCCAGAATGTAGTGCTGGGTGTGGAAAACAGCGTCCTCTGCAGAACAGCAGGAAAGACATAAACTACTTAAGTGGGACATCAGTTTAAGTGATGAAATCACCCATGAGAAAGCAGGGGCAGGTTTTCTTTCTTAAAGAAATGAATGTCTTCAGACATAGGCAAAGTAAAATGGGTTACCAGGAGTTGGAGGAACGCAAGGAAGAGAAAGAGCTTAGGTAGGGAGTTGTACTAACAACACCAGAAACCAGAAGCTGGCTTGATTTTCCCAGGGCAGCTTAGGAAGGAAGAGTTGTTAGTTAATAAATAAAGAGAAACGAAACTTAAGAATGAAGATCACGAAAACTGAAAAGGAAAATAGTGACAGAGGCTTAGAGTTGGAAGTAAACTTAGAAGTCATTTAAAATAAACTTTTACCTTGTTTAGAATTCCATTCCCCTGTGTTCTGTTACTCTTCCTAGATGGCAAGAAACCACTACTGATGAGTTGGGCTGGACACGAGGCCAATTACCTGCAGTTGCTGTGCCAAAGAAGGCAGAGAGCCTTAGATACTGGGAGAACAAGTCCAAAACCATATTGTTAAACCACAATGCTGGTTAGAGAACATAACTCAGGCCCAAATCCAGAATGGAGGCATGACAGGAACCAGGGAATCTAAAAGGAGAAATAATCAAGACAGGCAACAGGGTGGTAGGCTATGGAATTCTGTAAATAACATGCTGGTGACAGAAATGAGCTTTTAGTGAGAACTGCAGAGGATTACATGTGTAACCAGAGTTTAAGGGTCAGAATAGATTGAGGTCACTTTTTTCCTCTCTGCTTAACTATTTCCAGAGACTAGAGTCTTGTATTTGATAAGGGAAAGCTCTACTTGTTAAAAAATTCTTTCCTGAGCTGAAAATTGCTTTTCTCTAATTTTTCCTGAGTTCTGCCTTTTAGAAAAACACTGAACAAATTTAGTCCACTGTGCACATGACTTCCTTTCAGCTAGTTGAATACAGTGATTATGTCATTCTTTAGTGGTTTATTCTCCAAACCAAATAGCTCAACTTCCTTTCATTGTTGTCTTTATTATTATTTTCCTAACTACGTAATCAGGCTATAATCATACTCCAATTTTTTAATATCCCTTAAAAACATATTGTATCCAGAACTGGACACAATATCACACTTATACTTGGACTCTCTTTAACCATTATTCTAATATTTCTGCCTAAATTTCTGTTAACTTTGTTTGCAGTATTGCCTCATTTTGCACTCACACTTAGCTCAGAGCCAGCTTTAACCCTGAAGCCACTTTTATATGAATTGCAAGAAATGGATATGAATGTGAATCTTTTCTTAAGTTGAATTTCTCTAGAAAGAGACCCTGAGAGGAGGACTTGCCCACAAGTTGTGTACTGGGGAAGTGATCCCAGGAAGCTCTGGTAGAAGAGGGCACAAGAGAGGCAACAAGCAATATGCAAGCAATAAAGGGACATTGCCATGCAGGGTTGCCACTGTGGGAAACAGGGGCTCAGTCCTGCTGAGAACTCTGGGAGACAGTGGAGAATATGCCTCACAAGCCTCCTCCCTTCCTATGGGGCAAGAGAATTGAGGGCAGCAATTGGAGCAATTCCTGTTAATCATAGTTGAATGCGCTGGGAAGGGAGGTACATGTCAATTTCTAGTTAATCCCTGTGTGTCCCAAGTGCAGGTCCCTGTCTGAAGAGAAAGCACTCAGGCAAAGAGTTGAAGATGCTGGAGGTTGGATATTTTAATATTGGTTTGTGTGAGGAAGGTAGGCACCAAATGGATGTGTCCAGAACAACAGAGTACCAGCTACAGATGTGATTATGGCAAGAAAGAAAGATGGAGTGGGGGTGCAGAGAGAGAGAAGTGGGAGGATATTTCCACAAACATAGATAACACCACAGATAAAGATGTGAAGACAAAGCAAAGGTATATCGAAATATTTGTAGTGGGAACAGGCACTTCTAGAATCACCCATAGATAATACTATTTCTTCATGGCAAGGAAAATCACAACAGAAGAAGTGAAAGTTTGCTTTAAATAAGTGTGTTGTTACATTCTGGATTACTTCCATGCAATGAGTCCTTAAATTTGGTCATTATTCTACTACAAAAGTAATAATACACATTGTAGAAAATTAGGAATTAAAGAGAAAACCTATAGTCACATGACCTAAACATTAACATTGTAGATTTTATTTTTTCTTCCAGTGACTTTCATGTAAGTTTTGTTTTAACTGAGTTAGAGTCAGCTTTCATTTATATTAGCTTTCATTAAATTTTGTTGCAAAAGTAACTGCAGTTTTTGATATTACTTTTAATGGTAAAACTCACAGTTACTTTGGCACCAACCTGATATTTGTGTTTCCTGCTTTTTTTCATTTAGTATTATGACTGACAGCAGTTTCTACTTGATCAGATCTAAGGAATCACCTGCTTACAGAGTTGGAGAAGTCTCCCACTCCCAAATAATCCAGGAAACCTTTGGGAAATAATTTATACCTGGTACCTAACTGACGTTCAAATGTATAGCACCATAGCCAATAGGCGGTAATGTCTTCGGGAAATCAGATTATGGAGAGGGGCAACAGACGGTGTGAAAGAAGGAGGAAAAAAAAAAAAGAGTCAAGAGAAATAAATGAAAGATCCCATTTCTATAAAAAAAAAAATTAGCCAGGCACAGTGGCACACCTATAGTCCCAGTTACTCTGGTGGCTGATATGGGGGATCCACTGAGCCTCAGGGGTATGAGGCTGCAGTGAGCCATGATGACACCACTGCACTGCAGCCTAAGTGAAGTGACAGGACAAGGCCCTGGAGAGAGAGAGAGAGAGAGAGAGAGAGAGAGAGAGAGAGAGAGAGAGAGAGAGAAAAGAAGAAGAAGAAGAAGAAGAAGAAGAAGAAGAAGAAGAAGAAGAAGAAGAAGAAGAAGAAGAAGAAGAAAGAGGAGGAGGAGGAGGAGGAGGAGGAGGAGGAGGAGGAGATGAAACAATGGAGGGGAGGAAGACAAGGAGGAAGAAGGAGAAGAAGAAAGCATGACATCTGAGCCAAAATCAGCAACAAGGCTTGGGTAGTGGGTGGACAGGAGTGATCATTAAACCCATTAGATCAGGTGTCCCCAAACTTTTTACACAGGGGGCCAGTTCACTGTCCCTCAGACCGTTGGAGGGCTGCCACATACTGTGCTCCTCTCACTGACCACCAATGAAAGAGGTGCCCCTTCCTGAAGTGCGGCGGGGGGGCGGGGGGCAGATAAATGGCCTCAGGGGGCCGCATGAGGCCCGCAGGCCGTAGTTTGGGGACACCTGCTTAGATCCTGGAGCAGGGGTTAACTCATCATAATCTGCTGCACTCAGCAACGGAGAAAACTGTGTGGCTCTATAGTAAGGATGTATCATGGGGGAATCAATAATAGAGGTCAGAAGCAGAGGGTACCTGAATACCTGAGCTCTTAATGACAGCAAGGAAGAGAACCTCATAGGACGTAAGATGTCAAGGCTGTGTAAGCACTACCACATGGGCAACTCAAGCCAGGAATAGACGGCTAGGTGGCTGTGGATAGATACATGGAACAGCCATAGGAGCAATAAAGTATCCACAGGCAATAGTCAAAACAGAGCATAAAGTTAGCAGCTGAAGCAAAGAAGACAGAGATGCAGGCAACATGCAAATTATATGAAAGGCAGCACTCTCCCTTCTCCAAAGACCCAGCAGAATTGGGACATGCTATGGACTTTGCCATGAGGCATATATGGGGTTTGGGAGAATCATTAAAATAACTTGCTTAGTATTCATAAACTGAAAGGTAAAGCATTGCAGGTATTTCTGACATTAACAAAAATACTCCATAAACTTCATGATGTGAATATCTCTTAATTTATGTAATAATTTTCCTACTTCTAGACATTTTGATCATTATAGTTTTCTGAATTCTGTAACTAGTATAAAAAGTTGTTTCATGCCAAAAGATTTTTCTATGTATAATAACACTCTTAAGCTAGTTTCTAAGATTATTTTATCAATTATTTAATAATTATTATTTTTACTGTCAAACAATATATTTTTAGGTGATAGTTGACTTGGTAAGATCCTTTGAGATAGTACTTATTTTATAAATATGAAAACTGAGGCTCAAAAAAATAAACTTGCATAAGATCATGAGGCTAGTGAAGTACATCCACTGGATTGCAAAGCCCACACTCTTAACCACCAGGCTATGCTGAAAAGCTGTGCTAAAAACACTATCCTGAAAGCTTTTGGTACAAATAAACACACTTAGTTTAAATAGCAAAATAATGGAAATTTCATATTGCTGGCTCTAGAATCACCAGTTGAAAAGTAGGTATGAATTATCTCCCTAGGGGCTTCAAGATTCTATGGAATTGAGGAAGTTTGTCTAATTACACAAGTAGAATCGCCACCAGATATTGACTTGCTGTGGAAGGCGGCCATAAGATAGGCCAATTCTACCTTTAAACCACAGTTTAATTCCAAAAATTTATAAAGATGTTAGAAAAATACTTGAAATAAAACAATTTTGTAGTAAGCATCTTATGGCTCTGCAGTTTAATAAAACACATCATTCTAAAAGTAATATTTTTTTAAAAAAGTCATTATTACTTTCAAAATATTTACTGAAGAATTTCAAAGTAAGAGAGAGAGAGAGAGAGAGAAGAAATTACTCTATCCTCAAAAATGTGAAGTGGATCACGAGATTAGGAGATTGAGAACATACTGGCCAACATGGTGAAAGCCCATCTCTACTAAAAATACAAAACTTAGCTGGGCGTGGTGGCACCTGCCTGTAATCCCAGCTACTTGGGAGGCTGCGGCAGGAGACTCACTTGGACCAGGGAGTTGGAGGTTGCAGTAAGCCATGATTGCGCCACCGCACTCCAGCCTGGAGAAAGAGTGAGACTCTGTCTCAAAAACATATAAATAAAAATAGTCAGCTAAATTCCTAGTGAGAACTATCCAACAATTATAAAATTGAGGCCAACACTGTGTGGGTATCAGTAAATCCTCAATGTATTGGCTATATTTTAAAAATAAACTCAGTTCTTGTTTTCAGCAGATTAACCTCACTCAGAATTAGCATGCCTAATTATTTCTTTCACTAAAGTGGTACTTCTGATTTAGGGAGAAAATCTATAGTAAAAGAATCCTAGGTTAGCAATATTTAGTTGTGCCAAAAGTTAGCTGTTTGGTCATGGATAAATCACTCGACTTCTTTAATCCTCAGCATGTTTATCTCTTAAATAATGAATTTGGATTATGTGGAATAATAATAAATGCACTCAGGACTTATTATGCATCCTTATGTCTCTAGCATTATGTCTTTGATGTTGATTAATCCATATAACTGAGTCAAGTAGGTATGAAGTACTGTATTAGCAGAATCAACTAGATTAAGCTAGGACAGAGGGAAGAACAAAGGGAGGAAGGGAGGGAGGGAGGGAGGAAGGGAAGGAGGGAGGGAAAGAAGGAGGAAGGAAAGAAGGAAATGAAATCTAAGTGCCTTAATAAAATAACATTTATTTCATGGTTACGTAAAATTACATGCATGTTGAGCCACCCACTTGTATGCCAGTAGCAACCCTAGCTGGACTCTGCAGTTCCAAAGTCACTACACAGGGGAATTTCATGAGCTGGAGGCTTGTGCAGGGTGCTTTTAAAGACCAGAACCAGCAGTGGATGGCTTCACTTCACTTCCACCCACACTCTCTGGGTGGAGCTCAGTCATGTATCTCCTGAAACTTAACGGTAAGGGAGGCTAAGAAATATAGTCGTCCTAATGCCTAACACCATAAATAGTGAACACAGTTCATTACCTCTACCATAGTTATTTGATCAAATCTATATATAAAAAGACTGGGGCTTAGGTATACTAAATAGTTTGCCTAGGGTTCACACAGCTAATAAGTGATGATTATGAAAGCCAAAGGATCAAAAGAATCCTTACATTAACTAACCTCTAAATTATGCAAACCTCTAAGTCTCCTTCCATTAGCATTGTCACCACCATGAATGCATCCAGAAAACAGAGTAATTGACAGCAAAAATTCTTTTTTTTTTTTTTTTGAGACAAAGTCTCGCTCTGTCACCCAGGCTGGAGTGCAGTGGTGTGATCTCAGCTCACTGCAACCTCCGCCTCCTGGGTTCAAGCGATTCTCGTGCCTCAGCCTCCTTAGTGCTGGGATTACAGGCACGTGCCACCACACCCAGCTACTGTTTTTTTTTTTTTTTTTTTTTTGTATTTTTAGTAGAGATGGGGTTTCACCATGTTGGCCAGGATGGTATCCATCTCCTGACCTTGTGATGTGCCCACCTCAGCCTTTGGGAAGTGCTGGGATTATGGGCATGAAGTACCGTGCCCTACCAATTCTTTTGATTTGTTTTTCTTTTTTCAGATCTTTGCTGAAATGCATAATCTATTTCCATGTAGCCACATAGATGGGCACATGACAGAAATTTTTAGCACAGACTTTTGTAATCAGTTCTGTTTATCAAAATTCAGTCTGATAGTGATAGTTCAAGTCCACTCCAAGTAACTTGTGGACAGATGTATCTTAAAATAACCTTAATCCTCTCATACTACAATATTGTATTTAATTTACTGTACGTGGTAATGGAGAGAAGTGTTTCTTCAATGATTAGTTGAGTTTTTATTTTTTTAAAATAATTTTAAAATAATTTAAAATAATGAATACAAATTAATTTTTGACCAAATTTAAAAATAACTAGTTAAAAATATGGAGTAGTGATCAAATTATTCTCACATCTGCAGAGTTATAGTAGAGCCTTAGTGATAAAATGAAAATACTTTTCTAGGAGAGAGGACTTATAATTAATGAGTGGTTTCTGCTCATTTAGGGTGATATTTGCTTTTATGAAATGCAATTTATTTCTCCTGTAGAAATATGTATAATTTACTACCTGATGAGATGCCTTCTATTTCTCCTGTAAAAAGTATACCCTTGTGAGGGAGTGACTTCAATGCCTGGCAGCAGAGAGCCTCAGAGGTGCGAGGTGTGAGATCCAAGGAGATGTGAGTAATGAAGAAGTTCAGACCAATGACCCACATTAGCAATACCAAGTAACATGTAGACATGGTTATTCCCAAGCTATGACGGGGTTGTGATTTATGCCATAATTTACACTTACATCTTTCATCAGATGCTGCAATGGTGTCAAGATATTTTCTACCCATTATAACAGGTTATAAAATACCTGTAGAGCTTCAGCCTGTTTTACCTTCAGACAGACTGTTGATCACCATTTCTTCTTTTTTAAATCCCTATGTTTAAATCTCTAAATTTGAGATCTGAAATCCTAGAGACTGTAAATATTATCCACTTTCTCTTTTCCTATTCAACCATTCTAAATTTACCTGAAATGTAAAGGCTAAGCTAAAAGGAAAATATGCACTCATGAGAGATTTAGTTTTCCCTGATTACCATCTTTCTGTTTACCATTTCTGTTGGCATAGGCAAGTAAAATTGAATGACAAACATCGTTTTACTCTGCCTCTTGTTTATGTTAAAGTGATGATATTACAGAGCACTATGCATAATATATAAAGCAGATTCACCTAGAAACAAATGTTATCTCTATTCCACCTCCTTGAAACCAACACAAATATGTGACAAGTTTTTATTTTATCTCAAAATATTTATGCAAAGTTGAAGAAATATCATCTCTGTATATTTAAATTTTTAAAATATTCTTTAAATATTATTTTCAAACTGGTTCTTCTTAAGCTTTAGTCTAGAAAGAGTCCTGAATCACATCTGAATCTTAAAAAAACTGCTCCCATTGCTAATGTTAAAGGAAGGAGAGGAAAATTTATTTCACATTTTGGAAACCACAAATCACAGCATCACCCAGCATATTGAAAATAAAGCCTAAAATATTGGAGATTAAATTATTAGCAAACACCATTGTCCCTTATATTCAAAAATAAAGTTAGAAAATGATATTTCATCTATACCACTGCCCAATTTGACCATGTAACTGCTCAGGAAGTTATTAAAGTTCCTTCCAAAGATTTTAAATAAAAAGACCCATAGCCATTTATTGTGTCACCAATTGTGTGTCACCTGTCCAAACGTACTAGAATTGTTTCCTTTCCTGACCTTTAAGGTACAAAAATCCATGGTATTTGACACATACTTCATAATTTGTTGGTGAGAGTCACCAGTTAGAATAGGACCCTACGATCTAATGGTTTGTGACTATGCTGCTTCTAGTAGAAGAAATTCTCATTGTTGGAAACAGCCAGCCAACCAGTATCATAGGAGTCTTTTCAGCTCCCAACTTTTTGATAAATCAGCTGACAATAATAAACAATGAATCAGTTAATAACAGTGGAAAATTCAATGGAGTCCTTCTAAGGCCATGGTTCTTAACCTGGACTGCATGTTAGAGCACCTGGGTAGCATAAAAACAAAACTGATACCTGAGTCCAACCTCTCAGACAATTTTTAGCCTTTAGAAATACAGCTTATGTATCCATATCTTTCAGAAAGTGTTCCAGGTGTTTCTACTGTGCAGCCAGGAGGGAGAATTATTGTCTCAAAAGCATGAGTAGAGATATTGAATTAAAAAAAATAATAAGTCCTTAAGAGTGGTAGAAAAGTCTACTTTTGAAAATGTTTACATTTCTACATGTAATCCTGGCTTACATTTTGTATAGCAAGTTGCTAGCTCACCCATGGCCCTAGAGCTTACACAGATTCAGCCAATGGAAAGAAGAAAAGCTACATTAAGCATTAAAAAACATCTCCTAAGAAGATGAGGAGCTTCTTTCCTCCCCCTCATTCTCTTCTTCTCCAAACCAGACCTGTATCCTCCAATAAGAGCTGGTTTTGTACTCACTACCAAATAGGGCAGGGTGAGAATGTGGAGGCAATATCTGAGATGAACTCTGTATGCCCCCCACAAAAACAACCACAAAACCATCAGTTTTATTCCTTACATTTCTCTCTTCATGTAGACATGGACACAGTTTTCTCTTAAATTAATCTCTATTCTATCAAAATCCCCTTGGTTCTTGAGGACTCCTGTATTAGTCTGTTTTCACACTGCTGATAAAGACATACCCAAGACTGGGCAATTTACAAAAGAAAGAGATTTATTGGGCTTACAGTTCCACATGACTGGGGAAGCCTTATAATTATGATGGAAAGCAAGGAGGAGTAAGTCACATCTAAAGTGGATGGCAGCAGGCAAAGAGAGAACTTCTGCAGAGAAACCATCAGACCTCATGAGACCCATTCACTATCATGAGAACAACACAGGAAATATCCAACCCCATGATTCACCACACATGGGAATTATGGGAGCTAGAACACGAGATTTGGGTGAGGTCACAAAGGCAAACCATATCATTTCACTCTCAGGCCCTCTCAAATCTCATATCTTCACATTTCAAAACCAATCATGCCTCCCAACTGTCCTCCAAAGTCTCAACTCATATCAGCATTAACTCAAAAGTCCACAGTGCAAAGTCTCATCTGAGGCAAGACAAGTCCCTTCTGCCTATGAGCTGTAAAATCAACAGCAAGTTAGTTACTTCCTAGATGCAATGGGAATACAGGCATTGGGTAAATACAGCCATTCAAAATGAGAAAAATTGACCAAAGCAAAGGAGCTACATCCCTCATGAAAGTCCAAAATCCCCCAAATCCAGCAGGGCAGTCAAATCTTAGAGTTCCAAAATGATTTCTTCTGAATCCATGTCTTATATCCAGGTCACACTGATGCAAGAGGTGGGTCCTTATGGTCTTGGGTAGCTCCACTCCTGTGACTTTGCAGGGTGCAGCTTCTCTCCTGGCTGCTTTCATGGGCTGGCATTGAGTGTCTGCAGCTTTTCCAGGAGAATGGTGCAAGTTGTTCATGGATCTACCATTCTGGGGTCTGGAGGACAGTAGCCCTCTTCTCACATCTCCACTAGGCATGTCCCAGTAGGGACTCTGTGTTGGGGCTCTGGCCCCACATTTCCCTTCTGCACTGCCCTAGCAGAGGTTCTGCATGAGCACCCTGCCACTGCAGCAAACTTCTGCCTAGGTATCCAGGCATTTCCATACACTTACTGAAATCTAGGCAGAAGTTCCCAAACCCCAGTTCTTGACTTCTGTGCACTTTCAGGCTCAACACCACATGGAAGCTGCCAAAGCTTGGGGTTTGCATCCTCTGAAGCCATGGCCAAAGCTCTATCTTGGCCCTTTTCCCATGGCTGGAGCAGTTGGGACACAAGGCATCAAGTCCCTAGGCTCTACACAGCACAGGGACTTTGGGCCCATGCCATGAAACCATTTTCTACTAGGCTTCTGGGCCTGTGATGGGAGGGGCTGCTGTAAGGACCTCTGACATGCCCTGGAGACATTTTCCTCATTGTTTTGGGGATTAACATTTGACTCATTACTTATGCAAATTTCTGCAGCCAGCTTGAATTTCTCCCCAGAAAATGGGTTTTTCTCTTCTATCACAGAGGCTGCAAATTTTCAGAACTTTTATGCTCTGCTTTCCTTATAAAACTGAATGCCCTTAAGTCACCTCTTGAATGCTTTGATGCTTGGAAATCTCTTCCATCAGATATCCTAAATCATTTCTCTCAAGTTCAAAGTTCCACAAATTTCTAAGGCAGGAGCAAAATGCTGCTAGTATCTTTGCTAAAACATAACAAGAGTCAACTTTGCTCCACTTCCTAACAAGTTCTCATCTCCATTTGAGACCACCTCAACCTGGACCTTATTGTCCATATAACTATCAGGCTTTTGGTCAAAGCTATATAACAAGTCTCTAAAAAGTTCCATCCTTTTTCACATTTTCCTGTCTTCTTCTGAGCTGTTACCCGGTTGCAAAGTTGCTTCCATATTTTGGGGTATTTTTTTCAGCAACACCCTACTCCCAGTATCAATTGACTGTGTTAATCTGTTTTCACAATACTGATAAAAAACATACCTGAGACTGGACAATTTAAAAAAGAAAGAAGTTTATTGGACTTACAGTTCCACATGGCTGAGGAAGCCTCAGAATCATGGAGGAAGGCAAGGAGGAGCAAGTCACATCTTACATGGAAGGCACTGGGCAAAGAAAGACTTTGTGCAGAGAAACTTCCATTTTTAAAACCATCAGATCTTAAGATACCCATTCACTATTATGAAAACAGCATGGGAAAGACCTGCCCTAAGACTCAATCATCTTCCACTGGGTCTCTCCCATAACATGTGAGAATTATGGGACCTGTAAGAAGAGATTTGGGTGGGGACACAGAGCCAAATCACATCAAATCTCATATTTATTTCGTTAGGTAGCCAGATATAAAAGATCTGCTGAGGGTCAGGCATTATCCTCTGCTCTGAGTCCACAGTTGATTCAAAGAACAGATACATATTCAAAATGCCCAGGAACACAAAGGTGAGAGTGGCCAGCTCTAGTGCTAGTCAGAGCCTTCACTCTGCTGAGCCAGCAGGACAACTCCTGTCAGTGTCTGTTGCATCATGAGCCTCTCTGATAACTTGGAAGTAAGAGAGTTGTGCAACAAGAGGTGCCACAGCAAGCCCATAAGTAGACCACATCTTATCAATTTTTGTATATCCCAGAGTGCCTTGCACATATTAATTACCAAGCAAATGCCAATCAATAAATGAATAACCAATGCTCCTGACAACCACTTATGAATTATGGATTTTCTGTTTTGAAAGAAAAAAAAATGCCAGTATCATGGTTTTGCATATGTGTTTAACATAAGGTTTTTAATAAGGATGTTTGAGTCCACAAAGTTGAAAAAAATAAAAACAACCCACCAACATTGGAAACTGTATATATGGAATATTATAAAATAATGTCATTTAATTTAAATCACTAATTATGTTTATTATTTTAATCTCATTTAATTTAATCCTTAACAACACTCTTTAAAGTTTGGTACTATTATTGTTTTTTAATTGACACTAGTAATTATACAAATTTCTTAGGTACATATGTTATTTTGTTACATGCATACAACATGTAATAATCAAATCAGGGTGTTTGAAATATTCATTATTTTGAGCATTTATCATTTCTTTATGTTAGAAACACTCTAAATCTCATGTTCCAGCTAGTTTGAAATTTGTAATAAATTATTGTTAATTACGGTCACCTAGTATGCTGTGGAAAAAAAGAATGTATTCCTTCAAACTGTTTGTCTATAGCCAAAGCCAATTTCTTTTTATCTCCCCATCTTCCTACCCTTCTCAGCCTCTGATAATTATCATTCTACTTTATACCTTAATGAAATCAATTTTTTTAGCTCCCACATATGAGTAAAGAAATGTGGTATTTGTCTTTCTGTACCTGACTTATTTCACATAACATAATAACATCCAGTTTCATCTATATTGCTGCAAATTACAATATTTCACTCATTTTAGGGCTGAGCAATATTTAATTGTGAATATATGTCATGTTTTCATTTCTATTGATGAAAATTTAGTTTAATTACATATCTCGGCTATTGTGAATTGCACTGCAATAAACATGGGAGTGCAGATATCTCTTCAGTATATACTGATTTTCTTTCTTTTGAATACACACCCAAAAGTGGTATTGCTGAATCACACATGGTTCTATTTTTAGTTTTGTGAGGAATTTCCATACCATTTTCTGTAATGGCTATAATACTTTACATTTCCACCAACAGTGTACAAGATTTTCCCCTTCTCCAAATCTCTGCAAACAATTATCTTTTGTCTTTTTACTAATAGCAACTCTAATTGGGGTGAGATGTGATGTCACATTGTGGTTTTGACTTGCATTTCCCTGATGATTTGTAATATTATTTATAACTGTTGGTCATTTATGTGTCTTCTTTTGAGAATGTCTATTCAGATTCTTTGACTATTTTTTAATTGATTGTTTTTTCCCTTGAGTTGTTTAATTCCTTTATACACTCTGGATAGTTTCCAATATTTTCACCCATTCTGGAAGTTATCTCTTCACTTTGTTAATTGTTTGCTGTTAATTGTTAATTATAGCTTGATGTACTTTTATTTGTCTATTTTTAATATGTTACCTGCTTTAGGTGCCTACCTTAGAAATAATTGCCCAGACCGATATTCTTAGAATTATTCATATTTATGATTTGCTTTTATATTCTTGCTGCTTTTAGGATCCTCTCTTTGTCCTCGACCTTTGGGAAGTTGGGAAAATTATGTGCTTTGGGGTAGTCTTATTTGAATTGAACCTATTTGATGCTCTTTGACCTTCCTGTGCTTGTTTATATATTTCTCTAGGTCTGAAGTTTTCAGCAAGTACTTCTTTTAATAAGCTTTCTACTTCTTGCACTTTCTCTTCTCAAAGGCCAATTACTCTTAAATTTGTTCCTGTGAGGTTATTTTCTAGATTTTCTAGGTGTTCTTCATTCCTTTTTATTCTTTCCTTTTTTTTCCTGAATACGTGTTTTCAAAAAGACTGTGAGCTCCTCAATTCTTTCTTCTGCTTGAACAATTCTGCTGTTGAGACCCTTCAATGCATTTTTCAGTTCAGATAACATGTTTCTCAGTTTCAGGATTTCTATTTGTTTTTGTTTTTCGATTATTTCAACTTTTTTGTTAAGTTTTGGTAATAATATCTTATTTGATTTTTAGTGTTATCTTGGAGTTCACTGTTTCTCGAAGACTGCTATTTTGTATTCTTGAGGTGAGAGCTCACACACACTAACATCTTTTTTAGGTCTCTCTCTGGCTTCTTAATTTGCAGATTTGAGGAGGTTATGGTTCTCTGTTTGCTTTTGTTACTTGTGGATGTGTGTGTATGTCTTCTTCACATGGAAGGATTAGTTGTTTATTCCTGTCTTCACTGTCTGGGTTGGTTTGGTCGCTCTAGCGGTTATATGTTTAGATGTTCTCTGATAATCACCTATTAATACCCTTAGTCCTAGATTGCTGCCTCCTTTTCAGCACTAGATGGTGGCCTAAGCCCAGGTTTGCCATGACTGCTTCAAAACTTCAAAGCCTTGCTCATCCAGCATGCAGACTGAGGGTGTCCTGAAGGGGATTTCCCAGCTGTGTGGGTAAACTGAGTAGCAGTTTTTGCCCAAAGGGCTCATGAAGCATACCTCCTACTGTGTGATGCTACCGAATTACCTCTCTGATTTGGCACTTCTTTTGTCTGAGATGGAGAGCAGCCCCTGGCTTTCATGTGCTGGGGCTGCTAGTTCCATCTCCACTGTCTCCAGCTTTCTTTCAGGGATCCCTCTCCCTACAGGCCCTCATGATGAGTTTTTGTTCAAATATTTTTGGAAACCCTCAGTGAGACAAAATTAAAGATGTTTCCTTATTACAAAATACCTCAGAACTTTCAAATGCCATATTTGTTGGAATTCTCAAAGACAGCAGTATTTACACAACATTACCTCAACTGATATGACAGTGGAAACCTTTGGTGCTATGAGCTTTTCTTAGAACTCTGCCTAGCAACAAACCTTTTGTGTAGTACTGCTTTATACTATACTGCCCTATAGTCTCCAAAGCTATGGGCTACAAAGGGAGTGTAATGAGACCCAAATACCCATCTTAAAGGTGGAATGTAGTCAGTGTTTTTATAGAGGTAGAGATAGAAGGAAGAGCAGTGCAGACAAAGAAGAAAATGCCTCCAGATGCCAGAATAAGCTGCTCAGAAAATGTGACATTTGACATCTTCTCATCAGTGGCATCAATTTCCTTCAAGGATTTCACATTTCAAATCCAGTTACTGGCAACCTTACCTGTAATTTGGAATCTCTGGGAAGCTTTAAAAATGCTACTGCCTGTGTCCTGTTCCAAGAAAGTCTGATTTATTTGGTTTGAGGTGTGACCTAAACAAGAGTTTAAAAATTTATCCAAGTTACGTAATGAGAAGATGAGATTGAAACTGTAGCTGTGAACCTTGGCAAAATATGTGACTTGCCTTATCCAGAATAAAGAACTTATGCTTTCTCTGCAACAATTCTCATGCTGCTCTTTTCTGCTCTTTCCATGACCAAAAGCTGTAACCCACGTGTAGATTTTAAACTTATTTACATCTGTGCCAATATTGCAGATGCTTCCAGACTTACTTCCTTCTTTCAGATATTCTCTCCTAGGTATATGCCTAATGTTTAAAATTCAGGCTCAAAATTATTTAAAAGCCAGGATAGTAGAAATGTTAAGAGCACAAGCTCAGTATCAGGCTGCCAGAATTCAAATACGTAAACAGATTTCTAAACTTAAGCAAGATGTCCAGCTTTTCAAGCCTCCATTTTCTTATTTGCAAAGCAAGTTAATAATAATATAAATCTTTAAACGGTTGTTCCGAGGACTTTAACAAGTTAACCCTGGAAGCCCTCAGCACAGTGCCTGGCACATATTTGGGACTCATTAAATGTTAGTTTTCATTGGCATTAATTAGCATCATCATTATTTTGCCACTTTTTCAATTACCTTACATCCCTTTCCAGGAGTCACAAGAAAGCTTGTCAGGAGCCTGTTAGGAGCTGGGAGTTACTTATGAATACAGAATGTCAGCCTCCAGCCCAGGCAGCCAGTTTTTCGAGGCAAACTGTATTTATATTACAGTTAGAGAGACATTAACCTATGGATTAGAAATCACTTGGGGAGATTTTTAAAAGTCTACCCTGAACCAGTTAAATAAGAATTTCTGGGAGTGGAATCCATGTATCAATATGTTTACAGTTTCATGGGTGATTCCAAAGTGCAGCTCAAGTTGAGAAACTATGGTTTCAATCTAGGGACTACCAATGGCTTCCAAAGTCATTGGAGTCCCAGGCCTGTCTCCTCCTTTGCTCTCCCTATTTCCCTTTCTCTTCTTTCCTTCCCTTTCTCTCCCCCTCTCTCATTTCTCCCATCTTCTCTTCTGCTCTTCTCTCTCCTCTTTTACTGTAGCCAAATTTTATTTTCCTTTTCATCAAATGTATATATATGCTTATTCTTTTCTCAAACTTTCTTACAGATTCTAAACTCTAACATGATAATTTATAACTCCCTTATTTGATAGAGGTTAAGCCAAGTCAAAGTTCAAAGCTCATTAACCCTTTGCCACTTCCTAGATGAGTCCCCACACCTGTGATTACTCTAATTCAGCATATAGCCTTATCAACACAACCTATGTTTGTGTCCTTTACATTAAAATCAGCTAAAAAGAAGAGTCTATATCCATTTAATTCCTGGTAGGTGAATGTTTCTTGACACAAAACAAACAATAAAATCTATATTTGAGAAAAAAAAAGTTGTTCAAACCATATTACCAAGAAGTTGGATTGTGATTGTTTGCATAGCCTTCAGACTTGTTAGTTTCATGATCACGTGTGATTCTCACAAAAGCCCTTAAAGTATTTTAAATCCCATTTTGCATCCAATTAAAGTGAAGTTAAGAAAAGTTAAAACAAACAAACAAAAAACTCACCGATGCTTGCATAGTTAGTAAGTGGCTGATCCACTTTCCTTCTGATATATTAAAGGCTGTTTCTGTCACACCATGCTCTAAGTCAGAAGGTACAAAGTGCGATTGCTCAGATCTGGTGTCAGGTAGTGCCAACTAATGAGAATAAAGTGGGGAGCTGCCCTGTGAACTGCACTTGTCTCTACCTTTGCCTAATTATGTCAGGATGGCAAGGCAAGGCCTGCTTCTGAAGCCCAGAGTTCCATGTTAACACAAAATTGAAATCTAGGACTTAAATCTTTCTAGTTTTCTTTCTGCACTTTCATTATTCATGAACAAATTGTCCTTGATCAGGCTTCTGTGAAAAACCACAACAATGTTTGTCTGGATAATGAGTTTCTGATGATGTCTTTGACTTAACACGTACCCATTTCCCATAAGACCACTCAGCTTGCTACTTCTCACTAAACACGGTTCAGGGATAAGATGTGGTTGAGAGGATGAAAATCTGCATATAATAAAAATGTAAAACAAACAAATAATAAATAGGAATGTGCATCACTCAGCTCTCAAGTGCCTTTTGCTGTGGATGATAAAACACAACTAAAAAAGCAACAATCCATTCTTAATCAAAAAACATGCTCATAAATTCATGATAAATTCCATTTGAATACAAACCAATTGTGACTTTTAAGACATATGAATAAAACACATACATATCAGTACAGTTGATTCTAGTATTATTTTGCAAGCAAAATGGGAATTTTAATAACATGAAAATTTCAGCGCCTTCAGTTAGAAACGACCTTGATCATTCCTTTATATCAGTAGAATCTCATCTGTCTTTCAAGTGTAGCACAGCATGGTCCAGAAGGTTGTAGGTATATTTGTCCCAACCACTGAACTAAAATATCAAAAGGGCAGGTGATCTGTCTGACATGTCTTTGTATCACAGTAAAGCCTTGTTCATGCTTTATATATTTACACACACATACTAAATGAAAAATACTTTTAACTGAATTGGAAAGCATTAAAATTATTATAGAGATTTTTAAAACTCTTTGTTCCAATTTCTAGAATAGTGCTAGGCAAGTGGGGATTCACTGATTGTTAATAAATGAATAAATAACTGATTAAATCAATGAAAAATGAAATTTTTTAAGTTAGTATACTTTCCAAAGAATCTAATTTATTAAGCAAACCCTAGGGAGTGTAAAGCATTAGGACTTGCAAAGTAAAAAATCAGCCAGACTACAAATAAGTGTAAAAGTGTTAAGCCTCATTATTTCTGATAATATCTTAAAGCTTAATAACTACATATTTAAGTTTAATATCTAATATTTTCTAGGATTTTAATAACTACTCAAGATACCTATTATACATAGGGCCTTCAGACCTTCAAAGTCCCCTTACATGTCAAAGACCAGCTCTTTTTGTTGCTGTTAAAGACCAACTGGTAGTATTAAACTTTTTTAAATACTTACATTCATTTGCAAGCAATTTCCTGCAAGAAAAGGAAGTGTTATGGAGGATTTTGCAAATGTTAGGCATTTGAGTATGCATCTAACAGAACCAGGATCAGAGCTAGACCTTTAATAAATCCATAAAGTCTGTTGATTAAATAATATGATTAAAATACCATTTAGCTTTAATGTTGGCAATTTATTTGAATTTAATCAAGATTTAGCCTTTTTTCAGGAATAATGGGGAGGGGATAGGCAAACAAATTAAAAGAAACCTTGAAGTAGCAAACAAATATCTAGGTTGTAAGATATTCTTCAGGAAACTGACTTAGTTTTTTCAACAAGTTAATGGCATGAGAAGTAAAAAGATAGAAGGTGTTACTCTAAATTAAAATCCCTTAATGATAAAAATTAGTTGATGTTATAGTCATTACAATTTAAAAAATATGCAAGCCTTTTAAAAGACTTTTTTGATAGTTAAAGACATTGTAAAATGGGCTGGATATATCACAAAAACAAAAGTTACTCTTAATTGTTGTCTTAGTTCAAACTGCTATAACAATGTACCATAGAAGAGGTGGCTTAAATAAAAACCATTTGTTTCTCATAGTATTGGGAGGCTAAGTAGCTCAATATCAAGGAGCTGGTAGCCAGGGTTTGGTGGTGAAGGTCAACTTCCTGGTTTGCAATTATGCTGGTATCCTCACTTGTTACAAAAAGAGCTAGGTAGCTGGCTTCTTCTTATAAAGATACTAATTTATTCATGAGAACTCCACCTTTATGACCCAATTACCACTCAAAGGCACTACCTTCAAATACCATCCCATTGGGTTTAAGATTTCAATAAGTGAATTTGATGGCAGTGGGTGAAACAAACATTTAGTTCATTGCAATTGTATTGGGGTGATAATGGTATGGTGGTTATACAAGCAAATATCTGTACATTTTTAGAGATGGACACTGAAGTAATGATGTAATCTTTAGGACATGCATTTAAAATACTTCAAAAATAAAATTTAAATAAGAAACAAAATAAGAAGCAAGTGTGGAAAATTCTGAACACTGTTGAATATAGATGATGACTCTGTGGAGGATTATTATACTATCTCTCTACTTTCGTGTGGAGACATTTTAACAAGAAGAATAAAGGTACACAATAAAATCTAAGTTCAGAGTTACAGTTTTCTCTGAATTCAGTCAATTTTATTGGGGTCTTGTTATGTTTTAAGAGTTATTTTATGTTTAAATAATTTATAAATTTTACTTTTGTTACCCTATATTTTTTCCTTTTTGGACTTTGCTTTTTCTTGTTTGTTTGTTTACTTATCTTGGTGACTTAGGTAATATTATATGCAGAGGTGCATCATACTTCTTAATGTTTAGATGGGATTCCATCTCTTAAATAGTTTGAATGAGCATTGTTTTATCTGTTCATATTCATGTTAAAGAAAATGGTTTCTAGGTTTAAAAAATGGTTGAACATTTTTTTTCTCTTTTCCAATGATGCATGAATGATCAAGGCAGCAGGAAAGAAGCCTTTTTAAAGCTATAAGCCCAATCGTTCATGAGAAAACTGTACATTTTAATCCATTCCTGGTCATCTCTGACCCAAGCAGTGCACTGAATACATGGGTATGTCTGGGTATCTGACAAAATATTTCTTTCTTTTCAAAATGAATAAAATGATGTTACCCAGTGACAAGAAGGGAAATGTTTTCAGAGAAGAAAACATATTTTTCTCAAGTTGAAAAGGATGCAATCCTATATTAAAGATCAATTTAAATGTAAGGGTTTGTATTATTCAGAAAATTGTAAGTATAAAGTTACTTTCCAGAATGAAATTTCAGAGGTCTGAAGCCAAAATAATAAAGATAAAGCTCATATTCTCGTTTAACTTTTCTTTTCTTCTGTGTTCTTCTAAGGTAACAAGGACCATTGAATATTAAAAATGTAATTGTTAAGGTTATTTCCAAGAAAAAAGGCTAAATGTTTAACTGTGATTAAAATTTGCACTGTCTAATTTGAATATATTTACATTCAATCAGGAAAATGATTGAGTGACACTTAGTCATTAAACCAGCAATAATACATATGGAGATGTCTGTTTTACTATTGCCTAGCACATGACTATGTGAAATAATAGAATAGAGCTTCATTATAAAGTAATAAAAGAAAAATTTTAAATTTTCTACCACAGGCCACAGATGATTCTTTTTGTCATCTCGCAGCTTCCCACACAAAAATCAGAAAGAAAAATTACATAGTTCTTGTCTTTTCCGATTACTTGCTTAGCAATTTAACAGGCACTGTGATAGGTAGAAAAGAAATACAAACACTCAGTGCTTCTCTACTTCCCTAATTATTTCCCCTTCCCAATATCCCCCATCCAAAATAAGAGATGCTTCTTGCACTTTACCGTGAAATAATTATGTCGGTATTTACAACAGAGTTTCATATTACAATTGCCTTGTCATAACTTTAAGCATGACTTGACTTTCTCCTGGAAGCTTTTGCCATTCTAGGCACATGTCCTAGTGTAACTGGATTGGATACAACCAGATTTTCTGGAACTCAGGTTCTTGGCTTCTCCAACCCAGACAAACGAGAACAGTGGCTTCAGTTTTGCAGTGAGTGTTACAGCTCAAATAGAACTCATGGACCCAAAGACTGTGTGATAGTGTGGTTTATCAGGCAGAGCAGAAGAATAACTTCCATGCCATGGAAGGAGACCCAGAAGGGTGCTACTGCAGGCTTGGGTGGCTGGAGCTTACACCCCTGACTTATTCCCTCCCTATTCTTGTTCTCATCCAATAAGAGGGTTTTCTTCAAACTTTCTTGGAATCAGTTGATCTTTGAATCTTTTGCCAGATTAGTTACTGTTTTAAAACCTGAGTCACTGAACCTCCACCTTCAGGAGTCAGAGGTAGAAAAATTCCTGCATGGGAACAAAGCCCCTAGTCAACCTTGGAAGTTCCTCTAACACAGTCCCTCAGTCCCTGCTCTGAACAGGAAAGTCCAAGGCTGTTGGAATACAGGCAAAGACTGCTGTAACTACTTCCTGTGTAGAAGGGGCCCCGCAGTTGAGGTTTCTTCCAGAGCGGAGTCTTCTGGGATTGCAGGTTGATCCAGTGGTTCATGATAGAAATGAGCCATGGACATTTGGTTCCATTTGCAGGACCATTTGTAGCTTCATGGCCTCAATTCTGGAAGAAATGAATTTCGCAAGAAAGTTAAAGATGCAAGGCCCAAAGGCAAGCAGTAATAGGATGGTTATTAAGGGGCTAGAAGAGGGGAAAGCCAGGATAGCCAGTTCTTAAGCAAGCTCCATGACCACAAGGGTCATGGCTTGTGCTGGTGCTTGTCCCGGGCAACCTCAGTCTTGCTGTTGGGTCATCTGGTTAGCCACCTCAGGCACTGAGAACCTTCATCCCCCTGGGACAGTGTACCTTCCTGTGATCCCCTTGGCACAGTGGGCAAAAACGAGGAGGTGATCCAGTCCTCTTGAGACAATATTTCTTAAAGTGTCACGGTAGGCTGCAGTGGTAGCAAGCTTTGCCAGACTGGTGCTAACCCAAGCCTTTCCCTTTCCCAAGTCTCTCAGGTCTGCCTGCCTGAGGGCCATGACCAGGACTACAGCCTTTTTCTTCTCTTTTCTGTCCCTTTCAGCCTGTTCCTCCTGATCTCTATTCTAAACCACAGAGGTTGCTAGATTTAGTGATGATTCTAGACTTTGTTCTGGCCCCAGGAGCAGCTTTTGGAGCTTTCTTCTAATGTCTGCTGCTGATTGCATAATAAATTTGTCTTTTAGTATTACCTGACCCTTGATGGAGTCTGTTGACAGGGGAGTATATTTTCGTAAGGCCTCCCATAACTGCTCAAGGAAGGCTGCTGGATTTTCTTCCTTTCCCTGGATTATGGTGGATAACATTGCGTAGTTCATGAATTTCTTCCTGGTTTGTCTTAATACCTCAAGTATGCAGGTCAACAGGTGCCTACAGTTCCAGTACCCATGTTTGGAGTCAGGATTCCAGTGAGGGTCTGTACTAGGGACTGCCTGTTGACCTGTAGGGAATCTTTCCCTTTCCTCTGGCATCATTTTGTCATTCACTTGACTCAGGTACCAAGGGGCCCCCAAACTCTTGAGCCACTGTTAAAGTGGCATCTCTCTTATTACTGGTTAAGGTCTAACTAAGCAGTAACATAATATCTTTCCAAGCTAGTTCAAAGGATTGACCCAGACCCTGCAGAATATCTATGTACTTGTCCAGGTCATCTGAAAATTATTCTATGTTCACCTTGATTTGCTTTAAGGGGGCATGTACTTTGGTTGGGCCAAATTCCCTTCCTACAGTCTGTAGAGGGTAGAGTTGGGGCATCCTGTGGTGCCTTGTTTGTTTTGGTTTTCCCTGATTCCTCTTGTGTCCTAGGAGCTGGAGAGAGCCTGCTGGTATTGGTGGAGGGAGGAGCCATAGGGAGTCTTGGATATAGGGGTAATCCCGGGAAGTGGCCAGAAGGACGTAAGTTATAAGCTTTACATAATTGAGGATTATCACATAGAGAAAAGAAAGCTTGCACATAGGGGACTTCACTCCATTTACCTTCCCTCCTACAGAAAAGGTCTAATTGTAGAACGGTGTTATAATTTATACTTTCCTCAAATGGCCAGGATTCTCCACTCTGAAGAAGGTATTGTGGCAAAGCCATGCTGCAAAATAAGATAAGCTGCTGCTGCTTCTTCAAAGATTCTGGGTCAAATTGGTCCCAGTTATCCAGGATACACTTAAAGGGTTACTTTGCCTTGAGAAGAGTAGCAACCATCTGAAATAGAACACAAGGATGCCTGCATCCCTGGCTATTTCTGGAAATTGTCAACTCTAGGGTGTCCCCAGTGGCACAACACTCTGTAATTTTCCTGCACCCTAAATGTGTGATCATCTCATGGGCCTTCCCATTTCCTGGGTTTAATCATGCTTACCAGCGTAATGGGCATATCCTCCCTGTCTAATGCCCTTTTATGGCCACCTTAAAGGACATGGGGACTGCTGGATTTGGTGGCCCTTTTCTGGTATGTCCTTGAGGAACTAGGCCAGTGAGGTTTAGGTGATGGGTGCTATTTATATTCCCTAGCAAGGGTCTGATTAACAAAGGCTTGATTATAAAACTGCCCCAGGAGGATAAATTCCTTGAGAAGTGTCTCTAAAGATAACAATCTTAAAGAAAGTAATGGTTGGCCATGGGGCCAAGGCTGGGACAACACTCTCCAGAGCAAAGCCTTTTCTCCTCACTTTTTGTCATAGGAGTATGCCCTATTACTGTGGGCCCTGTAATTAACTATTTGAGTCTCAGACCAGGCCTGAGTATGGTGCTCTAGATGGAGAAGTTCTGCCTTATGGAGGGCCAATCCTAAACACAACAAATGGTAGGTTGTAGGGTCCTGGCGCCATTTGGTTGGGTTGGGAAATTGCAAGTAACATAAAATAAAATGTCCTAAGCCTCCAGTACCCACTCACAGACCTTGGCTCTGTTAGGACATAGACTAGTGCAGCAGACAAAGGAAACCCATCCTGTGTATTTATACTGTATGTGGTCCTCATAAATATAGGCCTGAGGGCACCATGGGCAAGAGTCCCTGGACTGCCATATCAAGATCACCAAGGTCCTAGAAAGAAAGGTAATGGCATCAGATGTAGGAAACATTTGACAGGAAAGAGCCAGGAAGAAGTTTTCCTCATGGATACTTGGACCCAGAAAGTTGACGTCTGAAAAGCTGGGCAGTGCTCACATGGGCAGTTGTCTCTTAGAGGATCTAAGCAAGGCCATAACCTCAACAAGATCAAACCAGGAGTTAAGGACTGTTGCGTATCACCCCTAACCGACCCTCAGCTTTGCCCAGGGAAAGAGAGAGTGAAAAGAGAGAGAAATGGTTTCAGGCAAACCAACTCTCCCAATTCCACAGAGCCAGGGGTGTCAGAGAGCCCTTTCCCAGAAACCCTGACACTCGTTTATTTGGGCTGGCGGCTGCACTTGTCACTTTTAAGTGGCCAACAGGTACCTAGTAATTTGTCTCCTGAACAAATTTAGAAGAAGGACAGATTACTAAGAGTGAAAGTGGTCCAGAGTCCCTCACCACGCTGAAGTTCAAAGTACCTCCTGGCTGGTTCACCAACAGATGTAACCAGATTAGATACAATTGGATTTTCTGGAACTCAGGTTCTTGGCCTCTCCAAACATGACAAATGGGGAAGGGAGCCTCTGTGTTGCAGTGTGTCTTACAGCTCAAATAGAACTCATGGACTCAAAGAGTGTGTGGTACTGCAGTTTATTAGGCAGAGCAAAGGACAGTGAAGGGGGTGTCTCTGCAGGCTTGGGTGGCTGGAGCTTATGCCACTAAGTTATTCCCTCCCTCTTCTTGCTCTCATCCAATGAGAAGGGTTTTCTCAAACTTTCTCTGGATTAGTTGATCTTTGAGTTCTTTACCAGATTGGTTACTGTTTTAAAACCCTGAGTCACTGAGCCTCCGACTTCAGTATTTAGAGGTGGGAAAATTCTTGCACTGGGAACAAAACCCCTAGCTGGCCAGAGGTGAGAAAATCCTGGCTCTGAGAACAAAGCTCCGAGCTGACCCTGGAGGTTCCTCTAATACAGTTCCTCAGCAGAATACGGGTTTGGTCTTAGTTTATTCCCTCACATTTGAATTGAGTCACCCAGAATTTGTCACTAAGTTAAAGATTTATGTGAAAGTAATTTACTAATGATATGCCACAAAGGGAAACTGACTTAATAAAATGCTTCAGACAGAAGGAACCTTGAGGTGATCAAACACAATTCTATCACTAATGTACTAATAACTGTAATTTATTAAACAAGTATTGTGCATCAGGCACTGTGCTGATAACTCTTTCTACGTCATGTCATTTTAATCATTATAACAAACCTATACAATAAGGACTATATTTCCAATTGACAGTAAGGATAAATAATTATCTCATTCAAGCCCACTGTATGAGCTAGTTAATTTTGTCTGCTCAATATACATTTATTTTTCTTCTATTACCTCAGTTTTGCTTTAAGAAACCTATCACTTCTTCCCCACACTCAGTTAATATAGTTAAATTGGGGATTATTCTACCCTGGCTCCAGGGAAGGAAATCTGTCCCACCTGGCCAACCAGAAACAATAATTTGTCCAAGAGCAGACATGTTTCCTAAAATGGACCAATCAGAATAAATCTCAGGACTGATTTGGGAGATTAGGTGCCCTCATTCTGTGGAGGTTGCTGAATTACTAATGTTAAGAACTGGAGCTCATGGTGCCCATCTTGCTGCAATGCAAGAAGTTAAAAGGAATGAAACAAATTTGTATTAACATCAATCATGCTGAAAGTCAGAGCTACTCCTGAATTTGGGGTTAGATAAATGAACAAACTTCTTTGTATTTTTTTTAAGTATGAGTGATTAGATTTTCAGTGTTTTGCCTTGGAATGAGTGATGAAGGATCCAATCACTAAGCTGATACATAGCAGAGCCAGAAATTAAACCTAGTTTTTTTGTTCTTTTCCATCACAGTATTTAGATTTGATTTAATCCTTGGCTTTCTCTAGAGAATTCAATCAAATTAGAAAAAGATTTAGTAACAGAAAGTAACAGAAAGTGTCTTAGGTTGAGTCACCCAGAATTAGTTCCTGAGTCAAAGATTTATGTTCAAGTAATTTATTAAGGATATGTCACAAAGGGAAACTGATATGGACCAGGGAAGCAGGGCAGGAAAGGAGAAGAAACTAAGCAAGGGTGAAATTTCTTGCAAAGTCCAAGCTTCATTCTGATTCCCAGAGGAATTTCCAAGGGAAATCACCCTTTGGAACTTGTCTTCTTGATTATGCTCCAGTCAGCCATTGCCAACTGAGCAATCCTGGGTGGAGGGAACATGCACTCCCAGGTACTCTTACTGTGAGCCCTAGAAATGAGTCCAGTAGCCCAAGGCCTGTCCTCTGAAGAAGGCCCATTAAATGCAAAATGCTGACAGTTAATTCTGAATTACAGGAGACTTTTCTGGATCCATTATGGCATAATCAGCTTTTCTGGAGTGAGATCCTGGAAAACTAAAAAGTATAGGAAAGGTCTCACTATAATGACGTGAAATTGAAATCTAGTCTATTTCTTTGCTTCATAAAAGGCCAGGATTCATTGACTTGAGGAAAATCATAAACCCGAGGAAACTTCTGTCCATGAATTAGGATTCACCCAATTCATGGACAGCTTTCTCAGGTTTATGATTTTCTCACATTTCTTTTGATACAATTTTCCCATTCACAAGACTTCAACTCCACCAACTTATCAACAGCGACCACCTTAACTTCACTTAGTATGAATTTTATCATATGTACAGCAGGGAAAATAATAGAGCCTATTTTGATAACTTGCTTTAAAAATTAAATGACAAAATGCGTTATCACTGTACCTAGTACTGAGCTATTTGCATACTGTTATGGGCTGAATTGCATCACCCTCTGAACTCATAGATTTAAGTCCTGGTACCTCAGAATGTAACTGCATATAGAGATGTGAGTCAGCTAAAATGATGTCATCAGGGTGGGCCCTAATCCATGGTAGCTAATGTTTTTTATGAGAGGAGATTTGAACACACAGAGATATCAGAGATGCATGTGCACAGAGGTGAGACCACATGACGACACAGTCAGAAGACAGCCACCTGCAAGTTGCTGCAAAAGGAACCAAACTTGTTACATTTTCATCTTGAAATTCTAGTCTGCAGAACCGTGCGAAAATAAATTTCTTTGTTTAAGCAACCAAGTTTGTGGTATTTTGTTATAGCATCCCTAGCAAGCTAATACATGTGCATATCAAAACTCTCTTCCTTAATTTCTCATTCTAATATCCTATCATTCCTGGGTACTTATAGATGGATGGCTATTGTCAGGAAAGAAAATTCATCCTCTGCAGGGTATCTCCAACCAGCTGAGTTGGACATTTCAGAAACAAATCTTAGAAGAGCATACAACAGTTTTTTTCAGAAGGAAATATTCAACAGATTCATATTCCACCTTCTCTGACACTGAGTTCTCAGCAAGTGGGAAATTGTTCTCAAAGCTATGTCCCAGAGACTACAAATATGTTACTATGGGGACCAGATAGAATAAAGCCAGGGTCTAAGTGCATTTATTTTCAGAGCTTTAGAAAAGAATGGGATGGAGTGAAGGTTAGATCTTCCTTTGTCTCTTGGGTCTAAGTTTGGCTCACCAGCTCTATAAAAGCTACCTTAGAAACACTAGGTACTTAGTAGAAGCTAAACAATCTCTCCATGTTGTGTCTATGATCTGAAAAATGAATCTAGAAATCCAAAGTCATAAATCTCTTTATAACTGCTCTCCAAAGAAAACTATTTCCTAAATGATTTTTATTGAAATAGTAAGTTCAACAAATAAATCCAGAGAGGCAATAAAGCTTTTCAAAATGGAAAGAGAAAAATGAGTTAAAATATTAGAGCTGAGAAAACGGAATTGCTAGGTACTCATGTCTTTGAATTCCCAGTTGATGTTCCTGAAGCAAAAAGAATGCCTCTCAGCATGCACAAAGCATCTTCCTATACCCTAGCCCTCTTGAACCTCACACTAACTCAGAAAATAAACAGGAAAGTGGCTCAAGGCCAGAGAAGTCACCAAGTGTTTTGCCTGAGATCAAAACAATTTAAGTGACTAGAATAGGGGGAAAAAATCACATTTCATAGCAGTTCTTACATGTAGGAATCTAAGGCAAATATTCAGATAGATAAAGCTATGTTAGATTGAGGTTGATTAATGTACTGTCAAACAGGAAGACTATTTAATGCACTGTTTTAGTAAAAATATATTCTTTTTGTTCAACAAAACTTTAAGATGTATTCTTCATAATTTATGGGTAAAATCAAATACAAGATGCCAAGGGCAAGAATAGAGGCAGGTTTCCTAAATATACATCACTCTTAAAAATGTCTAAAGACAAAGAGCTGGAGTCTGCACTTTAGATTTACAAGTTATCTAGTTTTGTAATGTCTTAGAGAAATTAGAAAGAGAGCTCCTCCCACTGATTCTTCTTTCCTGTTTTTTTTTTTCAGCTAGAAAAAATCCAGCACTCTACATCCAAGTGATGATCTGTACAAGTCGAACTACAGGAAAGAGACACAAACCACACCAACTGTGAAGATATTTGACTGTGTCAACTTGGCTAGGCTACAGTTCCCACTTATTCAATCAAACACTAATCTAAGTGTTGCTGTGAAGGTATGTTGTAGATATGACTAAAGTCCATCATCAGTTGATTTTACATACAGAAAATTATCCTAGATAATCTGGGTGGGCCTGATTCAATAAATGGAAAGACATAAAAGCAGAGCTGAGACTTCCCTGTTAAAGACAAAATCCCAACTGTGGACAGCAGGTTTAGCCCATGCCCAAGAGTTCCAGCCTCCCATTCTGGACAGCCTGACCTATGGATTTCAGACATGCTGAGCCTGCCCCACAATCACATATATATAGAGAGAGCCTATTTTGATAACTTGCTTTATATCCATATATATATATATATATGTGTGTGTGTGTGTGTGTGTGTGTGTGTGTGTGTGTGTATACACATACGGTATATATGTAGATACATATATGTCGGTATACAAATATACATATGCATGCATAGATTAGACAGACAAATAGAAAGATAGGTAGAAAGATAGATGATAGGTAGATGATAGATAGATATTCTACTGGTTCTGCTTCTTTGTTTGAATTATGACTCATATATCAGTGATTTGAATAACAAGAATTTAATATAAATAATTGTTAAGTAGGTAAAACGTTATTAACTAATTGAGAGTAAATCAGAACTCTGTGGTATATCACAGAGTTAGCAAATGGAGGAAGCAGGTACCACCCCTAATGTTTAGGGTGCAAGGAACAGAAAGTGGAATTACTAAAACTTAGAAATTTACAGGACAGAGTCTGTGGGCCTAGGACAGGCCTCTGAGCAGATAGGAATAGCCAGCCGGTGCTGGTGTTTCTGAGTAGCCACTGTAACCCCAGCTCAGAGAAAATGGGGAAAACTGCCAATTGCCTCCTGCTACTGCTCCTGGAAGGTACTGCTCTGCCAGAGTGAAGAAGCAGAGAGGCAGTGCTCACGGGAACCACAAGCTACCAGGTAGGAAACAAACAGGAAGGAGAGGGTCCTTTCTTTCTCCTGCAGCCCTGCATTTTCCTTCTAGTGCTCTCTATTGTTGGAAGCTAACAAAGACCCAGCTGGCAAGGCAAAAATAAGGCTTGCAAAGCCCCAGTCCCAGCAAAACAAGATAGAGTGTGGAGTACAGAGGCATGGGCACTTCCCTGAGAGATAATAGCTTCATCGCTAGATTAGGGTTTTGGTATTGAACCACATATATAATAATAAACATTTGGGGGAATATTTCCCCAAATAGGAAACAAAAGAGCATGTGTTATATATTAGTTATATCTGTAGCACACAAACTCTTAAGTATCCTATGGCTAAATGAAAATCATCTGCCACTAAACATAATTCTTTTCTTAAAAGCAGCCGCTTAACCCTTCTGCTTGTAAACTCACTTCACATTCAGGGCCTCGTAGGACGATTTTCACCTTGATCAATCCACATAAAAGTCAGTAATAACATATTGCCAAAGCAATTACCTCTTAATATATCCAAGCAAAGCAATTACATTCTCTAAACATGGCTCAAGGGTGTGACAGAATAGAGCAAGGACTGGCTACTTAGCAGTTAGACAATATTTCAACAGTGAGTAAAATGTGCTAGTGGGAATAGACATAGACATGATAAAGTGGTAGATATTCAAAACCAAAAAATATTAGGACTTGGAAGCCAACAAAGCATAAAGATGAAAATAAGATAAACCACCTTGCCATGTATGTACCTATGCAACAATCTTGCATGATCTGCACGTGTACCCCAGAACCTAAAGTACTATATATATATATCCTTATATAACTTTGGTTCCCCCAAAACTTAATTACTAATATCCTACTGTTGATTGGAAGTCTTACTGATAACCTAAAGTAGATTAACACATATTTTGTAGTTATATGTATTACATACTGCATTTCTACAATATAGCTACAGAAAATAAAATTTAAAAAAAATTGTATTAAAATTGTATTTAAAAAAACTTCAAAGTTTTTTGTTTTGTTTTCAGCAAAACTAGGCAAAGGCCATAACAAAAACAGCAACAGGTAACTCAGCTTTTTTCACAGATGTTTATTGAACGAGCACGCCTGTGTGTCTTCTACTCTTACCTTAGACGTTCTTAAACCTGTTTCTTAAGAAGGCCATGTTAATTTCATTGCCTATAACCTTTCACAAAGTGTATCTTCTACCTGGAATACCCTTATTTCCTTGTCTTTCTATGAATGACTAATTTATACCTCTAGTATCAATTCAAATTTCTGCTTGAGAGTAACTACTCCCGTCACCCAGAGCTGCAGCATTGTATGGCTCCAGGGGACGTAATTCACATTGTGTTTTATGTGGGTAAGGTCTCCTGTAGTTACGCAGCATGACAGCCTTTCTCTGACCTCCCTACAAGGCAAAGTCTGGGTAGGAAATGTTGTCTGTCTATCTATCTATCTATCTATCTATCTATCCATCCATCCATCCATCCATCATCTATCTATCTATCTATCTATCTATCTATCTATCTATCTACATCTGCAAAAGGCTAAATACCTGAGACTGGGTGGTTTAAATGCCCTTTTTTCCCCACAGTAGTAGAGCCTAGACATCCAAGATCAAGGTGCTATTAGGCCTGGTTTCTGGTGAAGCCTCTCTTCCTGGCTTGTTAATGAGTTCTCACATGGTCCTTCTGTGCATACATGGAGAGAGAGAGAGAGAGAGAGAGAGAGAGAGAGAGAGAGAGATCCTGTGTCTTTTCTTTGTCTTAGAAAGAACACCAGTTCTATTGGATTGGGACCTCACTTTTTAAAAATCTTATTTAACATTA
The DNA here is from genome assembly GCF_048565385.1 of Saimiri boliviensis. Classification (NCBI taxonomy): domain Eukaryota; kingdom Metazoa; phylum Chordata; class Mammalia; order Primates; family Cebidae; genus Saimiri; species Saimiri boliviensis. Next base: position 23,460,801 of record NC_133452.1, on the reverse strand, counting down.
ACTACATCCCTAAAGGTCCCATCACAAAACATAGTCACAGTGGGAGTTAGGAATTTAAATATAATTTTTTAGAACCACAATTTACTCCATCTCTCTCTCTCTCTCTCTCTCTCTCTCTCTCTCTCTCTCTCATATATATATATATATTTAACTACAATTTCTACTTAGAAACCTGTGATGATTTTTTAGAAGTTCCCTTGTACATGATAAGGTGCTTTTCTCTTGCTGCTTGGACTACAGTTTCTGCTGAGAAACCTGTGATGATTTTATAGAAGTTCCCTTGTAGGTGACAAGTTGCTTTTCTCTTGCTACTTTCAAAATACTCTGTCTTGACTTGAAAATGTGGTTATAGGTCTCAATGAAGATCTCTTTGTGTTTAATCTATTTGAGGTTCTTTGGGCTTCATACATCTGGATGTTCATTTCCTTCCACAAATTTGGAAAGTTTTCTGTCATTATTTCTTTAAATAGACTTCCTGTCTATTTATGTTTCTCTGCTCCTTCTGAGTCTCCCAGAGTGCACATGTTGATTTGCTTCATGACGTCCTATAAGTCCTATAGACTTTCTTCAATCTTTTTACATTGTTTTCTTTTCTTTTTTCTGACTAGGTAATTTCAAATGATCTGTCTTCCAGCTCATTGATTTTTTTCTTCTACTTGAGTCTTTTATTTAAGTTTCTTATGAATTTTTTTAGTACAATCATTTTTTAAAACTCTTGAGTTTTTGTTTGGTTCTTCATTAGGGTTGCTATCTTTTTGTTAAACTTTTAATTTTGTTCATGCATTGTTTTCCTGATATTAATTGTCTATCTGCCTTGTCTTCACTGAACTTCTTTAAGCTTCCTTGGTCGAGAAGCTTTAGAATTATTTTGCAGGCAGTTCATAGATCTCCATTTCTCTAGCATCAGTTACTAGTGCTTTATTTTGTCCCTTTGGGGCTTTTATGTTTTCCTGATTGTTTGTGATCCTTGTGGACTTGTGTTGGTGACTGCACATTTGAAGCAGTAGACACCTCTTCCAGTCTTTTCAGACTAACCTTAGCAGGAACAGCTCTTCATCAGTCAGCCGATCCAGAGATTCTGGGCAGGCAAGCTGTTGGGGTCCTAAGGAAGGCTTGCGGCTGGAGTCCTCATGCTGGGCTGTCTTTGGTTTGGTGTCAGTGGGTAGATGGATATGGTAGTGAGGTCCACTGGATTGGGCCTGGTGACTATATCCATGGGATAAGCATGGAGGTAGGATGTGCAGAGGTATGCCTGGAGCCTGGGTCCATGAGGGCCAGCCTGAAGCCTGGGTTGATCTTGAGCCTGAGTATGCAAGAACAGGCCAGGATCCTGAGTCTGTATGAATTGTCTTGAAGTCTTGGTGCATGGGCTGCAGCCTGGTGTTAAAGTGAAAATGTAATGTATAAAGAAATTATGAATAAGCAGGGTACTGTGCAAGATTAGATGGATGTTAAAAACATACTTAATGTACAGTTTTGCAATCTCTGAACTTCTGAACTGATAGGATATAAGACACATATGCCATTACAACATAGATTAAAAGATCTGAAATGACAATTGAACCAAGAAATTGTATAGTGCACTAGAGAGGAAAAATAGGATTGTTTGTGAAAAACAGAAAACTGGACTCAAATTAGTTCAAATAATATAGAAAATTTTTTTGACTAATATAAATGTAAAATCCAGAAAATTTAGGCTTCTGGTCAGTCTACATGGTCTAGTGGCTCAACAATGCTACTCAAGACCTAGTTTTTCATCATTTCCTCTGTTTTCTGCATAAGTCTAAATTTGCTTTACTTGAAGTTACAGATGACAGTGGAGGCTTCAGAAAGATTATAGTCTTGCTTTCTGAAATCCGCCCCCACCAAAAGGAAACCACTATCTCCACTGAAGAGTAATGAAGCTACTTTTCAAGAAGCAACCAAGAACTCTCTGCTATCATCTCAGTCATGTCCCTATATGTATCAACCAATCTCTATGTCCAACAGATTGAATCTGCTTGTTGGTTTAAGTTAATCAGGAATTACTCCTGGAAGAATGCCATGGGAAAGGTCTGTTGAACTTTCATAAAATATGAACTACATAAGAAAGGGCTAAGTTTCTGATGAAAATAAATGTAATATTATCAGCATAAAGAAGATAAATTCTGGATAGTCAAAATCTACCCTCTCCCAAATGTAGAGATGTGAGTATTTGAGATAGGCTTTGAAGAATGCATACATATAAGAGAGGGAGTTTGTTGATGAATGAATCAGCAAAATCAGAGTTCAGGGTGAAGAAAATACAATAAATATGCAGAAAATATTAAATGGCCTAGTTTTGCATGAAGAACAAAGGTTAACCTTGAAAATATAATATTTTGCACCAAACTAATACAACTCATAGAGGTTTATTTGTGAGTTCTGAAATATTCTTGAACCCCCTAAAACAGCATAAAGAATGTTGGGTTTATAGATATATGAGTATCTTCCTGGAGAAAAAAGTCTACAGAGTCTTAAAGGTAATTGTAACAAAAACAAAACAAAGTAAACAAACAAACAAAAAATAACAGAAAGTAGAACATAGTAACAGTAGAAAATTGCACTAAAGAAATAGGAATAGGTTAGGTTATAATGTTGAGGTTCTTAAATGACAGGTTACAATGTTTGGCTGACATAGATCCTTTAGAAAGTACAGGTGAAACCCCGTCTCTACTAAAAATACAAGAAGTCAGCTGGGCATGGTGGCGCATGCCTGTAATCCCAGCTACTCAGGAGGCTGAGGCAGGAGAATTGCCTGAACCCAGGAGGCAGAGGTTGCCGTGAGCCGAGATCGTGCCATTGCATTCCAGCCTGGGTAACAAGAGTGAAACTCCGTCTCAAAAAAAAAAAAAAAAAAAAAAAAAGAAAGGAAGTACATTGAGAAAACAAGTTGATCTAGATAGAAGATTAAAAAACTCAACATTAACACTTCGGGAGGCCAAGGCAGGTGGATTACTTGAGCTCAAGAGTTTGAGACCAGCCTGGCCAACATGGTGAAACCCATATCTATTAAAAATACAAAAATTAGCCAGGCATGGTGGCATGTGCCTGTAATCCCAGCTACTTAGGAGGCTGAGACATGAGAATTGCTTGTTTAAACCTGGGAAGCAGAGGTTGCAGTGAGCTGAGATTGCACCACCCACTCCAGCCTGGGTGACAGAGTGAGACTCCATCTAAAAGAAAAAAAATTCAACATTAGGTATATTGATTTTAAGATGATGGCAGGACAGTGTCTAAACAGGAAATTGGAATAAGGAATTGAAGCCCAGAAACACAACTAGGGTTGAAGATACATTTATGTTAGCTTAGAAGCAGAAGTCAACACAGTTATTGGCATGTACATACTATCAAAACAACAGACTCTATCACACTTTGCAAATTGTAGCTCATTATATTGTTTTGTCGTTCAATTCTTGAGTTCTCAACTAAAGTAAAGTGCTTTCATCTATGAAGGCAGTATGCAAATAAATGAAATTGGCTTAGTGGAATTAGTTTTGTATTAGCAGTGTTTTTTTAAATAAAAATTCAAGTTTAATTCCATATTGCTTTTTGAAATAATACTGTGGCAATGAGTCAACAGGCCTTTCCCATGGCATTCTTAGCTCCCTAATGGAACAAACTGTCTTATGATAATGCCTATTAATTTTATGAGATAGCATGGTTTATTGGTTTTTTAAAAAGTAGAATTCAAAATGACCTTATTGTATTGATTTTTTAAAGTTCCTTTTACTGTGAATATACTTCAAATTTTACATTCCATGTTTTCTTTTTGATTAGTGGCTAATTAAGTTTTAATTTAATTTTTTTCTTTAGTTTCAGGGGTACATGTACAGGTTTGTTATATAGGTAAACTGTGTGTCATGGGGTTTGATGTACCGATTATTTTGTCACCCGGGTAAAAAGCATAGTACCCAATAGGTATTTTTCTTGATCCTTTCCCTTCTCCCATTCTCCAATCTCAAGAAGGCCTCAGTGTCTGTTGTTCCCTTACTTGTGTCCATGTGTTCTCATTGTTTAGCTCTGAGTTATAAGTGATAACCTGTGGTGTTTGGTTTTCTACACCTGCATTAGTTTGCCTAGCATAATGGCCTCCAGCTCCATCCATGTTGCAGCAAAGGACATGATCTTGTTCTTTTGTATGGCTGCATAGCATTTCATGGTGTATATGTACCACTTTTTCTTTATCCAGTTACTGTTGATGGGCATTTAGGTTGATTCCATGTCTTTGCTATTATAAAAAGGGCTGCAATGAACATACAAGTGCATGTATCTTTATGGCAGAATAATTTATATTCCTTTTGAAATATATCCACTAGTGGGATTGCTGGGTCAAATGGTATTTCTGTTTTCAGTTCTTTGAGGAATTGCCACTTCCTTCCACAATGGCTGAACTAATTTACACTCCTACCAGCAGTGTATCAACATTCCCTTTTCCCCACAACCTCATGAGCACGTGTTATTTTTTGACTCTTTAATGGCAGCCATTCCGACTGGTGTGAGATGCCATCTCATTGTGGTTTTGATTTGCATTTCTCTAATGATGACTGATATTGACCATTTTTTCATATGCTTGTTGGCTGTATGCATGTCTTCTTGTGAAAAGTGCCTGTTCATGTCATTTGCCCACTTTTTAATGAGGTTGTTTGGTTTTTGCTTGTAAATTTAAGTTCCTTATAGATTCTGATTATTAGACTTTTGTCAGATGCATAGTTTGCAAATATTTTCTCCTATTCTATAGGTGGTCTGTTTACTCTGCTGACAGGTTCTTTTGCCTTGCAGAGGCTATTTAATTAGGTGCCATTTGTAAATTTTGTTTTTTGTTACAATTGTTTTGGGCATCTTTGTCATGGAATATTTTCCACATCATACATCCAGAATGTGTTTCCTAGGTTATCTTCTAGAGTTTTTATAGATTTAGGTTTTATATTTAAGTCTTTATTCCATCTTGAGTATATTTTTTTATATGGTGTAAGAACAGGGATCAAGTTTCAATCTTCTGCATATGGCTTGTCAGCTATCCCAGCACCATTTATTGAATAAGGAGTTGATATGATTTGGCTGTGTCCCCACCCAAGTCTCATACAAATCTCATTTTGAATTGTAACTCTCAAAATTCCCACATGTCATGGGAGGAACTCAGTGGGAGGTGATTGAATTATAGGGGTGGGTCTTTCCAGCACTGTTCTCATTATAGTGAATGAATCTCATGAAATCTGATGGTTTTAAAAATGGGAGTTTTCCTGCACAAGCTCTCTCTTTTTGCCTGCCACCATCCATGTAAGACCTGACTTGCTCCTCCTTGCCTTTCACCTTCTGCCATGATTGTAAGGCCTCCCCAGCCATGTGGAACTGTAAGTCTAATAAACCTCTTTCTTTTGTAAATTTCCCAGTCTCAGGTATGTCTTTATCAGCAGAATGAAAATGGACTAATACAGGAGTCTTTCCCCCATTGCTTGTTTATGTTAGTTTTGTCGAAGATCAGATGGTTGTAGGTGTGTGTTAGTATTTCTGGCTTTCTATTCTGTTCCATTGGTCTACGGGTTTGTTTTTGTACCAGTACCATACTGTTGTGGTTACTGTAGCCTTGTAGTTTGATGTCAGGGAATGTGATGCCTGCAGCTTTGTTTCTTTTTGCTTAGGATTGCCTTGGCTCTTTGGTATCTTTTTGGTTCCATATGGATTTTAAAACAGTTTTTTTTCTGATTCTGTGGAGAATAGCATTGGTAGTTTGATAGGAATAGCATTGAATCTGTAAGTTGCTTTTGGTAATATGGCCATTTCAATGCTATTGATTCTTCTACCCAAGAGCATGTAATGTTTCTCATTTGTTTTTGTCATCTCTGATTTCTTTGAGCACCATTTGTAATTCTCTTTGTAGATGTCTTTCTCCTCCTTGGTTATTTGTATTCGTAGGTATTTTATTGTTTTTGTGGCAATAGTGAATGGTATTGTATTCTTGATTTGGTTCTTGGCTTAGATTGGTTGGTGTATAGGAATGCTACTGATTCTCGTACATTGATTTTGTATCCTGAAACTTTGCTAAAGTTGTTTATCAGATCCATATAGGAAGAGAGAAAGTCAAACAATCCCTGCTTGTAGATGACATGATTGTATATCTAGAAAACTCCATAGTCTCTGCTCAATAGCTTTAAATTTTATTTAGTAATTCCTAAGTATTTTTGTACAATAATAAACTCTACAACTGAATAGGATGCAATGTAGATAAACCACTGATACAGGTTGAAGTAGGAGAAAAAATGAAAAGTATTACATGCTATTCAGTGATATTAAATTACAATCATTCATGTGAAACTGGACATGATTGATAGGTAATAAATAGATTTGTTTTCTACTGTAGCATTTAGGACTTGTCTTTTAAAAGTAATCAGCAACCAGACATAGTGTGTTATGCTTATAATCCTAGCACTTTGGGAGGCCAAGGCAGGAGGATCATTTGAAGCCAGGAATTTGATACCAGCCTGGGCAACATAGTGAAACTCTATCTCTACAAAAAAATTAAAATGTTAACTGGGCATAGTGGAGCACTCCTAAAATTTTGGCTGCTTGGGAGACTGAGTTGGAAAAATTGCTTGAGCCCAGGAGGTTGAGGCTGCAGTAAGATGTGATTGCGCCATTGCACTCCAGCCTGGGTGACATAGTGAAATTCTGTTTCTAAAAAATAGAAAAAAAAGAGAAAGTAATTTGCATAAGTAAGAATAATGAGCATAAGTGATTATCACAAGTAGGCATAATTTCAGGATGTTTACAAGGAAATAGTCATATATTGAGTGCTTACAAAAGATACATAGTTTGAAGGAAAAAAGAAAAGCAGGAGGATATTAAATAACTAAATTTTCAAAATTATCTGCATTAAGCACAATTCAACTATGATCCCAATACCCGAATTTCATCAGTCCCATTTTAAATTTGTATTATATATATCTGTATGATATTATATCTTATCCTTACAATAAAAAAGAAATTTCAAAACTGTGTTACATATAAAATGTTAAAGTTATCATAATCCTGATACACGTTGTCATCTGGGGATGCCTGTCAATCCCTATTTTACTTTTGGAGAGTTTAGATTGGCTTTCATGCTATTGATATTCTATTATAGTAATTCAGATTCATCTGTTTCTTCACTTGCATCTATCTTCTAATGGGAATATTTTTTTATAGGTGGTTTATTTTGCAGTTCTATTGTTTATCAATATTTTATCTCTTTTATTTTGTTTTTCATTTACACAGTCAAAGCAAAGAAGTAATGCTTTGAAACTAGCTTGCAGTATATATCCTTTGTATAGTAATCTTTTTTTTTTTTTTTTTTTGAGACAGTCTTCCTACTTCACCCAAGCTGGAGCACAGTGGAATGATCGTGGCTCACTGTAGCCTCTGCTTCTTGGGTTCAAGCAACTCTCCTGCCTCAGCTTCCTGAGTAGCTGGGACTACAGCTGTGTGCCACCACACCTGGCTAATTTTTGTATTTTTAGTAAAGACAAGTTTCATCATGTTGGCCAGGATGGTCTCGATCTCTTGACCTCATGATCCACCCACCTAGGCCTCCCACAGTGCTGAGATTATAGGCATGAGCCACCGTGCCCAGTCAGCAATCTTATAAGAAGAACACTATACTAAACAGAATGGCATCAAGGAAACTAGCTAATCAACTTGTTTGTGGTATTTTTCATTTGAGCTTAGTGAGACAGCTGCCCAACTGGGTGTACTGGGAACTTTAGAATGTAATAAGAGGCTGTGGCCAGCTAGCCTTGTGAGAACTGACTGTGTTTTACTCAGCAGATTCTTTGTCTCTAAGAAAGTCACATTGTTTCAGAACACATTTGGTTTTAGTCAATATTAATTTATTTGCATTTCTGGACACATCCACAAACGTAGAAGGTGGCTCAAGTTGCATTTCTAATGGTTGTCACAAGACAACCATACTGGTATTGGCCACGAATGGCATGCGCTAACATCAGATAATAACAGAAGAAAGCTTTAATATAGAAAAGATAAATACAACTTAAAATTTATTTACAACCAAGTTTAAAAGCTACTGATAAAGATATCTATCACAAATTAGCTTTGATTCAAAGGTATAGGTCTTTTAGAATAATGATATATAAACGTCTATCTACAGACCCACTTAGCTTCACAGGGTTTATAATAGTATACAGTAAAATAAATCAGATATAAGCAAGATAATAAATTTATCATAGATTTATTTCATTCTTTGGTATTAAAATGGTCTTTATGTTATAAAATACCAATAAAAATGGCATGGGTATCATTTGTTTGGTTTTGTTTTTCTCTTGGAGATGAAGTCTCCCTATGTTGTCCAGGCTAGAGTGCAGTGTCTATTCACAAGCACAGTCAGTGGACTATAGCCTCAAACTTCTTGTCTCAAGCAATCCTCCTGCCTCTGACTCCTGAGTAGTTGGAAGAATAGGTACCTAGCACCATGCCTGGATGTTTGTGTTTTCTATTGTGCTTTAACTGCCCCCAAATAGGCAATTTATTCTCCTCTATTTTCTTTGAAATTTTACTTCACCCAGCCTGCATGGCTTTCTTTCATTTACTTAGTTTTCTTTTCTTTTGCAAGATATTCCAGGAATTATTGACTTGTGTTTTTACATTTTATCACATTATTGACTGTTACACTTCAAATCTAAGTAAGTCTTTATAGAAATCATCTCAATACTCTGCAAAACTTATCTGTCCAGATTTTATCTTGCATCTTATTTCATTTTCTGTTGCTGTAACTGAATACCACTGACTAAGTAATCTATTTTTAAACAAAGTTATTTAGCTCATGGTTCTGTAGGCTGGGAAGTCTCTGGGCATGATGCTGGCAGCTAGTGAGGGCCTTTATGCTACATGATAACATGGAAGGGGACATTACATGGTAGGAGGGCAAAAATAGGCCAGCTCAGTCTCCATCTCATCTTATAAAGCCACAGCTCCCATTGTGGGGATCCCACTCTGAGGACCTTATTTATTCCAAATTACCTCCCAAAGGTGCCCTCTCCAAATATCATCAACATATGAATTTGGGGATTAAGTTTCCAACATTTGAAATTTGGGGGAGCATTCAAACCATAGAATCTTAGTTACCAATATTTGAAAAATGAGCCTTAACAATAAGGTTTTTCATTTAGATTTGTACTTTTGCCTACTGATGTGATGTCTGCTGCACATTTCTTTTAGTTAACCTGTGATGGCGGAATTCTCATGAGCAACAAGTACAGTATCCAAGCTGCTGAGCTCCAGTGACTTTGCCCTTCAGACACATTTTAGGTTTGTCATTTCCTTTTGCTTTGACTTTGGATCTGAAAGCTGGAAAGAAGGGAATCATGTAGATGTTGTGGAAAAGGTACATGGAAAGGAAGCAGCTGCCATAGAGGTTAATGCTGGCCTCAGGATTATTAGTCAGTTTGTCTCAATGGAAAAGCCCATCAAACTGGATGAATCTGTTTATGAATTGTGAGAAATGAGAATATTAAATAGAGAGCCCTACATGCTGCCTTATCTATGAAAACTATTCTTTCTGGGGCAAAAGCAAAATTAGACATTTAGGAGAAAGTGGATGACTGCACTGTGTAACAAAATAAGCAAAATTTGTTTATAAATAAGCAAAATGCTCTAGGATTTTATTGTGGTATCCCTTAGGTCCCAAGAGTAGAAAGGCCCAGAGGAAATCGTTCTGTGTACCCAAGACAAATTAGGGGTCCCAGCTGCCCTCACTGGAGGAGTGAATTTTGTAATAAGATGACTGACTGTAAGTCATTTTGTGAGTTGGTCTCCGCTACACTAGTCTGTGCCTTCCTTATACAACAACCCGTAGCAAGTAAGTATCCAGATACAGTTTCAAAGCCTCCCAACCCCTGAGCCAATCTTAGAAGAGGGCAGGCATGCAGCAGGAACTTTCATCTTCCCTGTTCACTAGGATGTGCGATTGGGTCACACATGTTGACTTCTGTAGGTCTCAGAACTGTTGGGCTCCCATATCTTCATAAGTTTACATGGCTATCCCCAGTCAGGATACAGATCTGGGTTCCACTTGGTATGGAGTCTGGGTCTTGGCTGTGGCCTTGGGGTACAGTCAGTACTCTGCCCTGCCTTTCCTGCCTAGAGAACTGGCCCCTTGGGAAAATGAGAGTTCCTCTTCCCTCTACCTTTGGTTTACCCAGAGGAAGAGGCTAAGAGTAGAGTTTTGTCCTACAAGTAGCCAACTTGTAGGAGGTAAACAATAGATCTCTCACAGTGGCCTCCATCCCTGACACTGTCCCTGCCTTTTAAGAGTTTGACCTTACCTATGAGAAGAGGCATACCAAAGTGGTTAATAGTGTAGGCTCTAGCATCAGACTGCCTGGGTTCAATTCTCTGCTCTGTAATTTGCTAAAACCCTCACTTAAACCTAGCTGAATTTAGTTTTCTCATTTGGAAAATGAGAATAATATTAACTCTTGGGGCTGGTACACAAATTAAATGAAAACACGAGAAGAATAAGATATTAGTATGTTGATCTATCCACATTTATCATGTCTCATCAAATATCCCATTTCCAGTTTCTGTGATGATTTGAAATGGCATACAACTAAGCAAGTATAGCAAGAATCATGTTACAATACTGCCCAGCTACCTTTTCAGGCACATAAGGAGCTAACCAGAGATAACAGCAATTTGGGTAAAAATGCTTTTTTATTTTCACTTTTTAAATTGACTTTTTAAAATAAATGTGAAGTAGTAGACACATGAAAAGTAACAAGATTAATATATAGAAATACCAATATACATTTTGCCCAGACATCCCTTTCAAGTTTTTCCAATTGTTCTAATCATGTCCTTCATAATAAAAGCACCCATATCGGTATTTCGCATTGCACCCACTTGTTATGTCTCTCTAGTTTCCTTCAATCTGGAGCAACTTCTCAGTCTCTCCTTGACCTTCACGATCTTGACATTTCTGGAGTTGCAGGACATTCCTTCCATGGTCTTTCTCCATGTAGGTCTGTCTAATATTTCCTCCCCAAGACACACACATTATACATTTTTATCAAGAGTATCATAGCAGTGAGGTGGGGTTCTCCTCATCCCATTCTGTTAGGTGATACATAACACCAATTTGTTCTATTATTGATGGTGTTATTTGGCCACTTGATAAAAATGGTATTTGTCAGGATTCTCTTCTGTAACAGTGCTTTGTAATTAATAAGTGGACTGACTGTGTGGAGAAAATTTCAGGCCATTTAAATGTCCCATTCCTCATCCCATTTTCATTTACTAGATTTAGCACTTACTGAATTAATTATTACCATAATGAGTGGTAAGTGGTTATTTTTAAATTATGTCAGCATTTCTACTTTATTATTATATATCCAAGCATAAAAATAGTTTCTGGTATCCATTTATTTGTTTGTACTTGTTTAATGGTTTACATTTAATGTAGATACAGTAATATAAGTATTTATATGCTCAAATTTCCCCAGGTTTGAACAGTGGCAACTCTTTGTACACTAGAAAAATGTCCTTGACATATTTCCTTCATTTTTCCAGCAATTTCTTCCTTTGTGGCACAACAAGCTATTTCAGGAATATTTTCTACCTTACTTACTCATCCCTGCATAAAGCATCTCTCTATGAAGGTTTGTTTTTTAAATGAAGTGTAGTATCTAAAAATCAAAGTCTAGGTGCTAGGTATGATAATTGACACTGGGGTCTTGCTGCTTGACTTATACCTTTCATTTATACTTTCTGTTAATTTTCTTCTTTCAGTCTACACTACAGAGTTCAAGTTCACTCAGATCTTCCTTTATGCCATACTTATATCCACTCATTCATTGGTGAGAAGCCTTACCCCAACACCCTCAACCTCTTTGCTTATTTGCTCAGTCTCCTATGTTGCCCTTGTCTCAGCTTATCAGACTTCCCTCATCTCCCATCTTTGGCCCCCATCCTGGCACCACCCACCATTACTTGCTTTGCTTGTGTCAAGAAAGGAAGCCAGGGAGTTAGAGAGAGGAGAAAGAAGGAAGAAAGGAGCAACAAATGTAATTAGAACAATCTTAGCTTGGTCATGGTTTCAATTGCTGCTTATCTTACACTGTTACTATATTCCAAAAATTACTGTTATGTCTTACTTTTGTTCAACATTCTGCTTCTATAAAATTGTTGTAGTTTCATTGTTCATTATGTGGAATTTGTCACATTCTTTGTTATGATTGAGTTCCAGTCCACTGAAACTTGGAGGGATAGGTAACAAAAATGGTCATGGGCTCAGAACTTGGACCCTTCTCTGGGCCAGGAAGACAGCATACTGTGAGTGATGGTGGCCTGTGTGTATGTGTGTGTTTGGGGGAGGGAAGAAGGGAGACATTTCAGAAAGGAATAGTGACACCATTTTGAAACAAAAAAAGAAAAGAAATGTGTTTCCTTTTCTCAATGACCACAGCTCTCCTGATTAATCCTGATGCTATCCTTACTGATATTTCTGCCTTTGATTTGTCTCAATTTAATATTTTTTTTTCTTTACTGGAGATCATGCATTCTCCTCCACCAAGCTGGCAGCTCTTCTTTCCCCACTATTACTCTGGGTCCAGCTTAGCCTGCTGGACAGCTGTATATTACTACTAATGGTACTAATTTGAACTATATTCTTATCAAGAAACTCTGAGGCTCTATAGAGCAAGAACCATTTAAATCCCAGGATTAGAAATACCTGGAATTTACTATGTACTTAATAAAAATTTGCTGAATGAGACCAGTCTAAAAAAGGTTGTGTCAGATATTGTCATCTCTTCCTTTGTAAGTTAGTTTCTGCCACTGAATTTTTTGTGGGGGAGGGGCAAGGCTCAGGAGTCTGCATTTTTAATACAACCCCCAAGGAATTCTATTCAGGTCATACTTTAATAAAACTAAGATTTGTTTCTAGTTTCTTAATTTAAAGTTCAAAGAGAGAATTTCATTCTCTAGAGCAACTAGTAGAGTGTTGAGAATTAGAGGCAGTAAATGAATTATGTGTTTTTATAAGGAGCTGAGATGCAACCTTAATTCCCTATTGATCTTTCTGGGATGAAAACTGACACAGTAATATTTTTCTTCTACCCTACCATGCATGCCACTTAAATACTTATTTACATTCTTCCAAAGTACTGTTTATTATCTATGCACTTTATGGCTGAGTCTAAAAACAAAACTTCCTGTCTCTAAGAAATACGGATATTCTATTTATCTTGATTTACAAGAATCAATAGGCAAACTTCTAGGATTCCAAGATGGTTAAAGCATGACCCAATGGGCTCTAACAAATTGAGACCCAGAGATTATTTACAGGTAATCCAGTCTCCTATACTATGTGCAAGACTAGGTAAATGGCAAACATGTTTTTGGTATCATGGCATATTTTTCTCACTCAGGGTGATATTAACAGCTTATGCCCTTTTCTGCACAGCTGGATTGTTTTATATCTTTTCTGCAGATAAACTCATAAGGAAAATAATCGATTCCTCCTGTTTCACACCATTATTGAATAAAAAATGACAGTTATAGTTGTCTTTGGAAAAAATAAGTTTAAAAAATAGTTTGTGTTTGGCAGTGAAACAAACAGAGCACTAAGGCATGAGCACTTCCGCTGTTGGAGAAAAATCTGCACTGTGTGTGTGGGAGCACTCACTCCACAAAGGGAGTAACTGGGTCTCACCAGAGGCCAGAGCAGCTGAGCATGTGGCTGGATGGAGTAGGTAAGGTCACAGGCTGGGCCCACTATTTTAAAACCCCACTTGTCTTATTTCCACCTGAATACCAGTAGTCATCTGCTCCACTTCTTCTGCTGGCATTTGTACTTTATCAATATAGTTTATATCCTCTAGTCTCTTCTTGGACCTCTTCCTTCTCTATGTCATGGTCTCTTTGCACATTCCAGTTTAAATCAGAGCACCAGGGTCCTGAAAAATTCCAAACTACTCTCAAACTACAATACCCATTTAGCAAAAGGAACTTGGATAACACTTACTCTCCTACACTGAGTTATAGAAATTAAAGAAAGAAATAATAGATGGAATCTGTGAATCCGTCTCTCTCCCTCTAGCTCTCTCTGTCTTTTCAGGCTTCTCTCTTTCCTTTCTTCTTTCAGGGGAAGAAAGGCAGGAAAAGGTTAGACCTATATAATGAAAGACCTTTTTTCTGAGGAATAGCACAATAGAAAAAGCAGAACCACATATACACCAGTAACAGTTACTCTAAATGTGTTTTATACAATGTAGCTAAATCATTTTCCAAACAATAACAAAAAATATTGACTACATCCACAGTATTGAAACTATTACTTAATGTTAAGTAACTCTAACACTAGAAGTTACTAATCAATAAATATAACTCTGGGTGACCCATTCTTTCAAAGGCTTCTCTGCATTACTAGCTATGGTTTCAGAGTATAATTATGTCTAAAATTCTCTGCCTGTATAAATGTGTGTTTATGCCCTGTCACCAATTTATGGAGATTGTGGAGGTAAAGAGTCTCCAGAGCTGGATCTTAAAGGAGGCTTAAAGGTAGGTAAGTGGGGATTCTAGCATGGGAATTCATAGAGAAAGAAATAAGAGAGAGAGAGAGAGAGAGAGAGAGAGAGAGACAGACAGACAGACAGACAGACAGACAGACAGAGTGAGAGAATGATGTATGAAAGCCACTCTGTTTTCACAGACCATGACATGTACCAGACATAACCAGTCATTTGAAGTTACTAGAGACATTTACAATGAGACCACCAAGTGAAGGTATCCAAGTACGCATCCAGAAATAGGGTTGAAACTCAGAAGAAAGATGCAGATTGGTGATCAACCTCTGAAGAACGAGTTTTCTAAACGCAGAATTGGTGGTCTCAGAGTACTATAGGAGTGTACCACTTAAATGCTGAATCTATATCATTTTTTAGGTAATCAGAGAACAAATATCCTGAACTTAAAAATATAAATTTGCTAGGAGTGCCATTCATCTGGCCAGGCTGATACTGAATGACGGTAAAAATCACTTCTATTATTAGCAATAATGAGTCTTGAAAATATAAAACTAAAGTATTCTGGGGGAATCTAGAGGACTACCTTATCCACCTCTTTTATAATAAGAAAACATGAATATTGTCTTATCTTAAATATGGCTTTGTTTAAATAAATCATCAATAAGTATATATAAATATACATAAATATTAATATGGCATGAATTTATATAAGTTTCCAATAGCATGTACATTATTTAATCCTCAAAACTATTTGAATTTTAAGTTCCAGATATAATTTTGAATAATAAAAAGGTTCCTTTTATCAATGTAATACAAAAAATGTGTTAGCATTTTTTCCCAATATAGTTTTCCTTTTGGTACTTATAAGGATAGTTTTTGAGGCCAGGATTTGTGTAGAAAGAAAAGTATTTTGTAAATTTTAAGTCTCCTTCATATAATAGGAAGAAATAGTTTCATTGTCAACAGAGTTTTATAAATCATAGATAGAAAAAAACACAAAATAAAGTGTACAAGAATTCATATCTATCTAGAAAGTAGAGAGTTGGGAATTTGTTTTGTGAAAGATGAAAATTTGGAAAATGTGAGACTAGGGTTCAAATACCCATGAATCCAGTTGCCCCCTAGCTGCCTCACCCTCTATCAGAACAGAAATCATGTTAGGACAAATGGGTTCAGTGTGATTTAAAAAATGAAAAAGAAACAGAGGAAAAGGAAAAAGCCAAAGCAGAGGAAGGGGGCTGATGTCTTACTCACCTTCTGATATGCTTGGAGTACTCAGTGGTTACATGGGGTGGCCACAACAGAATAGAATGATGCTGTGGTGTGTTTAGGAAGGGCTCCTGCCACCATGCAAGACATGCCACGTCTTGCTTTCCCTTCACTTCCTGCCATGATTGTAAGTGTCCTGAGGCCTCCCTAGTCATGCAGAACTGTGAGTCGATTAAATCTCTTTCCTTTATAAATTACCCAGTTGCAGGTAGTACTTTATAGAAGTGTGAAAACAGACTAATACTGTGGGAGACCTTTAGCTCTGGGAACACGATGGAATGAGAACTGGATAGAAGAGTCAGTAACAGTGGCCTTACTGGAGGTTCAAGGCACCAGCAGAGAACAGCACTGTACAGATCAACTACTCTTCTAACAGCATAAAATAGTATAATCCATTTGTCCTCAACCCCTGGGGATTTTTGAGAAAAGTAAGAGAAGAATGAGAGGGTAGGAAATTAGAATTTTTGACTGACTTTTTATTAAAATATCTATTTTTTAAAATAAACTTTATTTTTAGAATGGTTTTAGATTTAGAGAAACATTGGGAACATTGTACAGAGAATCCCATGTATGTCATAGCCAGGGACATGAACGTATTGCATTAGTGTAGCACATTCATAACAATTAATAAACCAATACTGATACATTATTATTAACTAAAGATCCATGCTTTTTTCAGATTTTTTTTGTTTTTACCCTAGTGTCTTTTTCTGTCCTGGTACAGTACATTGCATTTAGTCATCACCTTTCTACTTAGCTTTTTGAACACAAAGAATGCATTTATAGGCATTGTTTTAACATCTTTGTCTGCCAATTCTATCTTATGCCAATTCTATCTATCCGTTCTTGGCAGATTTTATTAATCTAATCCGTACAATAACCTATGAAGTAGGCTGCTAATATCATTCCCATTTCACATATAAAGAAACTGAGGTATGTAGAGATCAAGCAACCTATCCTATGTCATACAACAAGTGATGGAGTCAGGACATGAACCCAGGCAACCTTGCTGCATCAAAGTGAATGCAGAGGAAATGATTTTCAGTCAAATTATTTTACACTTCTCAGTGAGCCTCTGAAATTTCAGGTTCATATATTTCAGGGTTTCAGAATTTCCTGGACCCTATAGAAAAATGGAGGATGAGACTCTTGGCCATTGAATCTGACATGTGAAGCAATCTGGGCTCTGTCTGGAGCCTGGCATTCTGCTGTGTGCTCACTGTCTCCACACTTATCTGTCACATGAAGGAAATTAACTCATGTCTCAAAAAAAGTCACAGCCAGCTACTACTTGTGTAAATCATTATTTCACGAAAGGGCCCTATATGCAAAGCAGTCTCCAAATGCCAAAGGAGCCGAGAAACCAAAGAACGACGGAGACAAGTCGTTTGTCAGTAGAAGGTGATCTATTTGGGGGATCTTACAGACAGAAGTGAGGTCTCGAGTGGAGGCAAGACAGGTAGATCTTCACCCTGCAACCACTGGACCCAGGGCTTATATTTTGGGATAAAAAGCACCCATGCTTTGAAAGGAAAGTGTAGGTATTTGAGAGAATGCTGCAGACATCACAACCTATAATTTCTGCAATAGCATAAAGGGTTGTTCTGGAGAAAGACAAAACTTATAGTGAATAGGTGTTTCTACATAAAGACTAATAAATAAACCAGATGTCTTGGAGGTATTTCTGGACTTAGGGTTAGTCAAGAGTCACATAATGGATTAGCATTTAAAAACGAAGTCTCTCTCTAAGTCAACCTTAAGAATGATAAGATTCAATGTTATTCTGTTGTTTTGGGCACTCTTGGGCATGGCTCAGGCTATGGCAACTCAGAATTGTGTTGGTACCTTTGTTTCTAAAGAATCTTGAGCAAATTACCTAATTTCTCTAAGCTTAATGTCTTCCTTTAAAAAATGAGGTGACCATAGGGACTATTGATATGGTTGCTATAAAAACTGAAAGAAGTATCATATAAAGCATCTAGTATATTAGTTTCCTTCTGTTGGTCATCATTATGAATGGCGTAGTGAGAAGACAGAAATGACTTCTACTGCCTCTTCAGCCTGAGACTTCATCAAAAGAGAGTTCAGGAAATGATAGGGATTCCTCATTTAACTTTATCATAAAATGCAGTGCTGCATTCTCAAGAAAATACATGCCTACAAGCAGTTCATTAATTTATATGTCAAGAACCTTATGTGGTATTTAGTCAAAAGAAAGTACCAGAGGAGAAAACTTAATTCAGAAACACCACCCTACTTGGGCTTTATTCTGTTTATTGGAAACCCTTTTTGTGGTCATGCCGGGGCATAGATGGTCAGTGGATTTACAGTGAAAGTTCAATTCCATCCAAGGACGTTCTTGAATATAGCTTTTGATTATAGAAACTCCTCTTTAATGATGCAAAGAAACTTAACGCAGGTTAAATCTTTTACTTAGTAACATATTTGAACAATTGTGTTAATATTATAATAATTTCTACCCCAGAGAACAGGTTTTGACACATGCAGGAAGTGAGGGAGAAAGAGAAATAAGTGGGATCGAGGATAGTAGGAGGTCAGGCTTCTTCGTCTCCAGTGATTCCTGACTTCACATCCCAGGTCCCTTCATCTTTAATATAGGTGTTTGGAAACTTCTAGAAACTCTTTGCCAATAAATTCTGAAAGGCACTAGGATTGGCAAATCTGTTTCATACTGAAAACATGGATTCTAACATAACTCAAGTGTTATGATAGTCAGTGTTTGAAATGAAACAACTTTTTTGTTTCAGTATCTGGATGATAGATAGAAAAAAAAATTTTTTTTGGAGACAAGGTCTCTTTCTGTCACCCAGGGTGGAGTAAAGTGGCACAATCTCAGCTTCCTGCAACCTCCCTCTCCCAGATTCTAGCAATTTGTGCCTCAGACCTCCTGAGTAGCTGGGACTGCAGGAGTGTGCCATCACGACTGGCTGAGTTTTGTATTTTTAGTAGAGACGGGGTTTTACCATGTTGGCTAGGCTGGTCTTGAACTCCTGAGCTCAAGTGATCTGCCTGCCTCAACCTTACAAAGTGCTGGGATTACAGGCATGAACCACCATGCTCAGCCAAATATGTAATTTTTTTTTAAGGTTGGGAACGAAAGAATAGATCTTTCTGAGTATATCCTAATTCTGAGATGGCAGCCATACCCAGTCATCTTTGAATACCAATTTCAGCACATATGAATGATCTGAGTGAGCCTTAAAGGAAGTTACACAGTTCTTGATATACTTATTTCCCTCTGGGATGTCAGAAAGGAAAGAAGGAACTTCCAAAAGTTTATAGACTCAGCTATAAACAGAATTATTCGAAGAGCTTGAGAGAAGAAAAATGTCGCTTTCTACTATCAAAAAAATGTTGATGTTATGGTAAGAGTGGAAGTGATCTTTCTATGCAAAGGTTAGTGATTGAAATTTTGCACCTTGGTTCATTTATTTCCGATTAATAATTGGAATAGAAGAAGAAAGGAAGAAAAATATGAGGGACAAGGGGAAAACACACAATGAAGCTGGTATTTGCTTTTATTCAGGAGAGATTTTCTAACATATAAAGAACATTTACTGGCTTAAATGACAAGTGATATGTAGAAGTGAAAAGACCAATCTAATGCCAGAATTTTGCACGGAGTTCATCAGCAGTCATCTTTTCTGAAGTCAAGGTAATGAGAATTGTATCACAGGAAGTGGGTAGCATGACATTATCATCCTAAACTCTTTTCACAGTTAGGATATGCATAGAAAAAGAAAAATCCCCAGGCAGAGCAGATGGCTTGATGCACACTACCAATGATTTGTGTACACACAGTTTACAATGACAGCATTTATTGTTCCCTGAACATGGCTTCTGATGACAGAAGCAAAGTCAACAGGCTTAAAAATATGCAGACATGTTAAAATAATTTTATAAATGGAGACTGCATTTCTATAAAAAAAACTCAAGGTCATTCCTTACCATATGCCATAAAGTTACTGGTTTTACTGATAAATGAAAAATACAATCTGGAAAGAGCTATGAGACAGCAGTCACTAATTTCCAAAATAGAGTCTTAAAAGAAGAGGGTATAGAGGGACATTTATCTTTTAAAAATACTCTGATTACCATTAGAATAAATCAGCCACAAAAAACTCATTTCAATTTGGAGTAACAAAACCAACAATATTTTTCAAATACAATTTTAAAAATTAGAAAACAAAAACATACTGCATATATCATGGCTTGCAGAATATTTGATTATTTTTAAAGCAAATCCCGTAGAAGATTTTGGAAGTATTTAGGAGAAAAGCTAGGTACAAAACTGAAGCAAGGAGTTTTGAAATTTTGTTTACGTATTTAAATGACCTAAATTATTAGGAAATAAATAATGTTAATTTATGTCTTCCTACAAGTTGAAAGCATTCTTTTTAGGGGTGGGGTGGGCTCAAAGTGAAAGTTATAAATATGTCACTATCTAAAATCCCAAATAAGCAATATAAAGTGTATTCTTTACTGATAACAGAAAACCAAAATTACATATCTTTTTCATATTGTGTTCAGTTAAAGAAAGGAACCAGAGTCTTAGGGAAAAGGAGACAAAAGGAAAAGAGGGAAAAGAAAGCTGAGAGGAGAGAGAGAAAATGGAAGAGGAAAAGCCAGTAGATTCCCACTGATGGATGACTAGTTGGCCGCTTCTGGTCACCCGAGAGGCTGAGGTCGCATCCCAGATGATGCTGGAGGATAAAAAGGCAGTGTGTCCTTTGCCTGGTTACCAACTTGGGCAGCAGGAAAATAAAGGGCAGACACTTTTCATATCTTGCCTCTTCTGACTCAGTAGATGTCCATGGAGAACAAGAGTACCTACTTCTGTCTTAAATCTAAGAGCCCCTAGGGCTGTTCTATAGCCTGCATACCTGGAATAGATTTAAACATAGACACCCGAACCCCAGGAATTACCGAGGCATACAAAATCTACATGTCCCCTTCCTTCAGATAATGCTGCAGAGATGAAGTCTCTTTGGAGAGACCATAAGCTCCTTGAATGATATGCAATTAAAAAAAATCAGTTGCATCCTTTTATTTAATGCAATTCCAATATAATTTACTCATACTAAGTTTATCCATTCTTGAATTTACAATGTGTCTATTAAATACAGAGCACTCTGTCAGGCACTGGGATTGTTTTGCATAGTTCATATCAATTTTTCTGAAAAGAGAGCACTTGCACAAGGTTTTCAAAAGAATTCAACCAAAATAAAAAATGTTAATAATTACTGCTGTGTAAATTAAACCAAACTTTATATATATAGCAGGTGGGAATGGCTATGCACAGACGATAAAGCTAAATACGTTGAGTATCTACTGTCCATTAGACACTGTGTTATTGCATAGAATCCTCACAACAATCCTATATTATATCCCTCCATTTATAAATGATAAAACCTGGGGTTGATGAAAATGTGTCAGATGTCACAAAACGGACTAGCCCTCCAGACTCTCGCTTTCCATTGTAATTGTTGATGTCCCCCAGGGCTTTGTCCTAAGGCCTGCCTCATTTGCCAGTGACTTTGGGCATTCTCTCCCTTTGCTTTGGTTTCGATTTCCATCTACATCTGCCTTGCTTTCAATCTCCATGTTGATAGGTACTGAGTACCTAGCTCTAGGCCAATGAATACAGATGCATATGAGACTTCTTTCCTTGTCATAGGACTTCAAAGTCCAGGTGCTTCTTATGCAAAATGAGATATTTTTCTCCAGTGTTCCCTTTCAAGGCATCTGGCACTGTCATTATCAATGTCCTGGTTGCATAAGCAAGAAACCTGGGAACTATTTTTGATTCCTTCTTGTCTTTTACCACACATCAAAACAATCACTTATTCTGTTCATCCAACTTTCTAAATCTTTCTAAAATTTATCGACTTCTGTTCTTCCCTGCTACTTATATCTATTATGTCAATTTGATCACATGAACTTTTCTACACCTGGTACCTGCTGAACCTTCTGGAGATTCCCATCTTTTTTAGGGTAGCATCCAACTGTCCTGCTTCCAAGACCCTTCACAATTTAGTCATTGCTTCAGACTTACCTTTTGTAAATCCCAAATTGCAATTTAAACTGAAGTCTCAGTGAACTATTTGCATCTCTTTAGTGGTCTGTACTCAATCTCATCCATCTGCTGTTTCTTCTGCAATGCTCACCCTATTCCTACCTCTGACTAACTCCTATAAATGCTTCAGTTCTTAATAAATGGGAGCTGGCATTCAATGGGTATAACATTTCAATTACGCCAGATGGGTATGTTCTAGGTGCCTATAATTAACAATAAGATATTGTAAAATTAAAAAATCTGTCAAGAGAATAGATCATGTCAAGTATCCTTCCTGCAAGAGGCAAAAACAATACCAAAGGGAAACAAGGGAAGTTTGGGAAGTGCTGGCATATCTATTACCTTGATTGTGGTGATCGTATCACAAGTGTTTGCATATGTCCAAATTCATCAAATTGTACAGATTAAAATTGTACATTTTATATACATTTAACTCAATAAAGCTGTGTACAAAAAAGAGCTACAGTCATATCTTAAAAGATTTCCTGATCCCTCTGAAATGTGTTAAAGACCCTACTATGTGGTTGCATAACACGCCATGCTTCCTCCATCACAGCACCTACAGAATGATCTTTTCTTTCCACTGGAAGTAACATCATGGAACAGAAAGGTCATGGCTTCCTTGTTCACTCTTGTATTCCCAGTGTTGAGCACAGCATCTAGCTCCTATCAAGTACCTGTAAATACCGATTAATGATTTTAACTTGATCCTATGAATGGATACCCTTTAAACATCCTAGCTGATTCTACTTTGGTTAAAGTAGCCAGATAAAATACAATTTTCCCAGTTAACATTGAATTTCAAATAAGCAATAAAAAATATTAGTATATATATGCTCCATGCAATATGTAAGACATACTTATAACAAAAAAGTATTTATTTATCTGAAATTAAAATTTAATGGACTGTTTTACATTTTCATTTGCTAAATATGGCTACACTATTAATTCTGACATTGGCTTGGCCCTTTGTCAGGGACTTTGCAGGTCCCTTTAGTTCATACTAGGCAGGTATCTCCCACAGGCATAAAAGGTAGCCATGTTTGCCAACAACCTTCACCAGGCGCCTCCTGATTCATGTCTAGCTTCATTGCTCTGATTTTGCTTCTAGGTTTCCCATTACTTTATTCCCAGCAACCTTTTGCTACCCCATTACTGACCGTGGCCTGATGTTTACATCCTGATGAAGACTTTGGCAGTCACTCCAGTCTAGCACTAAACCACTACTAAGTCCATTGCCTTGAGCTCTGCCTCTCCTCTGCCATATCCTGGCGTCACAGGCAAACATAGCGCTCACAAGACACTCTTACATTCTTGGAGAGTTCTAATTGTTAGAGCGTCTGTTTTTGTGTTGATCTGAAATTATTTTCCCTGAAGCTTTAACCTATTTTGAGTTTCAACAGACAGTTTGCTTCTTGAGAGTAGAGAAGTGTCTATGCACTCTGGTATCTCCAAGATTCATGTCAGTGACTGGCACATGGAAGAGTCTTGATAAATGTCTGAATAAAAATGGACATTATTGCCTCTAGAGCTGCACTGTGTAAAATGAATCTCTTATCTACAGTCAGTTTTTCAAATATGTGAACGATGTTTTATAGCTCTGTATCAATCTGCTCTTTTATAGGCTAGGCATTCCCAGTTCCTTAAATCAGTTTTCATTTGGGAAAGGAAGCACCTGGCACAGAAGAGGCACTTGGTAAATGTTTATCCATTAAGAATTTCCTCATTTCTGGTTAAAAATGGCAAATATTCATGAGAAAACAATGCTAGATATATCTTTAAAGGACATAGACATTAGCAGTGAGTAAAAATAAAATTAATGATGAAAAAGATAATTGTATCCCATAGAAGTGTAAAACAGCAATATAGACTGCCTAGCTCTTTTGAAAATGCATACATATGCATAAATATCTAAACATTCCTGCAATTTGAGATACTTTAATTTTGAAACATAGTATAATATTTGTGCTATATTTTGAAAGAAACCTTCAACAAGTCTCCAATCTTATTATTTGCCTATTCCCATGCATACAGTAACTCGTCTAGATATTTTGGGCCTTAACATTGAACATGTGGCAAGAGAGAATTATAAATATCCTTTTTAAGTGAAAAAAACAAACAAGCCCATTCAAAAATGGGCAAAGGATATGAACAGATACTTTACAAAAGAAGACATACAGGAGGCCAACAAACATATGAAAAAATGCTCATCATCACTGGTCATCAGAGAAATGCAAATCAAAACCACATTGAGATACCATCTCACACCAGTTAGAATGGCGATCATTAAAAAATCGGGAAACAACAGATGCTGGAGAGGATGTGGAGAAATAGGAACACTTTTACACTGTTGGTGGGAATGTAAATTAATTCAACCATTGTGGAAGACAGTGTGGCGATTCCTCAAGGACCTAAAAATAGAAATCCCATTTGACCCAGCAATCCCATTACTGGGTATATATCCAAAGGATTATAAATCATTCTACTACAAGGACACGTGCACACGAATGTTCATTGCAGCACTGTTTACAATAGCAAAGACCTGGAACCAACCCAAATGCCCAACGATGATAGACTGGATAGGGAAAATGTGGTACATATACACCATGGAATATTATGCAGCCATCAAAAACGATGAGTTCACGTCCTTTATAGGGACATGGATGAACCTGGAAACCATCATTCTCAGCAAACTGACACAAGAGCAGAAAATCAAACACCGTATATTCTCGCTCATAGGCGGGTGTTGAACAATGAGAACACATGGACACAGGGAGGGGAGCACTACACACTGGGGTCTGTTGGGGGGAAATGGGGGAGGGGCGGGGGGTGGGGAGGTGGGAAGAGATAGCATGGGGAGAAATGACAGATACAGGTGAGGGGACGGAAGGCAGCAAAGCACACTGCCATGTGTGTACCTATGCAACAATCTTGCATGTTCATCACATGTACCCCAAAACCTAAAATGCAATAAAAAAAAAAAAAAAAAAAAAAAAAAAAGAAATATATTGTTCTATTTTCTGTTGAAATAAGTAGCAAGACAAATGATTGTATCATCTGATTGTTACTGTGAAAAGAGATCTATAAAGAAAGAAATTAAGGAGGTAGAGAAACAAATGATTCAATATATTAATTAGAGAGAAAATCATGCTAAAAATGGTAAGGTGTGCATCAAGATGTAGATACATCTTAATTAGGTAATTTTAAAAGAGGGATAATTGTCAATATGTCTTCAAAATTGCATACTTTCCTTCAGGTCACCTACTAAACTGAATAACTAGCTATATTTGATCCATTATAGCAATTATATGAAAACTAAGATTTTTGTTAGACTTTGTTTTTATAGACAGAAACATTTGATGTGTATTGAGCAACTCAACACTTTATTGCCTTTTATTTACAACCCTTGCTAGGTTCTATGATGTTATAGTGACTATACATTCTGTATTCAAAACTAACCAGGGGTTAGATTATAGTCTGTCATTTCTATGGTGCAATTAACATGAATGGGATGGGAGAAGGATGAATCTTATTCTCTATTAAAAATTGTACATGGACACACAGCAAAATCATCACTAGATTGGTTGCTGCAAAACTTTCAGGCATAATTACATGGATGAAACATAAAGGGCATTCCTCTCAGCAAGATTCACAGTAGGAGGTGTGTCATAAACAGGGGGAGAAAACTGTTCAGCAAAGCTGGTTGCATCTTCCTTTAAGCAAAGCATTCACCATTAAAGACAACATTTTCTGGATAGAAAGTACTGTGGGGAGTGTGTGTGTGTGTGTGTGTGTGTGTGTGTGCGTGTGCGTGCGTGTGTGTATGTGTTTTATAAAAGGGAGAGAGAATGTACACACTGCCATACTGGTATCAAGCCATGTAACAGCTTCAGGAATAACACTGAGATTTCATAATCCATGAAATTTCTTATTTCCCACAAACTGCCTCATAGCCACTGAGTGTCAGAATGCAGATTGTGTTTATCTTTCCTAAAGAAATAAGAGGCAGTCGCGTTGCTCTTCCTCTCCATCCCCCCCCATCACCTCTGCTCCACTTCCTATCCATTTTCTTAAATAGTAGATTCAGGGGGAAATCTCTGGAGTAGGTTATGATAGGTTGCCAGAGGAAATGATTCTATTTTAAAAGAAAAAGCAGTAAGAAAAAGAAGATTTCGTTAGCTCTATGATATTCCTTATGACAAGCTGCTGTTTAGAAGGCAGATTTACTGCTCCTACTGGCTTCATGTGTTTCTAGGAGACAGTTGTGTGAGAAAACCTTCTCTACTAAAGATTTTTCTGTTCTGGAGATATTTCTCATGAGGAGTGGTCAACCCCCTGTAGAGTAAATGAGACAAGGGGCCTGTACCTGAACACTTTTATGGGAAGTGACATTTAAGATCCAGTAAAATGGGAGATAATATAGGGGATATGGAAGTCTTCCTGGTCATGTGCCATACATGGTGCTGAGATTTGAAGTGCCTGTGTTCTCACCTGCCTCACAGCTGCAGTATTAGAAGCCCAGGATCTTAAGAGACTTGGGGTTTTCTCTATTGGAATTATAGCATATGTTCAAGCTGTATCCCTAAACTCCTGACTGAGCTACTAAAAATAATGACTCCTGAGACAAACAGTGAGTAATATACTCTGAACAGTGCTATAGCAGAGGGAGTGGAATGTTTGCAGCTGAGATTTGAAACATAAGAATCAGTGAGGGAGACAGCTAAAAAATGACTGCAAGAGTTGATATAAAAAACATGCTTCAGTCCAATTGCCTCCCATTTGTCTGTCAAAAGGAATAAGCATCAGAAACAAAGATATTGAAGAGATTCTCAGAGAATGGCCCTTGGAAAATTTAAAATTAAGAGAGCACAATCTAAAATGATTCTTCAAATTAAAAAAATAGCATCTGGGGGAATTGCATAAGAGTATATCCTGATTAAACCACAGTTTATTCTTGTAAATGGAAAGACAGATCAATTGGAAAAGGTGTAGTTTCATTATGAACAGTTTGTTAATGTCAGTACCATAAGAAGCAAACAAAAAGTTTGCCCTGTGACTGAGTTTCACACCTTCTGAGAAGCAGGAACAGCATAAATATACCCCAGCTGAGGTTATCAGTAAAGAATCATGAAACAAAGCCCTCAGCTTTTCATCACATTAAGGCAGTTGAGAAACTGCAGTATTCCCCTTATGTTTCTTGTGGGTAATTCTAAATTAAGTGCTAAATAAAAGCACCAACCATTGTTCATCAGGCCTGGACCAAATCAAGAAAATAGATGAGATTATTTTGGCCAGTGGCATGAGACGTCAAAGCCTAGAGTTGGAAGTACCTAGGTGTCAGTTTCTGAATTCTCTCAAGGGAACTTATTCAGATAATATTTATCGAGATAATTTTTAGAGTTAATGCAATTCAGATGATTTTCCAAGTTAAAATAATCTTCACAAAATTAATTTTCACAGTTCAGATAAGTGCATTAAAGAGTAGCCTTTTCCATCCAAGTGAACAACATTTGACTTTAAGGAACAATTGTCTCAGGACTGTAAAAATTAGAAACATAAGCTCCCCCAAATTTACACATCACTTGCAATCTGTGGTTTGAAACTTTCTAACCAAAAATATACTCTGAATATTGTGGCAGCTGTTCCAAAACATCTTTCAAGAATTTATTATTCATTTTATATTGTCTGAAGATTTAAATTTGATATAGAGAAAATCTCCTTACTATTATTATTATTATTTTGTGTTGGAAGGAAGAGACCCACACTTTCTCAAACACTGAAGATGGATTTTTAAATCATTGACCTGATAGCAAAAAATGAGTAAGATGCTCTTTTCTCAAAGCATTAAATCAGAATTTCCAAGATGGTCAGAGAGCAATAAGTCAATGTCAGAATGTGGTAACCTCACTCACTAGTCTTCCCAACAGTCAGGTTTCAACAGTACAATTATAAGCACAAATGGGTTCAGGAAGCACTATGTGAAGAGTTAAGCTTTGGAGACATGGCCATTTTCTACAGAGCCCAAGATGACTTCCGCATGGATTCTGGTGCATAGAGAGGGGCTAACTCATACTCATTCTTGAGCACTTGTCCCAAGAAATGACATCAAATTCTGTTCAATAGTGAATCCAGTGACAATTTTGACCATTTAAAATTAACACAGGTCTTCCTAGAAGTATGGCCCATGAGATAAGAGTAATTTTGTTTCACCTAATATCAAGACCCTCCTAAGGTTTGGAGTCTGGCTACAAGCACAGTTATACCTGCTGTGGAACACAGGGACAAAATCAAAAAGTCATAAGTTGATCAAAATGTATACAGATATTTTTGCAAGAGAATGTGGTTTTCCAGGGAAGGAATAGAATCCATGGCACACATCCTTGGCTTTTGGGGGAACTGGATCTTCAGGGGAAAGAATGGGTTACGTTTTGCCTAGGCTATCAAGCAATCACAGTTAAGCCTGTATCTAATGCATTACACATGTAAAAAAAAAAGATGCATAAAATGTACATAACAGTAATTAATTTCAGAAGCTCTTCAGAGGATGTTAACTCAATTCTATTTGATAAATATCCTTAAGAACTTGAGCTATGTACTGTGGCACGCTGAGAAGCAGAGAGAACAAGGGCATGCAAAGATTAATGCTTCAATCAATATTCACCAAGTGCCACATTAGGGGAATGCTCTGGGAAATCCCATACATGAGACCTGAGACCTCTTATGGGCATGGAATAATGTCTCTTCTCACAGTAGCAGGAGGTTAACAGGCAATGCTCATGTGCCCCATTCTACAGCAGAACTGCCTACCTTCAGTGAGGGAAGGAAAAAGAATGTTGGTAAAGCTTTTTAAAGACCTTTGTTGAGAAACCATGCTTGCCAGTATTCTACATTTCTATAAATATTGGGGAAAGTCTTGTCCCTTTACATCCCAAATAAGGCAATATGAAATTATAACTGGATGCTACCACAGACACCCAGATTCTATCCAGAACAACATAAATAGAAGTGAGGAGAACACCCTCTCTCTGCTGGAAATACATGTGGAGCCCCCTGTGGGGTTTGACTGTGGGGTCAGAGAAAAAAGACTCTGCCTTTTCTAAGGCAGCTCCTGAGGTGCAGAAGCTTATGAGTGAAGAATCTCACCTGTAGCATCGGACTGGAAACATTACAAAGGTGGAATATTCAACATTGTCGTTACCCGGGAATAAAGTGAAAGTACAGGCCTTTGGTTTTTAATGCCCTGCAATTTCTATCTCATCAAGAACCAAAAGAATCTAAGGACGGCCTCGAGCACAGGTATTGCAAAGGTGAAGCACCTTCTAAGATCAGAGATTTACAAAAATGAATGACAGTCATCTTCCAGGGGCAGAGGCAGCAAACATCTAACAATAAGGCCAGGAAGATACAGAAGAGTTGATAATCTAGTGAAAGTAATAATAACACAAAGCACAATTTGATTGTTATTTAAGATTAAACAGAAGAAACAAGCCATGCAATTGGGAAAAAAACAAGAGAGAGATTTCTTCTAAGATATTTGAGGAACAACTTGTGAAAAATCACGGAGTTTGGAATTAAAATTTTTTTCAAATACCTACATATTACCAAGAGTGGTACAAAAACCAGGAATGTAGGTCTAAAAGGGGAAAAGAAGCAAAATGGAATAGATGTGTTATTTTCTAGCTATATCATAGTGGATAAATGAGTAAGTCAGCCCACATTCTGTGCTTTAGTTCTCTCATCTATAAATTCAACATAAGATGGAATAAAGAATCTTATGAGGATGACTAAATGGATGCCAATATGGTGTTTGGAGATCTTTAGCAGAAAGAGGGATGAAACGCATTATTACTGATCTTTTCATAAACAACTAGCTTAAAAGGAACACTAACATTTTTTAAATGTTATACTAGTCTGTGTATCTGAGAGAGGAAAATAGGTTGCTCTAATATATCCTGTTTTATTTTATATGTATTTTTTTCCTGAGTTTAAAACGCAGACTTACTGCCAATTTTTTTTTAAATTGCATTTTAGGTTTTGGGGTACATGTGAAGAACATGCAAGATTGTTGCATAGGTACACACATGGCAGTGTGGTTTTCTGCCTTCTGTCCCCTCGCCTGGATCTGTCATTTCTCCCCATGCTATCTCTTCCTGCCTTCCCACCCCCCTGTCCCTCCCCCATTTCCCCCCAACGGACCCCAGTGTGTAGTGCTCCCTTCCCTGTGTCCATGTGTTCTCATTGTTCAACACCCACCTATGAGTGAGAAAATGTGGTGTTTGACTTTCTGCTCTTGTGTCAGTTTGCTGAGAATGATGGTTTCCAGCTTCATCCATGTCCCTACAAAGGACGTGAACTCATCATTTTTGATGGCTGCATAATATTCCATGGTGTATATGTACCACATTTTCCCTATCCAATCTATCATCGTTGAGCATTTGGGTTGGTTCTAGGTCTTTGCTATTGTAAACAGTGCTGCAATTAACATTCATATGCATGTGTCCTTATAGTAGAATGATTTATAATCCTTTGGATATATACCCAGTAATGGGATTGCTGGGTCAAATGGGATTTCTATTTTTAGGTCCTTGAGGAATCGCCACACTGTCTTCCACAATGGTTGAATTAATTTACATTCCCACCAACAGTGTAAAAGTGTTCCTATTTCTCCACATCCTCTCCAGCATCTGTTGTTTCCAGATTTTTTAATGATCGCCATTCTAACTGATGTGAGATGGTATCTCAATGTGGTTTTGATTTGCATTTCTCTAATGACAAATGATGATGAGCATTTTTTCATATGTTTGTTGGCCTCCTGTATGTCTTCTTTTGTAAAGTATCTGTTCATATCCTTTGCCCATTTTTGAATGGGCTTGTTTGTTTTTTTCTTGTAGATCTGTTTTAGCTACCAATGACCTTCTTCACAGAACTGGAAAAAAACACCTTAAAATTCATATGGAACCAAAAGAGAGCCCACATAGCCAAGTCAATTCTAAGCAGAAAGAACAAAGCAGGAGGCATCACACTACCAGACTTCAAACTATGCTACAAGGCTACAGTAATCAAAACAGCATGGTACTGGTACCAAAACAGAGCTATAGACCAATGGAACAGAACAGAGGCCTCAGAGGAAATACAACATACCCACAACCATCTGATCTTCGACAAACCCGACAAAAACAAGCAATGGGGAAAGGATTCCCTGTTTAATAAATGCTGTTGGGAAAACTGGCTAGCCATGTGCAGAAAGCAGAAACAGGACCCCTTCCTGACACCTTACACCAAAATGAACTCCTGATGGATTAAAGACTTAAACATCAGACCTAACACCATAAAAACCCTAGAAGAAAATCTAGGCAAAACCATTCAGGACATAGGCGTAGGCAAGGACTTCATGACCAAAACACCAAAAGCAATGGCAACAAAAGCCAAAATAGACAAATGGGACCTAACCAAACTCCACAGCTTCTGCACAGCAAAAGAAACAGTCAGTAGACTGAATCGGCAACCAACAGAATGGGAAAAAATTTTTGCAGTCCACCCATCTGACAAGGGGCTGATATCCAGAATTTACAAAGAACTATTTTAAATTTTTAACTTTTATTTTAGGTTCAGGGGTACACATGCACATTTGTTACATAGGTGAATTGTGTGTCATGGGAGTTTGGTGTACAGATTATTTTGTTACTTAGGTAATAAGCATAGAACCTAATAGGAAATCTTTCAATCACCACTCTCCTCCCACCTTATACTGTTTCATATGAACAAGTTTGTATTATTTGAGGTCCTAGGATCTTTGGAAGTTTAAACTACACTTTAGAGAGGGTATAATACTTAAGACTTTGGTTAATTTCAATAAATTTTAAATATAAGTACAATTAGAAGAAGACACTTAAGAAGACATTGGGTTAGGTGCTGGAGGTACGACAATAATTAAGAGATCTCTTGTTCTTAAGGAACCAGCAGAGATTAGACAGAAAGTCACAAGCAAATCTATACAGTGAGACTCTGTATTATACACAAGTACAAATGAATATAGCAACAGAGGAGAAAAAGCAAGGAAATATATCAAAGAATTCAGGAAAGAATTTACCAAGAAGGTGATATTTGAACTGGACCTTATAGACGGAATTTGCTATGTATAGGTTATGGGACAAGGAGAAACCAAGCAGGTAGGTAGGGATAAAAGTCTAGAATTCAGGATTAGAGGTGAACATTTGGGAGTCTTCAAAATTCAGATATATTAATATAAAACTGTAAGACTGGATGATTTCACCTAGGGACTAATGTACATAAAGGAGAGAACCAGGATCCCTGAGGAACACCAATGTATCGTGGTAGCATCGAAGATGGAGCCCCACAAAAAAAATCTGAAATGAAAAACAATCAAAAAGAGAGAAGGGGAACCAGAGAAGCATGGCCCAGGAGGGACAAAAAGGGATGCATTGGTCAGGAAGTCTCCCTAGGGGTGCCATGCAGTAAGAGGTGAGATCTCAGACTTGACCAAGAGAAAATTATTATTACCTTTACAACAGAGAACAGGAGAAGAAAAAATGGAGGAATTAAGCAGAGAACATATTTTGAAGATTTGTTTTGCTAATGGAGTGAAAAAAGAAACAAGAGGGTAAATGAATAGAAGTGTGGGTCAAGAGAATTTGCCAATAATAAGGGAAAACCGGACAATCTGAGAGATTCAGATAAGACAGCCACAGCTGACAACACAGTAGTTCATACATAATACAAAGTAAATATTGAAATGATAATCCTTCAAATCTCATTATTCTGTTTTACTTACTTATCACTGAAATGAAATTGACTTCAAATACATTTGAGGATTGGCTCCCTCCAGCCATACTTTAGAATCCCCTGATTATAATTATCAGAATCCCCTGATTCTAAAGTATGTTCTTGCCTGTGCAAGCTTAAAACTAACTGCATTATCTTGTCTTTCTCTTTCCTTCTCCTTCTCCTTTTGGACTTTCTCCTCCTCCTCCCTTATTAACACATAGGTTAGAAATGAATGACCCATCTGAGTTCATTTGATAAGGACATTGGCTGCCAGTCTTTCCCTCAGTTCCTCTTTCAGCATTTGGGTATCTCTGGAGAAGCTGCCTCCTTTGCTGGGGCAATGGCTTCTCCACATCTCCACCTCCAGGTCATTACACTCAAAGAGGCAGAGGAATCTTTCTTTATTACTACTCCTTGACAGAGAGAAACCTCATAATTCATAGCCAGAATCAAAATCTTGGGAGGTGGTTAAATTCTCGCATAGTTTTACTGAATCTAGTAAGAAGAATGAATTATTTGAAGGCAACTAAATTACTACAATGACTTAAAAATTCACACTATCATTTCTGAAACTCTAGCAGAAGGACACCTATCATGTTAATTGGGATGGCTCTATCAAATAAACTCATCATGCAAAGAAAGCAATAAACCTTAGGATATTTGGGAAATTTAAATCTAATGAGAAAGCATCTTCAATTTAATTTGTTTCACTCAAACTTACCGTGTTCAAGGCACTATGAGGAGTTGTGTGAAATGTACAATTGGATGAGAACTGATTCATATAAGGAAAATCCCATAATGATAATCAAATATACAATTATTTATAGCAATACTAATACCTAAGACACCACACACACACACACACACACACACACACACACACATTCTCTCTCTCTCTCTCACACACGCACACACACACACACGCAAAATTATTCTCCAAATGCATTAAGTATCTTTATGTCTAGTGTTTCTGCATAGCCATTCTAACTCTCAAAGCACCCTTCCTCCAATTCTCTGCTGTTGAAATGCTACTTATCCTTCAAGATTCAGTTTCCTGGGAACT
Organism: Saimiri boliviensis; assembly: GCF_048565385.1. Classification (NCBI taxonomy): domain Eukaryota; kingdom Metazoa; phylum Chordata; class Mammalia; order Primates; family Cebidae; genus Saimiri; species Saimiri boliviensis. The sequence continues at coordinate 23,427,053 of NC_133452.1, read as the reverse complement.
TGTGGGTTTCTCCAATGAGTATTAATCCCTCCTTCCCTATTTTTGCAACTAAATTATTTTACTACTGATATGTACATGTCTGCTCACCCCATCAGATGGTGAACACTTTGAAGATAGGTATTGTATCTTACAATGCTTTAAATCCCCTCAGTGTCTAGCCAAGTGCCATAACCATAAGAATGTAATATAGGTTTGTAGAACTAAATTGTTTCATTGATCATCAGCCTGAGAAAGCTCAATCAAGGACAAAAAGCCTACATAATTGCTGGGGTCCCAGTAATGCTGGATAGAATTTATTAATCTATGCCAGGAACTAGGCTAAAAGCTACTTATAAAGTACATCTAATCATTACTTTAAACCTTATAACATCCCCTTTGAGATATATTTTACTAAGCCTCTTTTAAAAGAAAACTGAGGCTCATCATGATTATCAAGCATTATTGAAACCGTACGTTTTCAAAGAGCAGGTCTGAATCTAGTCAAGGTCCAAATCAAATCACAGCTGAGTCTAGTTTTATCTTACCTAAAGTCTGTGCTTTTATCCACCATGCAAGTTTCCCTAGCACCACCCCACAACCATCTGCTCCCTGCCATTGTGAGAAACAGGAAGAGCTTGTCATTTATTGGGTGCTTAACCTGTGCCAAGCATTGTGCAATTGCTCACCATGTTTTATAAGATGCTCACAAAACTTCATGTCATAGACTTAATGAGGCTTAGTGTATAAGTTAATTATTCACAATAGCATAGCCAGTAGTGGCAGAGCTGAGCTTTCTGGCCTGGACTGTGCTCCTACCCAGATGTTTTAATTCACCTTTCAGATATTAAGGTCTGTTTGAGCCAGGTCCCTCAAAGTTCACTGAAACTCTTTGCCTTCTCAAGTTATTTTTGCTGCTCCTGATGCCACCCCGTTCTTTCCTCTGTTTCTTAGAGAAATACAGTTTCCTGACCCTTATATCAGTAAGATGTAGCCTGTTCTTTCCACCTCCCTTCCCATAGCCCAAGGTTCTTCTCTGCAACAGGGAAACCTGACTCCTGGGGACATGCCAGGCACCCAAGAGGGAACCTCTGGGGGATTCAACCCAGAAGATGTAGTCCCTGTTGAGCACATATTTCTTACTCCTCCCTTGTCCAAGTCACAAAGAAACTGAAACTTTCTCCCTGCCTCTCTTTCTCCAAATTCTTCACCCTCTGTTTATGTTATTCCCCTGGTCTATCAATTTCCTATATGTTGAGTTTTTAAAATTTGACTCCTGCAATATTTATAAGATCAAGTTGGCCCATGCTCCTCTCACTGCATGTTTTCCTTTACGAAGGCAAGTGGACAGTAAGAATGTGAAGTGAAGGAAAGTGAGGAATCATTGTCCTTGACCAACATGAGGAGCGCAGTCACTACCCATAACTGCTCCAGAGGATGGAGAATGTCAGGGCTAATTTTGATGCCTCAGATCAGGAAAGGTTGGATGAAGGGAAGGTTTCATCGGACAACAAAAGAAGAGGATTTCAGACTGGGTGATGGGGGCCTTAGAGGGTAGAGTGAACCTGGATTAATAAGATAACACAGGGACAGGTCAAGGGATGAGTCTCTACTTGCTGGCTGTAAAGGTTGATGACATTGGGAATGGCATGATATCAATAAAGCTAAGACAGAAGTGAAGAGACCAGTATTAAAGCACGCTGAAAGACAAGATACTTGTGTTTGAGAGTGTTCTTTGCACCCTCTCTAGTGTCCAAACAAGGAATTTAAAATATGTTTTCCCAAAATGATTCACAGTATCACAAGGGGAAGTTCAAAGAGCAAAACACATATAGAACAGTTTGTGCAGTTCCTAGTTATTTAATTGGTTACATTATTAAATCATACATTGATAGAGAATCATACTTGCACTAATGAATCTCTATAAAAAATCTTTCTTGAACTGAAAAATAATTGAGGTATTTAAATATAGAGTCCAATAAAAAGGCAAAAGACAAAATAAGTCAGTTCCAAGTGACCCCATTTCAAAACTTGAACAAATGAGCAGCACATTGAGCTTCCAGGCAGGCTACACGTTAAGAAATTGTACTGGTTATCATTTATATGAAAGATGACCTTCTTTACTCCTATTCTTAATTATTTGCTTTTTTTTCCTGCTTTAAAGACATGCAGTTTGAGCTTTCAAAAAAATTAATGATTTTCTGTAGTATGATACCTCCTTTTGGTTAGATGAGCTTCTTTGGAATCAATATTATAGAACGACTAGTAAGGGGTGTTTCAGTCACTGGCAACTCTTCAGATGGCACTTGCCTGTATGTTTAAGGCTCAGCAGTGTTTTTTACAATTCTTGCTTCTCGCAGCTCAAAATATAATTCTTCTCTTTCCACTTGATCCTGTAGTTCCCTATATTTCAGTTCCTTTTTTCCTGTGACGACTCGGAAATAAAATTCAGCAATCTTTGTGCCGCCGCTGCTACCTGTCTTTCTTCCTTTGTACTGTGCTGCTTTTGTGTTGCTGAAAGTTCTATGGTGAAGTTCCTTTCTCTGAAGCATTGTAGGCTTTTCTATAAGAGCACTTAGTTTAATTATCTGCTATGTAATTTTATGTTAATTTGAGTCTTTTATCCACTAGACCAGGAGTCCCCTAAGAGCAGAAACCAGATCTTTTATCCTCGTGTCCTCTATAACCCAAACAGTGCCTGTCTCACAGGAGGTGCTCAATAAACACAGAGTAAATGGAAGCATCTGGAGCAAGAGGACTCAGATTGGGTTGATTCCCTGCCATTTCCCCATATGTTGAATATAATAACTTCCTTTGTCCCCTTGCAATAATTTTATTAATTGAGATGAAGCATTGTAAAATGCTTTATGTATTATAAGGTATACATGCATGCATACGTTACTGTGTTAACTCAAAGGTTTGCTATAGAAAACTATATGGGGGATGGTTCTCAATCTAGGGTAATTTTGCCCCCCAGGAGATAATTGGCAGTGTCAGGAGATATGTCTGGTTGTCACATCTGTTGGAGGAGGGGGTTGGATACTGGCATCTAGTGGGTAGGGACCAGCCATGCTCTATGCATACTATACATCATGCAATGCATGGCAAAGCACCATACAACAAGGAATTATCCAGCTCAAATTTTCTGGTTCCAATGTTGAGAAACCCTGGCTAAAACTTAATATGATCGGTAAAACATTTTCATTAGTATATTTGCCACTAGATAATTATCTGAGTTTTAGCTTTTTTGTATGTAAACAGGGATCATCATATTAATTTACTTGTAATCATGAGAGTAACTCCTTGTCTTTCACAATATAAATGTATTTTCTTACTCCATGTTTAGCCAACAGTAATCCACATATGGAGACTCCTGGTTTCCTCTCCTTCCAGGCCTACAGTGAACTTAAACATCCCTATAAACACATATATGTAGACAGATCTTCATGACTAGTTTTAGCTAATGTCTTGTATATAGAGGTCATGTGCATTACTTCTGGGCCAAAGCACTTAATGGCTGGTGCAACCTGTCCAGTCCTCTTCTGCCCTGGCTTAGTGATTATGCACACAGCAGTTGAGATGGTGATACCACAAGATAAAAGTAGCCTGGATTTCCAGACTGTCACATAGTACACAGCTGCCTAGAGATGTGCTCAAACCTATATTAGATTTCACAAGACCAAAAATAAACCTTTTCCAGCTTAAGCAACTGTAATTTGAGGGTTGTTTGTTAATGAAGTTTAATGTAGATTTATCTGATTACTATACGAGCTTAAAGGGAGAACAATTTTGGTTGTATTGAGCACTTTATACTCTATTTGAACAATACCTGGGATAGAACATGTGTTTGGAAATATTTTAGTACCAAATTGGTAAGAGAAAAAGGGAATTATTAACTCAGTTTTTTTTCCTTTTCAGACCATATCTGCCCAATGATGATTAGTATGCTAGGTCTGGCCTCATGGTTTTAAAATTGGTCCAAGTGTCCCATGTAATTGATGTTTATGGTTTCTTTTCAATAAGTATAAAAACTGACCCTCCCACTTGTAAGACTTCAGAAAAGTTACATTTGTCTTATCTGAGTTTCTTTCTCGGGAACCAACCATTAGGCCTCCCAGATAGTATCAAGGAACTGAAACTTACCAGATCACTGCATCTGGACAATGAAAGGCCAGGTGCCTTACCCATCATGGTTGTCTAACTACTTGTTTCCTGTTAACCAACTCCTCTTTCTTACGCCTCCCTGATTTCTGTTTTTCCACACATGCTTTCATTTCTTCCCTGCAATGTAAACCCCTAATTTCAGTCAGTCAGGGAGATGGATTTGAGATTGATCTCCCATCTCCCTAACTGCAGCACCTGATTAAAGGCTTCTTTCCTGGCAATACTTGTCTCAGTGACTGGCTTTCTGTGCAACAAGAAATAGGACCTAGACCAAATTCCTGGTATGTTGGTAACACTTTTGTTTTCAAAAGGTCGGTGTCCGGAAATTTTGACTATGGCATTTTGTAATATATAATCCTTCAACACACATTTAAATAATGTGTATCAAATCTTGAAACCCCCTTGATCTTCTCACTGACCCAACATACCATAACCTCATACACTGGACAATACACTGTGGACACTTCATGTTCTTTTGCTACAAGATCATTTGCTGTCACTGCTTAGCAGGGTTGCATTTGCAAAGCTTGCCCTCTTGAGGCTAAACAACTCCAATCTATAAGTTGTTATGCCTGGATAATAGAGAATAGTCTGCTTATCTCTTTTAAGCTACTGACTGATAAGGGCCAGTATCTGCAGCATCTCAGGCTAGTGAAGAGCAAGGACTCTGGAACTGGATGTCTGGGTTTGTTTCTGGGATTTACCAGCTCTTGTCTGTGTCATCATGAACTTCCTTTCCTTTATCCATGAAATATGGATAATAAAATACCCATATCATAGGGGTGTTCAATTAAGTGTATTAATACATGTATGGGGCTTAATATTTGCCACACAGTGTTTAAAAAATGAATTAGGCCGGGCGCGGTGGCTCAAGCCTGTAATCTCAGGAGGCCGAGGCGGGTGGATCATGAGGTCAAGAGATCGAGACCATCCTGGTCAACATGGTGAAACCCCGTCTCTACTAAAAATACAGAAAATTAGCTGGGCGTGGTGGCGCGTGCCTGTAATCCCAGCTACTCAGGAGGCTGAGGCAGGAGAATTGCCTGAACCCAGGAGGAGGAGTTTGCAGTGAGCCGAGATCGCGCCATTGCACTCCAGCCTGGGTAACGAGAATGAAACTCCGCCTCAAAAAAAAAAAATGAATTAATATTATCTACGTGACACTAAATTAGTACCCAGATATGATTTACTCAGAGTACTGTATTCATTAACTTGACAAGCAGCTGCTATTCTTCAAGGGGCTATATGCTTTATCAACTAACATTTCAAAATATATTTGAAACAGATAAAATTAAAAGTTTTGAAACACGATTATGATCTATGTTGAAATGTGCCTTCCAAGTCATATAATTCCATACAAAACTCCATAAAAGCCATGAAGACATTCCAATGAATATATGACAGTTTAAGATGTGTAAATATTCACATCTTAAATTATATTCTTGAACGATTCAGAGAGAAAATAGGCATTTATTAAATATTCTTTCTCCCATCTTTTCTATTTCCTTTCAAAATTTCCAGACAATTGAATAAACATTGCAATGACTAGTTTAGACATGAAAATCATATTGCAGATAAATAAGTTTATTCAAAAATGGCCTTTGGCAGATTCAAAAAACACATTCAATTCAATATAAGAATAAATGATAAAATTAACTTTTATGTATTCTCTGGAAGATTTGGTCAGCTTATTCTGTGAATAGTTAAAAAAATGCATCCTGCCTGCACACCACTCTGGGGCCTCCCCAACGAGCATGATATATAAAATATAATATCCTAAACTGAAAAGAGATTATAATTATATTTGGCTCTCTGTTGTCATAAATATAGGATTCTCTTGCACAATGTAGAAACAGAAGACACTAAAAAGAATTGTCCATATTGGCTACAATTTCATTTATATTTTGCCAAGCTTTTCTACATTAATTGTTGAAAATTGTATAAAATAAAAACAGAATTACAATTAAAATTGTTAAATAAGAATACATAACCTATCAACATTTATTGTAAAATGTAATTGCCTGATATATTTTAAATATTTAAGATATTTATAATAACTTAAAATCATGTTACTAATAGGGGTACTTTTCTGCTCTCGTTCTTAGTCACATTTCTATAGAAGCCTAAGAAAAATGAGAAGTTGAAAATTCAAATAGAAGATATTGAGAAAACACACACATACACACTAATGAACTCTGCAGGGCACACAGTAGTAAGTATTCAGTAGCTTCCTAAAGTAAGATTAATTTTAGTATATTTTACACATTTGTAAAATACACTGAATATTTATAAATATTATACATATATCACTTTGTGCAGAAATCAAGACATATATTTTAACTCCATTGAAAGCATAGAGTTTTTTTTTTTTTTTTAAAGATAAAGAAGAAAATCCTACCATTTGCAACAACATAGATAAACTTAGAGGACACTATGGTGGGTGACATAATACAGTCACAGAAGGACAAATACTGCATGATTCTACTTACATGAGGTATGTGAAAAAAATCAAATTAATGGATGCAGAGAGTGGAATGGTGGTTGCTAGGACCTGGGGTATGAAAAAATGGAGAGTTGTTGCTCAGTGAGTATAAAGTCTCAGTAGTAGAAGATAAATGTGTTTAGAGATCTTCTATCACTGAGAAGATTTAAACACGGTTGAGGCATGATTTGATTTTAATTTTATAAATATTCTGATTTCTGTTAAACATGGCAAGTTGAAGACATGTGTTTATCTTCGTTTGCTTCTAAAGTTCCAGTAACATGACAAGAGGTTAATTTAAAAAGTTGCAAACTCAAAAGATCAAATTAGATCAGGAGATGAAACAATAGGAAATGAGAAATAGCTACACATATTTTGAAGGTGAAAAGCATACAGATAGTGGTAACTGACATATAGATGAGACTGCAGAAATGTAGGCATTCATTAAGGGGACACTTATAAGAAACAAGGGAATTGGATTTGTCTGTTTTCACACTGCTAATAAAGATATACATGAGAATAGGCAATTTATAAAGGAAAGAGGTTTAATTGACTCACAGTTCCACATGGCTGGGGAGTCCTTGCATTCATGGGGAAGGCAAAGGAGGAGCAAAGTTCACATCTTCATGGAAGCAGGCAAGAGAGCTTGTGTAGGAGAACTTCCATTTATAAAACCATGAGATCTCATGAGACTTATTCACTATCAGGAGAACAGCATGGGAAAAACCTGCCCCTATGATTCAATTATCTCCCCTTGGCCCCACCCTTGACATGTATGGATTTTTACAGTCCAAGGTGAGATTTGGGTGGGGACACAGCTAAACCATATGAGAAATTTATAGTGCAAACCAGAAAAGCAAAAGAACTGAATATACAGATTCTAATGGAGGCAAATGGACACCGTAAGGTGGACTCTCAACAGTTTAAAGTCACTATAAGTTCAATTACTTGCTGAGATCTTTTCTGCATTCCTGCACAACAGACTGCTACCCATCCATACTCCTAAAAAGTACATGAGTTTATTATCAGGGGAAATTATACTGGAGAGGACATCAAACAGGGTAGAATGAAGGGCAAAGTGTCATACTGATAAAGGGTGAGTAGGTGAAAGTCTGTGTACTGAACATTGAGAATTCCATGCCATTTAGCTAGACACCAGGTTTATTTCTCCCATATAGGAGATTGGAAGATTTTTTTCCTGAAGAGACTGAGCAGACAAAAAGAAAATATTTATAGATACTGACACGGAGTAGGGCAACAAAGTAGCTGGGTCTCCCTTCCAATTATCCTACAGTGAAACTTACCATTCAATAATACCTTGCCATGTTTACAGAACTTTCATTTAACGATAGTGTTTCACTCTTGAATCAATGTAGCATTAGACATTTAAGGATAGCCTTCCATATCTAAGACAGAGACATAACAAAGAGAGAAAAACCCCAAGAAAGAGTATTTAGAAAGCAGAACACAAAACTTTAAAAAGAGAAAGAAAAGGTGATCAATGGTTCAGTTAGATATGAGAAAATATTTATTTATTTAAAAAGAAAACACACTATTTGAAAAAAGAACTGTCAAAGAACAAAGAATTCTTAGAAATGGAAAATATGACTGTGAAAATGAAAAAAATCAACAGAACATCATCTAGATAGAACCCAAAAAAATTAAAAAAAAAGAAAAAATGTAACACAGCTGAAATAAACTGCATAATTTTTCAGAAAATATTTATTCCTCTTCCCTGCAAGGTGGAGTATATTTTCTTACTACATTGAGGATGGGCAAGGGCCACCAAGCCCTGCCTGTGTGTAGAAAGGGCAGTGTACTGGTTCTAAACCAGATCAAAGTCATAAGAGGCACATGAGTGGCCGAGCATGGTGGCTCACACCTGTAATTCCAGCACTTTGGGAGGCTGAAGAAGGTGGATCACCTGAGGTCAGGAGTTAGAGACCAGTCTGGCTATATGGTGAAATCCAATTTCTAAGAAAAATACAAAATATTAGCCAGGCATGGTGGCACATGCCTGTAATCCCAGCTATTCTGGAGGCTGAGGCAGAAGAATTGCTTGAACCCGGCAGGTAGAGGTTGCAGTGAGCCAAAAATGCACCACTATATTCCAGCCCAGCGACAGAGTAAGACTCCATCTCAAAAAAAAAAAAAAAAAAAAAATGAGGCATATGAGTTTATGTTCACTTTATTGAACACCTGCCCATCTGCCATTCAAGAAGCCAGTCATCCAAGAAAGATGACAAAGACATGGGGGACATGTCTCCAATCAGCCAACTTCAGCTGACTCTAGTCAATCTTTGTAGAGCTGCAGCCAAGTGCAGATTTCTGAGCAAGAAAATAAATGCATGTTATTGCAGGACACTGAGTTCTAAAGAGGTTTTTTATGCAGAATCATTTAGCAATAACTGATTTCAGACAAAAAATAAAAATCCTAAACAAATAAAAAGACACAACCCAAAAGTTCGAACAACCAGGTAATATAAGTTTCAAAAAGAAAGAACCAAGAAAATTAAGAGGAAGAAAATTGAAAATAAATTCTTGAATTTATAAAAGAAATAATACAAGAAAAACTGTCAGAATGTAAGGACTCAAAAATCTTTACTTTCAAAGCACGTTTTCTCAGGAATTTATTAAAGAATATTCTCTAGTAAGATGAGGTAGACTTGGGATCCAAGAAGTCAGAAATCCGGAAGAGAGGTGAAGAAATATTTGGAGTGATGGTAAGAAAAAAATCCAGAAAAACAGCTGTGTAAGCCAGTCTAAGAACTTTCAGTCCCAATAACAGTAGGACACTGAAAGGCTCCAGGGGAGGAATATCTCCATGAAAAATGGTATTTCATTAATTTTACCTCCTGTATATTATCTCACTATAAAAATAAATCACAGTTTCTTCATTCTTCTTAATTGAGAAATGATCAAGTTTCTGCTTTTTCCCTATTACAATCAATAATGGAATATTTAAATACATGATTTCTTGTGAACAATTGTAAGAGGTTAATTTTTGTTTCTAGTGTAGATATTGAATTATTGAGTGCTATGGCAATTTAGTGTTTCAACTTGGTTAGTCCAATGTACTGGGATATTTGGTCAAACACTTTTGGACATTGCTGTCAAGGGATTTTTAAGATGAGATTAATGTCCATCTTAGCCCATTTTGTGCTACCATAATATAGTACCTAAAACTGGATGATTTATAATGAACAGAAATTTCTTAGCTCACAGTTCTGCAGGCTGAGAAGTCCAATATCAAAGTACCAGCATCTGATGAGGATCTTCTTGCTGCATTATCACACAGCAGAAGGTGAGACAGCAAGAGATGAAGGGATAATACTTTTCCTTCTATAATCACATCAATCCCATCAATGAAGGCAGACCTTCAAGTCTAATCACCTCTTAAAGTTCCCACTCCTTAATATTGTCAATGGCAATTAAATTTCAGTATGAGTTTTTGAGGGGACAAACATTCAAATTATAGCAATATTTAAATCAGTAGATTTAGAGTAAATTACCCTTCATAATGTGGGTGGGCCTCATTTAATCAGTTGAAGGCCCTAAGTAAAACACTGACCTCCCCTGAAGAAGACAGAATTCTGCCAGCCAACTGCCTTCAGCCTTGAGCTATAACATCCATTTTTTTTTCCTGGGTTCCAACCTGCCAGCCAACCTTACAGATTCTGGTCCTGCAGATTTTGAAGTTGCTAGCCTCTATAATTACAAGCGCCAATTCCTTAAAATCTCTCTCTCCCTTCCAAAAGAATGTATATATAACCAAGAGGACACACACACACACACACACACACACACACACACACACACCCCTGTCTGTTCTTTCTCTGGAGATGCTAATACATCAAATATATGCACATACAATTTCACTAGATATTGGCAAAATGTATAAAACATTCTAGGATTTTTATATTCCCATTCTAGGATTTTTATATTCATTTCTCCACATTATCACCAGCATGTAATTTTGTAACAGTATAATATTTTCAAGTTTTGAGTGTACAATTTGATAAAGCATTACAAAATAAATGCCTCCAATATAACCATCGCCTAGCACCTAGATCTTACATCCAAAAATCTAACATTGCTGGAACCCTGGAATGTCCAATCAGGTCCCCTTCTAAATACTACATCCTCTTTTTTCCAAAAAGATAAACACTATCTTGAATGATAACACCATAGATTATTCTTGGCACTTGAAGTAAGTGGATTAAGTATATTGTTTAGTTCAAATAATATATAAAATAGACACAATATACTTAATAAAATTTAATATACTTAATAGACACAATATAGACACAATATACTTAATAAAATTTAATATACTTAATAGACACAATATAGACACAATATACTTAATAAAATTTAAGTATATTGTGTCTATTTTGTATATTATTTGAAATTTTACTTAAATTTTATTAAGTATATTGTGTCTATTTTATTGTCTTCAATATGTTTGTGACAGTAGTCCATGTTGTAGCATATAGCTGTAGTAATTTTCACTGCTATGTAGTAGTTCGTTGCATGACTGTGCAAGAATTTGCATACTTTGTGTTTATTAAAATATGATGCTGTTATAAACTTTTTAAAGCATGTTTTTCAGTGTGCATAAGTATATGTCTAGGAATATAAATGTATATCTTAAGCTTTGGGGGATAATGGCAGTTCTCCAGTTGGGTACATGGATTTATATGACTACGTGTAGTGTATGTCAGCTCTAATGGCCTCACATCTTTGTCAATTGGTATTGTCAGCACTTTATAATTTTAGCTTATCTAGAAAGTGTGAAAAGACACTGATTTGTGGCTTAAGTTAGCATTTGTTTGATGACTAATGAGGTTGATCATATTTACATGTTTGTGGGCAATGGGGATATCCTCTTTCGTAAAGTATCTTTCCACAACTTGTTCTCTCATTCTATTTTGTCATATGTATTTTCTTATTGAGTTTTACAAGTTATTTATATATTCCAAATTTGAGCTTTTTGTTTTTGTATATGTTGAAAATATATTTCCCTAGTCTGTTAACTTGGCTTCTATTCTCTTGACAGCTTTTTTTGAGGGAGAAATGTTTAAGTTGTATTGTCTAATTTTGCATATTTCCTTTATAGCTTATGGTTTTTGTGACTGTTTTAAATATTCTAACTTATCCTAAAATCATAAAGATATCCTCCTATGTCATTCTATAACAGCACTCTCTGTTACTAATTTCTGCAATAATAGATATATTTTACATCTCTGCTAACCTACATAAGAGCCACTAGATACAAGTTGCTACTGAACACTTAACGTATGGCTAGTGTGACTGAGGAAATACTGTAACATGTTTTATTTGATTTTAATTAATTCAAATTTAAATTGCTATAGGTGGCAATTGCTAGCGGCAATTTAAATTAATTTAAATCGCTAGTGGCCAACATATTAGATAAAAATCATTCAATTATGTTCTCAGAACACAATATAATATAATTAAACTAGAAATCAGTAACAGAAAGATAGCTGGAAAATTTCAAACTATTTGGAATGTAACACACTTCCAAATTATCCAGGGTCAAAAAAATATCAAGATAAATTTAAAAATGTTTGAACTAAATAGAAGGAAAAATAAAATGTATCAAAATTTGTGTCATGTAGTGATAGCAGTGCTTAGATGGAAATGTTTAGCATAAAATTTATGTGTTTGAAAAGAATAAAAATCTAAAACTTCACCTTCATCTTAAGAAACTAGAGTAAGAAAAGCCAATCATGCCTGGCTGAAACAAGTCAGATCCTTAGAAGACAAAAACTGCTGAAACTCACACAAGGAAAAATAGATAAACTGACTATCCATTTATTTATTATAGAAATTTGATCACTATTTAATAAACTTACAAAAAATAAAGCACCAGACTCAGATGGTTTCACTGGTTAAGTCACTAAACATTTAAGGAAACACTCATACCAAATCTCTACAATTTCTTCCAGAAAGTGGAAGCAGTGAAAACACTGTGTACATTCTTCTATTAGACCAGCATTACCCTAATATCAATTCCAGAGAAAGACCTTGCAAGAAACAAAAACTACATTACAATACCTCTCACAAACATAGACACAGTAATCCTTAACAAAATATTAACAAATTGAACACAACAAGCATAACAGGAATTATATACCATGGCCAAGTGGGATTTATTTCAGGTACTAAAGGCTCATTCAAAATTTAAAAATCAATTAGTGTAATTCATCACATCAAAACACTAGATAAGAAAAATCATATGATACATCAATTGATGCAGAAAAAGCATTTGACAAAATATAGCGTTCACACATGATGAAAGCTCTCATAGAATTAAGAATAAAGGGAAACTCTCAACCGGCTAAATTTACCTCTAACATAGCATTTCATTGTAAGAAACTGGACATAAGACAAGATTGTCCACTTGTATTAAAAAGTTTGTTGAAAGTACCAGAGAGTACAATAAACATAAAAAAATAAAAATTATGGAGATTGTTAAAGGATTATAGTAACAGATGACATAATTTTCTATACAGAATGCTCCAAAATACCTATTTAAAAACTACTAGAACGAATACACACAAACACACACACACAAACTCACACACACACACAGAGTAATAAACTTACTATATACTAATATATGGTATAACCTGCTCTCAATATACAGGGTCAACATGCAAAAATCAATTGCTTTTCTATATCACGGTAATAAACAATGGACATTTAAATTTTAAAAAGCAATATCATTTATAATAACACTAACAAGTTTTAAAGTTTGGGTGTAAATCTAACAAAATATGTACATAATCTTTATGTAGATACTACAGAACACTGATGGAGAAATAAAGGAAGATCTAAACAAAAGGAATGATAATCTGGGTTTATCAATTAGAAAATGCGATATTGTTAAACTATCAGTTCTTTCAAAACTAATATATAGACCCAGTGAAATCCTAGTGAAAATTCCAGAAAGGTATGTTTTTAGATATTGACAAACAGGTTCTACAAATTACAGGGAAAGGCAAAAGACTCAAAATAGCCAACACAATATGAAAGAAAGTCAGAGTGCTGACACTACATGACTTCAGTATTTATTATAAAGCTACAGTAATCAAGATAGCATGGTATTAACATAAGAATAAGCATATGGATGAGAAAAGAGAATGGAGAATCCATTAATAGACCCACACAAATATAAAAAATAATCTTTTATAAGAGAATAAAGGCTATTCGACCGAGTAAAAACAGTCTTTTACACAAATGGTACTTAAACAACTGGACATCCATGCAAAAAGTGAACCTAAACACAAATATTTTACCTTCCACAAGAAACTCAAAATACATCATAGACATAAATAAAAATTCAGAAATTATAAAACTTATTGAAGAAAACATTGGAGAAAATCTAGACTTTTGGATTTAGAAATGAGTATTCAAATACAGCAAGAGTAGCATGAAAAATGAATAAGTTGAACTTTATACATATTAAAATCTCTTCTACAAAAGACATTGTTACAGACTGAAAAGGTAAATCACAGATTGGGGAAAATATTTTCAAACAGATAGATAAAAAAAGAATTATATCAAAAATATACAAAAAATCCTTAAAAGCCAACAAGGAAACAAAACAAAAAAATAAAAATGAGCAGAAGATCTGAACAGACACCTTACCAAAGAATATGTCACATAGTGACATATATTGACATACAAGTGAATATATGTCATAGAAGTGACCAAATAAGCATATAAAAAGCTGCTTATTTTTATTTTCTTGTAAGAGAAATATAAATTAAAAAAACATTCCATAAAAAAGTCAAAACTATAAAGAGAGTAAACAGATCAGTGGTTGCGAGAAATTCCAGGGTGGAGTAGTAAATAGATGAAGCACACAGAATTTTTTTAGTGGTGGAACTGTTGGGTATGATACTATACTGGTAGATACATGATTGTCTGCATTTCTGAAAACCATAGAACTTTACAGCACAAAGAGTGGTGCTTAATATTTGCAAATTAAACAAACATTTAGGAAATAAGAGGATCCTAGGATGAGATGCAGGCTATGACTTTTTAAAAAACAACTGTATTACAAATGTATGAAATAATCTTACTAAAGAGGATAGAGAAAAAGTACATGGTTAGTATTTTTAGAAATAAGTAGTCTATAATACTGAAGACCAAAGGTACCTTACATAAGCTCTGTATTCTAGTTGATAAACTTGTTTCTCACAGGGATATGGGTCAATAATTTTGAAATTACTATACCTGTATATTATAATTAGACAAGTAAACAGCTGGCTGATGGCAGAATCCAGGTTTCTCACTGTCGGAGTGTGAGGTTACATATAAACAGGTGGGGAATGTCAGAAGGATGCATGTGTTCATTGTTCAAAATGGGAGACTGATCAAATAGTATGAACTTACGTTTAGCTTAAAATAAATACTCTTAGATAGATATAGAAATATGTATAAATACGCATGGATACATGAATTAGGATACACACATACTTGCTCTTTCTGCTGAGAAGGTCTGGAGGAACAAGACAGTACCAGTGAGCACACCTGGCTCAAAGATATTATTTGATTCCATTCTCCAATGAAAGGATACCAGACTCATTAGGCAAATGACCAGTTTGGATCTGTGGCAAGAAATAGTGATCTTGAAGTGTCTTGTAGTGCCAGAAAGTAAGAAAAAATTCAAATATAAAACCACAGTGATAGGGAAATACCAAAGAGACAGTGGAGCCAACTGAAAGAGCTTCCAATGGTCAAAGTTGGAACAATATGAGCAACAAAATAAAGTTATATTGGGGTGTAAGCTGAAGCATAAAAGAAGTATCAGTGAGTCCATACTAGCATCAATAAATGTTTGGATGTATAAATGAATAGTGGAGGGGAAATAAATCTACCATGCAGAATTCAAAACACCTTATGAGAGATTCTCTCATAGAGAGTCATTAACCCAACTCCTTGCACAGTGACTTCATTCCAAAGAAAACAATATAGAAAAGGGTAAAACAAATAACTTTACAGTGCAGAAATCTGACAAATATTACCTTAGTTGAGCAATCAAGATTAACATCAACAATGACAAGTCCTATTGACAGCACACGCCTTTTATGTAATTTATGAGAATGGCACTTCAGCTGTGTGGTCTTTCTCCCCAAACTTCAAAGTTCTGGTATAATTCAGAGGAAACCTTCAGACAATCCCATCTGAGACACATTCTGCAGAATACCTAGGCTGTACTCCAAGAAACTGTTGCAGCCAAAAAGAGCCTAAAGAGACATGTTGGCTAAGTGTAATGAGTGTCCTGAATGGGACCATGGAACAGAAAAAGGTCATTAGGTCAAAACTAAAGATATCTGAATAAAACATAGACTTTAGTTAATGGTATCAATATTCGTTCATTAATTATAACGAATGTCTTATACTAATTTATCAACAGGAGAATCTAGATGTAAGTACACAGGAACTCTCTGTACTATCTTTGCAACTTTTCTGTAAACCTAATACAATTTTAAAATGAGTTGATTAAAATAAATTAATGGTAATATGTTGAAAATTTTTACCTCTAAAATTAGTGTCTTCAGTATCTCCATTTTTATTCAAAATTACATTAGAAGCCCTAGCCAGTGAAATAAGATATGAGAAAGGAATAAAACAAGGATAGAAAAGTTTTTTTTAAATGTTTGTATATATAGAAAACGTAATTCTATAAACTTTTAGAATTATCAGCCTCATTGAATCAATTCATTATACACAAATTAATTCAATTTTAATGTTAAATACCAGCTACAGAAATTTTAAGATCATTGAACTATATTGAGACCTGCATAAATGATGGATATACCATGTCAATATTTTTGAAGACTCAATTCTGTGTAACTTTGAATTCTTCTCAAATTGATCTATAGATTCAATGTAATGCCAACAAAAGTGCCAGCAGGTATGTTTTTGAAAATTGAGATGATGAGACTAAAACTATATGGAAACATAAAGGAACCAGAATGGTTAAGGCGAACTTGAAGAATTATAGAATGAGAGAGTTTTGATTTACCAGAAAAGACTTGTAACATAGTTACAATCACTAAATAAGAATCAGTACAACTGAAGACCACAGACTAATGAAGGCAAGAGAGCAGAAACAGACCCATTCTTACAGGATAACTTGAATTATGACAAAGATGGCATGTTGAAGGAATAGAAAAAGGATAGTCTTTTCAGTGAATATTCTTGAGTCAATCAGTTGTCCATCTGGAAAGCAATGAAATCTGATATTTGCTTTTCATATTTATTATGGGGTAGGCCTGCTGGTTAGAGTAGCTTTTATTCATCATTCAATGATTATCATTAAATACCATTTTCCTATTTTATTTTTCATGAACTGTATAACTATCTCAAATTATCTCATTTATTTGATTGCTTTTTAATTATTTTTCCTGTTCCCAATAGAATATAAAGTCCCTGAGAACAAGAGTTTATCTATGCTGTGCTAATCATTGTTTGTTGCTAAAATATCTAAAATACTTCAAGGTATAATTATGAGCTTTTGAATAAATAAATGAATATATATATCTGCCAGGAAAATTAGGAGTGAAAATAACATAATCCTTTGATTTTGCACAGGAAGGATGAAGAAGGTTACTTGAAAGCCTGGGATGGGGTGATGGTTTGGAACATTCTAGAAAAAAGGCATAGCAAAGGCAGAAAGCATAATAAATGTGTAGGAGAATGTCAGAGTGACTTTCTGAGTGGGCTATTTTTATATGTAGTAAATGGAAATGTTTGTTTAAAATAAAGGCAGTCCTACTTATTCAGTGACAAGTCTCAGATCACTTGTATTATGTTCTCTTTATTTTATACATGGAAAAAAACCTTGTTTTCCACTAAAATACCAGCTCAGGATTCTGACACTTATCTGCTCTTCCCCAACCTTCTCCACTTCAAGGCTGCACAAGCAGATATTGTCCAACACTTACAATACTTGGTATTATGTAAGTCTGGTTTCTTAAGTGGGTACATCATGCTTATCTAGGTTTTTTTGTGTTTTAATACAGAGTCCCGGACAGCCCTTCTAAAACATTAAAACAGAAGGTTAATCAGCTAACTAGCTCTCCAGGTGAGTCAGATACACAGGAGATGTGGAAACTATTGAATTCTAATCTGAACTCCTGTGTATTAGTCAGGGACAGGACTAATATATATGTGTATGTGTGTGTGTGTGTGTGTGTGTGTGTGTGTGTGTGTGTGTATATATATATATGGAGTTTATTAAGGAGTATTGATTCGTTGAGTCACAAGATTACAAGGTGAAGTCCCACAGTAGTCCATCTGCAAGCTGAGGAACAAGGAAGCCAGTCTGAGTCCTCAAACCACAAAAGCACAAAAGTAGGGAAGCCAACAGTGCAGCCTTCAGTCTGTGGCAGAAGGCCCAAGAGCCCCTGGCAAAGCACTCGTGCAAGTCCAATAGTCCAAATGATGAAGGACTTGGAGTCTGATGTTCAAGGGCAGGAAGCACTGCATGGGAGAAAGAAGAAGGCTATAGTCCTTCCACATTCCTCTGCCTGCTTTAATTCTAGCTGTGCTGGAAGCTGATTAAATGGTGCCCACCGAGATTGAGGGTGTGTCTGCCTCTCCCAGCACACTGACATAAATGTTAATCTCCTTTGGCAACACCGTCACAGACACATCCAAGAACAATACTTTGCATCTTTAAATCCAATCAAGTTGATATTCATTTTTTAAAAATTTGTTATAAAAATTTATGAAAATAAAAAAATTAGTTTTTTTATATTTTACTTTTTTATATACTTTTAAGTTCTGGGGTACATGTGCAGAATGTGCAGGTTTGTTACATAGGTATATGCATGCAATGGTGGTTTGCTGTATCCATCAATCTATCATCTACATTAGGTATTTCTCCTAATTCTATTCCTCCCTAGCCCCACAACACCCAAATGGGTCCTGTTGTGTGACGTTCCCCTCCCTGTAGCCATGTGTTCTCATTGTTCAACCCCCACTTATGAGTGAGAACATGTGGTGTTTGGTTTTCTGTTCTTGTGTTAGTTTTCTGAGAAAGATGGTTTCCAGCTTCATCCATGTCCCTGCAAAAGACATGAACTCATCCTTTTTTATGGCTGCATAGTATTCCAGGGTGTATATATATATATATATATATATATATATATATATATATATATCACATTTTCTTTATCCGGTCTATCATTGATGGGGATTTGGTTTGGTTCCAAGTCTTTGCTATTGTGACCAGTGCTGAAATAAACATACATGTGCATGTGTCTTTGTAGTAGAATGATTTATAATCCTTTGTGTATATACCCAGCAATGGAATTGCTGGGTAAAATGGTATTTCTGGTTCTAGATCCTTGAGGAATTGCCACACTGTCTTCCACAATGATTGAACTAATCTATATTCCACAAACAGTGTAAAAGCATTCCTATTTCTCCACATCCTCTCCAGCATCCATTGTTTCCTCACTTTTTAATGATTGCCATTCTAACTGGCATGAGATGTTATCTCATTATGGTTTTGATTTGCATTTCTCTAATGACCAGTGATGATGAGCTTTTTTCCATATGTTTGTTGGCTACATAAATGTCTTCTTTTGAGAAGTGTCTGTTCATATCCTTTGCCACTGTTTGATTTTTTTTCTTATAAATTTGTTCTATCCTTTGTTGGATGGATAGATTGCAAAAATTGTCTCCCATTGTGTAGGTTCCCTGTTCACTGCAATGATGGTTTCTTTAGCTGTACAGAAGCTCTTTAGTTTAATTGATCCCATTTGTCTATTTTGGCTTTTGTTGCCATTGCTTCTGGTATCATGAAGTCTGTCCACACTGATATCCTGAATGGTATCACCTAGGTTTTCTTCTAGAGTTTTTATGATGTTAGAGCTTATGTTTAAATCTTTAATCCATCTAGAGTTAATTTTTGTATAAGGTGCAAGGAAAGGGTCCAGTTTTAGTTTTCTGCATATGGCTAGCCAGTTTTCCCAACACTGTTTATTAAATAGGGAATCCTTTCCTTATTGCTTGTTTTTTCAGATTAAAGATCAGATGGCTGCAGATGTGTGGCATTACTTTTGAGGCCTCTGTTCTGTTCCATTGGTCTATATATCTGTTTTGGTTCTAGTGCCATGCTGTTTTGGTAACTGTAGTCTTGTAGTATAGTTTGAAGTCAGGTAGTGTCATGGCTCCAGCTTTGTTCTTTTTGCTTAGAATTGTCTTGGCCATACAGGCTCTTTTTTGCTTCCATGTGAAATTTAAAGTAGTTTTTTCTAATTCTGTGAAGGTTGTCAATGGTAGCCTGATGGGAATAACATTGAATCTATTAATTACTTTGGACAGTATGGCCATTTTCATGATTTTGATTTTTCTTAACCATGAGCATGGAGTGTTTTTCCATTTGTTTGTGTCTTCTCTTCTTTCCTTGAGCAGTGGTTTGTAGTTCTCCTTGAAGAGTTCCTTCATATCCCTTGTAAGTTGTATTCATATTTTATTCTCTTTGTAGCAGTTGTGCATGGGAATTCACTTATGATTTGACTCTCTATTATTGGTGTATAGAAGTGTTTGTGATTTTTGCACATTGACTTTGTATCCTGAGACTTTGCTAAAGTTGCTTATCAGCTTAAGGAAATTTGAGGCTGAGACAATGGGGTTTTCTAAATATACAATCATGTCATCTGCAAATAGAGACAATATGACTTCCTCTCTTCCTATTTGAATACCCTTTATTTCTTTCTCTTGCCTGATGGCCCTGGCCAGAACTTCCAATACTATGTTGAATAGGAGTGGTGAGAGAGGGCACACTTGTCTTGTGCCAGTTTTCAAAGGGAATGCTTCCAGTTTTTGCCCATTCAGTGTAATATTGTTTATGAGATTGTCATAAATAGCTCTTATTATTTTGAGATATGTTCCATCAATACCTAGTTTATTGAGAGTTTTTAGCAAGAAGGGGTCTTGCATTTTATCAAAGGCCTTTTCTGCATCTATTGAGATAATCATGTGGTTTCTGTCATTGGTTCTGTTTATGTGATGGATTACATTTATTAATTTGCATATGTTGAACCAGCCTTGCATTCCACGAATGAAGCTGGCTTGATTGAGGTAGATAAGCCTTTTGATGTGATGCTGGATTTGGTTTACTAGTATTTTATTGAGGATTTTTGCATCAGTGTTGATCAGGGATATTGGCCTGAGGTGTTCCTTTCTTGTTGTGTCTCTGCTGCCAGGTTTTGGTATCAGAATAGGCTGGCCTCATAAAATGAGTCAGAAAGGAGTCTTTCTCTTTCTATTGTTTAGAATAGTTTCAGAAGGAATAGTACCAGCTCCTCTTTGTACCTCTGGTAGAATTCAGCTGTGAATCTATCTGGTTCTGGACTTTTTTGGTTGGTAAGCTATTACTGCCTCAATTTCAGAACTTGTTATTGGTCTATTCCGGGATTTGACTTCTTCCTGGTTTAGATTTGGGAGGACGTATGTGTCCAGGAATTTATCCATTTCTTCTAGATTTTCTAGTTAAACTGCATAGAGGTGTTTATAGTATTCTCTGACAGCAGTTTGTATTTCTGTGGGATCAGTGGTGATGTCCCTTTATCATTTTTTATTTTGTCTATTTGATTCCTCTCTCTCTTTTTTTCTTTATTAATCTGGTTAGCAGTCTATATTGTTGATCTTTTCAAAAAAACATCTTCTGGATTCATTGATTTTTTGAAGTGTTTTTCATTCTCTATCCCCTTCAGTTCAGCTCTGATCTTGGCTATTTCTGATCTTCTGCTAGCTTTTAAATTTGTTTGCTCTTGCTTCTCTAGTTCTTTTAATTGTGATGTTAAGGTGTCAATTTTAGATCTTTCCTGTTTTCTCTTGTGGGAGTTCAGTGCTATAAATTTCTCTTTAACTGCTGATTTAGCTGTGTCCAGAGATTCTGGTATGTTGTGTCTTTGTTCTCACTGGTTTCAAATAAGTTATTTATTTCTACCTTCATTCCTTTATTTACGCAGTAGTCATTCAGGAGCAGGTTGTTCAGTTTCCATGTAGTTGTGTGGTTTTTGAGTAAATATCTTAATCCTCGTTTTAATTTGATTGCACTGTGGTCTGAGAGATTGTTTGTAATGGTTTCTGTTCTTTTGCATTTGCTAAGGAGTGTTTTATTTCCAGTCACGTGGTTAATTTTAGAATAAGTGCTATGTGGTGCTAAGAAGAATGCATACCTGTGGATTTGGGGTGGAGAATGTGTAGATGTCTGCTTGGTCCAGAGCTGAGTTCAAGTCCTGAATATCTTTGTTAATTTTCTGTCTAATTAATTTGTCTAATATTGACGGTAGGGTGTTAAAGTCTCCCACTAGTAATGTGTTTGAGGCTAAGTCTCTTTGTAGGTCTCTGAGAACTTGCTTTACGAATCTGAGTTTTCCTTCATTGGGTGCATATATATTTAGGATAGTTAGCTCTACTTGTTGCATTGATCCCTTTACAATTATGTAATGTCCTTCTTTGTCTCTTTTGATCTTTGTTGGTTGTAATCAGGGGATTGCAACCCTTGCTTTTTTATTTTTACTTTTGCTTTCCATTTACTTGGTAAACATTCCTCCATTCCTTGATGTTGAGCCTATGTGTGTCTTTGCATGTGAGGTGTGTCTTTGCATGTGAGATGGGTCTCTGAATTCAGCACACCAATGGGTCTTGACTCTGTCCAATTTGCCAGTCTGTGTCTTTTAATTGTGAGATTTAGCCCATTTACATTTCAGGTTAATATTGTTATGTGTGAATTTGGTCCTGTCATTGTAATGCTAGCTGGTTATTTTGTCCATTAGTTGAGGCAGTTTCTTCATAGTGTTGATGGTCTTTACAATTTGCTATGTTTTTTGCAGTGGCTGTTACAGGTTATTCCTTTCCATGTTTAGCACTTCCTTCAGGTGCTCTTGTAAAGGAGGTCTGTTGGTGACAAAATCAGCATTTGCTTGTCTGTAAAGGATTTTATTTCTCCTTTGCTTATGAAGCTTAGTTTGACTGGATATGAAATTCTAGATTGAAAATTCTTTTTCTTAAGAATGTTGACTATTGGCCCCCACTCTCTTCTGGCTTGTAGGGTTTATGCAGAGAGATCCACTGTTAGTCTGATGGGCTTCCCTTTGTAGGTAACCCAACCTTACTCTTTGGCTGCCCTTAACATGTTTTTCCTTTGTTTCAACCTTGGTGCATCTTACAATTATGTGTCTTGGGGTTGCTCTTCTCGAGAAGTATATTTCTGGTGTTCTCTGTATTTCCTGAATTTGAATGTTGGCCTGTCTTGTTAGGTTAGGGAAGTTCTCCTAAATTATATCCTGAAGAGTGTTTTCCAACTTGGTTCCATTCTCCTCGTCACTTTCAGGTACACCAATCAAATGTAGGTTTGGTCTTTTCACATAGTCCCACATTTTTTGGAGGCTTTGTTCATTCCTTTTCGTTCCTTTTTTTTTTTGAAATGGAGTTTTGCTCTTGTTACCCAGGCTGGAGTGCAATGGCATGATCTTGGCTCACCGCAACCTCTGCCTCCTGGGTTCAGGCAATTCTCCTGCCTCAGCCTCCTGAGTAGCTGGGATTACAGGCACGTGCCACCATGCCCAGTTAATTTTTTGTATTTTTAGTAGAGACGGGGTTTCACCATGTTGACCAGGATGATCTCGATCTCTTGACCTCGTGATCCACCCGCCTCGGCCTCCCAAAGTGCTGGGATTACAGGCTTGAGCCACCGCGCCTGGCTCATTCTTTTTTCTCTAATCTTGTCTTCATGTTTTATTTCATTAAGTTGATGTTCAATCTCTGATATCCTTTCTTCTGCTTGATCAATCCCTCTATTGATACTTGTGTATGCTTCACAAAGTTCTCATGCTGTTTTTGAGCTCCATGGGGTCATTTACATTCTTCTCTAAACTGATTATTCTAGTTAGTAATTTGTCTAACCTTTTTCAAAGTTCTTAGCTTCCTTGCATTAGTTTAGAACATGCTCCTTTAACTCAGAGGAGTTTGTTATTACCCACTTTCTGAAGCCTACTTCTGTCAATTTGTCAAACTCATTCTCCATCCAGTTATGTTCACTTGCTGGCAAGGAGTTATGATCCTTTGGAGGAGAAGAGGCATTTTGGTTTTTGAAGTTTTCAGCATTTTTGCACTAGTTTCTCCTCATCTTTGTCATTTATCTATTTTTGGTCTTTGATGTTGGTGACATTTGGATGGGATTTCTGAGTGGACATCTTTTTTGTTGATGTTGATGGTATGTTTCTCTGTTTGTTAGTTCTCCTTCTAACAGTCAGGCCTCTCTGCTGCAAGTCTGCTGGAGTTTGCTGGAGTTCCACTTCAGACCCTGTTTGCCTTGGTATCACCAGCAGAGGTTGCAGAACAGCAAATATTCCTGCCTGTTCCTTCCTCTGGAAGCTTTGTCCCAGAGGAGCACCCAACAGATGCTAGCTGGAGCTCTCCTGTGTGAGGTGTCTGTTGGCCCCTGCTGGCAGGTGTCTCCCAGTCAGAAGGCACAGGGGTCAGGTACCAACTTGAGGAGGTAGTCTGACCCTTAGCAGAGCTTGAGGACTGTACTGGGAGATCCCTGCACAAAACCGGTAGGCAGGAACGTTTAAGTCTGCTAAAGCTGTGCCCACAGCCGCCCCTTCCAGCCAGTGCTCTTTCCCAGGGAGAAGGAAATTTTATCTATAAGCCCCTGACTCAGGCTGCTGCCCTTTTTTCAGAGATGCCCAACCTAGACAGGAAGAATCTAGAGGGGCAGTCTGGCTACAGTGACTTTGCTGGGCTGCAGAGGGCTCCAACCAGTTGGAATTTCTCTTTGTTTACTCTGTGAGAGGAAAACCACCTCTCAAGCTCAATAATGGCAGACGACCCTCCTCATCCACCAAACTCCAGTGTCCCAAGTCAACTTCAGACTGCTGTGCTGGCAGTGAGAATTTGGAGCCAGTGGATCTTAGCTTGCTGGAATCTGCTGAACTAGACCACTCAGCTCCCTGGCTTCAGCCCACTTTCCAGGGGAATGAAGGGTTCTGTCTTGCTGGGGTTCCAGGTGCCACTGGGGTTTTAAGAAAACACTCCTGCAGCTAGCTTGGTGTCTGCCCAAATGGCCACCCTGTGTTATGCTTGAAAGCCAGGGCCCTGGTGGCATAGGCACCCTAGAGAATCTCCTAGTCTGTGGGTTGCAAAGACTGTGGGAAAAGAGTAGTATCTGGGCCGGGGTGTACCGTTCTTCATGGCACAGTCCCACAGGGCTTCTTTCTCTTGGCTAGGGGAGGGAGCTCCCCGACCACTTGTGCTTCCAGGGTCAGGCAGCACCCCTTTCCCACACCCCACCCTGTTTTGGCTTGCTCTCCATGGGCTGCACCTACTAACCAGTCCCAATGAAATAAACCAGGTACCTCAGTTGGAAATGCAGAAATCACTGGCCTTCTGCATTGATCTTGCTGGGAGCTGCAGACTGGAGCTGTTCCTATTCGGCCATCTTGCCAAGAAGACACTTGATATTAACCATCACATTTTGCTAACCAAAGGTTGTAGTCTACCAACAGCATTAACATCACCTAGGAACTTGTTAGAAATTTTGAATTTCAGATCCCATCCCAGATATGCTGAATTAGAATCTAAATTTTATAAGATCCTACATAATGTATGTGAACTTTAATCATTATTTTATTGTAGCAAGAACACAACATACAATTTACTTTCCTAAATGTTTAAGTGTGCAAGACAGTATTGTTAACTGTAGGCACAATGTGGTACAGCAGATCGCTAGAACTTATTCATCTTGCATAACTGAAACTTGCATGCATTCATTAGCAATTTCCCATTTCTCCCTGACTCCAGACTCTGAAAACCACCATTCTACTTCCTGATTTTCTGAGTTGGGCTATTTTAGATACCTTATATAAGTAGAATTATGCAGTATTTGTCCTATTGTGACTGACATATTTCACTCGGCCTAACGTCTTCAGGGTTCATCTATGTTGTTGTATATTGTAGGAATTTCTTATTTTTAAGGTGGAATAGTATTCCCTTGCATGAGGACGGCTATCATATTTTTAAAAAGAAAACAAATGTTGGTGGACATGTAGAGAAATTTGAACACTTGTATACTGGTGATGAGAATACAAAATGGTGCAGCCACTATAGAAAACCGTATGGAGATTTCTCAAAAAATTAAAAATGGAACCACCATATGATCCAGCAATCCCACTTCCTGGTACTTCTCCAAAAGAATGAAAATCAGAATATTGAAGAGATATTAGCACTCAAATGTTCAATACAGCACAATTCACAACAGTCAAGTGTGGAAGCAATCTAAATGTCTATGGAAAAATAAATGGATAAAACAAATATGATATATATTACTAGATACACATGTACTTTTAAGCTCTAGAAGCAAATTCTGATCCAAACCACTGTGCTCCTAGAGCCTTAGCAGCAACATCCTGGGAACTTGTTAGATATAAAGATTATTTGCTTCACCCTAGATGTGAATAAGAACCCCTCTGTTTTAACAAACCCTGAACACTCAAGTTTAAAAACCACTCATCAAAACCATTATCCTGTCTTTGAGAATCATTGATCCACACATTTACCCTGCCTTTAGCAGTGACCATTTCTAATTTTAAGCACCACCACAATTCTACGACTAAAATCAGTGGAAATTCAAAAGGGCTAGAGAAGGATGGATAAAAAAAAATCTATGGTATTACATATGTACAGAACAAAACGCTGCACTTTTGCCAAAAGTTGGAGGATTTCCTCTTTTTTTTTTTTTTTCTTTCCCAAGCTGTAGATGGGTTTGGAAGGGCTCTCTAACTGGATGAACATAAAAGCTATGCACTGGTTGCCCGTAATTCCTTAGAGGCACATTCATGGTTTTCAACAGCTACTCTAGAAAAAAGGTTTTAATTCCACCTTGACTTCTAAATTTTAAAATGCCTCCACCTCTGAAAAACACTTTTTTGTTTGTTTGTTTGTTTTTGTTTTTGTTTTGTTCGTTTGTTTGTTTGAGACGGAGTTTCGCTCTTGTTACCCAGGCTGGAGTGCAATGGCGCGATCTCGGCTCACCGCGACCTCCGCCTCCTGGGTTCAAGCAATTCTCCTGCCTCAGCCTCCTGAGTAGCTGGGATTACAGGCACGTGCCACCATGCCCAGCTAATTTTTTGTATTTTTAGTAGAGACGGGGTTTCACCAGGTTGACCAGGATGGTCTCGATCTCTCGACCTCGTGATCCACCCGCCTCGGCCTCCCAAAGTGCTGGGATTACAGGCTTGAGCCACCGCGCCCGGCCCCCTGAAAAACACTTTTAAATAATTGTCAATTAGAGTGAGGATAGCAGGGTAAGCAGCTGCTTTAGTTTATTTAAGGAAGCTGCCAGAGGATGTCAGCTCCAGGTGTTTCTAAATATGAAGGCAATGGGGTGCATCCCTCAACTTTATAAATAGAGAAAGCAAGGGGCTGTCCCTCATGTTTCTTCTATAAAATAAAACCCACAAGGCTAATACTTTCTAATCAATTTCCTGGGATTCATCTTAGAGCATTTACATCTAATCCAAATACTACCAGATGAAGGCTGAAAAAGGATTGTTAGGTAAGCAAAATAAGATGGCTTTAGAGTCCCTGTGTCTTCTTTCTCTCTTTCCCTAAATACTAAAGCATGATCAGCTTTTTAATAAACTATTTATTTTGTTACATATATATGTGTGTGTGTGTGTATACAAGGTATACAACATGATGTTTTGATATACATAGTGAAATAGTTACTAGACTTAAGCAAATTAATATGTCCATCATTTCACATAGTTACACCATTTTTTCATTTTTCTTTTCCCCCGAGATGGTCTCACTCTGTCGCCCGGGAGGAGTACAGTGGTGCAATTAAGCTCACTGTAGCCTGGACCTTCCAGGCTCAGGTAATCATCCCACCTCAGCTTCCTGGGTAGCTGGGACTGTAGGTGGGTGCTACCACACCTGACCACAAATATTTTTTAAATGGTAAGAGCACTTATAGTCTACTCTCTTAGCAAATTTCTAGTTTGCAATACAATATTTTTAACATTAGAACTTTAGGACTTATTCATCCTATATAACTGCAACTTTGTACACTTTGACCCTCATCATTCTGTTTCTTCCCTGCCCCTGGTAACCACCACTGTTTCCATAAATTCTAATGTGTGTGATGTGTGTGTTTAAGATTCCACATATAAGTAATATTGTGCAGATTTTACCTTTTGTGTCTGGCTTGTTTCTAGCATAATGTCCTCCAGGTTTATCCATGTTGTTGCAAATGTCAGGATCTCCTTCTAAAGGTTGAATGATACTCCATTGTGTGTGTGTGTGTGTGTGTCCGTGTATAAAGCGGGTGCATGCACATGTATGTATCACGATTTCTTTATCCATTCATCGTTAACAGGTACTTTGCTTGTCTCCAAATCTTTCCAACTGTGAATAATGCTGCAATGAACTTGAGAGCGATTTCTATGAGATCCTGATTTCATTTCTTTTGAGTATATTCCCAGAAGAGGGATGGCTAGGTCACTGGCTTTAGCAGTGATTTTTTGGATATCACAACAAAAACCCAGGCAACCAAAGCAAAACTAGATAAATGGGACTTCATTCAACTAAAAAGCTTCTGCACTGCATATAAAATAATCAAGAAAATGAATATTTAAAAGCCTATAGATTGGGAGAAAATATTTGTGAACTATGTATCTGATAACGGGCTAATATCCAAAATATATAAGGAGTTTGCACAATTCAGCCAAAATAAATAAATAATCACCCAATTAATAAATGGGCAAAGGATCTGAATGGACTTTTTCTGGAAAAAAAAAAAAAGTATAAATGACCGGCAAGTATAAGAAAAGGTGCTCAAAATCACTAATATGTTCCCTGTTGGGAAATGCAAACCAGAGCCGCTAGTATCTCCACACACCTGCTAGGATGGCTGTTATCAAAAAGATAAGAGATAACAAGTGTCGGTGATGAGCGGAGCAAAGGCAATCCTGTGCACTGCTGGTGGAAATGTGCATTGGCACATCCGTTATGGAAAACCCTACGGAGGTTCCTGAAAAAGTTAAAAACAGAACTACCAGGCCAGCGTTACCCGTTCTTTGTTAGGTTCAGAGTCACAGGGCCACTTCCTTTCCTGTCTAAAGGGGGCTGCTGGAGACCCAAGGCAACGCCCGCACGTGTGGCTCTCCCTCGGGGCAGACTGGGTCAGGAGGTGGATCTCCCGGCCAGCCCGGACCCCCGACCCCTGAACCCTCAGCGGCTTCGGCGCCTCCTCAGCCCCCGGTGAACCTCCTGGGCCCATGAAGGCGCCAGGCCGGCTCCCCCAGGCCCGGCCGGAGGCGCCGCCCGAGAGAGGAAGGGCCAACCAGCCGGGCCAGGCTTGGGGGCGCCGGGGACTGCGCGAGCGGCCGAGCGCAGGGTCCTCCCCAGGCGGGCGCCAGGCCCCCGTCAGCCCCAGCCGGGCCGCGATCGCCGGTGGGTTCCGGGTCCTGTGACCGGTCAGGCGGCGTCAGCGGGCGTGACGGAGGGCGGGCCGGCCTCGGGGGAGTTTCCGCGGCCGCCGGGGGCGCGGCTAGGGAGCGCGCGGCCGGGCGGGGGCCAGTCCCGGAGCCCAGGAGCGCCCGACGGCTGCGGCGCTCATGGCGGGCGGGGGAACCGGGGATCCTGGCCTGGGGGCGGCTGCCGCCGGGGCGCCCGAGATCCGCGAGCACCTCTTCAAGGTGCTGGTGATCGGCGAGCTCGGAGTGGGCAAGACCAGCATCATCAAGCGCTACGTCCACCAGCTCTTCTCCCAGCACTACCGGGCCACCATCGGGGTAGACTTCGCCCTCAAGGTCCTCAACTGGGACAGCAGGACGCTGGTGCGCCTGCAGCTGTGGGATATCGCGGGTAAGCGCGGCCGCGGCTTTCCCACCCCGGAGCCCGCGGGGCCACCGGGCTCCTCTCGGTCTCTCTTCTTTTTCCTGTCCGCCTGAACTCGTCTGCCTGGGTACGTTTAGGAGAACAGAGAGGCCAAATCCAAGGGCGAGATGCTATGGACGCGGTCGGCTGGACTCGGTGGGGCCCGGAGGACGGGATGGGCAGTAGGAGTTGGAGCAGGTCCTGCACGTCAGGGCTCGCTCTCCTGATGGGAGGCGAGGAGGCCCGGGGGCCTTTTCCAGAAGTTTGAACTCTGAATAATGCACGCGTATCCAACACCAGGACGAGCTGGAAAGGTTGCTCTGGAGCGGGCCGGCGCCTCTCAGTCAGCCTGAGCTCAAGTTCAGAGGGACTGGGTGACCCACCCGAAGCTGCACTTCTAGTTAGTGACACCACCAAGACCAAAAGCCAGGTTCCTTTTCAGATCATTTCGACCACCCGCCTTGGCTCTGAGACTGGCCTTTGTGAGGGAAACTCCAATCCTCAAATGCTTTGCTCTCTTCGGAAGCCCAGAACAGACACCCGGTGAAGATTTGGGAAAGCTTTTCTGAAACTTTACGCTGGCTCACTCCTTACTCTCTTCCTAAACCAACAGCTAGTCCCATCCCTGGTGCCCTGCCCCCCGCCCCCACTCCCCAATACACTGTTTCTCTGGCATATGCTTTCGCTGGTTCTGTTTACATTTCCTCCTGCTCTGATTTATGAACACTTGAACTCTGGCTGGTGTGGTGGTTGGGACTGGGCGTTTTAAGAAGATATTAACTGTTGGAGAGTTCACAGAAATGGTACCAAGCCAAGTGCCAGTGTCTCACGCCTGTAATTCCAGCACTTTGGAAGTCCTAGGCTGGAGAATCGCTTGAGCACAGCAGTTCGAGACCAGCCTGGGCTGTCCGTTAGACCCTGTCTCTACAAATAATAATAATAATAATAATAATAATACAAAAAATTAGCCAAGCGTGGTCGTGCGTGGCTGTAGTCCCAGCTATTCTGGAGGCCGAGACAGGAAGATCATTTGAGCCTAGGAGAGGTCTAGGCTTCAGTGAGCTGTGTTCTCACCACTGCACTCCAGCCTGGGCAACAGAGTGAGAACGTATCTCAGGGGGAAAAAAAGTGCCAAAAGTTACTCTGTTCAGTTATTATAGGTGTTAAGAACTCAGTCTGCAGTAGAGCATTAGGATGGGAGCGGGTTTGGGATTAGGGGACACCTGAGGCCACCCTTTATTCTAGAGTCCCTACACTGAAGCCCATAGAGGGTACAGCTGCCTGGCTGGTAGCAGAATAGGGGGGCAGTGGGCAGAATCACAGGTCTACTGTCTGTCTGCCAGATAATTTTCTTCTCTTTTATAGCTTGTTACATATGAAACAGTATTAAATAACTGTAACCTATAACTCATTCATTTAAGAGCAGATTTCTCTCCCTCAGATAGGAGAATAAACGTTCACAACTCAGTCCCTCAGAGAAAAGGAGGGGTCAGCATTTTTTATTGTTGTTACCACAAACCAAAAATTCGTTTGAGAAGTCATCTTTGAAGCCAGAGGCTTTTTCGAAACACTTCCTGCTGTTGCACAGAATACTAATGAACAGTATTTCTGCTTCTTGACAAAGTTATGGATTCTAAAGGTTGCCTTACCATGTGACAGTCATTCTCCAGGAATCTGCAGCATAGCTGAGGATTTTCACAAAGATGGTTTTAAAACCTTGCTTGCAAGGGTGCTTGACCTTGCCTTACTCTTTATGTAAATTATGGTATTTTGTTATTAAATTACGTTTGGGTCCTACTAGCAATAAATGAGTATAAGTAACTAGATTTTTAAGTGTTTACAGTTAGAGACTTAGGAAAGCAAAAGCAGGAGTAAGATATAAATTTTCTTCTTTTTTAAAAAAAATTGTAGATCTCGATAGACAGGAAGGGTTCATACCAGTTTTTATCAGACTCTGATACACATTTGCCTAAATGGGATATTCTTGCACTTTTCACTAACTCCAAAGCTTGTGTTTTACCAGGAAGGAAAATAGAATTTTAAGATCTCCAAAAGGGATTTCTGGATGTTAGACATTGTTTCAACAGGTATTGTTGTACCACACAGCAAGTACAGACTAGCAATTAATAAAATTAGAGGTAAATTTATAGAAATGATTAGGCTTACTTTATAAGTAAGATTTTCAGAGATAGAATTTTAATATAAGGAAAATGAGGGAGAAAAATAGCTTAGTGAGAGAAAAAAAAAAACAAAAAACAAAAAACCTTAGCCTAAAGTTTGGAGAGTTACATTACTAAATGTTTGGTTTGAATATTTGAGCTGCTAGTGAATCTCAGCTCATACCATTTGAATTAAGTAATGATGACATAATGAAGGCTGCTCCAAAACTTCCCCAATGGCTAAGCATACTTGCCTTATGCAGTAACAAAGCTGGATCATATTTAATTCTCAAATAATAGAAATAGTCTTTGATTGCAAAATAGTAGGCAGAGTCAGATATTTGGCATAACTAAATTAAGGTGTGGTGTTTTTTACTAGTTACGTCTCGAAAGTTTTGGCAAATACGAAAGGTTAGAATTATCAAGTGTTTTCTATACATGTAGCCAAGCAGATTCAGCTAAACTCTTCAAGTTAAGAACCACTGTGATCCTTGGATACACAAATCTTTTCTTATAGCATTGAAGGAATCTGGCTTTAAAATACAGATGCAGTTTAGTGCAGTTTTTGTGTAAGAAAATTGTGATCTCTTAATTCACATGTGCTTTGGAACTGCTGCTGAAAACATAACTGAAATATACTAAAATATTTAAGTCTTTGGTAAGAGTTTACAAAGATCTTAATACACACTTAAGACAGAGCAAGAAATGTCTCTGATCTTCCTTTTATGGCTCAGCATAGGTAAAATAGTATTTGGTTTACTATTTATTGTAAGCTTATTGCTCATTAGCAACTATAGAATTTTTCAGGCAAGTTGAACAACTGGTCTGGGTTAAATCTTAAAAAAACAAGTTTTTCCATTTAGATCTAGTCTATTTTAGTCTTCATGTATTGATCGAGTGATTTTGCTTTTTAGAAACAAAAGTTTTTAATAAAAATCTGAATGAGTAACTCTCCTTTGGGCCAAAGGACAAATTAGGAACAGTCTGCTCTGAAGTCCATATAAATGATATTTACCCAAGCATAAAATGCATGCTTGGAAGATATAAACTATATCATCTATGCCTAAACTTATTTTACATTGTTTTGATTTCCATCCAAAATAGAATGTGGATCCTGATTTTCTTGCTCCATCTTACACTTTGTCAATTAGTATACCTAGTAATCTCCCTTTGCCTTTTCTTCATAACTCTCCTATAATCCTTCATGAGCAAGAATCTGGAATATTACCTCTGACACTTTCCTGATCTTAGAGGTATTCTTCAGTCAGATTTACACATATTTCTAAGTATAAAGAAGCCATGCTTTGAGGAATTAGTCTATGTAATTATTTGTAGCCTCCATCTTAAACACAAAATACTGCAGTTAAGTTTCCAGTATTTATTGGTGGCTGATGACATACCAACTCATTTACAAGGCTTTTTAAAGTCTTTTAAAGTCACATATCAGTAATATGACTCTTGTACCATCTTGCCATCCTCAGCCTTATTCAAGCTCGATTTCTGTACTGAATTATAAGCAGACCCTACTGTCTTATTTATGTATTTAAATATTTCACTCTTCCTGAGTTCTGAGACACCTTTGAGTGCCACCATCTGGGCGATACATTCACAATTGTCCAGGCAGGCAGCTGGTCAGGATAACAAAATATTTGTATTACTGCACATGGAATTTCCCTAGATAATGATAGTCCTGTTGCCTTTCCCTTTTGAATATGTTACCATTCTTCATTGCCTCAATTAGCCCTCATAAGCTAAAAGATGCTCAGGTTAGCAGTAGCCATAGTAGAGCACTGATAGGAAGTCCTACAACTTTCCTTTGCTCTCAGCCATTTGCCTCATCGTTCTACCTTTTGAGTTGAATGAATTATAGATTTAGTGACCCTATAATCTCAACATAGGTATAGTAACTTGACTAAGAAAACACAGATAATCAGTGGTACTGTATGGAGACAGGTTTCATGACTCAGATATGAAAACAATATGCTTTTTAAAAGTCAGCAGAAGGCCGGGCGCGGTGGCTCAAGCCTGTAATCCCAGCACTTTGGGAGGCCGAGGTGGGTGGATCACGAGGTCAAGAGATCGAGACCATCCTGGTCAACATGGTGAAACCCCGTCTCTACTAAAAAATACAAAAAATTAGCTGGGCATGGTGGCACGTGCCTGTAATCCCAGCTACTCAGGAGGCTGAGGCAGGAGAATTGCCTGAACTCAGGAGGTGGAGGTTGCGGTGAGCCGAGATCGTGCCATTGCACTCGAGCCTGGGTAACAAGAGTGAAACTCTTGTCTCAAAAAAAAAAAAAAAAAAATCAGCAGAATTTTGGTTTATTGGTATCAAAATAGCAGCACAAATACTTTTCAAATTTTCAAATGTTTTGGTCATCATGAAATTAGTCATGTATATGTTATCTTGACCTTCCAATTTTCTTAAGATTTTGATATGAAATTTTAAATAAGTCTCATTCTGTTTTAAAATGTACCTAGGATTTTGTTTTTAGTCAGATACAATGGAGACATCAGATCAGATGTTTGCCATTAGATAGATAGTTATTACTCACAGTTCCCAAGAGTGGAGGCACGTTATGCCACACCACACCAGGCCACAGGGAAAAGCAGCAGGGTTGGTCATGAGAAAGAAGGAGCAAGCAAAATGCATGGGCTAGAGGTTTGATTGTGGCTTTTGCAGGAAGGAGCCCGTGAGGTAGGGTAGGCAAGCTGAGCAAGTTGAGGACTGCATAGTTTGAATAATTTTGGTGTACTCTGGGCTATAGAAGTGGTCTATAGTTGTCCAGTACTGGTCCCTGGGAGTGATTTGGGACTCGGGGATAGTGTCCCAGACTGCAGGAGCCTGGTGCAAGGAGACAGGTGGGAGAGTATATATTTAGGATTGATTAGTGGGTTCATATGGTATGCATATCAAAGGTGTGCTCTAAGATAGCTCCTTTGCTGTCTCTAGAAATTAGCTAACCGTGGGAGGGTCAGTCCCTCCCTGGACCCACAGTGCCCCAAGTTGTCAAAACATCATAAAATATAGAAAAACAAAACACAATTAATACATATTCATAGGCACTTACTAAAATAGAGAGATTAAAGTACTCTTCCAAAGAAGGAAGATTTAAAGGTCTCACATTTACAGCCCAGGAATAGCATTTTCTTAAAATGATGAGGATTTCACACTAAATCAACACTTAAGTAATAGAGAGGGGGCCACATCCACAAGTTTAAGTTGTCTTACGTTTGTAGAGATCTTCTCTTGGATGGTAAAAAAGATGCATAGATATAAATGTGGGGAGACTTCTGGAGGGTAAGGCAGAAGAGCAAGGTAAAGCGTTTTAGAATTATATTATTCATTTATGTTTTCAAATGTTTTTTGTACTTCTTAATGGTTGAGTAGGCTACAAACATCTAGTGTCTTCACTATTCTTTCACTGTCCTTGAGAAAGACAGACCAACATGAAAATAAACGGATGGCAGGGGTTTAGCTTAAGGCTCTAATAGAGTCTTTCTGACAGATGGCCATGTATTCTCCTCTTTCCCATTATTTTCACTCTCTTCTATCCAGATAGTTTTCTTAAGCATCATCTGCAGTAATTTTCCTATTTTTTTCTTCATTCAGTTGTGTTACTCTTTTACGTGACAGATTTATTTAATCTCAGTTTCAAAAGATGGTAGATGAGCAAAAATGGTGCTTTGTACATGATTTACATTAGTTTTACAACCGGGGAAACTTAGCATATCTATGCATTGTAAATCTTTGAAGCAACATAGCTAAATATAGGTTACACCTA
Organism: Saimiri boliviensis; assembly: GCF_048565385.1. Taxonomy (NCBI): domain Eukaryota; kingdom Metazoa; phylum Chordata; class Mammalia; order Primates; family Cebidae; genus Saimiri; species Saimiri boliviensis. The sequence continues at coordinate 23,391,546 of NC_133452.1, read as the reverse complement.
CTTAGGTTTTTAGAGAGCAACCCTTAATTTTGTTACAATTATTATTTTAAATTCCTCATATCTTTTTTCACTCTCTAATTAAACCTAATGTGTTTTGGAAATTTTTGTTTTTTACTTACTGTACCCATTTGAGAATATCTCTGAAGCATTAATGGATTAATTAAGAATTTCTTAAAAAAAGATTACAAATTCATTAAAATAGAACATTTTACTATTCTTTTAGAAAATAAACTATTTCCCTAAATACATGGTCTTGGCCTCTTAATACTGGGTCATTTACATTTTGTTCCCATTGCTCTCTGGATTCAGTGATTGTAGAATATATAGAAAATCAGTATAACATTCAAGTTATAATACAGGAACCTAAAATAAATGTTAGAGCCAGGAGGACTTAGATGATCCCTAAAGATCCCTGAGACCAATTGGCATAGCTAAGCCACAAAAGTTTCTTGCCTAAAGTTGCTTGAATGTTGAGTGCTTGGAATTTTGAATCCCTGGTATAGTTGAATTTTTATCCAGTTAGTTTTTCCCTGCAAACCATTTTTACCATTACAAGGTATAGCACATAACGAGCTAATATTTTAAAACTTTCACGTTTAATTGGCACCATTTTTTTTTTTTGAGACAGAGTCTCACTCTGTCACCCAGGCTGGAGTGCAGTGGCTCAATCTTGCTTCACTGCTACCTCCACCTCCTGGCTCAAGCAATTCTCCTTCCTCAACCTCCCAAGTAGCTGGGACTGCAGGCTCGCACCACCATGCCTGGCTAGTTTTTGTGTTTGTGATAGAAATGGAGTTTCACCATATTGATTAGGCTGGTCCTGAACTCCTGACCCTGTGATCTACCTGCCCCGGCCTCCCAAAGTGCTGAGATTACAGGTGTGAGTCACAGAGCCTGGCCAATTGGCACCATTTTTAAAAAGCATACTCATGCTTTCATCAATCATTAAACTTGTTGAGCACTTAATAGCTGACATATACGCAGGGCTTATCTGGTATTTTACACTGTTTTGAACTTGAAATACAACTTAATGTGCACAGACCTTAAGTGGATACCTTCATGAATTTTTATATACCACCTCCAGTTCAAGATACAGAATATTCTTAGCATCCTAAAATAGAAATCAGCTATGTTTTCTGTAAAAGAACCTGATAACAAGTATTTTAGGTTTTGTAGGACATTTCATCTATGTGGCTACTACTCAACTGTGCCTTTGTAGGATAAAAACAAACATAGACAATATGTAAACAAATAAGGGTAACTGAATTCCAGTAAAACTTTATTTAGCTGAATTAGGCCATTGGCTATAGTTCCTCAAACTGCTCTGGAAGACTTGGGCAGGGACTTTAAGTTTAACCTTCTCAGTTGCCCTCAGAGGTAGGTATTATTTTTTATACTTTTATGGAGGTATAATTGGCATACAATAAGCAGTACAATTTGAAAAGTTTTTATATCACTAAAGTCCATGCTTCAGATATTTTCATCATCTCAAGTTTTTTTTTTTTTTTTTTTTTTTTTTTTTTTTTTTTTTTTTTTTTTTTTTTTTTGTGATGGAGTTTCACTCTTGTTACCCAGGCTGGAGTGCAATGGCACCATCTTACCGCAACCTCCGCCTCCTGGGTTCAGGGAATTCTCCTGCCTCAGCCTCCTCAGTAGCTGGGATTACAGGCACGCACCACCATGCCCAGCTAATTTTTTGTATTTTTAGTAGAGACGGGGTTTCACCATGTTGACCAGAATGGTCTTGATCTCTTGGCCTCGTGATCCACCTGCCTCGGCCTCCCAAAGTGCTGGGATTACAGGCTTGAGCCACCGTGCCCAGCCTCAAGGTTGTTTTTCTCTTGCCCCTTTGTAATATATACCCCTTCCTTTCCCAAGGCAACCATTTATCTGCTTTCTCTTACTGTATTGTCGTAGTTTGCAGTTTTTACAATTTGATATAAATGAACTTGTGCTATATTACCCACCTGCTCACTGATCTGTCTTCTTTTACAAAGCATAGTGACTTTGAGATACATCCACGTTGTTGCTTGTATCCATGGTTTTGTTCTTTTCCTTTCTGTTGTTGAGCTGTATTTTGTTGTATAACCAAACAATAGTTTATCCATTAATCTGTTGACTGACATTTTATTTGGCATCTGTGAAAATAATGAATGTGACTTTGAGAGTTCCAGTTGTCCATATCCTTATCAACACTTGGTATAGTAAGACTTGTTAGTTTTAGCCGTTCTTGTGGGTGTCAAGTGTCATGCTGTGATTTAATTTGCATTTCCTCAATGACTAATGATGTTGAACATCTTTTCCTGCGCTTATTTTTTCATCATATATATTTCTTAGTAAACTATCTGTTCCAATCTTTTGCTTACATTGTTAGTTGAGTTTTTTATCTTCTTATTTTGGAGTCTTCAGAGTTTTTATATATTCTGGGTACAAGCACTTTGTACCCAGTTTGCATTTTTTATCCAAGTCATTGCCTTTTGTTTTCATTTACTTAACCATCTAATTGACACTTTGATTTGCCATGTAGTGTGGTTGTTTAAAAACTACACTCTGATGTCAGGACTGCCATGGAATTTTGAATCCTAATCTTGGGACCTAAAAAAAATTAATTTTAACATTTTTAAGCCACAGGGTCTTCTTTTAAAATTACTTGTCATAGACATTTCTGATTTTCTTGTGCTTTGCCAGAAAGCTTATATGAGTAAATATTTGTATAAGACTTACCAGCAAGAGGAAATACTTGAAATTTACAGATGATTCGCAGAAAAAAAAAAAAAAAGCAACAGTCAGTAACGTTTAACAACTCTTTGTTAACTTCTAGGTTTCTTAATTTTTCAATCTTTCTTAATTTGAGACTGTTGTATCTTGTTACTTAGTCCTTTCATATTCAATAATTAAAATATATAAAAATGGAAGTGATTGGTAATGTGTGCCTTACATTCTAAATTGGAGTGTGAATCATTTCAATGCATATAGAGCCTTTCTGTAGAATAGTAATTTTCAACGGTTGACATATCATGTAAGTTTTTATACATGTCAGAATTATGAGCCAATGACCTATAGGTTAGATTTGCATTACAATAAGATATGAACATAATAGTGGGGTTTCATATGTGACCATTTGTTCCAGTAAAATTTAGACCTTTGGACTATTACAATACAGCTTCAATTAAACCATATGAGGAGTCATCACAAAACAAAGAAACTTTAACTATCCATTCATTTTGACCATTGTTTTATTCTTCTTGCATTATTCCCTAAAATAATATATAAAATTATATTGCATTGTAGAGTTTGGAGAAAGAATAATTTTATATTTTGGGGTATCTTTTCATCTCTGCAGATAAAATGTATCAATAAAATGTAGATAAAGCCTGTTGCTCATGTGTTTCAAGAGGAAAGTGTCTTTATCGTAGAACAAAGTGATAAATCTTAGATGTGCATTGATTGCCAATAATTTTTTATTCATACTGTAGTCAGTAATTAAGTCAAGCAAACTGCAAGGTAGTTCAGAAAGGCTAACATCCTACATCTATAGGTGTGTGGGAGTCAGAAGACCTGGATTCTAGTCCTGTCTTTAGTCAGTGCTACTGTAATCCCGGCCAAGCATCCCTTTGCCTGTTGCTACATCTGTCACATGAAAAGAAGGGTCTTTCCTATGCCAAAGATTAGTACAGTAGCAGACAGTAAGAGAATGCTTTGTAAAGTCCTATATAATGTACAAAGCAGATTTTTCCCAAAGTGTTTAAAATAAGTTAAATTAATTTATTTTAGAAGTACAATGATATTTGAAGAACTCAGAAATTGATTCTTCTTGTAATAACACAACCAGTTGTGCTTTTTGTTCTGAAATGGATTTTCATGTGTCTACTTACAGGAGTGAAACGTTGCATGTTGAGTCAGAAGTGGGTATGGGCTAGAGATATGAAGGAGAGTTGAGTTGAAAACACAAGCTACTTTATCTTATGTCCATCCCTAATCTATTCGACTAGGATGTTGCCCACTGCACTTATCTGCTTCCTGCAGGCCTCACTTCTTCTATTCTAGTCTCTCTCTCCTCTACTTCCAGCTTCGTGTTTTCCTTCAGTGCCTCTCTTCTCTTAGACTAAGGGGACAGGAGTAGGAAAAAAATGGCAGACTTTGTAGCTTTAAATATTGTCATATTTGTTTTTATGAGGAATATGTTGTACAGAACATAAAACTAGTTCATTATGTACTCAAACCAAATTATGAGACACGTCTGCTGTATGGGTCATAGTCTGTATGGATAGCCTTAATCACACCAGGTTGTGTTGCTATGGAATGGGAGGTATTTGTTCACAATATTGCTCTTCAGGTAAAGGGGGTTATACCTAAATATAGACTCTGTCTGAATTACAAGTTTTTAATGTTTTCCTGTATTTACATCCAGGGCAGGAGCGATTTGGCAACATGACCCGGGTATACTACAAGGAAGCTGTTGGTGCTTTTATAGTCTTTGATATATCAAGAAGTTCCACATTTGAGGCAGTTTTAAAATGGAAAAGTGATCTGGATAGTAAAGTTCATCTTCCAAATGGCAGCCCTATTCCCGCTGTCCTCTTGGCTAACAAATGTGACCAGAACAGGGACACTAGCCAGAGTCCTTCCCAGATGGACCAATTCTGCAAAGAACATGGCTTCACCGGATGGTTTGAAACCTCTGCAAAGGTGAGATCTGCTTTGCATACACAGCTTTTGCTTTCTAGCTCATAAATTGGAGCTGTGACTTTAAAGTACTTAGATGTATTTATGTGAGCGGGCTTTGAAAGTCTGGAAAATGAGACATGTAGCATGGATGTGTTATAGCTGCTTTCAGTCCACAGCAGGACTGCTTTCCAGATTGGCTAATGGGGAAGTGAATAGAAGGGCAGATTTTCGGTCAAAACAAAAAGAGTTATTTAGAGTAAAAAGGAAATGACATTTTCTGTGAGTTTGAGTTTTTAACTGAGGTACTTCTCATGCAACTGGAGTGGATGGGGGTATTGTCAAGCTCCAGAATTTTTGGTTTTCACAAAAGGCTGAATGAATATAGGAAGATGCCTCTGGTGAAGATGGGTGTCACATGCAGGACCATGTGAAAAGATATGAGAGGAGATTTATTCAGATGATGTTTGAAGAGTTTTATATTAACTGTGTACAAAAGATTTTAAACAACAGGAAAGTATGAACAGTTGTGGTATGCTTCATAAATAATAGAATGAGAATTTTTTTTTATTTTGTCTTTTATGGAAAGCTGGATAAAATAGAACACTAACTTGGCTTTCAAAATCTTAACAGTCTAGTGGCTGGGCACAGTAGCTCATGCCTGTAATCCTAGCACTTTGGGAGGCCGAGGCAGGCAGATTACTCGAGACCAGCCTGGACAATATGGCAAAACCCCGTCTCTACCAAAAATACAAAAAGTAGCTGGTCATAGTGGCACATGCCTGTGGTCCTAGTTTCTTGGGAGGCTGAGGTGGGAGGATCACTTGAGTATGGGAGTCAGAGGTTGCAGTGAGGCGAGATCAAGCCACTGCACTCCAGCCTGGATGACAAAGTGAGACCCCCATCTGAAAAAAGAAAAAAAAATTCTTAGTCTAGATAGAGAAAAAAAGTGAAATTATACATACATAAAATTTTGAGGGGGAGTTATAAGCATTGGAAGTTTCATATAAGGGGGTTAGTGACAATCAGATTTATGTAAGAATGATGAAATGTTTGAAAAATTCTGCGATGACAGATAAACATTAGACCATAAATTTGTTGAAATCTTAGCACAGTTCTAGCTTTTAGTTTGTGTTCTGTGGATTTTGTGTGTGTTTTTATATATGTATGTATGATTGTTCATCCAAATTACCTACCTCTTTCTGGATATTTACTATCAGATTAGGTTTAGCTCTACTAGAAACTCACCCTTAGATTGAAAACCTACTTAATGCCAGTGATGATCTGCAGGATAAAAGCAAAGCAATGAGAGAGACTGCACAAAAGAGAGACTGCTCCAAAACTGGGCAATGGTGGAGTCACTAGGAAAAAAAGACTATCTCCTGGAAGCAGAAATGCACACTTCTAAGCTAGAAGCTAATTGCTTGAAAAAATATAGCATCTTAAAATTTCTTTTCATAAATAAAATGTGGTAGAAGAAAGATTAAAGATGAAGCCCAGAGATGCTATGGGAGCACTTAACCTGACATGAAGGAGAAAGTCACAGAAGGACAGGCTTCTTAGAGAGAAGGACTTATTCTTGTCACTCATGCCCTCTGTCTGCTTTGTATGCCTGTTGTGGGATTTGCTCTACTCAACAGCTTGCTGTTAAAAAAAAAAAAGGCAGTAAATATAAGTGCTTATGCGAGTATGCATTTTGGTAGAGGAGTTTTACAAGTGATAGACAAAATTCCCCTTTAGGCTTTATTTAATCTTTCAGGTAATCCAGATTTGCCTTCAGATGTAACACATCATGTGACTTGCAGTTTGAGACTGTGTAAGTCATCAGTTTCATCATATGTATGGATCGGATTACACGCAGAGGTGAAAGGTGCAACATGGGTTAAAAGTTTCAAGTTTGCCCTGTGCGTCCCTACAAATGTAATAGAAGCAGCTTCTATGGAATTTCCTTAGCCGTAAAGCAGGAGTGTTCTAAGAGAATAACAGTAATCTTAAAAATTTAGGTTAAACATCTTAGAGTTAAGGCTTAAAGTACTGCCTACATGTCCCTAATAGGTACACTTCTGAGCTGGCCAGCAGCTAACTTCAGATCTGACTTTTGCCTGAATTGAAGTCATCTGAATTTTACTAGAAACATAGGCAACTTTTGCAAATAAATTTCATTATTTCACCTTTATGGCAAATATGAAATATGAAACTTTATGACTATATTAAAGTATGGGAATTACACTAACATGTGACTAATTACAATAACATATTGGAATTTTAATCAACTGCTTCCAAATGCAGTTAGGGAATTTTATATTTATTTGATATGATGGGGATAGTGGGGACTGAATGTCACTTGGACATTCATGAGATCGATACTTGAATTAAAGTTAACACTTACATTGGGAGTGGAGGTAAAAATAAATAAAAAACTTGTTTCAGTGCTATGAAAGATGCCTGTAAATAGCACAACTCTTTTAGGTTTTTTTGTTGTCTAAGAAAGGCTTTACAAATAAGGAAAAAGGCTACAAAGAACCTTGCGGGGCTGGATTGGATTAGACATTAATATGAGCTTCAGGTTTCATATGTGATTGTGTGTGTGTGAGAGTATATGCATATGTGTGTGTGTATAGATACATGTATGTAGACACATGTGTAAACAAAGAGATAAAGAAGTCGATATAGGTGCATGTGTGGATATATACGTATATTTACTAGCCATATCTGCTGAGAGGGCTTAAAAGCAAGGACACCACAGAACCAATGAACTTACCTAGTGCTCAAAATACACGGTTTTTAAATATCATTCATTTAAAAAGAATGGAAATCCCTGAAGAAATGCCTGATTTTAGGGCAGTTGGGATAAGAAAAGTAAAGATATGCCTTAAATATTTCATGGTGCTGGAAACTAAGGAAGTGCTCACAAATTGATGGGGACATGTCACGAAGATACAGGGTACCACCATACAAGCTCCAAACATGTAAGACAATTCTAGCAACAAAGCAAATAATTATTGCAATGGGTTCAACTTATAAAGTAATAATCCATGATAAAAAATGAACAAATGAATAAGTAAATGGGGAAGAAGAGAACCTCTTTCTCACAATAGAATTCCAGCTAATAAATGGAGAAGGAATAGCAGAAATAAAAAGTCACCATTAAACACCACAGTGATGATTGTTGTAGGGAAGAATTAATTGATGCTAAAATCAGTGGGGAAAAGTGTGGTGAGAAACAGGATATTTACATACTTGTTCTAAGTACAAAGGGAAAAATAATAACTTTTCTGTGGAGAAACCTCGCAGAAACAACTTGAAGCAGTGTGCTCTCTGATAAACTGTGCAGGGCACATCACTTGTGTTTTATTCCTGCCAAAAAATACCTAAGTTGAATTGAATGATAAGAAAACATCAGATGTCCCAGATGGAGGTATATTCACCGGCCAATGCGCTCTGAGTGTCAAGGTTGTGAAAAGCAAGGAGACTGAGGAACCACTCCAGAGTAAAAGAGACCAGGGAGACAACAGTGAAGTACAGCTTGTGATCCTGGGTCTGAAATAGGGTGTTGAGATAACTGATGTGATTTGAGTAAGCTTGTTAGACTGACACTGATATAACACTATTATATAATTTCCTGATTTTGATAGTTGTATTCTGGTTATCTAAGATGTTAACACTGAGAAATATGTGTGAATGGTAGGAATGTTTACTATTTTTGCAATGTTTTTGTAAATCTGAAATTATTTTAAAAATGAACAGTTAAATATTTTTAAAAATAAGCACAATTTTTGCAATGTGTTACTTACCGTGTATTTAATGATAACTTATAATTCAGTCACACAAATGCTGTGACAGCTAATAAATCCTTAGGGTGTCCTTAATGGACATTTGCACTTACAACATTGTTTCAAGCTAATTTATGCATGGCAACTAAAAGGAATAATTCATACTTAGCGATGGAGAAGTGACATGATACATTTATCGTATTTTAATGTGGTTTGAGCCTTTTTCAGTTTTTTTTCACAATGTATCCTGAATACTTTAATTAGATATTCAAGGGCAGGATTTTTTTTTTTTTTAATTCGGAATGCCTCATTATATGAATTGCAGCCCATAGCAGGGTGAAGATTCATTTTCAACCATCAGGATAGCTCATTGGACCTCAGTGGCAAAGGTTTAAGATAGGAACATCAGAAAAGGCATCCTTTATAAAAATAAGGGAATTCTTTCATTGCTGCATTATTCTGGAGCATTCAGCTCTTAATGGGCACATACTTTAGTATTAGAGGAAAGTAGCTGTGCACTTACAATGCCACCTCTAACTCATTTTCCTAGTTCCCATTCATACTCTTAATGCCTTATTCTAAGAATTAATCCTAAAATTTAATCCTGTTCTTCATTTCTGCATCACAGGATAACATAAACATAGATGAAGCTTCCCGGTTCCTAGTGGAGAATATTCTTGCAAACCACCAAAGCTTTTCTAATGAAGACAACGATGCGGGCAAAATTAAACTAGATCAAGAGACCTTGAGAGCAGAGAGCAAATCCCAGTGTTGCTGATACGGCTCCTGCTTCTCTTGTGAGTGCCTCAGCTCTGAATAAGTTCCTGAGAATGGGTTACGGATGTCATGTTAGCTCTGAGTCTTCCCATAGATGGCACTTCAAAAGGCAGCACCACTGGACACCTGCACTTATTTGAAAATGGAACTTTGGAAGAAGGATCTCTGCTAGTGGCTCTGTAACTTAACAGATGACAATTAGGCTTTTGTCATTGTTGCCATCATATGGATGATAATGTTTACATCCTTTTAAACATCTTTTTATATGACAGTTCCTCAGGATTTGGTAAGCCTTCCAAGTTGAAACTTTTAGTGTAAGTGCTGAGGTGGTAATAAAATGTTACCTCCAGTCTTCTGGTCGTTTTCAGTCTCTATTTTTGCCATCTTATTGCATTCTCACTGTTGAGGGAGATTTTTAGATTCTATTGGCCACAAAAACTTCAGGTTTCTCTTTAGCAATTTTCTAGTCAAAACTTTGGAAAGGCCAGGTGTGGTGTCTCATGCCTATAATCCCACCACTTTAAGAGAGTGAGACAGGAGGATCACTTGAACCTGGGAGTTTGAGGTTGCAGTGAGCTGTGATTGCACCATTGCACTCCAGACTGGGCAACACAGTGAGAACCTCTTTCTTAAAACAAAGCAAAACAAAACAAAAACGTTTGAAACTTTGCATAAGATTATTTTCCTTACATATAATTTAACCATTCATAGCCGGTGTGGCATGTGTTCACTCCTCTTAAGTACATTAAAATGCCCTTCTTAATGACTGAAAAAGTACTCACAGCACATCTGTATTATGGATGTTTCCTTCTGGATGTGGTTAATACCCCTTGGAAACTGTATAAATGAGCATTTCTTCTTCTTTCTCCCTAGTCCTTTTTCTCTTCTCTTCTTCCTGGGTGTTTATGTTCATAACCGAGGGCCTAAGTGATATGATGGTTGCAATTCTCTTTACTGGAGTTAGTCTTCTCATGTCTGTGATAGCAATAGTCAAGGAGAGAGTATATTTCAAAGCATATACAATTAAATCTGAGCTTCTAGTATGAACTGTGAAAGACACTAGGTCGTGTATGGTTTTATATAAGGGCTGGGATATTTAAAGTACAATATCTAGGAAACTTAAGGCAGACTCACAATATTTGCATTACCATTTAAGTCAATTAAGGAAAATAATAAATATTTTGACTGAAGTTTTACTTTTGAATTCGTATAGTTCTGTAATAGAAAGATAATATGAGGTGTACTTTTTTTGCCTTAGGAAACTGTTCACTTTTGCCTTTTATTTTTTAGGGGCTTACTTATATCATGTCCAACTTACTGATTTAGGAAAGATCCAAACTTATTTCTTCAAAGAAATTTTAGGAGTTTTGTGACACAATCCAATGCTAATGCAAAATGAGACATTGGTCAAATTTGTTTTATACATTAAGGGATCGGGATCTTGGATGGGAAAGATTCATTAATTTATGGAGAACAGAAAAAAAAAAAAAGCCTAGGCTTGGCAAAATGTAATCCCAACACTTTGGGAAGTCAAGGTGGGAGGATCTCTTGAGCCCAGGAGTTCAAGACCAGCCCTAGCAACATAGAGAGACCCTGTCTCTACAAAAATCAAAAACAAAAACAAAACACCAAAAAACATAGCAAGAAGTGCATTTGCTTTGACAGCTATGTTCTGAGAATAAATAATAGTTGTCATGGTCCATAAAATGTAGTTATTTTTTCATTAAGCATAAGTTTTGCTTAGACATCACAAATATGTTTATATGCTACTTAAGTAAGAAAAAAAACCCTTTTGACCTAGCACCAGATTTTCTGAGGTGAAAAAGTAAAAGACCCTGATTGAAGTAATACGTATCATTTAATGACTATAACACCTGTTTATTTTTTAAATGTTGAGTTAAATCTTGCTTTCTTAAATATGTTTCATACTTAACTTTTTTCTACTCTAGATACAAATTTTCAACCTTTTTTTGTATTTCAAAGTTCAATGGTGTTAAAAGCTTATCCTAAGTAGTTTCAGAAAAAGATTGCAGTCTGCTTGGAATTTTCTTTTGGATATATTGATTTTCATTTTTGCAAGAAATTCATTGTGTTTAAATTCCCTTAACAGTAGATTCAAAATCAGGAGTATTGCACTTTCCTTACCCATCTTTACGATTTTTATTAACTTCTCAGGGTAATTTTAAGCATCAGTAATACCTTAAATAAATTGTTTTTGGTAAACACTGAGGATTATTTTTCATGTGAGATAGTTTGTTATATTTACTATTTCCTACAGTTTAGAAATAAAACTATTTCCCATTACTTTTAAAGTCTTGCCACACTTTTTTTTTATAACCTGAACATAAAACTTGAATTTAGGGTGAGCTGCATAAATAGCCAAAAGAAAGAAAAGAATACTCTGACTTATTTACTTTGAAAAATCAATTGCATATATATGTGTGTATATGTATATATACACACACAGACACATATAAAAATGTACACACTAGCTAAGATTGGCAAGAAGTACAGAATACCTTATTAATTAAAAGGATTAATTAAGGATAAAACAAAACCCCTTTCTGATAAATAAAACTTCCTCACAAAGATAGGATAGGAAGTGGTTTTATTATTGAATAAGTACTAAACCGGAATGTATATGCACTATAGGCAATACTCTAAGACACTGTAAAGACAGAAAACTTATTCTTTAATATGGCCCACAGATTTGATACATTACATACATGTTCTCAAGATAATACCAGTGCTTAATCGAATAACAGTCATTTTCTTTTTTTCTTTTTTTTTTCTTTTTTTTTTGAGACGGAGTTTTGCTCTTGTTACCCAGGCTGGAGTGCAATGGCGCGATCCTCGGCTCACCGCAACCTCCACCTCCTGGGTTCAGGCAATTCTCTTGCCTCAGCCTCCTGAGTAGCTGGGATTACAGGCACGCGCCACCATGCCCAGCTAATTTTTTTGTATTTTTAGTAGAGACAGAGTTTCACCATGTTGACCAGGATGGTCTCGATCTCTTGACCTCGTGATCCACCCGCCTCGGCCTCCCAAAGTGCTGGGATTACAGGCTTGAGCCACCGCGCCCGGCCCATAACAGTCATTTTCTATACAAAGTTCATCTTAAATTCACTTGGTAGTTGAGATGATGATCTGTGTTAGCCAACTGGCTTTATCTGAAGGAAAACTCAACTTCTTATATCTTTATGCCAGTTGGTAGATTTGCAACTTGGTGCCAGGTGCCCAGCAAAGTAAGGCTTCTACCCTGCTACAGAAACTGGGAGATAGGGCCACTGTCTTTGTACATTTCTCAGAGATGGTACTCCCAGGTCCCAGATAAAGCTGGAAATGGGGTAATTTAGTTCTTGAAAAGATGTGCACACATTGCAAGAAGACAAAGAACTTACAAGGGTTCTGATGTAGGTATTCTCAGAAAAGGGTGGGTGAGGGTTGGGACGGACTGTTGGGAGAATCTCTTTCCTTATTTTCACCAGACAGAATTAAGCCTCTTATTTTTGATTTGTATTTGCCCTGGCTGCCAACCTTACATAAATGTTTGTGTGTGCAAGAAAGAGAATAGAGAAGTCTGTTCATTGCAGCATTGCTTGTATATACCTCATGCAAAATTAAAACCTGGAGAGAACTAAATGCTCATCTATAGCAGAGAAATAAAATGGACCATTTTATATCCATACTAGAGGATACTGTGTAGCAGTGCAATCTCCAATTTCTTCTACATAGATTTCTGTTTAGGAAGATGAGCATATAACAGCATGATTCTTCTCATTTAAATTCATCAAGTAATGTGTACATGTGGAAGGAGGAGAAGAAAGTAGGAACATAGATGATAGAGTTTAGAGTTACATTTAAAGTATAATACTGTTTATATATTAGTTATTCAATCTGCTGCCTCTGAAAAATCGCTGGAATACCACCTAGTATTATTCCACAAGTCCATCAGCATTTTCCAAACCAAATCCATTATCTTTCAATCTTTCCACTGCTAAATATGCCCTAGAGGATTAAGTGTTTATATATTATAATTTAAATAAGTTATGATTATATTCACTCCAAGATAACATATAATGCTATATTTTAGTGGTTTAACTATTTTGCTGAATTTTTGAATCACAATAAATTTATAGCTGCCATTTCCCTCCCTTTATAAAAAATTTGCTTTTGAGTCTTTAGTATATCATTAGTCATGCTGTTAAATTGTGACTTGAGAGCCCATAAGACTTTAAAGGAATAAAGCAATTGTTTTAGACAAAGTGTTATAATAATGTTGGTGGGCTCTTGCTTCAATTTTAATTCAACATACTGTTTCAGTTGCTCTGGAGTTAAAGAGCAATATTTATGGATTTATTTATTCTATTGATTATAAGCTTTTAGATAATCTCCAAAAACTTTTCTCTTATAGAAATTTTGTGCTGTAAAGTACTATAGTACTCTTGCGCTGGTGACACAGAATAATTTTAATAGCTTGGAGTAAAATATAACTTTTCATAGTATAACACCTTTAAGAATTGAATATGTACTCTAGGCCAGGGGTCCCCAAACTACAGCCCATGGGCCGCATGCAGCCCCCTGAGGCCATTTATCTGGCCCCTACTGCACTTCAGGAAGGGGCACCTCTTTCATTGGTGGTCAGTGATGCATCTGTAACCTGTGCTACTGGAGTACTGTATGTGGTGGCACTGCAAAGCACAGCATTGCTCACATACAGTACTACTTCAGGTGATGCAGGATACACGTGTCACGGCTCCGGAAGCACGTCATATGATGCACATCCGGTCTGCGGCTGCGGGGCCCCACATCACCGGAAGCAGTGTGAAATAACAGCAGAAGTAGGAAGAAAGGCAAAGCACTATAACCATTACTACACAGTACAATGGCCCCCATACTCCCCCAAATGTACAACAACATAATGGCCCCTATAACCTCCCTTTGCCCAAAAGTCTCCCCACACATTACTACACACCATGTTTCCCCTATTTTAAGACCCTGTCTTATGTTAATTTTACCCCCAAAAGACGGGGGCTGTCTTATTTTTAGGTGTCTTATAATAGGGGAAACATGCAGCAGTGGGCTTCCCACAGAAGAGGCCCACCGCTGCTGCAGATGTCCAGGACGCTGTATACACAGTGTCACAGGCTGATCGCCGCCATTCCTGTATACAGCACTGGAGGCGGTGCTGGGCCTGTGACACTGTATACCGCTGTCTGGGATCGTGGAGGCAGCAGCGCTGGCTGTGAAGGGTGTCACACCTTGCATAGTCTGGCCCTCCAATGGTCTGAGGGACAGTGAACTGACCCCCTGTGTAAAAAGTTTGTGGTACCTGCCCTAGGCTGTTTTTGTGGTACCACCTGAGAATATTTCTATCCAATCCTGTTTAACAGGATGATGATTTAATGATAAATTCATTACACACTGCTAACAATGTAGAATATGTACAGAAAGCAGTTATAGTTAAAATAGAAATTTGATGACAGGATACATATGTAAGCCACTCTCAGGTATGGACAGTGCTAAGCATGTGATATTCTCAAGTAATGGTCACTGCTATCCCAAAATCAGCTTATGTTCAAACGTTTAAAGAAACATTTCAATATAAGATTAAGGTTGATTGCTAAATCAATGCTGTTTAAAATATTCCAATATTTTTCATGTATTTATATATTAAAACAGGTTTTCCCACCATATTTTTAACTAGAAAAGGAATATGAAATAAATACTTTACTCTGTAGCAGACTTTTCAGGTTTTTCACAACCTAATGAAAGTCCCCAAAGAAGAAGTTACTCCACATATGTTTTAAGATAGGGCTAGATGGAATAAGCTAAGCTGAATGTGGAGTACATGAAATCCCCTGCTATATCCAGCTCCTTTAATTCATTGTTATTTATGACTGTCCTGACTTGTGAGTGCAGACAGAGTCTGATGTGATAACTTCTATTCAAAGCTGTGGACATTCATGAACACAAACTACCACTGAAATATCAGCACCCAAATTCTGTACTTGTAATCAGAGAAGATAACTAAAGGTTTATTATCTCCTTTAATTCACCATGCAATAAATGAAACCAATAGACAAAGATGAGAAGTTAATACCTTCTTTTCTCTTTAATGGTTGGACAAGCTTCCAAATGACTACCTCTAGTAGTGATATTTTTGGAACTGCATATAATGAGAGTCTGTCTTTCAACCGTTAGCAAATGACATATTTGTAAGTACATGTTTGAAGCCCTCTTTTCTTTTAAAATCAAGGTTAATGATGAACTTGAAGGTAAAAAGAAACATAGTCTGTCAAATGAAGTTGTCTATAAGTGTCACCCACTCAGGTTGCTTATATTAGAGAAAAAATTTTAGTCAGCTCCCACTAAGTACTTAGATGCAATTTTTCATTCTCTTCCCAGCCCCCATGTTGTAAATGAAATGCCTAATATGTCATGACTGGTTAATTCTTCTCTCACCTTTGTTTCAGGCATCACTTTAAAATGTGGGAGCTCATTATTTCTAAAACAGAATTAGTTTGTTAGTTTATTTTCTTCTGGCTTACAACAAAACACTCCAAACTGGGTAGCTTATAAGAAAAAAAAAAACTATTTCTTACAATTCTGGAGGCTGAGACGTCCACGGTCAAGGGGCTACATCTGGTTTGGGTCTTCTTGCTAGTGAGGACTCACTGTGGGTTCCTGTGGTAGTGAAGGACATCACATAGCAGGGGAGCTGAGCGTGCTAGTCCAGGTCTTTCTTCCTCTTCTTATAAAGCCACCAGTCCCACTCCTCTGATAACTCATTAACACATGAATCCATGAATCACCTCTTAAAGGCCCATCTCTCAAACTACCACCTTGGGGATTAAGTCTCAACATGAGTTTTGGAGGTGACAAACATTCAAATTATATAAATTATTATATACCTTCATTGCTGGCCTGTTCAGGATACCTTTAAAAAACACACCAAAAAATACACAGGATGAAAAAAAAATTGTTTTTTTGAAATAATAAAATTGATGGATCACCAGCTAGATTGAACAAAAAGAGAAAAGATTTATAAACAAGCAAAATTAGAAATTATGAAGGTGACATTACAACTGATACTACAGAAATAGAAAAGATCATTAGGGACTACTATGACTATTTCTACAAACAAACTAGAAAGCCTAGAGGAAATTGATAAATTCCTGGAAACATACAACCTCTCAAGATTATCCAATTTTTTTTAACGAAACAATTATATAAAACAAGATTTGTCAAAATCAGGAGCATAGAGCAGATCTACCTTGTTATGGGTGAATTGTGTTCCCTCAAAAGACGTGTTGAAGTCTGATATGGTTTGGCTGTGCCCTCACCCAAATCTCATCTTGATTTGTAGTTCCCATAATTCCTATGTGTTGTGGGAGGGACCCTGTGGGAGATACTTAAATCATGAGGGTGTTTTCCCCCATACTGTTGTCATGGTAGTGAATAAGTCTCAGGCGATCTGATGGCTTTTGTAAGAGGAAACCCCTTCACTTGATTTTCATTCTGTCTTGCCTGCTGCCATGTAAAAGGTACCTTTTGTCTTTTGCCATGATTTGAGGCCTCCCCAGCTACATGGAACTGAGTCCACCATTTCTTTATAAGTTACCCAGTCTTGGACATGTCTTTACCAGCAGCATGAAAACAGACAAATACAAGATCCTAATCCCCAGTATCTCTGAATGTGATCTTATTTGAAAATAGAGTGGTTGCAGATGTAATTAGATAAGATGGGGTCATACTCATGTAGATTGGCCTGCTAATACAATGTGACTGATGTCCTTATTAAAAGATGGCTATTTAAAGACACAGGGAGAGCATGTGAAGGCAGAGGATTAGGGCGATTCAGTGACAAACTAACAAGCACCTCAGATCACTGACAAACCATCATAACCTAAAAAAAGGCACGGATAAATTTTTCTAGATTTTTGGGAAAGCCTGGTCTTTCTTGGACTTCTAGCTTCCAGAACTATGAGACAATACATTTCTGTTGTAATACTTTATTGCAGTAGTCCTAGAGAATGAATACACACCCAACACCAGCTCTGCTTCTTTTATAGAACAAGAAAAATGTTGAAGTGAGAAAATCTATCAGAAAAACTAAGGTTAAATTAGAAGCAGTAAAAAAGAGAGTAGACTATTGAAAACATAGTAAGTGATGTAGATAGAATGGTGTTATAGTTTGAATGTCTCCTCCAATATTTATGTAGAAATTTAATTTCCAATGTAACTGTATTGGGAGGTGAGGCCTTTAAGAAGTGATTAGGTCATGAGGGCTCGTCATCATCACAGGATGGGTTAGCTATTGCAACACTAAGTTTGTTATAAAAGAGTTTGGCCTGATCTCTCTCTCTCTCTCTCTCTCTCTCTCTCTCTCTCTCTCGCTCACTCGCTTGCTCACTCTCGCTCTTGCTGTGGTGCTCACTCTTGCTATCTCACTTTCTCTTTTGCTATCTTTCTCTCTCTCTCTCTCTCTCTCTCTCTTTCTCTCTCTCTCTCTCTCTCTCTCTCACACACACACACACACACACACACACACACACACACACTCACTTCTGCCTTCCACACTTTGGCCATGAGATGATGCTTGCCCTGCTCATAGGCTTTCCAGCCTTTATAATTCTGACCCAAATAAACTTCTATTATTTATAAATTACACAATCTGTGGTATTCTATTGTAGAGGCAGGAAACAATCTAAAACAAATGAACAAAGAAATAGTAGCACAGTGCAAACAAACCAATAAAGGAGGATAGCAAAGACTTAGGACCAACCCAAATGCCCATCAATGATAGACTGGATACAGAATATGTGGCACATATACACTACGTAATACTATGTAGCCATAAAAAAGAATGAGTTCGTGACCTCTGCAGGGATGTGGAGGAAGCTAGAAACCATCATTCTCAGCAAACTAACACAGGAACAGAAAACCAAACACTATATGTTCTCACTTATAAATGGGAGTTGAATAAACATATGGGCACAGAGAGGAGAACATCACACACCGGGTCTGTCAGGGGTGGGGGTCTAG
Organism: Saimiri boliviensis; assembly: GCF_048565385.1. Lineage (NCBI taxonomy): Eukaryota > Metazoa > Chordata > Mammalia > Primates > Cebidae > Saimiri > Saimiri boliviensis. The sequence continues at coordinate 23,373,283 of NC_133452.1, read as the reverse complement.
GGAAGGGATAGCATTAGGAGAAATACCTAATGTAGATGATGGGTTGATGGGTGCAGCACAGCACTATGTCACATGTATACCTATGTAACGAATCTGCAGGTTCTGCACATGTATCCCAGAAATTATAAAAAACACTGATGAAAGAAATTTAAAAGAAGTTTAAGCAGGCATCAATAAATCTCATGTTCATGTAATGAAACAATATTGTTAAAATGTTCATAGTACACAAAGCAATTGACAGATTCAATGCAATCCCTATCAAAATTACAATTTTTTTTTACAGAAGTAGAAATAATAATCCCAAAATTCATTGGAACTCTGAAATATCCCAAATAGCCAAAGAAACATTGAGATACAAGAGCAAAGCTGGAGACAGCATCTTTTCTGATTTCAACATTAAAACAACATAGTACTGGCATAAAGACAGATACATATACCAATGTAACAGAATCAAGAGCCTCTGTGAAGTCAGAAAGATGGCAACCTAGAGTTAGCCAGGACTCATCCTCCTAACATAAGGAAACGGAAATAACAAATAAACAACTATATTTTGACTAGACCGGCTGAAGAAGTATGCTGGAGAGAACCAGGGGAGTGTCAAAATCTCTATAGAGCAGAGAAGCCCAGGATAGCATCAGAGAGAGGAAAGTGAGGCCTGCTGCTCCTGCCTCACTGTCTCTCCCACCAAAATCAACTTGGAGTCAGGAGGGACTTCTTACTGGGAAAAGTTGAGCTTTAGATATTCAACAACTCCCATTGCCACCAAATGCCAGCTATCCTTGTTAGAGGAAAGTCACCCAGTCTTCACAGGCACCAAATCCAGTTTGCAGAGTAACCAGGAGCTCATGCAGCTACATTGTCTGAGTAGAAGTCTAAACTGAGCACTCATTACCCTTGTGGCTTAAGCTTCTATAGCTTGGTGCTGCCTTAGAAGTGCACCCATTAGTAAAGTGCATCCTTTTCTAGGGACTGGTAGCAACTGAATTCTCTCTACTCCTGAGGCCACACCATCATTCCACTGTGTTCACACAGGTGCCTGCAGCACAATGACCCCAGCTGTCCAGAGCCGAGGCCAGAAGGAATAATCAAGACCTCAGTATCCAAACCCATGTGATATACCCTGTCTCCAAGGAACAGGCAAATCTTCACAGTATGGAAGCCATCAAACAGCAGGTCAGCTACTTTTGCCATACACACCCATGACCCACAGCCAGATGACCTGCCAAGAATGTGTGCACCTGTACCCAGCCAAATAGCTGTTTCTAAGGTAGACCTGTCCCCCAACAGACTGCCACAGAGCCTCCCAACACTGCCATGCCTATGCATGCCTAGCCTGACATCTAGTCTAGCTGTAGCCTTATCTCTTTGGAGAAAAAACCACACAGCATTCCAGTTGGCCACACCCTTGTGCCCCAAGCATAGCCCAATAGGCATCTGGCAGCAGCTACCAACTATCCAGAGAGCCCAATGGAAAGCCAGTCAGTCTTCTGTGCCTGCAAACCACCAGTCTGCCAATGGGCCCAGAACATGTACCCTAGCAAAACCACTCTACTGCCATCAAGAATTCCTACAGCCTGTACCACTGAGACATTTGCAGATATTGCTGACAGGGATTACAGCTGAAGAAAAATGCATGGAAAACACACTGTCCACCCAAAAACAAAGCTATCACACCATATTAAACCAACACTCAAGGTCCCATCTACAGAAAAAAAGTCTCTCCCTATGAAAGCTACTCTATAAAATTAGTAAGAGAGACTGTTCCACTAGATACACAGATATCTAAATAGGGGCATAAGAAACATAAAAAAAAAAAAAGGAAACATGACACCCCCAAAGAAACACGTAAGTCTCAAGTTACAGACCCCAGAGAAAGGAACATTTACCAAATGCCTGAAAAATAATTCTAAATCATAATTTTAAGTAAGCATCGTGAGCTACAAGAGAACACAAACAATTCAATAAAATAAGAAAAAAAAAATAGAATCTGAGTGAGAAATTCAACAGAGATAGATATAAAAATAACCAGAAACCTTGGGATCAAAGAATTTGAAGAATGAAATAAAAAAAAATACAATTAGGAACTTCAACAGACTATGTTAAGCAAAATAAAGAATTTCTGAAATTGAAGACAGTCTTTTGAAACAACTTAGAGGAACAAAAAAAAGTAGAACTAAAAAGAATAAAGAAGATCTGTGGGGCTTATGAGACATTATTATGCAAGTAAATTTTGCATCATAGCATTTCCAGAGGTAGAAAAAATGAGGAAAGACACAGAAGACCTCTTTAATGAAATAATAGCTGAAAACTTTCCAAGTATTGAGAGAGATATGAACATTCATATTCAGAAATCTCAAGGGTCCCCAATTAAATTCAACTTTAAAAACCCCTTCCAAGGCACATTATAATAAAACTGTCAAAACTCAAAGACAGAATTTTAAAAGCTATAAAAGTGTCAAGTCACATTTAAGGGAATATTCATTAGACTATGAGCAGATTTCTTAGCAGAAGAAAGAATAGGATGGCATATTTAAAGTGCTGAAATTTTTTTAAAAACTGTCAGCTAAGATGTTACAGTCAACAAAGCTATCCATCAGAAATGGAGGAAAAATAGACATTCCCAGACAAGCAAATCTGAGGGAATTCATCACCAATATACTGGCCTTTCAAGAAATACTTAAGGAAGTGCTACAAATGGAAACAAAAGAATGATAATTACTATTACTAAAGCATGTGAAAGTATGTTACAGGTTACAGAATACAATAAAAATAAAACATGTTAAAATATAAAATTCACCATGATAGGTAAATTAATGAATCAAACTGATAATACATCAGTGATATAATTGTGCTATGTAAACCTCTAAATCCTCCAGTGTGAAGATTAAAAATGGTCAAAAATAACATAGCTACAATTAGAGGCTAAGAAATGCATAATAAACAAATTAAGATAAAAATATATATTGTGGGGGTAGTAAAAACTCTAGAGTATTTTTATAATACAAAAATTAAGTGGCTACCAGCCTAAAGTAATCTATTATAACTACAGGAGTCTTTATGTTAGCCATATGCAAATATAAAGAAAGAAACTACAGCTACAAACCAGAAAGAGGAAAGAAAGCATAGCAGCACAGAAAATCACCAAACCTCAGAGCTAAACAAGAAAAGAAGGAACGATTGATCTACAAGACAGCCATGAAACAATTTTTTAAATGTCAGGAGTAAATCCTTACCTATCAAAAATTACTTTGGGTAAATGAATTAAATTGTACAATTAAGGGGCATGGAGTGACTTAATGGATTAAAAACAAACAGGACCCAAGTATACATTAGCTACAGGAGACTACTTCACCATTAAAGACAAAAATTAAAGACTTAAAGTAAAGGGATGGAAAAAGATATTCCATGCAAATGTAAACACAAAATGATCAAAGTAGCCATACCTTCATAAGAAAAACAGACTTGAAGTCAAAAACTGTAAAAAGAGACAAAATCATTATATAAGGATAGTGACCTTATATAAAGGGATTATTTCAATGAGGATATATCAACTATAAAATCATATGCACTTAATACTGGAGGATCCAGGTATATAAAGCAAGTATTATTAGATCTAAATGGAGAGATACACTGCAATACAATAATAGCAGGGGACTTTGAGACCCTACTTTAACAATGTACAGACAGATCACCTAAACAAAAAATCAACTATGAAACATCAGTTAAACTTCACTCTATATTAAATGGACCTAACAGACATTTCCATAAAATTTCCCCCAACAGCTGCAGAATACACATTTTTCTTAACTGCACATCAAACATTCTCCATGTTAGATCATATGTTAGGCCACAAAGAAAATCCCAACAAATTTAAGAAAATAGAGATTGTATCAAATATTTTTTATGACCACAATGACATAAAACTAGAAATCAACAACAATCACAATTTTGGAAATTTTACAAACCTGTGGCAATTAAACAACATGGCTACTAGACAATCAATGGGTCAATGAACAAAAATAAAAGCGAAATTACAAATTTTTTGGAGATGAAAAACAATGGAAACACATTATACCAAAACCTATGAGACACTACAAGAGCGGTTTTAAGAGGAATTTACAGCAATAAATGCCTACATCTATCTATCATCTATCTATCTATCTATCTATCTATCTATCTATCTATCTATCTACCTATCTATCTATAAACAATGTAACAATGCATCTCAAGAAACTAGAAAAACAACAAACTAAATAATCCAGCATTGGTAAAAGTAAAAAAAAAAAAAAAAAAAAAAAAATGGAGACAAAAAAACAATTCAAAAGATCAGTGAAATGAAGAGTTAGGTTTTTTTGAAAAGATAAACCAAATCAACACACATTTACCTAGACTAAGGAAAAAAAAAAAGAGAGAAGACTCAAATAAATAAAATCAAAGATAAAAAGGAGACATTACAACTGATACCACAGAAATACAGAGGATCATAAGAGACATATATGACTATACACCAATGAATTTGGCAACATAGAAGAAATGAATAAATTTCTGGATGCATAAAGACTACCAAGATTAAATTATGAAGAAATAGAAAATCTGAACAAAGTAATAATGAGTGAGGAAATTGAATCACTAATAAAAAGTCTTCCATCAAAGAAAAATTCAGGACATAATAGCTTCACAGCTGAATTCTATCAAACATTAAAAAAAAAATACCCATTATTCTCACACTATACAGGATTATTGAAGAGAAGATAATATTTCCAAACTTATTTTGTGAGGCCAGAATTACCTTGATTTCAAAACCAGATGAGGGCACAATCAAAAAGAAAAACTACAGGCCAATATCCCCGATGAATATAGATGCAAAAATTCTGCATAATACCTAGCAAATTGAATATAACCATACAATAAAAAGATCATTTACTATGATCAAATGAGATTCATTACAGAGATGCAAGGATGTTTGAACATATGCACATCAATAAATGTGATATACCACATTAACAGAAAGAAAGACCAAAACCATATGATCTATTCAATACATGAAAAAAGGCATTTGACAAAATTTAACATTTCTTCTTTATAAAAACTCTTAACAAATTAGTTATAGATGGTATGTAATTCAACGCAATAAATGCTATATATAACAAACCCACAACTAACATTACACCGAGCAGGAAAAAGCTGAAAGCTTTTCCTTTAGAATCAGGAAAAAAAGAATGCTCATTTTTACCACTCTTATTCAACATATTAATGGAAGTCCTAGCCAAAGCAGTTAGGCAAGAGAAAGAAATAAAAGCATCCAATTTGAAAATCAGGAAGTCAAATTGTCCCTGTTTGCAGATTACATTATCTTAAATATAGAAAACCCTAAAGAATCCACCAAAAACTGTTAAAACTAATACATGAATTTAGTAAAGGTGTAGGATACAAATCAGCATTCAAAAATAATTAGCCAGGTGCAGTGACTTATGCCTGTAATTCCAGCACTTGTGAGTCCAAGGTGGGAACATCACTTGAGCCCAAGAATTTGAGACCAGCCTGGGCAACATAGTGATACCTCATCTCTACATATTTTTTTTAATTAAAAAGAATTTAAAAAGTGTGTTTCTACATGTGAATAGTGAACTATTTGAAAAAGAAATAAAAAGATAATTACATTTATAATACCTATAAAAAAGATACCTAGGAATAAACTCAACGAAGGAGGTGAAAACTATAAAACTTTGATGAAAGAAACTGAATAGGACATAAATAAATGGAAAGACATCCCAAATTGATGGATTGAAAGAATTAATATTGTTAATAAGGCCATACTAGCCAAACAGATTTAATGTAATCTTTGTGAAAATACCAATGACATTCTTCACAGAAATAGAAAAAAAGCAATCCTAGAATTCATATGGAACCATTAAACTCCAAATACCCAAGAAACACTGAGAAAAAAGAATAAAGCTGGAGGCATCACGCTACCTGACTTCAAAATATATGTCAAAACTACAGTAACCAAAACAGTATGGTACTGGCATAAAAACAGAAAAATAGACCAATGGTGCAGAATGGAGACACCAGAAATGAGCATATGCCCCTACAGCCAACTCATTTTTGACAAAGATGCCAAGATCACACAGTGCGGAAAAGGCAGCCTCTTCAATAAATGGTTCTGGTAAAATAGAATATCCAAATGCAGAAGAATGAGACTAGATCTCTATCTCTCACCATATACAAAAATCAACTCAAAACTACTTAAAGACTTAAATGAGAAAATTGAAAATATGAAACTACCTGAAGAAAGCTGGGTGAAACACTTCATGATATTGGGTTGGTCAAAAAATTATTTTATTTATTTATTTTTGAGACAGGATCTTACTCTTGTTGCCTAGGTTGGAGTGTAGTGGAACAATTATTGCTTGCTGCAGCCTCTACTCCTCAGCTCAGATGATCCTCTTGCCTCAGCCTCCCAAGTAGCTGGGACTACAGTTACATGCTACCACTCCTGGTTAATTTTTTGTATTTTTATTAGAGACAGGGTTTTGCCATGTTGCTCAGGCTGGTCTCTAACTCCTGTGTTGAAGTAACCTTGGCATCCCCAAAGTTCTGGGATTACAGGTATGAGCCACCATGCCCAGCCAAGAATTTTAAAGTAATACATATTCCTGGGCTCTGTATTCTGTTCCATTGTTTGATGTGTCTGTTTTTATGCCAGTTCCATACGACTTTGATTACAAGAGCTTTATAGTGTATTTTGAAGTCAGGTAGTGTGATGCCTCCAGCTTTGTTCTTTTTGCTCAGGTTTTCCTTGGCATTTGAAGTTTTTAGGAGCTCTATATGAATTAAAATTGTTCCATTTCTGTGAAGAATGTCATTGGTATGTTGATAGAGGTTGCATTAAATCCTTAGATCTCTTTGTCTAGTATGGCTGTTTTAATAATACTAGTTCTTCTTATCCATGAATATGAAGTATCTTTCTACTTATTTGTGCCCACTTCAATTTCTTGCATCAAAGTTTTATAAATTCCAGTGTACATATCATTCACCTCTTTAGTTACGGCTATTTCTAGCTATCTTATTTTTTGTGCTTACAGGCAACAAAAGCAAAAATAGACAAACTGAATTGCACCAAACTAAAAAGATTTTTCACAGAAAATTAATCCATTAACCAAGTGAAGAGAACTTACAGAATGGGAAAAAATATTTGCGAACTATATGTCTGACAAAGGGTTAATATTCAGAATATGTAAAGAACTTAACAAGAACAACAAAATCACCTGATTTGAGAAATTAATGGACATGTTGGAGATGATATATAAATGACCAACACGTATATGAAAAAATGTTCAACATCACTAATTATCAGTAAATCAAAACCATGAGGAGATACCATCTCAATCCAATTAGAATAGCTGTTTTCAAAAAGACAAAACAAAACAATGTTGGTGAAGATGCACAGAAAAAGGAACCATTACACATTGCTATTGAATTGTAAACTTGTACTACCATACGGAAAACAGTATTGAGGTTATTTTAAAAATTAAACAACTTGAGCAGTGGTTTGTAGTTCTCCTTGAAGAGGTCCTTCACATTCTTTGCTAGTTGTATTCCTAGGCATTTTATTCTCTTTGTAGCAATTGTGAATGGGTAGAGGACACAAACAGATAGAAAAACATTCCATGCTCATGGCTAGGAAGAATCAACTTTGTGAAAATGGCCATACTGTCCAAAGTGATTTATGGATTCAATGCTATCCCCATCAAGCTACCATTGACCTTCTTCATAGAACTGGAAAAAAACACCTTAAACTTCATATGAAACAAAACCAAAACAAACAAAAAAAGCCTGCATAGCCAAGACAATCCTAAGCAAAAAGAACAAAGCTGGAGGGATCACCGTACCTGACATCCAACTTTATTACAAGGCTTCAGTAATCAAAACAGCATGGTACTGGTACCAAAACAGGCATACAGACCAAAGGAACAGAACAGAGGCCTTGGAAGTAATGCCACACATCTACAACCATCTGATCTTTAACAAATCTGACAAAAACAAGGAACGGGAAAGGATTCCGTTTAATAAATGGTGTTGTGAAAACTGGCTAGCCATGTGCAAAAAGCTGAAACTGGGCTCCTTCCTTACACCTTACACTAAAATTAACTTCAGTTGGATTAAAGATTTAAACATAAGACCTAACACCATAAAAACCCTTGAAGAAAACCTAGGCAATACCATTCAGGACATAGGCATAGGCAAGGATTTCATGACTAATACACCAAAAGCATTGGCAACAAAAGCCAAAATAGACAAATTGGATCTAATTAAACTTAAGAGCTTCTGCACAGCAAAATAAACAATCATTAGAGTGAACCACCAACCAACAGAATGGGAAGAAATGTTTGCCAGCTACCCATCTGTCAAAGGGCTAATACCCAGAGTCTACAAAGAACATAAGCAAATTTACAAGAAAAAATCAACCCCATCAAAAAGTGGGCAAAGGATATGAACAGACACTTTACAAAAGAAGACATTTATGCAGCCAACAAATATATGAAAAAATGCTCATTATCACTGGTCATTAGAGAAATGCACATCAAAACCACATTGACATACCAACTCATGCTAGTTAGAATGGTGATCATTAAAAAAATCTGGAGATAACAGATGCTGGAGAGGATATGGAGAAATAGGAATGCCTTGCGAGGCACGGTGGCTCAAGCCTGTAATCCCAGCACTTTGGGAGGCCAAGGCGGGTGGATCACGAGGTCAAGGCGGGTGGATCACGAGGTCAAGAGATCGAGACCATCCCGGTCAACATAGTGAAACCCCGTCTCTACTAAATATACAAAAAATTAGCTGGGCATGGTGGCATGTGCCTGTAATCCCAGCTACTCAGGAGGCTGAGGCAGGAGAATTGCCTGAACCCAGGAGGCGGAGGTTGCGGTGAGCCGAGATCGCACCATTGCACTCCAGCCTGGGTAACAAGAGTGAAACTCTGTCTCAAAAAAATAAAATAAAATAAAATAAAATAAATAGGAATGCCTTGACACTCTTGGTGGGAGAGTAAATTAGTTCAACCATTTTGGAAGACAGTGTGGTGATTCTTCAAGGATCTAGAAATAGAAATACCATTTAACCCAGCAATCCCATTACTGGATATATACCCAAAGGATTATAAATCATTCTATTATAAAGACACACGGGCACATGTATGTTCATTGTGGTGCTGTTTATAATAGCAAAGACTTGGAACCAACCCAAATGCCCATCAATGATAGATTGGATAAAGAAAATATGGCATATATACACTATGGAATACTATGCAGCCATAAAAGGGAAAAGTTCATGTCCTTTGCAGGGACATGTATGAATCTGAAAACCATCATTTCCTGCAAACTGACACAAGAACAGAAAACCAAACACCACATGTTCTCACTCATAGGTGGGTGTTGAACAATGAGAACACATTAACACTGGGAGGGGAACATCACACACTGGTGTCTGTCGCGGGTTGGGGGGCTATGGGATGGATAGTAGGAGGTTGGGAGATTGGGGAGGGATAACGTTGGGAGAAATACGTAATGCAGGTGACGGGGGACGTGGAGGCAGCAAACCACCATGGCATGTATATACCTATGTAACAATCCTGCAAGATCTTCACATGTAACCCAGAACTTAAAGTGTAATAATAATAATAGTAATAAAAATATTGTATGCTAATAGTGGAGAATTGCAAAGAAAAAAATGTAATTCTCTTTATATGGGTCTTTATATTTTCTATGTCAAGTTAATTATAGAATAAACCCTCTCTTATAAATAATATAGCCATAAAATTTAAAAAAATAAAGAACTACCATATGATCCATCAATCCTACTAATGTGTATGTATTTAAAATTAATGAAATCAGTATATAGAAGAGATAACTGCACTCCCATGTTTATTGCAGCACTGTTTACAATAAGCAAAACAAGGAATCAACCCGTGTCCAACAACAGATGAACGGTTACAGAAAATGTATTATATATTCACAATGTAATACTCTTCAGCTATAAAAATAACAAAAGCTCATCATTTGCAATACCATGGATGAACTTGTAGTACCTGTCACATAATATCATTCACATGTGGAATCTAAAATATAATACGTTGATATAATAGAAGCAGAAAGTAGAACAGTGGTTACTAGAGACTGAAGAGGGGAGGGAGGAGGAGAGAACTTGGAGTCCTGTCATTTACAACTAGATAGAAATAAATTCTGGTGTTCTAGTGCTTGTAGCGTGACTACAGTTAACAGTAAAATGGTGCGTATTACAAAATATTTAGAAGAGAGGCTTTTGAATATTCTCACCTCAAAGAAATGATAAATGCAGGAGATGATGGATATACCAACAATCCTGATGTATTATTATACAACATTAATATGTATAAAATCATCACATACCCCATAAATATGTGCAGTTACAATTTGCCAATTAAAGCAATAAATTGATAAGTTTATTAGCCCAGAAATAAACCTATGCGTATACAGCCAACTGATCTTTGACAAGGGTGTCAAAAACACACAATGGAGAAAAAATAGTGTCTTCAATGCATGGTGTTGGTAAAACTGTATATCCACATGTAAAAGAATAAAATTGGACCCTTCTCTTACATGATTCTAAAAAATCAACTCAAAATTAATTAATTAGAGACTTAAACAGAAGACCCGAAACTGTAAAACTACTCAAAAAATAGGAGAAAAGATTGTTGACATTAGTGTTGGCAATAATTTCTTGAATTTGACACAAAAGCGCAGGCAATGAAACCCAAATAGACAAGTAGGACCTGTCAAGCTAAACAACATTTTCTGCAAACAGCAACTGATTATTAACAAAACTTAGCTTATATAACAATTAAGAATGTTTGTTTTTTTTAATTTGGCTTCCTTTTTCAGTATATACTTGCTTCTATTTTATCTTTTTAAAAATGTCTCTTTTTTTATTGCATTTTAGGTTTTGGGGTACATGTGATGAACATGCAAGATTGTTGCATAGGTACACACATGGCAGTGTGCTTTGCTTCCTTCCGTCCCCTCACCTGTATCTGTCATTTCTCCCCATGCTATCTTTTCCCACCTCCCCACCCCCCCGCCCCTCCCCCATTTCCCCCAACGGATCCCAGTGTGTAGTGCTCCCCTCCCTGTGTCCATGTGTTCTCATTGTTCAACACCCGCCTATGAGCGAGAATATACGGTGTTTGATTTTCTGCTCTTGTGTCAGTTTGCTGAGAATAATGGTTTCCAGGTTCATCCATGTCCCTACAAAGGATGTGAACTGTTGGGAAAACTGGCTAGCCATGTGCAGAAAGCAGAAACAGGACCCCTTCCTGACACCTTACACCAAAATTAACTCCAGATGGATTAAAGACTTAAACATCAGACCTAATACCATAAAAACCTTAGAAGAAAATCTAGGCAAAACCATTCAGGACATAGGTGTAGGCAAGGACTTCATGACCAAAACGCCAAAAGCAATGGCAACAAAAGCCAAAATAGACAAATGGGACCTAATCAAACTCCACAGCTTCTGCACAGCAAAGGAAACAATCAGTAGAGTGAATCAGCAACCAACAGAATGGGAAAAAATTTTTGCAGTCTACCCATCTGACAAGGGGCTGATATCCAGAATTTACAAAGAACTAAAGCAGATCTACAAGAAAAAATGTCTCTTAACTAATTATGTGAAAACAATTTAATGTACAAAAACAGTTGTTAGTAAATATCCATTAGTTAAATATAGAAATAGATTGACAGTTAATACAAATATTAGGAGACTAGATATATATAGTCCTTTCTAAAATAAGTATTTATAAAATGGCAGAATAATTATTCTGTTTATAAAGCATAAAAATTATTAATATAAAGTTTATCAAAATTAAATGTAAGACCAACCAGATTGTTGGAGGCAAAGGTACAACTTCTTCCGTAACCTGTTTTTCAGCCTTAGTGACACTTCATTTCATCCTTGGTCCAATACTCCTTAAAACACTAACATAGGAAATTGTTGAGGAGTGCGCCTATACCAGATCCAAGATAAGTCAGAATCAGGCTGAGGACTAATGCACTAAACCAAGCAACTATACTTCATTGTCCATATTCTTCAGGGAATAAGGAACAACAAGCATTGATGTAGCAGCTTCCTTCAAGCCTTGGCTAGAGCCTAGATAAAGTACATAAGAGGGACCACATGACTTGCTGGGAATCAAAACTGAAGGGGCTGTCTGAGGCAAGATGGTGCTTACTCACTCAGCAACCTCTTAGGATCTGTGAGTACTGAGTGACTATGGTATTGAGAACTGTACCTGGGAATTACAAGACCATTGCAATGCTTTTGTAAACAGTCTGTGTTGTTGCTTGTCTTAAAGTTAGATAAGCCTGATGCCAAATAAAACCTATTTTGTCTCATGATTTGTCTATCTGAATCCAAGAACACAGTTAATAGCAGAGGAGATTTCGCAAATACAAATTTCTAATGATTGCAGAATTATTTCATGAACTAGTTAGTGTTCATAACATTAACCAATTATTTTTTAAGAGCAGCGTTGAAATTTTAGTTGTTTGATTCAATTTAGTACTAGCATCTTTAAAAAAAAAAGTCTCATTTGGGAAATTGTCAAATCTTAAGTAAATTAAAATGAGAATGCCAATTTTGCCCCTTAAGGGATCAACAAGATAAAAATTCTAACATCTTATAAACATCTGTGATAGATAATCTTCAAGCCAGACATAATAATCTAAATAATAAGAAAAAATGTTTTAGAGAAAAATTAAGTATTCATAACACATCTTTTTCATTAATTAAACTTCTCAACAAAAGACTTAGCTAGAATGCCTTGTTAACATTTCTAACAAGACACTTGGTCTAGTTTTGAGTCTATGAAAACAGAGCTTAAAGGATAATCTGAAGATTGCTATGGCATTCTACCATTTTCAGTAATTCAAGAAGATAAATTTTTAGAGTTTTCAAGCTATGAATTGTAGCAAAAAATTCATTTTAGAAGAACTACTGAAAAATATTTTTCCCTGACTTACATTCTGCTTTGTAAAACTTTGTAAAACTTTAAAAATATTACTGAATTAATAAATTTAGTAATCCTTCTGTTTCACTTACTAGCAGAGAGATTTCTGGGTCTCACCAAGAAATCAATATGGTGAAAAGACTGAGATGTATTTAGAGAACAGAAAACTGTAAAGAAAAGTGATATGAAATTATCATTGACAATCAAACAAGTATGTTGGAGGCTATGAAAGGTTCAGCATTTTGTTAACACTTTTCACATGCAGAAAGTAATTATAGCCCTGAGTAAAATAATATGTAGTGACTAGGAGCAGAAAAAATGGCGAGTAAAGATTTTATCACTTCTCTTTAGTGGAAAACAAACCATATGACTTAAAAGAGATTTTAGGACTGCCAGTTCTCAACAGATAAGAGATGTTTAAGCGAAGTAGGAAAGAAGATACTATGTGTGAAAAGAGAATGTGAATGATGACAAAAAAAGTCTTAATTATTAAGTAACATGAGTTATGTTAATAATCAATAATTGCTTGCAGATGATACAACTAGTTGGCTGGAAACTACTGATGAGGTAACTGAGGCTGGCAACGAATATATTTTTTACGTGATATTTATTATAACATTATTTGATCAACTCCAGAGAAAATGCTCATTTGGATGAAAAACCAATGTTAACTGAAATGTAGATGCAAATTAAGAGACAATTGTATCTTAAAACATATTGCTCATTGCTCCATTTCCAGGTTCATAGTTTACAGATAAATTTTTTTCAAATAATAATGGGAATGCAAGGAGATATTAGCAATAAACATTTACTTAATGGCACCAATCGACATCTACTAAAATTCTACTAAAAATATTCTGGAATCATCTTCTTTGAGCAGGATGTGAAATGAAATTTCATAATACGTGAAAAATAAAGTTGGCTCATCTAGGACTATACCCGCTCTGAGACTTGAACCACTTATCTTTATGAAAAAGGGTTATTTTTTATGTAATTTGCAGAGTTCAGTATTAAATTGCAAATATTACATGTAGCTTCTTTCTGTTGCTATGAGTAAGTTACTTGAATGACTTCAACAGATTCTTGAACTGAGCAGAAATTGCTTCCCACTCAGTTATAATTTTACCATGCAGAGGCTAGAAATTGGGAATAAATAATGAAAGAGGTCATTCAGGTTCACATTTAATGCTGTGTGGGATGCAGCTGATGACTGGAGAGGAAAACATGACCTGGTGGTAAAGAGGTGTTGCTTTATGATTTGAAAGAAATTCTGGCAGCTCTGCCTTTAATTTCACATAAGTAAATGGGAAAAAAAAATCCTGTCATGAAGGAACAAATATGGTTGATAAAGTTGTACTTTTAAAGTTGTACCCTACAGAAAGAAGTAAACAGTTACCATTAAAGAAAAGCATAGAATGTGGATTTCTTACAATCTAGTCATACATGTGGAATAATTTGTAATTTGTTATTGAGATAAATACTGAAGAAATGAAAGACACAATATATTTTCCCCAAAGCAACTTGTATGAAATCCATAACTTTGTTTATTGATAAAAAAAATGGTGGGTATATTAGCTAGTTCAAGATATCAAAATACTATAACCTGAATGGCCTAGAAATTTATTTCTCACATTTATGGCAGCTGGAAAGTCAAACATGAGGGTGCCAGCATTGTAGGATTCTGACGAGAGCCCTCTTCTTGGCTTGCAGATGATCATTTTCTTGTTGTGTCCTCACTCTGTCCTCACATGGAGGAGAAAGAGAGATCACACATTCTGGTGTTCCTTCTTATAAGGCACTAATTCCACCCTGAGGGTCCCACCCTTAAGACCATCTAAACCTAATTGCCTCCCAAAGACACCATCTCCACATCCCATAACATTAGGAGTTAGGATTTCATATGAATTTTGTGGAGATACAATTAAGTCCATAGCAGTGGATTAAAAATGGCCACAATTTCTTTTAACTCCCCTTTTTGTGAAGTGACATTTATTTTCCCTTAGCTAGAATCTAATCTGGCCCTGTGACTGCTTAAGCAAGAGATTGTGGCAGTGTGCCAGTTCTAGGCTTAGCCTTTTAGAAGACTGACTGGCAGCCTTTGCTTCTTCCCTCTGGAAACCCTGCTGCCAAGCCATGACAGCATGTATTGATGTTGTGGACATGAGCCCCACAGAGAGCCCCCTGCCTTAGTCCAGTATCAATAGACAGCCATGCGACTGAACCATCTGGGATGTTTCAGCCCAGTAGAGCCCTTAGATGCTCCCAGATGCTCACTGTGGTCCCAGGTGGCATCACAGGACTAAAACTTCCCAGGTGATTCCAGTCAACACACAGAACTGTGAGGAATAATAAAATAATTGTTTTAAACTATTAACTTTGCTTTGTGATAGAGCAATAGCTAATCAAAGTGCACATCTCGCATAAAGATTATGTTAAGTTTTGTTAAAAGCTAAGTATTATAGATGACAGAATGAATAGAAAATTAGTAAATTTGATCTATAGCAACAATTGTGCCTGCAATCTAATGGTCTCAGAACTCCAATTCAATAAACTTCCTTTGGACCCAATCTTCCTAAAATGAAATTTATATTTCACTGGATCCTGTACAAAAAGTATGTGAAAGATCTATAAATATCTTTGATTTAACAAATTGAAATTCTATCTCATTCCTAAACTTCAAACATGAAAACAATACTTTAAATTTTGACCTTTGGTATACATGGGAGATTGGTTAAAGGACCCCCAGTATGGCAAAATCCCCACATACTCAAGTTCTGCAGTGACCCTGTAACCACATCAGGCCAAGCTGCTTTAATTTTTATGTAACAAAGTTGTGAGTTGTTTTTCAGTTGCTGTGGACCCAAGGTTGAAGGTCACATAACCTAACTAAGCATGCCCATATGAACCAAGTGTGTATTCATACCGGGAACCTAAGTACTCCAACTGACTGGGAACTGAGTGAATTAAGTGGACACCACATGGCTAAATCCAGGATCCAATCCAATTGAGCTGTGGTGTCACCCCATGACAGGATCCAATCAGAGATAATGCCTCCCTGCATTACCTAATTGCAAGATCCAATCAGACCATGCTTCATTAGCCAAGGCTTATAAAACCTGCCCCAGCCTCCAGCTCAGGGAAATAGATTTGAGCATTTTCTCCTGTCTCCTTGCTAGTCAACTTGAAATAAAGCTTCTGTTTTCTAAAAAGTCAGTGCCATTGTATTAGTTTTTATGAACATTGATTGCTTGGTAATAGTCCTGTGGAGCCCACCTATATGAAAACTCGTCCCTTCCTACATGCAGGTTTCACATCTCACAAATACTGTGTTTTTGATAAGCACTTGGTTGAAAACAGTCTGTGTTTAAGTAAGTAGACCTTTGTAACTCAATTGTGTTGTTGACAGATCAACTATATTTAGAACTTTACCTTGGTAAAGATTGTCTATTTTTAATGAGAACAGAAGAATGCCAAGAATTTAAATATCTTGACATTGAACTTTTATATTATATACTTAAAAAAATAGATTTAAAAAAAGGCAAAAAGAAAAGCTCAAAAAGATAACAAGTCTAGTCTCCCTAACAAGGTTTTTTAGCTTCAATAAACTATAAATACAAGTCTCTATTTGTTGAGTTGTTTTGGGATTTGGTGCCAGAATATTTCTATCAATATTTGGTCAGAATGAGTCAGTGATATAAAATCGCACTAGTTTGTCAGTGTTAGCTTGTTGGATTTTATCTCAGATCTTTGAGTTTAGTTACATGAAAACGTGCTTCTGTAGATTGATTAAACAAGTTTTTCCATAAAATTCACTGAGAACAGAGTTAAGAAGCCTGTCTTTTGGGGGATGCTTTTAGAAAAAAACTACTAGCTATATTATTTTGAGCAAGTTGTCAACACACTTGCCTCAACATATGACTCAAGAAAAAAAAAAGCTATTCTTCTGTTTACATGGAAGGATTGTTCTTCAAAATAAAATGATCATATATGCAAGGCCTATTTATGGAGAAGGCTTTTAAAGCTAAAATAATTGTATTGTCATTCTTAATAATTTTGCTTTTATCAGTTTTGTGTTTTTTTCTGTCCATTTTGAAAATTATTTATTTATTTATTTATTTATTTATTTATTTATTTATTTATTTATTTTGAGACAGAGGCTCACTCTGTCACCCAGGCTGGAGTGCTGTGGGGCAGTCATAGCTCACTGCAACCTCCACCTCCCAGGTTCCAGCGATTCTCCTGCCTCAGCCTCCTGGGTAGCTGGGATTACAGCAATGTACCACCACATCCAGCTAAGTTTTGTATTTTTAGTAGAGATGGAGTTGTAACCTATTGGCCAGGCTGGTCTCGAACTCCTGACCTCGTGATCTGCCCTCCTCGGCCTCCCAATGTGCTGGGATTACAGGCATGAACCACTGCACCAGGACAAAAATTATTTTATTACACTTTTCTGAGGTCCAAAGTTGATCATTTGGTCAATTGTGGTGTCTGCTTGCTTTGTTCATAAGGCCTCCAAAGTTAACTGATATTTAGTTGGAACATAAACCATGGCAGAACTATTGGGGAAAGATGATAAAAGATAATTATACAGATGTTAAAATAGAGATCATAAGACTGACAGAAAAGATTCTTTGTGGCAGTAAGATACCAAACTATAAACAAGACCTAAGGCCATACAAGGCAAGGGTTAGGTCACATACCCCTGCACTTAAAGAATAAGGTATGTTCTGGCCAGGCTCAGTGGCTCATGCTTGTAATCTCAGCACTTTGGGAGGCTGAGGCCGGTAGGTCACAAGGTTAGGAGTTCGAGACCAGCATGGCCAACATGATGAAACTCTGTCTCTACTAAAATTACAAAAATAAGCTGGGTGTGGTGGCAAGCACCTGTAATCCCAGCTACTCAGGGTGCTGGGGCAGGAGAATTGCTTGAATCCAGGAGGTTGCAGCGAGCCAAGACCACGCCACTGCACTCCAGTCTCGGTGGCAGAGCAAGACTCTTTCTCAAAAAGAAAAATAAAGTATGTTCTAACTGCAACACAGTTTTTGTTTGTTTGTTTGTTTTTCTTTTTTTCTTTTTCTCTAGCAGCTAAGCAAGCACTGCACTGGCCTCGAGATGAGCAACATTCAAACAATTGCAGCTCACTGACCACCAGATGCTAACTGAGCCACCTGATCCACAAGCCATAACTACAGCTTGGACTAAACAAGAGATTGATTTCAGTAACTTTCTCCTAACGAGAGGCCTCTGTCATGGACTGGTTCTAACCAGTTTACACAGGTTGAACTCAGTGCCTTTGCGTCTTTGGCTCCACCTTTGGACATACAGGGCCTAACTGTAGTGAATTTAATTTAAATGCTAGGTGTGCACCCCAAGGTGAACATGGGACACATGTAACATGCACGTTTGCTTACTGCATATTCATGTGTCCCTTCTCTTCGTGAATATTATTTCTCCTATAACTTGTTAAATATGTAAAGTTCTCCTCTTCAAATGTATAGATCTTGTGATGCTTCAATTGATACAAAAAAAAAAAAAAAATCAATGACAGTTTAAAACACTGCAGTCTCTTTTTGTCCTAGCTCTATTTTAATCCATCCAGGACCTGCCACGTGTAGATAGATCTTACCTCCAATTTACCTCATGTCCTCAGTTTTTCTCCAGATTCAACTTAGATTCCATAGCTTAGCCTTTTAACCATACCCCTGCTGATATCTTTTCTCCCTTGCTTCTCTTTCCTTACGTATTTCCCCTGAGAAAAAAATGTTACTACATGATGCTCTGGTTAATTTTATATGTCAACTCGACTGGGCTAAAGGATGTCCAGATCGCTGGTAAAACAGGATTTCTGGATGTGTCTGTGAGGGAATTTCTGGAAGAGCTGACTTAGCATTTGAATTGTTGGACTGACTGAGGTAGACGGCCATCCGCAATGTAGGTGGGCATCGTCCACTCCATTAAGGACTTGAATAGATAGAGCAAAAAGTCAGAGGACACCCATCTTCTCCTACCCTCCGATATTTGAGCTCCTGTTTCTCAGGACTTCAGACTCTGAGGCTTACACATCATATCCCTGTCCACACCCTAGTTCTCAGACCTTCAGACTGACTGAATCACATCACTAGCTTTCCTGGTTCCACAGTTTACAGATGACACATCGTGGGAGATCGAAGCCTCCATAACCCCATAGAAAATTTCCATAGTATATCCCTTCTTATATATCTATATGTGTCTTTTTTTTTTTTTTTTTTTTTTTTGAGACAGAGTCTTGCTCTGCTGCCAGGCACCAGGCTGGAGTGCAGTGGCACAGTCTTGGCTCACTGCAACCTTCACCTCCCGGGTTCAAGCAATTTTCCTGCCTCAGCCTCCCAAGTAGCTGGGACTACAGGCACGCACCACCATGCCCAGCTAATTTTTATATTTTTTAGTAGAGATGGGCTTTCACCATGTTGGCCAGGATGGTCTCGATCTCCTGACCTTGTGATCTACCCACCTCGGCCTCCCAAAGTGCTGGGATTACAGGCATGAGCCACTGTGCCTGGCCTATATGTGTCTTATTGATACTGTTTCTTTGGAAAACCCTGACCAACACACAGAGTAAGTATTCTTATCTTGCTTCATTCCCTCCAGCTAATGTTTTTGTAATTTATTCATGTATGCATTCTTAGTTAATTTATTTTGTTCCTGAATGGTATTACTGAATATATCACAATTTGTTTATTCTCCTGTTTGTTGATTGACACTTGGGTTATTTCCAATTTTTGCTATAAAGCTGCTGTGAACTGACTTGTGACAAATCTTTGTATGAGCATATGTTATCAGTTTTCTTAAGTAAATACCTGAGACTGGAATTGCTGGATCTTAGGGTAAGTGTGTGCTCAACTTTACAAGTAACTGCTAAATACCTTTTCATCACCAGTAGGATAAGAGTTGCAGTTGTCTGGCATCTTCTCCAACATTGACACTTATATTGGTTAGTCTTTGCTTCATAACTAATCTCTTTCACAAAATAACTCTGATCTGAGCCAGATCATTGGAGCTGGATGGCCAAGAATAGCCTCACTTGTACATTTGATAGTTACCTCATTGTTAACTGAAATGATGGTCATGACTTGGCCTTGTGTGTTTCAGAAGCTAGCAGGACTCATCCTCATGCTAGCTGGGTTACAAAATTAGCAAGAAAAGGCAAGCTCCAATACATCTTAATTTTTTATATCTCTACTTGGGTTATGTTTGCTAGTGTCTCAGTAGCCAAAGAAAGTCATGCGAGTAAGAACATATTTAGGAGGTAAAGAAACAGAATTCATCTTTAATAGGAGGAAATGAAAATGGCCATACTGCCCAAAGTAATTTACAGATTCAACGCTATCCCCATCAAGCTACCAATGACCTTCTTCACAGAACTGGAAAAAAACACCTTAAACTTCGTATGGAACCAAAAGAGAGCCCGCATAGCCAAGTCAATTCTAAGCAAAAAGAAAACAGGAGGCATCACACTGCAGGACTTCAAACTATACTACAAGGCTACAGTAATCAAAACAGCATGGTACTGGTACCAAAACAGAGATATAGACCAATGGAGCAGAACAGAGGCCTCAGAGGAAACACAACATATCTACAACCATCTGATCTGTGATAAATCTGAAAAAAAAAAAAAAAAAAAAAAAAAAAAAAAAAAAAAAACAAGCAATGGGGAAAGGATTCCTTGTTTAATAAATGGTGTTGGGAAAACTGGCTAGCCATGTGCAGAAAGCAGAAACTGGACTCCTTCCTGACACCTTACACTAAAATTAACTCCAGATGGATTAAAGACTTAAACATAAGATCTAACACTATAAAAACCCTGGAAGAAAATCTAGGCAAAACCATTTAGGACATAGGCATAAGCAAGGACTTCATGTCCAAAACACCAAAAGCATTGGCAGCAAAAGCCAAAATAGACAAATGGGACCTAATCAAACTCCACAGCTTCTGCATGGCAAAAGAAACAGTCATTAGAGTGAATCAGCAACCAACAGAATGGGAAAAAAATTTTGCAGTCTACCCATCTGACAAGGGGCTGATATCCAGAATTTACAAAGAACTAAAACAGATCTACAAGAAAAAAACAAACAAGCCCATTCAAAAGTGGGCGAAGGATATGAGCAGACAGTTTACAAAAGAAGACATACAGGAGGCCAACAAACATATGAAAAAATGCTCAGCATCACTGGGCATTAGAGAAATGCAAATCAAAACTACATTGAGATACCATATCATGCCAGTTAGAATGGCGATCATTAAAAAATCTGGAGACAACAGATGCTGGAGAGGATGTGGAGAAATAGGAACACTTTTACACCGTTGGTGGGAGTGTAAATTATTTCAACCATTGTGGAAGACAGTGTGGCGATTCCTCAATGACTTAAAAATAGAAATCCCATTTAACCCAGCAATCCTATTACTGGGTATACATCCAAAGGATTATAAATCGTTCCACTATAAGGACACATGCACACGAATGTTCATTGCAGCACTGTTTACAATAGCAAAGACCTGGAACCAACCCAAATGCCCACCGATGACAGACTGGATAGGGAAAATGTGGTACATATACACCATGGAATATTATGCAGCCATCAAAAACGATGAGTTTGTGTCCTTTGTACGGACATGGATGAATCTGGAAACCATCATTGTCAGCAAACTGACAGAAGAACAGAAAAACAAACACCGCATGTTCTCACTCATAGGCCGGTGTTGAACAATGAGAACACATAGACACAGGGAGGGGAGCACTACACACTGGGATCCGTTGGGGGGAAATGGGGGAGGGATGGGGGGTGGGGAGTTGGGGAGAGATAGCATGGGGAGAAATGACAGATGTAGGTGATGCGGAGGAAGGCAGCAAATCACACTGCCATGTGTGTACCTATGCAACAATCTTGCATGTTCTTCACATGTACCCCAAAACCTAAAATGCAATAAATAAAAAAAAGAAAAAAGAAAAGAAAAAGAAAAAGAAAAAAAAAGAAAAAAAATGCATCCATTAAAAAAAAAAAAAAAAAGTCGCATTGCCACAGGGATAAGTATGCGAGACCTTTTGGCAGTCTTCCCTTTGACCACAAATTGCCTTTGTTATTCTCACGTGAAAAATATGATCACCCTCATTCCAGTTTCATAGTAATAATGGCATCAGACTCAAAGTCTAGGATATAGTTCTCTAAATCAGATTCAAGTGCAGATGAGGTGCCAGTAAGTATAGTAATCAAGGCTTGGTCAGGGAAGCAGAGCTTCAATGAGTGTTATTAGAATAACAGATTTATTACATGAATTAGATTTTATACACAAGTGAGAGTAGCTGGAGTAAATGGGAGGGTTGTTGGATCAGTGTCACTAATAAGTTTCCCTGAAATGGTGGTGCAAGCGGACAAATAAGATCCTTCAGGAGAATCTGAGAAACCAAGTACATCCAGTGACTGCAGTAGGACTAAGAAGAGGAGGTTTATGGAGAGGTCTATGGGAAGGTGTTGCCTCAGGTAGCTACCATGGCCAACCATCTGATGGTAGAACTGTGGCTGCTGTTGGTCATCAGGGCCATCAGCCCAGATGGTGAGTGGGATGTGTGGCAAATGAGAACATGCTGTAACTCAGTGGACAGTTTGTACCTATCTGACACTCTCTCTGACACTGACAAACATTCAAGAGTAATGGCCACTGCTTCATTTAGGTGCTTTAAATCTTTAAAAAGTTCCTTTTTTGTCTACATTTAAGATAGAAAAGGCAATTTCGAGAAATTTAGTTCTCAGTTTAATCAGATTTACATAGAATAATCCAGCATATTATTGCTAGTTTTTTAAAATTTCAGCATTATAGTACTTCTATAGTGTATTTCATTGGGTTTTAATTTATGCTACCCAAATGGCTGTGTTTATTGGTTATTCTTTTATCTTATTTTGTGAATGGCCAAGTTTTGTGTTGGTGTTCATTATGTTGTTGTCTTTTTTTTATGAAATTTTACAAACTCCTTAACTGTTCTAAATACAAATCCTTTGTAATATAAATATATTGCAATTATTTTATCCAATGGAAGCTGGCCTGTTTTCTTAATAATGACTATCTTTGAAAAGTAGTTTTTAAATTTAGTGAAGTTCGATTAATTAAATTCCTTATTATGATTAGTGATTTTGTGTTCTAAGAAATATTTAAATGTTGTAAGATTAAAAGATATTCTTCTGTATTTTTTTCTAATTTCTCCTACATTTCTTCCAAATTCTTTTTAGATTAAATTTTTTTTCAGATTGACTTTCTAATGTACAAATCTACAATCCATCTTGAGGTTATTATTGTATATGAAGTGAGGTATTGGTCAAGGTATATTTTTTCCACGCAGATAGATATCTGGTTCTCCTGGTAGGAAAACATATAATCTTTGTCTGCATTGAAAAACGTATAATCTTTGTCTACATTAAATTTCATTGTTGCCTTTATTAAAATAAACATAATTCATTTCATTATATATCTATTTCTGGACTTCTTATTTTGAAGCAATTATCTATTTTTCTATTTAATACCAATAATGGAGGTGGCTTTAGAATATTTCTTAAAATAATGCAAATGTTTGAAATTTCTTCAATTTAAAATTTAAAAACATTCCATGTCAGTGGCATTTTACATAAATATTAGTACCAGATTGTTAATTTCTACCAAAAAACTCCTTCAATTTTTATTGGAAATACATTGAATCTGTAGAAGTTAGGGAAAATCAACCTTTTTATAATATTGATCTTTCTAACCTATGACTGTGATGTATTCCATTTATTTAGATCTTATTCAATTTTAGCAATAAAATTTTCAGGTAGAAGTCATACTTCTTTTGTTAAATTTATTACTAAGGTTTTCTTGTTTTATTTTGTTTTGCTTTGCTGTTATTGAAAATGGTATTGTTTTTATTCCCCCAACCCCACCCCAATCTATTGTCAACATGGCAGCCAGATTCAAACAAAAATGAAATGATGTCACTCCTTATTTCAAAACCAACAATTGACTTCTTCTATTATTCATCGCACACATCAAAATCATTTTAATAACCTAAAAACTCCCGTGTTATTCTTCCTCACCTCTTATCATTTTCCTTGTTATTTCTCTAGCAACCACACTGACCTTCTCACCATTTCTCCTAATGCCTCCATGCACAGAGACTTGTCATTGTCACTTCCTTTGCCTGTAAAGGTCTACCCCAAATATATACATGTCTCCTTTAATAACTGTTTTCAGGTCTCTCCACAAATGTCACCATAACCTCTTACTTCTGACTGCTTTATATGAAATAAACCTAAGTCATCTTGTCTGTACCCCATCCCACCATCCAGTTGATCTGGGTGACCTTACATTTAAGTTTGTACAGGACGTCCCAGCTTATGCCTGCTGACCTGGCATCCCATCTAGTTTTCAGTTCCTTTTGTTCTAAAAATATGTCCCTATTTGGACAATAAATTACCTATCACCCTACCTTTATCCTGATTCATTTTTCTTCATGACATTTATTAACTAACTGTCATATTGTACATTGGCGTGGTTTTTGATTTCTAGTTTCCCCTCTTTAAAAGGGATTGTAAATACCATGTGGCAGTCTTTATTGTTCACTGCTTTATTTCTAACATTTAGAATGTGACCCAGCACATAGTACTCAGTAACTAACTGTTGTAATAAATAATTAATAAGTCCACTAGTTGTATGACTTTCGGCAAGTCACTTCACCTTTTGAACTTCTGCTTTCTTTTCCCCTTCTTTGTAATGAGGTCCTAGATGAAATGAGATCGTAATTCTAAAATCCAATAATTGCTTATGAAACCTTCCTCCTTTCTAGCACAAATTTCATTTAACAGTTGCTCTGTGTAGAGGGAGAATATTAGAGCAATGTTTTTAATAAGCTAGAGTAATCATAAAAAGCAATAAAAGACATTGTTCTGAAGTGTAATTTCATCTAAGCACCATGGATTGATTTAAAAATAATAATCACAGTGACTTTACTTGCCTGAAGAAATTAAGCATAAATCCTTATTAATCATTTTCTGACTTGAATTTTCCCCCCAGGTTCTTGTAAAATTAAAAATATATTTTATAGGATGGGTAAAATGTATTTATTTAGGGAATTCAATTTACAATGATAATCCCCCAATTTCTATCTCTAGTTCAGATCTATACTCTGAACTCTAGAGTCATATATACAACTACTTCCATGAGATCTCTGCTTGCGTTACTAATAGGCATCTCAGAACTAACATAGTTTAAATCTAAACTCCGCATTTTCTGCCATAGCCTATGCTCTCAAAGTCTTTTTCATTTCAATGGATGGCAACGGCATTCTTTCAGTTGCTCGGGCCGAAATCCTTGCTGTCACCTTGACTGCTCTTTCACCTCCTTTTATCTCATGCTTCATGTCCAATCTACCGGGAAATCCTAATAGCTATACCTTCAAAATACACCAAGAATCAGGCCAGTCCTCACTCTCTTATACTTTTACCCTAGCATAGCCAACATCTCATTTCTCTGAATTACTGCAATAGCATTTTAACTTGCTTTCTGTAGCTTCTTCCCTTCTCATCCTGAGCAGCCACCTATGTCTATTTTCAACAAATCATTCAGAAAGATCATTTTAAAGCCTAAGTCTGATTATGTCACTTCTTTGCCCCAAATTCTCTAATTGTTTTCATCTGATTAAGAATAAAGGCCATATTTAGGGCTGAGCGAGATGGCTCACACCTGGAAAACCCAGCACTTTGGGAGGCCAAGGCGAGCAGATCACAAGGTCAGCAGATCGAGACCATCCTGGCCAACATGGTGAAACCTTGTCTTTACTAAAATACAATAAGTTAGCTGGGCGTGGTGGCACGTGCCTGTAGGCCCAGCAACTTGTAAGGCTGATGCAGAGGAATCGCTTAAATCTGAGAGTCAGAGGTTGTAGTGAGCCGAGACCACACCACTGCACTCCAGTCTGACGACACAGCAAGACTCTGTCTCAAAAAAAAAAAAAAAAAAAAAAAAAAAAAAAGTAAAGGCATAGGATCTGCCACCCTCCTGCCTCTTTAAATTCATCTTTTACTACTTTTATTCTTGCTCTGTTTGTTCTTCTCATGGAGACATAGAACACACCATGTATCCTCCTATCTCAAAATTTCACTCGCTACTGATCTTGCCTGGAATGCTCTTACTTTCACAGGCATTGCTCTCTTGCACACTTGCTCTCTTACACACTTCAAGTTTCTCTTCAAATGTCCCATTAGTGGAGTGGCCATTTCCATGTCCTTGTGTAATTAATAGCAATTTCCTCCTCAGTTTTTCTATTTCCTATTTTCTCTACCCTACTTCCCTTTCCTGTTTGTTACCCACTTTTGACATACTATAACAATGTATTTATTACATGTTTATTATCTTTCTGTACTAGAATGTAAGTTCACAAAGACTAGGGTTCTGTCTGTGGATTTAATCCATTTGATTGTGATGCCCCTAAAATTGGACTTTGAACATAGCAGATGTTCAATAAATATGTGTTAAATCAAAGAATAGATAAGTCTGTATATTAGATGAAATTTCATTATCCATTACTTTTTCTTCCTCTTAGAGCCTTTAACTTTAGCTCCATTTTTAGACTCCTTGATAAAGCTTATCTTAAATGACAAACTTATCTTAAACGAGTTACCTTTAAATTAATGTATATTTTAAAACTGTTTTTTAAACTTGGTTAGGAAGCTGAAAATATACTCAAATGAAACACCTAATCATATTTCAAAGCATCATTCTCTGAGTGACCAACACATGCCTCGTGTCCAGAGAGATGACAAGGTTGGATGTCAATCCTTTTTAGCAGTCCCCTTTTTAGAGGAGAAAGGACTGGCACTATCAGAGATCCTTTGATGCCTTTCCACTTCTTTTCCAGGCTTCTGCCACTGCTCACTTCCTGCTTTTTTAATTCCGCAAACAGCCCACCACGTGTATGTCTTTACCCTCTAATTGTTCAGTTTCCCATAGCGATGCCCTACTCAAGACATTCCTCGCCAAAGTGTTCCTTAACCCTGGAAGTGCTGGTGTCTATATGCCAGCATTAATGAGGCTCTGGAACATCATCTAGTTCAGCTGACAATTCTCTTTTTTTTATTTTTTGAGACAAGGCCTGGCTCTGTCACTCAGACTGGAGTGCCATGGTGCAACCAGAATTTACTGCAGCCTCCATCTCTTGGGCTGAAGTGATCCTCCCGCTTCAGCTCCCAAAGTGCTGGAATTACAGGCATGAGCCACCATACACAGCTTACCTGAAAATTTTCTGAGTAACGAAACGAAACTAGAACTTGGAAAGATAAAATGACTCATATAAAGCCAGTCCAGGCCTCCACTTCCCCATTCCTGTTCATCTTTCCTGTACTGTATTTCCATTTACCTTAGTTAAATATAGGAAATAACCTAAAAGTCCAGTAAGAGGGCAATGGATGAGTACATTCATGTGATGGTTTACTACACAGCTATTAAAAAGTTTATCATGTTGAAAACAATTAAGTGACCTTAGTAAATGTTAACAATAATAGTTAAGTGCAAAAAGTCAAATAGTATAATCTCAGTTTATAAAATAATTGTGTATATAATAGAAAGCCTCTATAAAATCAAATATTATCAGTGATTATTTCTGGAAGTTAGGATTAGAGATTTTTTTTTACATGTCCTTATACTTGTATATTTCCAAAATCAACAGTTGTATAATTAAAAAAAAAAAATCTAACTTTTCCCCTGCTCCACGCTCCTGATTAACTTTGTCTGCATTTTTAAACACTAGAATATATTTGTAAATGTTACTTTTTTGTATAAATAGCATATGTAAGTTATGAGATTTAAATATGTGGAAAATTGAATAAGCTTTATAAATGTAAAGAATTACTAGCAATTAAGTCAAAAGACAGAATGACTTCTAACAACCTTCACAAGGTATACAAGGTGAAGATTCTTTGGGGAGCATAGCATATGTCATGATAATCATGAAGCTCTATTTTTTCTTTTTAATTCTCATGTTTTAAAATTATACTTCAAATTAATTTTCTATCCTTTTAAAAGTTTTTGGATTTCTTTGAAACCTTTATAGATCATCTCAACACAAAATTCTGTTAGTCTCTTCTTTGCAACTTCAGTTTATGCCAAGCTATTTTGGAACCTTCCTATAGACTAAGTAATGGTGTCTCATAGGAGAATGACTGTGCTAAGTTTTGTGTTGTTTCATTTTTGTTTAAAATATGCATCTCGATTGTCACAATAATCAGATGATGAAGGAAGTTTATAACCATTTTTTAGATGAGCAAAACCAAAGTCAGAGAGCCTAAATAGCTTGCCTATTATCATACATCTTGCAAATGATGGAGCCAGGCTGAAGCCCAAGTCTAAATGCCAGTAAACTCACTGCCACAATTAGAATTTACCTGTATACGGCCTAAATAGAATCTTGTAAATTAACCTGGTGACATTTTGCATAAGTGAGAAAATGGGGAATTTTATCTAGTGTTCTTTCATCTGCTCTTGTTCTTGTGCTGAAGCCCTCAAAACATCACCTTTCACTAGCTAGAATTTCTCGCTGTAGCAAGTCACCCAGGGCTGCTTCATGATCCAGATCTGAAATGTCACTCCCACTCTTTCACCAAATATCTGTCTTATGCTTATGCCCACGTGCCTCCTCTCAGCTAGAGAGTTCTTTCCAGTCATAATGTGCTATATGACTCCCTCAATGTCCTTCCTCAGGATTGACAGCTATCCTATAGAAGTCACTGTGTCATTTTGTAAATATCAGTCCTAGTTTCTTGCAGTTTCACAACTCACAAGATTATGAGTTCTTCAGGGACAGAAACCAAATCTTAGTCATCTTTTTAGAAATACACAAGACATAAAATTAATCTCCAGATAAACACAGTTATGTTAAAGTAAAAAAAAAATTAATAGCCATAACAGATGGCACAAGCACCCAAGAAGGTAAAATTCAATATGTCTTGTAGCTAATGAAAAATAGAGCAAATGATGGAAATATGTCCCATTAGGAGGAAAAACAAATAAACTGAACCTGATACAGAAATGACAGAGATTTTAGTTAATAGATAAGAACAAAAAATCAGTTATTATAACTATATATCATATTTTTATAGTGGCAACAGCCATCTAGTTTCTTAGTCCTTATAATTACTATTTCCCCAAATCTCTCATAGGTCTGAGATATTGTACCTGTTGGTGCACTCTCTTCTGTTATTATTTCATTGTAATCTGCCACAGGCCAAAGTTTAACAGTTGCACTGCAATCCTGCACCAATGAGGAACTCCTTATTACCTGTTGGTCAGCTCCAAAGCTGACCCGTTTTACAATGTTTGCTTTAACTGTGGATTTAATCCATTTGATTGTGATGCCCCTGGTGTAGTTTTATCATGTTTATTCCACTTAAGGTTCATTAAGTTTCTTTGATCTATAGATTTATAGTTTTTATAAAATTTCATATACTTTTTTCTGCATTCACTGTGCCATCATCCCTCACTGCAGCTCCAACCGTTCAGGGACTCCAACTAATCTATATTAGAAAATTTGATTTTTGCAGTATCCAAATGCTCTATTCATTTGTTCAACAGTATTTTTTCTCTGTATTTCACGCTGGACAGTTTCTACTGACGTGTCTTCAAATTGGCTAATCTGGTTTTCTGCAACGTCTAATCTACTGTTAATCCCATACAGTGTATTTTCAATGTAGACACTGTAATTTGAAGTTTTAGAAGTTTCTAAAATGAACTTAGCATATTCTTTCTTCTGGCTCCTTGAACATATGGAGTTCAGTAACAAAAAAGTTTTAATGTCCTGTATAATAATTCTCTTATTTTTTTTCTGAGTTACTTTCAATTAGTTGATTTTTTTTCTTTTAATGAGACATTTTTCTTATTCTTTTTGCAACTGTTAATTTTTACTGGATAGTAGTCATTGAGAATTTTGCCTCGTTGGTAAGCAAACAAGGTAAAATTCTTGTTTACCTGAGTATTTTTGTATGCCTACAAATATTCTTAAGATTTTTTTTCTGTGATGCTGTCATTTGGAAATAGCTTGATACTCTCAGGTCCTGCTTTTCAAGTCTGTTGGTTGAGAGTGACCTGTTCACTCTCAAGGGCAAAACTCTTGTTAGTATTCTAGTCCATACCCCGTGAATCATTAGTTTTTTTCCAATCGGGCAGGTGGTAACAGGCACCATTCCCAGCCCTGTGTAAGCTCAAAGAAGGTTGCTCCTTCTAAAATTTTTAGGTGTTTCTTTTTTATTTTTATGTTTACCCCCGCCTGACCTCAGAGAATTTCCTCACGTGAAAGAGCAGATAAGCAGTCATGAAGTGAGGGCTCCACTCTGAGATCTCCTATCTGTGCAGTTCTGTCCTCTTAATACTCTGCTCTGTAGAACTTCTGCTTTCTGGCACTCTGTTCTGTGAATGCTGGCTGCCTGACCTCCCTAGACCTCAGCTCCATCTCTCCCAATCAGGGACACCATCAGGCTCTGTCCGAGTTCCTCCTCTCTGTGCCACAACCTAGATGTAAGATGGGACAGTTAAAAGGTTCACCTTTTTTGGTTTCCATCTCCAGGGATCATTCTCTTTCATTGTCTGGCAGTCAATTCATTCTCTTTCATTTCTGGCAGCCAAGAAAATATTCATATATTTTCTTTAGTTTATTAGTTATTTCATGTGAGAACGTAAATTACCTGTTACTTTATCTTGCTTGAAAGTGGAAGTCTTCCCAAATCCCGTTTTAGACTGCTTCCTAGGATCATCCCTATTACTAGCTGTTCCAAGCTAGTTCCCAGGAAACGGACTCTAGCACTCCGAGATTTGCATGTATGATGTTTATTAGTGAATATTCTCAATAACATATGCAGGGGAAGCAGGATTGGGGAGAAGGAGAAGTTAAACTGCAATGCAGTTGGAAAGAGGTCTTCATGGGTCATAAGGGAAGTTCTAGAGAGAGAAGCACCTTTCAGAGTTGCCCCATCTATATCCCCTTTCTCACATAAATTAGTGGGATGCAGGTAGCTCTTGTTGCAAGTATGCAACATCGGATCTGATAAGGCAGCTTCCTCTGGCAGGCAGGGTGAGTGCCTCTGTTCAGAAGAGGGAACAGAACCATCCATCTTCTGCACAGGTAATTGCAGCATTGTACAAAAGTAGGTTTGTTTGCATTGATGAAGTGCTTAGTTACAGTCAGTCATTGCTTCTTCTTGAAGCAGCTTATTAAAATGGACTTGTTTTTTAACTAATAACTTATGTCCATATCCCCCATTTTAAAAAAAATCCCCATTCAGAATTTCCTTTCACCAATTATTAAAACTATAACTTAGGTTTTTTCCCAGAATAATGAGGCTTTCTAGGGCAGGGCAGTAGGTTTCACATCTGCGGGATCCAACTTCCCTTTAATAAGTGTGGAGAGTGAATATTAGTGGACACAGCTGAATGTCAGTTGTGATTTTTAATGCCATTTTCAATGATATGTAGTAAATATGTTTCAAACTCTGTTTGAAGTAGGTGGTGTGTAGCAGAGAGTTTAGGAGCCTGCACTCTGAAACCGAAGTGTTCACTATGCATTCTGACCCCACTACCCCTGTGCTTTGGACTTTGGGCAAGTTCCTTTGCTTTCCTAAAGCTCATTTTCCTTCTCAATAAAATGGTGATATTGTCGTACTTCATAGGGTTGTGATCATTGAAAGTGTCAGAGGCAGAATAATGTGATTATAAAGAGCATGGGTCTAGAGCCAGAACTGCAGGAGTTTGAATCAAGCCTGAGCACTTACTAACTTAATTTAACCACTCTCTGCCTATTTTCCTATTTCTAGAAGAGAGATTATAATAGCAAATTCTTAGGGTGTTTGTAAGGACTAAGTGAGTTAATACAGAAAAAGAGCTTAGAAGAGTGACAAGCACATAGTAAGTGCTCAACAAATGTGAGCTCTTATTATTAAGGGTTTAGGGGCTTCAAAAGTTTGAATGAATTTGGTGGAAGAAAAGAAGAGTTTTTTTTTGTTTTGAGTGACCCTCCAGTCTAGTAAAGGAGAGAAAATAGGGCGTAAGTAATAATAAAAACAAGGCAGAATATTATAGAAATTTAAAAAGATGAACATATAAAACTCTGTGGAAAATAAAGGAGAAAGATGTTAATTTCCATGTAAACGTGAAAAGAACAGAACTTGAAGTGACAGTTAAATTCAACCTTACACGGATTATGTAGAATTCACACTTTCTCATCTGGCTGGTTACATTCCAAGTAATTTTATAATTGACCTAATTGCAAAGAGGTAGTTGAGTAGCACCATCTATATAATTCCCTATGGCTGTGGAATCAAGTGTCTGAAGTTGTAGATTTAAGAAACAGAAATGCCTGGAGTTATGGATTTAAGAAACAGAAATGCTGCCCCTCTGCCCAGTCCTGCTACCTCCCACCCAGTTCCATTCATCTAGGATTCCCAGTGGTGGAGGCAGAAGTGGTTACCAATTCTCACTTCCCTATGTAGGCAGATCCTCAAGCAGAGAGACTCCTGCCTGTTTTGTTTTTGCTGATATGGGGAAGTGTGTACCTCTAACCACTTCTCTAGGGAGCAGGCAGTACTGCTGCCTGAAGCCAAATATCTCTTCCCCAAAAAGGAAGTATACAGTAGAGAGAGGCCCAACTCTGTGTAGCTTGAATAAAATGTAAGCCCTGTTTCTCAGTCTTTGAAAGTTGTTAGATAGCAAGAGTTTGGAAATCCCTAAACTCAGTCCCAGGACAATCATCTGCATGGACAGTTAGTCTTGAGAATCGGACAGAGCACAGGCTATGGAGTGGCCAACCTTCCTCTGCCATCTACCACCCGCTCCATGTCAGGCGGGTCTCATTTCCTCTCTGCATTTCAGTTCTTTACCTGTGGAATAATAACATTAGCTATAATTCTCTGAGGGCTGGGGATGTGTCAAGCATATTTAAGGTATTATTCTTCCCTTTTCACAAATAAAGAAAATGGACGTTAAATAACTTACCCATAATTACCCAAGAAGAGTCAGTATTTAAATTCAAGTTTATCTCTAAAGGAGCGAGCACCCTTCCCTAAACCTTGCATGTAGTAGGTACTCAATAAATCACAGCTACTATTATTATTATTCCAAAGTGACACTGACCATAGTTATAAAACCATTGTTATAAGAAAAATAAAAGCAGTAGGACCAATTGTCCTTTTTGCACTGGCACAATAAATATCATGTTAAGCTTTGTAGCTAGAGCTATCTTACAGAGGAACAGATTTGCTCTTATAATTATAGCCTGACCAGAATCTTAGCTCCAGAAAGAAGAGAAATTCCATTTATGCATGCTGCATTCTTAATATAATAAAGGATAAAGAACAGTGGGCTAGGAATTAATAGGCAACTTATACTTGTCACATTTTTTATGACTATCTTACTCCATTCTGATGGCAATCCCCTTACTTTACCCCAATTTAATAGATGTTTAGAAAGCAAGCTCTGAGTGGGTAGTAATACATTTGGCTTCAACTGGCAATCCTGACTTTGATGTGTTTGTTACAAATCCTATCAATAAATAACCCAGCAACCTTTGGCAAGACATTTTGCTTCTCTTGGCCTGGAGTTATGTGTCCATAAAATATAAGCGCAATGTAGATCTTTTGATTTTTAAGGCTTGTCTTCCCTAATTGTTTTGGCCTCTTGCAGCCATTAACAACGTTTGCAGAGATAGCCCTTGTTCAAGATAAAACTCACCTGTCTGTGGGGCTGGCTGCTTTAAGTTGTGCTGTTTTTAGCCAAGAGTCTTTGTATGTGCTTATACCTATAAATTTGATTACTCTGATAAAATTTGGTAGTAATTAATTTATATAACCATTTAGTCCTCTACTTTCATTCAGAGAGTTCTCTGGAAGTTCGAATTATTGTATAAACAAAGCAGAGCCTTAATGATGTGTTCATTGTCTTTACATACACAGATATTTGCAGGGCAGTCTTGCAGTCATAACGTTAACACTGCTGACTTTGAATTTATATATTTTGCATATAGAAATACAACGAAGCTGCTGTTTGTCATTTAGGTAACCCCCAATAGTAATCCAATAGTAATAAGACTGGGATACAGATAAAACCATAGACTATGCTGAGTGGAAAAGGTTGGGCATTCATTTGTCAGAGAATTTGAAAGATTTTCTTTGCAAGAAGCTGCCTCTTGCCTGTACAGGTGGAACTGTGAGCATGTGCCCAGTCCCATGAATAGAGGGAATTTGTTTTATTTAAAAATACTTAATTATTTCTTAGCTCATGGAAGACATCAACCAGTAGTAGGGGTCCTAAGCCTAAGGGCTATTTGTCAGATCTCTCTGAAGTGAGGTTATATTCAACCAACACAATATTTTCTTTTGTTCTGATGAATTTGCAAGTTTTTGCAGTCTAAGCATTTTTTAGTTAAGCATAGTATCCACAACTCATTCATGTTGTCTGCTGCTCCTTGAAAGCAGGTGATGTGTTATCTCTGAAAGACTGGCTCCTATTTGCTGCGTTTTCAAGGTATGCTATACAATTTACATCCTCAAAACAGAACTGTGAGTTAGGTATTAGCATCTCATATTTATAAGTGACTAAACTGAGGCCCAAAGGGAAGAACTAGCCCAAGGCAAGATACCTAACAAATGCCACCACTGATGACTGAGCCTTAAGCCTGAGCCCTAACAGGTCTCATTTTACTTGGTTCTGTCTGTGTCATCTGGCCCCTGGATCTTTTCTAGGAAAGTCGATAAAGGACCACTAGAGCCCATGACTTGGACTCACTCTTTCATTCGAACAACAAGACACCCTATTGGTTTTATTACAGGTAGCATCATCATCTAACCTTTAGCGACTAAGGGTGGCATCCTTTTTACCTTCCTTACACCTACTGTGTTAACTTCTGGACCCCAGGTTTTCGAGCCATTGACAAATTCAGCCTGTCTATAACGTCGCCTTAGTAATTACTGAAGGAACACGTTATGTTTTGCCAAGAGAATACCTGGAATAAGACTAGGATAATATCCACATTCCAACAGCTGAAGATTCAAGACAGAGTTGATACATGTCTACGGTTTCGAAGGGCAATGCCAGGCAGAACGGCCCCGGCAGAAGGACGCCAATTAATCAGGGCTGCCCAGTAATCCTAACGTCAAACCCATGCTCCAGAATCTCGAGTCCTCTCCAAGATCCTCCGCCGGGACGTGGGATTGGAGTTTCAGGCGCCTGCGTCCCGCGGCAGCCAGGAGGCCCCAGAGCCCGCCCCCGAACACCCGCCCCCGAACACCCGCCCCCGAACACCCGCCCCCGAACACCCGCCCCCGCCCTCCGCGACGCTGCACGCCGTCTCCTGGTCCGCGACGCTGCACGCCGTCTCCTGGTCCGCGACGCTGCACGCCGTCTCCTGGTCCGCGACGCTGCACGCCGTCTCCTGGTCCGCGACGCTGCACGCCGTCTCCTGGTCCGCGACGCTGCACGCCGTCTCCTGGCAACGCAGACGCGTAGCCTGAGCGCGCCCGGCAGGCTCTTTGCTGAAAGCTCAGCGCTTCGTAGGGCGGCTTCTGCCATGACCTCCAAACAAACCAAAAAGAAAGAGGTGCATCGTATCAACTCGGCGCACGGATCGGATAAATCGAAAGAGTAAGGGACCTCTGCCTGCTCGTCGCTCCCCCGGCCCAGCCCCTCGGCGTCACCGCTAGTTGTGGGGCTGTCTCCCTCTAGCAGACACTGCCAGGGCAGAAATTTAGTGGCCTCCTCGCAGCTTCTCTTCCCTGGGAAACCAGACCCTGGAGGTGCTAGCTGTCATCCCTCTCTCTTGCCTGTCTTGACTCACTTCCTTTCCCAGAACGTCTCGTTTTCTTGCTTTGGGTGTTCGGCGCACATCTGGTTCCTTTGGTTGAATCTCCCACCCCTCCTCTCCCACACAGCCCTCTCAGGCAGTTAGAAAGCCCATATCTTTCCTAAGAAAGACGCATATCTCAAAGACTCCAAGTCATCTCAGGATTGTTCCCATGCAGGGCCTTTGCACTTGCTGCTTCCTCCATTGGAAAGCTTTTCTGCTCAAATATCCATAGGGTTTTCTCTCTCCCCTCCTTCAGAAGTTTACCTAAATGTCATTTTCTCCCGTTAGCTTCTTTGGCCACTTGATTTAAAATTACAACCTCTGCTTCTCTGCCCAAAGAAAACAAAACAAAAAAGCTTCCTATCTTCCTTCACTGCTTTATTTTTTTCATTGACTTTTTGTTTTTCCTCATTTAACATGCTATATATTTCACTTTCTAAAAACTACATTTTTTTTTCCCCATTTGTCTTCCCTATAGGGAAGGCAGGGATGTTTCCTTTTCTATTTTATATACTGTTGAATTCCTAGTACTTAGAGTAGTTCCCAGGTCATACATACTAGGCATTCAAAAGTGTTTACTGAATGAATGCATGCCTCTCTTAATTAAGAGATATTAAAGGATTGCAAAAGAATTTTGAATAAACCCCACCTACCCACCCCCACCACACACACAAATAACTAAGTCAATGTGGTTATAAGTAACACACATTGAAGGCTCACAGCTCTTTAGGAGCTTCAGGAAACCTTCGAACTATAATGAGTTTATATCCTGAAAGAAAGGAGAGTGTTAACTCCCATAAAAACTTATCAAACTAGACACCATAAAACACATTACAGGCTCTGATCCTATGATGGTTGTATTACACAATAGAAACAAATGCCCACTGGTAAGATGAAAGACTTACTAAGACTTCTTATTTCTCCTTGAGAGAGTAATAAATGTCTAACATGTTTTTTTTTCTAGAAAATATCTGAATTATGCCCATTAAAATGTATGTATATATTTATAAAAATAGAAGAGGAAGGGCAAAGAGTTATTTTAAAAAACTAAGATTTGTTAGAAACTATCTACTGTGCATGTGTCCTTGTAGTAGAATGATTTATAATCCTTTGGATATATACCCAGTAATGGGATTGCTGGGTCAAATGGGATTTCTATTTTTAGGTCCTTGAGGAATCGCCACACTGTCTTCCACAATGGTTGAATTAATTTACATTCCCACCAACAGTGTAAAAGTGTTCCTATTTCTCCACATCCTCTCCAGCATCTGTTGTTTCCCGATTTTT
Source organism: Saimiri boliviensis (assembly GCF_048565385.1). NCBI lineage: Eukaryota > Metazoa > Chordata > Mammalia > Primates > Cebidae > Saimiri > Saimiri boliviensis. Next base: position 23,336,071 of record NC_133452.1, on the reverse strand, counting down.
TAATGATCGCCATTCTAACTGGTGTGAGATGGTATCTCAATGTGGTTTTGATTTGCATTTCTCTGATGACCAGTGATGATGAGCATTTTTTCATATGTTTGTTGGCCTCCCGTATGTCTTCTTTTGTAAAGTATCTGTTCATATCCTTTGCCCATTTTTGAATGGGCTTGTTTGCTTTTTTCTTGTAGATCTGCTTTAGTTCTTTGTAAATTCTGGATATCAGCCCCTTGTCAGATGGGTAGACTGCAAAAATTTTTTCCCATTCTGTTGGTTGCCGATTCACTCTACTGACTGTTTCCTTTGCCGTGCAGAAGCTGTGGAGTTTGATTAGGTCCCATTTGTCTATTTTGGCTTTTGTTGCCATTGCTTTTGGCGTTTTGGTCATGAAGTCCTTGCCTACACCTATGTCCTGAATGGTTTTGCCTAGATTTTCTTGTAAGGTTTTTATGGTATTAGGTCTGATGTTTAAGTCTTTAATCCATCTGGAGTTAATTTTGGTGTAAGGTGTCAGGAAGGGGTCCTGTTTCTGCTTTCTGCACATGGCTAGCCAGCTTTCCCAACACCATTTATTAAACAGGGAATCCTTTCCCCATTGCCTGTTTTTGTCAGGTTTGTCGAAGATCAGATGGTCTACTACAAGGACACATGCACACGAATGTTCATTGCAGCACTGTTTACAATAGCAAAGACCTGGAGCCAACCCAAATGCCCAACGATGATAGACTGGATAGGGAAAATGTGGTACATATACACCATGGAATATTATGCAGCCATCAAAAACGATGAGTTCACATCCTTTGTAGGGACATGGATGAACCTGGAAACCATCATTCTCAGCAAACTGACGCAAGAGCAGAAAATCAAACACCGTATATTCTCGCTCATAGGCGGGTGTTGAACAATGAGAACACATGGACACAGGGAGGGGAGCACTACACACTGGGGTCCGTTGGGGGGAAATGGGGGAGGGGCGGGGGGTGGGGAGGTGGGAAAAGATAGCATGGGGAGAAATGACAGATACAGGTGAGGGGACGGAAGGAAGCAAAGCACACTGCCATGTGTGTACCTATGCAACAATCTTGCATGTTCATCACATGTACCCCAAAACCTAAAATGCAATAAAAAAAAAGAACTATATGCCAAAATAAAAAAAAAAAAAGAAACTATCTACTGAATATCAAACACCAAATCATTAGATTTTTCTGTAGCATTAAATGATAGGATGTTAAGTTCGTTATAAATCAACTTTATCCTCTAAGTTTAACTAAAGAACTAATTACAGAACATAAGCTAACCCAGAGATGTAAGACAGACAAAGTGTCACTCAGTATGACTCATAGGGATCAAAGTCTAGCAAGGCCCTAATATGATTGTCATTTAAAACACACTGGGAGATTTACAGTAAGTTTTTATGTGATTTTGCCACACCTTGTGTTTACACATCCAATAAATGTGACCAACTGTCACATGGTCCTGGATATGAAAATTTAAAACCAAAAAAAAGTTTTCAGAGCCTTGAAAATGACTATGCAGTAGAATCTTACTCTCCTAGAGATGCCATCTCAGGCATCTCTTTTTTGCCCTAAAATTATGTGTCAGACTGGGAATAAGCAGCATGCTTGGCTTTTGCCTCATATGGCAACTAGTACATAAAAAGAATTCACCATTGGTTTAGTAAATGAGCTCGTAGTTATGTTATCTACCTTGGTTTTCCTTAGTTCTGAATTTGATTAAGTCCAACTCTCCATCTCTTTCCTATTTGATCTGCTATTGGCAAAGTTCAAAAGCTGAGATGTTACAACTGATTACAGTAGAATTATCTCTGTTCATAAGTAAATATAATTTTGAATCACTGTGAAAAAACTATTCCAGGCAACTAAGCTGTAAGTTTTTACATTAGGTTAAACAATTGCTATTTTATATATTTCCTAGTTCTCTGTATCAGCCAGTGTAAAATCATTCTTCCAGGGTTCACTGTGGCATCAGTTTTTTGACATTAGACAAGTCATTTTCTATTCTGACATTTGGTTTTCTCTTCTTTAAAGGGAGAGCCTTTTAATTAAAATTGCTCTATCCCAAGATGCCTTAGTCTCCTTTTCCTGCAGTTCTAAACTTCCATGATTCTATCAGATTTTTTTTCCCTTCACTGGGTCCATTATAAGTGAGGGAATTTTGTTATAGTAAAATAATTAAAAACACGATTTAATTGATTGCCCTGTTACTATCTTTTAACATAACATTTATATATGTGTGTATATATATAGTTGCACTTTAGGTTCTGGGGTACATGTAAAGAACATGCAGGATTGTTGCATAGGTACACACATGGCAATATAGTTTGCTGCTTCAATACCCGCGTCACCTATATCTGGCATTTCTCCCTATGTTATCTCTCCCCAACCTCCCTACCCGCCGCTGTCCCTCCCCTAGTCCCCACCAACAGACCCCAGTGTGTGATGTTCCCGTCCCTGTGTCCATGTGTTCTCATTGTTCAACACTCACCTGTGAGTAAGAACATGCAGTGTTTGATTTTCTGTTCTTGTGTCAGTTTGCTGAGAATGATGGTTTCCAGATTCATCCATGTCCCTACAAAGGACATGAACTCGTCATTTTTTATGGCTGCATAGTATTCCATGGTGTATATATGTGCCACATTTTCCTTGTTCCAGTCTATCATCAGTGGGCATTTGGGTTGATTCCAGGTCATTGCTATTGTAAACAGTGCCACAATGAACATACGTGTGCATGTGTCTTTATAGTAGAACGATTTATAATCCTTTGGATATATACCCAGTAATGGGATTGCTGGGTCAAATGGGATTTCTATTTTTAAGTCATTGAGGAATCGCCACACTGTCTTCCACAATGGTTGAAATAATTTGCACTCCCACCAACGGTGTAAAAGTGTTCCTATTTCTCCACATCCTCTCCAGCATCTGTTGTCTCCAGATTTTTTAATGATCGCCATTCTAACTGGCATGACATGGTATCTCAATGTGGTTTTGATTTGCATTTCTCTAATGACCAGTGATGATGAGCATTTTTTCCTATGTTTGTTGGACTCATATATGTCTTCTTTTGAAAATTGTTTACTCATGTCCTTCACCCACTTTTAAATGGGTTTATTTTTTTCTTGTAAATCTGCTTTAGTTCTTTGTAGATTCTGGATATTAGCCCTTTGTCAGATGGGTAGATTGCAAACATTTTTTCCCATTCTGTTGGTTGCCAGTTCACTCTAATGATTGTTTCTTTTGTTGTACAGAAACTCTGGAGTTTAATTAGATCCCATTTGTCTATTTTGGCTTTTGTTGCCAATGCTTTTGGTGTTTTATTCATGAAGTCCTTGCCTATGCTTATGACCTGAATGGTTTTGCCTAGGTTTTCTTCTAGGGTTTTTATTATGGTAGCTCTTATGTTTAAGTCTTTGATTCATCTGGAATTAATTTTAGTGTAAGGTGTCAGGAAGGGGTCCAGTTTCTGCTTTCTGCACATGGCTAGCCAGTTTTCCCAACACCATTTGTTAAATAGGGAATCCTTTCCCCATTGCTTGTGTTTGTCAGATTTCTCAAAGATCAGATGGTTGTAGATGTGTGGCCTTGCCTCCCAGGCCTCTGTTCTGTTCCATTGGTCTGTATCTCTGTTTTGGTACCAGTACCATGCTGTTTTGATTACTGTAGCCCTGTAGTATTGCTTGAAGTCAGGTAGCATGGTGCCTCCAGCTTTGTTCTTTTTGCTTAGAATTGTCTTGGCTATGTGTGCTCTTTTTGGTTCCATATGAGGTTTCAGGTGTTTTTTTTTTTTTTTCCAGTTCTGTGAAGAGGGTCATAGGTAGCTTGATGGGGATGGCATTGAATCTATAAATTACTTTGGGCAGTATGGCCACTTTCACAATATTGATTCTTCCTAACTACGAGCATGGAATGTTTTCCCATCTGTTTGTGTCCTCCCTTATTTCCTTGAGCAGTGGTTTGTAGTTCTCCTTAAAGAGGTCCTTTACATCCTTTGTTAATTATACTACTAGGTATTTTATTCTCTTTGTAGCAATTGTGAATGGCAGTTCAACCTTGATTTGGCACTCTTGAAGTCTGTTATTGGTGTATAGGAATGCTTATGATTTCTGCACATTGATTTTGTATCCTGAGACTTTGCTGATGTTGCTTATCAGTTTCAGGAAATTCTGGGCTGAGATGATGGGGTCTTCTAAATATACAATCATGTTGTTTGCAAATAGAGACAATCTGACTTCCTCCTTTCCTAATTGAATACCCTTTATTTCTTTTTCTTGCCTGATTGCTCTGGCTAGAATTCCAATACTATATTGAATAGGAATGGTGAGAGAGGGCATCCTTGTCTAGTGCCAGATTTCAAAGGGTTGCTTTCAGTTTTTTCCCATTAAGTATGATATTGGCTGTGGGTTTGTCATAAACAGCTTTTATTATTTTGAGATATGTTCCATCAATACCTAGTTTATTGAGAGTTTTTAGCATAAATGCCATTGGATTTTGTCAAAGGCCTTCTCTGCATCAATTGAGATAATCATGTGGTTTTTGTCTTTGGTTCTGTATATGTGGTAGATTACGTTTATAGACTTGTGTGTGTTGAACCAGCCTTGCATCCTCGGGATGAAGCCTACTTGATTGTGATGGATAAGCTTTTTGATGTTCTATTGCAATCGGTTTGCTAGTATTGTATTGAAGATTTTTGCATCTATGTTCATCATGGATATTGGCCTGAAGTTTTCTTTTTTTTCTGTTGAGTGTCTGCCAGGTTTTGGTATCAGGATGATGTTGATCTCATAAAATGATTTGGGAAAAATTCCCTCCTTTTGGATTGTTTGGAATAGTTTCAGAAGGAATGGTACCAGCTCCTTTTTGCATGTCTGGTAGAATTTGGCTATGAACTCATCTGGACCTGGAGTTTTTTAGTTGGTAGGCTATTAATTGCGGCCTCAACTTCAGCCCTTGTTATTGGTCTATTCAGGGTTTTGATTTCTTCCTGGTTTAAGCTTGGGAGGGTGCAAGTGTCCAAGAATTTATCCATTCCTTTTTTTTTTTTTTTTTTTTGAGACAGAGTCTTGCTTCGTCACCAGGTGCCAGGCTGGAGTGCAGTGGCATGATCTTGACTCACTGCTACCTCCACTTTCCCAGGTTCAAGCAATTCTCATGCCTCAGCCTCCCGAGTAGCTGGGATTACAGGCGGATGCCACCATGCCCAGCCAATTTTTGTATTTTTAGTAGAGATGGGGTTTCACCATGTTGGCCAAGATGGTCTCGATCTCCTGACCTCATGATCTGCCTGCCTCAGCCTTCCAAAGTGCTGGGATTACAGGCATGAGTCACTGCACCCAGTTGAATTTATTCATTTCTTCCAGATTTACTGGTTTATGTGCATAGGTTGTCTGTAGTAATCTCTGATGGTAGTTCGTATTTCTGTGGAATTGGTGGTGATATCCCCTTTATCGTTTTTTTATTGCATCTATTAGATTCTTCTCTCTTTTCTTTTTTATTAATCTGGCTAGTGGTCTGCTTATTTTGTTGATCTTTTCAAAAATCCAAGTCCAGGATTTATTGATTTTTTGGAGGTTTTTTTTTATGTCTCTGTCTCATTCAGTTCTGCTGTGATCTTAGTTATTTCTTGTCTTCTGCTAGCTTTTGAGTTTTTCTGATTTTGTTTCTCTAGCTCTCAATTTTGATGATAGAGAGTCGATTTTTTAATCTCTCCTTGCTTCTCATGTGGGCATTTATTGCTATATTATTTCCCCTACAGACTGCTTTAAATGTGTCCAAGAGATTCTGGTCCGTTGTGTCTTCATTCTTGTTGGTTTTGAAAAACATCTTTATTTCTGCTTTCATTTTATTGTTTATCCAATCAACATTCAAGAGCCAGTTGTTCAGTTTCCATGAAGTTGTGCTGTTCTGAGTTAGTTTCACAATCCTGAGTTCTAATTTGATTGCCCTGTGGTCTGAGAGACTTTTGTTTTGATTTCCATTATTTTGCATTTGTGGAGAAGTGATTTACTTCCACTTATGTGGTCAGTTTTAGAGTAGGTGTGATGTGGTGCTGAGAAGAATGTATATTCTGTGGATTTGGGGTGTAGAGTTCTGTAGATGTCTATTAGGTCTGCTTGGTCCAGGTCTGAGTTCAGGTCCTAGATATCCTTGTTAATTTTCTGTCTCATTGATCTGTATAATATTGACAATGGAGTGTTAAAGTCTCCCACTATTATTGTGTGAGAGTCTAAGTCTTTTTGTAGGTCATTAAAAACTTGCTTTATGTATCTGGGTCTCCTGTATTGGGTGTGTATATATTTAGGATCGTTAGCTTTTCTTGTTGCATTGATCCTTTTACCATTATGTAATGCCCTTCTTGGTCTCTTTTGATCTTTGTTGGTTTACAGTCTATTTTATCAGAGACTAGGATTGCAACTCCTGTTTTTTTTTTTTTTTTTTTTCTTTCCATTTGCTTGGTAAATCTTCCTACATCCCTTTATTTTGAGCCTATGTGTATCCTTGCATATGAGATGGGTTTCCTGGATACAGAACACCGATAAGTTTTGACTTATTATCCAATATGCCGGTCTGTGTCTTTTGATTAGGGCATTTAGCCCATTTACATTTAAGGTTACTATTGTTATGTGTGAATTTGATCTGGCCATTTTGATGGTAGCTGGTTGTTTTGCCCATTAGTTGACGCAGTTTCTTCATTGTGTCAATGCTCTTAATCATTTGGTACGTTTTGGGAGTGGCTGTTACTGGTTGTTCCTTTCTATATTTACTGCTGCTTAAAGAAGCTCTTGTAAGGCAGGCCTGGTGGTGATAAAATTTCTCAGCAATTGCTTGTTCGTAAATGATTTTATTTCTCCTTTGCTTGTGAAGCTTAGTTTGGCTAGATATGAAATTCTAGGTTGAAAATTCTTTTCTTTAAGGATGTTGAATATTGGCCCCTACTCTCTTCTGGCTTGTAGGGTTTCAGCTGAGAGATCTGCTGTGAGTCTGATGGGCTTCCCTTTGTGGGTAACCGACCTTTCTCTCTGGCTGCCCTTAGCATTTTCTCCTTCATTTCAACCCTGGTGAATCTGATGATTATGTGCCTTGGGGTTGCTCTTCTTGAGGAATATCTTCGTGGTGTTGTCTGTATTTCCTGGACATGAATGTTGGCTTGCCTTGCTAGGTTGGGGAAGTTCTCCTGGATAATATCCTGAAGAGTGTTTTCCATTTTTCATTTTCTCCGTCACATTCAGGTACACCTATCAAACATAGATTAGGTCTTTTCACATAATCCCATATTTCTTGGAGGCTTTGTTCATTTCTTTTCACTCTTTTTCTCTAATCTTGCCTTCTCATTTTATTTCATTGAGTTGATCTTCACTCTCTGATATCCTTTCTTCTGTTTGGTCGATTTGGCTATTGAAACCCATGTATGCTTTGTGAAGTTCTTGTGTTGTGTTTTTCAGCTCCATCAAGTCATTTATATTCTTCTCTAAGCTGTTTATTCTCATTAGCATTTCATCAATCCTTTTTTCAAGGTTCTTAGTTTCTTTGCATTGGGTTAGAACATGTTCTTTTAGCTCAGAGGAGTTTGTTATGACCCACCTTCTGAATCCTGTTTCTGTCAAATCATCAGACTCATTCCCCATCCAGCTTTGTTCCCTTGCTGGTGAGGAGTTGTGATCCTTTGGAGGAGGAGAGGCATTCTGGTTTTGGGTGTTTTAATCCTTTTTGTGCTGGTCTTCCCAACTTTGTGGATTTATCTGCCTGTGGTCTTTGTAGTTGGTGACTTTTGGTTGGTGTCTCTGAGTGGACATCCTTTTCATTGATGATGAAGTTATTTCTTTCTGTATTTTAGTTTTCCTTCTAACTGTCCCTCTGCTGTAGGAGGTCCACTCCAGACCCTGATTGCCTGGGGATCACCTGTGTTGGCTGCAGAACAGTAACGGTTGCTGCCAGTTTCTTCTGTTAGCTTCATCCCAGAAGGATACCTGCCAGATGTCAGCCTGAGCTCTCCCTTATTGGGTGTGTCTTTGGATATACAGGGATCAGGGAGCTGCTTGAGGAGACAGTCTGTCCCTCAAGTGCTGAGTTGTGAGCTCCCTTGTTTTGTTTAGAGCTGCTGGGCAGGTATGCTTAAGTCTGCTGCAACAGAACTCATAACCGCCCTTTTTCCTAGGTGCTCTGTCCTGGGAAGGTGAGGGCTTTATTTATAAGTTCCTGACATGCTGCTGTCTTTTTTCAGAGATGCCCTGCCCAGCAAGGAGGTAGCCTAGTCACAGTCTGCCAGCAGAGGCATTGCTGAACTGCTGTGGGCTCTGCCCAGCTGCTATATGAATTTCCTTACGGTTTTGTTTATAGAAGTATAGTTAGAACTGCCTTGGTAATGGCAGTCTGCCTCAGTAATTGCAGACTGCCTCTGTAATAGCAGACTGCCTCAGTAATGGTGGATTGCCTGGGTAATGGTGGACTGCCTTGGCAATAGTGGACTGCCTCGGTAATGGCAGACTGCCTTGGTATTGGTAGACTGCACCAGTAATCGCAGATGCCCTTCCCCCAACAGAGCTGGACTGTCCCGGGTCTTGGTGCACTTGCTGTGAAACTCTCGATCCAGAGCATTTCAGATTGCTGGTCTTTGTAGGGGTGGGACCTGCCAAGCTAGATCACCTGGCTCCCTGTCTCAGCCCCCCTTTTTTCCAGTTGAATGGGCGGCTCTGTCTCCCAGGCATTCCAGGCTGCAGTTGAAACGGCCACCCAGATTTGTGTGTTTTTGTGCGGAGATCCACTGCACCAGCCATCCTGGAAACTCGTGTGCTTTTCAGCCTGGGAATCTGCTGGTCTGTGGGCAGTAATAACATGTTTGGAAATGCGGTGATCACTCACCGTCTGTGTTGGTCCTGCTGGGAACTGCACTCCAGAGCTGTTCCCATTCAGCCATCTTAGATCTGCCCCAACATAACAATTTTTAAGATAACATGACTTTAACATAACATCACAATTGTCACAGATTATATCTCTCATTATCTGTATCTTAGTTTGAGCTGCTGTATCAGAATACCATAAACTGGGTAGCTTATACAACAAACATGTTTCTCACAGTTCTGGAGTGGAGGCTAGAAGTCAACAAGCAGGGTTCCAGCATGGTCAGGTTCAGGGAAGGTTCTCTACTTCAGGGGTCCCTGCTCCCTGGGGCTGTGCACCAGTACCCGTCCATAGCATACGAGGAACTGGGCTGAATGGCAGGAGGTGAGAGGCAGGGGAGTCAGCATTACTGCCTGAGCTCCCCCTCCTGTCGGATCAACAGTGGCATTAAATTCTCATAGGAGTGTGAACCGTATTGTAAATTTGGATGCAAGGGATCTCGGTTGTGTGATGTATAGGGGGATCTAATGCATCCTCTTCTCCATACATGTAAAATTGTCTTCTGTGAAACTGGTCCCTGTCCCTGGGGACTGCTTCCCTACTCAATTCACAATATCCATCTTTTTGTATCCTCACAAGCTAGAGAGAGAAGGCTAGTTAGTTCTGTTACTGTTCTGCTCACTTATTGTGGATCCAGTGAAGGTAAAAAAAAAATGTCTGATAGAATCATGAAAGTTTAGAGTGGAAGAAAATATAAAGCAGGGAAGGAAGAATAGAGTGTGCTGGGGTAAGAGCAATTTTAATAAAAGGACAATAATCCCATCATGAGATTCCCACCCTCATAACCTAATAACCTCTGAAAGGCCCCATGACCTAGTACCATTCCATTGAGGATTAAAATTTTAAGACATGGGAGAGAGATCCAAGATGGCCGATTAAGAGCAGCTTGGGATTGCAGCTCCCAGCAAAAGAGCAGAGAGTGAGTGGATGCCGCATTTCCAGACAGATTTTTGTTGCCCACAGACCAGGAGATTTCCAGGCAGAGGAGCCCCACAGGTCGCCAGCACAACTCTTTTGGCTGGCACGGCTGTTTTGCTGGTGCCCCACAGCGGCAGTTCTCAATACAAAATACATGGGACTGGGTGCCCTTTTAGCTGGCAAATGGAGCTCTGGGAAGGCAGAGTTGCCCATTTAGCTGATTAAAAAGGAGACTGAAACAGCAAGCCAGACCAGGAAATTTCCTGGCAAAAAAGCACCACAAATCTCAGCACCACTGTTTCAGCTGGTGCAGTGGGTCGCCACATGGCAAATCACACAGCAGCTCTGAATGGACAACAGAGCCCACAGCCCAGCACCTGAGCTCCTATAAAGGACAGACTGTCTGCTCAAGGAGCTCCTTGACCCCCATATATCCAAAGGGTCACCTCATAAAGGAGAGCTCAGACTGACATTTGGTGGGTATCCTTCTGGGATAAAGATAGCAGAAGAAGAAACTGGTAGCAACCCTTACTGTTCTGCAGCTGCTGCAGGTGATCCCCAGGCAAGCAGGGCCTGGAGTGGACCTCAGCAGTTCTAGAGCAGAGGGTCCAGACTGTTAGAAGGAAAACTAAGAAACAGAAATAACTTCATTATCAACAAACTGAACGTCCACTCAGAGACCCAATCTGAAAATCAGCAACTACAAAGATGACAGGTGGATAAGTCCACAAAGATGGGAAGAAACCAGTGCAAAAAGCCCCAAAATACCTGAAACCAGAATGCCTTTCCTCCTACAAGGGATCACAACTCCTCATCAGCAAGGGAACAAGGCCTGATAGAGAATGAGTGTGATGAATTGACAGAATCAGGCTTCAGAAGGTGGCTAATAAGAAACTTCTGTGAGCTAAAAGAACATGCATGTTCTAACCCAATGCAAAGAAATTAAGAACTTTGAAAAAAGATTTGATGAAATGCTAATGAGAATAGACAACTTAGAGAGGAATATAAATGACATGATGGAGCTGAAAAACACAACACGAGAACTTCACAAAGCATACACAAGTTTCAATAGTCGAATTGACCAAGCAGAAGAAAGGATATCAGAGGTCGAAGATCAACTCAGTGAAATAAAACAAGAAGGCAAGATTAGAGAAAAAAGGGTAAAAAGGAATGAACAAAGTCTCCAAGAAATATGGGACTATGTGAAAAGACCTAATCTACATTTGATAAGTGTACCTGAATGTGACGAAGAGAATGAATCCAAGCTGGAAAATATTCTTCAGGATATTATCCAGGAAAACTTCCCCAACCTAGCAAGGTAGGCCAATATTCAAGTCCAGGAAACACAGACAACACCACAAAGATATTCCTCAAGAAGAGCAACCCCAAGGCACATAATCATCAGATTCACCAGGGTTGAAATGAAGGAGAAAATGCTAAGGGCAGACAGAGTGAAAGGTCAGGTTACCCGTAAAGGGAAGCCCATCAGACTCACAGCAGATCTCTCAGCAGAAACCCTACAAGCCAGAAGAGTAGGGGCCAATATTCAACATCCTTAAAGAAAAGAACTGTCAACCCAGAATCTCATATCCAGCCAAACTAAGCTTCACAAGTGAAGGAAAAATAAAATCCTTTGTGAACAAGCAAGTACTCAGAGACTTTGTCACCACCAGGCCTGCTTTACAAGAGCTCTTGTAAGAAGCACTACATGTAAGAAAGGAACCACCAGTATCAGCCACTCTAAAAACATACCAATAGGTAAAGAGCATCAACATAATGAAAAATCTGCATCAACTAATGGGCAAAACAGCCAGCTAGCTTTAAATGGCAGCATCAAATTCACACATATCAATATTAACCCTAAATGTAAATGGACTAAATCCCCCAATCAAAAGACACAGACTGGCAAATTGGATAAAAAGTGACCCCATTCTTAAAAGGCTTCCAGCTTAGTTGGGGAGATAGCAAATATGGTCCGGTAATTTTAAAATCAAAACTAGAGAAATTTGTGACTGTAACATGGAATGAGAAAGTTGGATTTGAATCCCTGTTCCTACTGAAGATTAGCCATGAATTCTGATGGGAAATAACTTATGACTTTAGCTAAGGCATCCTATTGTCTAGCAGAAGCTTCTGCAATAAAGGAAATGTTTGATTATCTGTGCCGTCCAATAAGATAGCCACTAACTACGTGTGGCCTTTGAGCCTCTGAAACGTGATTAGTGCAATTGAGAAATTAAATGTTTAATTTAATTTATATTAAATTAAAATAATCACACACAAAAAGAAAAGATACTCAGCATCATAGCTCATTAGGGAAGTGCAAAATAAAATCAAATTAAGACACTACTATACACCTTTTATAATTGTTAAGATAAAACAACTGATAATACAACATGCTAGTGAATATGTGGGACAACTGGAGCAAAACTCATATGTTTCTGGTGGAAACACAAAACAAGATAGTCACTTTAGAAAACAGTTTTCAAAAAACAAAAAAGAAAAAGAAATTTTTATTTTAGATTAGCCTGGCACAGAGGTGCACGCCTGTAGTCTCAGATACTTGGTAGGGTAGTCTGAGGTGGAAGGGTGGCTTGAGATGAGGAGTTTGAGGCTGCACTGAGCTATGATTACATCACTGCATTCCAGCCCGGGCAATAGAGCAAGACTCTCATTCCCTCTCCCTCTTTCTCTCTTTCTTTCTTTCTTTTCTTTCTCTCTCTCTTTTTCTTTTCTCTTCTTTTCTTTCTTTCTTTCTTTTTCTTTCTCCTTCTTTCTTTCCTTCCTTCCTTTTTTCCTTTCTTTCTGTTTCTTCAAAAAAATTTTTTTTAAGATGTATATTTTGGGAGGGGAGACATAAATATGCAATCTAACATAAACTAATAACAATTAGCAGTTATAAACAAATTTAAATTAATTGATACATCTAATTGATTTGAAAACTAATAGGTGCTACAGAGATTCATTCACCAATTAGATGCCCCTGGAAGGATTTGTAGTGATAATCAAGACAAAAATTTGGTCTTGGAAGTACTAAATAAAATTATTTGTGTATATCATAGATAAGACAACAGAGACAAAAGAAATCATGCAATTTAAGTATTGATAGTATTAATGCCTACACTTTATACACTAAAATACCTGGAACCTTAATCAGAAGTTTGAGATAGGGACACAATTTGGTGTTTATGGTCATAAATTTTTTTTTTTTAACTTCCAAAAGGACATTCGAACCAATATTGAAAAACAAGTAATCTGTTAAACTAACAAGAACCATATAGCCTTGTAGATTTGTAATTATGAAATATTATTAAACCTCTTTTAAAAACAGAATGAAATGTATTTCATAATCTTCAAGTCAACCTATCTGACTAAAATGCACATCCAAATTTTACAGTATTTTTAAAAATAATAAATATATCTGTTTACATGAAATTTGAAAATGGTACTATTACAAAAGCTGAATTCAAGGTTTCATACTATGAAAACAACATAAAATAGAGGGATAAATATCTTGCTATATATTAGATTAGTGAATTCTTGGTTGTCTGAGGCCCAAGAGAGAGATGATCCAATGAAACTGCAACAGAGGTTGGTAAGTAATATGTTCCTCTACCTGCAGTGTTCAGAAAAGAAACCTCCCCAAAGTCATCAGGATGTATGCGCTTTCTGTAACTCCTGGTCCAGTTCTTATAGTTCACACCAGAAGGCAGAGGTAAGAGGTAAAACTGTCAACAACCCAGGGTTCAACTGAGTCCTGTAATTTCCCCAGGTGACCTCTGTGGAGCTCAACAACTATAGTCAATTAACATATTTAAAAAGTCAACTTCAGTGACAGAAACTTTCCCAGAGGGTAGCTTATTCCTGATGCTTGTTTCCCAATTTATTGAGAATTGCTCAGGTCTAAGTCACTGGTAGGCCGTAGATAAGAGGAATTCTGAAACATGATGCCTTTTGTCAAAGGATTTATATTCTGGGGCCAGGGAAGGGAGGATTCATATAGAAGCAACTAGGAAATATAGAGTAACATGACACTTGACAGGAGAAACTTGTTGGAAGTTGTAGAAGGAATCATGCCCTGGTGTGGGGGTAAAGTAGAGGAATCATGAGACTTCCATTTAGCGGGGTGGTTAGTGCAGGCAACAGGAATATTTGGGGCACAGGCCATCCAGGTTGGATCATAAAGCATATTAGATGAGTGTCCAGCAGAATGAGAGGGCTAGATTAGGGAATTCAAACTACACGTAGTGGGGAACACAAGTAGTTTCAAATATCAAAATGGTGATTTATGATGTATAATTTAACAATTACATGGAATTTATGCTGGATTAAGAATTAGGGTAGCAAGAAATAGTAGTGATGGTTTGAGGTATATGGGGAATGCCTGATTCTTGGTCCTCCTGAGGATAGTGAGGAACATATTAAAAGGGATGTGAGCATGCACTGTGCACAGCAGATCTGTAGGGTGATTGTGGTTAAAGAATATACAAGCCAAGTTTCTAGTTTCCAGTTGCAAGTTAATAAACGATGATGATGTTCAGGCCATGAGGCAATCCTGTCTGAAAAGGAAAAGAAAAATATGTGTACATAGGATTCAGTGGCAGATTTCTGAATGCCTTGCCTTATTTATTTTATATTCTCTTCAGGGCCTGATTATATATATTTTATAATACATATTATATATTTCATAAATGCATGTGTAATTTAATTGAGTTGAACTGGAAACTCAGTGCAGGAGCTAAACCATAAACACCCCTGACTCAGAACCAGAGAGGAACTGGGAGAGCCCAGAGGGAAAAGGCCCTGTCATAGTCATCTGCAGCACCCAGGACAACACTTGGCACAGATTCGGACACTTTATACATGTCAGTTGTATCTTTTTAAAGTATAAAAGCCTCGGCAAAATCCCATGTTTAATGAGGATACCCATTTATTTTTTATAGGGCCTTTAGTTCTCCCTTTGAAATAGTCTCAGTCTGAGCATTTGTTTAATAATTTACTAAAATTTGGCACAATTTAAGAATTGTCTCTGGTAATGAAATCCTTTTTCTAATCACCCAGTTGGTAGTTTGGGTAGTTTTGAGGAGAAACAGTTCTCTCTAAGTTTACTCTGTAGAATTATTGTGGAAATGGAAATTAGACTGAAAAGACATAAATGAACAAAATCATGGAATTAGTACTTCATTGTTCCCTAAAAACATAATCAATTTTATTCTTTGTAACTAATAACACTGTTGCTAATACTTCTAGATTAGCGGTCCCCAACATTTTTGGCAACAGGGACCAGGATTGGTTATGTGGGAGACAATTTTCCACCAATGGGGGTGGGCAGAGGGGAATGCAGTAAGTTCTCATAAGGAGTGCACAACCTAGACCCTCTACATGTGCAGTTCACAATAGGGTTTGTGCTCCTATAAGAATCTAATCTCTTTACTGATCTGAAAGGAGGCAGAGCTCAGGCTGTAGAGCATGCTTGCCCACTGCCCACTTCCTGCTGTGTGGCCCAGTTCCTAACAAGCCATGGACCTGTACTGCTACTGCAGCGACCTAGGGGTTGGGAAACCCTGTTCTACATGAGCAAAATAATAGTAGCTTAATCAAAAGTGGTTGTATAAATATTTTAATTGACTTTAATATTACTTTGACATTTCTAGGTCACAAATTATTTAAATCAAGCAATTTGTATAATATGAAAGATTTGCTAAAAACATTACTAATATTTTGTATTTTCAGCCTTGATAATGAATATGTGCGTATGTTGTCAAGACATAGCACACACTTGTGGCCAAAAAGGTGCTTTGAAATTTTGTTGTGAACATTCCTTCCCAGGGTAGCCAAAAGCTAATTAAATACAGGTTCTAAGGCTATAGTCATGCTAATCTGTATGGCTGAATTAACACATAGTAAATTTTTGAAGTAAACAAGCATATATTTTATTTTTTCTTTTCTTATTTTTAGGGATCTCTTTTTTAGTTGGTAATAATGTCACAGTTAAGGCCATAATCCAAATATTTTGTATTTATTTTATTCCATCCTTCTGACCTGGTGAATATCAGAATTTAATATATTACTTCAGTTGGATTCTCAAAAGATTAATATGCCCATTCTACCTGTTTCCTCAGCTCGCCGTCTCCAGTCCAGCATACTCTTGGACTGATCTGCCCAGAATTGCTTGCTTTACAGAGATTCTCAGAGGCCAGCTCAGGTTATCTTCAAAGTTTCTGCAGCATTTGTTCCTGAGTGGTACTACTTAGAAACTACAAAGTGTGTGTGTGTGTGTGTGTGTGTGTGTGTGTGTGTGTGTGTCTGTGTGTGTGTCTGTGTGTGTGTGTGTAGTCACTTTCGGGGAGCTATCTACTAAATCCAAGGGGATGGATGCATCCAGGTAAATTATTAATTAATAAAAAAGCTACAGGTCATTAAAACCTTACTGGCAAAGGGACAGAAAGTAGGAAGAAATGAGAACTATTTTGCCTGCTTTTGTCCCAAGTATGAACCAGAAATACCTGGGGAAAAAAACAGTTTAATCAAGTGAGGGTAAGGTCAAGGGTGAAGGCTGTCCTGCACAAACTGGCAATGGGGCCCTTTCAGCGTACTGAAAAATGCAAATTAATTAATTAGAAATTTTAGACAAAGCCACATCCTTGCTCTACCCTGAGTCAGGTTCTAGAATGAATTGGAACTACTTTGTACCACAAAGAGGTTATGAGGAAAATGTTTGGCACTTCCTTTTTTTCAATTTATTTACTCCTCCCTTTCAACTTTTATTTTAGTTTCAGGGATACCTTTGCAGGCTTCTTATAAGGGTAAATTGTGTGTTGTGGGAGTTTGGTGTACAAATCATTTCATCAACCAGGTAGTCAGTACAGTATCAGATAGTTTTTCCATCCTCATCCTCCAACTTCCACCCTCAAATAGACCCTGTTGGGGGAATCTACTGTTCCCTTATTGGTGTTCTATGTACTTGGTGTTTAGCTACTATTTATAAGTGAGAACATGTGTATTTAGTTTTCTGTTCCTGTGTTAATTCACTTAGGTAATGGCATACAGCTCCATCCATGTTATGGCAAAGGACATAATTTTATTTTGTATGGCTGCATAGTATTCCATGGTATATATGTACGTCATTTCCTTTATCCATCCCACCATTAATGGGCACCTTGGTTGGTATTGTGAATAATGCTACAATGAATATACATATGCATGTGTATTTATGCATATGTATATTGCATATGCATGTGTCTTTATGCATATGTAAAATTATTTATATTCCTTTGGATGTATACCTAGGAAAGGGATTTCTGGGTCAAATGGTGGTTGTAAGTTCTTTGAGAAATCTTCAAATTGCTTTCTTGAAAATGGCTGAACCAATTTACATACCCATCAGCAATATATGAGCATCCTCTTTTCTCTATATCTCATCTGCATCTGTTATTTTTTCACTTTTTATAATATCCTTTATTACTGGTGTGCGATGGTATTTCACTGTGGTTTTGATTGGCAATTTTCTGATGATTAATGGTGTTGAGCATTTTTTCATATGCTTGTTGGCTGTCTATTTATGTCCTTTGCCCATTTTTAAATGGGGTTGTATATTTTTTGCTTGTTGATTTAAGTACCTTCTAAGTTCTGAATATTAAACTATTGTTAGATGCATAGTTTGCAAATACTTTTTCCATTTATAGGTTGTTTACTGTGTTGATAATTTCTTTTGCTGTGGAGAAGCTCTTTAGTTTAATTAAGTCCCACTAGCCAATTTTTGTTTTTGTTGAAATTGCTTTTGGAGCCTTCATCATAAAATATATACCAGGGACTACGTCCAGAATGGCATTTCCTAGGTTTTCTTCTAGGGTGTTTTTTAAAAATAGTTTTAAGTTTTCCATTTAAGTCTTTAATCCATCTTCAGTTGCTTTATGTATATGGTGAAAGGAAGGGGTCCAGTTTCAATCTTCTATATATGGCTGGCCAGTTATCACAGTACCATTTATTGAACAGAAAGTCCTTTCCCCATTGCTTGTTTTTGTTGACTTTGTTGAAAATCAGTTGGTTGTAGGTATGTAGCTTTATTTCCATATTCCGTAACCTGTTCTATTGGTCTATGTATTTTTGTATCAGCATCATGCTGCTTTGGTAACTGTAGCCTTGTAGTATAGTTTGAAGTTGGCAAACATGATGCCTCCAGCTTTGTTATTTTTGCATAGGATTGTCTTGGCTATTGGGCTCTTTTTTGGTTCCATATGAATTTTTAGGATAGTTTTTTTTCCCAATTCTCTGAAAAATGACATTGGTATATTTATACAAATAGCATTGAATCTGTAAATTGCTTTGAGCAGCATTGTCATTTTAACAATATTTATTTTTCCTATCCATGAGCATGGAGTGTTTTTTTCATTTATTTGTGTCATCTCTGATTTCTTTAAGCAATGTTTTGTAATCCTTGATGTAAAGTTCTTTCTGCTCCTTGATTAGCTGTATACCTAGGTATTCTATTATTTTGGGGGCTATTGTAAGTGGAATTGCATTTTTAATTTGGATCTCAGCTTGGATGTTTTTGGTGTATGAAAATGCTACTGATTTTTGTACATTGGCATTGTATCCTGAAACTTTGATGAAGTTATCAGGTCTAAGAGCCTTTGGGCTGAGAGTGTAGAGTTTACTAGGTATAGAATTATATAGTCTACAAAGAGAGACAGTTTGACTTCATTTATTCCTATTTGTATGACTTTTGTTTATTTTTCTTGCCTGATTGCTCTGGCTAGGACTTCGAGAGCTATTTAGAATAGGAGTGGTAAGAGTAGACATCCTTTTCCTGTTCTGGTTCTCAAGGGGAATGCTTCCAGCTTTTGCCCATTTACTATAATGTTGGCTGTAATTTTTCATAAATGGTTCTTATTATTTTGATTTCTGTTCTTTCAGTGCCTAGATGGTTCAGTTTTTAATGTGAAGGGGTAAAAAATTTTATCAAAAGTCTTTTTGTAGTATATGGAGATAATGTGGTTTTTGTTTTCAGTTCTGCTTAAGTGATAAATAAGGTTTATTGATTTGCTTTTGTTGAACCAACTTTGCATCCCATGAATAATGCCTACTTGATTGTGATGAATTAGCTTTTTAATGTGCTGCTGGATTTGGTTTGTCAGTATTTTGTCGAGAATTTTTGCATCTGTGTCCATCAAGGACATTGTCCTGAAGGTTTTGTCTTGGGTATTTTTACATTGTGTCTCTACCAGGTTTTGGTATCAGAATGATGCTGGCCTCACAGAATGAGTTAGGGAGGAGTCCCTCCTCCTCGATTTGTTGGAATTGTTTCAGTAGGATTAGTACTAGCTCTCCTTCGTATGTCTGGTAGAATTCTGCCATAAATCCATCTGGTCCAGAGCTTTTTCTAGTTGGTAAGTTTTTTTTTAAACTTATTTATTACTGATTTAATTTTGGAACATGTCATTGGTCTTTTCAGGATTTCAGTTTCTTCCTAGTTTGAACTTGGTAGGTTGCATACTTCCAGGAATTTATCCATTTCTTCTAGGTTTAGTTTCTTTGCATAGAGTTGTTTGTAATAGTCTCTGAGGTTTTCTTTCTTTCTTTCTTTTTTTTTTTCCTGTGGGACCAGTGGTAATGTTTCCTTTGTCATTTCTGATTGTGTTTATTTGGATTGTCTCTTTTTTTTTCATTAGTGTAGCTAACAGTCAATCAATCTTATTTATCTTTTCTAAAAACTAACTTTTGGTTTTGTTAATCTTTTGTATGGTTTTTGTGTTTCAGTTTCTTTCAGCGTGTCTCTACTTTGGTTATTTCTTCCCCCTGCTAGCTTTGTGGTTGGTTTGCTATTGTTTTTCTAGTTCCTCCTATTGTGATCTTAGATTGTTAATTTAAGAAGTATATAACTTTTTGATGTGGGCATTTAGCAATATAAAATTTCCTTTTAACACTGCCTTAACAGTGAATCTTGTATGTTGTATCTTTGTTTTCACTAGTTTCAAAGAATTTCTTGGTTTCTGCCTTAATTTCATTGTTTACTCAAAAGTCATTTTAGGAGCAGGTTGTTTAATTTTCATTTGATTATATGATTTTTAGAGATCTTGGCTTTGATTTCTACTTATAATGCTATGGTCCAAGAGTGGATGGTATGATTTCAAAATTTTTTCAATTGCTTTGTTGTTAAAGACATGGCTTATTTTACATTATGTGCCATGTGAAAACATGAAAAACGTATATTCTGTTTTTATTGGGTGAAGTGTTCTGTAGATGTCTGTCAGGTCCATTTGGTCATTTGTCAAGTTTAGATCCTGAATATCTTTTTAAATTTTCTGCCTTGATTATCTGTCTAATACTGTCAGTGGGGTGTTAAGGTCCCCAGTATTATTGTGTGGCTACCTAAGTCTCTTCATAGTTCTCTAGAAACTTGTTTGATGCATCTGGGTGCTCCAGTTTGGGATGCATATATATATGTAGGAGAGTTAATTCTTCTTGTTGAATTGAACACTTTGTCATTATTTAATGAACTTTTTTTCCCTTTTGATCATTGTTGACTTAAAGTCTGTTTTGTCTGAAATAAGAATAGCAACTTTTGCTCTTTTTATTTTCTATTTGTTTGATAGATCTTTTTTTCTTCCCTTCACTTTGAGCATAAGGTTGTCATTGCATGTGACATGGGTCTCCTGAAGATAGCATAAGACTATCTTGAGTCTTGCTTCTTTATCCAACTTGCCATCTTTCTCAAAATGGCTGTTCTGTGCCTTTTAAGTGAGGTGTTAGCCCATATACATTCAGGGTTAAAATTGTGTGGATTTGATTCTATCACCACGTTGTTAGTTGGTTGTTATGTAGATTTGTCTGTGTAGTTGATTTATAGTATCAATGGTAGACTTTATTGTTTTGTTGATTTATGGTGTCAATTGCATAGTTGATTTATAGTGTCAGCGTAGGTGATTTATGGTGTTAATATACTTTAGTGTCTTTTTGTGGTGGCCAGTAACAGTCTTTCATTTCCATATTTAGCACTCCCTTAAAGGAGGTCTGGTGGTAATGAATTCCCTTAGCCTATGCTTATTTGAAAAGGATTTTATTTCTACTTTGGTTATGAAGTTTAGTTTGTCTGGATATGAAATCTTGGTTGGATTTTCTTTTGTTTAAGATGTTGGGTCTAGGCCTCCAATCTCTTCTGGTTGTAGGGTTTCTGGTGAAAGGTCTGCTGTTGTACTGGTGGGATTCCCTTTTGGTAGTGAATCCATTTGGGCCAGAGCTTTTTCTGATTGGTTGATATTTTATTATTTATGGGTAGGTGACTTGACCCTAATCTCTAACTGCCTTTGATATATTTTTCATTTGCCTTAACCTTGGAGAATTTGATAATTATGTGTCTTGGGGAATGGTCATCTTGCATAGTATCTCTCAGAGGTTCTCTGAATTTCCTGAATTTGAATTTCAACCTCTCTATTGAGATTGAGAAAATTTTGGGAAAATGTCCTCAAACTTTGAGATCCTTTCTTTATCTTGGTTTGTTCTGCGGTTAATACTACTAATTGTATTATGAAATTCTTGTAGTGAGTTTTTCAGCTCTATCAGATGAATTTGTTTCTTTGTCAAAATGGCTATTTCATTTTTCAGCTCTTGAATCATTTTACTGGATTCCTTAAATTTGTTGAATTGGCTTTCAACTTTCTCCTGAATCTCCACAATCTATATTACCATCAAGATTCTGAATTCTATGTCTGTCATTTCAGTCATTTGAGTCTGGTTAAGAACTGTTTCTGGGGAGCTAGTCTGGTCATTTGGAGGTAGTAAGACACTTTGGCTTTTAGAATTGCTAAAGTTTCTGTGCTGGTTCTTTCTTATCTGTGTGGGCTAATGTTCCTTTAATCATTGAAGTTGTTGTCATTTGGATGTGGCATTTTCCTTTTATATTCTTTGATGTCCTTGAGGGTTTGACCATGGTATAAGTTGAGTTTAGTCAACTGGCTTCATTTGTGGATGATTTCAGGGGGCCGTGGCTGAGCTCAGCACTTCTGGGCTGCATGCTCTAACCCTGGGTGGCTGGGACCAGGCCTATGATTTCGTTTTCTGGTCCCTTGAGGTTAAGCACCTGCTGCACTGGAGGGGCCAAGATATTCCCAGTCAGCTGGCAACAGCACTCCAATGAGGGAAGGGACTCTGGGAAATACTGGTAGACAGGGAGGTGCTCAGATTAGACTGTTCCCATTCCATGGGTAACATAACCCTGTTCTGTCCAGGTTCAACAGTCAACAAAGGCCAAAACCACCTAGAGGAACACGTCAAACCTTGAAGGCTGGGTGTCCCAGTCTGAGCTCTACTGCAGCTATTCCTGTGACAAATTTTCGCTGAAGCCCTGTCCCTGCTGCCTCTCCAAGGAGCTCTCCATGCCAGCTCAAATGTCTATGGTCATAATGGAGTCTCCTGCAGCTGGGATTCTGAAAGTTCCTGGCAAGAGTGAATCACTCCATGCCTGTTTATCTCACTCTTTCCCCCAGGAGCTGCTCAGGGTGAGAAATGATTCCTAGTGCTCAGCAACCTCATGTAGGGTTCCCAGCTTTCACCTCCTTTCAGTCCAGGGTCTGTATCCTCCCCAGATCTACTCTCAGTGTTTCCATGCCCTCCTTCTGAAGATCTGCTCATAATGTGCCTGTCTTCTTGTTGACCTGATCTCTTGGGCAAACCTCTTCCTGATGCATCTAGTCAACTACCTTGGTAATTGTAAAGTGATTAGTTTGAGCCTGTGCATGTACTACCCCTTGGGTCCTGCAGTCCTATTTAATTTTTTATGGATTTTTGTTAAAGTCTTTATGGATACCATTTCATATATTTGCATACTTCTTATAAATATTAGCTTTGCTGTTGAAAGGCGGCATATCCTGGAAAAGAGCAAAAGCTTAAGATCTTACTGGCCTGTACTACTTTGCTTGGGACCAGGATAGCAGAAGCAGCCTGTGTCCCGGACTGCTGTCCCGAGTCATTGTCTCTCACAAGGATTCACATGCTGTCATGGGAACATAAGGCGCTGCAGCCCAATCTGGCCTCTTTTATATTTTCCCGGAATTTTTTTTTCTCTCTGTCATCTGCCTCCTGCCTTGTTTTCTGTCTCCTACCTATGAAATTAAGCCATTCTCTGATGGTCTTAGTCTTTTTTCTCTCCTTTTTGATTAAAACAATTATTCCTTATTTAAGACTACTAAATTAACATCTCTGATTCTTATCATACAATTAAGCTTATGTTCAAGTAGACAAATATACTTGGATGTGCTCCTCTTCTCCAAATTAAATCAGTCTAAATGGAAGTCATCATTTTCTCTCTCAAATATATAAAGACTTCCCATATTGCTCATTTTAGGGAATGAACATCTTCCCCGTAATCTTAACGCTAGAGATCAGCCATCTTTGTCCTCTGCCTCTCCTTTACCCATCACATCCAGGTGATTTCTTTGTTCTTTTACTTGTTCCCCTTTGCTTCACATTCATTTTCTTCCCTGCCATCCTCTAGTTGAGGCCCTTTTCAACTCTAGGTAGAACCATTGAGAAAACCTTCTCATTCCCTTTTCTTTGGTCAAGGTTTTTCTTACCCAAATTACTTTATACGTAGTGCTGTCAGTAATCTTTGTAATCTACCATTTTGCTGGTAGAATGGTCCTGCTCTTTTTTAAGAAAAGAAGACTGAAAGAAGGGAGACAGAAATAGAGGGAGAGAGAGAAAGAGAGAGAAAGAAAGAGAGAGAGAGACAGAAAGAGAGAGAATGCTCTCAGCAATCAGCTCTGTAACCAGCTTCATCTCCCACCTACTCTCTATATCAACTAAATGCTACCATACTATTTACCATTATTCTACTTTTCTGCCTCTACCCCTCTTTCCATCTTCTTTTCTATGTTTATAGTGGCTTTTGTGCTATACCTAATTCCATCCATATCTGTGAAGCCATAAAGCCAACATTTACTTTCCAAGTTGAAAACAATTTTTCTCTCTCTTCTGTGCTAATAAAGTACTTTGTTTTTAATTTTGTTACAAGCCTCACTTGTGCCTTTACATTTTAGTTACTGCATTATTTATTCTCATTCATTTTAAGTTATTTGAGAATAGAAACTGAATCTTTGCATTTACCCAAGCACAATGTATTGAAAAATAAATAAATGTTGAACTTTTAAAGTTAAATGCCCATTTAAATAATTTCCATAAAACCATGTGAATAAAAGGTCAACATAGCATGACTTTAACTATTTTAATCTAAAAAAATATTTTAAGATGTTCAATTTGTTTCCCTACATGTTTGATTTTCTGAAGAGTGAAGCTCAGAATGCCTGACCGCAAATAATTCAATTGTGTAATTCTATTAATATTCTGATTCTGTGAGGATATTAGCTGACACTACTTAAGAAAGCATGCTGTGTGCACAATGCATGAGTAAATTGCCTCCCACTGTGAATAAAATCATGTCCTTACACTAAACAGCATGCCTTAAGAAAACAATGGCAAAATTTCAGACCCTAATTTTATTAAATTTTTAGCATCTCTACAGGAAACTCACTTCCATGAAATAATCTGATTAAAGCAAATATATGAGTGCATCAGTATGTGTATATGTGCATATAAGCAAGATTCAGCTGTATTTTTATTGCTTCAGCAGAGTGTGGTGACTTTAAACCTTTGTATCAGTCAATGTTTTCCTCAAAGGTTTTTAAATCTTATATATTCTTTATTATATTAAATAAGCTTTTCAATTGACTTCAGAGTTTCTGAGAAAATCATTTTATCTTCTTTGCGAAGTATGCAATTAAGTGCTTTTAAGTTTTAAATAATTTATTCCTGTTTTATTAATAACAGGATTATAAATAATATTTAATACAATTATAGACTACTTTCATTATGTATAGAGACAATTTTTACCTTTCCCATACCCAGACTATGTAGGATATTTGATATACCAAGAATAGATATATGAAAAAAACAATATGTAGACTAAACAAATTTTATTGCATGACTAGGTAATCAACAATATAATAGAATGTTGATTTAAATTTATTTATTAAAAGTCTAGTAACAGATATTATTGGTATCAAGAAATGATGTTCGTAATTTCCTGAAGTTGCCTTTTAAAATCTTCAGACTTATTTTCTTTCCTTCTCTCCCTTTCTCCGTCCGTCCATCCCTCCCTTCCTCCCTCCCTCCCTCCCTCCCTCCCTTCTTTCCTTCCTTCCTTCTTTCCCTCCTTCCTTCCTTTTTTCTTTCTTTCTTCCTTCCTTCCTCCCTCTCTCCTTCCCTCCCTCCCTCCCAATGAGGTTGAATTGGCTCACAGTTCTGCAGAATGTACAGCAAGCATGGTGCCAACATATGCGCAACTTCTGATGGGGGTCTCAGGAAGCTTAAATTATGACAGAATGTT
This sequence comes from Saimiri boliviensis, assembly GCF_048565385.1. NCBI lineage: Eukaryota > Metazoa > Chordata > Mammalia > Primates > Cebidae > Saimiri > Saimiri boliviensis. The sequence continues at coordinate 23,310,862 of NC_133452.1, read as the reverse complement.
TCATGTGCTGCTGAGAAAATGTGTATTCTGCAGCGGATGAATGAAATGTTATGTAAATGTCTGTTAGGTACATTTCATCTGGAATGCAGTGTAACTTCAGTGTTTCTTTGTTGCTTGATCATCTGTCCAATGCTGAGAGCAAGGTGTTGAAATCCCCTACTGTTCTTGTATTGCAGTCCATTTCTCCCTCTCTGTCTATTAATATTTGCGTTATATATCTGAGTTCTCTAGTATTAGATGCATATATTTTTACAATTTTTATATTCTCTTGCTATATTTACCCCTTTATTGTTATGTAATGACCATATGTGTGTGTGTGTGTGTGTGTGTGTGTGTATTTTTTTAACCAATTTTGACTTAAAGTTTATTTTATCTGAATAAGTATAGCTATTCCTGCTCTCTTTTTTTGGTTTTTGCTTGCGTGGAATATGTTTTTCTATCTCTACACTTTCAGTATGTGTGTGTCCTTGTAGGCAAAGTAAGTTTGTTATAGACAGAATATTTGGATCATTTAATATGTTCAAGCACCGTATCTTTTAGTAGGATAACTAAATCCATTTACATTTAAGGTTTTTATTAATAGATAAGGTTTACTACTGCCATTGTGATACTGTTTTCTGGATTTTAAAATAGATGCTTTCTTCCTTTTCCCACCCTCTTACTGTCTTTCTTTGTAGCTAAATAAGTTACACTAGCAGTATATTTTGATTCTCTGCTATTTATTTTTAGTGTATCTATTATAGTTTTTATTTTTATGGTTATCACAAGGTATACAAAAAATATCTTACAGTTACGATGTGTCGTTTCAAACTGCTAATGACAACAAAAAAACCTGCACTTCAGTATCATCCACATCTCAACATTGTGACTTTTTGATATTTTAATTTATGTCTTTTTATATTGCCTATTTACTAATTAATTGTTGTTGTAATTGTTTTTAATACTCTTGTCTTTTAGAAATTATATTAAAGATATAGAATATTCTAGATTTGTCCATTTTCTTATTTTATCAGTCAGTTTAATAAGTGCAGATGTTTTCGTTATATGTTAGCATCCAGTTTCTTCTGTATCAAAAAAATCTCTTTTAGTATTTCTTGTAAGACAAATCTGGTGTTAGTGAATTCTCTCAGCCTTTGTTTGTCTGAGAAAGTGTTTATCTCTTTTTTGAGTTTGAAAGATACCTTTGCTGGGTTCAGTATTACTTTTTGTCAGTATTTTTCCTTCAGCACTTTGAATATCACATTTTAGTCTCTCCTGACGTACAAGATTTCTGCTGAGAAGCCCACTGAAAGTTGTATTGGGGCTTCACTGAATATGGTATTTTTATTTTCTCTTGTGCTTTGATTATTCTTTCTTTGACTTTAATTTTTGCTAATTTAATTATGACATGCCTTGGGGAATTCCCCTTTGGGTTGAATTTGATTGGTTATGTCTGAACTTCTTGTCTTTACCTGAATATTGTCATTTTTCTCCGGATTTGGGATATTTTTAGACATTATTTCTTTAAATATGCTTTCTAGGCAATTTTCTCTCTTATTTCCTTCGGAAATTCCTATTATGCAGAAATTAGTTCATTTGATTCTTCTGTCCCATAATTCTTTTAGGTTTTTTTTACTCACTTTTATTCTTTTTTTGTTATTGTTGTTCCTCTGATAATTTTATATGTTCCATCTTCAAGCTTGTTTCTGCTTAAGCATGTCTGCTGTTGAAACTTTATAATAAGTTTTTTTTTTAGTTCAGTTATTTTATTCTTTATTTCTAAGACTTCTATTTGGTTTTTGAAAAATTGTTTCTCTTTCTTTGTCATTTTCTCATTTTGTTTTTGGATTGTTTTCCAAATTTTATTTAGTTTTCTGTCAGGTATTTTTGTGATTCTCTGAACCTCTTTAAGATTCAGAGTATTCTAACTACTCTGACAGATGTCATAGATCTCCATAGAACTCCAGTTCTTATTGGTCAAGTACTGGAGCTTTGTTGGTTTCTTTTGGTCCTGTCTTATTTTCCTGAGTTTTCACAACTCTTGCATCTTTATGTTGATTCCTGAGCATTTGATGAGACAGCCACTTCCAGTTTTTGCTGTTCTTTGGTGGTTTTAGAACTTTACTCCTTAGTATCGACCCTTAAACACTGCTCTACTGTTGCTTTGCATCCTGGGGAGAACTTATGTTGAACACCAGAACTAAAATACTGCACTGTAACTAACATGTTGCCCTGTTACTGTTTCCTCATCTAGAAAAGACTTAGAGTGAGCACCAGAACTTAAGCTTAGACCAATAAATATATCTCATCCCTGCCATTTTTTTCTAGTCTTGGGAAGACTTTTAAGTTTGCACTAGTATTAATCCTGACCTTTTAGTTTTTTCTAGGCCAAGAGAAGGCTCCACCTGTACACTTGTGCTTTGTGGAAAATCCAGCTAGGGATTTAGCCATTTCCATGAATAGTGCCCTCTGTGGTGCTATGGCATTGGCCAGTCTCTTTCATGTAGCACCACCACTGACTGGAGCACAAAGGAGCTACCAAAATCCATATATCAGTCACGGTGATTAGTGCCCAGTTCATCACAAGTAGTTCAGCTTTCCTGGTATACCCATTTGTTCCCCTGGAAAGGAGGCAGCGGGGGCTTCCCATGACGATTCCAATAGGTGAGGAGATCAATCATCCCCCTCTCATTTCCTCCTCTCACCTTGGAAACCACAGGTCTAGAGAAGTTCTCTTTGAGTGGTTATGCCAGCTTCGGAGAGGGGCTGGCACAGTCTAAAATGACAATTTCTCTTTCTGGTCACAGCTTCCTGCTGCCCTGATGGGTTTGTCTACTTTCCTCCTTTTTTTTCCGGTGAATTCAGGGAGATACTCTTGTCTTCTAATGGTTGCAAGTTGAATTTCCATGGCGGAAGTGATGATGCTTCGGATCTTCTATTCTGTCATCTTGCTGTCACTCACAATTATTTTAATATTCACAGTCCATTGAATGGATGTTCCATGATTTTTTAAAATTTACCTGCTGATGGACATTTTGAGTTATTTCCAGTTTTTGACTATTACAAACCAAGCTGCTATGTATATTCATGTATGAGTTTTCTATGTATATGCACCTTCAGTTTTCTTGAATTATCTAGGAGTACAATGACTGTGTTATATAGTATTATGTATGTTTAACCTTTTAAGAGGCTATTGGACCATTTTGCAAAATTTTATATTTTACATGGCCATCAGGAATATATGTAAGTTCCAGTTGCTCTGTATCCTTTTCAACACTTGACATGGCTTGTCTTTTTAATTTTAGCCATTGTATACAGTAGTAGCTAATTTTGGTTTATTTTGAATTTCCCTAATGATGTTGAGCACTTATTCATGTGTTTATTTGCCATTAGTATTAGTTTTCTATTGCTGTAAAATATTACCAGGAACTTAGTTACATCAAACATGAGTCATTATTTTCTCATAATTCCATAGCTCAGAAATTCTGGTGGGCTCAGCTAGTTTCTCTTTATAGGATTTTACAAAGCTATATATCAGCATATCAGCCGGGCTGGGCTCTTACCTGGAGGTTTTGAAAAGAATCCACTTTCAAACTCATTTAAGTTTTTGGTAGAATCTACTTTCCTGCATATAGTTTTGGTTTTCTTGCCTGCTGTTCCTCAAGCCTCATATTTGAAACCACTGGTAAATATTAAATAATAAATATTTAAGAATAAAATGTTTATCTCTGTATAATGAGCAAAGTCAACACTGACCAGAAAACAAAGTTCAAACTCCTCAGCAAGGCCCTCAGTAAGGAACTGCTTGCATACCTTTTGTTTTTATTTAACCTTATTTCCTCTTTCCTGCATTATACTATAAGCCTGCACAGTACTGAACAGCTCATAGATCTCTACACCCGTTCTGCTGTTTCTTGCCTCTGCACTGTCATGGATGCTGTTCTTTTATTCTAGGGATGCCCTTTCTTCTTTTTTTAACTTGGAAAATTTGTAGTTATCCTTGAAAGCATGTCAGATGCTATTTTCCATAAGAAGTTTCTCCTAATTGCCTCACACTGGGTACAATGTCCCCTCCTCATCACCTGGGAAATCATCCATCTCTCCACACATCATGTTATGTTGAAATTATCTGGCTACCTGTTTGCATTCTTAAAAAATTCAAAAGCAGATGTATGTATTTATGGGCTGGCAACCTCATCATCCTGCTGAATACTTGTCACAGAGCAGGTATTTAGTAAGTGTTGTTACTAAATAAGGGAACTGTTGGTTGAGTGAGATTTCTTTCTGAACCTGTGTTTTTCTAAAATGTTTTAGAAACATTGCTTGTGTGTGATTTCTTTCTTCTGATATACTTACTGTCTTCCATAGTTTTAAGTTTCTTTTTTTTGCCTTGTAATTTTATGTTTTTAGGGTTTTTTTTGTAGATATTTTAAACTTCTGTATACTATTCTCTGTCGTGAGTTTGCATGGCCTTACAGGATAATCAGCTTTCTACCCATTGGTGAAATGCTGTTGGTATGCACTGCTGAAAAGGACAGGCTAGTTGTTAAAGTATTGAAATCCTTCCTTATCAGTTTATACATTTGCTTTTTTAAGATCTCTCAAAGAATATTTCTATCCTGAACTCTGGCCTATTTCTTGGATCACCAGGACCTATACATAATTCAGCTACTAAATAATATTAACTATTTAATAATAATTATAATTAACAACTATAATGTGTAATATATAATATGGGGCTTGTTGCACTCTGTCAAAATACAAGAGCAGAGTTCTTTCTGATAACTGGATACATTTACCATAAAAACGTTAATTTTTTAAAATATTACCCTTGCTCCCACTTAAGTCTTAACATTGAGAAGTTGTACGCTTTTCTGCTATGCCGGAAGTACTATCTCTGATGTCACACTTAATGGTGGTAGAGGGCTGCCCTCATCCTCAATCTTTTCTTTTGGCCAGCCTGCATATTTTACTATGGAATCATAGGAAAGTGATACATACCATAAACTATAGGAGGAGTTATGCCACTCAGTCCAAAGCTAGGAATTTGTGAGTAACTTTAGCCACTTTCTCCTTCATGAAGCCTATTTCTAGTCTCTTAATATTTACAGGGTCATGATAGCTTCTTTTCTAGGATAGACAGATATGTTTAAGCTTGGCCTGGCACTTCTTAAATTCATTTCCCAGTACCTACTTGGGGATTGCCCTGTTTCTGCCTCAACCTGCCCTATAGGCTCTTTCTTTAATTAGTCCATTAATATTTTTGAGTGTTTTTCAGTCCTGATCACTTCTTTCATTTATGTTAGCTCTCTTTCCTTCAGGAGCACCTTCATATTTTATATTTCTGCTCTAGAAAGTCATCCCCTTGCTAGCCATTTGAAAATTTTCCTCCCTTCAAACATCAGTTTGCTTTGGAATATCCATATTGATCATTTGGAATATACAGATTTTATGTAAATTACTAACATTTACTGTTTTGGAAAAAAAAATAGTAATGACCCACAAGTCTGTATTATATATAGATGTCTAACCTCTCCTGAAAGGGTTAGTGAAATTCCTGCTGTCCTAATAACATATTCAAACTCACTGTATGTGGAAGGGCCTTTAACTGTATACTTTTATAATATATTGGTTTTGAACTTTTTAATACAATTTGCAATTTTAATTAATTAAATAATTTACCAGTGTCTGGGCATATTGCTATGTAAATAAATTAACTTTGTGAATAACTCTGATTTTTCAGTATGACAGGTTTGAATTTTTTTAAATTTGGTAACATTTATTTCGCAGTATTGCCAATTTCTAAATATTCCTGGATTGCTTTCATGTTGAAACATTGTCTTATTTTCAGAATTAATGAGACCAGAATAATGCACTTTGAATACTTAAAAGATCCCAACTATGCTAGAGCAGTAGGTATATTCTGCCAGTGAACTTCACAGGCGACGGTGCTGAGAGTTTCAAAAGCAACAGTTTACATGGTCATTTGAAGCCTACGGTATATTTCACCTTGAGCTGCATTTCAACTATTTTGTTGTTGTTTTTGTTCTTGTTGTTGTTGTTGTGTGTGTGTGTATAACACTGTAGGTGATCTATCGGGCTGGTATGAGATGCCTTTAATGAGAGTCTTTTTAAGCAATATACAACATAGATGGACATATATTTGATGTGTTACAAGGAAAGTAGGCCAATTAGAGATAAAGCTTAATAGCTTCAAGGAGGAAGCTGGAAGATTTACTGACACTTGACAGTAAAGAGAGAGGCAAAACATAATCTTAGTAAAGCCCTTATTTTTTAAGAAATTATATCTTCCTTTAAATAAATATTTTCAGATTTTGAGCTTTCTAAGTGAAGTAATTTTATCCTGGTTTTGATGGACAAAATCATGAATTTCTTTTTTTCTGTAGGCTTGTATTAATATTCTATAAGACAGAGATACTGTAATACGCTAATTGACGCCTTGATATTTTCATTCATACCATGAAAAAAGCTTCATTTTCTCCTAAAAACTATTCAAATAATTCTTACTCCTTTATAACATATTCTTACATACTACTTAGGAACTCTCTTTAACAATGTATACATTTTCAGACTTTTTTCTAGGATGATAGTAGATTGATATTTTAAAAGAATAACAATACCTATAAATGTGTGTATAAAGAAAAAAAAGCTGGCTGGGCACAGTGGCTCATGCCTGTAATCGCAGCACTTTGGGAGGCCAAGGCAGGTGGATCACTTGAAGTCAGGAGTTCAAAACAAGCCCGGCCAACATAGTGAAACCCTGTCTCTACTAACAATACAAAACATTTGGGCATGGTGGCAGGCACCTGTAGTCCCATAGGAGGGGCTGAGGCAGGAGAATTGCTGAAGCAGGAGAATTGCTTCAACCTAGAAGGTGGAGGTTGCAGTGAGTCAAGATCGTGCCATTGCACTCCAGCCTGAGGACAAAAGCAAAACTCCAAGAGAAAGAGAGAGAGAAAGAGAGAAACAAAGAGAGGGAGAAAGAAAGAGAGGAGGGAGGTACAGAGGGAGCTGGGCAAGATGGCCCATGCCTGTAGTCCTAGATACTTGGGAGGCCAAGGTGGAAGGATCATTTGTGCCTAGAAGTTAGAGGCCAGCCTGACAATAAGGCCATAAAAAATATTTATATTTTTTATATATTTTATATATTTATATATTTTATAAAATTGAAATATTTCATTTCTATATATGTAGGACATGGTCTTGTGCCCAAATGAGGAAAGGAAGTTTTCCAACCTTAGATGAAAATATGGCCTTCCAAGAGTTTAATTCTCTTTAAAGAGATGAATGAGAAAAATCCACCCAAGCACAGGAAGATTATAAATAGTAAGGCCATAAAAAAGAAAAGAATACAAATAATTGTAAGTATGTATATACAGAATAAAAGCCAGGCATGTTGGCACTCCCTGCTACTTGGGAGGCCAAGGTAGGAGCATCATTTGTGCTCAGGAGTTAGAAGCCAGCCTGGGCAACATAGCAAGACCTTGCTTCTTGAAAAAACAAACAAACAAACAAACAAAAGAAGATCTTTAGGATCCATAAGTGAAGAGAAAATTGATGATAAGAGTGCCATGGCTCTGAAGGAAGTCCTATCAGTCTTAAAAAATTGGAATATTTAGTTTCTATATATGTAGGACATGGTCTTGTGCCCAAATGAGGAAAGGAAGTTTTCCAACCTTAGATGAAAATATGGCCTTCCAAGAGTTTAATTCTCTTTAAAGAGATGAATGAGAAAAATCCACCCAAGCACAGGAAGATTATAAAAAAGCTAACTTTTCACTAGACTTGCATAGGTTTGTGGCTTGATTTACATGATCTTTCGGTTCCTGGGTGGCTTATTCATTTGGAGTTTCTGACAGAAGAAAACTCAACAGAGGCCTCAGAAATAATATCACACAACTACAACCATCTGACCTTTAACAAACCTGTTCAAAAACCAGTAATAGGGAAAGGATTCCCTATTTTAAAAATGCTGTTGAGAAAACTGGCTAGCCATATACAGAAAGCTGAAACTGGATCCCTTCCTTACCTTATACAAAAATTAACTCCAGATAGATTAAAGATGTAAACATAAGACCTAACACCATAAAAACCTAGAAGAAAACGTAGGCAATACATTCAGGACATAGGCATAGGCAAGGACTTCATGACTAAAACACCAAAAGCAATGGCAACAAAAGCCAAAATAGACAAATGGGAACTAATTAAACTTAAGAGATTCTGCATAGCAAAAGAAGCAATCATTAGAGTGAACCACCAACCAACAGAATGGGAAAAAAATTTTTGCTATCTACCCATCTGACAAAGAGCTAATAACAATAATCTATAAAGAACACAAATTTACAGGAAATAACCAAAAACCCATCAAAAAGTGGGCAAAGGATATGAAGAGACACTTCTCAAAAGAAGATATTTATGCAGCTAACAAACATGTGAAAAATAGTTCATTATCCCTGATCATTAGAGAACTGAAAATCAAAACCACATTGAGATACTATGCCACACCAGTTAGAATGGCAATCATTAAAAAATCAGGAGACAACAGATGCTGGAAAAAATGTGAAGAATTAGGAATGGTTTTATACTGTTGATGGGAGTGTAGATTAGTTTAAATATTGTGGAAGACAGTGTGGTGATTCCTCAAGGATCTAGAACCTGAAATACCATTTGACCCAGCAATCTCATTACTGGGTATATACCCAAAAGATAAATCATTCTGTTATAAGGACACATGCACATGTATGTTTATTACAGCACTGTTTACAATAGCAAAGACTTGGAACCAACCCAAATGCCCATCAATGATAGATTAGATAAAGAAAATGTGGCACATACATACCATGGAATACTATGCATCCATAAAAAAGGATGAGTTCATGTCCTTTGCAGGGACATGGATGAAGCTGGAATCCATCATTCTTAGCAAACTGATGCAGGAATAGAAAACCAAACACCATATGTTCTCACTCATAAGTAGGTGTTGAACAATGAGAACACATGGACACAGGGAGGAGAACATCACAAACCAGGGCCTATTGTGGGGAGGTGGACTAGGTGAGGGATAGAAGGGGATGCAGGATTGGGGAGGGATAACATTAGGAGAAATATACCTAATGTAGATGATGGGGGGATGGATGCAGCAAACCACCATGGCATGTGTATATCTATGTAACAAACCTGCACGATCTGTACATGTACCCCAGAAATTAAAGCAAAAAAAAAAAAGAAAAGAAAACTCAATATGATTTTGAAAGAACATCTCAACACAGGATTGCCTTGGAGGAAGAGGATTGGAGGAGAAGAAAGGATGAGCTCATAACAAAGAATATACAAAACATAGGCATAAATCACAACAGACAAGAGAATTGAATGTTGCAAATTTAAGATAATAGAAGAATAATCTAATATAACATATAAGTGCTTATAGTGATTAAAGATATGAAAGAGGAAATCTTAAGAGTATAATTTCACTCTTTATATGATCCGGTGCTATAGTATCAATAAACCAAATCTCAGTGACTTAACAGTACAAAACTATATTTCTCATTCATACCAGAGTGTGATCAGGTTTGTAGCTCTGGCTTTGTATGTGCTGAATAAGAGTTCTTGAGTCCTTTCAAGTTATAACCATTTTGTAAGATGTCCTCATAGGACTCAGACAGACATTAAGCAGGAAGAGAGAGAATTATCTCATAGAATGTTTATGAACCCAAAGATGGAATACAACATAATGTAGTCCTAGCCAAACTACAAAATAAATGGAAACAGGATCGGTAGGCCTCTGGCCAATCTCTACCTACATGTAAAAATTTGAAACAGTTTCAATTAGATATTATCAGAAATGTAAATCATAGGTATTCATTGTTTCATTTCATATTAATAGATCTTAGAGAGATAGATTTCTTACTTTGTTCAGATACTGTCCAAGTTACTGGAGATGGAAGAAGTGAACAAAAAATCCAATGTTCCTACCACAGTAGAGTTTAAAAATCCTACCTGCGGAGCATATGATGAGCACATAAAGGATTAGTGACAGTATTGAGTGGTATAAAAATGAAGCGATATGAAAGGATGCAGAGAGGTGTGTCTTACTGTAATGGGGTGTTAAGGAAAATCCTCCTCCAACCCTCACCTCCAGGAGGTGATATTTGAGAGACGCTTTCTTGTTACTAAATTCAACATCTAGTTGTTTTCACTTTATCTTGCTTGATCTGTTAGCTGCATTTAGATCTCCTGCTCATGTTCTTGTTTTTGGAAAAAAAAAATGCTTCACTTTATTTCTATGGTATCACCTTTGACTATGTTTTCCCTACCTCACTATGTTAGTTTCTTGCGGAACTTAGCTATACTAAAATATCACAAACTTAGTTGCTTCAAACCACACAAATTCATTGACAAATTTATTTTGAATTCTGGAGGTCACAAATCCAAAATGGTTCTTACTGAGCAATTAACAAGGTTTCAGCAGGGCTGCCTTCCTTTCTGTAGGCTCTAGGAAAAATTCTATTTCTTGCCTTTCCAGCTTCTGGAACCTGACCACATTCCTTAGCTTGTGGCCACTTTTCTCTGTCTTCCAAATCCAGCAATTTTCCCTTTTTGCTTTCTTCACTAGTCACTTTTCTCTTTAACTTCCTCCACCTCCTTCTTCCACTTTTGAGCACTCTTGGGGTTGCACTGGGACCCACAGATAATCCAGGATAGTCTCCCTATCTCAAGATACTTAATCATATCTACAAACTCCCTTTTTCCATGGAGGGTAACATATCCACAGATTCCAGAGACTATGATGTGTATGTATTTGACATAGGGGTTGGTGGTGGTTGTGTTTACCACATTCAATGACTGCTTTCTTTTCTCAGTTTTCACAGTTATTTCCTCCTTTTCTCTTTGACCCTTACATCTAGAGTACCAGGGCAGAAATACAGCTCTGTTGATTACTAAATTATTGAAATATTTTTATATTTCTCAATAGGTAGTCTTAACAATTACCAATAACTGTGAGTTTCAGACATTTCTGCCTTTTGACCTGGGTCCCTGACTTGCCGTCGGTCCCTGACTTACCCTGAGGACTTTACATCTTTGCTCCTGCTACATAAAATACAAAATAAATGTCTTGCTTAGTTAGAGGCTTTGAATACACTGACCCAGCATTGTGGTCAGGGTCCATTTAGAATTGTTCTTGCTCAATCTATACCAGTTGTTATCATCTCTGGGTGTGTCTCTTCCTTAAGTAGTTATTTTCTTGATGATTTCATCCAGTCTTAAGACTTTAAATACCAGCTAGATGCTGATGACTCTGATTTTCACTTGTCCAGTTTTTCTCCCAAACTTCAGAATCTGACATCTAATTACCTACTCAGTATCCCCAAGGTGGTATTTTCGGCATCTCAGGCACAATCTCATTTATCAGTGTGCTGCTGCTTTATGCCCCTGATTCAGTTTTTTCCCGTATCGTGATCTTCTGTCTATAAGGAAATATCAACTCTATCTGCTTTCTCTATCTTAAAGTATACACAAGAATCTATTTCTTGCCTTCTCTTCAGTTACAAACCCAGTCCAAGACCCCATGAGCTCTCTCCTGTTAATTCAAAGCCTTCTACATTTTCTCCCTTGTTTCTTTGTTTTTTTTTTTTTTTTTTTTCTCTACATAGCAGCAAGAATGATCATCAAGTTCTAAAAATACCGTTTTGTGCCCCTGCTCAGAACCCTCCTTTGGCTGCCTATCTCACTCACAGTAAAGACCCTTTTCCTGTCTTAGATCACCTTGACAATCTTCACATCTAGTACCTCTCTGCGATCATCTTCCTTTATTTTTCCTCCCACTCACACAGCTTAAGGCACACTGACCTCCATATTATTATCAAACTAAGCCAGGTTGCTCCCTGCATCTGGAATATTCCTCCTTCCTATATCCTGTATCTGGAGCATTCTTTGATGGATAGTCACATAGTTTGATCCCTCACTTTCTTTCATTATGGATGTTATCTTACTATAGACATTTTCCTTAACCACTGTTACATTTCCCCTTCGGAGTTTCATGTTTGAATACAATCACATATCTCATAACAACATTTTGGTCATGTGTGAGAGGGGTCATCTAGTAAGCTAAGGCTAATTTATTATTGAAGAAGGAAATTGTTTTTTACAAATTTAATGTAGCCTAAGTGTACAATATTTATAACGTCTGCAGTACCATACAGTAATGTCCCAGGCCTTCACAGTCACCATCCAATCACTGACTCGTTAAAAGCAACTTCCAGTCCTGCAAGATCCATTCATGGTAAGTGTGCTATACAGGTTTACCATCCTGTTTTATCTTTTATACCATGTTTTTACTGTATTTTTCTATGTTTAGATGTGTTTAGATACACAGATACTTACCATTGTGTTACCATTGTCTGCAGTATTCAGGACAGTAACAGCTGTACAGGTTTATAGCCTAGGAGCAATACACTGTCCCATAGAGCCTAGCTGTGCAGCATGAGATACCAGCTGTGTAATGTGCTTACTAGGCAACACAACTTCCTAACAATGGATTTCTTAGAATGTATCCTTGTTGTTAAGCAATGTGTTACTGTAAACTGTATATTTTACTTAATTTATGATATTTAATTTTTATCTGGAACCCACTAGAATATAGGCTGTGTACAGATTTTAGTCTGGGTTTTATAAATGCCTATCCCATGGTCTATAGGCAGGGTTCTAGCATCACAAGTAGTTAAAAACTTGAAAATTAAATAATATTCCTATTTTAGAGTTTAAAAATTATGAAAATGAACAAAAAGTAGTATTCAAGGATTAGCAGTATGGTAACTATAATACACATTTGTTTAAAGTAGAAAACAAGCCCATTTTTTTTAGTAGAGAATTAGTCGAAATCTATAACAAACCTTACATATGCATACACTTTGGCATAGTAAGACTTCTCATTAAAATCTATTATAACAAAATAATTGCAGATGTACATAAAGGTTTTGCAGTAAGAACAACCACTATTGACTTGTTTATGAAAGTGAAAAATTTTTTAAATCAACCCCCCCAAATTTCCAAATATGGAAGCTTAGTTAAATGAAATGTTGCATATTCATACAAGAGGATCTTATACGATCCTTAAATTAGCATTTAGATAACTATTTAGAGCATGAGAAATATTAACAATATGCTGATAAGTGGTAAAAAGAAGTCTATACAAAGTATATGCAGAATGATTTAATTTTTGAAAAAATATATGTAGCCTGATAGATATATACATGATATTCTATGTATCAGTCTGAGAAGATAGCTATTTATCAACTCTGTGTTGTTCATGTTTATCACATTTGATAACACTTTATATCTTTTTTAAATTCTTGCATCAGTAAGTAGGAACTAAGGCTATACATTAGCTTATAAAATAATCTCTTTGGGGTTATTTTAACATGTAGAAGCTGTCTAGCCACAAGTATGATGGTATTAAAAATGTAGTTAATATGACTCAGCTGAGAAGATAATTAAATTAATGTTATGTAGTTAATTCAATATTTGATCTCAGATATTTTAATTAAAACTAACCCACCCGCTCTCTGTTTCTGTCTAGTTTCTATCCTTTTAGCAGTAATGTACAATCTGGTTCTAGTGAACAAAAGAAGGGGAAATTCCCAATCTGGCCAGAGTGGAGTGAAGCTGACATCAATTCAGAAAAGTGGGATGCGGGCAAAGGTGCAAAAGAGAAGGACAAAACAGGAAAAAGCCCAGTATTTGTAAGTAGACACAAACGTGATGAAGTTTCATTTAGGTTCTTAATTTTATAATGGAATAAGATTTGTAAACATAAGAGGGTATTCATTCTTCTCCACTATCTCTGTTCAAAAGAGAAATTCTTAATTTGTCTGTCGGTCCGACCTCCCAATACTCTTACTTTTTCTTTCCAAGCCTTAGTCCTGAGCTTTGGTGAATCGTATTTGGGTAAATTGGAAGAAAGAGGCATGAACAAAGAATCATAACGAAATAAAGGAAAAATTAAGAGACAGGGAAAGTTAGCCAATGGACTTTGGACAGAGTTTGGAAACAGGCATTTGTAAAGAGTGGTTTAGAAAATAAGAATCCACAGTGGACATGTAAGCTGTGACCTGGAGATAATAGGAAAGATAATTTTTAAAAGAAATGTTAGCGAGATGAAAACTGGGTTCCTTCTACTATCTCCTCAAGATATGTGAATAAAGATCCTCATTGCTCTTCATTTACTTTTTGTCACGTAAATATGGCATGTTCCTAAGATTGGCGCTATGTAGAATTTCTACATTTTCTAATTATATTACTTTAGGTTATGTGCCTATTTAAAAATGTTTATTTCTAATGACTTGGAAGTTGAGGCTATGGGTCTGAATTCCATTTAAAATGTGACCTATTTATTTGGTGCAACAATTCATTAACAAATATTTATAGAACACAATATAATTTTCAAAACACAAACATAATTGCCAGAATGGTTTAGTTGAAATTTACATAAAGCATTCCAAAATAGTAAACCTTATGTAAATTTTGTTCACAAAATATTGATTCATATTGGTCAATTTGTTCACAAAAGATACTTAATAAAGGTATTGCTGACTCTGTTAGCACATGAACAATTTCCAAATTAGCAACAGGTAAGGGAACAAATTATTTGTACCACATCTAGAATAATTGTGGAACTTAATAAGGCTTTGAATTCTATGGATTCTAATGAAAATTGGCATATTTTATGTTTTTTTAATCAGTGATTCGAAACTTAAGGTGGGAGAGAGAGAGAGAGAGAGAGAGAGAGAAAGAAAGAGAGAGAGACATTTTAGCCTTTAGAATTTACATCAGAAGAATAAGGATAGAGTGTGCAAATTGTCAGTTGAGCAGTTGAGCTCTGGAAAAATTCTAGAAATGAGTCACTCCAAAGTCCAGAGAAAACTACACAGAGGGAAAGAGCAAAAGTGCTTGAAATTTTTGAAATATGATGTAAAAATAACTTTTTAGGGACCTTGCAGTGCAAGGATCTTTTCATCAGATGACTGAAAAAAAATGCAAATCTCTGGACAGTTGGATGCTAAATTCTGGGATGTATCAGAGTTATTAAACCAAGGGCAAGCCAAGTGCAGTGGCTCATGCCTGTAATACCAGCACTTTGGGAGGCAGAGGTATGCAGATCATGAGGTTAGGAGTTCAAGACCAGCCTGGCCAACATGATGAAACCCCATCTCTACTAAAAATACAAAAGTTAGTTGTGTAATCCCAGCTGCTTAGGAAACTGAGGCAGGAGAATCATTTGAACTGGGGAAGCAGACGTTGCAGTGAGCCGAGAATGCGCCATTACACTCCAGCCTTGGCAACAGGGTGAGATTCTGTTAAAAAAACAAACAACAACAAGAAAAAAACAAGGGCAAGTCTATTGCATGATCATCATTTTTTGGAGGAAAATCAGTGACACTGGAGCAGTAGCAAGTGTACTGGTCACCTGATGTCCATTTCATTTTGGGGCAGCATATACAAATGAGACTACCTTACATTGGACTCCAAAGTAGATACTGTGGCCCTTGGACTAAGGAGCTTTATAAAACACACTGGTTAAAAAAAAAAAAAAAAGCACAAGGCCAACTCTTGCTGTGAACAGGGCCTACCCATTGGAATGTGACACTGAGAACCGTAGCCAACATTCTATTCTGCCACTGTAGTTTTCAAAAGTAGGAGAGCACCAAACCAAAATGTAAAGTGGTCAAATCTAGGACAGAACCTTACTTTCCACTTCCAGTTCTGTCACAATCTCATCTATGGCTCATGAAGCAGCAGCTTCTCCACTGGAGTAAGTGGTGGTGGACAGTGTCCAAGCCTTGTGATTGCATCTGCATGACATGGTTGCATGGTAGCTCTTAGCCCTCATTTGCAGCTTCCATACCTTACCAAGATCAATTTCCTTAAGCATCCAACTATAGCAAGTATCCTTGGAGTTTTGCAGAAGATCGCTTCCCTAGATGTGAGGCTAGTCATCAGGAAATCAGCCTCAGCTGAATTCACCCTAAGTCCAGAGAAAGGTCTCATTTCTTCGGCTAAGTGATGAGAACTAAAGGATGTGATGGGTGAATCAAATTGTGAATATGTTATGCAATACTGTAAGGTCATTATAAGGAACACAGCTAAAGAAAAATGATGTGGAAAGATAACCCTGAACTTCTTAATGTAGGAGGCCCAAATCCTTGGGAAAAGGGAATCATGACAAGGTCAGTTCCACATTCACCTTGTTCTTTGTTTATTTATTTTTTACTCTCTCAAGTACATTTATTAATTCAAGGCATGAAGATTAGAAATCAAGCAGAAAGTAGTGTCCTGGGACTTGTGTCAGTTTCTTGAGCTGGAAAGACAGAAGATATTGCTGAGCACTGCTAAAACAATCCAGACTTCAACCAAATCCCCAGGGCTAATGGCAGAGAAGCGATCGAAAATTTTGCATATAATTTTAAGATATTTATTCAACTCCTAAACTATGAATGAAGGATAAGCTGTTGAGCAAATGAGTAAACAGCAGCAGCTTGAAGTGGAAATTTAAAAAGATTTCATGGTGCTTTGGAGAGAAATTAGAATTCAGGATACATCAAGGTAAAGGGACCCCAATAAATACTCCAGCTTTTTTAGAGCATGCACCAGACTGACTATAGCATTCTGTATGAAATAAGGGCAAACCAGAGTTACACCAGCCCTACCAAATCCTGAACCCCAGTGTTGACCAAGTTAAGTACATCTTGTACTCTGCCTGCCAAAAAGAAATAAAATTCTCCTCTCTGGAAGAAGAAATCATTATCTGGAACCCATACTGATTTTTATACTCAATGTATATCATTCAATCAAAAATTATTAAGCATGTGAATTCTACCAGATGTACAAAGACAAGCTGGTACCATTCTTATTGAAACTATTTCAAAAAATTGAGGAAGAGACACTCCTCCCCAGCTCATTCCCTGAGAACATCATTATCTGGATAACAAAACATGGCAGTCACGACAAAAACAAAAACTTCAGGCCAATATCCTTGATGAACATTGATGCAAAAATCCTCAACAAAATACTTGCCAATGAATCCAGTGGCACATCAAAAAGCTAATCCACCATAATCAAGTAAGTTTCACTCCCAGAATGCAAGGGTGGTTCAACAGCTGCAAATCAATAAATGACATTCTTCACATGAACAGAACTAAAGACAAAAACCGCATGATTATCTCAATAGATGCAGAAACAACTTTTGATAAATTCAACACTGCTTCACGTTAACCCTTTTCCCATTTACAAAAAAGTGCAACTTGTTGCCAATGTTCATTTAATTTTACATAAACATCCTCTTTGAGGCTGAAGCAAATATGACTGATTTTCAATGTAAAAATAAAACATAAAACTGTTCTTTGAGTTATTTCTAAACAGAACTTGTCACTAATCTTAACGTAACAGAAATGTATATGATAATCAGTATTTAATAATTTATTATGTGATAAATTTCAAAGCACAGAATAACACAAAGTGGAGCATTACATTCTCAAAAGAAATAATACATTTCTCTTCAGATCCTCTTGCCATTCCTTTTGTTGTGCAAGTAGCAAACTTTGCCCTGACCACTTGGATTTCATTTCCCTGATGTTAGTAGTAGACTTTTGGGCAAAATGTTTTCCAGACAAGTGAAGAGGTATGGCACTATCAGTGAGCATGGGTGACCTTAAAGATGTTCTGCCCTGGCTTGTGATGCTTTTCCAGCATTCTTTAAATCAATAGCAGTCTCAAATTTACATGACTGATCTTGTGCTCAGGATTATCCTTCTTGAGCAGGATGTAATTCAGTGCTTTAATAGAGGTGAAAGAATTTCTTATACCAAACATTGTGTTTTATTTTGGGATATACACTGCAGCTGCAAGCACTGCTGGTGAGTTTTCTCAGGTACAAATGGAAAATGGTTAAAAACTCTCAACAAACTAGATATTGAAGGAACAAACCTCTAAATAAAAAGAGCCATCTATGAAAAACCCACAGCCAACTTTATACTGAATAGCAAGAGCTGGAAGTATTCCTCTTGAAAACTGGCAGGTGACAAAAGATGCCCTCTCTCACCACTCCTGTTCAACACAGTATTAAAAGTCCTCACCAGAGAAATCAGATAAGAAAAAGAAATAAAGGCACCCAAATAGGAAGAGAGGAAGTCAAACTATCCCTGTTTGCAGATGGCATCCTATATCTCTCTGTAGTCTCAGACCAAAAGCTTCTTCAGATGATAAACAACTGCAGCAAAGTTTCATGATGCAAAATCAATATACAGTGCTCACTTCAGCAGCACGTATTCTAAAATTGGAAGGATACAGAAAAGATTAGCATGGCTCCTGGACAAGCATGCCACACAAGTTTGTGAAGAGTTCCATATTGTTAATTAATAATCTAACTTCACAGTTGAAATAACTAGAGAAGCAAGAACAAATTAATCCCAAAGCTAGCAGATCATGAGAAATGATGAAAATTAGAGCTGAACTGAAGGAAATTGAGACATGAAAAATCATTTAAAAGATTATTTTAATGAAAAAAGATGATTTTTAATTAAATGATTTTAAATGAAAAAAGATGTTTTTTCATTTAAAAGATCAACAAATCCAGGAGTTGTTTTCTTGAAAAAATTAATAAAGTAGGCTACTAGCTAGACTAATAATGAGGAAAAGAAAGAAGATCCAAATAAACACAATTAGAAATAATGAAAGGAATGATACTACTGACCCCACAGAAATGAAAACAACTATTAGAAACTGCTGCAAACTCCTCTATGTACACAAACAAGAAAACCTAGAAAATATATATAAATTCCTGGACACATACACCCTCTTGAGACTGAGCCAGGAGAAAAAAAAATCGTTTTCCTGAACAGACCAATAACAACCTCTGAAATGGAATCAGTAATAAAGGTCCTACCAACCAAACAAAAGCCCAGGACCTGATGGATTAACAGCTGAATTCTACCAGATGTAGAAAGATGAGCTGGTACCATTTCTACTGAAACTATTCTAAAAAATTGAGGAGGGACTCCTCCCCAAGTGATTCTATGAGGCCAGCAACATCTTGATAACAAACCTGGCAGAGACACACACACAAAAGAAAACCTCAGCCCAATATTCTTGATGAACATCAATGCAAAATTCCTCCACAAAATACTTGCAAACTGAATCCACCAGCACATCAAAAGCTAATCCACCACAGTCAAATAGGCTTCATCCCCAGGATGCAAGGTTGGCTCAACATATACAAATCAATAAGTGTCATTCATCACATAAACAAAATTAAAGACAAAAACCACATGAATATCTAAATAGATGCAGAAAAGACTTTTGATAAAATTTGACACCGCTTCATCTTAAAAACTCTCAATAAACTAGATATTGAAGGATCATACATCAAAATAGTAAGAACCCTCTATGACAGACCAACAACCACCATTCTTTTGAGTGGGCAAAAGCCAGAAGCATTCCCCTTTGAAACCACCACAAGACAAGGATACCCTCTCTCACCACTTCTATTTAACATAGTATTGGAAGACCTAGCCAGAGCAATTAGGTAAGAAAAAGAAGTAAAGTGCATTAAAATAGGAAGAGAGGAAGTCAAACTGTCTCTGAAGATGACATAATTCTATATCTAGAAAACCCCATAGTCTTGTCCCAAATGCTCCTGCAGCTGATAAACAACTTCAGCAAAGTTGCAGGATACAAATTCAAAGTATAGAAACCACTAGTATTACTATACCCCAACAATAGCCAAAATGAGAGGCAAATCAGAAAGGCAGTTTCATTCAAAACTGACACAAAAAGAATAAAATACCTAGGAATACAGCTAATGAGGAAGATAAATGATCCCTACAAGGAGAACTACGAAATTGCTCAAACAGAAACAAATGGGAAAACATTCTATGCTCATGGATAGGAAGAATCAATATCATTGAAAAGGTATACTGTCCAAAGCAATTTACAGATTCAATGCTATCCCTGTGAAACTTCCAATGGCATTCTTCACAAACGAGAAAAAACTATTCTAAAAAATTCACGTGGAACCCAAAAAGAGTTTGAATAGAAAGTCAATCCTAAGCAAAAAAAAAAAAAAAAAAAAAGAAAGAGGCATCACGCTACCTGACTTTATAATATTAAAAAAGGCTATAGGAACCAAAACATCATGATACTGATACAAAAGCAGGCACATAGACCAATGAGACACAGTAGAGAGCCATAAATAAGGCCACACATCTGTGACCATCTGATCTTTCACAAAGCTGATGAAAACAAGCAATGGGGAAAAAACTCCCAATTCAGTAAATGGTGCTGAGATAACTGGCTAGCCATATGCAGAAGATTGAAGCTGGACCCTGTTCTTACAACATACACAAAAATCAACTGAAGATGAAATAAAGACTTAAATGTAAAACCCAAAACTATAAAATCCCTGAAAGACAACCTAGCAATACCATCCTGCACATAGAAATGGGCAAAGATTTCATGACAAAGCCACCAAAAGCAATTGCAACAAAAGCAGAAATTGACAAGTGGATGTAATTAAACTTAATAGCTTCTACACAGCAAAAGAAACCATCAACAGAGTAAACAGACAAACTACAGAATGGGAGAAAATCTTTGCAAATTGTACATCTGACTCAGGTCTAATATCCAGCATCTATAAGGAACTTAAACACATTTACAAGAGGAAAACAAAGACCCACATTTAAAAGTGGACAAATGACATCAACAGACATAAACTTCTCAACAGAAGATATACATACAGCCAACAAGCATATGAAAAAAGCTCAACATTTCTGATTATTAGAGAAATGCAAATGAAAGCCACAATCACATGCCATCTCACACCTGTCAGAATGGCTATTATTAAAAATCCAAAAACTAACAGATGCTGGTGAGGTTGCAGAGAAAAGAGAATGCTTATACACTGTGGTGGGAAAGTTCAACCATTGTGGAAAGCACTATGGCGATTCCTTGAAGAGGTATAAGTAGAACTACCATTAGATCCAGCAATCCTGTTACTGGCTGTATACCCAGAGGAACATAAATCATTCTACCATAAAGAAACATGCCTGTGAATGTTCATTGCAGCACTAGTCACAATATAAAAGACATGGAAGCAACCTAAATACCCATCAATGACAGGTTGAATAAAGAAAATGTGATACACATGCACCATGGATACATATACACCATGTATTATGTATATACTATGCAACCATAAAAAAGAACAAGATCATGTCTTTTGCAGGAACATGGGTGGAGCTGGAGGCTATTATCCTTAGCAAACTAATGCAGGAACAAAAGACCAAATACCAAATATTTTCACTTCTAAGTGGGAGCTAAATCATAAGAACTTATAAACAAAAAGAAAGAAACAGCAGACACTGGGGTCTACTTGATGAGGGAGGCTGGGAAGAAAGAGAGGAGCGGAAAAGATAACTATTGGTACTAGGCTTAATACCTGGGTGATGAAAATCTGTACAACAAACCTCTGTGACATAAGTTTGCCTATGTAACAAACCTTCTCATGTACCCCCAATTCTAAAATAAAAGGTTTTTTTTTTAATTACCAGACATGAAAAGAAACAGAACCAAATGACTAAAAATCAAGATAAATCAAATAATAGAAATTGATGCATGAACATCTTAGATTTTGGAATTGTTAGATAAGGGACTTTAAAACAACTAAATATTTGCAGGAAGGGAAATGATGTAAGGAAAGGAAAGGGAAAATAATGTAAGGAAACTCCAGAAATGTAGCAATAGCTCCTGGAATTCAGGCAATTTTTCGATGATTCACTTTTTGAGAATCTTGCCTGGATGTTGATGTACCCTTTGTCTTCATTCAAATTATTCCAATATCTTAAAAATGACAATAAACTACATTTTCCAGATAAATATATATATATATATATATATATATATATATATATATATATATATACTTATAATGTTCAAAATGTACACAATGCCCTCAAATACAACCTGTTTCTCAGGCCACACCAGCCTTGAGGTAAAAATATGATTACTATGAAAATTCCAAAACAATATTTATTTCTTCCTGTCCTTATTAACTCAGGTGAAACTTAGTTGGGTTTTTTTTTCTGTACGGATAGTTTATATTTCTCAAGCAATTTCATTTATAACCTGGCAATTTTAAGGTTATTTTTTGTAAGGATCTTTTTTTCCTAGTATCCCATAAATTCTGAGAATCTTACATTGCACTTGTCTGAAGCGTTTCAAATTCACTAGATTGCTAGCATTTGAGAGTATACATTTGGATATAATTTTTTTTTCCAGAGCTCATTAATTGACCTGTAATAAGAATTCAAAAATTAATGAATTAATTGCATTCTTTGGCATTTATCCCAAATAAATGGAAATTTACATTATGCCGATATCCACAGCAGCTTTATTGGTAATAGCCCAACCCTGGAAACATCCAAGATGTTCTTCAACAAACAATTGGTGAACAAACAAATGTCTGTATATGAAATATTACTAAGCAATAAACAAGAACAAACTATTTATATCTGAAACAACTGGATGACTCTCCTGAGAATTACACTGACAGAAGAAAAGCCAATCCAAGATATTTCATGCTTCCTTACAATCATACCACAAATGGTGTGATTTCATCTATGTAACCATGGCTGAATGTTATATAGACATTCAGTATATAGTGACAAAATTATAGAAATAGAGATCAAAGGAGTTGTGGCCAGGTGTTAGGGATGGAGTATGGGATGGGGAGTGGGAGTATAGGTGTGGCTATGAAAAAGTATAGGAAGAGTACTTGTGGTGATCAAACTGTTCTATAATTTGACTGTCAATGTCAATATCCTGGTTACGATACTGTATTACAGTTTCACAAGACATTACAATTGGAGAAATTGGGTAAAAGGAATACAAGAATCCATTGTATTATTTCATGCAACTGTATATGGATCTATAATTACAGGAAAGAGATTAATTTGAAAAATTAAATGAAAATTAGGTCAAACATCCAAGTTTTATTTAAATATGATCTTGTTTATGATTCTAACAGTTGAAAATTAAGTAAATATTTTAAAATCTTCTCCATTCAGGTAAAAAAATTTTTTTTCAATGGAGAATGTGGCCATATCTGGCCCATGATAAATTGCTTTCCTGCCATATCTAGTTTACTTTCCAAAGCGTCTTATGCTTCTTTGGGCTACCTCCTCTGTAATCAAAATGCTACTCAACAGTCAGTGAGCATATTACATGTAACCAATGAGTATATGTTAATTATATACAGTTTTGTTAAATTCAATATTCTTTAAGTGCTCCATGAATTAGCTCTTGCAACACAAATTGCTTCATAAAGGCTTATTGATTGACCAAATTTATGTACTTACTTATTCTTTTATCAAAATTCAGTTGTTTTTAAAAAGCTCAACTTATTTTTACATAGCATTTTTTTGAGGACCCGGAAGGAAAGATTGAGTTGCCACCATCCTTGAAAATTTATTCCTGGAAACGTCCACAAGATATTTTATTTAGTCGGGTAAGAAAATTTTTTCTGTTAAATAAAATACTTACTATGTGGATATATTATCCTAATGATAAAAATTTGCATTTTTGTAATGATTTAGGGTAATTTTCTCTTGTGGTATTTAATAAAAAAATTGCTTTTTGGCAACTAATCAAAAATAAGTGTTTATCAATATAGTTTAATGTTTCTTGTACTGATTTCTAAGAGATTGTTGAATTTTTGTTTAGAGCCTTGATTTTTCTTCTCTCTAAAATGTTATAACTTAAAATGCTGTATGAAGTTATTCCTTAATTTCTGACTGGCACACTTCTTTCTGCTTGTTTACATGAACATTCATAGCATGGAGGTCTGTTTTTTCTGGTGTTTATTAGCATTAATTTTCCAGCCCAAGAGTTTTGCACTTTGATATCTCTATTTCAGGTATTCTTGAAGCATTTTTCAGAGAACACTTATTTCTGAATATCATGCCCAACCACTTGAATCATATTGACTGGAACATCACTCGATAAACTTTTATTTTTAAATAGCACTTATAGAGATTAAATCTTTAAACACACTGGTCTATCTTCATAACTGCTATGTTAATTTGAATATATTTAGATTTCCCAAGGGTTTGATTACCACTAATGTCTTTTTCCTTCCTTGAATATGCTATTATTTTCACCTAATGCATAGGAAACCAGTGGGCTAAACTATTTAGATGTACTCAAATGGTTGTAATAAAGTTGATTCTTCTGTACATTTGTGGAATCCATTAAAGCTATATATCTATATAAAGTTATTTTATTCCTAAAAGTTTTAGCCTCATTAGAACTGCTACTAATTCAAGAAAATAAAATACATACACCGTATTTTTCAAGTACTCTTACTAGTTGAGAAAATCAGATGAATCTTGATTCAAAGATTCACTAAAATGCAAAAATAATATTCTGTCTACCAGAATATTTTTTGAATGCCTACTTATAAGATATTTGAAATAAATCAAATGTATATGAACCATGGTTTAAGGTACTTATAGTATTAGATAACATTGATGTGAAGAATACAAGTTCTATGGTATTTATATAATGTACTTAATATTTATGAGTTACTAACAATATTCAGTCTGATCAATATAATTACATGGTTTACATTATATATAAATAAAGGGTATGAATTTCACGAGATGATGATGTAAATGTGGATAAGTAGAAAAGATTTTTCCTGAGACTCCCTTGGTGAAGGAGGTGGATCTGCCCAGTAAGTGGGGGAGGCTTTAGGATTTTAGTTTTTAATATATATTCCCCCAGTATCCCTCCATCCCTTTTTGAGTAAGATATGCCAGAGGCAGTATCAATGGTCACGGTTTTATTTTGGCTCATGTCAATGTCAGGCTGGTGTGGCTACCTGTGCCAGGCCATCATGTTACTTGGTGGCACCCCTATGGCCAAGAGACTTATAGTCAAAAGTCTCACAGCCAATTAACCATTTTGGGCAAGGTAGGAATGAAGGTGGGCAGGTGTTTATTAACTGTTAGAGCCCTTTTAGTAATAGAAGAGCCCAAAACTAAAAGTCAAACAGCAAAAGGTTACAAAATTGACTTGTCTTTAAGTTTTATGTGTCGAGCCATTAGCTTTTAAGGCATCTGTGTGCCCAGGAGTCAAGACTCTGTAACTTAACAGCAGAAGAATTAATTAATAGCACAGCACCTAGTAAGAAAACTTTCAGTGGGGTGAAGGTAGTAATACTAGAGTCCATGACCTGACTGGAAGTTGTGAAAATATTTCACAACCTTGTAGTAATTAATTTTTATACTTTTGATAAGTTTCAGCAACAAATCAGAGACTTAATTTAGAAGAATTGAACTTCTGATGATGTTTGTCAAAGATGTTAAAGGGCTAAAAACATTTGATCACAACAGAATCACAGTTTAGGTATGGTGGCTCATGCTTGTAATCCCAGCAATTTTAGAACTTGGTTTGAAAGACTGAGGCAGGGGGATCATTTGAGGCCAAGAGTTCACGACCAGCCTGGCCAACATGGGGAAACTCCATCTCTACTAAAAATAAAAAAATTGTCTGGGCATGGTAATGTATATCTGTAATCCCAGCTACCCAGGAGGCTTAGGCATGAAAATCACTTGAACCTGGGAGGCAGAGTTTGCAGTGAGCCAAGATTACACCACTGCACTCTGGCCTGGGCAACAGAGCTAGACCCTGTCTAAAAACAAAAAACAAAAAATAAGCAAATGAAAAAACAGAATCACGGGTATGATTGTTAAAAGACTTGAAAGGCAATGTATAAGGTTATATGGATGTAAAAACCTTAACTCTTTTTAATCTTAGGGTTTTAAGAAAACAAAACCTAATAATAATAGAGATATCATCTTGATAAAATATAACATCTTGTTTTTTTTAAAGACAGTTGCCAAAGAGGCAAAAAGAAGTGTTTTTCAGTGTGACTGATTTTCCTTAATGAAAGCCCATTTAGATAACCTGCAAATCAAACATGATGGTAAAAAGTACTTGAATTGAATCAGACACAGGAAGTGTTTTCAAGGTTATGGGTATAGTAGGGGAATACATAATTTTTAATAAGTGCATGAAAAGTTTTCTGATTTCATTGAAAAATTTAAGCATATTAAGAAAAGCCAAGAGTACAGATTCAACTTATAGTATTGGAAAACATTGCCTTTATTTTATACTTTATTTTATTATTTTAATTTTATTTTTAAGATAAAACATTTTAGCATCAGGCCACAATAACAACCAGAACCAGATGAAAATGTTACAGGATCTGATGAAAAAGCTGAAGGAAAGAGTTATCATCTCAGTCCTTCTGAAGGGGAGAAAGAATTGAAAGCAGCAAAACACAACAAAGTTGAATTTTTGAGACATGATTCTGATAAGATTTTAAAAGAAACAAATAATAGAATTTAAATAAAAACTTACAGTAATTGAGAGCAAATAAATACCTTAAGAAAACCTTTCTTTAACATAGGGGTCCAATTTTAGAAGGACTCTAGTGAACAATTAAAAAAAATATATAATCAACTTTATCAAGAAGTTTTTAAAAACAAATTTCTCTTTATTAACATAGTCACAACTTACACAGACCAAATATGACATGTTTGGACTTTCTTGTTTTATCTGTTTTTTCTTTTTTAAATAATAAGACGTTTTATTTTAGGCCAGAAATTTACCATCTAAGTTTTTTTTAATTTAAAATTATTTTTATAACTTTCTTTAACCAAAAATATATTTTTATATTTAAATAAATCTCTCTTTTTATTAACTTTTTAAAACTTTATTTTATTTTACTTTTTTTTTAGAGATAAGCTCTCACTATGTTCCTTAGGCTGGTATTAAACTCCTGCACTTAAGTGATCTTCCTGCCTTGGCCTCCCAAATTGCTAGGATTACAAACATCAGCCACTATGTCCAGCTGCTGTATTAGTCCCTTCTCACACTAAGACATATCTGAGACTGGGTAATTTATAGAGAAAAGAGGTTTCATTGACTCACAGTTCCATATAGGCTGTATGGGAGGCATGGGTGGGAAGGCCTCAGGAGACTTACAATCATGGCAGAAGTCGAAGGGGAAGCAAGCACTTCTTCACATGGTGACAGGAGAAAGAGAGAGAGAGTAAAGGGGGAAATGCATACACTTTTAAAGCATCAAATGTTAGAGAACTCACTCACTATCATGAGAACCACAAGGAAGAAATCTGCCTCCATGATCCAATCACCTTCCACCAGGCTCCTCTCGCAACGTTTGGAATTACAATTCAACATTAGGTTTGGGTGGGGACAAAGCAAAACCATATATGCCACCTTTTAAAATAACAGACTTTTAAATAACCCCTAAATTATATAAAATTATTTTTAAATAAGAACACAATTTATAGAATTATATATTAGCTGAAATTTATATTTTTAGTAATGTTAAATTTTCATGAAAACCTAAGCAGCCAGAAATTCTGAACTGTTTATCAGATGTTAGTATTTTATAAATGAAACCATTTTACAAATTTTAGAAATATATACTTCTTATATTAAGCACTCTTTTTAGCTGGAAATGACTCAGGTATCCAGTGAGCATCCAACATAATTTTAAGATTTTGAATTATACAAAAGTCTTCCTACAAACGTTTATCTCATTTATATGTACTTATTTTTTTCTTTTTAACAGTGTATAATAGATTACTTTTGAAAACTGAGATATTAAACAAAAGTAGTCATTATTTAAAGTTATTTTATTGCTAACCACTTATTAAGTCTGTGAACATCAGGTATTCACCTAAATAAGAATCTTAAAGTGAAATACATGGACATTTTGCTGATAACTCAAAAGATTCAGCCATTTTTATTGAAACAACAATATTTAGTCTTATTTGTTTAAAAAAAATCAAACAAACAACAATTATTTTGTTTTTGGCTGAGTTTATAGTCTCACAATATTTGTGCCAAACTGACACCTTAAAATAACTAGCAGAGGCAAACATAAAACTTCTCTAGACAAAAATGTATGCTGATGATTCTGAAGACATTTTTATTTTTATTTTACTAATATCCATATTTTTGAGACAGGGTCTCACTCTTGCCCAGGCTGCAGTGCAGTGGCATGATCACAGTTCATGGCAGCCTTAACACCTGGGCTCAGATGGTCCTTCTACCTTAGGCTCCCAAGTTGCGGGGACCAGAGACACACACCACCATGCCCAGATAATTTTTCTATTTTTTGTAGAGACAGAGTTTTGCAATATTGTCCAGGCTGGTCTCTTAACTCCTAGGTTCAAGGGATATGCCCACCTTGGCCTCCCATGGTGTTGTGATTACAGGTGTAAGCCACCATGCCTGGCTTTATTGTACTAATAAATTTAAAACAAGTTTTATTTACCAGGGATTCACATGAACTTGAAAAGCATTTGGACGTATTTTATGAATACTCATTTACTCATAAGGCAGTCTGGTAGTATGTTAGACACAACAAATAGCATAATACTTGTACATATACATAAACACATCTAAACATGTATACACACACACACACACACACACACACACACACAAAGATACAATAGTTTTAATCTCAGAACTCTAGCCATGAGACAGCATCAAAAACTTACTGTCTTTTATAAAAGATAGCTGGATCCAAGTTATTTTTGAGAAAATTGGAACCTGTCAAGTGGCTAAACTTTCTTTGCCCTGATAGGTAATCCTGTAACAGCTGTGGACCAAAATTTTGGGTAATGCAGTTTTCATTTTTAAAAACATGCTTTATCCTTTTGTCTTTGGTTTTAAATGAGTTTCAGTGTTTACATTTTAGCTGAAACTGGCTGAACTGTGTAAGAAAAATAAAATGGCTGGGCGTGGTGGCTCACGCCTGTAATCCCAGCATTTTGGGAGGCTGAGGCGGGTAGATCACGAGGTCAAGAGATTGAGACCATCTTGGCCAACATGGTGAAACCCCGTCTCTACTAAAAATGCAAAAAATTAGCCGGATGTGGTAGCACATGCCTGTAATCCCAGCTACTTGGGAGGCTGAGACAGGAGAATTGCTTGAACCCAGGAGGTGGAGGTTGCAGTGAGCCGAGAATGCGCCATTGCACTTCAGCCTGGGCAGTGAGAGTGAAACTCCGTCTCAAAAAGAAAAAAAAAAAAGAAAGAAAGAAAGAAAGAAAAAGGAAAAAAAAAGAAAAAGAAAATGTCCTAATAACTTTGAAATCATAAGTTTTATCTCAACACCAGTAACTTAGTAACAGCAGATTTAAAACAGGCAGAAAAGAGAAGAGAGAAACAGAGAGAGCTTTAGAAGACTCAACTCTTATTTGCCCATCAGTTTTAAAATTTTCACACAAGCCACAAGATGTAACCAGCTGGAGTCCCAGATAGACTGAAAAGTAATTTACATGTTTTCTTCCTGCACAGTTTGACACAGATACAATAAACACTCCTGAGTATCCCCCAAAAAATCAGGGGCCAGGATTTTGGAACCTGTTTCTCGCCTAGTGAGGACAGGAGAAGCCCGTTTTGCTGCATTCTAACAATCAGATGGACCTGGTCTTGGCTGGTGGGATTGAGACCATTCCAAAGCACCCTCACAGATAGGGGTAAGACTAAACAGACACACGCAAACAGATCTGATGCAGATGGAGCACTCCGAACTGAGCTTTGAAAGGGGATACTGGAGAAATGTCCTGGCATCTTGTCTCAAACACAGACAGCCCCACAGTTTAAGTGACCTGCATTAAGTCCAGGTGTCACACAGGCCAGGACAGCAGCGCAGATGACCTACACTAGGTATAAACAGCTAGAGAACGCAGATGGCAGAGACAGGATTTTCAGGTGCTTTCCAGTTGACTTACCTAGTTCTTGAAGCCTGTTGACTTTCCAGATGTTCCTTTCCTCACACCAACAGAGAATGGTACCAAAAGCTGATGCCATGAAAGGAAGGGAAGGGAAATGCCCTGAAATAAAGGCAGTCTTGGTAACTGCTGGTCCCAGGTGTGAGGACAACTAGCCATGAGCAGCTGGCATATGCAAGTGGCTCCTACCCTGTCTGGCAGCTTTAACATATAATACCTGACACACTGCTGCAGATAATTGCTCCAGTCATTGGAAACCAGGCATACAGTCTGAGTCACTTGAAACACACAATTTCTCACAAAAGGCACCAAATTAGTAACTGATTCAAGTTTGACTGCTCACTGCCCAGAGGCCAGAACACCAGAAACAAGATGTGGTGAAAGAAAAGCAACTTTATGCAAATGCTAGAAGTTGGGGAATGGCCAGGCTTATGCCCTTAAAAGGCAGTTTTTGCTTTGGGGGCTAATTAAGGGAGTTTAAGAGGGAAAACTTGGTAGGGAAAACATGCAACACTGGTCCAGGAGGATGCAGGTCTGCAGGTCTCGCCCAATGGCTGTCTTGAATATGTGCCCATCTGCAGGTCTGGTTGATATCATTGAAATCTTCCTGACTTCGGCCTGATAGTGGTAGACTAATTGTTCATAACTCCACCTAAGCAGGAGAATTCTGCACCTGAGTCTCTGCTTGTTTTATTTCAAAAGTAGCCCCTTGGGATCAGATGCAGTGGCTCACGCCTATAATCCCAGCACTTTGGGAGATCGAGGCGGGTAGATCACCTGAGGTTGGGAGTTCCAGACCAGGGTGACCAGCATGGAGAAACCCTGTCTGTACTAAAATTAAAAAATTAGCCGGGCATAGTGGTGCATGTCTGTAATCTCAGCTATTAGGGAGGCTGAGGCAGGAGAAGCACTTGAACCCAGGAGGTGGAGGTTGTGGTGAGCTGAGATTGCACCATTGCACTCCTGCCTAGGCAACAAAAGTGAAACTCCATCTCAAAAAAAAAAAAAAAGAAAAAGAAAAAAGAAAGAAAACAAGTAGCCCCTGGGATTTTTATGCAAACACATAATTAGATAAGTGAGCACTGCGCATGGGGGTGCCTAGTGGGAAAAGAGGGAAACTTAGTTTTAAAGTATATTTTATGGCTAACAGCAAGAAAGGAAAAAAAGTTTCAAAATCCATTTTGAAGCTAAGCTACTTGATTATACTGTTATCTAATACCTTAAAATCCTGAATTTAGGATATCAGAATAAATGTGAGCCCTTCCAAACAAGAAGGTTAACAAGTTCTGATCACAGAGTAACTTATTAGACCTGTTTATTTCAGAGAACTAGAAATTAGTGGCCCAGACCCTTGAACATTGAATGTATTGAATAGATAAGGATGTCTGTAGATTTATCCTGCCTCAGGTACAGGTATAGGAAGTAGAAGTGTGAAGATGTCATTGGAGAGACCTCTGCCTTAATATTTGTTGTCTTTTACCAGCTTAATTTCTACTTTTCACTTGTCAGTAGGAGGTTATCGAGACTAATACTTCAAACTGCAGGTATCTAATACTTATTAATGTATAGCTTATCAACTTTGGTAATTGCTGAAGTGTAGGGGCATTTTAGAAGCATTCCATCACAGTGTCAAACCAGAAGAAACTATGTTTATAATTTATGATCTGCAGGCTTAATTCAAGCCTTTAAGGTAGTTTTAGGTAAATTTTTCTCTAACTTTTTTTTATTGACTTTTCAAGATGCTAGTTGTATAAATGATTGAAAGTAAACAATGGTGTTACCTTCCCTAAAACCTGATTCTTGAATTAAAACTGTTTTCATGTTAATTTGGTATGTTAAATATGTATACATGATATGAATTATAGCTCATTTTTTAAAAAGTTACAATTCATATTTCCCTATTAGTTTTATTTTATTATATTATTTATTGGTGCCTGATTTAGATGTGTACAAATTAAATAATGACCATTACATTAATTTTTTAATGTAACAGGTTATTAACTTGAACATGATTTTAAAAAGCTATCACAGTCTCAAAAATTTAACACTAATAAAATAGACAATAACCATTAAATGAAAAAAGCTATCATGACTAATATTTGTCATCCAAGATGAAGATAATTTTCCCTGATATCGGATGTTAACTAAGTTTTCAGGTTTAGCTTCAGGGGTTAATTTAGATTTTAAAGCTGTGGTCCCCAACCCTGGGTCATGGACCAGTACCAATCTGTGTCCTGTTAGGAACCAGACCACACAGCAGGAGGTGAGCATGGGCGAGCAAACAAAGCTTCATCTGTACTCACAGCTGCTCCACATCACTTGCATGATCATCTGAGCTCCGCCTTCTGTCAGATCAGCAGCAGCATTAGATTCTGATAGCCATGTGAAACCTACTGTGAACTGTGCATGCACGTGAAAAATCTAGGTTGTGCACTCCTTGTGAGAATCTAATGCCTGATGATCTGTCACTGTCTCCCAACACCCCAAGATGGTACCATCTGGTTACAGGAAAACAAACTCAGGGCTCCCACTGATTCTATGTTATGGTGAGTTGTATAATAATTTCATTACATACTACAGTAATAATAGTAGAAATAAAATGCACAATACATGTAATCTGCTTGAATCATGCCCAAACCATCCCCCACTCCTTGGTTCATGGAAAAATTGTCTTCCACTAAACCGGTCCCTGGTGCCAAAAAAGTTGGGGGCCACTGTTTTAAAGTACTCTTCAATCTCTCAGTTTGTGTGTCTATTCATGCTGGAACAGAAAACCAAATATCACATGTTCTCACTTATAAGTAGGAGCTAAATGATGAGAACACATGGACACATAGAGAGGACCAACACACACTGGGGCCTATTAGAGGGTGGAGAGTGGGAGGAGGGAGAGAATCAGGAAAAATAATTCATGGGTACTAGGCTTAATACCTGGGTGATAAAATAATCTGTGCAACAAACCCCCGTGACAGAAGTTTACTTATGTAACAAACCTGCACATGTATCCCCTGAACTTAAAAGTTAAAAGATAAAAATAAAAATTTATCTGTATATGTAATATAAATTATTCTTATAGTAAAATACTGTATCTTATTGGCATTAAATTAAATTACTACCACCTATATAGCTCTAAGAATTATCTTAAGGAATAAAGTGTTTATTTCTTATTTCTCTGGTTGTGAGAAATGAAATCAAGGTGGCCTATTTCCAGCACCAACCTGTTGGTGCCTAGTGTTCCATTATTGGAATGCTAAGCATGTGGGAGTTATTTATATCCTACTGCTCAAGGTCATCGCAAAGGTCTGATTGCAAAATTTCAAAAAATTTTAACCTCAGGCATAAATGGATTAAAACTGTTTCATTAAATTACTTTTCCATTATTTTTTCTTATGAAATAATATATATGTGTATATATATATATATTATTTTCAGACTCCAGTGGTTGTGAAAAATGAAATCACGTTTGACTTATTTTCAGCAAATGAACATTTACTCTGCAGTGAGGTATGTACAGAAGTATGAACTAAAGTCTCATCATGGAATGACTTCCAGGCCTGCTTAAACTGTTCCCAGACAGTAGATTTCAGCTCCCCTTGCTCACCTTTGAGTTTTGGTATTCTTTATATATATATATTATATAAAAATATATATTATATATATAATATATAATATATATGTATTTGTATATATTTATATATGTATTTATATATCTTTATATTATATATAAAATATATACATATATTATATAAAATATATATAATACAAATGTATATAATATATATTTATATATATAAATATATAAACATCTACTTGCAACAGTGCAGCTGTAGTCAACAATATTGTATTGCATACCTGAAATATAATATATATATGAGAGGTGTGAGGCAGAGTGTTGCTCTGTTGCTTAGGCTGGAGTGCAGTGGTATGAACACAGCTCGGCGCAGTCTCAATCTTCTGGGCTAAAAATGATCCTCCCATCTCAGACTCCTGAGGTGGTAGGACAACAGGCATGTGCCATCACTCCCAGCTAATTTTAAAATTTTTGGTAGAGATGAGATCTCACCACATTGCTTATGCTGGTCTTAAACTCCTGGACTCAAGTAGTCCTCCCACACAGCCTCCCAAAGTGCTGGGATTACAAGCACGAGCCACTGTTCCTGGCCAAAAGTCATATATATTTGAGGTATACAACTTGATGATTTGACATGTATTGTTAAATATTCATCACAATTAAGCTAATCAACACTTTATCAATTCAGTTATGTGTGTTTGTCTGTGTATATGTGTGTTAAGAGCACTAAAGATCTATTCTCTTAGCAAATTTCAGGTATGCAATACAATATTGTCGACTACAGCTGCACTGTTGCAAGTAGATGTCCAGAACATATCTTTCAGAACTAAAACTTTGTACTCCTTACCAACATCTCCCCATATCCCCCTCCTTCCAGACCCTGGTAACCACCATTTCTCTATCTGTTACTAGGACTTTCATATTTTTAGATTCCACATAGATGTGAAATCATGCAATTATTTGTACTTCTTTCTTTCTCTGGCTTATTTCACTTAAGGTAGTGGTATTTTTCACACCACTATTCAAAAGGGAAATGAATTCCCTTTAACTGAGTTTAGTGAGCACATGGTAGTGAGCACATGGTAGGCATGTTTGCTCATGCCTCTGTTCTCCCACCCCTGGTTTCAAAGTAGCTGTATTCTCTTCCTCTGGGCTTTTACACTTGGGATCCACATGACCAGCAATGGACATGAAGTGACTGCCCTTCTTGTCCTACGCCACATCAAGAGGAGGGTACAGTAATATTCTGTGACTTGATAGTGTGGGGGAAGTTGGAGTATACTTGGATTGCAATACCTCTTCTGAAACAGCAGTTTTCAGCACAGCTGTCCTACTCCCTGTGGGAACTCATCTCCCCAAGTCCTACTACCCACCTCCCCTCCCTATGCTTGGTTGGGTTATATTCATCACAAACAGACCTGTTCCACTCCCCTAAGTTAGTTCAATCAGAAACAAGAACTTTTAAAAATTATTTTCACCTAAGGCTCAGGGGAGTGGGGCATAGTCAATATTGATTAAAATACTTTTTCTCATCTTTAATATCTTGACCAATATTAAAATCAAAATATTTATTATATTTCTTCAACCAGATAATACACATTAGCATAAAATTATCTTGAAATAGTTTTATGTTTTAGTATAAAGTACACCTATTTTATGAATACTAAACCCACTTAGATTTTAGCTTTTCATTTTTTAAGGGAAGGAAAATATAATATATTCTGCAATAAAATTTCCAGATACACAGGAAGATACCTGCTTTGTCTTTTTCTACTTTACCAAACATTAAGAATTTCCTAGATAACTCAAAGTAAGAGAAACAAAAATCTTACAAGTTCAATACTAAATATTTAATTTTCTTATAAACCACGCAGTTAAACATGAGGTGAATATTTCAGAAAATCAGATACAACTGAGGTAACAATGGCTTTATTGAACACCCACTGTGACCTGGAGATTTCTTATATATGGTTTCTAGTCCTCACACACACACAAAAAATGCTGAAAAATAGCTTCGATTATCTACATTCTACAGATAAGGAACTGCAATTTAGAAAGGTGGAAGCAACTTTTCCAACAGCAGAAGGCTGTGAAGATCTGAAAGAGGATGCAAATCTGCTCTCTGTTTCCACTCTGAAGCCCACCTTCCTACTGAGCCTTGCCACCTGTTAAAAACCCTGCAAGGGGATGTTTTACTTGGAATATTTCACCAACTACAGTACAACCCATGAAATATGGGATTTGTATTATATTTATGTATCTACCCCATTTTAATTCTTTCACATCTCATTCCTTCTCTAATTGGTCCTATTGACATACAAGAGATAATAGCCTTCTCAAATATTTCAACATTTATAAAAGAGTAGCTCACTCATTTGTCACAATTATCCGTGCTCTCAGAAGCTTTCTCTCACACACTACCACTGACATGAAAGTCAGTGTCAAATAGAAGTCGATGCCAAATCAACCACATTTTACTTCAGCAGATGGCTTTCTTAGCTAAGAGTATGTTTAGTATGAGACATTTTAGTTTGAATTGTGACTGTATTTCCAGAAAACAAAAGCAAGACCTATAGTTTTATTCTGTAGATCAGAAATCAAAATGGGGAATAAATGACATGTATAATTTAATATTATTCTTGGAAGTGGATTATTTTTTACTGTATTTGTCCCTAAATTACAGTACCTACAACTGAAAAATAACCAATTAACACTGTTTTTTGTATCTAGCTGATGAGATGGATTATCAGTGAAATCCATGCAGTGTGGAAGATCTTCAATGGAGGAATTTTGAGCAATTATTTTAAGGGGACTTCAGGGGAGCCTCCTCTTCTCCCATGGAAGCCCTGGGAACACATATACTCTCTATGCAAGGCTGTGAAGGGTCATATGCCTCTGTTCAATAGCTATGGAAAGTATGTTGTGAAACTTTACTGGATGGTAAGATCATTTTCATGTGCATGACAACTCATGAGTCTTTTATATTGAAATAGATTTGACTTGGCCAGGTGAGGTAGCTCACACCTGTAATCCCAGCACTTTGGGAGACCAAGGTGAATAGATCACCTACAGGAAGATGTTGCCTCTGCTTAAAAGGAAAGCAAATGGATTAGTAGGAAGTACAAATAGAAGATCCGAAACCCTTATAAATATGGCAAAGGAGACTCACACTACATTAGCAATGCTATTTCATATCAGGATCCTTGGGGTTTTCTTGGTCCTTGTCACTGGAGAAGAATGTTCTCCTTGAACATTTAAAGAAATGAGGAAGTATTAAAAGTTAATAATTGCATTATATATTTATAAAAATGTGACTTTTTCTTTCATAGACCTAAGCCATCTCTCTTTTTGGGATGGAGAATGTTGGAGGGCCAATAATGAGAAATAATTAGAATAATTACAATGGGAAGGAAAAAGGGAAAATAGTTCTGATATCCAAAATTGGATTTTTGTTTTTTAAACATCCGCAGCAAGACAATTGACCTTGAAATTTTGTTAGGAGAGAAAATAACTTTTTAAGTTACTGTATCTTATGTATTTACCAATCAAGAGGACTATTTGGTAGACTAGGCTTTACAGTTTCAAATCTGTGCAGAGGAGTGAGCAGAAGAGTGTGGTATTAAAAAGGTGAAAAACCTAGTGGATAGTGTTGAGGGAGAACAGAAAGAAGGCAGACAGAGGAATCATCAGCAGGTAAAGTGTGTGGGTTCCTGCCCCACGTTTGTCTAAACTTGAGGTGGGAAGAAGGTCAAAACCATTAACTATTTTAAAACATGGAATCAACCCTGTTGATCTCTTTTTCATTCTCTCTCTCTTTCTGCTTCCTGACATCCTTCCTTGCTTTTCAAATTTCCTCCTGCATAGGGATAAACATCCATTAACATCACTTTCCATTTTGCCAAGACAATGTGACTTATTTCTCCTTAATTGTACTGATTCTTCACAAGCCCAAATCCATTTGATTCAGAAATTTCTCTAAAAATGTCTTGAGCCCACTTTGGAAATCTCAATCTGGTCCAGTGATTTAGCCCGTCTCTAGATAATTTAGTTCTTTAGGGAATGGTGTGGTAGACACTGGACCTCAGCTACATTGGCTTCCTCCGTTTCCTTGATGGTCTCATTGGAGGAATGCCTGTAAGGGGTGCTGTGAGCACTGACATACCTGTTTCCTGTGAATTATTTTGGTAGGCATGTGATAGAGAGGCGGCTGCCTGGTTTTCTGATTAGTAGAATCTGTTGTCTCTGGGCTAGGGGCAGAAATTTCTGTGTCTTTCTACCTGATCCCCAGCTGTTAGGGCTGAGTCAATATCTGTGTATATATTAACATCAGTAAGAAGTTAGAATCAGTTCTTTCTTACATGAAAATCTTACGTTGTTGCTTTTTTTATTTTTATTTTCTTCCCTTTCCAGACACACACAACTTGATTTTGATTTTTTTCTCTTCCAATTATAGTTCCATATTTGTACATGTCTGTCATTTGCTTCTCTCTGTGAATATTTGGGAAACATGTGTATAAAATATGCATTATTACTTCTACTTCTTTATTTAATACATTACACTGCAGATTCATCTTTATACCCTACATTTATTTTCCTTCCCATTTCCTATCTTGCGAGACATGATTAGTCTTCTTCTCACTGTTTTTCTTCTTCAGTTTCTTGAGACTTTCCTGCCTTTTTCTTATTGGAAATTGATTTTTCTTCTCTGCCTTATCACAAATATTATTCTCCCTTTTTCGCTTTGTCTCTCTCTCTCTCTTTCTTTCTTTGTTTTTTTTTTTTTTTTTTTTTTTTTTTGACACAGTCTCATTCTGTTGCCAGGTGCCAGGCTGGAGTGCAGTGGCACAATCTCGGCTCACTGCAACCTCCGCCTCCCAGGTTCAATCAATTCTCCTGCCTCAACCTCCTGAGTAGCTGGGACTACAGGTGCACACCACCACACCCAGCTAATTTTTGTATTTTTAGTAGAGACGGAGTTTCACCATGTTGGCCAGGATGGTCTTCATCTCTTGATCTCGTGATCCGTCTGCCTCGGCCTCCCAGAGTGCTGAGATTACAGACTTGAGCCACCATACCCTGCCTGTCTCTCTTTTTTTTTTATTGCATTTTAGGTTTTGGGGTACATGTGAAGAACATGCAAGATTGTTGCATAGGTACACACATGGCAGTGTGATTTGCTGCCTTCTGTCCCCTCACCTGTATCTGTCATTTCTCCCCATGCTATCTCTTCCCACCTCCCCACCCCCACATTTCCCCCCA
The DNA here is from genome assembly GCF_048565385.1 of Saimiri boliviensis. NCBI lineage: Eukaryota > Metazoa > Chordata > Mammalia > Primates > Cebidae > Saimiri > Saimiri boliviensis. Next base: position 23,272,144 of record NC_133452.1, on the reverse strand, counting down.
ACGGACCCCAGTGTGTAGTGCTCCCCTCCCTGTGTCCATGTGTTCTCATTGTTCAACACCCACCTATGAGTGAGAATATGCGGTGTTTGATTATCTGCTCTTGTGTCAGTTTGCTGAGAATGATGGTTTCCAGGTTCATCCATGTCCCTACAAAGGATGTGAACTCATCGTTTTTGATGGCTGCCTAATATTCCATGGTGTGTATGTACCACATTTTCCCTATCCAGTCTATCATCGTTGGGCATTTGGGTTGGTTCCAGGTCTTTGCTATTGTAAACAGTGCTGCAATGAACATTCGTGTGCACGTGTCCTTATAGTAGAATGATTTATAATCCTTTGGATATATACCCAGTAATGGGATTGCTGGGTCAAATGGTATTTCTATTTTTAGGTCCTTGAGGAATCGCCACGCTGTCTTCCATAATGGTTGAATTAATTTACATTCCCACCAACAGTGTAAAAGTGTTCCTATTTCTCCACATCCTCTCCAGCATCTGTTGTTTCCAAATTTTTTAATGATCGCCATTCTAACTGGTGTGAGATGGTATCTCAATGTGGTTTTGATTTGCATTTCCCTAATGACCAGTGATGATGAGCATTTTTTCATGTTTGTTGGCCTCCTGTATGTCTTCTTTTGTAAAGTATCTGTTCATATCCTTCGCCCATTTTTGAATGGGCTTGTTTGTTTTTTTCTTGTAGATCTGTTTTAGTTCTTTGTAAATTCTGGATAGCAGCCCCTTGTCAGATGGGTAGACTGCAAAAATTTTTTCCCATTCTGTTGGTTGCTGATTCACTCTACTGACTGTTTCTTTTGCCGTGCAGACGCTGTGGAGTTTGATTAGGTCCCATTTGTCTATTTTGGCTTTTGTTGCCATTGCTTTTGGCGTTTTGGTCATGAAGTCCTTGCCTACACCTATGTCCTGAATGGTTTTGCCTAGATTTTCTTCACCTGTCTCTTAAAGCATTTACCTTTACCACTTCTTTGAGCCAAACCAACCACCCAGAGCCTCTCTGCATGACATTTAAAATTCTAATTTTCACACCAGCTTTTCATTTGTTCCATAAAAGTATTTTCATTATTCCCAGTTTGGATTCTAAGTAAGTTGCATCTAGGTTCTTTGACTTCAGCCAGATAAAAATTTATTGAGTGGCATTAAGAACAAGGTTATGACACAGAGCAGCTCTCTCCCCTCCTTCACCTGGGAATGATAATGCTAATACTGGGACACATACCATTCTCGTCAAGTGCCTTCCAATGGCAGCATTCCTTTGGCTCCCTGAAAGAAGCAGGGTAGCTCTTGCTCTCCACTTGAAATATGTATTGCTGTTGTCAGCTTTTCTCTGAGTGTCTATGTGCTTTCATTTATCTCTAATAAACAGAGAAACCACACACATTAGGACCAACAGTCTTTCTCAGTTGCCATCAATATATTTATATAAAGATGCATTTGCTTTTATTTCTGATTGAGGCTTCTACTGCTTAACCACAATGTTATTGTAGAATGCAGAGTTTCCTAACTATGGGGTGCAGAAACCCCCCAACATCAACACCAGCTGTCTTACTTCTTAAACACCTGCTGCCTATGCTCCACTCCAGACCTCTTGAGTTTGAATTTCCAGGGTAGAGCCTGCAATCCTGCGTTATAAGTAAACTCTCTCATCCAGTGACATTTTTGTTCATTAAATTTAAGGAACAATGTTTTCAAGACACAAACTATGACAAATTATTTTTCTGTCATTCAATTACTTTGTTCTGAAATGGAAATGATTTATTATTTGAAATATTATACATGCTTTTAATTAAGAAATTCAACTACTATCAAAATGTTCAAAGTAGCCAGTGAAAGTTCCCTGTAATTTTACCCTATTTAATCACTGCAAATGTCTTATGTATATCCTTCTAAGCTTTCTTCTATTCTTATAAACACACATTAAACTATTGTATCTAATTTATAACAATAGGGTCATATAAACATGTTATTCTATAAACTATTCCCTACACATAGACATTTTCTATGCTAATACATATTGATCTGCTTTGTACTCCTTGTATGAGATAGGTAAATACATGTACTTTGCTAATTTCATATTGGTAGACATTTAAGTTAGGACCAGTGTTTGAAACAATGCTGTAAACTTTCATCTTTATGTATATAGTCTTTGCCCATTTGTACGGACTTCTTTTGCTAGAATTTCTACCTTATAGAATTATTCCATCAAAATATTGGCAAATTCTTAATTTTTCATAAGTATATTCAAGTTACCCTTATATTTTCACTTGTTTGTATAGAACATTTATATTTGATGTAATCAGAATTTGAATCTGTAATTTTATTATTTGTTTATTCTTTGTTATCTTTCTTATTTTTTGTGTTACTCTGTATTTATTGAATTCTTTATCTCTTTTCCTATACTCCTGCATGTTTCTTGGACATTCCTTAGGATTTCACTTTGATTTACCTATAGTGCTTTCAAGCAAATCTCTTTGCTCTATGAATTGAAATATACATGCAGAGCTTATCATAGTCAACTGATATCAGCATTTCACCACTTAAACTGAAATATAAATAGTTTACCACCAATTAGTCCCATTTATATTCCTCCTTTTCTAATATAGTTTTCTTTTCTTTCTTTCTTTTTTTTTTTTTTTAAGAGATAGGGTCTGACTCTGTTGCTCAGTCTTGGCTACAGTAGCACAATCATAGCTCACTGCAGCCTCAAACTCCTGGCTCAAGTGATCCTCCTGCCTCAGCCTCCTGAGTAGCTAGAACTACAGGCATGCCATCATCATGCCTAATCTTATTTTTCTGTAGAGACAGGGTCTCACTGTAGGCTGGTCTTGAACTCCTGACATCAAGTGATCCTCTTGTCCCGTCCTCCCAAAGTGTTGGGATTATAGGTGTGAGACCACATCTGACCACTGATATAGTTTTCTTAAACATTTCCTATGTATATATTTAAAACCTCATCATAATTTTGCTTTTACATTCAAATACAATATAAAAAATTTGAAGAGAAGATTACTGTATTTAGTCATATGTTCACTTTTTATTTTTTAATTTTTAAGTAAAAATTTTAACTGGCATGTAAAATTTTTCCTTTACTCTTTCTCATTCTTGATGTTTCATTTTTCCTTTTATTCTCCTTTCTCTTTTTCTGAAAAATTTTCTTTCACCATTTCTTTTGAGTTGGTCTGATCATGACAAATTATCTTATCTTTCCTTTATCTGAGAATGTGTTTATTTTACTCTTATTCCTAAATAATATTTTTCCTAGTAATATGATTCTTGGTTAGCTGTACTTTTCTTTCAGCATTTCATATTTAGTGTGCCATTAATTTTCCAGCCGTCTGGAATTATCCTGAAGGATGGCTGGAATTAACCTGAAGGCTGGCCAGAATTATGGTTCTACCCTCCCTGGCTCCTTGGGGGCAGTCTGCCCTTCCCTTCTGAAGAGTCTTTTCTTGCTGCTGGCTTTCAAGCCTTTTTTCTTTTGTCTTAACCTTTTAAGAAGTTTGAATTTGATATTTCTGGCTGTAGAATTCTTTTAGTTTATCCTATTTGGTTTAGTCTGAGCTCCTTGAATTTGTAGGTTTATATCTTAAGACAATTTGGAAGAGTTTTCAGCCATTATTCCTTCAAATATATTTTTAGGCCCACACTCTTTTTTTTTTCTTTTTTTCAGTGACTACAGTGACATGAATATTATATCTTTTTGCATTATCCACACAGGTTCCTGAGCCTTATGTGATTGCTGATACTATATTTTCCTGTTATTCATGATTTCTATTGATCTAATTTCCAGTTCATTAATTTCTATTATCTGCATTCTGCTATTGATCTCATCAGCTGAGAGTTGCTTTTTAGTTTAATTTTAAGTTTAAAATTTCTATTTGTATGCCTTTATGTCTTCTATTTCTTTGCTGAGAGTTTCTATTCTTGAATTTGTTTCAAGAGTTTTCATAATTGTTTGTTGGAACATTTTTATTAGAATTGCTATAAATTGCTTATTTAATTATTCTAATCCCTCTGTTATTTTGTTTTTGTGGTCTGTTGATTATATTTTCCCATTGAAATTGACACTTTTCTGGCTTTTGGTACAATAGGTAATTTTATACAGTTTCCTAAATATTTTTGGTGTTATGTTTTACAACTCTGATTGCTAATTAGTTTTATATTTTAGCGAATAGTCAACTTTTTTAGATTCAGAAGGCACATCCTGGCTCACATTTATGAGCTGTGTCTCAAATGCAAGTTTAGTTTATAAAGCCTCTGATGTGCTATTCTAGTCTGCCACTTTTGTTTGCTACCCGGTTATAAGATTTCATTCCACAATCTTCTTATGTGTAATATACATAAAAACTTAATAATATATATTACATATATAAATATATATGTCATAATATATATAATATATATCTTAATCTTAATAATATATCTTGTTAATATTTACATCTTAATATAGAACATAATAATCATAATAAGGTTATACATTATGTTAAGGCTATATTATATATAAGTATATATAACCTTTTACAGTAAATATATATAAGTATACATAACCTTATATACTAAATGTATATAAGTATATATAACCTTAATAATATTAGCCTTGTAACAACTCAGGCTGCCATACCAGAATACCATAGCTTAGTGACTTGTAAACAACAGAAATTTATTTTTTATACTTCTGGAGGCTGGAAAGTCCAAGATCAAGACATTGGTAGAGTTGGTACCTAGCAAAGCCCTGCTCTTTGGTTCATATGTGGCTGGTCATTTTTTTGCTATAAACTTACATGGTGGAAGAGGAAAACTTTTTTTTTTTTCAGCTTCTTAAAAGGGCACAAATCCCATTCATAAGGGCCTTACCCTCCTTTTTTATCTAATTCTATCACACTGGACATTAGGATTTCAACACATGAATTTTGAGAAGAAACATTCCATATGTCAACACAGATATGCACACACACACAAATTATTTTTTGTATATTTGGGATAGATATGTTCAATATAGATGTAAATGTGTTCAGTAATCATACAATATTTATCCTTTTGCATATGGCTTATTTCTCTGTGTTTTCTTGATGATCATTTAACTTGAAATTAGAAGAGGTTATGGCTAACCACCATTGACTGTAACCCTGTCTTGCCCTACATTATCTGTTAAGGAAGAAAGAAAAAAATATATAACCACTAAATAAGGTGATGTGAAGTTCAGGGTTACAAGTGTCATACAGAGAAAACATTTTTACCCTATTGCTTCTATCTACTTGAAAATATTATGCTGTTTCTTGAATCTTCAGTTCAAATGTCACTTTCTTATGAAGAGCTTCTCCAGCATATTTAGTCACACTTTCCTTTCTGGTTCTAGAGCACTTTAAACATATTGTATTTGAATTTATTTGCATATTTGCCTTCCCTCAGTAGACTATAAGTAATCCAATGGTATAGCACATGTGTTAGGCAGACACTTATGTTCACAATGCTTGACACCACTGTTGAAAATATTTTTGGGCCAAGGAATGAATTCATAATAAAACTTAGCATGTAAAACCAAAGTAAAATAAAAGATGGTTATTTGAGTTCACAAACACTAAGATTATCATTTGTGTCATGCTTTTAATTATAAGTAATATGCAGACAGATAAATATGTGATCTTATTAAACATTAATTTATGTTAAAAATTAGATCTTTAACTCAAATATGGTAGTAGTGCCTGTAACCCCAGCTCTTCAGGAGGCAGAGGCAGAAGAATTGCTTGAGCCCAGAAGTTTGAGGCCAGCCCTTTCAACATAAGCAAGACCCTGTTAAAAATATTTAATTAGGAGTAGGAATAATACGAGAATTGGAAGTGTAAGATCAGTGAGGATATATCAAGATAAGCAATAATTGCTAAAGTTATATTTCGAGAATTTATATTTTGACTATATAAAGTTATTTGAGTATGTCCAAGCTTATCCATGGTTGTATAATGTTTTGATTCTGCTACTTGAAACACCTTAATTTACTGCATTGTGCAGTAAGGGACTCCCAAGAATTTGCTAACAAGACCTCATAAATAAGGACAATATTGACATAGCCATAGGTTTGCTATGATTAGGTTAAATAAAGCAATAAGCTAAAATATTCAACCGGGTAATATTGAAATCTAGTATCTCAGTCTTTAAGTGTAAGATGCCAAAATAAAATTGGAAAACAGTAAATAATAATGTCAGCCAAGTGCTATAATTTATGACAAAAAAGACTGTAAGTTGATGGTATTACATTTCTTTCATCTAATTTTTAGGGTTGCTGGAGAAAGATAACAATTGATGACTTTTTGCCATTTGATGAAGATAACAATCTATTGCTTCCAGCTTCAACTTACGAATTTGAACTGTGGCCAATGCTTTTGTCTAAGGCTATTATCAAGCTGGCAAATATTGAGTATGTAATGAGACATTATCACTCACATGTATAAAAAAGGCAAACAAAAATAGTAAATATACACTCATACTACATGGTTTATTTTTTAAAAATTAGTTAAAAGCTTTTTTCCCTAAGCAACATAAATCCTCTTGTATAAAATCAAATGTGCCAAAGCCACTGATTTGTTCTATTGGATTAGCTAGCAATAATACAAAATTCCTTCAAAAAATACTGAATAATTATTCTATATTCAATGCTGTCTTACTATGAATGCAGAGTTGATCATGGGAAATGACATTTTGGTTTAATAGGGGAAAAAATTGTTTTGTGGGAGAAAAATGCTGGTTCATCTAAATACTGAATATTATATCCTGCAATCTAATTAGAGTTTTGGGTTCTGTATATGCAGCAATAATTTACTAATCTTGAAAAACCTGAACTTTCCTGAAAGAAGTCAATGTGTACTTCATGATTTTGGTGACATTGATCATTTTTGATACATGCATGATGAAAACTACTCATATTTTCCACAATAGTCTTGAAAAATCAGCTTCTGTCTTATATTCCTGCCTGAATTGTGCACCAACATATATGAAGCATGTCTACTATGTTCTATTCTCTCAGCTTCCACTTCCAGAGAAAAGGAGTCATACCATCCTGGCCCTAACAGTGCAAAACAGCTCTGATGCTTCAGTTGTAAATGCATGGCAATTTTTGCCTCATTGCTCACTGGGAGAATTTTCACATACATTGCACAGGCTGGGATTGTATATGCTTCCACCTCCTGCAGTTTGTCAAAGATTCTAGATATTTAATAGAACACACCCGCATGCTTTAACAGTACATGTTAGATGTTTGCTCACAGCTCAGTCCCCTCCCCTTCTATACACATTGCAATGTCAGTCAGAAGCTAGATCTGCTTTGTGCGGATTTTCTTTAGGCACAGCTTTTTCTCTCCCAAAGCTACAAAACAAAAACAACCACTCCTACTGCCATTCTCTTCATTTCTGGTTTTTTTTTTTTTTTTTTTTTTTTTTTTTTTTTTTTTTTTTTTTCTTACCAGCCTGCAGTTTTCCTTTGGGAATTAGTTTCACCCAGCTTTTAGCACTTGATTGTAGTGATTTTTAAAAAAAACTCAGCCCAGATCTTTTAAGGTAGCTGAATAGCACTATGTATTCATACCGGTGGCATGTTTGTTTATTTGGAAAAAAAAAGAGTGTTCTGAATGTTTCTAGTTTTCAGATGTAACTTGAAGTTCTGAGAATCAGACCTGCTAGAGCAGTGAGGCATTGAGTACGTGACCTGTATAATTGGAGTGGCATTTTATCTTTCTTAAAGCTAAAGTTCAGTAGAACTTTATAGCAACATAAGTTGCTATTAATATTATTATTATTATTCTTTTAAAAATCCAGTTAGTAAATAAAACAACAAGCTAAGTATAATACTTGTCTTGGAATTTCTAGTGGAAAGTTGTTTTACATGGTACAATTTATATTTTTTATCATTTTTTCTTAGATTTTTACAGTACATAGTGATTGTTTTTATATGAGGTTTAGCTTACTACATTTTCAAAATTAACACATAGTAATTTTGATGACAATGCAAGGTATACAAAGAAAAGAGCATTATTTCTATTTGATTTGCAATGTCACTTCATACGTTTATTCATTGAGGAATTTAGACTAGTCTGGGATCTATTTCAATAGATATTTACTATCTTTGAAATAGGTGGACATATAGAAATTTGTAATCCATAAACAACAAAGCAGTGCACATTTTAAAATAATGACATATGTGACTAAGTAAGATTTCTTTCTGAAGAAAAGCACATGTATGTCAGTAATGCTATTAATACCACCATTGACATGTGGTCAGCAGAAGCCGTGAGGGAGATACGGCATTTTTGCATGTAGATGTAAATAGATTAATAACCACATGGAAAAAAATAAGAGGTCTAAATGAGAAGAGTGATATTTGGTTAATCACATCCTTGTTTCACTTTATGCTATGCTGTCAGATCCACTTTTCTATACAGGATAGAACAGATGTTTCTGGTTTCTCTGTAGTTATCTAAGGATTTCTGATGCCCATCTTGACTTGCCATAGATGAAACTGATCTAATACACAGCTTAAAAGACGTCTTAGAATAATTTTACTGAAATCAGAATAAAGAGACTATTCTATTTTTAAAGGAAGTATATAAAAATAGATTATATACTACTTATATATTTTATAATATATAATGTGAATGCATTTTATGTATATAGCATTAATATTACTTTAGATCTTAAAAATAAAGCATATAAACATGCTTTACAAATACACATAAAATTAATTATATTATAAATCCTATTTCAGTCTTTTAACAAATCATTTGGCTTCTGGGATAGTGTTTTTTAATACAGCCTGTAATGAATAATCAGGATATGTTGCTGTTTATTAATGATTTCTACTCTTTATATATCTTTATGTGTTTTCAAATTTTACTACCTATAACATTATGCATTTTCTTTTTTAGCATCCATGTAGCAGACAGGAGAGAACTTGGAGAGTTCACAGTTATTCATGCGCTCACAGGGTGGTTACCGGAAGTCATTTCTCTTCAGTACGTTTGACTATTAAAATACTCATGTTTATTTTTTCTTTCATCCCAAGATTTCTTTAAAATATTCTTAGTCTTTAAGAAAATTTCAAGAAAGGTCATGTTTTACAAAATTTGGGGGAAAATATCGTTTTGTAGTATTATATAAAGTTCCTTGGGAATTTCAGTGTAAATTCTGTTTTCTTTTGAAGGAGAAGAATGACCCCCATAGGTTATTTGTTGGAACTGACTCCTGTAACACAAGACACATTAACAAGAGCAAAACATACAGAAGTCTGTTACCATGTAGATTTCCCTGGGAAATCTACAACCAAGAACAGTCCATTTTTAAAGAAGTGACAAGACAAAAGAAAATGACTTTGAGCCTCTACAGGTGACAACTTGTAAGAAGGCAAATAAATGATAGATAAAGGCTAGTTAAGAAAGCTTGTTCATGTACATTCCTCTGGTACCATTTCAGGTCAGTAAGAGTCCAAAGCTGTCTTTAGAAGTTAACATTTGTTCTCTCTGGTACAAGGGAGTGACGGGAGGATACCTCTTGGTTTTTGTAAATCTGTCTTGCTTTTAGGCACATAGAGGGAAAGCAGAGAGTCTTTGTGTATCTGCTTCTTCATAATTGCCTGTAGCTCAGCAGTCCTTCATATTTTGGGGTGGCATGTGCTGGTCTCCCTCACTTATATATATACTATGAATTTAATCTGTAAATATCTGATGTCCAAATATGAAAACAATGGTAATTATGTATTATGGTAAAACATTTGCAAACTTCCCTTTATGCATATAGACCTACCACACTTATTTCAATATGGAACCATAAAAACAACTTTTAATTGGCTGCACATATATGGAAATAATCATAAGAAGACAGCTACTATGCATCAGATATTTTTGTATATTCAAATTTAAAAGTCACAGTCCTGAAAGGATAGTCTCATTTAATCATCCATATGACCCCATCAACTAGGCCTACAGCATTTCAAATGAGGGAACTAAAGCTCAGAGAGGTTGAATTCCCCAAAACCAGAAATATGTGGGCTGGTCCAAAGCCCACAGTCTTTCTTTATGATTCTAGATATATAGAAATTGCTTCTTTATGTCCAAAAATAGCTATTAGGTAAAGAATAGAAAGAGGCATCTTTCAATTTAGTGTTGACTTATAATTTCACAATCATTTTATTTAATAAATAAGAAATACACACTGTTTTCTCATTTTACCATTGACAGTTGGAAACCAATCAAGATAAGATGCATAGAAAAGAATGATAACAATAGAACTGAATATACCATTAATTCAGATACTGACTTTTACAAGTTGATTAAATCCACGGTACAGTTATCAACCTGGACCATCTCCCATCTTTGGTGATAGGCAGCTGCAATACCCCAGGGTCACTAGTGATTAAAGGAGCTTGAAGACAGACCCTAGTAACTTGGATTCTGCCATCTTACCCATATTTTTAGCAGGATAAACTAGGTGTTGTTTTGTTCAAATGAAAGTATTTTCACGGAAAATAACTGGAGAATAGGAGCTGATCTTGTTTTTTCCTTAGGGAAGGCCAACATAGCACTCTTTTATATCTTCTTTTGGAAAACCTTTTCCTGATATCTCAACGACTTTCTGACGTAATGTGGATGTAGAGAGAGAATGAAATTTAAAAATTTGGAGAGAATGAGATTTTAAAAGTATGGAGTTCTCTAAATTTTTATACTTAGTGTTGGTAGAATGCTTTCAGTTTTTCCTGTGCAATTTTCTCTGTGCAATAGTCAGTAGAGATACCAGAGACATGAAATCATCAGAAGCCTGCCAGAGGATGGTAAAGAAACAATAGATCAGAATAATTCACCACTAGAAAGTTCATAGAATTTTACCTTGGAAAATCAAAAAAGAATCTCTTCTGATTTACCGTCTAATAATAGAAGGAGAGTCAATAGTATGTCTGAGTGGGAATTAGAAACCCAACCCCTTCAAAGGACTCATTTGTTGGCACATGTCTCTAATGCATGATCCATCTGTGAGCATAGCATTCTGCCACCCTGTTTTTCAACCTGTCGTCCAGGAAGTTATATGGTCTTGTTCTGTGGTGTTTGAATAGGTATTTTTCATGGTGTAGCAAGATGGAAAATATAACCTAGGATTCAGAAAGATCTGTTCGAATCCCGACTCAAATATTTGCTGGTTGTGTGATGGCATACAACTTACGATCTCTTAAATATCCATTGAGACTGTATTACCTATGTTGCAGAACTGTTGTGGGATCAAATGAAAAAAAAAAATAAAATGTGCTAAAGGCCACTCTGTTGGGGACTGGGGATCCAGTGATGAATAGGAGGCAGTTCAGGCAGTCAAGCAGATCAGAGATGTACAGGGAAACCAATTATTATTTTCAACCACCAGTTCATTTCTCTTGTTTTTGTCAGAAAAAAATCTTAATAAATGAGTGGTTTGTACACATTGTCTTCATCTCCCTAAATACCCATGTCTCCTCATCTGACTCTTTGACCTCCCCCCTCCTCCACACCAGTGAAACGCCTCTTCTTAAGGTTAACAAAGACCTTAACATTGTCAAATCCAGTGATCAGGTCTCTTACCTCGTTTACTGGCATCCCAGTATTTGACCCTCTTAATTATTTCCTTTTACAATAATACTTGCTTCACATGATTTCCACAGAAACATACTCTCTGGGTTTTTCTCCGACCTTATTTTGTGATCTTTCTCAGCCTTCTTGGATCATTCTTCAACCACTGTACAGCCACTAAGTGCTGGTATGTAGCAGGGCTCCTGTCTCATAACTTTAAATAACAAACTGACGATGACTTTCAGGATTATACCTGGTCACCATTACCTGAACTCTAGACTGTATTTATATACAACTGCCTAAGTTACAGAGCTATGCAAATCAAAAGTGTATCTTAAACTCAGAATCTCCAGAAAGGAACTCTTGATTCTTAACGTCCTAAACTGCACCTTTCCTAGAATGTGAATGCATCACCTCAGTGAATTTCACTACTATCCATCTATCTACTCAAGCTAAAGAAAAAACTAGATGTCATCCTTCATTGCTTTTTTTCCTCACCTCACACATATAATCTCTCACTGAGGTCTGTCAACAGTATGTTATCTACTTATTCTGAATCTACTTGTTTCTCTGCATCTCCATTATTATCATCCTAGTTCAACTTTCAAACACTGCTCACATATAATAGACTTATAACTGGTCTCCGTGGGTCAATTTTACCTTCCTCTAGTTAAGTTGGTAATCAGAATAATTTTCTAAAGTATAAATCATATTATATAGTTCTCCTTGCTTAAAACCTTTCAGTGATTAACCATTACACTTGAATGAAGTTTTACAGTCTTCACCACGGTCCTCAGAGATCTGCACTGTCTGATTCACACACCATATCAGGGTCTTGGCAACCATTTACTGGTCACCCAAGTCTTCTTTCTATTTCTGAAATATTTGAAACTCACTCTGCCTTACGGTGCTTACACAGGCTGCTTTTATTTTTGTTCTGCCTGGAATGATCTGCCACCATATTATTAACTTGGCTGGGTATGTCACAACAGTTAGGTCTCATGAAGCTTAAACATCAACTCCTTAGGCCTAGTTGAGCATCCAATCTAAGTTATTCCTTCCCCAAGTTATGCCACATCTCAGCTTCCCTTGTTTCATTTTCATCATGAAAGTTATCATTACTGCTATTCTCTCTCTCTCTCTCTCTCTCTCTCTCTCTCTCTCTCTCTCTCTTTCTCTCTCTCTCTCTGTTGTATGCAGCCACTGGATGTAAAATTGTCCATAAGAACAGAGGCCGTCTTTTGTATTGCTCAATATTGTGCCTTTGTGTTTATAACAATAATATGGAATGACTGGGATAGAGTTTGTGCTCAAGGAATTGTGTAAAATGAGGATTTTTTAAAAAAATTAAAAGTTATACTAGAATACTAGAAGAGTGTAAAAGACTCTTTGGGAACTCAGAACAGAAACCTATAGCTTAATTCCTGCAGAAGGTAATACTTGAATTGATCTCAAAGGATTAGTTGAAATGAATGAAGCTGATTGAGGCGGGGAATCCAACTCAGAGAATAAAAAACATCAAGGAAATAGAAGAAATCAGAGTGCAATCCCAGAAAACACGTGCATCTGCATAGCTGAATTATGTGCTATGGAATTCTAGAGGAGGAATAGGGTGTGGTCATGGAAAGGAAAATGGGAGCCGGATTATAAAAGACATAAAAGCATAAAAGACAGAGAGGCCTTTTATGCTTTGCTAAGACATTTTTACAACTTTCTTAAAATGATCAGATGTCAATAAGGGATTGTAGACAGGAGGATGACTTTATCAGACTCATGATTTTGAAAGAATGCTCAGAACCTTAGGAGAGCAAATGGCAGGAGTGAAGTAGTGAGACAGGCTTGTGCAGTATTCTCGAAGGTCTTCTGAGGGCTTCTGCTGAGGAAGTTGTGATGAGAATGGAGGAAAGGTGATCCAATGCACTGAGAAAAAGTAGGATCCAAGTGACACCGTGTTTTATTTGAAGGGAACTTTAAAGAGAGAGTCTTAGTCATTTTCAGTTTTCCCCTTTGAGTACTAAGTAGAAGGTGAGTCAGGATGTTTTGTTTACTTACTTTTTAAAAATTATTTGTTTGGGACAGATACCTATTAGGTGGTTGTCTGTGTGAGTCTGGATGTCAGGAGAGAGGTTTGAGCTGGAGCTAATGATTTAGAGATTACACGCATTTATGGATGAACCCAAAATATGAGGAAATACTATGTAAAATGACAAGAACACCGAGAGGAGAGCTGTGGGAAAAGAAAGGGAGAAAGAAAGGGAGCCTTCAAAGGAGTCTGCAAGTAATTTCTGCAACAGAAGGAAAACCAGGAAAGAGGGATGTTATGGAAGCCTCAGGGAAGAGTTGCAAGAGGAGCAAGAAGCAACACTATGACATTCCACAGAGATGCCTAGTGAGATAGCGACCTGCATAAATGATCATGCATGCAAGTGTCTGCCACTTAATAGATGCTCAAGTTCATGCTCTTTCCCTGTCATGGTTGTTAACATGCTTAGCTTCCCTGCTAGGGTGAGTGATCCCTGAGATAACACTATCGTTTTGGTCTCTTTGTATCAGCAAAGCCCAGCACACAGTAGCCACTCAATAAAAGCTTATTGAATGTACAATATATAATGCTGTTTTTTTTTTTTTAACTAAAAATTTGGGTAACAATTGAAATCAGTTATGAAATAGCAAGTATAGCAAGTTAAATTTTCTGTCAGTAATTTCTTGCGAAGCTTAAAGAAAAAATAAAAGCCATCGTTTGTAAATTAATGTTGATGTCTTTTCTCTTAGCCCCAGCTATATGGACAAAGTTTGGGAGCTCCTGAAAGAAATACTGCCTGAGTTTAAGCTGTCAGATGAGGCCAGCTCTGAAAGCAAAATAGCAGTGTTAGATTCGAAATTAAAAGAACCAGGGAAAGAAGCAAAGGAGGGAAAAGAAGTAAAGGATGGAAAGGAAGTAAAAGACATGAAGGAATTCAAACTTGAAAGTTCTTTGACAGCACTAAAGACTCCTGAGAAAAGTGACAAAGTTCAAAAGGGTAAGATATTTTGTATCAAAATGTGATTCAATATGACATTGCATGTAAATGCCTGGCAACCATATTTGATCTAATGTGTTGCTGGAAGAAAAGTAGTCTTGATCCAGACCCCAAGAGAGGGTTCTTGGATCCCACGCAGTAAGGAATTCAAGGCAAGTCATGCCACAGAGTACAGTAAGAAGAGATCGTTTATTAAAAACTCCTCAGTTACAGAGTAGGGCATCCTCAGCAAGCAAAGGAATGTGCTGTCTTTGTTTTCAGTTTTTCTTATATGGGAGTCTTATCTATGTAAAAGCCAACCTAAGCTATGTCTGTGTACAGATGTCCTGACAGTGTGACAAAATTTAGTATTTTGTTGATTTAAAAAAGTTTTCCTTGGCATTTTAGTGCATTAAGTACATCAAAGGAACTATAATTATCTTGAAAATGTACATTGTTATGGGCATCAGATGGACATATTGCTATGGGTATTGGGACATCTGGACATTCTGCTGTTGTAGGAGTGTGTACTTGCAGGTATCTTTAAGCTGTATCTTTAGCTATAAACATGTAATGACTGTGGGGCATGACTGGCAAGAAATGTGCCTTGTTAGTCTTACGATGGAGCTGAACTTACAATGAGGTTTCTCAGGACCTCTGAGGATCCTGCTTCCCTAAGAAATGCAACTTTGTTGTCATTATCCTTTCTTAAGTTTTTGTGACAACAGCCATGTAATTAAGATCTTTCTTGTCTAGGACTTTAGGACTTATAACGGTGTTTACTGTATGCAAATTATTGTTCCACAGTTTGCTTTCTTTGAAAATCCGAAGCAAGTCTCTACTTTGATGCTATTAAATTAATCTAGTATTGATTTAAGAAGATACAGCTCCCAATTTCCATTAAACACATCTGTCTCCTATTTAAAACATAAACAGTGGCAGGACACAACAAAGATGATTTGTAGAATTCTGAGTTGCAATGCAGGGTAGATGGTGGTACCATTTTGGATAGATCACAAAATGATTTTGAGTATTTTGAATTTGAGATGCCTTTAAGACAACCAACTCTATTTTTCATGTCAAGACTCCTAGGCTGGTGATATATGCTTGGGAGTCTTTAACAAATGCATGCAACATTAAATCAGGAATGGTATTTCCCAAAGAGACAGTATAGAGTGAGCAGATGAGGGAAGCTGAGACTGAGTCTTGAAGAAGCAGAACGTCTAAGAAGAGGTTGATACAAAATGACGAGCTGCTGAATGAAGACTAAGGGCTGGCCAGAGGAGCAGGGACAATATCAGCAGAGCATTTTGACATCAGGATCAAAGGAAAAAGTGTTCCAAGAACCCAAGATTGTATTAAATATTGTGGGAAGATGAACTACGATGAAAATTTAAATTTCTCAATTGTGTTTCGTGATATGGAGGTCATTGTGCACTTGCGAGTGATGGGAGTAGAAGATACATTGGAGGGGAGTAAGAAGGAAGCAGGAAGTAAAATAATGTATGAACAACCCTGAGCTTGGCCTTGAAGAACAGGAAGCTGCAAAGTGAAAGCTGATAGGGAAGAATGTGGGATGCAAACAGGCTATATCTTTGTGAATTTAGAGAAGGAAAATTGAGTTTTTTAAAGTGATGACTGGGAAGATCCCACTGAGATGACTGCAATAGTGTAAGTTTTCTGAGACGGAGCAAGCTCTACACCTCAGCTGGAAGGCAACTGGGCCAACCCGGGGAGAGCAATGGCTCCTCCATTCTCATAGGTGGGCACAGGTCATGGGGGAGGATACAGGTATAGGTGGATAAACAGGTTTGCTAAGAGAAGATGAGGACTTCCAACCAAAGACTTCTACTTTTTGTTTATACACAGCCTAGCTATGAGATGAAAGTGAGGTGGAGGTGGAAGATGTAGATTCTCACAGAGATTTAAAATAGATATGGCAAGGTTTGCAGAACTAGAGGAGGATTATCTCCAGTGGGCCTCAGCTGCCAAGTTTATTCAGAGTGGGGTTTTGCCAGATGGGTAGGATGAAATGACAGAGGAGCAATCTTATTTAGGGTATTGGCAAAAACACATTTTGGTGAGGACTGTTGTATACTATCCAAATTTCTATGTGAAACAGTTTGATTTTTTCCTATTTATAATTTTTATTATGTATTATTTTTAAGTCAAAAATGCTGAATAGAAGTTTAAAAGCTTTTAAAGTCCAATTTGAAAATTATACATGCATTCAAGTATTGCTACCTAAAATTAGTTTTATTGAATTAAGGTTTTATATATATAGAAAATGCACAAAATAAAATTCTGATGATAAACTTTTTTAAAACATAAATTTCCTGGTTAAATGTTTCATCTTAATGATTAAAGTTATAGTTAAGATATATTTTTAAGTTATATATAGTTAAGATAAATTGGTTATATGTTTATATCTAATTTAGTGTTAAGTCTACTGAAAAAGCTGCGATATGGGCTGGGCAGAGTTGCTCATGCCTGTATTTACAGCACTTTGAGAGGCTGATGCTGGCAGATCACTTGAGCCCAGGAGTCCAAGACCAGCCTGGACAACATGGTGAAACCCTGTCTCTATAAAAAGGAAAAAAAAGTAAAAGAAAAATTAGAAGGATGTGGTGGCATGCACCTGTAGTCCTAGCTACTCAGGAAACTGAGGTGGGAGAATTGCTTGAGCCTGGGAGGTCAAGGCTGCAGTGATCTGAGCCCTCGCCACTGCACTCCAGCCTGGGCAAAAAAATGAAACCCTGTCAAAAAATAATAGTAATAGGCTAAGAAATGAAACATATCAGCCAGGTGTTGTGGCTCATGCCTGTAATCCCAGCACTTTGGGAGGCTGAGGTGGGTGGATCATAAGGTCGAGAGATCTAGACCATCCTGACCAACGCGGTGAAACACTGTATCTACTAAAAATATAAAAACTAGCTGGGCATGGTGGCGTGCACCTGTAGTCCCAGCTACTCAGGAGGCTGAGGCAGGAGAATTGCTTGAACCTGGGAGGCAGAGGTTGCAGTGAGCCAAGATCACGCCACTGCACTCCAGCCTGGCGCCTGGTGACAGAGCAAGACTCTGACTCAAAAAAAAAAAAAAAAAAAAGAAACGAAACATGTCTACTTTGGTGGCTCAGAAACATTATAAGTAGATGTCACAGTTTTTATTTATGAAAATTTGAAAGTTAAAAAAATCAGCAACCTGACCAATGATGATTACAAACATTGCAGATGATGCAGAGAATGAAATGGCAGAAATCTACTATTTCTGTCTCAGAATTGAGAGAGATTTGTTAGAAAATTTAAAAAAAAATCTTCAGGAAAAGTATTTTAAGTTGAAGAAAAACATGTTTTAGAGATTGAGTATATGAATGAGAATTCAAATGGTGGGAATGGTTCTGGATACAAGAGTTTTATTACCCAAGACATGTAGGCAATAAGAGGCTAGTCTGGAACTTTCATCAGAGTCTGGGTGCCACAGGAAAATATTTTGGAGTCAGAAAACTGTGTTTCCTCTAAGTGAAGGACACAAATAAGGAAAATCTTAGAGGGCTCTCCATTTAGGACTTAACTTTCAGTAAATGTTTTGCTGTTTTGTTTTTGTTTTTAAAATGAGAAAATTACCTTGATACCATAATCTTATATAAATAAAATATATTCAAGTAATTATCTTCATGAAACAAAATTACTTGCAGTAGATAATAAGAAATGCTGCATTTATTTCATAATATATCTCAATTTTCAAAGTTCTTCCTGGTTTTATCATGGTGTTTTTCTAAGTAGAGGGGATTGTGTTTTAGAGAAGTTATGGCTATCATTTTACATTTAACTAATACTATTAGTTTGGCCTTTTTTTCTTTAAGGCAATGACTGAATAAGAAATATAACTTGAGGTTTTCTAGTTAAAGTATTTATTGTTTTATTTTTCATATGTCAGAGAAAGCAGATGCAAAAGACGCTGGAAAGAAGAGAAGTAAAGAAGGAGAAAGAGAAAAATTCAAATTCTCACTTCATGGCTCAAGACCTTCATCAGATGTGCAGTACTCTGTGCAGTCCCTATCAGATTGTAAGCTCCTAATTTCTTAGAATAGTAACTATTTTAATTGTTTCTTAAAATGCTGGGAAACGTTGGAACATAGAAATACATTTTCTCTTTTGAAATAACTAAACAAACTTATTCAAGGTTGCCATAAATGCTGGGTTCTCAGATGGATGGGCGTGTGGGGCTGAAGTCCTACCAATGAGACAGAAGTCTGCTTGTCCAAGTTATGGTGCAGTTGTCACAGGAGAAGTGTCCACATACGGGAGATGCTTCTGCTGGTCACTTTCAGGTGTTTCTCTAAAAAATACTCAGATTAAATTTACCATCCAAATTAAGTAAATTCAAAGTTACTTGCTTGAGAGGTTAGATGCCAGCCACCAAATGGAACAAAAAGTCTCCATCTGGCTCCTTGCTCACAGTGGGCATTCAGATATTTTACTGCGTTTTAGAAAATAACTGAAGCTGGAGACTCTAAAAGTCATTGCTTATATCATGATACTGACAAGCACACTTTTTTGGGTATTGCATTGTGACTGGATGGTTGTACAAGATCTATTTATAATAGCCTCATTGTATAAAGGTCAAGTATTTTTGTGAAAATGCTCAGGTTTCTCCATTTATCACTTAAAATCGCATTGGATAGCTTTCATTTTAATTAATATCTTTCCAATTTGGACTTAAAAATTGTCTCTAAAGACCCCTGGGCCACTGTACTTTTGTCTTCTGTACCAGCTAAAACAGTTTAAGTATAGTAGCCTTTAAGCAAATTGTATCAGGTTGAAAGAAAACATGCTGTAAAAAAATGACACCTCAACCTATTCAGGAGGAAGAGTAGAAGATCTCTTTTGAGGCTTTATAGTCTCAGCTTTGGCTCATCTATCTTGATGCTTCCAGAGTGTAGGTTATCATTTTCAGTTCATCCTTTATTAACTAGTCAAAAATATGTGATTTTACATCCATCACTGAGCTTTATTAATACATTTTTATCTTTTTTCTTAATATATTATGATGGTTTATATGAGGACATTTGAATAAGTATGGCTTTTTATTTTTGCTGAAACATGTCTGGTGATGTGGATAGAAAAAGGTCACTATTGTATTTTTAATTATACATTAAAAATCATTTTCTTATATTGATGCCTTAAGCAATCTTGATAGTGAGAAACATGACATTAGCAGATTTACTGATGGTTCCTCATCTTTATGAAAATGGCTAAAACTTTGATCTCTCTTTGTGAAAATAAAAGTAATGATGCCTACCTTCTCCTGCTGAGCTTATAGTTAAGGTCATTCCAACACATAGAATGTGGTTCAGTTTGGACTGTGGAGTCAAACTGCTTGGGTTCAATATCCGCTCCAACAATGAGTGTATGAGTATCAGGCATGTGATAGAGTCTCTTTTAACTCAGATCTCTGTAAATCAGCATCATTATATTGGTGAGGATCCTTGTGAGAATTAAGTGTTGAATCCCGGTAAAGTGCTTAGCACTTGTTGGTAGAGCTACATTTTACATGCTTATTGTAAAAGCCTTTGTTAATTTTTAAATGTGCTAAAGATACTGTGTTAGAATGAATTCTATAGGAGTACTTTATCTGGTATAAATAAGAGGGTGAACTACCTTCTCCCACAGAGTTAAATGGAAGTGTATTTCTGATGGTGTTGTTATAATTCATTTCCTTCAATCATCTGCTTTGGTTTCACTTGTAAAGGAGATAACAGATGGACAGTGAGCGTTCAAGAGGTAATTGAGTTACAATTAAACTTATATAGGAAAAATAACATGACATTTATATTGTTTATGTTTTGTTTTCTTTTTGACACAGAATCTTGCTGTGTTGCCCAGGCTGGAGTGCAGTGACATAATAGCTCACTGCAATCTCCACCTCCCAGGTTCAAGCTATTCTTGTGCCTCACCTTCCCAAGTAGCTAGGACTACAGGCATGTGCCACCACACCCGGCTAATTCTTGTATTTTTAGTAGAGATGGAGCTTCACCATGTTGGCCAAGCTGGTCTCGAACTCCTGACCCTAAGGGATCTGCCCACCTTGACCTCCCAAAGTGCTGAGAGTATAGGCATATGCCACCACACTTGGCCTATATTGTTTATGCTTGATTTGATATTAGAAGTATGTGTTGTAGTTAATTCTGCTAACTCACTGGAAGTTTTAATATAAAGACCTCATTTTATTAATGTTTTCAAAGTGGCATATTTATCACAACAATCATTAAAATAAAATGCCACTCATAGTTTTAAATGCCATAAAGAAGATATAGTTTTATAATGTGAGAAGACATTTAAATTTATATATATTTTTATGTCATCTAATAATATCGACATATACCCTAATAATGACTTGATATTTAAGATTTCATTTTGTTATTTTCAAAATAAGTGTATTCATTTAGGTACACTAGCTGACATGCCTAACAAATGGTTCAAATGTCATATATATTTATTTCTCAATTAAAATAAAAAGACTAGTGTTAATCACTGAATGGTGTTGAAGGGATACATACTCCTTCCATTTTCTGCCTCTTATTCCTCTAGCATTCTGAAGTTCTATACCAGTGGGAAGAAAAAGCTTGGAGGATTGCAGGTGCAAGCATCTGAAGTCAAAACAAGCTGTATTGTACATCATTTCTGGTCTCATCCTATTGAAGACATTTCAGTCCAATGACCACACCTAACTTTAAGAGGAGTTGGA
Source organism: Saimiri boliviensis (assembly GCF_048565385.1). NCBI lineage: Eukaryota > Metazoa > Chordata > Mammalia > Primates > Cebidae > Saimiri > Saimiri boliviensis. The sequence goes on along the minus strand of NC_133452.1, from coordinate 23,250,811 downwards.
AAATACAGAATATGGAATGTGGTAAAGACTGATCATTTCAGGAGATAGAGAAACTATTTGGTGAACAATGACCAGTCCGTACCACATTCCCCTTCCCTCATCTCCAGATACCCATGTCACTCCTCTCACATATGTGTTCAATACTTGCCAAGAGTTTCAATCCAAATTATTATCTGGTAATTGCATTTAGTTAAAATATCCAGGATCACATCATGTATATTCAAAAACATGCTTGCAGATACAGCCGTATCTCCCGTCTCTCATGAACTGTTCATATCTCCCGTCTCTCATGAACTTTTGAAGAGGAGCACAGTAACTGCAATATAAACTCCACTCATAAAAGAAATTTTCAGGGAACACATCGTAGTCACTGATCATTCGCAATTCTAAAATTTGACTGAGAAAGTCCTGTTAAGACCTTTTTCCTGGCATAAAGGGGAACTTCTTTGGCACTGATTCTGCTCTTGGAGGAACTCCAAATGATAAACTGTAAAATGGGCTTATGAGCCCACACAGTCTTAGTCCAGACTTCCCACAACTACAATGTTATCTCTCTTCTCAATATCTATGAATACTAGTATTTTAAACTTTAAAACTTATTGAAAACTTTTCTCTAAATAACTTAATTTAAAATGTAATTTAAAAAATCTGGGTGCAAATTATGAAATTAATTACAAATACCCAAGTTCTAGAGGAATTAATAAATTAGATCCTTTCAATATTTGAGAAAAAATGATTATCAGAAACATTAGAGATCTGAGTTTTGCAAGTAACTTGTTAACTACAGGATAACTTAGAATTTGTATAGGAATGTAGTATAGAGTTCAGTTTCATAGTAACATTAAAAAAACTTTCAAAAAAGCAAAAATCAATAAAAAAATATGACTCAGTGGAATAGTAAGTTGGATATTTTCTGACTGTGAGAACAACTGCTAGCTTTTCACAATTTCCTCCTCTTTCTAGGAACACAGTTATGCTACATTTTCCCAGCCTCTCAAGTGAGATGTGGCCTTGTGTCTAATTTCTAGCCCATAGGACATGAAGCAAAGTGATACATACCAGCTGTAGATTGACCAATATCATGCTCTCAATTGCAATTCCCCTTTTGGTAGCTCAGTGCTATTGAGAGGACAGCGTTAAAGATGGCAAAGCCACAAGGAGGGACAGAGCAGGAGTCTGTGAATCACTACCTGGAGAGCTGCCTGCTGGTCAAGAAGGTTCATTTTATACTTTATATGAACAAAAAGAAACTATATCATGTTTAAGCGATATTTTTAATGTGTTCATTATAGTAGCTAGAATTATCTCATGATAAATTAATTCCTGCCAGAAATAGAGTACTAAGGACAAGGTGAAAATATATGGTGTTTCCTTAATAGTAGAGTACAAGGCAGTGAAGAAATAGTATCTCAAGCTTGAGGAAACCTGGAGTTCTACCTCACAACACAGCAAAATATTTGGTAAAACTGGAACCTGTGACAGCTTAGAAGTGAGCCATGTACTCAGTGAGCCTGTGTCTCTAAAATAAGTGGTCGAATGTCTACTATTCTAGGCAGTGTTTGTTTGAAATATCTACTGTTAGCAAGATATTTCAAATAGGAAATGAGTTCAGGGAAGAATTGTCTGTTTTTCCAAAATAAATGGGAAAAAATAGAAAAATTTTTAAGATCACAGAACATACAAAATTGAGAAAGAAGGCTGCTTCCTGACCATAATTACTTGGAGAGAAGGCTGGTGTTTAAGAACCCATGCTCCTTCCATTTTATGCCTCCTATACTCTAACATGTGGATTCTAAAGTTCTACACCAGTGACAAGTAGAAGAGCTGGGAGGATTGCAGGTACAAGGAGTTTGAAGTAAAAACAAACTGTATCATACATCACTTCTCGTCTCATTCTAGTGAAGACAATGCAGTTCCATGGCCACACCTAAGTATTTAACAACAAAGGTCCATGATATATTTTACATATTTGTGCTGCCCAAATCTCATGTTGAATTGTAACCCCCAGTGCTGAAGGTGGACCCTGGTGGGAGTTGTTTGGGTCATGGCTTTGTGCTGTCTTCATGACAGTGTGTTCTCGCAAGATCTGGCCATTTAAAACTGTGCAGCATCTTGCCCTACTCTCTTACTTGCTACCATTCTCACTATGTGAGACACCTGCTCCCCCTTTTGCCTTATGCCCTGAGTAAAAAGCTCCCTGAGGCCTCTCCAGAAGCAGATACCAGCACTATGCTTCCTGTACACCCAGCCAAACTGTGAACCAATTAAACCTCTTTCCTTTATAAATTATCTAGTCTCCAGTATTTATAGCCATGCAAGTATGGTCTAAAACACTCCAGTAAAACTTCAACAACACACCTGGTTGTGTCAAAGACTTAAGACTGCAACCTCTTTGTTTCGGCTATCTTCAAAGTAGACTCTATGAAGCAAAGAAGCAAAGAATGAAATTATCCTTGGGAATTATGCCCAAGAAAGAATATGGACGTGTGGGACTGTTGAAACAAATAGGTTAGAAGCCCATTAACATGTATTTGTAAAAAAATTTGTACTAAGAAATTATGAACCTGGTATAAAAAACTTGTACTAAGAAAGTATGAACCTGGTATAAAAAGTCTTTTACTTTTCCACTTTGCATCAAATATTGGACCTGCAAACATTTTCTGGTAGGAAGTGGGCTAGAAAACATTCTAGTCATTGTCCTCTTTAGATATTGCCACACAGAATAATAGGCAATAAATAATTGTGAGAAAGACTATTGATTAATTTACACTTCACACTTCTTAACTGTGCACTTGACATGTTACTAGATTAATCTAGTAACTCAGTTCACTTGTCTGAAAAATGCTGTTAAAAATAGAATTTATTTCATAGGGTTTATGTGAACTGACTCAGATAAAGTATTTAGGCCTTAGCACAGAGTAGAAATTCACTGAGGGTTAACTATTCTAAATTAACTAACAAATACCACATCTGAAAAAAAAAATCAGAAATAATCTTTAACAAATGCTTCCTATGGGTTTGTAGTGTTTTGGGGTTCATCTCATTGGGACTCAGTATTTCAGGCCGAAATTTTTATAGGTGCATACAGTAAATGTTTAACATAAAATTAAATCAATGATAGAAGTGATATTTAAGTAATTGTACATATATTATAGCAGTCTTCTGAAATAGGCTTACAGAAAGTAAAAAGAGCTGTATCACATGTAAAAGAAAACATTTAAATTATACAAATGTAGCAAAAGCTTCTTTTAGGCAATAAAATACATATAATTAGTATGGCAGTTGTAAACCACATAAGAGTCATAATTGCTGTACAAAATATTTTAAAGCAGTTTTAGAGACTGGGATGTTAAATTTTATCATTCAAGAGTATACTTTTTTCTTAAATTTCTTCCTCAATTGATAGACTTTATTATCCAGCTGTGTTAATTCAATGCAAAGTTACTACAGCTGGAAATATAAAGAAAATTCATGGTTTGTATCATTGACAGTTCACTGAAAGAAATCCTAGAACCCCTGGATTTAAACATTTGCCTTTAAGATTAGTTTCTAAAAGCACTTTTATTCATATATAATAAAACCAGAAACCATTATGAGTGTTCTAATATTGCAGAATCATACAACATATTTACAGAGAGATAATAGAACAAATAGGCATTATCTAAGGCCCTTTAGACCCTCTACAAATAATTCATATCTTTTCTTGGATAATGAACTTTTTTGAAAACCTTACGAAAATTGTGAACCTTCTCTTTTTTTCCCCAAATACTTTGTACCCTGGGTTGAATGTATATTCAAAAGTCCATGTGCTAGAATTTTGATCCCCAATGCAACTGTCTTGGGAGGTGGGGCCTAATGAGAGGTGATTAGGCTGTGAAGACAGAGTGAATGGATTAATGCCATTATCATGGGAGTGGTTAGGTATCCTGGGAGTGGGCTTGTTATAAAAGGGGAGTTTGGCTATAAGATGACATGCTTATTTGGCCATAGGATAATAGCAAAATAGTTCTTCACCAGCTGCCAGCAACTTGATCTTGGACTTCACAGCCTCCAGAACTGCAGGGAAATAAAACTCTGTTCTTTATAAGTTACCCAGTCTCAGATGTTTTGTTTTAGCAATTAAAAAAAAAAAAAAAAAAAAAAAAAAAAACAGACAAAAGCAGTTAGTGTGCACACAAATCTGTAGTGTTTTATATGATCCTTCACTTTGTTCCTGGGCCTCTGAATCTCATTTATAAGATGTATAAAACTTAGTTTGAAAATCTCTATTTAATAGCACATTCCTATCCAGATTTTACAGATTGATATTTAGCTAATAGCACCAGTATAGTGATACCAGTAGTTATAATCAGCTTCTAGTCTAATTAATCTGTGTTCATACTATACCACTTATTAAATATTTAAACCCTTGACTAAACACTGGTGTTATTTTTTTCATATTTCAACCTTAAATATTACAATCCCATGTAAAATGTGTGACTATCCTATAATTTGGAGCAATTTTTTTTGTCATCAACATTATTTCCATACTATTTCAATACCACATTCTTTACTCCAAGTTTCTAATGTTATTTTTTTCTAAGACCCCACCTGGAATGCCCAAGTTTCCATATATTTTATCATATAATTCTATCAAGTAAAGGATAACTTTTTTTTCAAAACACTTGTGTCCCAAACTTTAGTTTTAATATTATAATATAAAGTTCAAAAGACTTACTAAAGATCAAGGACAAAGCAGTTAATGTGATAATATTAAATATTAAGCTGTAGAAAACTTTAGGAAAGACATAAAAATTTCAAATGCATGACGTACAAATGTGGGATATAATTTAGACCAAAATACTTTTACACTTTGTGATTTTTAAAACAAGATTTAGAAATGAGTTAGTGAAATGGATCAACTTGAATGAGCTATGGGGTGCCCAGATATTTGATCAAACATTATATAGGGTGTATGTTTAACATCTGGAAACTCAGCTGACTTTTGTAAAGAAGCCCTATCCTGCTCAGTAGCCAGGCTCAGAGAGGAGCCCTCACTCTTCTTTCCTCCGTCTCTCATGCTTCATACTTTCCTAAGGTGTAGAGAGCCAGCTGCTTAATCTTGAACCTAGAAAGTACATTTGATCTCACCCTCTTTCTTGAGTAGAAAGTTCTGCAGATAGATAAAACACTGATTTTTAAAATTGTATCCATTTTAACATTTCGCAGTCATCACTGTCAGGAACTTCTTCTCCATAACTAGCCTTCAATTCTCAGCTGATGCCTAAAGACTTTTCTCAATCTTTCTTTTGATTAGAGGACTTATTGGAAGGCTTTGATTAGATTGATCAGAGAGAAGAATAACTGGACTGTAAATTACTGGTCACTGCTGAGGACCATTCTGATCAATGTGGGTATCTCAAATGGTTTTATCTGATGATAGGAGTGCATGCAAAGTATATTCATTAACAGTCATTTATTTTAAAAGGAATAATGATTTTGCTGCATCCTTAAACTTAAGATCATTAGTCATATTTATAAATATACTATTTCATACAAGGTATCACACAATACACAGTACCTTGTACTCCACATGGAGTAAATTGAATTATTAACTCAGCCTCTGCAGACAAACACCTTAAAAGTTAGTTGGGGAGACAGCATACGTGGACATTAGATGATAACTAAGATCATCAAACAAATGTAGCATAGATAAATGAGTAATGTAGGAAAAAGCAATCAATATGTGTTGGCAAGGTGTATGAGAAATGTACAAATTTCAATTCTGAAATGTGAAAGTCTGCTTCTGTAAGTTTGGAAGATTTTCATATCTCCATTCTAGAGATATACTCAGCTGACAACTAATTTATATTTTGTGGTCTTAAAGACACTATTCTTTTGTAAACATAGTATCAAATATAGTTAATGTCCATACATAAGTTTGTAAAAAAATAAAATAAAATTTTTAATTAAAAATAAGAGGCAAAAAATAAATGGACTTCTATATTTATTTGTCCAAAATACTTGCAGGACCAAAAAATACTGAATAAAATAGTCAAATAAAGTAATTTCAGGGATGAGAAAAACATAACAAACAAATGATCAATGCTCAAAAGCAAATTCTACCAGCATTAAACATTTCAAACTAAATTATTTATGTCTTATATCTTCATGGAAATATTTATTTTACTTATGTCTTCTTTCTTTTTGAAATGTCAAAATGGCATAGAAACTCCTGGACTTTCTTTAAGTTCAATACAGAATAAAGATTCTATCTGTGAAAGCAAAGAAATGCTTCAATTTAAAAATGATTCCTTTTGAATATGCTCATTTGTGGACCAGTCTGTGCTACACTGACTAATAACTAGAGTATATTTATATAATAACTCTTGGTCATGAGGTATAATAAGGCCTTAAATTATTAAATAGGAATATTGTGAACTTAAAATGAATGAGACAGGCTATACAATAGATACATCTTTGAGATTTAACATTTTTAAAATTCATTTTACATCCTTTATGTATTTTTCACTAGCCAAAGATAAGTTCATTAAGGCAATTGAACAATCTGGAATGAGCAACTGACAGACAGATTTTGACTAGAATTTTCATGACATAATATATGTTTGTTTTCCAGGTTCTTCTGCAGTACAGACCCCTCATGTGGTCATATATGCAACATTTACTCCTCTCTATTTGTTTGAAAACAAGATATTTTCATTAGAGAAGATGGTAAGCATTCAAGGTTAGGAAACAGTATGATTGTGTGTGTGTGTGTGTGTGTGTGTGTGTGTGTGTGTGTGTGTGTGATTACTTGCTGTGGTAGAAGCCACATGAAAATTTAAAATTCTATCCATGGATGTCAGTTTCCTTATATTCAAAATTAGATACTGGACCTAAGGGATCTGACACATCCAAAATTATCTTAGATGATTGCAATAGCTTTGGGTAATTATTTTTAAAAAAGGAAAAGAAAATAATATATAGTCATATTTAATTTTATAGATCCTTCTATTATATACAAAATGATTATATAGAATTTATGTATTTCAGTGAAAATCATAAACAAACTGAAAACAAGACAAGGATGCCATTCCTATTCAACATAGTATTGGAATTTCTGGCAAGGACAATCAGGCAAGAAAAAAAAATAAAGGTTATTCAATTAGGAAAACAGGAAGTCTATTGTTCTTGGAAAGAGAAACAACTTTTCTCCTTTCCTTGTAATAGTAAAGTCCATCAAGTTATTATACAATTTATTTAAACAAATGCCCTACTGCATTTGGGGTTTTTGAATTCCAGTCCTATCTGGGACTCTAGACATCTAACATTTTATTATTAGGATTTCATGTGAAGTCACTATATTAAAATATACAACTGCATGGTGTAGCAATATGATTACATGTGAATGTTCATTTAGTTGGTTAGGAAGAGCTGAGTTTTAAAACTTGAATGGAAATTAGCTTGAAATATAAATATTCCAATTGAATGATTATTATGCTTTACTATGTGCATTACATTTATCCCTTTAGATTATGCCTGGGGGGCATGTTTCTAACATTTTTCCTCTTCTTTTTCTTCCCTTTCTTTCTTCTCTACTTTTTTAGATAAAAATAATTCCTTCTAGCAAAATTTTACCATATTACAGTGTTCACATCATAAGAGGATAATGTGCCATCCTGAATATGGCAGTTTCACTATTTTTAATCCAAAGTTAGAAAACATTAGCTTTGGTTAAATAGCAGAAACAGCATTTTGACTGAATATTAATGCCAGCAACATTCAGCAATCTAAATGTACTTCTAAAGCCTCTCCCAATCAAGTCTCTTGCTAATATTAGGGCTGGCTATCTCATGCCTGCCTTTCTTTAAACCTCTTTGCATGCTGCTGGCCTAGGTGCTGTCTCAGATATGCTAGTGAGTAAATGCTCTAACTCATTGGACTACTGAAGAATACCAGCAGTGCGCCGTCAATGAGAGACAGGATAAAGAAAATGTGGTACATATACACTGTGGAATACTATGCAGCCACAAAAAGGAATGAAATCATGTCCTTTGTAGGGACATGGTTGAAGCCAGAAGCCATTATCCTCAGCAAAGTAACACAGGAACAGAAAACCAAACACTGCATGTTCTCGCTCATAAGTGGGAGTTGAACATTGAGGACACATAGACACAGAGAGGGGAATATTACACACCAGGGCCTGTTGTAGGGTGGGGGTTGAGAGGAGGGAACTTAGAGTATGAGTCAATAGGTGCAACAGATCACCATGGCACACATATACCTGCTAACAAACTTGCACATTCTGCACATGTATCCTGTTGGCTTTTTTAGAAGAAATTAAAAAAGAAAAGAAAAAAGAATACCAGCAATTGTTTATGGCATGCCATAGTCCCATGCCTGAGAAGTACTCAAACCCCCTTTAAAACCACAAAATGTAAGCACAGGATAAAAGCATTATTTAAAAAATGGGATGCAAAATAATCCTTTTGAACTTTTGGTAGTGCTACCAAGAAACTAAAATTTAAATACTGTTTGTTTTTAATTTAAAAGACTAAGATTAAAGACTAAAAATTCATATCTGTTTATTCATTGGTTAATTCAACAGATTTTTGAATTATCTATTATATGCTAAACAATATGCTGTGTTCTGAAGATACAATGATAAGCAAGATTGACTAAGTTCTCACAAAACTTAGAGTCTAATGAGGAAGGCAGACAACTGAGTGAATTGCAATAATACACTTAGATAGAACAGAAGGCATACAAGGTGCCTGCCACATTGTAAGTGTACATGATTTAGTATTTGTTGGAGGAGTAACCAAGTGAACATATGATTAAATGAATGAAAGACACATAACGGAAACATGTCATTTTTTCTAATGGGTAGGTAGCCAGGGAAGTCCTCCCAAAGGAAGAACTGTTTAAGCTGAGACCGAAGAAGTTAGGCAACCAGATGGGATAAAGTGTGTTCAAAGGAGAGAGAATCTTATGTTGGAAAGTGTGGAGATGAAGGAGATCACTGGGTTCAAGGAACTACTAGATATTGAGGTTGTAAGGGGAAAGTACTTAAAGGCAGCTTGAGGTGTGAGTGACAGTCAAGGCTTAAAGATTTTTATAAATCCTCCTTTTGGGGAGGTTTAAGGTTTAAGGTGCCCAGAGGTTCTGGAATTAGCCCATTGTCTATAACAGTAAATAAGTGACTTCCAAGGTTGTAATGAACTGACTAGTGTGTTATCGTCTTCCTGTCTTGCCTGCTCATTTTTTTAGATTAACATTCGGTGAGGGTGATCTGGTCTCCCTGGTAAATATCAGAATATAATAGAGATACAATATCTTAACAATATACCTATTGGAAAAATTTCTGTCTTAATGAAATTTTGTTAAATGGAGTTCATTGCTAAAAGTTACAGCCTCAAAGACAGTGAGATCAGCTGGTAAAATAAAGCCACGAACTTACATTTATTTAAAGAAGTGGTAAAAAATACAAGAAAATCAAGAACAAAACTTGGGAAGGAGGAAGATGTTATAATTACCCTGCATGATCCAACTTCTTCCTCCTCTGGGGTATTCTAAATGGTTTTAGTTTTAATTAGATATGGGAGTTTAAATAAAGGCTCCTTCACCTGCCCAAATCCAACCCTTGCATCTTTTAGAATGTTTGAAATAAGATGGAGTAAAAAGAGTGAAAGGGTCTTAGGAAAGGAAACTTCTAATTTGAGTTTTACTGAATTATGCAGCAAATGTATATTGAGTGTCTATGAAAAACTCAGTGTTTCAGGCACTGTTATAAATCTCTCTCTTCCCCTAATTGTAACCCAAGGAACTTTGAAATCCTTTAACAAACTTTCTTAGCGTCAAACTATAACTATAATTAATAGCATTACTTTACATGAATCAGCAGTATTGTGTAAATACATTGAAGATAATATTAAGTACAAAGAAGAATTGTTGTATTTAAATTTCTTGTGCTAAAATCATGTTAATACTTTGGCAGGTTATTCAAATTATAAATAGGTGCTAATACTGGAATTTATTATTTGGACCAGTCCTTTACATTTCTAAATGTTTTAAATCATTTTATTTTCTAATGCTCTACAGTTTAAAAAAAAAAAAAAGCTTTCTTTTTTAGATGAAAATTGTTTGCAATGGCAGGAAGAAATTAACATATGCAGACCAAAAATTATGACTACTAAAATATCTGGAACTTATTCAACTTGTAATACCACTTTGAGTTTGACTTCTATTTTGGATATTATTCAAATGTAACTTTTACAGTAATTCACCTTTGATAACTGCTATACTGAGGCATTGTCTTTCCATTGAAAGAATTATTTTCAAGTGTTGAAAATAATTGACTCATGGAAAATAATTGACTAATGGAAACTTTAAAAACCTGACAGGGTTCAAGTTGTAGGAAAATGTTTAGATTTTAGAACAACTATGGAAAAGTTTTTTTAAAGACCTTCTAAGACATAATTCCAAAGTTTTCTGATTTTTTTTAGTAAGTTGCTAGATATTCAAAAGGGATAAAGAGAAAATGACAGTTTCCTCCACTTCTTAATATGATGACTTTTAAAAACCGTCACTTCCCTTTTCTCTGTATTTTGAATATTTATAATACTTTAAACCACTTTGCTGGACTCACTAGTGCACTGATTAATGCCTTCTTAAAATTATTATCCTGACCTTGGGAAGAATTTCCTGTCTCAGGGATCTCCCACCTCAGCGAAGATTAAGCTCTGCAGCACAGTCACGAGAGCAAGGCAGTTTCCACTCAAAGTAATAATTTGAAAGAGGCTGATAAGTGTGTCTCTGTTTCTAATTTAAGTGTCTGTTTTGTAAATTTACAGTCTGGATTGTGGCTACTGCATGGAAATCATTGAGAAAACATAACGAGGAAGAAAAATAGTTATTGATAAAATCGCTCAAAATTGATTTTAATGTAGTTAATATTTCATTTTATTTTACTTTAAATGCGAAAGTCAGAATTTCGCTATAGTGTGTATCACTTTAACATTCACATACTTTTTTATTTCTTTTGGCATGGTTCAGGCATAAATCAGTAACATAAGTTCTACTTAGGTATTATTCTGAATTATTCCAAAGCAGATTGGCTTCATGAGACCTAACATTAGAATATGGGAAACATCTGCCTGGGCAACTCCTTTATTTGGCAGGACAAAGGGCAGCCTCTATCCCCTGCTGTTTTCTGAATTCCTCCATTGCCACATGTCATCATGGGAGGAGGGCATAGACAGCCACTTACTGCTTTATTGAGCTGAACACATTCAAGAAAGGAGCCTTCAAAAAATTAGGTAGCAATGGCTAGTTTACTTTTTGTTTACATATTAAGCACTAGTGTTAAAGCATTAACCTGTAAAAAATAATGGCTGATTAATTTTGGACTAAAACTGATGTGCTAAGATTTTGTACAGTCTCGTAGAATATTGAACTTTTAGAACTGAAAAGTGTCTTCTAGTTCCAGTCTCCCATTTTTTAAATAAAGGAACAGGGCTCTAGAAAATTTAAAAGATGGAAAGAAATACAAATGATAGCCATGCTTATATCAAGAGAGGTAGAGATTTTGGGTGATTTTTTTTTCTTATTACCACGATATTGCTTTGTTGGTGATATTATTTTTATATTGGGAAAAGTATTATTTTAAATGGAGGAGAATGCTTTTCAATCTACTTTCCATCTCTTAGGCAGATTCTGCTGAGAAACTTAGAGAATATGGGCTTTCCCACATCTATAGCCATCCTGTGCTGGTGACTAGAAGTAGGTCTTGTCCTCTGGTAGCACCACCAAAACCACCTCCTGTACCTCCCTGGAAACTCATTCGTCCAAAAAAGGAAACTGTTATAACAGATGAAGCTCAAGGTATGTATCACGTTGTCTTCAAATCCTTCTAATTAATGTGTTGAAAGCCTAGCAGTTTCATTTGCGGTGAAAGATGCATGTCAGGGTAAACCACCCAACATTGCTTCTAAAACCTACCTTTAATTTTATGCCAAAATTTTATGTCTTTAAAGGATTAATTCTTCACATCTCAGAAGCTGAGAAGTTTGGTTAATGTCTGACTTGACCACATATATCAAGGTCATTCTTTGAGTGATGACATTGTTATTATTAGTGTGATAGAAAAGTAGTTTGTAGCAAAGTGCATCTGCTTTTGTGCTTACAAACACTTCCTGGTTTTCCGTCCTTCCTTCCTTCCTTCCGTCCTTCCTTCCTTCCTTCCCTCCCTCCTTCCTTCCTTCCCTCCCTCCTTCCCTCTTTCCTTTCTTCCCTCTTTCCTTCCTTCCCCCCTTCCCTCCCTCCCTCTTTCCTTCCTTCCTTCCCTCCCTCCTTCCTTCTTTCCCTCCTTCTCTTCTTCCTTCCTTCCTCCTTCCTTCCCTTCCTCCTCCCTTCTTTCTTCCCTTCCTCCCTCTCTCCCTTCTTTCTTCTCTTCCTCCCTTCCTTCCTTCCATCCTTTCCTTTATTGTTTCTTGAACCAAAGGCTAGCATCCATTTAATGCTTGAAAAGAAAACAAATCCTTTATTTTTAAATGCTATATTTTTGTTAAATTCACAAAGCATCTTAAAACAGTTATTCATTCAGGCTGCAGGCGTCCCCAGACTTTTTACACAGGGGGCCAGTTCACTGTCCCTCAGACCGTTGGAGGGCCGCCACATACTGTGCTCCTCTCACTGACCACCAATGAAAGAGGTGCCCCTTCCTGAAGTGCGGCGGGGGTTTGGATAAATGGCCTCGGGGGCGGGCCGTAGTTTGGGAATGCCTGATTCAGGGCATCAAGGAATAGTTGAAGGAAAAGAAGAATAGTGAACACATAGGTAACTTCTTATTTTGCTACTGATTGCTGTGTGATTCTATGTGAGTAAACATTCTTTAATACACTGGGGTTAAAAATTTAACAATTGGTAGGATGCTGTAATGTCAGTATCCTACCTAGAGGCTCTTCATGGAAGTTTCTTTCTAAATTGAAAATTAACAGAAAATAGGCATAGAACAGTCAAAGAAAATTTATGTATTCCATACTATAGTCTCTTTTTTTCCCTAATAATCACCCCTAATGTTGAATTTCATTGTTCACTATGGTAATGTGTGTGCTGTGTCCTTTATTCACTGCAAATTTATTTCCTCTAGATCAGCCTCAGGCTTCTTTAAGAATATCCACAAAACCTCTTACCTGCTGCTTTCTTTTTATCTCATGATCTTTACTTTGCTATAGTTTTTGTTCTTCCACTGCCGTATTCATATGTTACTTCACGTTTCTTCTTCATATCCTAAGCAATTGTGTCACAGAGGTTAAATAAAGGAACACTTCTTTTAGTAAAAGACTTTTATGGAAATTCATTCCTGTACTTGAAATAGCAGCAAATGCCAAGTAATAATTCTATAAGACATTGCTAACTTTCTCCCATGAGACTTAATTGTTTCACATACTCTGAAAAGAAATTGAAGAGTAGACAAAAGAAACTGAATAGTGGAAATATCTATAAATTCTTTCAATAAAAACTTTATGTATGGTTGTATATTCTTATTTCACTCTATTGAAGTTTTCTGAGTAAATAGTTAATCTAACCAGTACTGTATTGTGTTAAATTCTGCATACAATCCTGAAAATTTTTTAAGATGTACATCATACTTTCTAATGCTACTACTTTTTAGAGTTAATAGTAAAGAAGCCTGACCAGTTCCTTGAGATTTCAAGTCCATTTTTGAATTATAGAATGACTCCATTTACAATTCCAACAGAAACGTAAGTATATAACATTCTTCCTCACCAATGCGTCTTGTTAGTAAATATTTCGTGATGTGTCTGGTTAAAAATAACACCAAATGCAAGAATTTTGAAGAATATTAACTGAAAAATAAGCCCAAATATATGTAAAACCTTTAAAAGGATATTTCCTTGAATTTTTATGACTTGTAATTACACTAATCCACTTAATTAACAAATAGTATTTGTTAATTTTTTGTATGTGATATGAACTGAATGTTGTATGACCAACAGATTCATAGGTTAAAGTTCTGACTCACCAATGTGGCTGCATTTGGAGATAAGGCCTTTAAGAAAGTAATTAAGGTGAAATGAGTGATAAGGCTGGGGTACTGGTCTGAGAGGATTAGTGACCTTGTGAGGAGAGACACAACAGAGTCTCTCTCTCTCTCTCTCTCTCTCTCTCTCTCTCTCTCTCTCTCTCGACTTCATAAGAAACACATCCTGTTGGCACCCACCCTGACTGATCTCAGACTTCCAGTCCACAGAAATGTTAGAGAATAAATTTCTCCTATAGAAACTGCCTAGCCTGTGGTATTTTGTTTTGGCAGCCCAAGCAAACAAATAGAGACCTTGGTACAGAGAAGTAGGGGGCGGCTGTGATAAACATCTGAAAGTGTGGAAGTGGCTTCCATATCATCCTTGGTTCTCTTTCAAATAGGCTTTCTCATTTTTCCCAGTATGGATAGGCTGAAAATTGTCCAAATCGATTTCTCTTTTCTAGCATTTTACTATAAGGAATCAAGAGAAGCCAAGCCACACTTTCAACACTGGGCTTGGAAATTTCCTCAATCCAATATTTAATTTCACCGCTCACAAGTTCTACCTTCTGCAAAACACTAGAACACAAAGACAGCTCAGCCACATTCTTTGCCTAACAAGGGTGGCTTTTCCCAATAACATGTTCCTCATTTCCATTTGAGACCTCATCAAAATGGCCTTTACCATCCATATTTCTACTAGAATTCAATTCACTGACACTTACGTGTTTTCTAAGAAGATTGAGGCTTTCTTTATAGCTCATGTCTTTCCTTTGTGGGCTCTTTCCAGAATCGTCTTTAAAGGTCCACTCATGGCAATGTAGGCTTTTTTCAGCATGTACCTCGAATCTCTTCCAGCATTTAGTACCCAGTTCCAAAGCTGCATACACTCTTTCAGGTAGTTCTATAGCAGCAATCCAACTTGTTAGTGTCAAATTTTCATCTTAAACTGTTTGGGATAGTATAACAAAATACCATAGACCAGTGGCTTGTAAGCAACAACAAAAATGTATCTCTCATACTTCTAGAGGCTGGGAAGTCCAAGATCTGTGTGCCAGCAGAATCAGTTTCTGGCAAGGATCTGCTTCCTCATGCATGGCATCTTCTCACTGTGTACTCACATAGTGGAAGGGGTGAATGGGCTCTCTGGGGTTCCTTCTACAAGGACACTAATGCTATGCATGCAGGCTTAATTGAGTCACCTCCCAAAGGTCTCACCTTTTAATACCATTATTTCAGGGTTCAAATTTATATCTCAACATATGAATTTGATAGGGGAGGCGTATACACACTTTCAGACCATAGCACCTTCCTTTCTCTTCATCTAGCAAGTAGAGTATTCTCTCAGTGTGTTTTGTAAATGAATCCAGTTCTTCCCCTAAAAGAAATAATATGTAAAGCTGTAAAGTAGTATGTTTCAGCTTTTTCTATTCCCTATTTACATGAAAAATCTTCAAATATTTGACAACATTTATATATGCACCACTGCATTTTCTGATCATTAGGTTTCTCGATGTGTAAAAGAATCTTGTGAAAGTTATTTTCCAGTCCCACTGTATATTTCAGTTTTGAAAGACAATGGAATTTCTATTCCTGATAAAGCTACTATGAATTAGGCTTCTGTCACTTGGACATAAGCTGTCCTAACTGATACTGCAATATAATAGAAATGAAATGAAACGTTATCAACAGTATCACTAATTTAGTCAAAATTTGTGCTATGTTAACTACTTGTAATACACACATTATTAATATATTAAATAATGTCTTTCTTTCTTAAGTAGAGCATACTCAAAGATATGCTTGCCTCCCTGATCAATCATACTTAGTATTATTACTATTCTGTCTTCTTCTAACAGAGGGACCTCAAGGACTTTGAGGAACCATTACCCTAATATTCCGTGTCCTGAGACTACTGGCTTTTCCGGAGTTTTGTGTCAGTGATTGGCTTAGTTGCAGTTTTAATTTTGCTTTCATAGTACTAATGATTTCCTTATCAATTCTTAATATTGTCTGCTTCCAATAGCCTTCCCTTCTCCAAATTTGTCTCTAATTTTCTGGGTGTAATGAGCAACATCACCAAATTTTTAGAATTAGTTAATGTTGGCTTATATATACTTATAATGAAGACATTAAGGGTTACTATATGGGCTTTATATCTACATTATAACAGATATTTAAAATATTACCTTGGAAATAATAGGTGTTTAGTAAATATTAATTGAACTGAAAATACTTCGAAGTGCCTAAGTTATTCAGTATTTTAAATTATGTTCTTTCCTGTACGTTAGGCACTAGGCACTTGTGGCTATATACCTTTTTTAAGTTAATTAATATTGGCTGGGCACAGTGACTCACACTGTAATCTCAGCATTTTGGGAGGCTGAGGCAGGCAGATCACGAGGTCAGGATTTCGTGACCAGCCTGGCCAACATGGTGAAACCCCATCTCTATTAAAAATACAAAAATTAACTGGGCGTGGTGGCAGGCACCTGTAATCCCAGCTACTCTGGAGGCTGAGGCCGGAGAATCACTTGAACTCAGGAGGCAGAGGTATTATATAAAATTACAAATTAATTCCCTTACTTGAATTAACCACATTTTAAGTTCTCAGTAGTCAAATGTTCTAAGTAAACATTTTCATCATTGCATAAGTTTCTTCTAAATATTAAAGGGAATGAACAAGTGACCTTCCCATAATTGTAGCATTTTTCTATAACAGGATTATTATATTATTTTTAGTTTTTATTATTTTAACCTGTATTTCTATTCATAGACTAAAATGAGAAAAGATCATTCATTTATGTAATACAACATAAATAAATGGCATTTTATTTGGCCTATTAAGAAGAACAATTGAATATAATTGTCCTAATACGATAGTTAAAACATTTCAACCTTTTAAATCAATTTTATTTCATAAATAAAAATGTGTGCTTTCATGTCACATGTACTAAAATTTGTATCATTGCAGTGATTATACAAAAGCAATAATTCTTAAGTTCCCTTTTATAGTAAATTGGTCAAAATAAGACCTACTTAACATGTTCTTTAGCATCATAAACTTAAAAAAATAAATTAAATGAGCCCTCTTGTTCCAAAGATGATTAAATAAAGGATTGAGGGGACATAGAGGATTAACTAGCAAGGGCACTATTGTTTTTATGAGGGTAAAATGTATTCATTAATTAATCAATGAAAATTCTGACTGTAAAAATAAAGTGATATTTAAAACAAAGATACTATTGAAAAATGCCCTCACTTTCCTCTTTTACATTGTCAGTTTTACTGCTTTGGTGAGATGTCACACCTGCTCAGATTATGTTCCTAAAAGGAGTAGACAGCATAGGAGGGCAAGCTGGTGAGAGATTAAAGGTGGTGATAAGAAATTGCGATACTGTACGGAGACAGAAGAGAGCCAGAAAGGCTTGGTGTATTTAATATTTAGAAGTCCTCTAATGTTTTTCGTGTTTCTAGTAATTATGCTGATGGGAAAATCTGTCTGGCTTCATAGATTTGGCTACTGTTTTAGAAAAACAACCAAAAAAAGCATCTTATCTATTTCAGTCATTAGCACTGATGAATATTTTCGGTTATTACCAGGTAATTGCATTACAATTAAATGATTGTCATAGAAGGGTGAAAAACCAGGTGTGTCACTCTTAGGGAAAAAAAAAAGAGACTAAATACAACAGCAAAAACAATAAAGAACAATGAAGACAAGGAAGGAGGAGGAAGAGGAACCCAAATTCACTAGTATTTGAACATGAACGTAGGGATAGAAAGAAAGACTGTGAAGTTGGGTCTGAAGTTTTTATTGAATCGGAAGTCACCAAGAAGTTTACAAATAGCAGTAACTGTTGTATTGGATGATATGAGTGCAGGGTATGATGGCTGCCACTGTAATTGTGGTAATTTTTAATGTAGCAATAGGTGGCTAATACATGGTTATACACATGTATCAAAAACTAGCAAATTTACACTTTGAATTTGTACAGTTAATTGTACTTCAATTATCCTTCAATAGAGTGAAAATACAAAAAAGAAAGTATATAAAGTGGTTTAAAAATAAAATAGAAATTCTAGAAGCAAGGAGTATAATGGCTGAGACCCAGAACTCGTGCTAAGAACACATTAGATACAGACTAAATTAGAGAATAAGCAAAATTGAAAATAGATTAGAAGATAATACCCAGACTAAAGAAGGGAGACAAAAAAAAAAAAAATGGGAAAATAGTATAGTCAAGACATATGGGACGTGCTGAAAATGACCAATGTACTTGCCAGTGGTTCTCAGAAGTAGAATGTAGATTTGAAAATAATTAAAAAATCAAATCTTAATGGCCAAAAGAATCCCATAAGGAAACATTTAAGTCAAGATTCAGGAAATCCTAAAAACACTAAGTAATACAAATACAAAGGAAACTGCAGCTAGACACATCATAGTAAAATCAAAGACAAATATAATGCAATAATGTAATGCAATAAAAGTGAAATAAATACTGCTATACAAAGTAATATGGATGAATATCACACACACACACACACACACACACACACACACACACAATTCAGACCAAAGAAGTCTGGTACAAAAAGTACATGGTTAGTTTTCGGTTATCTTAATAATATACAGTAAGAAAAGAAAAATTTTAAAAAGCAATATATGGTGTTAGAAGTAACTGATGTGGTTATCTGTGGTGAGGAGAGCTGACTGTGATGAGGACATGTCTCTGGCAGGGTTTATGGATTGCTAGTAATAGGAAAAACACTTGATTGGAATAATGGTGATATGACCGTGTTTACTTTGTGATATTTCAGAAAGTGTACATTCATTGTTTAAGAACTTTTAAACGTGTATTTTAAGTTTCAACAAATCTTTATTAAAATTATTGAATGGTACCATTGGTCACATATATAATGGCCATTAGATATGGCTTTAGCCTTCTCTTGGATGTACTATAATCTATGATAGAAATATAAGCTGATGAGAGAAAAGCAGTCAAAATTTAGATCTTACATAGTTCATTGTAATTTCCTACTTTTAGATACTCTTCACATCACAGGTAGTTAATTTACACTTTCTTTATTCTACTTAATTTTACAATACCAGAATTATTCTTCAAATATTTTACCTTTAAAGCTTTGTCAGTTCTATGCATCGAAAATTGAACATTGAAAAGTGGGTGGGGAGGGGGCGCTATGCAGCACTACCAGACAAATGGTGGCAGTTGTCAATGTCAAGCCATTTGGGACAGCATTATAACCAGAAAAGACCATTTTCTGTGACTTTAAAATTTTTTTTATTGTTAGAAATTAATAAATCTAAAGATGATTTCCTGCTACTTTAGTTTTAAAATTTTATTGTTTCAAAATAATAAATAAATAATTTTATTTAATAAATAATTTTTTCCTCGAGCTTTGGGTTTTTGTTTTGATTTGTTTTTAGAGATGGGGTCTTGTTATGTTACGTGGCTGATCTCCAATTCCTGAGTTCAAGTGGTGCCTCTGGCCTCAGCCTTCCGAGTAGTGGGGATGACAGGCGTGTTCCACCATGCCCAGCATATAATTTGCGTTATAATTTCTAATAAATCAATGTAGTAATCTCTATCAAAACTTAAACTAATTCACTAAATTTATTTAAATATTTTACGTTGCATTTACTTTACTAGTTTTTCTCTTCAAGCACTTTAAAAGCCAAAAATGATAACAAAAAAAGTCTTCTCAAGTATTTAAACACTACAAAAAGTCAAATAATCAAAATCATGTATTTGTAGAAATTTAAATGTTCCTATACATACTATTAGTGTTTACAAACCAAATTTCTCCTATACCTGTCAACTTAAGCATATAACTAAAATGAAACAGTAAGCTATACATTTAAAGGCCTAATTTGTATATTATGTAACATGCTAAATTCTTTCACATATTATAAAAACCCACACATCATATCTTAGTCTGTTTGGGCTGCTATAACAAAAATACCATAGACTGGGTGACTTGTAAACAACAGAAATTCATTTGTCACAGTTCTGAAGTCTGGGAGTCCAAGATCAAGGCACTGGCAGATTTGGTGTCTGGTATGGGCTCCCTTTATCAAAGCCATCTATCAGATGGCTTCATTTTTCTCTATGGCCTCACAGGGTGGAAAGGGCAAAAGATCTCTCTTTGATCCCTTTTGTAAGGGTTCTAATGCCAGTCATGAGAGCTCTACCGTCATGACCTAATCAAAGGCTCTTCCTCCAAATACCATCACACTGGGGATTACGTTTCAACGTCTGAATTTTGGAGGAACACATTTAGTCACACACAGAATTTTTCTAAACTTAACACAAACATGTTAATGCTTCATGATTTCTGATTAAAGTTATGCTTAAGGCTACTCATTGTTTTAGTCAGTTCTCCAGAGATACCAAATGAATGAGGAATATAGACATTGACACAAAGATAAAGATATAAATAAAGATATATGAGAGGAGGCGTCATTAGAGGAAGTGGCTCACTAGTTACGGAAGCTGAAAAGACTCAAGACAGGCTGTCTGCAAGCTGGAGGTCAGTAGTGTGTAGTTCAGTCCTAGTCTAAAGGCCTTAGAACTAAGGAAGCTGATGGTGTAACTCTCAAGTCTGAAGACAAAGGTCTGAGAAACCAGGGAATTGTTTGCTGCTGGTCCTAGAGTCCAAAGGTCAGAAGCCCTGGACTTTTGATGGCTAAGGGCAGGCGAAGAAGGACGTCCCAGCTCCAGGAGAGAAAGCCAATTCACTTCTCCTCTGCCTGTTTGTTCTACCCAGGCCCCCAGCTAATTTGATGGCATCCTCTCCCTTGAGGGTGGATCTTCTCTCAATCCACTGAGTCACATGCCAATCTCCTCTGGAGGCACTCTCACAGACACACCCAGAAATAATGCTTTACCAGACACCTAGGCAGCCCTCAAGCCAGTCAAGATGGCACCTAAACTTAACCACCACACTAAGATGATTTTGCCATTCAAAATAATTATCATCTGTCAGCTAATTGATTTGCATATAAATCTGGGATTTTGTGAGTTATACAAAATAGAACTGCAGACCTCAAGGACAAATTTTCCTACAATTTCAATAGTCATAGCTAGCCTTTTAGAATCTCTATGCCAATAGGGACCCCGAATGGGTTAGTTTCATAATCTAAATTCCTTGAGTTACTTATGTTTTTCTTTTATCTCCTTTCCTCTGTATTACTTGATTAAAGTATATGAAATTCTAATACCCGAATACAGGTGACTTCATCACCTGATTGGATTCAACTAATCTGTTCACCACTTGAATCTGGTATGAATTCATTTACATAGTCACCTTTTCTGACAGAGACAAATCAGAGATAGGTCAATGGCATTTCATCCTATGTGATAGACATGCCCCTTGTCATGCTGTGCTGAGTAGTTTTCAGGTCAACATAAGAGCAAGCCTGTTTTATAGCGAGCCTTTGCAAGTGACTGCTATCACAACGTTCTACCTTAGGAGCACTGTCACCGTAGCAACGCTCCAGGTTCACCCATTCTTGACTCCTGGCCATGCCTGGTAGAATTGGCAACTCACAAGCAAGTTTGTGCTACCCTCTAGTGGCAGTTTTGTCTAAATCAGCAAAGTTTAATTAGAAGTGAATTTTCACAGAACCCTAACTGGAGAAAAAAAAAAGTCCAAGTTGATGAAGTCTATGTACATGGAACTTAATTTCATATTTGAAACACATGTACTTAAAAATGCATATACTATCAAAGATGTCTTTATCGTACCTATAAAATTCTATCTATGGCAAGAGCAATTTGGAGTCATATCAGCAATTACTTGAAAGACTATATGCTTAGGTAGCTGGTATGAATGTAACAGTTATACACTTAAGTACTCAGGTCTCATAACTAAATTTCTGATTCTTAGTTTTATTTTACTGATACATCACTCTGATACTTAAAAAAATCAATTGCAAATGTCAAATTTCTGTTTTGATCATGAAAATCCAAAGATGAGCACCAAAGCTTTAAAACACGTCGTGTTCTAGAATTGTTTTACAACAATTTGTTGGCTGACATACAATATTTTTAATCGCATAGAAAGTTATTCAATGTTTTAACATGAAGTAAAAAAAATTACTGGTTGTAAAAGAATGAGAATGACAAATAGAACACAATCAGAAACTTTCTATTGTTGACAAAAATGCAGTTATTTAGTAGTAACTTTAAACAAAAGATCAAAATAATGGAAGTCTGGGGTCTTGTTTTCTTGTTAGGCATTATGTGCGCTCCTTAATTAAGAAAGGAATAACCCCAGGATCTGGTTTACCTTCCGTCAGTGAGACTGATGAAACTGCAACGCATAGCCAGACAGACTTCAGTCAAATAACGAAAGCCATATCTCAGGTAACTATGTTACTCTTAACTATTGGCCAACTCTGAATGATATAAGATTTTTTTTCCCTTAAATTGTGAAACATACTATACACACAAAAGAATATATAATATGGATCTGAACAGTATAAAGAATAGTATTAAAATAAATATCGTATGTATCTATCACCTAGGTTAGAAAATGGAATAGTCATCAGCTATAGAAGTCTCCTGTGTGTTTCTTCTTGGTTGCATTTTCTATCTGCCACTCAGATTATGGTATTAAATAACTTCATACTTTTCTCATTTTGCCAATTATGACTTAACATCTTGTTTGTGAGATTCCTCTCTTTTGTTTCATGTCTCAGTTCATTTCACTAATCAGTGGTATTTATTGTATGAAATTATGCTACAAATGGTTTTTAGTCTGTCACAGTGTTAGTGGCTATATTCGTTGCTTCTTATTTCTTACTATTGTAAGCAGTGGTACCATGATTTTTCTCAAATGTCCCTTGGTATGTCTGCTAGAAACATGTACAAGAGTTTCTTTAGTTTTAGGGTTCATACCTTTTATGTGCTATGGCTCCCCTTAACATTTTTTTTAAACTTTAACACTTTGGAAACAACTTGTCTTTTTCTGTTTTAATTAACTGCGAATTGTTGATAAAGAACAGTAGAAAGTAATATAATTAACTCTCTGAGAGAACATACAACTTCACTATTTGGTGGGTGAATGACTACTAAGCATAGTTGCTATAGTTGCCTAGCTGTATAAGTCAAAGGAATATCTGTAGACAGAAAAATAGGACCACATGAAATACAGCAGTAGGTCTAATACCTGCTGTAATTTCAAAGTAGTAATCAGCTTACATACTTTTGTAAGATATTTAAAACAACTATAATACAATGTAAAATACTGTGACATTTTGTGGAAAGGGTCACTTTTTTTGGAAAAGCTCAACATTGTGACTACTTGCCTACATTGACAAATTGAAAATAGAAAAAAAAAAAATGGTGTCAGTCAAACGTGTAATATCTTTCTAACTATCCACATTAGATATTTAACTATGAGCTGCACTGGATACCAGATTAGGAAGACCTGTTCTAGGATATGAATCTAGGAGTCTTCAGCTGCTTGACCTTACAATAAAATGCCAAACCATTTTACGAATGGGTGTAGTAATACCCATGCCAGTCAACACCTAGAGTTTTCATTAGGACAGCATTTAGTACTGTATGATGTTTGCTAATGTGGTGGATATAAAATGTTATTTTATTATAAATGCATAATTTATTAACATATTAACCCACTTATGCCTGAGGTTGCAATTTTTCGAATTTGAAAAATCAGGCCTTGGAGATGACCTTGAGTAGAGAGATATAAATAACTTCCACATGCTTAGTTTTCCAATGTAAAACAAATGTAAGAAAGCTTGCTTCCATTTATGTTCCTCTTCATCCCATTTTCACCATTCTGCCCTCTAGGAAACTTTCAGGATTTTTTCATGTAAATGCAAAGAAACGCACACACAATATTTCACAACTTCCTTTTTCTCTTCAAAATTCCATAATCTTTAAAAAATACTTAATTTAATATATGTTGGAGATAATTTCAGTCTATATCTAAAGAGTATCTTCATTCTTAAAGCTTCATAATTTTTATGTAAATGAACCACAGTTTATTTCTATCAATTTCCATAGATGGAATCTGGAGTTGATTTTAATCTTTTGCTATTATAAATAATACTGCTATGAATAAATTTGTACATGTAATAGGATTGTTTGGTCAACAAATAAAATTCTGTTGGAATTTTAAAATAATTATTGCTAAATATACATGATAAAATTACACTCAGGTTGTGTGAATGATTCTTTACAGCCACGTAAAGAATTTTTAAATTTTTAAAAAATTTGCCAGATTGGTATGATAAAGTGTTCACTTTGCTTTTCCATTGAACTGATTGTTATTGTGACTGAACGTTATTGTATGTATTTACTGCCATTTTTGTTTGTGTTGCTGTGCAATGCCTGCTTATGCCTTTTGCCTAATTTCCCTTTTGGTTGCGTGTTCCTGTTTTACCAATTCATAGACATTCTTTGTGAAATATGGAGACTTATTCTTTATTTGCTATGAATTTCATATGTTCTAACCAAGTTTATCTTTTCACTCTTACGTGTCTTTTTTCTTTTTCTTTTTAATTGACAGAAATGTTGTATATATTCATAGTGTAAAACCCGATGTTTTGAAATATATATACATAGCTGAATAAATCGAGCCAATTAATATATGTATTACTTCACAATCCTTTCATTTTTTTGTTGTTAGAACACTAAAGTCTACTCTATCGGCAATTTTTCAAGAATACATTAACAATACCATCTTGTAAATTGGATCTCTTGAATTTATTTATACTAACTGAAATTTCGTATCTTTTGACCAATATTTTCCCAATCACCCAAACCCAGAGGGTAACTATCATTCTACTCTCTACTTCTAAGAGTTCAATTGTTTTAGATTCCACATGTAAGTGAGATTATGTGGTATCTATTTTTCCATGTCTGGCTTATTTAATTTCACATAAGGTCCTCCAGGTTTATCCTAGTTATTGCAAATGATAAAGTTTCCTTCTTTTTAAAGGCTGACTAGCATTCTATTTTGTATATATACCATATTTTCCTTATTCATTCATCCGTGGATGTACAATTAGTTTGTTTTCATATTTTGCTTTGTAAATAATGCTATAACAAAGATGGTAATGCAGGTATCTCTTTGCTCTTTGACACATTTATTTCATTTCCTTTGTATACACATTCAGAAGTGGGATTGTGGGGTAATATGATTGCCCTATTTTTACAGCGGCTGCACCATTCTACCTTTCCACTAACAATATACAAGGTTTCCGATATTTTCACCATTTTTACTAACACTTACCTTTTGTCTACTTGATAACAGCCATTTTAACAGATGCAAAGTGATATTGCATTGTGGTCTTAATTTATGTTCTGATGATTAGTGATGAACATTTTTTTAAACATGTATGTTGGCCATTTGTATGTTTTCTCCTGAGAAATGCCTATTCAGATTCTTTGCTTATTTTTCAACCTGGTTGTTTCCTTTCTGATGAGTTGTTTGAGTTCCTTATACTTTTTTAATAACCTCTTATCCAATACATGATTTATAAATATTCTCTCCCATTTTATAGATTATCTCCTTATAACTGTTTCCTCTGCTGTGCAAATAAACGTTTTAGTTTGATATAATCCCTTTTGTCTATGTTTGCGATTGTTTCCTGCCCTCTAGGGATTCTTTCTTAAAACTTGTTGCCCAGGCTAAGATCTTGGAACTTATCCCTTATGTTTTCTTCTCCCTAGTAGTTTCATACATTCAAGTCTTAGAGTTAAGTTCTTAATCTATTTTGAGTTAATTTTTGTATATGGTGTGAAGTGACTTTCCTCTTTGCAAATGGCTATCCCACCATCATTTACTGAAGAAACTTTCCTTTCTTCCATTGTGTGTTCTTGTCAATCTTTTCTGACCACAAATGGTTGGATTTATTTTTTGAAGTCTACTCTGTTCCATTGGTCCATGTGTCTATTTTTATGCTGGTACATGCTGCTTGGGTTACTATAGCTTTGTAGTGTATTTTGAAGTCAGGTGGTGTGATACCTACAGCTTTGTTCTTTTGCTTTGGCCGTTTAGGGTCTTCTGTGGTTTCACATAAATTTTAGGATGTTTTAAATATATCTGTGAAATGTCATCAGAATGTTGATAGAGTACATTGAATTTGTACATTGCTTTGGCTAGTACAGCCATTTTAACAATAGGAATTCTGTTAATTCATAAACATGGGTCATCTTTCCATGTATCTGAGTCTCATTTTATTTCATCAATGTTTTATTTTATAGTAGTCAGAATATAGGTGTTTCACCTCCTTAGTTCAATTTATTCCTAAATATTTTTTGGTAGTTGTTATAAATGGAATTATTTTATTGATTTCTTTTTTGTTTTTGTATGTTGATTTTGTATCCTGCAACTTTACTGAGTTTATATATCAGATCTAGCAGGGTTTTTAATGGGGTTTTAAAGTATTCTATATATAAGATTGTATTATCTGCAAAGAGGAAAAAAATAGCTTCTTTCTTTTCAATTTGATTGTTTTTTCTTTATTTTGCCTAATTGCTCTAGCTAGGACTTTAGGTGATACATTGAATAGAATTAATAATTTTCCTTGTCTTACTCCTGATCTTAGAAGTGAGGCCTTCAACTTTTCACTGTTAAGTTTGTTAGTTATAAGTTTGTCATATATGGCCTTTATTGTGTTCAAGTACATTCTTTCTATTACTAGTCAATAGAGAGTTTTTTTTAATATATATGTAATGAAAGGATGTTGAATTTTGTTAAATGCTGTTTTTACATCTGTTCACATGACTGCATGGATTTTTGTCTTTTAGTCTTTTAACGTGGTATATCATATTTGTAGATTTGCATATGTCAAACCATCCTTGCATCTTTGGAAAAAAAATCCCACTTAATCAAGATATTCTAAAAATTTCCCTCTTAATATCTTGTTCAAAAGCACATTGTTCAATTTCCATGTATTTGTGAATTTTCTGAAATGCCTCCTGTTATTGATTTTTAGACTCATTCTATTGTGGTTATGAAAGATAGTTATATGATCTTTATCACTTAATCATGGTAAACAATCCTTTTAATGTGCTGTTGAATTGGGTTTACTAGTATTTTGTTAAGGATTTTTGCATGTATATTCATCAGGGATATTGACCTAAGGTTTATTTTCTTACAGTGTTCTTGTCTGGCTTTGGTATCAAGATAATGCTTGCTCTGCATAATTAGTTTGAAAGTATTCTCTCTTTGTCAATTTTTTTAGAAGAGTTTTAGAAGGATTGGTATTAGTTCTTCTTTAAATATTTGGTAGAATTCAGCAGTGAAGCCATAAGGTCTTGGACTTTTCTATGGTAAGAGACTTTTTTTTGAGATATGGGGTCTTTCTCTGTTTCTAAGGCTAGAGTACAGTGACATGATCATAACTTACTGAAGCCTTGAACTCCTGGGCTCAAGCGATCTTCCTGCCTTACCCTCACAAGTAGCTATTACTACAGGCATGCACCCCTGCACCCTTAATTTAAAAAATTTATTTTAGAGATGGGGTCTTGCTATGTTGCTTATGCTAGTCTCAAACTCCTGAGTTCAATCCTCCTGGCTTGGCCTCCCAAGATTCTGGAATTATAGGCATAAGCACTGCACCTGATCAACATGGAAGTTTTTATTACTAATGTAATCCCCTTGCTCATATTATTCTGTTCAGAATTTATATTTTTATGATTTGGTCTTGGTAAGTTGTGTATGTCTAGAAATGTCTCGGTTCCTTCTAGGTTATCCAATTCATTGTCATATAATTATACGTAGTAGATTCTTAGGATTCTTTGTATTTCTGAAGTATCATTTATAATGCTTCCTCTTTTATTTATGATTTTGTTTGAGTCTTTTCCCTTTTTTCTTAGTCTAGCAAAAGGTTTGTAAGTTTTGTTTATCTTTTCAAAAATCAGCTCTTTTTTTTATTTTTCTCTTGTTTTACTATGTTATTTCTATTATGAGCTTTATTGTTTCCTTTTTTTTTTTTTTTTTTTTTTTTTCCTACCAGTTTGGGGCTTAGTTTGCTTTCTTTTTTTCTATTTCCTTGAGGTGTAACATTAGTTTTAAATTTTAAATCTTTCTTTAAATTTCCCTTTTAGAGCTTCATTTTCTGCATCCTGTAAATTTTGATGTTACTGTGTTGATTTTCATTTGTCTCAAGATATTCTAAAATTTTTTCTCTTAATATCTTGTTCACAAGCACGTTAATTTCCATGCATTTGTGAGTTTTCTGAAGTGCCTTTTGTTATGATTTCTAGACTCATCTATTGTGGTTATAAAAGATAGCTATATGATCTCAGTCTTCTTTAATTTGTTAAGACTTGTTTTGTGGCCTAACATATGACCTGTCCTGGAGAATGTTCCTTGTGAGCTTGAGAAGAATGTGTATTCCACTGCTGCTGTATACAACGTTCTGTATATATCTGCTAGGTCCATTTGGTCTAAAATGTAGTTTAAGTCTGAGGTTTTCTTTTTGACATTTTTGTCTGGATGAGCTACCCATTGCTGAAAGAGTATTGAAGACTCCAACTATTACTGTATTGCAGTCTCTCTCCCCCTTTAGATCTATTAATATTGCTTTATACATTTAGGTGCTCTAATGTTGGATGCATATATTCTTATAATTACTGTATCCTGTTAAGAAACTGACAACTTTATTATGATGTAATAACCTTAGTGGTCTCTTTTTTCTCAATTTTGACTTAAAGCCTATTTTATCTGATTATAAATATAGCTATCCCAGATCTCTTTTGCCTTCTATTTGCATGGAATATCATATACTATCCTTTTATTTTCAGTTTATATGTGTCTTTAAAGCTGGAGTATACTATAGGCAGTATATAGTTGAATCTTTGTTTTTTATTTATTTTATTTTATTTTTTATTGCATTTTAGGTTTGGGGGTACATGTGAAGAACATGCAAGATTGTTGCATAGGTACACACATGGCAGTGTGGTTTGCTGCCTTCCTTCCCCTCACCTGTATCGGTCATTTCTCCCCATGCTACCTCTTCCCACCTCCCCACCTCCCCATCAGACCCCAACAGACCCCAGCGTGTAGTGCTCCCCTCCCTGTGTCCATGTGTTCTCATTGTTCAACACCCGTCTATGAGTGAGAACATGCGGTGTTTGATTTTCTGTTCTTGTGTCAGTTTGCTGACAATGATGGCTTCCAGATTCATCCATGTCCCTACAAAGGACACGAACTCATCGTTTTTGATGGCTGCATAATATTCCATGGTGTATATGTACCAGATTTTCCCTATCCAGTCTATCATTGATGGGCATTTGGGTTGGTTCCAGGTCTTTGCTATTGTAAACAGTGCTGCAATGAACATTCGTGTGCATGTGTCCTTATAGTAGAATGATTTATAATCCTTTGGATATATACCCAGTAATGGGATTGCTGGGTCAAATGGGATTTCTATTTTTAGGTCATTGAGGAATCGCCACACTGTCTTCCACAATAGTTGAATTAATTTAAACTCCCACCAACGGTGTAAAAGTGTTCCTATTTGTCCACATCCTCTCCAGCATCTGTTGTCTCCAGATTTTTTAATTATCACCATTCTAACTGGTGTGAGATGGTATCTCAATGTGGTTTTGATTTGCATTTCTCTAATGCCCAGTGATGCTGAGCATTTTTTCATATGTTTGTTGGCCTCCTGTATGTCTTCTTTTGTAAACTGTCTGCTCATATCCTTCACCCATTTTTGAATGGGCTTGTTTGTTTTTTTCTTGTAGATCTGTTTTAGTTCTTTGTAAATTCTGGATATCAGCCCCTTGTCAGATGGGTAGACTGCAAAAATTTTTTCCCATTCTGTTGGTTGCCGATTCACTCTACTGACTGTTTCCTTTGCCATGCAGAAGCTGGGGAGTTTGGATAGGTCCAATTTGTCTATTTTGGCTTTTGTTGCCATTGCTTTTGGCATTTTGGTCATGAAGTCCTTGCCTACGCCTATGTCCTGAATGGATTTGCCTAGATTTTCTTCTAGGGTTTTTATGGTGTTAGGTCTGATGTTTAAGTCTTTAATCCATCTGGAGTTAATTTTGGTGTAAGGTGTCAGGAAGGGGTCCTGTTTCTGCTTTCTGCACATGGCTAGCCAGTTTTCCCAACACCATTTATTAAACAGGAAATCCTTTCCCCATTGCTTGTTTTCATCAGGTTTGTCAAAGATCGGATGGTTGTAGATATGTTGTATTTTCTCTGAGGCCTCTGTTCTGTTCCATTGGTCTGTATCTCTGTTTTGGTACCAGTTCCATGCTGTTTTGATTACTGTAGCCTTGTAGTATAGTTTGAAGTCTGGTAGTGTGATGCCTCATGCTTTGTTCTTTTTGCTTAGAATTGACTTGGCTATGCGGGCTCTCTTTTGGTTCCATATGAATTTTAAGATGGTTTTTTCCAGTTCTGTAAAGAAGGTCATTGGTAGCTTGATGGGAATAGCGTTGAATTTGTAAATTACTTTGGGCAGTATGGCCATTTTCACGATGTTGATCCTTACTAACCATGAACATGGAATGTTTCTCCATCTGTTTGTGTCCTCTCTTATTTCGTCGAGCAGTGGCTTGTAGTTCTCCTTGAAGAGGTCCTTTACGTTCCTTGTTAGTTGTATTCCTAGGTATTTTATTCTCTTTGTGGCAATTGTGAATGGCCGTTTGTTCTTGATTTGGCTCTCTTTAAGTCTGTTACTGGTGTATAGGAATGCTTGTGATTTTTGCACATTGATTTTGTATCCTGAGAGTTTGCTGAAGTTGTTTATCAGTTTCAGGAGATTTTGGGCTGAGACGATGGGGTCTTCTAGATATACAATCATGTCATCTGCAAATAGAGACAATTTGATTTCCTCCTTTCTGATTTGAATACCCTTTATTTCTTTTTCTTGCCTGATTGTTCTGGCTAGAACTTCCAGTACTATACTGAATAGGAGTGGTGAGAGAGGGCATCCTTGTCTAGTACCAGATTTCAAAGGGAATGCTTCCAGTTTTTGCCCATTCAGTGTGATATTGGCTGTTGGTTTGTCATAAATAGCTTTTATTATTTTGAGATACGTTCCATCAATATCTAGTTTATTGAGAGTTTTTAGCATAAAGGGCTGTTGAATTTTGTCAAAGGCCTTCTCTGCATCAATTGAGATAATCATGTGGTTTTTGTCTTTGGTTCTGTTTATATGGTGAATTACGTTTATGGACTTGCGTATGTTGAACCAGCCTTGCATCCCTGGGATGAATCCTACTTGATCATGGTGGATGAGCTTTTTGATATACTGTTGCAATCGGCTTGCCAGTATTTTGTGGAAGATTTTTGCATCTATGTTCATCATGGATATTGGCCTGAAGTTTTCTTTTCTTGTTGAGTCTCTGCCGGTTTTTGGTATCAGGATGATGTTTGTCTCAAAAAATGATTTGGAAAGGATTCCCTCTTTTTGGATTGTCTGGAATAGTTTCAGAAGGAATGGTAGCAGCTCCTCTTTGTATGTCTGGTAGAATTCGGCTGTGAACCCATCTGGACCTGGACTTTTTTTAGGTGGTAGGCTCTTAATTGCTGCTTCGACTTCCGACCTTGTTATTGGTCTATTCAGGGTTTCGGCTTCTTCCGGGTTTAGGCTTGGGAGGATGCAGGTGTCCAGGAATTTACGCATATATTCCAGGTTTACTAGTTTATGTGCATAGAGTTGTTTGTAACAATCTCTGATGATGGTTTGGATTTTTGTGGAATCTGTGGTAATATCCCCTTTATCATTTTTTATTGCATCAATTTGGTTATTCTCACTTTTCTTTTTTATTCATCTGGCTAGTGGTCTATTTTGTTGATCTTTTCAAAAAACCAGCTCCTGGATTTATTGATTTTTTGAAGAGTTTTTTTGTGTCTCTATTTCCTTCAGTTCTGCTCTGATCTTGGTTATTTCCTGTCTTCTGCTAGGTTTTGAGTTTTTTTGATCTTGCTCCTCTAGCTCTTTCAATTTTGATGATAGGGTGTCAATTTTAGATCTCTCCTTTCTTCTCATGTGGGCACTCATTGCTATATATTTTCCTCTAGAGACTGCTTTAAATGTGTCCCAGAGATTCTGGTATGTTGTGTCTTCGTTCTCGTTGGTTTCGAAGAACATCTTTATTTCTGCCTTCCTTTCATTGTTTATCCAGTCAACATTCAAGAGCAAGTTGTTCAGTTTCCATGAAGCTGTGCAGTTCTGAGTTAGTTTCTGCATTCTGAGTTCTAACTCGATTGCACTGTGGTCTGAGAGACTGTTTGTTATGATTTCCGTTCTTTTGCATTTGCTGAGGAGTGATTTATTGCCAATTATGTGGTTGATTTTAGAGTAGGTGTGATGTGGTGCTGAGAAGAATGTATATTCTGTGGATTTGGGAGTTCTGTAAATGTCTATTAGATTTGCTTGTTCCAGGTCTGAGTTCAGATCCTGGATATCCTTGTTGATTTTCTGTCTGGTTGATCTGTCTAATATTGACAGTGGGGTGTTAAAGTCTCCCACTATTATTGTGTGGGAGTCTAAGTCTCTTTGTAAGTCATTAAGAGCTTGCCTTATGTATCTGGGTGCCCCTGTATTGGGTGCGTATATATTTAGGATCGTTAGCTCTTCTTGTTGCAATGATCCTTTTACCATTATGTAATGTCCTTCTTTGTCTCGTTTGATCTTTGTTACTTTAAAGTCTATTTTATCAGAGATGAGAATTGCAACTCCTGCTTTTTTTTGCTCTCCATTTGCTTGGTAGATCTTCCTCCATCCCTTTATTTTGAGCCTTTGTGTATCCTTGCATGTAAGATGGGTTTCCTGGATACAGCACACTGATGGGTTTTGGCTTTTTATCTAATTTGCCAGTCTGTGTCTTTTGATTGGGGCATTTAGTCCATTTACATTTAGGGATAGTATTGTTATGTGTGAATTTGATGCTGTCATTTTGATGCTTCCTTGCTGTTTTGTTGGTTAGTTGATGCAGATTCTTGATTGTGTTGATGCTTTTTTACCATTTGGTATGTTTTGCAGTGGCTGGTACTGGTTGTTCCTTTATATGTGTAGAGCCTCTTTCAGGAGTTCTTGTAGAACAGGTTTGGTGGTGATGAAATCTCTGAGTACTTCCTTGTTCGCAAAGGATTTTATTTTTCCTTCACTTATGAAGCTTAGTTTGGCTGGGTAGGAGATTCTGGGTTGAAAGTTCTTTTCTTTAAGGATGTTGAATATTGGCCCCCAATCTCTTCTGGCTTGTAGGGTTTCTGCTGAGAGATCTGCTGTGAGTCTAATGGGCTTCCCTGTGTGGGTAACCTGACCTTTCTCTCTGGCTGCCCTTAGCATTTTCTCTTTCATTTCAGCCCTGGTGAATCTGACGATTATGTGCCTTGGGGTTGCTCTTCTTGAGGAATATCTTTGTGGTGTTCTCTGTGTTTCCTGGATTTGAATATTGGCCTGCATTGCTAGGTCGGGGAAGTTTTCCTGGATAATATCCTGAAGAGTATTTTTCAGCTTGGATTCATTCTCTTCATCGCATTCAGGTACACCTATCAAACGTAGATTAGGTCTTTTCACATAGTCCCACATTTCTTGAAGATCTTTTTCATTCCTTTTTGTGCTTTTTTCTCTGTTTTTGCCTTCTCTTTTTATTTCATTGAGTTGATCTTTGACCTCTGATATCCTTTCTTCTGCTTGGTCAATTCGGCTGTTGAAATTTGTGTATGCTTCACGAAGTTCTCGTGTTGTGTTTTTCAGCTCCATCAATTCACTTATATTCCTCTCTATGCTGTCCATTCTCGTTAGCATTTCGTCCAATCTTTTTTCAAGTTTCCTGGTTTCTTTGCGTTGGGTTAGAACATGTTCTTTTAGTTCACTGTAGTTTCTTCCTACCCACCTTCTGAAGTCTGATTCTGTCATTTCATCACCCTCCTTCTCCATCCGGTCTGGCTCCCTTGCTGGTGAGGAGTTGTGATCCCTTTTAGGAGAAGAGGTGTTCTGGTTTCGGGAGTTTTCATCCTTTTTGCACTGGTTTCTTCCCATTTTTGTGGGTTTATCAACCTGTTGTCTTTGTAGTTACTGTCTTTCAGATTGGGTCTCTGAGTGAGCTTCTAGCTCATGGATGCTGAAATTACTTTTTTTTTTTAAAGCTTTCCTTCTTACAGTCTGGCTCCTTTGCTGTAGGACTGCTCAGGTCCTCTCCGGGGCCTGCTTGCCTGGGAATCACCTGCGGCAGCTGCAGAACAGTAAGGGAGTAAGGGTTGCTACCAATTTCCTCTTCTGCTATCTTTGTCCCAGAAGGATGCTCGCCAACTGTCAGTCCATTCTCTCCTTTATGAGGTGAGTCTTTGGATCTATGGGGGTCAGGGAGCTACTTGAGGAGACAGTCTATCTTTTATTGGGGCTTAAGTCCTGAGCTGTGAGCTCCGTTGTTCATTCAGAGCTGCTGGGCAGGTATGTTTAGGTCTGCTGCAGCTGAACTCATAAAGCACTTTTTATTCCCAGGTGCTCTGTCCCGGGGAGTTAGGGCCTCATGAGTTTCCGTTGTGCTGCTACCCTTGTTTTCAATTTCAGGTCTGCCCTGCCCAGCTAGCAGCCCACCTGGCCACTGTCTGCCTGCAGAGGCTTTGCTGAGCTGCTGTGGGCTCCGCCCAGCTGCCTTGTGCTCTTCCCTGCAGTCCTGTTTATATGGTCGTAGTTAGAACTGCCTCAGCAATGGTGGCCCCACCTCTGTTATTGCGGACTCGTTCTGTTGTGGCAGGTTGCCTCGGTAAGGGCGGCCTGCCTTCGTAGTGGTGGAGAGTCTCAGTTATGGCGGACGCCCCTCCCCCACTGAGCTGGACCATCCCGGGTTCAGCTGTACTTGCTGTGAAACACTCAACCCAGGGCGTTTTCAATCACTCTTTTTGTTTTCCTTGTTGTGGGAGTGGGGGGGTGGGACCAACCGAGCCTGATCACCTGGCTCCCTGACTCAGAGTCTCTTTTTATTTATTTATTTTTTATTTTTTATTTATTTATTTATTTATTTTGAGACGGAGTTTCGCTCTTGTTACCCAGGCTGGAGTGCAATGGCGCGATCTCGGCTCACTGCAACCTCCGCCTCCTGGGTTCAGGCAATTCTCCTGCCTCAGCCTCCTGAGTAGCTGGGATTACAGGCACGCGCCACCATGCCCAGCTAATTTTTTGTATTTTTAGTAGAGACGGGGTTTCACCATGTTGACCAGGATGGTCTCGATCTCTCGACCTCGTGATCCACCCGCCTCAGCCTCCCAAAGTGCTGGGATTACAGGCTTGAGCCACCGCACCCGGCTCTTTTTATTTTTTTTAAGTTGAACGACCCCGCATTCCAGTCGCTTGTTGAAAAGGCGCCAGGAGCTCCCGTGCTGCGACTCACTGAGTCAGCTCAAACTGCAGCACCGGCTCCTGGTGGTTTTTTTTGCCTAGGAATCTCCTGGCCTGGCTCGCTATTTCAGGTGAATGGGCAACTCTGCCATCTCAGGGCTCCGATCGCCACCTAAGAGGGCTCCCAGACCAGAGGCTTTTGTACGGAGAACCGCAACAGTGCATGGTCAAAGCAGCCACGCGGGCCAAATCAGCCCCACGGGGGCCAAAACAGCCGCACCGGCTGGAACTGCAGCACTGG
Organism: Saimiri boliviensis; assembly: GCF_048565385.1. Classification (NCBI taxonomy): domain Eukaryota; kingdom Metazoa; phylum Chordata; class Mammalia; order Primates; family Cebidae; genus Saimiri; species Saimiri boliviensis. Next base: position 23,215,171 of record NC_133452.1, on the reverse strand, counting down.
CGACTCCTCTGCCTGGGTATCTCCTGGTCTGTGGGCAATAAAAATTCGTCTGGAAATGCGGCGTCCACTCACCCTCTGCACTTTCACTGGGAGCTGAAGTCCTGAGCTGTTCTTAGGTGGCCATCTTCCCAGCAGTCCCGAATCTTTGTTTTTTAAATACATTCTCTCACTCTATGCCTTTTGATTGGAGAATCTAATCCCTACATTAAAGGAAATTATTGGTAAGTAAGCAGTTACTATTGTTATTTCATTAATTTTTTTCTAGTTGTTTTGTAAATCCTTTTGTTACTTTATTCTCTCCTGTTTTCCTTTGTGATTAGGTTATGTTTTTAGTGGTTTGCTTTGATTTGTGTATCTCATAGCTTGTCACTTTATGAATACCATGAGGCTTACATAAAATGTCTTATGGCTATAAACATATTCTAAGCTGATAGCAACTTAACTTTGATCACATACAAAAACCCTACACTTTTACTCTATCTCTTCTATGGTTTGTTTTTGATGTAACAATTTACAATCTCTTATATTTGACAAATTATTGTAGTTATTATTTAAATACAATTTTTCTTTTAACCTTCATACTAAAGATATAAGTGATTTAAATGTTGCCACTACAATGTTAGAGTGTTCTGAATTTGACTATACACTTACTTTTAACAGTGACTTTTATACATTCATTTTTTCATGTTACTAATTACCATTCTTTTCTTTCAACTTAAAGAATTCCCTTTAGTATTTCTCATAAAACAGGTCGGATGATGATGAACTCCCTCAGCTTTTGTTTGTTTGGGAGTTTTTATCTCCACTTAAGTTTTGAAGGATATCTTTTCTAAGTACAGTGTTCTTGCTTAGTATTATTTTTCTTCAGTATTTTGAATATATTATCTCACTCTCTCCAGGCCTGTGAGGTTTCTACAAAGAAATTTGCTGAGAAATTAGAACTCCTTATTTGCTTCGTTTCTCTGGCTACTTTCATAATCCTCTGTTTGTCTTTGATTTTTAACAGTTTGATTACAGTGTGTCTTGGTGTAGTCTTATTTGGATTAAATCTGATTTTGAAGACCTTTGACCTTCCTCTACCTGGATATATATAACTTTCCCCAGATTTGAGAAGTTTTCTGCTATTATTTCTTTAAGGAAGTTCTACTCCTTTGTCTCTCTCTTCTCTTTTTTAAACTCCTATCACTCAAATATTTGCTCTTTTGATACTGCCCCATAAACCATGTTGTCCTTTTTCCTTTTTTTTTCACCTTTGACTGCATATTTTCCAATAGCCTGTTTTCAATTTCATAGTTTATTTTGTCTGCTTGATTGATTCTGCTGTTGACACTGTCTTGCATTTTTAAAATTTTATTTCATTCATTGTAATTTTCATATCTAGAATTTTGGTTTAATTTATTATAATAATTCCTATCTCTTTGTTAAATTTCTTGTCTTAGTTGTTCATTGTTTTCCAGATATCACTTAATTATTTTTTGGTATTTTGAAGTTCACTGAGTTTCTTTAAAATAATCATTTCTCATTCTTTGTCAGGCAGATTATAAATCTCTGTTTCATTAGAGCTGGCTTTTGGTGCTTTATTTTGTTCTTTTCGTGAGGTCATGTTTCCATTGTTCTTGATCCTTGTAACCACGTGTTGGTGTCTGTAAATTTAAAAGAGTAGTAAATTATTCTAATCTTTGCCGACTGGCTTTGTCTGGGAAAGCCCTTTGCCAGTCAGATCATCTAGAGATTCTTAGTAGGTTGCCGACAGGCAGGTTTGTTACTGTATTTCTTAAGCAGGCTAGTCTGGTACCTAGATCAGTAGGTGAGCAACCCTGACACCTAGGTCTGCAGGATTGGGTCTAGAATGTGTGTTCTTGGAAACCAGCCTGAAGTCTGGGTCCATAGAAGCTAGACTGATGCTGGCATAGACCTAGAGTACCAGGTTCTGCAAGGGTTGACCTGGGACCTCAGTTTATGGGAACTAGACAGATAACAGGGTCTACTGGGGTGGCCTGGTTCCTAGGCTTGCTAGGGATTTACTTTACTGATTCACTGGTCCAGCCTGTGTTTGGGTCCAAGGCAAACTCCAGTGCTTACTTCTTTTTCCTTCTTCCAAGTAGAAGATCTCTCTTTGCCTGGATGGGGAGTGCGATGCAAAATTGTCCTTCCTACCCTTTTCAATATGTCTTATTTCTGTGCTATATCCAGTGGGTATAACCTTTCACCAAGTTTCTTTAGCTCTTATTAAGACATTTGCTTATGTGGATTATTGCTCAAATTGACGTTTCTGCAGAGGGCAAATACAAGAAAGTCCTATTCTGCCATATGACTGCTAAGAGCTTCTGAATATTGTGTAAACAAGTATTCTTTTTATTTTTAATGTGGTTAAGTATAAATCTGGTTCCTTAAACCAGATATAGAAATCTCAATCATATAAAATCATATTATATATAATCATATATGGTCATATATAATCATATATATTGTGATTATATACCAATAATCATAATCATATATGATTGAGATTTCTATATCTGGTTTAAGAATTTGCCCTATTCTTAGGTCATGGAGCTATTTTTCTAATCATCTTCTAAAATTTTACAGTTTTGCTTTTATAAAATCCAATTAATTGAGAGCTGATTTTTGTGTATGACATTAAATGAGGAGTCCAATTTTATTTTTTTCCATATGGATACACAATTAATCTTTTTGTATAAATTCTTATGCAACTTTCAAATTTTATAATAAAATTTCAAGCCATTATGATATGATAATGCTTGTCAATATGATTCTAAATTTTAACAATAGTTTCTTGGAGATTGAAGGTATCTACAAACTGATGTTCCAAAGCATAATGAAACTTTGAAAAATTCCTCTTTAATTGGCTTGGCTTTTATTTGTTGAATGTGATAGCTTACATGATGGTATAAGACACACTGGAGGGCACATCATGTACAGATCAACAAATCCATTAGTATTAATTGGAAAGCAGAGACTAACAGGTGATTGAGGAGAATGAATATCTCTTAACAATTTTTAAGTTTTTAAAAAATTAAATTATGGATTGTAATAGTTTTAAAGAGACAAAAATTATCCAGAAGATCATCATAAAAAAATAGCCATCATGCCCTACACCTCCTCATTTTTCAATCTTGTCCAGTCACCCACTTTTATTTTATTTAACTGTTTCTTCTTTGTGTAGCTCCATAATTCTAAATAGTAGGCTTCATGAGAGCAGAGATATTGATTTTATTATATATTTTTTTCTCCCTCAGCACCTGTGAAAATGTCTAGCATATTGCAAACACCATGACATATTTGTTGAATGATCACATGCTATTAAATCTTGATCTGTTAATTTCGACGTTATCTCTTGATTTCCTATGATGGAAGATAAGGATTTAGCTCACCTGAACTCAGTTACTATCCCATATCTACACTTTCCCCTATCTTCCAGATTTTGTCATTCCATAATTTTTGGTTGAATCAACACTCTGGTTCTGTAAGGATTGTTACTTCTGAAGCAAACACGATAACATTTCTTACACAAGGTTTTATATAAGCAAATTGCTGCACTTTTTTCTTTGCTCACTTTACTATATGAAGCATGAGTAGGCCTTCCCAAACACTAAAAAAATTAAAACCTCTCTATATAGCATTTTCTGCATAGACAATTATAGACAATTATATCAAATAGTTTATAAATGCCAGTTCTTTTTTTTTTTTTTTTTTTTTTTTTTTGGAGACATTATCCCATGGACTCCTTTGCTCTCTTGTTTCAATGCCAACTGATGTAACTTTGCTCCTGGTACCTTTAGACTTCCTTTTGTCTCTCTCCTCTGATGGACTACTTATTTTGGGACTTTCTTCCTCATGATTTAAACCCTAATTTTGGTGTAGCACATCTTCCAATACTTCCTAAGAAAAGATGTACAGGAAGTAAAATTTATGAGTACTTGCATGCTGGAAGATACCTACGTTCCATTCTCCCACCTAATTTATATTTTGGCAGGATACAAAACTTCAATTTGGAAGTAATTTCTTCAAAATTTTAAAGGTCTTATTTAATTCCCTGTCTTCTAATTTTAAGCATTGCTCTTGATTTAAAGATGGTATTCTGGGTTGGGCATGGTGGCTCACACCTGCAATCCTAGCAGGCTGGTAGGCCAAGCTCAGTGGATTGCTTTAGCTCAGGAGTTTGAGACAGCCTCTGCAAGATGGTGAAACCCATCTCTACAAAAAATAACAAACAAATAACCACAACAAAATCCCCACAAACATTGGCCAGGCATGATGTTGCATGCCTGTTGTCCCAGCTATGCTTGTTCTGATAACTTTGACCATTCCAGGTACTTTATGTAAGAGGCTGAAGTAGCAGGATGGCTTGAGCCCAGTGTTGGAGGCTTCAAGGAACTGAGATCATGCCACTGAACTCCAGCTTGGGCAACAGAGCCAGACCCTGACCAAAAAAAAAAAGATGCTGATATTCTGATTCTTGATCTTTTATATGTGACTTTTGTAGGCCCGTCTTTTCATTCTCGGCGTAATGAAATTTCACTATCATTTGCCTTGGTGTGGTTTTTGTTGTTGTTTTTGTTTGTTTGTTTTTTGTTTGGTTTGTTCATTTTTTGGGACAGAGTCTCACTCTGTTGCCCAGGTTGGAGTGCAGTGGCACAATCTCGGCTCATGACAACCGCCCTTCCCAGGCTCAAACGATTCTCCTGTCTCAGCATCCCAAGAAGCTGGGAATACAGGAACGCACCACCACACCTGGCTAATTTTTTTGTATTTTTACAAAAAAGAAAAATGGGGTTTCACCATGTTGGCCAGGCAGGTCTTGAACTCCTGACCTCAGGTGATCCACCCACCTTGGCCTCCCAAAGTGCTGGGATTACAGGTGTGAGCCACTGCACCACCCACAGGTCTTTTCTTTCTCTTTTTTTTCCTTTTTTTTTTTTTTTTTTAACATGAATTGTGCTGCATACTTCACGAACCACTTTAGTTCTGGAGAATTTTCTTATACAACCTCCTCTAGAATTTTCTCTTCTCATTTTCTCTGCTTTCTGGATATTCTATTACACTACCTTTCTCCCAGTTTATTCTCTAATGTACTTGATTTTTTCTCATTTATTTTAATCTGTTCTTATTTTAAATATTTTTTAAATGTTTAGTTGTGATAAAATACATACAACATGACATTTGCCATCTTAACTGTTTTTAAGTGTGCAGTTCAGTAGCATTGAATACATTTTCACTGTCGTACGACCAATCTCCAGAATTCTTTTCATCTTACAAAGGTAAAACTCTATATGCATTTAAAAGCTTCTGTGGGCCTGGCATGGTGGCTCACACCTGTAATCCCAGCACCTTGGGAGGCTGAAGCAGGTACATCATGAGGTCAAGAGATCAAGATCATCCTGGCCAACATAGTGAAACCCTGTATCTATTAAAATACAAAAATTAGCTGGGCGTGTTGGCATGCGCCTGTAATCCCAGCTACTCAGGAGGCGGAGGCAGGAGAAATGCTTTAACCCGGAAGAAGGAGGTTGCACTGAGTCGAGATCATGCCACTGCACTCCAGCCTGGTGCCTGGCAACAAAGAGAGACTCTGTCTCAAAAAAAAAAAAAAAAAAAAAAAAAATGCTTTTAATTTTCCCCTTCCCTGGCCCATGAAAAGCATCATTTCACTTTCTGTTCCAATAACTTTGACCCTTCCAGGTACTTTATGTAAGTGGAATAATAAAGTATTTAGGGTTTTGTGATTGACTTATTTCATTTGGCATAATGTTAATTTTCTCAAGGTTCACCCATGTTTGTAGCATGTGTAAAGATTTCTTCCCTGTTTAATACTGAATGATATTCCATTGTATATGTGTATCACATTCTGTTTATCCAGTCATTCCTCAATAGATATTGGGTTGCATCAACCTTTTAGATATCATGAGTAATGCTACTATGAATTTGGGTGTACACATACCTCCTTGAGACTGCTTTCAATGCTTTTGGGGAATACACCTACAAGTGGAATTGCTGGCAATGGTAATCATTTGAGGAACCACCACACTGTTTTCCATAGTGACCACACCATTTTATATTCTCAGTAGTGCCTCTCCAATTTCTCTACCTCCTTACCAACATTTATTATTTTCTGTGTGTACTGTTTATGATAGCCATCCTAATGGGCATGAAATGGTATCTCATTGTAATTTGGGTTTGTATTTCTCTAATGATTCATGATATTGAGAATCTTTTCATGTGCCATTGGCCATTTGTATATCTTCTTAGAAGTGTCTATTCAAATTCTTTGTTAATTGCATTGTTTGGGTCATTTTGTTGTTTTTGTTCTTTATAGAAATTCTACATATATTCTTGTATTTTCCCCTTATCAGATATATAATTTGCAAATATTTTCTACCAATTTATAGGCTGCAGTCTTACTCTGTTGATTGTGTTCTTTGATGTATAGAAGTTCTCTTTATTTTTATTTTGATGCTCAATGTACTTATTTTTAATATTGTTTCCTGTGCTTTTGGACTCATATCTAAGAAATAATTGCCCAATCCAGTGTCATGAAGCTTACTTCTATGTTTTCTTCTAAGAGTTTTGTAATTTGTCTCTGTCTTGTATCAACATCAGTGCCTAAAGCTTTATTGTTTATTCCACTTATTCTGTTTTTAGTTTCTAAGCGCTCTCTCTTGTTCTTTATTATATTTTGTAGAAGTTTGTTATTTGATAGATAAGCATTCTCTTATTTTTCCAATATTACTAATCTTTCAAAAATCGCTCCTCATAATATTTTTTCTGTTTTCTATGAATCTTGCCACCCATAATTGTTAGCTTCTTCCTTTCGTGTAAGATTCCCTCCTCAATTGTTTGGCAATACTTCGTTGCAAAAATATATTTAAGTAATTTAAGTTACCAAAGAATTGCTCGTTAGAAGATGCTTAATGGCATGGGCAGAGTTTATCAACTGTTGGCTCTAACAGGATAATTGGGGATGAATGAGTTTTATTTGGATGTGGGTCTGGCTCCCAATGTGCATCTTGGGTTTTTTTTTTTTTCCCTGACTCTGATCAGTTTCTCCAGTTAATGGTCCTGTAAGGTTGCTCACAGCGAATTGTATATAGTTGTCCATCCACAAAGGCCAAGCAGCACAGAGAAGCTGAGAGTCTCAGCACTTAGCTTGTAGACTTTCACTTAATTCCTCTGCTGTCTGTATAGTGGACTCTTCTACTTCCATAGTATCTGTGAATTCAGATTAACAGACTGCTCATTTAATTTCCATTTAAAGTGTCCTGTTTAGGTAGAAGAAGATTGGATGCCAAAGCAGAAAGATGAGGGAGAAGAAGGATAGTTCCATGTATAGACATTCAACCCATTTATATGTTTTCAGTCTGTATCTCATTCTCTCCTCAGATACCTGCTAATTGCTTCTGAGGTTCTAAGGCGTGGATAGGCTTTGCTTTTAACTCAGTATTGAACCATCTCTACTTTTCTCTCTTTCATCCACTTTACATAATTAAAATAATACTGTTGACATTACCTGTAATTAGCCTGTATGAGTTTATACCATTTTACTTTTTACATTTATTTTTAATTTTGTTCCAGAACACAATTATTTGATATTAAATAATTAAAACAAAATTTATACACATGAGTTCAATTTAAATTCCTTGTTAAAATTTTCAGGAGCCATTTTTATAATTGAAATCAGCCTTTTTAGGTTCTGTACATTACTTGCCAGTCATAGTCTTATGAATTTCTCTATATTAATGGCAGATATCTTGTGCCAAGTAATATGTCTACTTAGGAATATTGCTGTTTTAGTTCTTATTACAAGATTCGATCATTTAATAAATTAACATATTATGTGTCTTAATGTGACAAGCTTACTCAGTCCATTTTTTCTTTCCTTTTTATTTTTTATTGTATTTTAGGTTCTGGGGTACATGTGCAGATCATGCATAGGTACATACATGGCAAGGTGGTTTGCTGCCTCCATCCCCCATCACCTATATCTGTTATTTCTCCCCATGTTATCCCTCCCCAACTTCCCCATTTCCCTGCTGTCCCTTCCCTGGCTCCCTCAACAGACCCAAGAGTGTGATGTTCCCCTCTCTGTGTCCATGTGTTCTTATTGTTCAACACCCAGCTGTGAGAACATATGGTGTTTGATTTTCTGTTCTTGTGTCAGTTTGCTGAGAATGATGGTTTCCAGGTTCATCCATGTCCCTACAAAGGCCATGAACTCAGCATTTCTTATGGCTGCATAGTATTCCATGGTGTATATATGCCATATTTTCCTTGTCCAGTCTATCGTCGATGGGCATTTGGGTTGGTTACAGGTCTTTGCTATTGTAAACAGTGCCACAATGAACATACATATGCATGTGTCTTTATAATAGAATGATTTATAATCCTTTGGGTGTATACCCAGTAATGGGATTGCTGGATCAAATGGAATTTCTATTTCTAGATCCTTGAGGAATCGCCACACTGTCTTCCACAATGGTTGCACTAATTTACACTCCCACCAACAGTGTAAAAGTGTTCCTATTTCTCCACATCCTCTCCAGCATCTGTTGTCTCCAGATTTTTTAATGATCGCCATTCTAACTAGCATCAGGTGGTATCTCAATGTAGTTTTGATTTGCATTTCTCTAATAACCGGTGATGATGAACATTTTTTCATGTGTTTGTTGGCATCATATATGTCTTCTTTTTAAAAGTGTCTGTTCATATCCTTGGCCCACTTTTGAATGGGTTTGTTTGTTTTTTTCTTGTAAATCTGTTTTAGTTCTTTGTAGATTCTGGATATTAGCTCTTTGTCAGATGGGTAGATTGCAAACATTTTTTCCCATTCTGTTGGTTGCTGGTTCACTCTAATGATTGTTTCTGTTGCTGTACAGAAGCTTTGGAGTTTAATTAGATCCCATTTGTCTATTTTGGCTTTTGTTTCCAATGCTTTTGGTGTTTTAGTCATGAAGTCCTTGCCTATGCCTATGCCTATGTCCTGAATGGTTTTGCCCAGGTTTTCTTCTGGGGTTTTTATGGTGTTAGGTCTTACGTTTAAGTCTTTAATCCATCTGGAGTTAATTTTAGTGTAAGATGTCAGGAAGGGGTCCAGTTTCTGCTTTCTGCACATGGTTAGCCAGTTTTCCCAACACCATTTATTAAACAGGGAATCCTTTCCCCATTGCTTATTTTTGTCAGGTTTGTCAAAGATCAGATGGTTGTAGATGTGTGGCATTGCCTCTGAGGCCTCTGTTCTGTTCCATCAGTCTATATCTCTGTTTTGGTACCAGTACCATGGTGTTTTGATTACTGTAGCCTTGTAGTATAGTCTGAAGTCAGGTAGCCTGATGCCTCTGGCTTTTTTCTTTTTGCTTAGGATTTTCTTGGCTATGGGGGCTCTCTTTTGGTTCCATATGAAGTTTAAAGTGGATTTTTCCAGTTCCGTGAAGAAGGTCATTGGTAGCTTGATGGGGATAGCCTTGAATCTAAAAATTACTTTGGGCAGTATGGCCATTTTCATGATATTAATTCTTTCTATTCATGAGCTTGGAATGTTTCTCCCAATGTTTATGTCCTCTCTCATTTCCTTTGGCACTGGTTTGTAGTTCTCTTTGAAAAGGTCATTTGCATCCTTTGTTAGTTGTATTCCTATGTATTTTATTCTTTTTGTAGCAATTGTAAAGGGAGTTCTTTCATGATTGGCTATCTGTTAATCTGCTATTGGTGTATAGGAATGCTTCTGATTTCTGCACATTGATTTTTTTATTCTGAGAGTTTGCTGAAATTGCTTATTAGTTTAAGGAGATTTTGGGCTGTGATGATAGGGTCTTCTAAATATACAATCATGTCATCTGCAAATAGAGACAATTTGACTTCCTCCTTTCCTAATTGAATACCCTTCTTTTTTTTTTTTTTTTTTCCTTGCCTGATTGCTCTAGCTAGAACTTCCTGTATTGAATAGGAGTGGTGAGAGAGGGCATCCTTGTCTAGTGTCAGATTTCAAAGGGAATGCTTCCAGTTTTTGTGCATTTGGTATGATATTGGCTGTGGGCTTGTTGTAAATAGTTTTTATTATTTTGAGATACATTCCATCAATATCTAGTTTATTGAGAGTTTTTAGCATAAAGGGCTGTTGAATTTTGTCAAAGGCCTTCTCTGCATCAATTGAGATAATCATGTGGTTTTTGTCTTTGGTTCTGTTTATGTGGTGGTTTACTTTTATAGACTTGTTTGTGTTGAACCAGCTTTACATCCCCGGGATGAAACCTACTTGATCGTGATGGATAAGCTTTTTGATGTGCTGTTGCAATTGGTTTGCTAGTATTGTACTGAATATTTTTGCATCTATGTTCATTATGGATATTGGCCTGAAGTTTGTTGTTGTTGTTGTTGAGTCTCTGTCAAGTTGTTGTATCAGGATGATTTTGGTCTCATAAAATGATTTTGGAAGGATTCCCTCTTCTCAGATTCTTTTGAATAGTTTTAGAAGGAATGGCACTACCTCCTCTTTATACCTCCAGTAAAATTCAGCTGTGAACCTGTCTGGACTTGGGAGTTTTTTGGTTGGGAGGCTATTAACTGTTGCCTCAACTTCAGCCCTTGTTATTGGTCTGTTCAAGATTTCAACTTCTTCCTGGTTTAGGCTTGGGAGGGTGCAAATGTCCAGGAATTTATCCATTTCTTCCAGGTTCACTGATTTATGTGCATACAGTTGTTTGTAGTAATCTCTGATGCTAGTTTGTATTTCTGTGGAATCTGTGGTGATATCCCCTTTATCGTTTTTTACTGCATCTATTTTGATTCTTCTCCCTTCTCTTTTTTATTAACCAGGCTGCGGTCTGTCTATTTTGTTGATCTTTTCAAAAAACCAGCTCCTGGATTTATTGATTCTTTGAAAGGTTTTCTGTGTCTCTATCTCCTTCAGTTGTGATCTGATCTTAGTTATTTCTTGTCTTCTGCTAGCTTTTGAGTTTTTTTTGATCTTGCTTCTCTAGCTCTTTCAATTTTGATGATAGGGTGTAAATTTTAGATCTTAACACGTTTCTCATGTGGGTATTTATTGCCATAAATTTCCCTCTAGACACTGCTTTAAATGTGTCCCAGAGATTCTGGTGCATTGTGTATTCATTCTCATTGGTTTCAAAGAACATCTTTATTTCTGCCTTAATTTCACTGTTTATCCAGTTGACATTTAGGAGCCAGTTGTTCCATCTCCATGAAGTTGTGTGGGTCTGAGCTAGTTTCATAATCCTGAGTTCTAATTTGATTGCCCTGTGGTCTGAGAGACTGTTTGTTATGATTTCCGTTCTTTTGCATTTGCTGAGGAGTGATTTACTTCCAATTATGTGGTCAATTTTAGAGTAGGAGCAATTGGGTGCTAAGAAGAATGTATATTCTATGGATTTGGGGTTGAGATTTCTGTAGATATCTATTAGGTCTGCTTGGTCCAGATATGAGTTCAAGTTCTGTATATCCTTGTTAATTTTCTGTCTTGTTGATCTAATATTGACAGTGGAGTTTTAAAGTCTCCCAATATTATTGTGTAGGAGTCTAAACCTCTTTGCAGGTGGTTAAGAACTTGCTTTATGTATCTAGGTGCTCCTATATTGGGTGCTAGTTATCTCTTTTTGCTGCATTGATCCTTTTACCACTATGTAATGCCCTTCTTTGTCTCTTCTGATCTTCTTTGATTTAAAGTCCATTTTATCGGAGACTAGGATTGCAATTCCTGCTTTTTTTTCTCTCTCTCCATTTGCTTGATAAATCTTCCTCCACGCCTTTATTTTTAGTCTATGTGTTTTCTTGCTCATGAGATGGGTTTTCTGAATACAGCACACTGATGGGTCTTGACTTTATCCAATTTGCCAGTCTGTGTCTTTTGATTGGGGCTAAATGCCCCAATCTACATTTAGAGTTTATATTTGTATGTCTGAATTTGATCCTGCCATTTTGATGCTAGCTGGATGTTTTGCCTGTTGATATATATTCTTTGTTGTGTTGATGGTTGTTACTATTTGGTACGTTTTTGGAGTGGCTGGTACTGGTTGTTCCTTTCTATGTTTAGTACTTCTTTCAGGAGCTCTTGTAAGGCAAGCCTGGTGGTGACGAAATCTCTCAGCAATTGCTTGTCGATAAAGGATTTTATTTCTCCTCTGCTTATAAGCTAGTTTGGCTGTATATAAAATTCTAGGTTGAATGTTCTTTTCTTTAAGTATGTTTAATATTGGCTCCCACTCTCTTCTGGCTTGTAGGGTTTCTGCTAAGAGATCCACTGTGAGTCTGTTGGGCTTCCCTTTGTGGGTTACCCGACCCTTCTCTCTGGCTGCGCTGAGCCTTTTTTCTTAATTTCAACCCTGGTGAATCTGACGATTATGTGCCTTGGAGTTGCTTTTCTTGAGGAATATCTTTGTGGTGTTCTCTGTATTTCCTGGACATGAATATTGGCCTTCCTTGCTAGGTTGGGGAAGTTCTCCTGGATAATATCCTGAAAAGTCTTTTCCAGCTTGGATCCATTCTGTCTGTCACATTCAGGTACATCTATCAAATGTAGATTGTCTTTTCACATGATCCTATATTTATTTGAGGTTTTTGTTCATTTCTTTTCACCTTTTCCCTCTAATCTTGCCTTCTCATTTTATTTCTTTGAGTTGATCTTCAATCTCTGATATCCTTTCTTCTGCTTGGTCAATTCTGCTATTGAAACTTGTGTATGCTTTGTGACATTCTCGTGCTGTGTTTTTCAGCTCCATCAAGTCGTTCATATTCTTCTCTGTTTATTCTAGTTGGCATTTCAACTAACCTTTTTTTAAGGTTCTTAGTTTCTTTGCCTTGGGTTAGCACATGTTCTTCTAGCTCAGAGCAGTTTGTTATTACCCACCTTCTGAAGCCTGTTTCTGTCAATTCATCAGATTCATTCTCCATCCAGCTTTGTTCCCTAGATGGTGAGAAGTTGTGATCCCTTGGAAGAGGAGGAGTGTTCTGGGTTTTGGTGTTTTCATCCTTTTCACACTGGTTTCTTCTCATCTTCGTGGCTTTATCTACCTGTGGTCTTTGTAGTTGGTGACTTTCAGATGGGGTTTCTGAATGTACATCCTTTGGTTGATGTTGAAGATATTTCTTTCTGTTTCTTAGTTTTCCTTCTAATAGGCCCCTCTGCTGCAGGACTGCTGGAGGTCCACTCCAGACCCTTTTTGCCTGGGAATCACCTCTGGAGGCTGTAGAACATTAAGGGTTGCTGCTTGTTTCTTATTCTGTTATCTTATTCCCAGAAGGGTACCGCCAGGTGTTGGCCTGAGTTCTCCTTTATGAGATGTCTCTTTGGGTGTATGGGGGTCTGGGAGCTGCTTGAGGAGACAGTCTGTCCCTTATAGGAGCTCAAGTGCTGTGCTGGGAGCTCCATTGTTCTGTGCAGAGTTGCGGGGCAGGTACGTTTAAATCTGCTGCAGTGGAACTCATAACCACCTCTTTTCCCAGGTGCTCTGTCCTAGGAAGGTCGAGCTTTATTTATTAGTTCCTGATGTGCTGCTGCCTTTTTTCATAGATACCCTGCCCAACATAGAGTTAGTCTAATCAGGGTGGGTAGGCAGACTTATTGCTGAGCTGCCACAGGCTCTGCCCACCTGCTATGTGAACTTCCTTGAGGTGTTGTTTATAGAGGTAGTTAGAGCTGCCTTGGTAGTGGTGGGTGCCCTTCCCTCCCCGCACTAAGCTAGACCATCCCAGGTTCAGCTGCACTTGCTGCAAAAGTCTCAATCTAGAGCATTTCAGATTGCTTGTTTTACGTGGGTGATACCTGCTGAGCCAGGTCACCTGGCTCCCTGTCTCAGCCCCCTCCTTTCAGTTGAATGGGCGGCTCTGTCTCCCAGGCATTCCAGGTGCCAGTTGAAACAGCTGTCCAGATTTGTGAGAGTTTCTGTGTTCCAACCTACGGCACAGCTCTAACAGCTGTGCTGGAAACTCCTGGCGCTTTTTGGCCTGGAAATCTCCTGGTCTGTGGGCAGTGAAAACTGGTTTGGAAATACAGTAATCACTCACCCTCTGCATTGTTCTTGATGGGAGCTGCACTCCAGAGCTATACCTATTCTGCCATCTTGGATCTTCAATCTCAGTCAATTATTTAATTCCATTCATGTCCCTTGGTATTTAAAGTAAAAACAAATTTTCTGTTAGTATATTTTAGTAAGTTTTCTTAAAAACCTATTTTTTCAATGTTTAAAAAACTATATTAGCTCTTTTAGTAACTTTGGTGCTTTGGATAGTTGCAATGTTTTGTTGAATTCATAATGGTTTTAAAATGTGTTTCTTTTAATTCATAGGGAAATACTGCTTCACAAGTTATACTTGGAAAAGGTAAATCAATAATCTTCCTGTGACTTTTTTTTCAAAGGACATCAAGATACAGAGGGTCATCGCTGCTTCCTAACAGTTTCCCTTCTGGCTCTCAGCAGCCTTTCTTTAGTGTCTCCTTTGATTTGCCAAGTCTAGTCTGCTCTGGGCTTTAAAAAAAGAGATATTAATTTCAATGGTTAAATTGAAGGTAAAGGTAAAAATAAAACAGGAACTGATTAAGGACCCATGAATAAAGCTCGTGTATTTTAATGCTGCATCCTGTGATCAAAACACTGAAACCATTCAGTGCAAATTCCTTAGTTCCTAAATAAAAGACTTGGCCAATACTTAAATTCAGTATTACATGTATAATTTTGGATCCGGAAGTCTATAGGAATGGTATGCCACATTACTTGGAAAACATAAATTAAGGCTATAGAATCACTGACTATGGGGAGTAATTAAATGTTTTACTGAAACACGTTTATCATACTAGATCTTTCAAGTTTTTATTTCTTTTTCTGTTGTCTAAGCCATCCCCTCCTATAAGACTATGTTCATCTATAGAAGATTTTAAGTAAAGAATCTAGCTAATTTATGTTGTAACTTCACAATCTCTAAAGAATGTGTGAACAAATTTATCAAAGTAATTTTAAAATTTCTGGATACTCTAATATGCATATAAATTATGATTACATTCTCCTATGTGTATGAAATGTGTCTTTGTGTAGACCTCCATATATGTATTTATCTCAGTAAATATTTTCCCAAAAATAGACTTTGATATTTAAACTCCCCTTTATCATATTACATATTTCAATAACTTGTTATTTAACAATATGAGGTGTGCCTGAAATGTGTGTCTTCTAGGCACAGATGAACAAATGGACTTTGGATTGGGTGATGCCCATCAGAGTGATGGATTAAACTTGGAAAGAGAGATATTCAGCCAGACTATAGCAACACAGGAGAAGTCACAGGAAGAACTTACAATAAATAATGGTGTTTCTAAGGAAATATGGTTAGATTTTAAAGATTTCTGTGTATGCTTTCAGTAAGTATCCCAATGGGATCAATCTGACTATGTCGTAGTTAAACCCTGAGCTGCATTAGTACACAAATTCATATTAGCATTTATTTTTGCATATTTAGTATAGTGGTTATATAACCTATTAATTCTTAGCATCATTCAAAATAAGCCAATAACAGCCTAGTGTTGGTATAATATCAAATAAAAATTTTAAAAGTAAAAATAAATATATTTATTATACATATGCCACATTAATAGCCAAACCAATCTTAGGCCAGTTTCTGCTTCTCCTCAAAGGCTTGTTTCTTAATTAAAATGAAGAAATTTTATTCACTAGAATTATTCTTTTCCCTTTAGCGCGACTGACCCAATACTGTTGTTATTTTTTTAACTTTCTTCCTACAATTATTTGATTATAAAAAAAGAACATGTAGTACTAGTCTTTACATATAATGACAATAACCTGTTATAAATGTCTTTTTTTTCAGAAATATATATATTTTCCACAAGCCAAGTTCATATTGCCTTAACTTTCAAAAATCAGAATTTAAGGTAAATATATTAGAATCTCTTCCATTCTCTTTAAATTTTTGGTAGAATCACACCAATAGAAGCATCTTCAAATTTTGAAATATTTCTAAACTTGTAACATTATATTTTTAAAAATTAATTTTTAGAGTCTCCCACTAATCCTTATTCAAGCAATAAGCAAAATTCCACTAGCTCATAACCACAAGTGTGATCCATCTGACTATGTTAAATCCTGGCCTGAATTATTATACAAATCCAGATTAAGAAAAAATTGATTTATGAAAAAGTAAAGGAGATACACAAATAAATTCACTAGATTTGCTTTCGATTAGTATTTACTGAAGAGTATGTGGTTCCTAAAACATAAGGACACTCCACCATTATGTCTGGATTTTTTCTCCCATCTCATCCCTCTCCCTGGAGTTTCTTCCCTTTCATCCTCTTTATCCTCATTGCTGTTGTTTAGCTGATGCCTAGAAATCGTTCAGAACGTCTTAAATGCTCTTGACACTGTGAGGCTTCCCTTCGCTGATCATGGAGTCTGAGTTAAGTGGCTTGGCTTCACGCTCTCTGTTTGCCCAGAATTTGCCTCCCACCCTCCCAACTTTCTGGGTGCTTCTCTGTGCCCATTCTTCCCCCTGCTTACTGTTGGCATCATTAGAAGGGCTGTATCCTTTTGTTTACCACTTATAAGAACATTCCTGGCATGAGGTAGGAACTCAATTTAAAAATTGTTGATTAAGATAATTAACAAACCACATATTGAGCAGAATGTTAAGAAAAGCTATGGACACGTATTCTGGGAAACTGAACTGTACTAACATTTGCATGTTTTCCTATCTTAGGACAAGGCCACTCAAGCCCCTAATGATAATCCCACACCTCCATGAGCAGTACACAGAGCGGGGGGAAGTAAAGAATCCTTGAAACTTTTCCACTGCCCTTGTAACAGATGAAAATGGCCAGAGAAAACCTTTTGAATAGACCTTAAGAGCTGCTCTGTTTCTGGCTGCCTACTCTGAAAATAAGAATAGTGACTGGGGGAAAGAAATCCTTCACCTAGTTCTGGAATATGTGAGAACACCTAGAGGATTTCTTTGACTTTATAAAGATAACACAATTAATTGGGAATAGTTGAACCCAGAGTATGATATCAGCATAATGTACAGTTTACAGTTTACTGAGGGATATTTCCATATTTTAACCGTTGCCAATGATAACAATGGTTTATAAATGTTGCAGGCTCTAGACTAGGTTCTTTATTGCATTCACTCATGCCTCATAGCAAACCCTGTGAAAGAGATATGATTATCATCATTTTACATCTAAGGAAGATGGAGCAGATCAAATGTGAAATAATGTATGTAAAACACTTAGAAGAATGCCTATTAATAAGTGGTAATAGATGTTGGCCACCATTTACTGAAGACAGTTGCATAGAAGCTTTTGGTAAACCTGTCCTAATGTAAAAGTGTATGTGGTAAATTGGTCAACTGTTCATTATTCTGATCTTATTCTTACAAAGTGATGATAAGCACAGAATTTTTTTTTCTTTTAAAAGTCTCAGCTTGGTGAAATAAAATTAGGACATTTATTTTATTTCCCTGAATTTTTTTTTAACATTAACGGTGTGAGAAAATAATGTTCTTGAAGGCACTGGAATATAATCTTAATGGCATTTAGTATGGCTGGAAAGTAGGGATCTGCTGTGTTCTGAGACCAGACACTCCTGATTTTAGTGGCCTGCTGAGCTGGGGGCACAGAGGCCCGAGGCCTGTCCTCACCACAATCCACAGCTGGTCCCTTGGTGCCTAGTGTGAGGTTGGAGCAGGGACATTTCAAAGGTGCCATATGCTGGCACCAGGGCATAAGCCCCTGTGAGGCCTTCAGGAACACCCCACCCCTCAATTCTCAGACCCTTGACAATGACAGCAAATGAGTTCCAGGCAGAAACTCCTCCTCAGGCATTCATGCCAGGCCTAGAAGTCCAAAGGTCCTTCATATTTCCAGATAATGAATATTTGACACAACTCTCTGTATCATCAACATGTCACAGCTAATAGGAAACAAAGTGTCAAATGATAACAAATGGGAAATAGGGGGAGGAGTAATCATTTATGTCATGATTACATTGCATCAAGCATTTCAAGTAATCTTTGTTACACTTGATTAAATAACAAGGCTTTCTTTTTCATAGTGTTACTACATATTTTCCTTTCATATATTAACTGTCTTTTTATTGTGGTAGAATCATATGAAAAACTTTTAAAGTATAGTATAGTCCAATTAAATTAATTGAGCACATTTACCATGTGCCATCTGTCACAATTATGTTGAAGCAATGAGAACTTGAAAGGCAATAATAATGCATGAGTCAAGAGTACCAGCCTTAGAGTCAGGCTGATGGCTGTACCTACATTTTTCCCTCGTCTTTGCTGCTACAAACTCTGTGACCTTTGGTAAATAGCTTGCCCTCCCTGTGTTTCAGTTTCTTCATGTATAATTAGATACATTAATAGTACTCATATAGAATGAACTGAAATTACATACATATAACATTTATGTAAGTATCCTTTAAGGAAATTTGATTTTACTAAACGCCTTATTCCATCTCCAAAACAAAAACCCACAGCCTGCTGTATTAGCAAGCAATGGGTATTAAGTTAGTCCATTCTCACACTGCTATAAAGAACTACCTGAGACTGGGTAATTTATGTAGAAAAGAGGTTTAATTGACTCACAGTTGTGCAGGCTGTACAGGAAGCATGGCTGGGAGGCCTCAAGAAATTGACAGTCATGGCGGAAGGTGATGGCGAAGCAAGCCCGTCTTACCGTGGCAGAACAGGAGAGAGAAAGAGAGCAAAGGGGGGAAGTGCCACACACTTTCAAACAACCAGGTCTCCTGAGAACTCTTATCACTAGAAAAGCAAGGGCCAAGTCTGCTCCCATGATTCAGTTACCTCCCACAAGGCCCCTCCTTCAACATGTGGGGATTACACTTCGATGTGAGATTTGAATGGAAACACAGAGCTAAACCATCTCAGGTATATATCTGAAGATCCCGTGGAAAGAAGGAAGAGAGAGGTTATTTCACATACCACCCTGTAAAATAACTTAATACATCCAATTGGCCATTCCCGTTCTCTGCCAAAGTTACTTACTTTGTGGCCTTCCTGCCCATCGAAGACCCATGCTTGAGTACTATTCTGTCCTGGGCTCAGTCTCCTCTCTTCTCGTTGTTGGAACAAGCATATCCCTTTTCTTTCCCTATAGAGAGTTCTGCCTCTCTCTGATATGGTGGCTAGTATGACACAGCTTCTGCAGACCCAGTTTCCATAGATGGTTGCCAACATTCACTCAGTTTAATTTTCTTCATTTAATTAGATTCATCAAGTATTTATTGTGGTGCTTACAAGACAGTAAGTTTCCTGTAAATCTTAAATGTTATACTGTGTTTTCACTGGAAGTGAAAATAATACCATTGATCAGCTGATATTAAGTATGATAATTGGTCAATTTTCTTGCAGTTCTCAGAAGAACGAGTGTCCTACTATCTATTTGTGGATAGTCTAAAACCTATTGAACTACTGGTTTGCTTTTCTGCATTGGTACGCTGGGGGGAGTATGGAGGTAAGAGGGCTCTGAGGAAATGATAGTCTTAAAGCCCAGATCATGTTCAGGCTGGGGAACATGCAATAATAAGATTTTTAGAGGTCGGGTGTAGTTGCTCACACCTGTAATCCCAGCACTTTGGGAGGCTGAGGCAGGTTGATCACCTGAGGTCAGAAGTTCTAGGCCAGCCTCACCAACATGGTGAAACCTGGTCTCTACTAAAAACACAAAAATTAGCCAGGTGTGGTGGCAGGCACCTGTAATCCCAGCTTCTAGGGAGGCTGAGGCAAGAGAATCACTTGAACCTGGGAGGCAGAGTTGCAGTGAGCTGAGATTGCACCATTGTACTCCAGCCTGGACAATAAAAGTGAAACTCCATCTCAAAAAAAAAAAAAAAAAAATTAAAATAAGATCTTTAGAAGACCATGGATGAAGGAACTCCCTCCCTTTCCAGAGTTTCTCCAGAGTCCCACAGGACCACCTATACCACCCACTCTGATGCTCTTATTCCACAGACACCAGGAATTATGCTCACTCCTGCCACCTGCACCTCTTCTGGTTGTAGTAATCTGTTTACCTTGTTGGTGTACTTAGTCAATCTGTTGTTGTTGTAGCTGTTGACCTAGAAATGTCATTATTCTTAATTATTTCAACATCTATTGAAAAACAAACTATTTTTCTTTGATTTGACAATTCCGACCATCTTTCCCTCTGTCCCACCTTGGTCCACCACTTCCATGGTTACTCTATAGACCTTAAGTTTACCAATTTGTGCATCATCTCAGTCATCTCCATTTCAAGCACCCACTTCTCCAGTTCACTCTCTAGAACTCCCACTCCTACAAGTTTGGACGTCACTGGATCTTTCATTCCTCTCTGTCCTCCCACTTTTTTATGTGTCCATCACCCTCCTCATGTCCTTTTACCTCCCATTCCCAAAATACATTCTATAGTTGCTCACTGTGATTAAATATATCCTTAGATATGCCCTCCACACATTTGCCCTTTTTACCCTCTCATCTTGCTTTCCTGGAAAAACTCCACGACTGTTTAAACCTGATGCTATATCCAACCTGTAGTTTCAAGAGAGCAGCTAAATGTGATTGGAGGGAAGGAAAACAAACATGCTTAAATTTGAGGAGCACAAATCTCAACAAGCCCTTAAGCACTGCCAGCATTTCTCTAGTTCATTGATTCTCCCATTCTTATTTATTCCTGTAGATGACTATTGCAAACCCTCAGACATGCTCTCTCTCTTCCAATCCTCAATGCCTACTCTTACTGTCACTCATGTTCAGCTGATGACCTTGCTGTTAATCTCACTTAAGAGGCAGAAGAAATCAGAAATGATTTCTGCTTTCAGAATTTCTACCTCCCTTTTCCACAATGAACTCTCTCAAGATCTAGGCCACCTTCCTTCTGTTCCAATGGATAGACTATCTCTGCTCCTCTGCAGGGCCAAACCCTTGCATACACATGCACACACAGGCACAAATTCACAAAACTTTATTCTTTTATTCTTTGGCCTGTTTTGTTAAAGAATTTTTCTTGCACTCAAATTAACAGTACATGAAACTGTAAATTTACAATAAACATTTCCCAAATACTTAAAACTGAATATTTTGCCAACATGCAGGGCAGGGATTTTTTTTTAACTGAAGTATCATCCATGTTTTGAGTGGTATCTAATGTAGAGTAGGTAGCTAGAAAATACTTGTATAATAAACTTTCCAAAATTTAGCGATGTAAGTTTAGTGCATCTACCAAACAAATAGCCTTGAACATTGTCCTAGAACATTTAAATTCCATAGGCATGAAGGCATTTCAGGTAATGTTGTGACCTTATATCCTCAACTCCAGTGTTTTCTGGAAGTACAGGGGAAAGTTTTTTGTCCTCAGTCGCTGATGAAGAATTAGCCCATATTATTTATCCATTTTTAAAGAAAAACTTGATACTAAAATTAAACTTTGTTAATTGCTTGCTATTTCTACATAATGTCAAAGACTGTGAATCAAAGGTAAAATTTTTGATAAACAGGTCAGGCATGTTGGCTCACTCCTGTAATCCTAGCATTTTGGGAAGGCAAGGTGGGCAGATCACCTGAGGTCAGGAGTTCGAGATCAGCCTGGCCAACATGGTGAAATCCTGTTTCTACTAAAAATACAAAAATCAGCCAGGGTTGGTGGCAGGCACCTATAATCCCAGCTACTCCAGAGATTGAGGCAGGAGAATTGCTTGAACCGAGGAGGCAGAGGTTGCGGTGAACCAAGATCACGTCACTGCATTCTAGCTTGGGTGATAGCGAGAGTCCATCTTAAAAAAATAATAATAAATTTTTAATAAACATTGGGATATTTAGACTTATTTTGAGACTATTTTAGAGAAATCTTATTTTCCCAGATGTAATATGTTTTCTTCCTCTAAAATTGCATCTACAAGGACATTGTAGTTACTACCATGGAGATAATAAAAGCAATGCCACACTACAATGAAAAATGTCCTCTTGATTCTAATTTTCCTCTTTCTGGTTTCTTCCCTTGAGAGGATTGTTATGAGGAAGAGCATTGAATAAAGAGGAATATCTGAGTGTTATTTCTAGTAATTTACCTGGAGTAATTTCCAATGTTTTATGAACATTTTCATAATATTTCTAATGCTTGATTATTATTAATGTTGTTATTTAATTTAAAAAAACAGTATTAGTGAATGCCAACTACACTTTCACAATCAAATTTTAATACCGTTTTACTTATCTTAAAGCCTTAACAAAAGACAGCCCTCCCATAGAGCCTGGACTTCTCACAGCTGAAACGTTTTCTTGGAAATCCCTGAAACCCTGCAATCTTGTTCTGAAGATTCACACATATGCTACCAAGGCTACAATGGTTCGTCTGCCTGTTGGGTATGAAGTGACTTCATTTTCTCTATATTAAAAATGGTTTGGGCCGGGCGCGGTGGCTCAAGCCTGTAATCCCAGCACTTTGGGAGGCCGAGGCGGGTGGATCACGAGGTCAAGAGATCAAGACCATCCTGGTCAGCATGGTGAAACCCCGTCTCTACTAAAAATACAAAAAATTAGCTGGGCGTGGTGGCGCGTGCCTGTAATCCCAGCTACTCAGGAGGCTGAGGCAGGAGAATTGCCTGAACCCAGGAGGCGGAGGTTGCAGTGAGCTGAGATCGCGCCATTGCACTCCAGCCTGGGTAACAAGAGTGAAACTCCGTCTCAAAAAAAAAAAAAAAAAAAAAAAAAAAAAATGGTTTGAAGGCCTGCAAACTGTTGATTACTAAAGAAGTAAACAATATGGACTCTAAGATCTTGTTTCTTAAAGCAATTTCTCAAGGCACAGGTCTATTATTACTATTCTTGAGAAAAATAATTCCAAATAAATACATTGAGAAATGCTGTACACTGAATATTCCTTTGGGAGATTCATAATTGTCAAAGATTCTGGGAATATATTTAGTCAACAATATGTTTAAGTCTGTTTCACCCAGAATTTTCTAAAATTAGTTTATAAATACTATATACATAACATTTATGATATTTTAAGTAGTATAAATTTTCTCATAAATATTTGTTATGTTTTCTCATCAATATTATGATACTTAGCAAAAACCTTGAATTTATGTAAACAAAAATTGAGAAACATGCATTTTCCTCCACCAATCTAGATTTTCTTGTAGGCTTATTTTTGTTAGATATTATTTTTAATTCAGATAAAGTTGATTAAATACATTAGCTTCCATTTTAGAGACAATATAAACAATGGAAAAGTATTTTGATTTTGATGAATAAAAGTTAAAATATTACCTCAAATTTCAGATGAAATATTCACTAGGCTTTGAAATAAACATTTTCACTAGCTTTTACTTTTTTCCCCTGAGATCAATCATGCTAATTTTATATCAGTGAAAAGTTATGGCTCTTATGCAAAAAGAAAAGCCTAAGCAGCAAATGCTAAAATAATTGTGTCAAGCATCTAGTTTTTCTAGAAAATAATACATTTCAAAACTTTGACATTTTTCACACTTTCCCTGTATACTCCAGCATGGAGATATTCTCCCGGAAATCAAGTTACTCTGTCCGAGGGCTCATAAACTGAGACTACCAAAGACAAGGAATTTAATAAAGAATCTTCTTATACCCCCTTTTCCCCCCACAGGCCCTAAACCATCAGCATGTGTGTTTTGAACATGCTTTAAATCTGGGGTCCCCAACCCCAGGGCCATGGACTGGTACCAGTCAGAGGCCTGTCAGGAACCGGGCCACACAGCAGGTGAGCCGTGCCTGAGCTCTGCCTCCTGTCCGATCAGTAGCAGCATTAGATTCTCATAGGAGCGAGAATCCTATCACGAGCTGCACATACAAGGGATCTAGGCTGCATGCTCCATTAAGAATCGAATGCCTGATGATCTGAGGTAGAACAGTGTCATCCCAAAACCATTCCCAAACCCAGTCCATGGAAAAGTTGTCTTCTGTGAAACTGGTCCTCAGTGCCAAAAAGGTTGAGGACCGCTGCTCTAAATGCTCAAGAACTGGATGAAAGGGACTATCCCTGCTCTCATGACACCATAACCTGGAAGAGGAGACACAATGAACATACATGAAATGATGCATTTGTGACAAAAAGCCTAGGAAGTCTACACAGCCCTATACCCACATGAATTTTTCTTGTTATTAGGGAGAAATCAAGACTAGTATTCACAATGTGACTGCGGTGTGTGGGAGGTCACTACTGGAGTGAAGTTTGGCATTCAGTCTAATGATTTTTGTCCTACATAATTAGTAAAATATAGATTTCATGATCCCGTAGTGTTCTTACAGAGTGCAAATTCAAAGATCCTTATCTCATCTGTGTTAAAAATTGAACTCTTTACTAACCTTTGACTTAGTTTGAGTTCCAAAATGTTAACAAGCAACTAATGGGTCAAATGCTACCACCCAGGGAGCACTCAGTTCTCACCCGGAATCCCTTCTCTTTAGGAGACACATGCTACTGTTCAACGCATACTCCCCAGTAGGACACTCCATACACATCTGCAGCATGGTGTCATTTGTCATTGGG
Organism: Saimiri boliviensis; assembly: GCF_048565385.1. NCBI lineage: Eukaryota > Metazoa > Chordata > Mammalia > Primates > Cebidae > Saimiri > Saimiri boliviensis. Next base: position 23,190,603 of record NC_133452.1, on the reverse strand, counting down.
GATGAACACGTCGTGTTGCCCAACTTTGAACCAGTAAGTATTTTTGCAATGGCAATTTTTATGTGCTTTAGTTTCAAATATTTTGAACTAAACACTACTTTATTTTATATTCAATTTACTCATTTTTTAACCTTTAAAACTATTAAGTATACTCTGCAAGAAATTCCTACATGCAACCCCAAAGTCTATAATGAAGTATGAACCCTGTGGGTATACAAATGAAATATGTAGACATTCTCCAACAACAGCTCTCATCTCTACTCTGTTGACTCTCTTTTTCATATCTGTTAATATTAGATCCTGTGACGTCATTGGTTCTTTGGGGTATAAAGGATCAGTGCAGTCCTTTTTATGCAGTTTAAAATTTTTATCTCTTTCTTTGCTTTCATCTTTTCCTTTGCCTAAGGAATTTGGGGCGTGTGTCTCTGGGGTTTAGCAGGGAAGGAGTAGCTCAGAAGGTTCTGTCTCTTCTCCTTCATCTCCTCTCACTCTTCTTGGTCTCTTTGGTTTCTCTTGTTCCCCTGTTCTGACAACGTCTGAAAAAGGGATGAGGTCAATGGAACCAGTATACCCCCTGAAATCTTCTCTTGGTTTTAGATGTGCTTTGCGCACGTGCATTTGGGAGAATATTTGCAGATGGCCTTCCCATGGCATAATTCCTGATGCTTCCTCAGCTCTAACCCTTTCCCACCAAAACACAAAGAAACAAACAACAATTCCAAATAGCACAACCTTGTATTGATGGTGTTCTCTAAGCCAACCAGCAAATTTCGTGGCAACCCAATGGTTCCCACACATGCCACACTTATGTGTTCTTCCTTGCCTGAGCAATGGCTGTGCAAGAGTTCCCAGGGCTGCCTCCTCTGCTTGCTGTGCCATCTCTCACCAGTTCTCTTTATCTCTTGCTCATTAGGCTCGGCAAGATTACTTTATACATGGATGTTGCTTATTTCCATAACTATGTTTATCTTGCTTATTTCAAATTCTTGTCTTTTTAAAAAATTTATTCTGCTTTATATGGTATACATTGTCCAGTTTGTTGTCTTCCTTTAGATGATTTATCTCCCCAGGTGTTTATTTTGGTCTGTGAGCTCACATTTCCCTAGAAATAACACTTCCCAATGTTGAAAAGAGTGTTGGAGCTCAAGCCCACACCCCATTGTTCTTTGGTCCTAATAAAGGAGCAAAAGAAAATAGACTGACCCAAGGGCAGAGAGATGATACTTAGAACCATAATTGATTCCTTCTAATATGTCCACTTGACCAGAGAACATTTCTATTCATGGTTTCACCTTAGGGAGAAACACCACGAGATGAAGCTTTCCCTAGGCTTTGTGAGGATTCTAAGTAAGTGTGTTCTGGTAGCGAGTCAGTTGCATCTGTTTCCATCAGTTTCTCACCCTCGCAAGGCATCTGTGCTTCATGCACACTTGCTGGGCCGTTCCCCAAAATTTCAGGAGAAAATCAGGAACGGTGGATGATTGCACCATGGTGCCCTCTAAGGGGAAAAAGTATTTTTTTTTCACTGTTTGACCTTTTTCATGCTGTTGCCAGGTACCACACCAGCTGCTCCAGGCAACTCTAGGACCACCCACTGTATACCAACCACAGCAGCTCCAGACACTTAACAGTTTTCTCTGATTTTTAAAAAATAGTTACTTCCTGAAATTCCTGTCTTTTTCTTGCTTTATTATTTCCTTAGAGTTGATAGCAGGAGAGAGCCTTCAGCCCATGCAGCCCATGCTAGGTCACCTTCCAGTCTATTTTATCTTTATGGCTTTCTCCTTGAAATCTTCTCTGCTCGTCAGTCCTCAAACTCCACAGTTTTTTGTCAGACTAATCCCAAACATCCTCAGAACTAGGTCTCGATATTAATACGGTGGGAAAATTTTCCCCCTGATCCCCGATATGAGGTGGATATTCCTCCTACACATTCCCATTCAGATGGGAATTGCATTCCTTGTTTTTTATCTCTGAGACTGCAGCATTTAGTAAACTGCCTTGATATTAAACCTTCTATATAGAATTATTAAATCAGCCATATAGCAGAGGTTTTATATTATAATATAAATTAATTTTTATAAACTAAATGACACTTAAGCATGAGTGAGGATGGCTGCCATGTTTTGTCTTCACAGGAAAGCTGCCGATTTACAGAGCAGTCTCTGTTGATTATGAAAGCTATTGGAAATGTGATTGCTAATTTCAAAGATAAGAGTAAACTCTCTGCAGCTTTCAAGGATCTACAAACAGCTCACTACCCTGTTCCCTTCCATGATAAAGAACTAACTGCACAGCACTTCAGGGTAAACTTGTTTGGGATATGATATTCGGAAGAGGAAACTTTCTTTTTGAAATGGTGTGTCTTCCATTAGGTGACCTCCCAAATCAGAGCCAGAGAAAATATTTTGGATGGAGACAATATATTAGGGAAATGATTTCAGAAAGCAGAAATGAGGGAGTAATAAAAAGCATGAAATGAGAAAGAGAAAGAAATGGCTTAAAGGACACTATAATTACTGCTGTGGTTTACTGGGCATCAGCTGTGCAGGGGGTCCTGAGAAACTGTGTGGGACATTCCTTTAAAAGTTCCCACTCAAGGTTGGTGAGATGGCAGTGTTTCTCCACCAGCTCTTTTCCCCACTGTTAGATGGATTTCGCAGGAGACATTGCCATATCAAAGGATCAGAGTCAGTTTCTGCTGCTGATAGGTTAGATGACTGAGCCTGGATGAAAGACGGTCCACGTGGTTGATTCGCTGTTAGAGCTACCAAGATTACTCTGCATGAGCCCACCTTTGCTGGCCCTGATTTAATATGTAAGGGGTCTTGGTCAATGAATCACTTATGCAAAAGGGAGATATTTTGGTAAGAAAAAAAATCTCCATTTTGTACTTTGATAATTGTACAACTATGTGACATATGATGAAAAAGCTTTGTCTAAATCTGAGTCTTTTTTAATATGAAGTTAGTACTACTACTAAGTGATTAAGAAAACTCTAAGAAACATATTTTCATTTTGTGTAGCACATGAAATAATATGTGTCTTACAATGGATGGCATCTTAAAATCAATAAAATAAGCTACTTGCTTAAGCACAAGGATCATTTTTTTTACCATATTCTATTCCTCCTCTATTAGCTTAGTGCTGTATTTTAACTGAGTCTATATCATAAACGTTGTAGTGATAACATTGTATTAAATTAGAAATAATCAAATGATAATTTTGGTCTCTTACTGGGTGAGTGAGACTTCAAAGAATCTTCTGGTAGATGGTGTGTATATCTGAGAAATGGTTTTTATTTTTTATGTTTAGAGTATCTAAAAGTTTTTCAGAGCTTTTCTGGGCAGGTGATGTTATTTTCTTGGTATAAAAACATTAATGGACTTTATCTGTTTCAGGTTTTTCATCTTTCCTTATGGCGTTTAATGAAAAAAGTTCAAATAACAAAACCTCCTCCAAACTTCAAATTTGCATTTCGGGCTATGGTTTTGGACTTGGATTTACTTGATTCCTCCTTGGAAGAGGTTTCTTTAGGTACTGATTAATTTTATGTATTTAATCAAGGAATTCCTAGTTTTAAGTAACATAAATAATTTAAGAAAGGTGTTTGTGGAGTAAGTGGAATAGCTCTGCATGGACTGTCATGGAGCTCAAGCGATGCTCAAAGGGCTCCAAGGACCTGCTGGGGATCCCTACTCCTAATCCCCACCACACGTACTTCAAGGGGAGCCCAGAATTTTCCTGGTTTATTTACTCCTAACCTTAAAAAAATATGGAAGTCACTAATCTATATGGTGTGATTTGCAGAATTCTGGTAAGATCTTCTGACCCAAGTACTCCTACTTTCCTCTTCTTCCTGTGCTCTGCTCCCACAATTATATATATATATATTTTTTTAATTGCACTTTAGGTTCTGGGGTACGTGTGTAGAACATGCAGGATTCTTGCATAGGTGCCTACAATTTTAACACATCCTTTATTTTTGAGAGAAACCTCTGGCTATATTCACACAGGAATCAAGAGTAGTTCACTAGGATGTCCCTGTTTTGTGTGTTTCCCTCCTGCAGAATGTTTACATTCTAACAAGAACCACCTAGACCTGGCAATATTAACTATGATGCTAACTCTTGCAACGTAGTTTTATATGTTGAAGGGCTTTAGCAGCTAAAGGCATTGAAACTTGGGGGAGGGATTAAATATAACTTTCAGTCCAAAGTTGGTTTTTCTCTTTCCAGTGGAATGGCTGGATGTTAAATACTGTATGCCCACAAGTGATAAAGAATATTCTCCTGAGGAAGTAGCAGCAGCAATTAAAATTCAAGCTATGTGGAGAGGGACTTACGTTAGATTACTTATGAAAGCCAGAATACCAGGTATGATTGTTCAAACATTTATCAAATGAACTTGTTCATATAAGAATAAATATTTATGTGTGTTAATGAAAGTATTTTAGAGTCACCCTACTTTATGGCTCAGCTAATTAATTTCAGTCTCTAAATAATGAAATTGTTTGAAATCAGGAAGCATGTCAATGCACTGAGTGTCTTGTTCCCAGGATTGGCAGAGTGCCTGGCACATCATAAGCACACAATAAATACTTGCTGAAAGAATGAGTGAAAAAAATGAATGAATAAGTGAAAGATCAGCTATGTTTTCCCAATCTATTGCAAGTTCTTTTAAAACAGAGGATTTTTTTTTTCTGTATCTATCCCAAGTGCCTAGTGCTGTGCTACCTCAGCCAGCTTCAGCTAAGTCATAGATAGTTTTACATTTCTAGATCAGTTTTCAATCAAATGAATTAATAATTAAGTGGATGAATAAATTAATGCATAATAAAGAAGCCCCCATGTATGTCATTAGTGACATACATCTATAAGGCATGAAATGCATTTTAAGTGTATTCTTAAATTTATTAAATCAGATACATCTATGTATATTAAGTAAAATATTTTTGCCAAAAGGTCGGTTTTATAAGCTTAAAATAAAACATGATAGATGCAAAACTTATATTCAAGCACTTTGGGAGGCTGAGGTGGGCAGGTCACTTGAGCTCTGGAGTTCAAGACCAGCCTGGGCAACATGGAGAAACTATAACTCTACAAAAAATATAAAAATTAGCCAGGCATGGTGGCATGTGCCTGTAGTCCCAGCTACTTGGAAGGCAGAGGTGGGAGGATTACTTGAGCCCGGGAAGTGGTAGTTGCAGTGAACCAATATCACACCACTACACTCTAGCCTGGGTGACAGTGTGAGATCTTGTCTCAAAAAAAAAAAAAAAAAAAAAAAATTAAAAAAAACCTTATATTCAATTATTTTCATTCTGTGGTTTTTGCTGACATGTTGATAGGATAAACCTTACCTCCAATAGATTCTTTACATATATTGAAACATTTTTGTGTAAAAAAAAAAATAGTCTATTTGAAACATTTAATGATAATAGTCAAAATGTTTAAGTAGTAAAAACTTCAGATACACAATGGTTAAAAAATCCTAAATTACACAGTTTAATGATAGTAAAATATCACAGTTGTCTAATTTAATGGTTTTTTTCCTATTGCAAAACATATGCATTCATGAAACTTTATATAGGATGTCTTGCTTTATTTTGTGCTGCTATGATGGAATACCAAAGACTAGGTTATTTATAAAGAACAGAGATTTATTTCTTACAGTTCTGAATGCTGGAAAATACAAAATCAAGGGGTTTTCATCTGAACAGAGCCTTTATCCCATGAGGAAGATGGCAGGGTGGGAGAGCACACTCATGAAAGGGAGAGCTAAAGGAGGAATAGAGAGCCAAAACTCATCCTTGTATTCGGAAGCCACTTCTGAGATAACTAACCTACTCTTAATAATCACGTTCATTCGTAAGGGCATAGCCCTCAGGACTTAATCACCTCTTAAAGGTTCCACCTCTCTCAGTGCTGTTACTTTGAGAATTAAATTTCTAACACATAAAATTTGGGAAATACATTCAAATCATGCATATGGTAAAATATATCCTTTTATTGTCCATATATGTTGTAAAAATTTTCATACAATGATTTTACTTCCCTCTTTAGAGACTAAAAATATGGGCAGTTTAGTAATATACTTAATAGTCTGTGTACAACTATTCAAAATGTTTTTTTAAATAGTGTTTGCATTTTTTCACTCAACATATATTTATTGAATAACTCTCTTGATTGCACAACAGTGTTACATATTTTGGCCTTACCGCAGTCAGTAAAATAGCCAAGGTTTCTGCTCTGATGAATCCTGTATTCTAATGAGAGTAAGCATATAATAGACAAGTAAATATATTAAGATACCAATTTCAGATGCTGGTAAGTACTGTGAAGAAATTAGGATAATTAGAAAAAGAATGTTAGTTTCTGATATGGTAAATTTGAGGTTCTTAATAAGGATTCACATTTTCTTGCCAAATTACTTTTAAACCATTTGCAGATAATGTAGTAGACTGAGCTCTAGTAAAAATCCTATTGGCCATTGTCCTTTAGAAAAATTGAATGGAAACCCCAGCACTTTGGGAGGCCGAGGCGGGTGGATCACGAGGTCAAGAGATTGAGACCATCCTGGTCAACATGGTGAAACCCCGTCTCTACTAAAAATACAACAAAATTATCTGGGCATGGTGGCGCGTGCCTGTAATCCCAGCTACTCAGGAGGCTGAGGCAGGAGAATTGCCTGAACCCAGAAGGCGGAGGTTGCGGTGAGCCGAGATCGCGCCATTGCACTCCAGCCTGGGTAACAAGAGCGAAACTCTGTCTCAAAAAAAAAAAAAAAAAAGAAAAAAGAAAAAGAAAAAAGAAAAATTGAATGGATTACTTTTTCTGAGATAAGACCTGTCATAAAAAAAAGTTTTAGTGTGACAGAGATCTCCTTATTTGAACCCTTTAATGACTATCTTAAATTAGGTCAAGTAATATTTTAAGATTTTAAATTAGAGATGAAGGGAAAAAGCATAATATGGTGACTAGGAGTTTATAGCTCGTATCTTAGACCTGATTTTTCTCCTAATAAAGCCTATGACTTTGGATACCATCTTACTTGTTAGTTTCAACTTCATTTGTGAAAATGAAGGCTTTGGACAAGATGATTTTTCAGGCATCTTACAGCTTAACATTCTTACTATTTATTATTTTTAGACACAAAAGAAAATATCAGTGTTACAGATACTCTTCAAAAAGTTTGGGCCATATTGGAAATGAACTTGGAACAGTATGCACTTTCTCTCCTAAGGTAAAGCAGTAAAATCATATTTTTATTGTAGTATATTATCCTTTTGTCAAAGTCCATTCTGAATACTACCAAATTTGTGGACTGCTCCCAGCCACTGCAGCTAGAACCACACCATTACTTTGGATCTTCCACAATAGTTTATCTGAAACATTTCTATGGTATTTGCTACTTTTTGTTTATGTTTTAATTGCACGGAACTAAAATTCTAAGCAGAAAATGTCTAGTAGCAGAGTAAAGTTTCCTTAAATTTTTTGTGATGCTGAGAAGACAAAAATTAAAGTTTAGGACCTGGTAGGAGATGACATCCCAGTCAACAAAGTAGTCAGATGAAAGCCTTGAAGGACAATACTTTCTCAACAGGGGCAAGGCTGAGGTAGATCGAACCTGAGGAAAACTGCATTCTAGCCATAACTCATAACTCATGTCCAACAGTCAGGCTAACATGAACAAAAGAGAAAAAATTACACACCCGGCTGGGCGCGGTGGCTCACGCCTATAATCCTGGCACTTTGGGAGGCCAAGGTGGGTGGATCGTGAGGTCAAGAAATCGAGACCATCCTGGTCAATATGGTGAAGTCCCATCTCTACTAAAAATACAAAAAATTAGCTGGTCATGGTGGCGCGCGCCTGTAATCCCAGCTATCCAGGAGGCTGAGGCAGGAGAATTGCTTGAACCCAGGAGGCGGAGGTTGCGGTGAGCTGAGATCATGCCACTGCACTCCAGCCTGGGTAACAAGAGCAAAACTCTGTCTCGAAAAAAAAAAAAAAATTACACACCCACCCACCTCTCCCCATATATGTATATATACACATTATATATTATGGAAAATATCTGGAACCACACTCTCTGGTGATTTGGATGTCAGAGGTGGCGAAAAAAAAAATCTAAACATGAATGTATGAAAATGAGTAAGAAAATAAAGATTAAAAAAAGAGAAAATAGATTAAAAGTTTGAAAATTCAATGAATAAAAAGCCAAATGGAAAGTACATCAATGGACATTTTAATAATCAAAATTAAGAACTCATTAATGGATTTAACCACAGATTAGGCACAGTGGGAGAAGAGATTAGTGACCTGGGTAATACATCAATAAAAAGTATCCCAACTGAAGCTAAGAGAAAATGAGTAGAAAACAGTGTAAGGGACATGTGGCACCTTCTCAGAAAGCCTAGTGTATAATTGGAGTGACAGAAGGTACAAAAGTAACAGGTGAGAACTTTCTAAAACTGATAAAAGTCATCAATTTACATTTTCAGGAGACTCTGCAGACCCCACGCAGATTATTTGATTCACCTTTACTCCAGAACCCATTTTCTAAAAGGGTTACACTTTTGCCTGAAGTTTTAGTTCTATGAATGCACATAAGGAGCACAAACCCTCTTTTCCAAGTTGCTTTTGTATTTTGGGGCTACTGTGAGGAGAGTGCTAGTTCAGATCTGACACTTAATTTTCATAAAAATGATGTGCTAAAAAGTAGGTGCTCCTATTAGGGAATAGGATCAGTACACCCGGGAGGTGAATTTGAAACACTAACATAATACCTTCAGGGGGCTTTCCTTCTTCTCCATGTGATCTTTCCACCCTAGCCAAGACCATTTCACGGAATCTCAGCTCATATCCGATACAGTGGCCATCCTCTTTCAATGCTTTGAGTTCTACACATACATCTCTTGGACAGATAAAACCAAAAAGCCTAACTATTATTTAAACTCAAATGTCAGGGGCATCCAAAGCTACCTTATCTTAGCAGGCATTAATTCTGTGGTTAAGAGCACATTATTTGGCACATGACCTAAAGCTAACCCTAGCTCTACTAATTACTGTTTTCTAAGGTAAGATCCTTATCCTCTCTAAACTTAATATTTATATGTAGCACAGGGATAATAATATCTACTGTATAATACTATTCTCTCATAAATCTGTAAAGATAAATGAAGGTAAACAGGAAAAGCACTTAGCACAATGCCACAGATTGCAACATCACAGAAAAGTAGCCATTGTAAATACTGGTATTGTCATTACTATTACATATAGCACTTTGAGGTTATGAAGCCCAGACTTTCATTGTTCTCAACTCTGAAGGGGGAGAACTTCCCCCAGGTCAACTTGGGGAAGACTGAGTTTACCAATTTACAATTTGGTCTTAAGATTGAGTCCAATTTCATCTTAACTATTCAATCCAGTTGTATGGACACACACACAAAGAACAGACCCTCTTGTGCAAGTTGGTTCTGCATTGTGGGGCCTATCCTAGGAAGATCTGTGGGTAAGATCCTGCACCCAATTTTCTTGCAAATGATGTCTAAAAATGAGCTCCCCTATGAGGAAATCATATCAAACAAAAATCTGACTAGATTGAAACTAATTCTTTATTAAGACTAAATCGTCCAACTCAGTCAGGTATCTCACTCTGGGTCATTCAAAATATTCTACATAGTTCATCAGGATTTTGATGGCCCTACATTCATTAGGATTTCCAGAGATGTATGAAAAAGGGTAGAATGTATAAGGGGAACAGTGACAGTCTCGGAAGAACAGAAATCCCACCCTCATTTTAGAATGGTGGTGGGTCCCCTTACAGTCAATTCCTGCTGCGACCAGCTTAATTCCCATGCTGGTTGAGCCCACATCCTTGTGTAGATTAGGCCAGCCCCGTGTGATTTACAGGGGTGTCTTGCATTGACAGACCTACACTGTATAGCTCCTAGTTAGAATTATCATGTCATTGATCATCCAAACCAGGACACTGACAAGAAAACATGGAGAACTGTTAATAATTAGGCCAGTACTGTCAGTATAAACCACAACTATCCCAGGCAAACAAGGATATATGGTCACCTTATTCTCTGTCCTTGCCACCATTTTAAAAGGCCTTTTAAACCCCTTCCAAGTATAATCCTGTTAATTTCCTCCTACCAAAAATCTACAGTCAACAAAAACCAATGATGAAATGGAAAATGTGACAATCAATGAAAGCATCTGCCTTCTGGAAGACAAGAACACGTCTAGCTCTGTCTAGACCTCTAAAAGAGAACGACTTGCTATGGCCATAATGGCTTCCATCCCAGCTAATACCTGAGACATCACATAAATGGTCTTATATTCCTCGTGCTACTAAGGGAACATCCAGTTTCTGGCAAAATGGGAGTGATAAGACCCGGAAGATCTGTCACATCATCACTCCCATTATGTTCTGGAATATATCGCAGACTTCCAGGGGGAAAGCATGGGGAAATCTCAGCTCCATAATTATTTTAGCAATGTATGCTCTACTGTCTTACACATCAGGAAATTATGTAAAAGGAAAGCCAGCACTCACTTGCGCATTGCCTTAGATTTTTAAAATCTATTTTTCCAAACTTATTTCTCACCTTAAACTCCATTTCAGGCTCCATTCTCTACTTTAACTCCAGACCCTTCAGAGTCTCTCACCCAGTTTTGTTGCTGGTTTGCTTGCTCCTAGTTTTTCTATTCATATAGCTTCAACGTTGGTTCTGGTTTCCCACCGATAAACTTTACTCCCTCAATCATAAATCGGGTTCTCCTTTGAGAGCCTCAGACAATCTGGGGCTCCTTTGACAGACATTTTTTGTGATTGACCTAGAATGGGTCTCCTTACCTTGGCACCATGTATCAGGGACTACACAGACCCCCTTTGATCAAGATCTCAGTCTAGCAAACCATAACTTGGCAATATCTTATACTATTTTTTGTCATTTCTTTTTGTGAATAGAGCTTATTTTTAAAGTGGCTTTTGCCATTGATACATAATTTATTTTTGTATTTCTAGACTAATGTTCAAAAGCAAGTGCAAGTCTGTGGAATCTTACCCATGCTATCAAGATGAGGAAACCAAGATTGCTTTTGCAGATTATACTGTCACGTATCAAGAACAGCCACCAAATTCTTGGTTTATAGTATTCAGGTGAGGTTATTATATAATGACAAATAATGTCTTTAAATGGCTTGCAATATTCACATTTATGAATATTTATTTATAATAGTAGTAAAGGTATTAGCCTCTGGGTTGCTTTCATAAGTTAGTTAAAATTCTTCCTTACTTGGCATCTTAAATGAGATATCATGGAAATTTTTATCTATGCTCTTTTCATCAAAATATGAAGAATGTGTAGTAATTGTTAGAACTTTTTACATTCATGATAAAAATGATATAACAAATTAATGTGCTTTTAGTATAGAAAAAGATCCTTTAATTTCTAAGCAGTAGCATATTTGGTAAAAGTCACAAATTACTTATAAAATGGAATTTTTAAAATAGAGTTTGCATTTACTTGACAAAATAGCACATTCATAGTAATTTTAAAAATAAAATCATATGTGTGCCTTGTAGTTATTTGGAACTTTTGATTTTTAAAAATTTCTTGGCATTAATGCAAATTTCAAACTTTCTTTAAGATTCATGTCAAGGGAAAGTTCATGCTCTTGTAATTACAGAGAAACATTTTTGGTTCCTCAAGATATGATTTTGGTTCCCAAAGTATACACTACACTTCCAGTCTGTATACTACACGTTGTTAATAATGACACAATGGAACAAGTGCCAAAGGTGTTCCAAAAAGTGGTGCCTTATCTTTATACGAAGAATAAGGTAGGTATAAAATTTATTCTCACCATATGATAGAATGACAATGAAAATCCACCAGCTTGTACAGGGTTCTGAAGGGAAGGTAGAGTTGTTTTTAATCTACTTAACAGGCAAATAAGGCCCTGATCTTTCACTATAGAAATCCCATATATTTAACAGTAGGAGATATGTAATGTAAATGCTAAAGCATTCTTTACCTCTCAACCCTCTTTCTTCCCCTCCCCAAAGAAAATATGGCAAAAAGAAAGCATTATAAATTCTAATTATTGAAATTTAAAAAGCATATAAATGCTTAAAATAGAAATGAACTGAAAAGCTCCTTTAGCCTTATCCCGAAACCAAATCAGATGATTATCTTTGTTTCCCACTGGGTTTTTATTTTACTCCTGTATGTTTCAGAAAATTGTGGTCACATAGCCAGCAATCATCACACCACCTCACTTTGAGGGCTACATAAATTCCTTTGGGTACCTAACTCTGGCTGAATGATAGACTCTGATCTCTGACCTTCACTCAAACCACATTGCTTCTCTATTTATTTAAATCTCATATTTGTCTTTTCAGTCATTTCCTCTAAGAGGGGATCACAACAAAGGATAGTGTTTACCTAGCTGGATATGAAAAGGGTTGTTTTAGCTCTGATCTTCCATTCTCAGCTTTGTGTCTTTGAACCTCTTCATTTTTTTTTTTTTTTGAGTTACGTCTGTACTTGACTTCTGAGATTCATTTCAGCCTATGATTCTATAAATTATTTTGTATAAATTAGGACATACTTATCTTGTAAATACTGCTTTTGTGTGAATGAAGGTTAAATTAAAAAATGTATTAACGCCATAAAAATCCTAATAGATCTTTCATGCTGTGTTAGAGATTTTAGGAAACATTTTAAAAATAAGGGCAATTAAATTCTTAATGAAATTACTTAACCCCATTGATACGTGTGTGTATGTGTATATTATATACATATATAACTTTTTTGTTTTTTTATAATTTTATTATAATTTTAAAAGTTGTATATGTTTCATTAAACCCTTAGCATGTTTTTTTCTATAATTTTTAATAAGATGTATAATGTATATTTTTTGATATTGCAATCGAATTTTATTAAATTTGAAGATATCAAATTGTAATGGGCTTAAATTACTTTTATTTTGTATTAAATTTGGCAAGTTTGGCACTTACATTTTATAAGAAAATCTGATAAACATAAATATATTTATGTGCAGTTATCTATGTTTGTAATTCTACACCTAAACATAATTTTTAAAAACTCACTTAATTAAAGTCAATGCATCAATGTATTATTTTTACTTATTATTCTTGTTAATTACCTTGAAAGGGCATTTACATATCACTTAAAAACAGAATATTTTGCTAATAAAATTTAATTCCTGTACATCAAACACTTATTGACAAACTTTATTTAACCCACACAATTTCCTTTAAACTATATTTATCTTCCCCATGTACTAATAAATATCTCTAAACCAAGCTTGTCCAACCAACAACCCACAGTCTGAATGCTGTCCAGGATGACTTTAAATATGTCCCAACACAAATTCGTAAGCTTTCTTAAAACACTATGAGGTTTGTTTTTTTTTTTTTTTTTTTTTTTTTTTTCTCATTCTTTATTTTCTTAGCACATCAGCTGTTGTTAGTGTTAGTGTATTTTATGCATGGCCCAAGATAGCTCTTCCACTGCAGCCCAGGAAGGCCAAAAGATTGGACACCCCTCCTCCAAACCTTACCTTTCTGTGGCAGAATGCCTTGGGTTAAATCAAACTATAGGGCTAGTTCTTCAGGAACAAACTTGTCCACACACCAGTGGATTATTTTTTGAATGCTTGTTTTTAATGTTTGAGCTAGACTTCCTTTTGAATAGAAAGTTTATTTAATTTGTGATTAAAATTCAAAATCCACAAACATTAAGAGGAGAAAGACGATTTAATTTAAAGGGAGACTCTATCAAGGTTATAGATATCATCAAAATCTAGCAGTGAATTCTGTATTACTAGATAGATATACTATTAGTCATGAATACTTCATTTTAGAAGGAATCTTTAAAGATTATTTGGTTGAACCAAATACGAATCTGTTTGTTATTAGTATCTGGCATACTTCCTTGGGTTTGGTTTTTGTTTTAGAAACTCCAATGTAGACCTCCCTCTCTAGATTAAGCTTGAATTTTTTTGGATAGCTGTAAGTGATACGTTTTGAGTCAATGTGCAGAAGAACGTTCTCTCTCCACTTAACTATTATTTTTACATTGTAAATTGAGATTGCAGCAAACATACTTCCTGTCTCATATTTTATCTCTTCTACCTTCTCACTCTAGCCAGCTCTCTTTAGAAAAAAAGTTAAGCCTGGGCACGGTGGCTCACTCCTATAATCCCAGCACTTTGGGAGGCCAAGAGGGGGAGTCACAAGGTCAGGAGTTGGAGACAAGCCTGGCCAACATGGCAAAACCGTGTCTCTGCTAATAACACAAAAATTAGCCAGCCATGGTGATGTGTGTCTGTAGTCCCAGCTATTCAGAAGGCTGAGGCAGGAGAATCGCTTGAACCCAGGAAGTGAAGGTTGCAGTAAGCTGAGATCATGCCACTGCACTCCAGCATGGGTGACAAGAGGGAAACTCCATCTACAAAAAAAAAAAAAAGTTAAAAGTGGAGAAATTGCAGAGGAGAATGTAAAGCCATGTCAATAGAAAAATAGATTCAGTGGTCCCTTTTGTGCTGCAGTTTTCCTCTCTTCATAATTCTTGATCTTTGAACATTTAAGCAAACAACCTACGTCCCTGCTAAAATGTGGTTCCCAGAACTGAATGCTGCCTCTGACAGTAATTCACAAAATGTAAAGATCATTGCTCTATTTTTTCGTACCCTATGATTGCATCAGTCTTTTCGTACCTACAAGGCATGTTGATAGGGTCGACTCAGGAGTCACCTCAAGAGAAAATATCTTTGGCTGGATACATAATGTCTAAAACTCTATTATAAACAGTTATATAACTAGCAATCTTAGGTGGGAATTTTGTGGTTAATTCTGCCTGGCAGGCTCATCAAGAGGTATCCTGACCCATGTGAAATTCACTAGAGGCTTTGACATATGCCTGCCTGAAATTAATAAACACCATGTCTGCAACTTTTACCTGATTTTGTGTCTTCTACTCTTATGAAAAAAGTAAATAAGTTTTTGTTCCCAAAAAAACCATGCTGGCTTTAAGAACAGGGTTTTTTCTCTGAGGTTCTCATGAGACATCCTTTTTATGAGCTACGGCAGAACCTTGATAAGCACCGTAATTAAACTCACTAGTCTTTGTTTTGCAGAGCACATATTCTTCTTAAGTTTGAAACATCAGAATTCTTTGCTCTGTATTTTCATAAATACTCAAGGCCATACACTGTCATTCAGAATACTACCCTATGGGATCCCTCAATACTCAGTACTCAATGATATAACTCAAACTACTGAATCCATTTAGGATCGCCAGTTTCTGTCTTGGAATCCTATCACTGATTTAGCTTTAGATTTTCACATTTAATATCTATCTCACCATTTAATAACTTTTTCCTTTTAAAATTATTCTGAGTCTAAGCAAAAACAAAATAATTTTGCTTTACCTCTTTAATTCATTAGCACTATAATTAATAAGACTCAAATAATAATAAAAATATCAATACATATGTGCATTATACTTTGCAAGTAAAAATGCTTTATTATACATTTTTTTACTTGCCTCAAACATAATATCAAAAAGTCCTTGTTGGTGTTGCAATTCTCATCTCATTATGGGGATTGGAATTCCAGCTAATACTTCTAGATGTCTATGCGACCTTTAAAAAATTCATTCTGTCTTATGTATATATCTAATTTTTACTTCTGGAAATCTAAACATGCCAGAGAGCTTTCTGTGAACAGAGTACAGCTGAAAGACAAATCTAGTTTTTATTCTTTATTAGGAACATCTGGAAATACAATCTCAGAATTACTTTGAATATTTGCATCTATTATGATATCATGCTTTTGATTCACTGACTTCTTAGCCAGATATCCAATTATGTTAAACCAAACTGTTGCCCACCATAAAGCAAGCCATTCCCAGGCTCTTGAGCTGCTGCTTTTCTGCAACCTAAAAAATTCATTCTCAATCACAAATCTAGGTTCTGTGGAATCAAATCAGCTATTAATTTTATAGCTTTACCTGTCATGTCAACAGAATACATTTCTTTGAACTCGTCTGCTTTTCTTACTTCAGTATTCCAGAAAGTTGGATCTGGGAGACAGGAAAATCAAGTAAGAAGTTATTGGGCTACCCTGGGATGGTGCAATGATAAAAATTTGCCTTGGGAGGCATTAGAAGAATTAGAAGAGGACATAGTAATCATCTACTATAGTTAAGCACTTTATTTATAGTTAAGGAACCACAGAAAGGAAAATATCAGAGTCTACTGTTTTCCTGAAAAGTTTGTAGGATAATGCTTTCTAAGAGAAATTCCAAACATAATCCTAGTGATTCTATGTTTATTAAGAGGTTTTGGGACCTGTACGTATATCATAATAAGACATGGGGGACTATGAGATATAGTACATTTGAGAGAATAACAATATAACTCATTTCTGTGTAATTTATCTTTCTTATAGAAGGGATACACTTTTGTGGCGGAAGCATTTACAGGTGACACATTCGTACCAGGCTCGCGATGGAAATTGCGCCTCATTGGTTCTTACACTCCACTGCCATGCCTCTCTCGAGACCCTCCATGCAGTACCTTTGCCATAAAGGAAATCCGAGATTACTACATACCCAATGATAAGAACATTTTATTCAGGTACGAGTATATGACAGAAGGGGAAATGCATTTCTTTAAAAATGTTATTATTTTAGGATCAAAATAAATTCTGCAGTAAAATGCTGACTCGGTTTTGATTTCAATTTCTAGATTCTTTTTGGAAACAATTAATTGAGTGTAATGTGATTATGTGTGTGTTATATAAGATTAAGCCTGTATGGCTGCATATAATGGTAATGACATTTCCTTAGTTTTCATCCTACTCAACTTTGATTAAAGATTCTTCATGACATGGCTTCCTCTTACTACTTTCTTCTGCTGCTGCTCCATCTCTGGCTAGTATTTTGTAGGAGTTTCTTTATCAACCAACTCAGCCTTATTTTCATGCTCATCTATGTGCAGTGTTCTGCTTAAATCGCTTAATCAGAGATTCCACTCTCTTTCATGAATCAGTCTTCAATGTCCCTGCACTGCTTCCAGCCCTCATTATCTTCAGTCTGTAGAATTGTTGTTTCTGGAATCCACGGCTCTATTTAATTCCCTTTTCTATACTTTATCCGTTTTTTCTCTTTCTCCATATCCATTTTCATACTTATCCTTTACTACTAGGGTAAATGCCTTTCAGGCACATGTATTTAAATATGTAATTTTCCTGCTTTAAAACCTTTGGTAACTTTCCACTGGCTGCAGATAAACTCTGAACCACATAGCATGCTATTTAGCATTCTTGAACAGGCGCCTAACACAGTGCACGCTCCTGATGGAACTAACAACCACCTCCTGACATATATGCCCAGCAGTTTTATTTTGCTCATGTCTTTCCTCTTTTCTCATGTGTCCTGTCCCCACCTCTCCACTTCAAAAAATCCATCACTTTTAATGATAATTTTCAATAGTAAAATTTTTTGTGCTTAAACCTTCAAATATAATTACTTGGCTCTGGTTATGTTCCTATAGTCCTTTGTTCTCTCTGAGACTGTAACATATCAAATTCTATCTGGTGAATTGCACGTTAGCCATTATGAGAATTAACATTGGTTGAAGGCAAGCAGCATCATTTAGTTTCAATATAGGACCTAACACAGTGCCTAATACATAATTGGCCTCCATTAACAATGTGTTTTCTACAAGTTGTTAGAATACTTCTCTTTTTAATGTACATTTCTCTGCACAGAAAATTTGGAAAATACATTCCCAAGAAGAAAAAAAAACATACCAATAACTAAAAATAGAAATTGTGATTAGTTTAACTACTGTGATAGAAAACCATTGTATCACATGCCAGAGTCACTAACAGACTAAAAAGTGACATTTAACTGTGCCATTGCTAACCCGGAGTTAGAACCTAAGCAATACCTTCTTAAACCCTGTACCCTGCAAGCACCAAGAAAAATGTTTTTTCCAAAAATAAGTTATAACTGCTGCCCCATTTCTTTGTGATAACTGCTTGCTGCCCCATTTTCCTTGCTGTACCTTCTGACCTTGGCTTCTGTAAATAAAAACAGCTAGCTTGCTCTGAAAAATGCTGATTGAAAAGAAAGAGAAGAAAAAGTTTTCTATTGTAATGTTTGACTTGCGGCTCTCCACCGGGGACCACTCAGAATTTCCCCAAATTCCAGGAAGGCCACTGTATAAAGCTGCTTGCCTTTGCTTATCAGAAACTGCCAGAAATAGCTGCTATAAAGTTGATTGCCCTGCATCCCCTCACCCTCTTGGTCCTAAAACCAGAATGTGGTTTTTCAGCTTAAAAGCCCTGCTCCCCATGAGCTTGGGGCCATGAGTTGAAGAGACGTGAGTCCTTCGTGGCCGCTGGCAATAAAGACCCTGCAATTTGGCATACTTTTGCCTTGTTGTTGATTTTCTATGCTCACTCTGGTACAACATAACCTACTACCTAAATTAGTCCCAGAAGCTGGTACTAAAGTCATCAAGCTGAGCAGTGAGGAAGGTGAAGACGGGGCTGCTCAAGTAGCCTAAGTGAAAGTTCGTAAATTAAAGGATATACAACATTTTCTGGAAACTCAATACATTGTTTTGTTTGGCAAGTTGGGTTTCAGCATGCTATAGTAAGTGATAAGACCAGAAAATCAGCAAAGGCCTTCCGAGAAGAGCCTCACTGGACAAGAAATATGTATTTTTACATTAGGAGCAAGGGCATTCTTTAAAGGATTTTAAGAAAGATGATATTATCAGATGTATTAAAAATTATGTCTGCATGGCATGAATTATATATGTATATAATGTAATATATAATATATAATGTGTTTTACATTATATAGAATAAAAATGTATATATAACTGTTTATATAATTATATATGTATATATAAATATAAATGTGTATATATAAATATATATATATAAATTTATTTTTAGACAGAGTCTCACTCCGTCACCCAGGCTGGAGTGTAGTGGCGTGATCTTGGCTCATTGCAAACTCTGACTCCCAGGTTCAAGTGATTCTCATGCTTCAGCCTTCTGAGTAGCCGGGATTACAGTTGTGTGTCACCACACCTGGTTAATTTTTGTATTTTTTGTAGAGATGCGGTCTCACCGTGTTGGCCAGGCTGGTCTCAAACTCCTGGCCTCAAGTAACTTCTGCCTCCCAAAGTCATGATATTACAGATGTGAGCCACTGTGCCCAGCCTATTAATTATATTTTCTAATAGAAAAGATGTTAAAACTGTATGATTTTAAAAATATATTTAATCATAAAAGACATGGATTATGAAAAAACAACTTTGCTCAAGGCAGCAGCGTGTTGAATGAATGGAAGGGGAGCATAACTGGAGGGAGGGAAACCAGGTAAGAGCTGTGAAATAACCCAGGAGTGAGATTAAGGCAGTCTGAAGTAGGGCAGCATATCGATTTGCTAGGACTGCCATAACGAAAGTCCACACACGTGTGGGTGGCTTAAGCAATGAACATTTATTGTTGGCAGAGAGCTGTGGGAACTATTAGTAGAAGTGTGAAATCAAAGTGTCAGCAGTGTTGGTTCCAACTGAGGCTGTAGGAGAGAACCTGTTCCGTGACTTTCTCCTGGCTTCTTCTGGTTTGCTGGTAATCTTTGGTTGTCTTTGGCTTTTAGAAGCATCACATCTCTCTCTGCCATTATCTTCATGTGGTGTTTTCCCCTGTGTGCCTCTATTACCAAATTTCTCTTTTTATTTAGAGATAGAGCTCACTTTGTCTCTCAGCTGGAGTTCAGTGGTGCAATCATGGCTCACTGCAAACTCTAACTCCTGCCTCGAGCAACCTTCTCACCTCACCATAGCTGGTACTATGAGCACATGCCACCATGCCCAGCTAATTTTTTAATTTTTTGTAGAGACAGACTGGTCTCAAACTCTTGGCTTCAAACAATCCACCTGCCTTGGCCCCCCAAGTGCTGGGTTTACAGGAATGAGCCACAGTGCCCAGTACCAAATTTCCCCTTTTTATAAGACATCAATCATACTGGAGTAGAGCCCATTCTAATGACTTTATTTTAACTTGATTACCTGCAAAAGACCCTATCTCCAAATAGGTGACGTTGTGAAGCACTGGGGGTTTGAACTTCAATAGATCTTTGTGGTAGGAGCAGATACAATTCCACCTGTAACAGGTACTGACAGTGAATCTGGAGAGAAGAAGAAGGATTTTAAGATATTGAGGTAAAATTGACAGCCTTACTAGAGTTCTAGAGTTTGACTTGGGGAAATGTTTGGATGATGTTGTATACCTAGATAAAGGGGAGAAGCTCATTTGCAAGGGGGTCCATAGGAAGACAATTAATTCCTTTTTAGTTTTTAAATGTGGTGGTCTAGTGAAATAGCCAAGTGATACTGCATCAGTAGTTCCACTGTAGACATTGATTTGGGAGTCATTATTCTGTTACTTGTTCGTGGAAGTGCCCAGGAAAATTTGTGAAATGAGAATCAGATCCAGGACAAAACATGAAGACTCTCTGATATTTGTGGGAATGTCTGTCAATGGAAGCAAAGCAGCCCCCAAGTAGAAGGGAAGTATAAAAGTTGCTATCCTTATAGTGGAAGTGTTTTTAAAGGAGGAGGAAATCAGGGTCCAGTCAACACTGTCAAATCCTCCTGAGAGGTAGAGGAAGACAAGAACCGAAGTTTGTATAGATGGTGACAAACTCCTTGAAACCTTGGCAAGAGTAAGTTTAGCACATGATATGTTCCTTCGTTCTCACACTGCTATAAAGACATACCTGAGACTGAGTGATTTATGGAGAAAAGAGGTACAGTTGACTCACAGTTTTATAGGATGCACAGGAGGCATGGCTGGGGAAGCCTCAGGAATCTTACAATCATGGCAGAAGATGAAAGGAAGCAGGAACAATCTTCACATGGCAAAGCAGGAGAGAGACAGAAAGGAAAAGAGAGAAAGGTATATAGAGAGAAAGAGAAAGAGAGAGAAAAAAGTGTATAGCACTTCCTATACACTTTCAAACAACCAGATCTTATGAGAACTCACTCTCACAAGGACAGCAAAGGGGAATTCCATCACCGTGATCCAATCACCTTCCACCAGGCTGCTCCTCCAACACTGATTATCATAATTTAACATGATATTTGGGTGGGGACACAGAGCCAAACCATATCACCTGTGTTGGTGATGGAGTAAGCAAGTGAAAGACGGGAAGAGTGGGAGCAGACAACTCTCCTTAGGTGCTGAGCTGGGAGGACAGAAATGCAATAGAGTCTGAACTGCAGGGGGCTGAAAGTTGTGTTGGTTTCTTTTTTGCTTTGTTTTAATCTGTTTTAAAAACACGAGAGAGCTGTACTTATACACAAGCTAATTTCAAGGAGGAATAAAGTGGGGTTTATTTAAGATACAGGAGAGAGGCCAGGCATGGTGATTCATGCCTGTAATCTCAGTACTTTACAAGGCTGAGGTAGAAGGATTGCTTGAGCCCAGGAGTTCAAGAACAGCCTGGATAACATAGTGAAATTCTGTCTCTACAAAAAAATAAAAACTTAGGTAAGCATGGTGGTGCATACCTGTAGTCCCAGCTATATTGGAGTCTGAGGTGGGAAAATCACTGGAGCCCAGGAGTTTGAGGTGCAATGAGCCATGATTGCACCACTGCACTCCAGCCTGGGTGACCTTTTCCATATATATGGAGAAAAACAAGTGTTGTCTTTTAGCATCGTCATGTATATGAGAGACACGATACTCAGAAAAGCAAATTTCTAGAGAAATTAAAAGTTGACAGAATCCTGAGCATTTGTGAGAAATCACCAAAAATAAGAGCAAAAGGCCAACTCTTTAATTGCATTAAAGGGGTACTTGGAAAGAATGAATTAGACTGCATGTTTCCTGTCTTTTCACAAGAGATTTCCAAACTATTGGTGAGAGGTGAAGGTGAAGGCTGTGGGTACTACTTTAATTTCTCTGTATTTTTGTGAATCACAGAAAATGCTGTTATCAGTGAAGCTCCAAAGTATTCTGCCAGTAGTGATTTTTGTGTAACAGAGAGGGTTAATGTGGCAGTGGTTTGCAGATATGTTAAGAGGGTTGGTGGTTTTTAGGGCTATCAAGTTTTAAATTTATTTGTTTTTATTAAGTTCTTGCGTACATGTGCAAGATACATAGGTGTGATACATAGGTAAACATGTGCCATGGTGGATTGCTACACCTATCAACCCATCACCTAGGTATTAAGCACAGCATGCATTAGCTGTTTTCCCCAATGCTCTCCCCCCCACCCTTCCCCAGCAGGCCCTAGTAAGTGTTGTTCCCCTCCCTGTGTCCACATGTTCTCACTGTTCAGCTCCCACTTAAAAGTGAGAACATGCAGTGTTTGGCTTTCTGTTCCTGTGTTAGTTTGCTGAAAATAATGGCTTCCAGCTCCATCCATATCCCTGCAGAGAACATAATCTCATTCCTTATTATGGCTGCATAGTATTCCATGGTGCATATGTACCACATTTTCTTTATCCATTCTATCATTGATGGGCATTTGGGTGAATTCCATGCCTTTGCTATTGTGAATAGTGCTGCAATAAACATATGTGTGCATGTATCTTTATAATAGAATGATTTATATTCCTTTGGGTATATAATGGGGTATATATGTAATGGGATTGCTGGGTCAAATGGTATTACTAGTTCTAAATCTTTGAGGAATCACCACACTGCCTTCCACAATGATTGAACTAATTTACATTCCCACCAGCAGTGTAAAGAGTTTCCACTTCTCTGTAACCTCACCAGCATCTATTGTTTCCTGACTTTTTAATAATCTCCATACTGACTGGCATGAGATGGTGTCTTACTGCAGTTTTGATTTGCATTTCTCTAGTGATCAGTGATGTTGAGCTATTTTTCATGTGTTTTTTTTTTTTTTTGCCATGTGTGTGACATTTTTTGAGAAGTGTCTGTTCATATCCTTTGTAGGCCTATCAAGTTTTATAAGTGACTGCTTACTACATCTTAACAAAAAGTTACATTTTTTAAATCTGGGATTTGATGATGATAAAAATTCTATATTCCTTTTGTTTTGGAGTTACTATATTGGGGATCCTTTGCCAAAGTCTATAATAACTCCAGTATTTTCAGGATGTTAGTGGACTTTACAAAGTAGTTTTACTTATAGCTTATCATATCAGAAAATTAGACTATTTTCCTTACTGCATTAGTCTGTTCTTGCATTGCTATAAAGAAATACCTGAGACTGGGTAATTTCTGAAGAAAAGAGGGTTAATTGACTCACAATTCTACAGGCTGTACAGAAATCATGATGCTGGCATCTGCTCAGCTTCTAGGGAGGCCTCAGGAAGCTTCCAATCATGGAAGAAGGGGAATGGTAAGCAGGTGTATCACATGGCCAGAGCAGGAGTAAGAGAGAGAAAGGGAGAGGGAGGTACACATGTTTAAACAACCAGATCTCATGACAACTCACTCACTGTCATGCGAACAGCATCAAGTAGATGGTGCTAAACCATTTGTGAGAAACCTGTCCCCAAGATCCAGTTACCTCCCACCAGGCCCCACCTCCAACAGTGAGCATCACAATTTTGACAGGAAATTTGGTCAGGGACACATATCCAAACTATCTTGCTTACTGACTTGAGAGAAGGACTAACATACTTACTTATAATGTTAACTTTTTTTCTTTACAGATATTCTGTTAAAGTTGTAACACCACAACCTGCTACAATACAGGTACGCACATCCAAACCAGATGCATTCATCAAGCTGCAGGTCCTAGAAAATGAAGAAACTATGGTGAGCTCCACTGGAAAAGGCCAAGCTATTATCCCAGCGTTTAACTTCTTGAAGAGTGAGAAAGGTTTGAGCTCCCAGTGTAAGTGTGCTTTTATGAACAGGATATTTATGTTTTTAAATATGCTTATGTTTTCATCATACTTCAAAAATGAAAATAAAGTAGCAAGTAACCACTTAAATTATGAAACATAATAGTACAGTAAAATATGAAAAGCATAGCATTTTAATGTCAAATTAGGCTCTGAAAATCAATATAGATTTACTTTAAAGCATTCTCACCTTTGAGAAAAATTTACTTTCCTGTCACATAAGCCTTCTTGATAGGAGTCAAATTTTCATTATTTTGAAAGAATATTTTTACTTTTTAAAAATTCCTAATTCATTATTTTTAGAAATTATTCTACTTACTAAAATTAACAAAAATTAAATTTATTACTTTCAACAGACTATTCTCAATGATTACATAAATAAAATAATTTTGGAAATAATGATTAGCAGTGCTACTCTGAGGTGTATTACTTAATTATGTTAGTAACTTGATTCTGACTATAAAAATCACACATTACCAATGTATAATATTTAGAAAAACAGAAAATTACAAACAAGGGAACAAGAAATGTTTTATAATCATGCTGTCCAGAAAAAACATAGTTTTGCCAAAACACAATGGTAAATGTTTTGGCTTTTATGCCTTCATTCTCCATTTATGCATTTAGATTTTGGCAAAACTGGGTTCTTACCTATTTTGCCCCTTGAGATTTCTTCTTTCTTAAAACCATGACTTTTTAAATTTTTTGTGGCCTTGGCTGGGACCTCCAAACCAAGGTTAAATAAGTGATGCTGATTTATTTCCTTTTCTTAAGTAGGAACACTTGTGGCACTTATCATTTATTATCTTTGTTGGTGGCTTCTAATAATTAGACTTTATGAAACTTGAGAAAGTTCCTTCTGTTGATGGCTCTGAATTTTAATATTGAATGGGTTTGGAACCTTATTATTTTTTATAGTTGTTTATAGAATTCATCAAATTTTACCCCTTTAAGTTTAATAAATTGAGTTTTAATTTTGAATCAATCTTGCATTCTTAGAATAAAATCTATTTGGCCATGATGTTTTAATATACTGCTATGTTTAGAATATACAATTTTACTAGTTTGATCATAATCATAACTTTGTATCTCTATCAGAGTCTTTTTTTCTCTCTGTGTATACATGTGCATTATTCTTTTCTAGTTCTCAAGCTAAAATTATGATGAATTCTTGAAATTAATTTGAGAACTTTTTAGTTTTTCTATTTTTGAGTCTTTTAAATTCTCCAGGATTCATTTCTTTTTTAAAAATTTATTAGATTTGTACTCAAAACTTTCTAAATCTGATGTTTTCACGGGATAGATTTTTGGTTTTTTATTATTTAAGAAAATAATTTTCAAGTTTACATTTAACTGCCTTTCATTTGTATAGAATATATTTTCGAGGAAAAGTACAGATTCATTTAGTATTTCCAATTTATCTGCATAAATTTGCATATAAGATTTTTAAAAAATTTTAAATCTCTTCTCAATAGGTTTGTATAAAGTATTATATTTATTTATTTGTAATTTATTCTTAATTGGACTTTTTTGAATTTACTCTGTATTATTGGTCTTCTCTTAGAAAGAACTGGATGTATTAATCAAACCCTAATGGCTCTTTTAGATTTATAATCTACTTCATTAGTATTTATATTTATCTTCAAAAATCCTTTCTCTACTTTTAAAATTTAGTCAAATATTTTTCCTTCTAGCTTTGCCAGTTGCAATTTTAGTTCATGTTTTAAATCTTATTTTTAAATCAATATATTTAATGCTATACATTTTTCTAACTCTGGCTACATATATTTTATAACTCAGAATACTATAAAATTTTATATGTAGTGTTATGTTAGCCATGGGCTATGATTTTTTGATTTTTTTCTTTAACATTTATAATATTTTTAGAATTCCTAATAATAAAATTGTTTTATTTAGCCTATTGCTGTTAATTTCTAATTGAATTATTTGGAGTTAGAAAGTGCAGATGGGGTATTTTCTACTTTGAGGATTTGATTGGTGTTTTTCCTGTTTCCTGATTCAAATAAAATTTGATTACTGTTCCACTGAGGTTTACAAATAACTCTATTTTGGAGGTAGTTTGATGTCTAAGTGCACACACACATACTTTCATAAAAGTCAAACTTGCTAATTATGATATTTAAAATGTCAAGATTGTCAGTTATATTTTATCTCATCGGTATGTAAATTTCTTTGTGATGTGTATTAAGATGTTTTATTTTTATTTTTAAATGTGTGAAAACATCTCTTTAATATTTTTAGTTTTACACATTTCTATGCTATGTTGCTAGTTATATAAAGTTTGATATTTGCCTTATATTTTAATGTATTATATTTTCAAAATAAACATAACATAGCTTTCTATTAACTTTAACAGGATTCCTTATCACTGATTCTTCCTTTTGTTATCATTTGCCTGTTGATGCTGTTCATCTGTTTATTTTTACATCTTCTACATGCTTTTGCTGTCAGTTTTTCTCCTATAAATAGATATTTTCTCTACACAGCGATATATGGACTGGCTTTGTGCCCAGCCCAAATCTCATCTTGAATTATAATCTGAATTGTAATCTCCACTTGTCAGAAGAGAGACCTCATAGGAGATTATTAGATCCTGGAGGATGTTTCCCCGTGCTATTCTCATGATAGTAAGGGAGTTCTCACAAAATCTGATGTTTTTATAGCATTTTTCCCCCTTCACTCTGCACTTCTCTCTCCTATCATTATGTGAAGAATCATGTTTACTTCCCCTTCCCTTTCTGCCATGATTGTGAGTTTCCTGAGGCCTCTTCAGGTGTTTTAGCAGCGTGAGGGCAGACTAATAAAAATGCAAGATTCTTGTCTCTAAAATGGGGGAATGCAGTCCATTTACATTTATTTTGATGCATATACTTTTTTTGAATTCTTCCAACATCACATTATATCTTTGAATGTATTACATCTTCTGGTTGATCTTTGCAAAGCTATTTCACAATCAGCATCCGTCGTGAGTTCAAATGAAAATCTGACTTCTTATCAAGAAGGCTTATGTGACAGGAAAGTAAATTTTTCTCAAAAGTGAGAAGGCTTTAAAGTAAACCTATATTGATTTTCAGAGCCTAATTTGATGTTCTTATTCCCAATAATGTTTATTCTGATTGAATGTACAAGCAAATTGCTAGAAATAACTGTCCTTTTTCTTTTAACTTTTTTAAAAATTATACTTTAAGCTCTGGGATACATGTGCAGAATGTGCATGTTACATAGGTATACATGTGCCATGATGGTTTTCTGCACCCATCAACTACATTAGGTACATCATCTACATTAGGTATTTCTCCTAATGCTATCCCTCCCCTAGGCTCCTACCACATGACAGGCCCTGGTGTGTGATGTTCCCCTCCCTGTGTCCATGTATTCTCATGGTTCAACTCCCACTTATGAATGAGAATATGTAGTGTTTGGTGTTCTGTTCCTGTGTTGGTTTGCTGAGAATGATGGTTTTCAGCTTCATCTATGTCCCTGCAAAGGACATTA
The DNA here is from genome assembly GCF_048565385.1 of Saimiri boliviensis. Taxonomy (NCBI): domain Eukaryota; kingdom Metazoa; phylum Chordata; class Mammalia; order Primates; family Cebidae; genus Saimiri; species Saimiri boliviensis. The sequence goes on along the minus strand of NC_133452.1, from coordinate 23,163,123 downwards.
ATGCATTCTTTTTATGGCTGCATAGTATTCCATGGTGTATTTGTACCACATTTTCTTTATCTACTCTATCATTGATGGGCATTTGGGTTGGATTCAAGTCTTTTTTACTGTGAACAGTGCTGCAATAAACATACATGTGCATGTGTCTTTATAGTAGAATTATTTATAATCCTTTGGGTATATATTCAGTAATGGGATTGCTGGGTCAAATGGGATTTTTGGTTATAGATCCTTGAGGAATTGCCAAATTGTCTTCCACAATGGTTGAACTATTTTACACTACCACCAACACTGTAAAATCCTTCTGATTTCTCCATGTCTGCTGCAGCATCTGTTGTTTCCTGACTTTTTAATGATCGCCATTCTGACTGGCATGAGATGATATCTCATTGTGGTTTGGATTTGTATTTCTTTAATGACCAGTGATGATGAACTTTTTTCATATCTTTGTTGGCCACATAAATGTCTTCTTTTGAAAAGCAGTTGTTTATATCCTTCGCCCACTATTTGATTTTTTTTCCTTATACACTTGTTGAAGTTATTTGTAGATTCTGGATATTAGCCCTTTGTCAGATGGATAGATTGCAAAATATTTCTCCCATTCTGTAGGTTGTCTGTTCACTCATGATAGTTTCTTTTGCTGTGCAGAAGCTCTTTAGTTTATTTAGACCCCATTTGTCAATTTTGGCTTTTTTTGCCACTGCTTTTGGTGTTTTAGTCATGAAGTCTTTGCCCATGCCTATGTTCTTAATGGTATTGCCTAGGTTTTCTGCTAGGATTTATGGTTTTAGGTCTTACGTTTAAGTCTTTAATCTATCTTGAGTTAATTTTTATATAAGGTGTAAAGAAGGGGCCCAGTTTCTGCTTCCTGCATATGGCTAGCCAGTTTTCCCAACACCATTTATTAAATATGAATCCTTTCCCTATTGCTTGTTTCTGTCATGTTTGCCAAAGATCAGATGGTTGTAGATGTGTGGCATTATTTCTGAGGCCACTGTTCTGTTCCATTGGTCTATATATCTGTTTTGGTACCAGTATCATGCTGTTTCAGTTACTGTAAGCTTGTCATATAGTTTGAAGTCAGGTAATATGATGGCTCTAGCTTTGTTCTTTTTGCTTAGGATTGTCTGGCTCTACGGGCTCTCCATCAAGCTACTACTGAGTTTCTTCACAGGATTAGAAAAAACTGCTTTAAATTTCATGTAGAACAATCCTTTTTCTATATGTAAAAATCTGTATACCTCTTTTCTACCTAATATTTATACATTTTTTTTCCTTTTTAGTTATATAGGTGGGCATTCCAGAGCAATAAAGATGTTAGTGGAGCATTGACTTTTGACTCTTTGTCCCTTTCTTCTTAACAACTACTGCCAAGTTAGGGGATATGAGCTGAGCCACAGGTTACTGCAAATGCTTTGATATCCAACCATCTTACACAGGCTTCAGTAGTGTGATTCTCTGTCTTTTCTTAGTCCAGTGTTCTATCCAGGAATTGCTCCTAGCTAGTGGGATGAAGAATACCACTGAAGGATTTATTATTTATACTAACTTGACTGGAGGCACTCAGTGTATAATACAAGCCCTATCGATATCCCCAGAGTTTTTTGCAAGATAGACCTTGCTGCATGTAGCTCTACTTAATCATATTATTTCCTAAGTTAGTTTTTGGTTTTGATCACTAACATTGGGTAAGAAGCCCATTGCCAGGGAGACAAAGAGTACAGTTTGGTCTGTGGCCTTAATCAAAATTTTATCACTGCTTATTTAAAATATCTCAGTGTTTTTTATTTATCTAATTATTGTGATTTATAGAATGTAAAATATTACATATACAAAGCTCTGATTATTTTCTCCCTATTTCATTCTTTCCTATATCTAGTCTGATTGATTTTCCAATTTCTTCTGATTTTATTGCATAACTCATTTCAATTGTGCTCAATAAACGTAATTTCCATCCTCCCACTGTACCAATATATTTCCCTTCTAAATGGCCCAATAAATAATACTACCCACTTAACATCAACATGTTCATCATTATTTATTTTGTTCCTAGATAGGTTTTTGTTTTTGCTTTTGTTTGAGATGGAGTTTCACTCTGTCACTCAGGCTGGAGTGAAGTGGCCTGATCTCAGCTCACTGCAACCTCCACCTCCTGGATTCAAGCAATTCTCAGGCCTTAGCCTCCCAGGTAGCTGGGATTACAGGCACATGCCATCACACCTGGCTAATTTTTGTATTTTAGTAGAGATGTGGTTTTACCATGTTGGCCAGGCTGGTCTCAAACTCCTGGCCTCAAGTGGCCCACTTGCCTCAGCTTCCCAGCGTGCTGGGGTTCCAGGCATGAGCCACTGTTCTTAGATTTATTTTGAATGCCTGTGATGATTTACCCATAATTCATCAACAAATATGACTGAGGGAATTTGTTAAAAACTCTTTGTATTCTATGTTGAATCATTTACAAAATTAAACTTATAAAATATATTTAGTTTTATCAAGTGTTTTTTACAATTTTGATTTCCCAATTTGATGTATCATTATAATAAATTATATAAATAATATTTTCAATATTCAATAATAGTTGTCATTTTAGAATAATGCCTAGTTGATTGTGGTGTGCTATTCTTTTGTTTTTTTTTTTTAATAGTGGTAGATTTAGTTTACAATTATTTTATTGAGAATTTTTTACACATATTCTAATTAATATTTATAGTGAATAAATATGTTAGTAATATATTCATTAAATGCTTATATAGATTGGATTTATTTCTGTTCCTTAACTATTTAATTCTACATGGATCTTTGAACATTCTCTTTTAAAAATTATATATTATATAATATCCATTTGGAGAAAAGTCTTTTGTTCCTATCATTCTTTTAATTACTAGTTACGGTACAATACCCTAAATGGTCCTAGTAGGGAGTTTAACTCCAGCCCTCTATAAATAGTAAATCAAAGCTTACTTGGACAGCAAGTTGCACAAAACAGTAAGGATCCTTCTGTTCTGATCCTTAGAATAATTTTAAATTATTTAAATTTAAAACTCTTAAAATTTAAATTTATTTATACTTTAAATTTAATTTTCATGTTTTAAATAATTTTAAATGAATAAGAATCCTTGGAATGTTTTCTATTTGGAAAGAAAAACAGATGCCCCTAAAGGAGGGCTGTCTTTATCCTGTCTTTGTAACCTTGGAAATAATGTGTGAGTTGTTGTCATCACCCAGGAATATGCCTTTCCAATGTGAATAAGACTTGGAGGAGAATTGAAGAAATACCACATTGGGATGATATAATTGGGGCATAAGTGTAGTGTTCAAATCACAGGGAAGTGGGAAATGCATGTACTATATTTATTTGTAGGGTTGAGCTTAGATAAAGCTGTAGTACTCTTTCAGTTCTTTTTTTTTTTTTTAATTGCATTTTAGGTTTTGGGGTACATGTGATGAACATGCAAGATTGTTGCATAGGTACACACATGGCAGTGTGGTTTGCTGCCTTCCGTCCCCTCACCTGTATCTGTCATTTCTCCCCATGCTATCTCTTCCCACCTGCCCACCCCCCCGCCCCTCCCCCATTTCCCCCCAACGGACCCCAGTGTGTAGTGCTCCCCTCCCTGTGTCCATGTGTTCTCATTGTTCAACACCCGCCTATGAGTGAGAATATACGTTCTTTTGAGCATGTCTTATTTTCTCCCATCACTTGTCCTTCACTCCTGAATATCTCCTGGGTTGTTTTCAACACTTAGGTTGCATTACTCCTTTGTAGATTCTTGTTCAAACTTGCCCGCACTCCATTTCTAGTTTTTTCTTTAGCTATGTTAAGACCACTAATCAGATAAGTTTTGTTAGTCGGAATGCTGTTTTTGTTTTTAGCTCTTTAAAATGGTGGTTTTCTTTACTCTGATACATTTTACACCAGATTTATAGTTTAATTCATAGAGGGAACTCAATTCTAAAACCTTAGTGGGCACTTACATGCAGCTCTCTTATGCTATGTATGACCTCACACTTTTTCCTTAATTAGCTAATTAGCACTACCAATTTTCTCTGACATATTTAAATTCTTGTAGGTAACACTGTTTATAGTTTGTCATCTAGTTTAGTCATTATTTAGCTCAAAATTTACCATTTATAAGAGAAGTGTACATAAATGTTTAAAATGTATTTTTATAAGTTTACTTGTGGTCAAGAATGATACAGAAAAATTGAGTCGAAGGGTAATTGGGTCAGGGATAAGAAACTGATTCAAAAGTAGAGCCAACATCTATAATGGCTTTTATTTTACCTGATATTCCTGTTTTTCCATGAGGATTTCCAGATAAACTTTAATACAATTTTTCAAGTTTTCCTCAAAACACACAAAAATAATTGTTTTTCTTCTAACTATCTTGATTATATCAATACATTAATTTTAGAAGAACTGACATTGTTACAATATCGAATTTGCTTGCAAGAAAAGACTATTTCCATTTATTCATGACCTCTTTTGTGTTTCGTGGAAAAGATTAAAAAGTTTCTCCATACAGATTGATAGAACTACTACTGTGAATTAGATAATTTCTTCATTTAGACTTCAAACGGGATGTTATTTTTAAATTGATGCTATTAATTTGTGTTTATACATAAGCAGACCTTAAATTTAAAAATTACTCTTTTCAGCAGCTTCTCTTGGAAACAAATCTATTTACATATTCTTTACTGTATGTATTTCTGGAGTACTCTCACCAAAAATATTAATACATGCAAAAAATATGTGTGTGTGTCTGTGTGTGTGTGTGTCTGTGTTTACAGGATATGACACACTACCTTGAAATATACTCTGTACACAAACAATCTTGGGCTAAAAAAGAGATAATAAACTCTATTGCAAGGATGCAGGAGTTCAAAGTGAGCCAGTCACAAATCTTATATACAGATCTCTTTAGGTTTTGAATCATATCATAGGAATTTATGGAATATCTGTGTATCTTATAATTTTTCGGAAATAAAATCATATACTAATACTCATGCTAAAATGTTAACATAAATTTTGTGATGTTGAATGTTTTGTAAAATTTCTAATTTTAAAATTTGTACTTTTGGAAATTTATAATTTTCCTTAAAATTTACATTATAAGTAATTGAGTATTTGAGGAAGCCCTATAGCCAAGGAATAATATATTATTTTACTTCATATGGCTATATGAGGCTCCTACAAAGAGTGATATGTGATACACCCAATCTTTAAAATTCAAGGATGAATTTTTACAGATAACCTGTGTATATAATTTTCTGAACTTGTGCATGCACATGTATTCAATAAATGTTTAGAAGTAGAACTACTGGGTCAGTGAATGGATATATGTGTTGTAATTTTCTTATATATTGTCCAGCTGTCCTCTACGGAGTTTGCGTAAATGTATTATCCATACTCCCCTGATTGACAGAGTGAGTTCTGTATTTCTTGACTTTTGTCACTTGAATGCTAAAAATATTAATTTATATTTAATTTGTCTTTAGTGAGATTTTAAAATATTTTTATGTCTTATATTTCCTCTTTTTGTATTACCTTCTTTGCAGATTTTTAAGTGCTTTCCCATTTTTTTAAAGTTAGCTATTTTTTTTTTCTAATTGATTTATATAGTATCATATATTAGGGAAATTTGCCCTTTTTCATATGTGTTTCTAATTTTTTGTAAAAAAATGAGTTATAAATTAATGGCTAGTGGATGGAAGTAAGTAAAGGACAGGGCCTTTGTGTCATACATTTTTAATTTTTTATTAAAGTATAATTTATATACAGCAAAAAGTACAAATCAACATTTTGATAAGTACATACTTCAGTGTGACCCACACCACTAACAAGATATAAAACATTTCTGTTACCCAGAAGATACTGCAGGCCATTTCCATTCAATTTCCTCACCCCCAAAGAGGCAATCACTGTTCACATTTCCATCACAGTAGACTAGTTTTGCCTGTTCTAGAACTTCATAAAAGTAGAACCATACAGTGTTAATCTTTGACATAGGCTTCTTTTGCTCAGCATAATGTTTTCAAGTTATATCTATGTTATTGCATGTAATGCTATTCTATTTCTATCCGTGTTTCTGAGTATTAATTCCATTTCATGGAGATACCACACTTTGTTTATCCATTCTCCTATTGGATATATGGGTTTATTGGAGTTTTAGGATATGTTGACTAAAGCTGATGAAGACATGTTTGTACAAATCCTTTTTTGGACTTTTTGTTTTCATTTCACTTGGATCAATATTCAGGAGTTGAATTGATATGTCTGAGTTTGACATATGTGTACATTTATTTATAAATGGCAAAAAGTTTATCAAATGGATTGTATCATTTTACATTCCCAAAAAGGTATAAAAATTCTGATTTCTCACATTTTTGCTCACTTTCATTGTCGTCAATGTTTCTAATCAATCATTCTAGTGTATATATCATACTATTTCTTTCTAATCTAATTTGCGTTTCCCTTTTTGACTAATGATGTTGAGCATTTTATGTGTGCTTACTGACCATGTGTATAACTTATTGATGAAAGGATTTATTCACACATTACACCAATATTCTTATAGTTGTCTTTATTATTATTATTATTAACCTGTTCTTCATATACTCTGTATCTTCTGGATACAAGTTCTTCATCAAATATATGCTTTGCCAACATGATCTTTTATTCTAAGCTTTGTTTTTTCACTTCCTTAACAGCAACTTTAAAAGAACAAAAGCTTTTAATTTTTATAAAATTGAAGTTGTTAAAAAATTGGTACTATTTGTATTTTATCTAAGAAATATTTACCTATTCTAGGACCATGAATATTTTATTTCATGTTTTATCCTAGAAATTTTATAATCTTAGCATGCATGTTTAATACAACATCTTGAAATAATATTTATGTATGGTTTGAGGTAGGGGGTCAAGATTATTTTTATTCCATGTAGATATCCAGTTGTTCTGGCACTGTGTATTGAAAAGACGGTATTTTCTTCATTTAATTACCTTGATATTTTAGTCAAAATTAACTGGACCATGTGTGTATGGGTCTATGTTTGGACTCTGGATCAATTGATCTAAATAACTACTCTTCCACCAACACTGCATTTTCTTCAAAAGTGTAGCTTTTGATTTGGATTTGGATGGCATTGAACTTGGGGACCACTAACTTCATAACAAAACTGAGCTTTCTGGTTCATGAATACAGTACATACCTCAATTTTAGTTTTCAGTTTTTGTCAGCAACTTTTATACTGTAAATCAGCAGATTTTGCATATACTTTACTATGTTTATAGTTAATGAATTTTATTTTTAGTGGTTCTCTACCTAGGACTAAAAATACATGTTTTAGGCAATTTGATACCAGTATTCATTCTCCAGGACTGCCATGGCAAATTAACATAAAGTGGATGGCTTAACACAATGAACATTAATTCCCTTACAGTCCTGGAAGACAGAAGTCTGAAATCAAGATGTTGTCCAGGTCATACTGCCATTGAAAGCTCTAGGAGAGAACCTCTTCTTTCTTCTAGCTTTTAGTGGCTCCCAGTATTCCTTGCCTTGAGACAGCTTAACTCTGGCCTATCTCTGCCAACATCTTCACATGACCCTCTTATTTCTGTAGGTCTCTGTGTTTTACTTTTTTCTGGCTCCTTTAAGGAGACCCATCATTGGATTTAGGGCTCATCCTAATCCAAGTTGATGTCTTCTTAGGATCTTTTCTTTAATTAGAACTGCAAACACCTTTATGTCAAATAAGATCACATTCTAAGGTACTGGGTGGACATATCTTTTTTTTTGCGGGGGTCACTATTCCATCTCCCACAATACCATACCATGAATTACATATCCTCTGTACAAGTTTTTTCACTCTGTGCTTCTATTTCAATCATTTCTATTGCTTGTATTTGAGTTTACTAATCTTTGCTTCTGAATTTGACAATCTGTTATTTAAATCTATCCAGATATTTTTCATTTCAGATATAGTCAGATCTGAAATTTCATTATGATTCTTCATATATTTCATTTTTCTGTGATATTCACCATTTGCTCACTCAGTATGTTCATCTTTTTTTTTTATAAATCCTTAAGCAAATTTTAAATAGCTATTTTGAAGTCCTTTTTTTATGAGTTCAACATTTGTATCTATTTCTATTGACTATACTCTCATTATTATATTATTATATATTATTATATATGTAATAGTATTCTCACATTTTCTGCTTATTATATCAGATTGATTGTGTGCTGTATATTGTGTGTGCTACACTGCTAAGAGTCTAGATTCGGCTCTTTTAATGGAAAGAGTGTTGAATCTTGTTCTGGTGGGCAGTTAATTTATTGACAGCTTAGCTTGTTCCTGGTCCTGAGCTTATTAAGTCAGTTCTAGAGTTACCATGACACTAGTGTTAGAGTAGTTCTACTCTTAAAGTTTGGCCTTTCTTGGATCTCAGCTGGTTGCTCAGTGTATTCATTGAATTCCCTTCATTTTGACAGGTCAGAAGTTCAATGTCTCCCAACACTGTGCAACTACCAGACTCTTCATTAAGCTCACTAACCCCCAGTAGTTATTGTTTGCCTGGTATTGTTGAGTGTTTGTACAAATGAAGTTTGGAATTCAGCTAAAGACTCAAGTGGACCCCATGTCTATTTCTAAGCTCCTTTACTGCTCATATGCTCCCTTCTGATATCCTACCTCAAATTTTAGTTGTCACAGGAGCCCTGCTCACTCATCTTTGTTCCTAAACCTAGCAGCACTGCTGTTCACTACTTTGGTCTATAGTTCCCAGTATAAAGTTGGTAAGGTGCTTGTATGAAGAAATCTCTGGAAATCAAGAGATCACCTTTGATTGTATGCTTCCCTTGTCTCAAGGATCACATTCCTGCACTGTATATTTTCCAGTAGCTAAAAATAGTTGCTTTATACACTTTGTACATTTTAATCATTTTTTGTGGTGGGAGAATAAGACCAATGTCATGGCTGGAATTAGAATATCCCTGTGTCAATCACTTATGTTCTTTCAATACACATTTCATGAATTAATAACATTCATTACATTTCCATTTTTAAACCTATCAGTGTTACTTATACTATCTGTTAATTACAAAATAATTTAAAATTGAAAAGTAAAGAGAAAGTCTTTTAGAAGTGTGGTAACATACATACATGGCATTAAACACTGAGAAAATTAGAGTGTGTGGTGTTAGCTTAGGGTCATTCAAGTGGCACAAAATAAATCCTGGCCACAACTGTAGCACAGGATCTTTTCTGTATTTCATTGAGAAAGACGCACCCCATTTCTCCACCTAAAGAGAATATGGTTTGAGCCTCAGTATAACCTTTCCCTTGGCAGTGGAGTAGTTTGATTACTGTTTCTTTCTTCATGCCATCATCAGCACTGTGGTATATGAGCAAACGCTGGTGGTGAGGGGGAGGAGAGGGGTGTTTATTAGTCTTAGACCATACAGTGATTTACTCTGGAGCAAGTTAGCATGCTGGATTTGTTCAATATTAACGTGCATAGATTTTTTTAAAAATGCTATGATTCCAAATATGGGGCTAATCCAGAGACAGTGAACTTTTGTCTAGGAAGCAGGCATATCATTATAATCAGCTGTTGTGTCTTAAGAGGTGGTGGAAACTGCTGTGTGTATAGGATGGTTCAGTTAGTTATATGAGTTTCTACTGAGGCTGCTTATCACATTTTAAAAATGCAATTTTAGCGACAAAAATTCTTAGAAATTAAATTTTATTTCCTTCTGAACAGAAAAAAAAATTGTTGAATTGTTGTATACTCTTTTAGGTTTAGGTGGTTACTCAGAATATACACTGCTCTGTGCATGTCACATATTATTATTGTAGATTTCTTTAAGATTAATAAACCAGTCATATTGTTTTTTATCTCATTAAAACAAAAAGAATTGACCTATTCCTTTGAGTGTTTTATAAAAATATGTAACTAACTTAGTCAGTAATAACTATGTATATCACATATTTTAACTTTAACTTAGTATTTCTCCTATTCAGCTAGCAAGCACGTTCTTTCATTTCATTCTGCATCAAAGAAAGAGCAAGAAGTGTATGTTAAGAAGAAATCTGCTCAAGGAAGTCAGAAATCCCCTAAGGGTAGACCTTTAAGTGCAATACAAGATATTGGTCTACCTCTTTTGGAGGAGGAAACTACCAGTACCCCCACTACAGAAGGAAGTTACACCACACCACCACAGGTACAGTAAAAACAATTGTTCAGTTGGACTGTTCCTAAAAATCTAACATAAAACAATCTTTTCCCTAAAAATAGTTAATATATAATGTGCAGTGCTGCTAATGTATAGCCACAATTGGAAAATAAGATAATCTTGAACAGTTGCTCTATGCCGAGATCTTTAAAAACATGGCAAATTTAATCTGTACATGAACTCTATGATGTGCCTGTAATTACCTGATTTTATAGTTGGGTTATACGAGGCTATATAACTTTGAAGGTCACGTATTAATAAAGATCACATATTAAAGGTCATATATTAATAAAAATTACTTCATATGTGCTTAAAATTAAAAGGAAAAAGGACAATGCATATATTTACAAAACAGCATGACCTAGACATTGGAAACTAAAAAGTAAAATAAAGTTAAATTAAATTAAAAGAATTGAAATGCCAGAAATAATTGTTAATATCACAGAAATAACAATAAATACAAATCAATCAATCAATTAAAATGCTAAAAATTTAAAGTTATATAAAAATAAGATCTAACTATAAGTAGACCAAAAGTGACATTTTTAAACAAAATTTTATAGAAAGTTTAATGATAGAAAGATAGGAGAACATACCTGGAAAATATGAACGAAGAGAGAACTGTGATGATAGTTTGCTGTTGGTGGTGGTGGTAGTAGTGGCGGTGGTGGTGTTTTGAGATGGAGTCTTGCTCTGTCACCTGGGCTGGAGTGCAATGGTCTGATCTCAGCTCACTGCAACCTCCACCTCCTGGGTTCAAGCATTCTCCTGCCTCAGTCTCCTGAGTAGCTGGGATTACAGGCACCCGCCACCACACCTGGCTAATTTTTTGTATTTTTAGTAGAGATGGGGTTTCACCATGTGGCCAGACTGGTCTCAAACTCCTGTCCTCATGATCTGCCCGTCTCAGCCTCCCAAAGTGCTGGTGAGCCACCATGCCCAGCCTGGTGAGAGTTTTAATATCTCAATACATATAGGAACATTATATGAAAAGAAAAAGTAGAATAAATCAAGTAGATATGACTATAACTAATACATAGGCACTGAACTATCCAGACACAATAAATAAAGAGCAGTAACTATTAGAACTACAGAAATAAAAAGACAAGTAAATCATGAATAATTAAAGATTTTAACCCATGTTTCTTGGAAACTGACAGATCAAGCTACAAAATAAGTAAATACAATTCTGAGAATTTGAAAAAAATCTAAATATAAACTTAATCATATATATATATATATATATATATATATGGAACACTTTACCCAATAAACAGAGAAGATACTTTTTAAGCACCCAAAAGATTTTTTTTAATATCCTGTAATAGACAATAAACGCAAGCCTCAATAAAATCCAGTTATTCCTTTTGTTTAGATTCTTACCTGAACATAATGCAATAAACTAGAAACTAATAATTAACAGCAAGTTTTAAATCTTATAAATGTGAAAACTAAATAAAACATACTAAATATACTAAATAATCTTTTAGTTTAAAAGAATATTAGAAAAGAAATTATGAAATAGGTAGGATTCAATAACAATCAAAATTTGTATGCAACATCTAGAATAGCATTTGTTTACTACTATTTTTAATAGTAAAATATACAATGCTGCTTTTAGACGAATTAGGAAATAGGAATGATTAAAAATAAATGACTTAAGCTGTTGAAATAAAAGTTCAGAAAAAGAACAAAAATAACTCAAAGAAAAAGAAGAAAGGATTTTAATAACTATGAGAGCAGAAATCAATGAAATGTGGAATAAAAAATATTAATAAAGCCTAACCTGCTTTTAATGAATAATAAAATATACATGCTTCTAGTAAGACCAATTAAGAAAAAAAGAAAAGAGGAGAGAAGATATAAATTAATCAAATACAGAACAAAAAATAGGGTAGAAGTGTAACAACAATGGTTTAAAAAAAAAAGTGTGTTAGAAGCAGCTCTGTGCTAGCAAATATAAAATCTAAGGGATAGTGGGAGTGAGGGGGATGGCAGGTACAGTGGCTCATGCCTATAATTCCAGCACTTTGGGAGGCTGAGACAGGTGGATCACTTGAAACCAGGAGTTCGAGACCAGCTTGGCCAACATGACAGAGAAACCCTTTCTGTATTAAAAATACAAAAAATTAGCCAGGTGTGGTGGCATGTGCCTGTCATTCCTGCTACTTGAGAGGCTGAAGCATGAAAATTGCTTTGATTTGGGAGGTGGAAGTTGCAGTGAGCCAAGATCTCAACACTACACTCCAGGCTGGGCAATTGAGCGAGACTCTGTCTCAAAAAATATAAAATAAATAAAATAAAATAAGCCTGGGGGTGAGGGGAAAGCATGTAACTTCCTGAGGGTGGAGAAGAGGAGAAATGGCAAAGTTGACTCACAAGAAAATATAAAATCTGAATGAAACAGTAAAGAATAATAAAATTGAAATGACAATTCAAAGTCCTCTAAGTCTTCCCTTTCCAAAAAACCATGGGCCCATTTGGCTTTATAGGATAGATCTAACAGACTTTTAAAAAGTAATTGTTGCAGAAAACAAAAAAGCAATATAACTTTCCAGTCCTTTTTAAGAGGTTAATGTAATCCTGATTCCAAAACCACATAAAAGTAACACAAAAATGAATAAAATTTATTTATAAATATAGATTAAAAATTACAAATAACATAATTGGTATCCATTTCTAACAGTGTATTAAGCAATCAGACAGAATTCTTCTCCGAAATTCAGAAATCTTTTACCATTAGAAAATCTGTCAGTATTAGTTCCTAGAGTAGTAGATTAGATGAGAACAATCATAATCCTGAAACATTTGATAAAGTTTAACATTTGTTTATGGATTTCTAAAAAGTGCGGTTAGCGAACTAGGCATAGAAGAGAACTTCTTAATCATAAATGTTACATGCCCAAAATTTTACACTTAATGGACAAATCTCATATACAAAAACATTATAGTAATGCAGAAAGTTTAAGTGTGTTCCTATTAAAATTGGAATAAGAAAAGAATGCTTGCTATCGTTGTTAATATTTATTGATACTGAAATATTATGATAATGTAAAGCCAGACCAATGATACAAGGAACAAAATAATTAAAAGATTATTCTAAATAATCATTGAGTTATTCACAGATAATATGATCATATGCCCAAGAAAAAACAGCGGAATAAACAATTTTCCAAACTAAGAGATTTTAGCAATTTTCAGAACTAAGAGAATTTAAGATTGCCAAAGACATTAATAGTAATAACTAATATATTGATGTACTTATTAATTACTATGCACCTGATACTATGTACTTCTCACATAGAGCTTTAATTCTCCCCATCAACTTATTTTCTTTTTCTTTTTTGGGGGGGTGGGGTTTGGTTTTTGGTTTTTGTTTTTTTCCGAGATGAAGTCTCATTCTATCTAGGCTGCAGTGCAATGGTGCAATCTCAGCTCACTGCAACTTCTGCCTCTCAGGTTCAAGTGATTCTCCTGCCTCACCCTCCAGAGTAGCTGGGATTATAGGCACGTGCTCCCAGCACTCGGTTAATTTTTTTGTATTTTTAGTCGAGAAAGAGTTTCTCTACTATGTTGGCCAGGCTGATCTTGAACTCCTGACCTCAGGTAACTCACCTGCCTCAGCCTCTTAAAGTAAGTGTTCTTATTATCTTGGTGTCATAGTCAAGGAACCTGGAGCACAGGAAGCTTAAGTGACTTGCTCAAGGCCAAACAGCTGGTTTGTGCTAAAGCAGGACTTCAACCCAGACAGCTCTAGCTCATGAGGTCATGCCCTTAATCACTATGCTGTGCTGCTACTACAACTTACCAAAATCAGTAGCTTTCCTCTACACCAGTACTATGCATTAGACATCAGAATATGATGCCTTTCATGATAGCAACAAAATCACAAAATACCCAGGAATTAACCAAAATTATATCAGTTTTCCACATAGAAAAGCTTAACACTTGAATAAAGGCTATAGAAAGTGATCCAACCAACTGAAGAATATACATGAATACATAGAGAAGTTATTTTGTGCTTTTCAGTGAGATGCCGTAACAGTATAAAGACATGTTATCCTCCATCTGCCTTTAAATTCAATGCAATCCCAATCAAAATTTCCACTGTGTTTTTCCAAAATTTTCTAAAAATACAAAACTTTAAAATTCATAGGGATGAATAATAATTCACAAATAGCTAAGGAAACTTGGGGAAAAAAAGAGAAAAGTGCATCTTAATATTTCCAAAAACAAAAAGTTATAGCAGTAAAAATAGTTTTAATTAATGCACACATAGGTAAACGGAGCAATAAGAGAAAGTAAAATAGAAACAGATCCATATTTTAATGAAAATTTAATATAGAATAGAGGCAACACCATAAACCAATGAAGAGAAGACAGGCTGTTGAGTAGGTTGTACTAGGAAATTTACATCTCCATGGAGAGAAATAAAACTGGGTCACTAGCTAATATCATACCTGAAGGTATTCCAGATATATTGAAGATTTCATTGTAAAATTTCAATCCATAAAACTGATAATAGATAACATAGGAGACTATTTTTTTGTGCCATGATCACAAAGAAGACAAAACCCTAAAGGCCAACAGCTTTAAAAAATACTCAAACTCTATAGTAATCTTAAAAATGCCAAATACAAAAGCAGTGAGATTTCACTTTCTAGCCACAGCAATAGCAAAAATTATAGAGATGGGAGTGGCAGGTATTGATGGGGATGCGAGGCTATTAAACTTTTAGAACCTGAAGTGTTACAGAATTTTGGAGAATATCCAGCATTATTTAACTAAATTATGACTGACCTAGAAAACTATGCATTTATCATGTACCTAGAATAATGACAGTAGGCAAATGCCATGTATGTTCTTATCATTTTTAACACTGCACTTTATTTCACAGAATTACAAGTATATTATACAGTGTTTGGTGTTGTATAACAGTTGGCCTCTCACTGAAAGTCAGCTGATATTTGTTCAAGCACTGAAAGACTTAAAGAAAAATGATACCAAAGGTATGTCACCCTAAATGTTTATACATGCACTTTACATTTGAATAATAAGTTGATATTTAAATATTTAATAATAAATTTAGTCATGAAAATATAATTTTGTTTTATTATACATTATAATTTGTACTCTATATCCTGTGACATTTCCTGTTGATTTCCTGTTAATCGATTATATGCATCAATATTTTTACTGTATGTTTATAAGAAAAAAATATGATTAGTTAGATGTAATTTAAGCACATTTTGTCTAATTAGTAAAAATTACTAATTGATTATACTTCTGAATATTTCAAAAATATATACAAAATTTTTCTACCTATAAAATTATATTTGTTGAGAATATATAGCATTAAATATAAGCTCTTGAAATAGTTCACAAATTCTTCAATTCTACAAGAAGAGTTTTCTAGTGAAAGAGTACTCTGGTTTATTTTTTCGAAATATAAACTGCTCTCAATATACCTGACTAGGAAGCTTGTTGCTTTCAAAAAAGAGAATCAAAAGGAAATCTCCAACAGCTTCTCTCTGTAAGCTTTATATCCCATTGGGCAATCTAATAATTGAAATCTGAAAGAATGTGTATTTTCTATTTATATTCTTTGTCAAATTTAAGCTAGATTGCCTAATTGTAAAAATAATATATGCATGTTATTTTTTTAAAAATGCAGTACAAAAGGGCATAACATAAAATGTAAAAGCCTCTATTTTTTTCCTGGGCCCCGTTTTCTGAATTCAAATACTTGATGGTAGCCCACACCAAAGCAGGCTTTGTCATCATTCAGAATTTTTAGTGGACATACAACACACTTATGATAAGACACAAACTCTTAGTCCTTATTGTCCTCTAAGAAACAAAATTTTATTTATTTATTATTTATATTCCTCTATTAGAATGCAAGACACAGAGTCACTGTCTCTTTGCTATTCATGTGTGTTACGTGGATAACTCCCAGAGGAGACACCGGGGTGTTCAAACATTGTTTTTTGAACAAGTGGCTGTGCCACTGCTCCCTAGCATAAAAACACTTTCACACATTCCTTGAATACTCATGGAATATGAATTTTGCCAAAACACCTGCCCATTTTATTTTTGCCTCCCCTCCTAAAGCCAACACCCCCACAGCCCAGCACACTGAGAATGTCTGAAATAGCAGACAAGTATTCAATTTCCTATTCTTGACTACTAGAAGAGAACACAATTGTTCTGTGAGTAAATGTCATATGGAAGCTTTAAAGCTCCTGGCAGGCCACATCTCAAGCTGACTATGCCCTTGATTTTCATGTTGTGGTGGCACAGGCAGAAGAATGAGGAGTTTTGTCCATTTTGCCTGTTTCATCCCTTGCATTATCCCTAGTTAGATCCCATATGCACAGTAAGCACCCCACAATATTTGCTGAATGAGTAAATGAAAGGATATGTATAAGCTACTCCTGTTATTATTACCCTTATTTATTGATTGCCAACAACTCTGTTCAGGTGTTTGCTTGCTTCTATTATCTGCCTGGACCTGATCAGGAAAGAGTTTATTAAGGTTTGTGTATATAGAAGTTAAGAGAAAACTGTTATTGCTAGGCTTGCTTTATTAGAACATATAGATTCTAGTATGTGTCTTAAAATTCAAGGAAAAACTATAAAAATATATGACACCGAGAGTTCCCATTTCCACCCAAATGTATCAAGCATGCTTCCATAGCAACACATCACACTGCAGAAATCCCAAGGGCATCACACTGTGCAACCTCCTCTGCTGTTCCTCAATCATTGGTCAGGGTTGGTGTTCTTTCTCAGTCTCATAATTGTATCTCTAGCACTAGCAGGAGATGCAATAAGTGTTTATTGAATGAATGCATGAACATGCCACACCAGCGACCTCAGGTATGTGTAAATCCTAACGGCATCCTGGCCTGCTGTGTTGACAAGATTCTGAGGCCATGTTCAGGCTCAATGAGAAAGTTTTGTGATCTTTTATCAATGTCCCACATAGGCACAGGAAGAAAAAGTGGTAGCGCAGGAGCCACAGAGTTGCCGTCTCTTTGCTGTTCATGTGTGTTAATGTGGATAACTCCCAGAGCAGACACTAGGGTGTTCAAACATCGTTTTTTGAACAAGTGGCTCTACTACTGCTCCATAGTGTTTTACATAAAAACACTTTCACACATTCCCTGGATAGTCATGTCAAAATTCAAAATATGAATTTTGCCAAAACATCTGCCCATTCTACTTCTGCCTCCCCTCGTAAAGCCAACACCCCCAAAGCCCAGCATATAGAGAATGTCTGAAATGGCAGACAAGGCTTCAATCTCCTATCCTTGCCTACTAGAAGAGAATACAATTATTCTGTGAGTGAATGTCATATGGTAGCTGAAAACTCCTTGCAGGCCACATCTAAAGCCGAATTCGCCCATTGATTCCCTTGTGGTTTGCACAGGCAGTTGACTTTGGCAATCACTTCCCTGCAGCTTGCTCTCTGAGACTGTTTCTGGCCCAATTCCCTTCTCTGGTCTTCAGCTGTGAAGGTTTCCTGGACCCACCTAACATTCCCTAACCGTGTGTTATGGATTATCTACAGCTGAATTTGAGCTCTTTGATTATTTTGCAATTGATCACCCACACCCACCAATTTTTCTAATGAAAAATAAATGAAAACAATTGCCGGATGCGGTGGCTCACGCGTGTAATCCCAGCACTTTGGGAGGCTGAGGCGGGTAGATCACAAGGTCAAGAGATGGAAAACATCCTGGCCAACATGGTGAAACCCCCGTCTCAACTAAAAATACAAAAATTAGCCAGGCGTTTGTCATGCACCTGTAGTCCCAGCTACACGGGAGGCCGAGGCAGAAGAATCACTTGAACCTGGGAGGTGGAGGTTGCAGTGAGCCGAGACTGTGCCACTGCACTCCAGCCTGGTGACAGAGCAAGACTCCGTCTCAAAAAAAGGGAAAATATCTATGAGTTGTTTATTTTTCTTTGCATGTTACCATGTTCTCTTTGTTTTTCCAATCAAGGTGCCACTTTTGTTCTCCCTTAAGGTAACCATTACCCTACTCCTTCTTCCTCTGTGGTTCAAACCACAATCTCTTAGCTCATACTGTGCCCCCGCTCCTGGCACCCACCAAATTCTCTCTCTCCTTTTTCTCTGTCAATCAATAGAAAACTGCTTGAAAAAAAATGGATGTTACAAATCATGTAGTAATTTTGTGTTCCCCTGCTGCAAAGAAGTAGGTAAGAGTACATGCTTAATATCGGCAGAATTAAAATTTTATGCTAAAGATTTAAGTGCAAAGAAAATATTCACAATTATAGAAATGAAAGAATAATGAAACAGCACAGTTTTGTATGTGCTTGTGTATTCACCAAAGCTATTCTCATTTCCACTTTATTCTTCAAGGATAATTTATAGGACTATTAGATTTTACATTACATTTCTGAGGATTAGGAATTTCAGTGGATCAGAGAATAACTGTTTTGATTTGTTTGTTTTTGTTTTGTTTTGTTTTGGCTAGCGTGGGCTTTTTCATGAGTTGCCTGTAACTCTTTACACTTCTGATTTCTATATTATAGTAGTGTGTTACACCTATCTCAACAAGCTCAAAATAGTCATGCTACTGTTATAGCAATTATAAACTGTAAACCCAGATGCATATGACAGGAAACAAATAATCCCATCATAAATCATAAAAGGAAAAATACGGAACCTTGCTGAATTCAATTGAAGATATTGTTCATAAGGAAAACCTGTTTCTGAAAAATGTCTAAACAAGATTCATAAAAACGTGCAAAAATAAGGAGGAGGTATTTATGAAAAAATTTAAGCTTTTCAGGAAAAATAGCATCATATAGTACAACGCAATTGACTAGAATTGTTTTCTCCCAACTCTCTAAGGTAAACTAATGTCTAATATGGTGCAAAAGAAAAATATCTCAAAATACTCTTAAACTTAATTAAATACATATATTTATTGTATATATATTACACAGCTGGTTGCTGGCACAGCTAGGAATTCTAATCGAAATTAAATTCCATCAAGGGCATTTGAATGGGGAAAATAACAAAATACCGTAGCACTGGTTTCAGATCTTTACTGTTTCTCTGATAGATGTTTTTGTATTACTTTAGTGAACACAGAAGTTTGTATATGGGCTGTATTATTTTTTCCCTATATTAATGTGTAATTATATATAATATATAATAAACATAATATACATCATTTATCATAAAATAAATTGTTTATTATATGAAATATATATTTGACTAGATTATATATATAACA
This sequence comes from Saimiri boliviensis, assembly GCF_048565385.1. Taxonomy (NCBI): domain Eukaryota; kingdom Metazoa; phylum Chordata; class Mammalia; order Primates; family Cebidae; genus Saimiri; species Saimiri boliviensis. Next base: position 23,143,607 of record NC_133452.1, on the reverse strand, counting down.
TATATATATACATAATTTGAATATCTGTGTATATTTTCTGTGATAATTAGAAATTTTGTTTCAGTACTTATATGTTGCATGTGTTATGTAAAATTTTATAAATTGGGGATATTTATTAAAAAAGAAATGACACCTTGAAATGTTATGGAGGAAATGAGGGTAAAATATAAAATAGCTTGTATCATACAACAAAGTCTCGAAGGATACCAAGCGTGGAAAATAAAGCTTTGCCTTGGATTTAGAAGTAGCACAAAGAAGAATGTGTCTCAGGCTGTATCCAGGAGCCAGTGCTGGACTCACACCACTCACAGAACCACTTACTGGGCTTCAGAGGTGCCTAAGGAGAGACTGAGTCCTGCTAGAGAAGATACAGAACACGAGGGACAGAAACAAGGAGAGCTGTCTGCATGCGGCTCACCATTCAAGGCCATTCCCATTTCCTTCTGCATCAGGAATAGTGGGGAGGAAAGATGAGAAATGTTTTCTCTCACTTTAGTTCACAGATATTCAGTATTATTAATATTATAACTTCATAACATTAGACATTAGTGACCCTAAACTACCACTACTCTTCAAAAATACATTTATGGGTAGGAGAAGGAAAGGCATACACTCAGAAAAATACAAAGATCATATATACGAATATGTTACAGTAATTGGTTCTGGGTGTTGAAATTATTAGTGATTTTACCTTTTCATTTATGTTTTAATATCTAAAAACAAATTTTAATAAAAAAATATAAATGAGAAGTTTTAAATGAGCACATACAATTTTAATCAGGAAAAAAATGATACTTTTTAATTTTATAAACAAGAAACTCAGGAGAGATCTAGGAGTTTAATTATTCTAATTATAATTGAGTGCTATTTTGTGCATCTTATTCTACTTAGTAGTTTTCATTCATTCTTCTCAATTCTCACAAAGGCTCTGGGGAGTAGTCATTACCATTTCAATTTTACAGATGAAATGAGCCTTAGATGCTATGAATAATTTGCCTGAGTTTGCATAGCTAGGAAGGAGCAGAGTGAAGGTTCTAACATAAGTCTGATTTACCTAAAGCCCAGAATCTTCCACCATATCATGTAAGCTATTTAGATACTTTCTAACAATTTGTATTGTCCTAACAATACTGGTGGTAGTGGTGATACTGTTGGCATACCAACCAGACCAAGAAGGGCTTTACATGTATGACCCAATTAATCCAAGAAGGACTTTACATATATGGACCCAATTAATCCTCCCAATAAACTTATGAGGTAGGTGTTATTACTACAGTGCTGTCATTTTACAGATGAGGGCACTTGGATACAGACAGTTTAAGAAACTTGTCCTCAGTCACACAGCTAGTGGCTAGCACAGTTAGGAATTCTAATGGAAATTAAATTCTGTCTAGGGCTTTTGAATGAGGAAAAATAATAATATACAGTAGTTCTAGTTTCATATCTTTACTGCACCTCTGATAGATGTCTTTATCTATATTACTTTAGTGAACATGAAGTAACATAGATAAAGACATCTATCAGGCATATATGATGTATATTATGTTTTTCTCTATAGTAATGGGTAACTAGTAAGATTCTAGAGGAAAAATAAATAAAAACATTAATATCCAAAATGAACATAGCAGTATAATTCATGAAACAGAATAATGTAAATACGTAGAATTGAGTAATGGTACAAAATTAATAATATGAATGAACACTCAACAAAATGGCATTATCATTATTATGTATTCCAAAGACAAAATAAGTCTTTAGAAATAATTATGTTTTCTTTCCTGATATCACATTTGAAAATTTTATGGGAGAATAAGCAGCTGCTAAAATTAAATTACACCTTGCATTACATAATATGTGTGTTGCTGAAAAGCAGCAAAGAAATTCAGAATTAAATTGTATTTAAAATGAAGTAGGAAAATTTTGTTTGAAAGAATATTTTGTTGGGCAATCTTCTTGAAAGTCAAGCAGCTTTCAAATTCAGAATAATTAGGTCTTTAATGCCATGTTTATAAATACTTAGTCAATTTGATTAAATTAAAGCATGTCTATATGTCAGCTGCTATTTATCAGTTATATACACAACACAAAATCTACCTGCTCTAATTTGATGTGTATGATATATTTCACTTAATCAGTTACTGCACACATGGAAAAATTACATACATAGAAAAATTCAGTTAATAATGTCTTTAAGTTATCCACTTAGCTTACTTTTTTCTTTTTACTTTTTTTTTTTTTTTTCATTTCAAGAATCCCTCCTGGGCTGAAGGGATTCTTATACCTCAGCCTCCCAAGTAGCTGGGATTACAGGTGTGCGCCACCATGCCCAGCTAATGTGTATATTTTCAGTAGAGATGGGATTTCACCATGTTGGCCAGGCTGGTCTCAAATTCCTGGCCTCAAGCAATCTGCCTGCATCAGCCTCCCAAATTGCTGGGATTACAGGCATGAACCATCATGCTCAGCCAGCTTACTTTTCAAATATAAATCTTTTTATCCAGAAGAAATTGCTCAAGGGTTTGTTTGTTTGTTTTTCTTTAGTTAACTGCTGACCTAGGTTAAATTTGATATGCATTCTAAAGTCAGTATTGCCCCACTTACTCATTTAGACTCAACAATTTATATGAAAAATACAATAAATAATTTTTTTTTCAAAAATTCATATCTTTATAACCCATGACAAAAAAGAATAAGGCCTGAAATATGGCTAAGTACAACCTCGGATATTTCTATTATAAATTTTTAGAAAGCTTGGCCTCTGGTTAACATGAGGCAACAGTGCCACCTTTAGTATATTTTAATACCTAACTTTTGTTAAAAATTGCTTACGAAGATGGCTCATGGTCACTTAAGAAAATAGAAGGCTGGAGAACCTTGAGCGGATAGTACTTAGTGATGTCACCTGCATTCATCTATAATTACTGGTGTCGTGATCTTAAATTCCTTTTGCCAATATGTTACATTTTTGTGTTGTTCGCTTGGCTCTTTGAAGTTCTAATCTATTTGCAAAAATAAATATAAACTTTGTCATTCTCAAAAATATTTGGTTTCAAGTCTCACTCAATTTTATTAGCAGGATTATAACACTATTCCTCTAACTCTAATTAATATTATACTGAAGTTCTTTCTTTGGCACAGTGAATGTATGGTATAGCCAATTTAAGGTCTTTGAGGAAACCCAACATTATTAATTACATATTATATGTTACTTATATAGAGAGAGACTTTTCTGTTTATATTGACCAAGTATGACTGTAATTGATAAATGTATACTTTGTTCTAAACAAGTATTCTAGCTTAGAAATATGTAAATTTTCAAATCCTAACCAGATTTTATTTCTGATATGTAAATCTAAGCAATGAATTTTAATTGTAAAAACAAAACTGAATTTTTACAGTTTGTATGTTTTGTTGTCCCCTGAAGATTTCTGTCTACTATGTTCTGGATATATGGAAGATACTGTAAGACGAGACCTAAAGGCATAATATCAATGGCCTTTAGAGTTCATTTCATCAACAAATACTCCCTGAGCACTTCCTCTTTTCCAGGGGTATATTAATTTATTCCAATGATCATTTCCTCTACAGGTCTTCTGATTACCTGAATATGCAATGTGAAGTAACATGTTTCATAATTCTTAGATTTTTTTCTTGCATCTTATTGCTATATGTACTCCCAATACATATGTATTTCCTGTAAAGCTTTACATATTTAACAATCTGATAATAAATAAAAATCATTAGTTCAACATTATGCTAGATGAAATTAGGAATTTAAAATGAGATATAGAATGATGTTCTGGCCTTCAAAGAACTTAAATTTATGTGAGAAAAGGTTACCCCAAATTTTGCTATTAAAAAATTTGGAAATTATTTTATTCCATATATTAAGAATGTAAAGAAGAAGGATGGCACATGCCTGCTGTGTGCCTGTGTGCCTGACACTTTAGTAGGTATTTTGTGTATGTAAACTTGAATATTGTAATATGTTAACTTTAGTGGAATCAAACAACACCTAAATGTATTACTGAAACACTAAAAGCTATGTGTAGTAAAACAGGAAAGCCCCAGAAATGCTTCATGGGGCAGTTTGAGATTCAATTTCAGCTGACATTTGTTAAGCATTTAAAAAACCCAGTGGGTGTATGATACCAGATAGGATCCTATTTTAAATGCTCTATATTGATTATTTTAAGCTCTGTGGGTATGGTGCTCGGATCTCCATTACACAGATAAGGAAACTTAGACTCAAAGAATGTAATAAACCTACAAAAGTTAACCTATTTAACAGCTGAGCCAGAATTTACCTCCCGGTCATTTGACTATTTGACCAAAGGATTTTCCCCACAGCAACACTTCTTAGCAGTTGGGATTGCTGGCAGAAGGGCAAGCTTCCACTTTATAAGAGTGCTCACAGTCCTTTTGCAGTCTGGTAGGGTGGTCTGTCCCCCAATTTTAAAGAAGCTAATAACTGGGCACCAGGCAATTGATAAATATGCATTATTAACAATGACTATTTTACATTGCTAATGGGGTGACTTACCAGACTCCAGTTCTGAAAGAGACTGACAGGTCCTTGGAACTTGTATTTGAATACAGATTCAGCTCTTATCAGTTGGGAGACTTGAGTAAGTTACATAACTTCTCTGAATATGTCCCACGATGTTTTAGGACTTAAAAAAGAAAGAAACATAGTAAAGATTCAATAAATATTATTTTCAACAAATAAATAAATAATTTAAATAATTTCCCCTCGCCACTTCCATATTTAATTTTTAGAAAGGGTTAATGGAGCATAAGGTTAATATCCTTCATGTTGGGGAAAGGTAATTATACTTTTCTAAAAGTAAACCAGTGGTTCTCAAAGTGTGGTCCTTGGATCAGCTGCCTCAGCACCATCTGGAAACTTGTGAAAAACATACATTTTGAGGCCCTACCACAGATCTACCAAATCAGAAACTTTAGGGTTGGTACCCAGAAATCTGCTCTATGGTAAGCCCTTCAAGTGATTATGACACAGGCTAAAGTTTGAGGACCACTCTTGTGAGGGCACCTTCGGCCTCTGAATCCTAACCCACTGGCATTCTTCCCTTCAGCCCATCCTTTTGCAGCACTTCTCTGACAAAAAGGAAAACTGTACAGACTTCTTAAAGCAGTATTTCTCAAAGTAAACCTACAGGCCACTTGTATAAGAATCACTTGAGGTAAATTTTAAACTGCATATTTCTGTGCACCTCACCCAACTACTGCGTTGGAATCTCTGAGGGGTGGGCCTCAATATGTGCATTTTACAGGTTATCTGTATGATCTGTATATTCACCAAAATTGTGAATTGTTGTGTTACAATCAGCACAGCATTAGCAGCACTATTTTGTGACAACAAACACAGCATTATTAGTAACAGACTCGTCTGGCAGCCCAAATTGAAAATAATGAGTTATCCTAGCTCAGTTTTCATGAGATTGGCTTATCTCAAGTGGGCCACAAATGGAGCTCTTAAATACCGTGACCCCCATACTCTGCTGGCTTTGAGATAACTAAGACCTGGATTTTCTTGGGACCAGAAGCTGAAGTGGTAGCCATGGCCAGTGAGGGTGGTTGAAGCCTGGTTACCTTATCTCTGGGTTAAGATGAAGGGCAGGCTGGCGGCAGGGGAGGCCTGAGGAGACTGAGAAGCAGCAGCACTGAGTTTGCATTTCCTTGAAGGCAATGTTTCTGCCACCCCGAAGTTTATGGCTGACAAAAGATGTGAAAGAATGTACAGGAAAAGGTGTCCTCTGTGGCCTCTCTGACTTTCTATCTTGGGTTTCTGAAAAAAGTTGATTTTACTATGTGTTTTTTTAATGAAAATCTTTGTTTTTATTTCTTTTTTTTTTCTTCTTCTTCTTCTTCTTCTCTTGTGGTTGTTTCTAGATCTCTAATTTTAGGCCTTATCTTTCCTCTCATTTAGATAACTTTATTCTCTTTCTGTAAACTTTTTACTCACTTTTTAATCAGTCAATATTCATCTGTCCTACCCATTACAAGCAAGAGCTGAGCTGCTTAGAATGTAATCTAGCTTTTCTCCACAGAGTGCTCTGTAATTTCATGCACTTGTGACAAGGTCTCCAGGCTATGTGAATCTTTCCACTGTCCCAGGGTCCTATCTCAGAAAAACAGCATGCACAGATCCTCAGAAGGTTTGGACAGAAAATAAATCCTGGAGAACGTCAGTGAAAACGGCAGAGTAGGAACTCCAAAAATTAGTAACCCCATCAAAGCAATAAAAAACCTGGCAAAAAATTATGACAGTCAACTATTTCAGAACTCTGGAAACTACAGCAACTGAGGATTGTTTATTCAAGAAAAACAGCTGGATTTCTGTAAGAACAAGAAACTTTATGGTGTTTTGACTTGTCCCTGTTCCTCAGCTCAGCAGTAGTTTTGAAAATAATAATAATAATAATAATAATAATAATTATAATTATAATTATAAAAACCAGCCAATATTCCTGGCACATATTGGCAGATTGCAGAAGAAGTAAAATGGAGTTGGATTTATTTCCAGGTCTTATTCTCAAACACTTATCATTATTTGACTTGTTTGATAATTGTCAGGGTCACCTCCACTGGGTGCCACTGTCAGGGTCAACACTTGCAGGGGTCTGTCCTGCAGACCCTGACTCAGCTATGAATGAATAAAGTACACTGACACACAGATATTATGCTTTGCTAGTTCAGCTGAGGGTCCATGGCTGCTTACAGACTCCCTGAAGAGCACTGTAAACATTTGCAACTGCCAGTGCCCACTAGCCAGTGAGATTTGCACTTATTTCATAAAGCTTAATTGACAAAGGCTTGAGTCAACACCACTAGAGGTTAAAGATCAAAGGACAGGTTCTGGATGCCTAAAGCAAACACCATTATTGGGTAATATCCCTGGTTGACCTTCCCACCTGCCAGAGGGCTATCTGGCTCAAAGGTTAGTGTTAAGACCAGGAGTAAGCAAGTTAGTTAGGTAAACTCCCACATTCCTTTGTTTCTACTCTAATTTATTTAACTAAGGGGACAAGGCTGCCTTTAGCCAAGAACTATAGAAAAAAACCCTTAGGCCTTCCAAAAGCGTTTGAGACTACATTCTATAACTTTTTCTAATATTTTTCCCTTAATATTTTTGCTACCGCCCTGAGTGAATTCCCACAGATGATTTCCTGGAAGACTCCACTTACAAAACTGACTCAAAACTACAGATTGTGCAGAGTTTTCTCCACAAAATGATAGATAGTCTGAGATGATGCAGTCTGAGGATACAGAATGAGGAAAAAGGAACAGATCTTCAGACACTTATGGGAGACCAACACACATACCAGCATATACATAATGGGAACTCCAGAAGGGGAAGAAAAAGAGAAAGTGGCAGAAAGTGTATTTAAGAAATAACGGCTGAAAATGTTCTGATTTGATGAGAAACATTAATTGACACATTCAGGAAGTTAAAGAAACTCCAAGTAGCACAAATCAGAGACCCAGAGCTAGACACCCCATAAAAAACTCTCTAAAGAGAAAGACAGAATCTTAAAAGCAGCAAGGGAGAAGTGGCTCAACACATACAAAGAATACTCAATAATATTTTAACACCAACTTTTTACATCAAAATCTAGGGACACCAGAAGCCAGTGGGAAGACATATTCAAAGAACTGCAAATAGAATTATCAACCAAGAATTTTGTATCCAGAAAAGCTGTCATTCAAAAATAAAGGAGAAATTAAGATATCCCAGAAAAACAACAACTGAAAATACTTTTCAATTTATTTTGAAAACAAACTGAGACAGTTTGTTTTGAAAAAAAACCTGCCCTAAAAAGTACTAAAGGAAGTTATTCCTGCTTAAAAAGAAGACACTAGGCAGTAACTTGGATCTATATAAAGAAGTTAAGTGCATCAGTAAAACTACATAGACAAATATGAAAGTCAGCATAAATGTATTTTTTGCTTATCACTCTTTGTATTCTTCTGTGTGATTTAACAGACAACAGCTTAAAGCAGTAATCATAAGTCTGTGTTGATGGCTCAATATGTATCAAGATGAAATTTGTGATAATAACAAGATAAAGGGGATAGAAATACATGAACAAGGTTTTTGTATACTATTGAAATTAAATTGGTTTTAATCTAAAGTAGATGGTTATAAATTAAAGCTTTAATTATAATCCCCAAGCAACCACTAAGAAACTAACTCAAAAATGTATACAAACAAACAAAAAACAAGGAAATTAAAATGGCACAGCAGTAAACAGTAGTGGAGGAATTGAGAAATAAAAAAGACAGAGTATAGTATGTAAGAAATAGTAAAAAAGCAGACATAAATCTTATCATATTAATAATTATTTTAAATGTAAGTTAGCTCTCCAGTTAAAAGGCAGAGGATGGCTAAAAGGCCAACAATCACGTGACCTAATTATTTGCTTTCTGTAAGCAACACAATTCAGTTTCAAAAATACAAATAGTTTGAGAGCAAAAAAGTGGAAAAAACAATACCATGAAAAGAGTAACCAAAAGAGATCTGGAGTGGCTATACTAATACCAGACAAAATGGGTCTAAGATTAAAAATGTTAATAGAGACAAAAAAGGATATTTTATAATGGTAATTGGGTACTTCATCAAGCAATATAGCAATTATAAACATATATGAACCTAACAACATAATTCAAAATACATGAAGCAAAAACTGACAGAATTGAAAGAAGAAATAGACAATTCAACAATAATAGTTGGAAACTTTAATACCCCAATTTTAATAACAAGTAGACCAACTAAACAAAAAATTAGTAAGGAAATGGAAGGCTTGAACAACTCTGTAAACCAATTTGACCTAACAGATACTTTTAGAATCCTCTACTCAACAATAGCAGAATACATACTCTTCTCAAGGACATGTGGAATATTCTGCAATATAGACCATATATAAATAAATAAAACAAGTCTAAATAAAAGTAAAACTATGGAAATTCATCAAACATATTTTCTGGTCACAATTGAAAGGAAGTAGAAAGAAAGAGATAAGAAAAAAATTGGATAATTTCACAAATATGTGAAACTTAGACAACATACTCTTAACCAACGGATCAAGGAAGAAATCACTAGAGTAACTAAGAAATTCTTAGGAATGAATTTCAGAAAACCAGAGGATGTGGTAAAAGTGGTGTTGAAAGAACTATATAGCTGCAAATGCTTTTATTACAATGACATAAGATCACAAATCAGTAACTTGTCTTCCATCTTAAAAAACTAGAAAACTAGAAAAATAAGAGAAAGCTATGTCCAAACCAAGCAGAAGTAAGGGAATAATAAAGATTAAAGCACAAGTAAATGAGTTCAATATTGTATTACAAGTATTAGCCAACACAATTATGCAATGAATGAAATAAAAGGCACCTATATTGGAAATAAATTGTATAGTGGTAATGGTTACACAGTCTTATAAATATACCAAAGCCTATTGATTTATCCATATCAACGGTGAGTGTATGGTATATGAATTATATGTAAATTTTATGAAAAGGAGTCAAACAGACCTTTATAAAAATCTGTTTTTTTAGAAAATACAAGTCTGATAGCTTAAACACATTTCCCTGAGTTGATTCCCTTGTCCCTTGTGAAACTATTTTATTGTTATATTATAACTTACAAGTTTTTATTTTTATGTCTCTCTAGTTCATGGTGAAAAACATGAGGAGTTAATTACCTTAGGAAGCCCAGACTCCCACACTATTAGTGAGGGACAAAAATCTTCAGTAACTTCCAAAATAACGAGGAAAGGCAAAGAAAAGTCTTCTGAAAAAGAAAAGACAGCCAAAGAAAAACAAGCACCTCGCTTTGACCCTCAGGTGGCTGTAAAATTTTTTTATTGGAGTCATTTAATGATTTTAGGTTCACTGGATGCCTATTTGCCTATCTCTTCTGAAGACAAAACTGTGACACATTCTTTCTCCCTGATTCCGGAAATCATCTCGATACCTTGCGGACATTCCTTAGACACCTTCTCCAAACTCCCTTTTCTAGTTCAGTATCAAAAACCATTAATTAAATCTTTAATATGTAGAACACTATTCATGGCACTTGGGTTTCTAAGAGAACTATGTTTAGTACCAACCCTAAAAGAATTCACAGTCCAATAATGGAGGAGACCGAAGGTAAACTGAAAATTACAATGTTGAATGTTGTATGTGTAGTGTAGAAAAGATAGGTTGTGATCTAGCTTTTCCCAAGAGGAACTGAGTTCTGAACCGAGTTAATAAGCAAAGACAGGATGAGATGAAAATCAACTCAAAATGTTTTTTAAAGCATTCAAGCATGAGAGATGAGTCCGGAGGGGCCAGTAAGGGTCAGCTGAAAGAGGGCCTTAAAGCTTCACTGGAAGGCTGGGACTCTATACACGGTCCAGAGGTCATGAGTCTAAACTCCTTCAGGGCCAGTTAGAAAATTGCAGTGATGAAGAATGAGGAAGAGGATGTCAATGGCAAACTTGAGGAGTACAAGCACAGGCCTAAAGAATTTCAAGTTACTTAAAAACACTGCACTCTAAACAAAATGCCTGTGATAACCAAATCTTCCCACCGTTTATGCCTAGGTTAAGCAGGCCTGGAACTCGGGGGATTTAAGAAGCACATGAACATGATCAGATTGACATTTCAGACACCTTCATGGCTTTTAAGGGTGTGGACTTAAAGGAGGAAAGACTGGAGATGAAGAGAATTCAAGAAAGTACTTCAGTAGTCTAAGCAAAAGAGTCCAAAGTGTGTCAGGAACAGGAAAAAAAGAAAGAAAGGGTAGGACAGACCAAGAACTATCTAGAAAACAAAAGGTGGAGTGTAGTTAACAATCCAAAGCGGGTGTTAAGGAACAAGAAGGAACAAAGTATATCTCTCAGGTTTCCAGCAGGAATAGCTAAGGAGGATGTCAGTACCATTAGAAAAATAGACAATAAAGGAAAATTAGCAAATAAGACATAATGACTTGTTGTTTAGACTCCAGGAATGGTTCCTAGAGATTTCAAAGCTTTTATTTCTTAGCTGAAGTCTATCCTTGGAAGTAAAGTAAGATTAACCCAATCCATAGATTCCTACAAGAAGACCTCCCTTAGTATCTTCACAGTGCTCCCTTTCCTGATCAAGATTTGATCCCAGAAAAGTTTCTGATAAACTCATTTATTAAGCAGTTTTAAAAATTATAAAAACTAATGTACTCTGTGTTAAAAGGAGGAAAAAAATAATTTCTGCTTGTGAAAGTTGAGTCTTACCAGAATATTAGGGAAATACTGTAGAAAGCAAGGTCATTTTGGTAACACCGAAACCAAACTGCTGGTGGAAACTGTATTCAATGGTTATACCAATCCCTCTTCCCCAGCTGCATTATTGATCAGTGATAACTGACATAGTCTCAACCTTATGTAAAGTGCTATGTAACCACATTAGTTTCAAGCCTCTCTTCCTACCCAGTTGCCACCTATGAGCCTCACCTATGTAAAAGTTGTCTCCCAGCCTATGGTCCATGCAGGTGACCCTATGAGACATTAAAATGTTGTTAATGTTCATAATGAATATATAGCAAGTACATACAGACCTGGAAATGATCAACTGCCGTGCTCTCATTTTGGTGAAGAGATGCTATCAGTGAACATAAGTACAATTTAGAATTTAATGTATACAGTTTTTAAGGAAAATTTGCATACAGTGAAATGCACAAATTGCAGCTGTAAAATTCAGTGAGTTTTTGACACATGTATTCACCATGTAATCCATGCCCCTATCAAGATATAAATTATAGATTATCTCCATAAGCTCAGGAATTATCTCAAACTTCCTTGCATTCAGTTTTCTAATTCTTACATCTCATTTGGTAACGACTGATCTTTCAGTCACCATAGATTTGTTTTGCCTAAATTGCTCTGGAATTTCATAAAAATGACATGCAAGATGATGTACCCTTTTGTGCTTAACTTCTTTATCTAAGTATAATATCTGTCTGTGGTATATGTCAGTAGCTTATTACTTTTAAATATTAAGCAGTTTCCAATTATATGGCTATATTATGATTTGTTTATCCATTCCTTGATTGATAGACATACATGTTGGTTTCTTGTGTGTATTATTATAAGACTACAATGAACATTTTTGTACAAGTCTTTTATGAATATATATTTTTTCATTTATCTCTAATAAATACCTAATAGTGGAATTATATATCATAAGGTAAAATCTAGACCCTTTTGAAAGGAGGAAAGCATGCAACCCAAAAGTTTTCATTTTATTTTATCAGATATCCACTGTTCACTCTCAACAAGAAGACCCAAATAAACCCTATTGGATTTTGAGGTTGGTCACTGAACACAATGAATCAGAATTATTTGAAGTGAAAAAGGATACAGAACGGGCAGATGAAATCCGAGCCATGAAACAAGCCTGGGAGACAACTGAGCCAGGAAGAGCAATCAAGGTCACTTGACTTCAAAAAGCTGTCATGTTTTACTTTTCCTCCTTAGGCATGCTCTGAAAAAAAATTGTCATGCTGGCAAAACCATAGAATCTGTCCTTTAGTAATGGTATCTGAAATGTTATCAGACAGACATTGAATAACCATATGTTAAGACCACCTTTGGACACATTATAAAATGTTACCCTCCCACTTATAGGCCCAAACTATGGATTACCTCATTCTTTCACATAGCCCTGGCTATCTGCACATCTGCCTTCAACACCCCCAAATAAGAAAGCATCTAAATGGTTGGCATGTGTTTTACTACACTTTGCACACTCCTTAGATGGATTAATAACCATGTGCTGCCCCCTTGTGGAATACACACGCCTAGTCTCTTTCTCCCCTTTCTATTTGCTGTAAGAGTGATTGCCATAGTGACACTATTACTAATTAAGTGCTTCATGATACAGTTCAGGGTTATTGGGGCAGATGAAAAAGATTCAGGAGCCACTTCATCTAAGACAGTACACCCAGAAATGTATTCTTTCCACAGCTTCCTATTCATCCATTCTCAAAAATAACTGTCAAAAACATGGATGATTCAGAATTTATCTGATAATGAAGAGCTGGCCTGCTTCATTTAGACTGCCCTATTTAATTCACATTTTCCTATTTCTTTTTTGATTGAATACTATTTATATGTATTATCTGTACTGGTTGTTGCTTTTGAAGAGCTTTTAAAAAGCTGCGCATGTCTGTCCTTTAGGCTTCTCAGGCTCGTTTGCGTTACCTTAGCGGGTTCATTAAGAAAGCATCTGATGCTGAGAGTCCGCCTGTATCTGCAAGCCAAACTAAACCAGCAGAAGAAGGTCAGTGAATCCTTCCCCAGCCGCCTCAGAGCACAGAGCTGTGACTTGCACTTCTTTTTTTTTTTTTTTTTTATGGAATGCTTCACGAATCAGTGGGCTGTGCTTGGCAAAAAGGAGACATTTCAGAATCTCTTTTCTTGGGGATTATAAAAGGTCACACAATTTCAGATAACTGTATGAACAGTGCTTCCATTTCAAATCACTTTCACACATTTCCCATTTAAGACCTATATCTCCCCTCCCGATACACACTGTGCAAGTAGATATGATTTTCTCCGTTTAAGAAATGATAAAAACAGAAAGAATGATGCAACGTAGTTAGAAAGTAGCAGTATAAAACTTGAAGGTAGGTCTACTACTATAAATCTTGTACTTTCTAATAATCATGAATAATAACAAGAAGAAGTCATACTCATAGCAACACATTTAAGTATATATTATAATATTATTCTAATTTATCAATAAGGACACAGGCACCAGAGACCCTCAGTAATATTCCTAGTTCAGAGCCAGAGACAGAATTAGCCTGCAGACAGCCCCTTCAGGATGCCAGTGTCTTCCCTCAGCTACTTGACTGACTGCATCCTTCACCACACTGGGGTGTCCTGGGAGGCAGCAGCATTCACATCCTAAATCATGCTTTTACATTTTAAGATATTCAGCAATGTAATTCAATAATTGTTATGAACATATCTTTTAACTGTTCATATGAACATGTGAATAGCAAATACCATCCTAAGTCTGTTATCCTGGGAGAGGCAAAGCATTTCACATTTATTATCTCACTTTAACCTATAGCAACTATGAGGCATGTATTACTTACTCTCCCCATTTTGGAGATAAAAGAGACCAAAGCTCAGAGAACCACCTTATTCTTCCTAAGTCATACATCTTAAAAGTGATGAAGTTGGGATTTGAAGCATTACTAACTCCTCAAGTACTCACTCCTCTCATTGATTCTAATGTAATACAAGGAAAATGAAAGTGAATAGGATTCAGTTCTTGTCCTTTAGGCTGTAGATGTATTATTATTTTGTATATTTTGTTTTAATGTATGTGTAAAAAATATTATACTGGATACATTAAAAATGTCCAAAAGACTTAATTCCAGACTATTGAAGTAGGGGAGAGAGATGGAATTCAGCTGTAGATGTAACAGGAACATGTGGGGATTTTAAACCAACCGTCCAGGTGAGGTAGTAGACAGTCAATTACTAACAGGAACTTGGTTAGGTGTCAAGGGTCAGGAAAGAGGAACTTGATTAGATTTCAAAGGTTGAAGGATTCTGGATAAACACACTTAGCAGAATTTTTTTTACTAAAACTGGGGTCAGCAGGCTAAGGACGAGGCCTAGTTGAGAACAGGGCTCAGAGAGCCTTACCCTGTCATAGAACATACATACAATAAAAGGGACAAATTTTAACTGTACAGCTCGATTAACTTTTGCCCATGAATACACTCAGTAGCCACTGTATAAATCAAGATAGGAAACACCACATACTGAAAGTCCTCATCTGTTTCCAAGTCATTTCCTCCCTCAAGGTAACAACTAGCTCAACCTCCGTCACCATCAAATAATTTCGCCTATTCTTGAACTTCATTTTAGACTCATATGTACCCTGTATGTCTCACTATTCAGTTGTTTTATTTCTTACTGTGTCTGGAATAGTAAACTGCATTTTATAAGAAATGTGTTTATTTTATATAAGTTCAACTTCCCAGAACGTTTCCTTTTTACCTCTTTTTTTTCTCAATCAGTCTTGCTCTAGGGATGCATCAACTTTAATAATACTTTTAAGGAATCGACTCTGGACTACTGAATATCTGCCTTTTATTTCAACGTTTCTTCATGTTCTTAAGTCTTTCCCTATTGCCACCTTTCATTCAGTGCAGAATATAACAGGAATTTGGTCACCTGCAATTGATGTATAGGAAAATAATGTCTACACATAATGTGGAAATTGTGGTAGGCTGTACACAATTTTTCCTATGCTAGGGATCTGGAGCACCGAATAGAATCAGAGTATCAAGAAAAGACTTCCCAGCTTTATGACTTCACAAGAAAAAGTTCTGTTCAGTTCTATTTTAAGACAATTTTAAATAAATATTTGCATACAGGGAACCCCCACAGAGAGGAACACCTCATCCATTATGAACCATTCTCAGCATAGAGCTGGTTGTTTTCCTCCAGGGCCCACCTTCACAGCAGCCCCAATAATTTGAATATCCCATTTCCATTTATATCATCCCAACTTCTAAAAGCCTTGATATTTATGTGGCATTTTAATATATGGAAGCAGTTTCCAGACACACTTCCTCCTTGGGTCACCCTTCTAGGGTGGCAGTTACTTTGAGTGGTACTCTGGTTAGAAGTTACAGAGCCTAGGCTGGGCGCGGTGGCTCAAGCCTGTAAGCCCAGCACTTTGGGAGGCCGAGGCAGGCAGATCACAAGGTCAAGAGATTGAGACCATCCTAGTCAACATGGTGAAACCCCGTCTCTACTAAAAATACAAAAAATTAGCTGGGCGTGGTGGCGCATGCCTGTAATCCCAGCTACTCAGGAGGCTGAGGCAGGAGAATTGCCTGAACCCAGGAGGCGGAGGTTGCGGTGAGCCAAGATCGCGCCATTGCACTCCGGCCTGGGTAACAAGAGCGAAACTCGGTCTCAAAAAAAAAAAAAAAAAGAATTTACAGAGCTTTTGAGTCATCTGCTCTAAATCTGTGCTCCAGTCATCAAACCCTGTTACTTTTTGCATGCGATTTCACGGAATGCAAGCTCTTTCAGTAATGCACATGTGATGTTGTAATAGAAATGCCTGCCAGTGGTGTAAAAGAGCCAGACTCAAAGAATCCTGTGGGTTCAGAGCCACAAACAGGATCAGGGAGTGCAGTGTGGAAAAAGTGGCAATTGACCAGGAGCTTGAAGGATCTGGCAAAATCCACGAGCAGCGAAGGTGGAGCAGCGTCTTCACCAGGGAAGGAAGAGCGCGAGCAGAGCACGCGAAAGGAAAACCTTAGTAAGTAATGCTATCATTTGTAAGGTAAACATGTATTTTCAAATAAAAATTGTGAGAAAAATTTAACTTAAAAGCAGGTGACAGCTAAGGCTATAAAGTGGAAAGATGTCATTTGGGTTTACAGATTTTCATTTTACTTAACACAGTTGGGAATTTGCTCAAGGACCTGATTACTAAATACTTTAACCAAAAGATAAAAGTGGGCAAAACTCCACCCACAAATTCGCATTTATGTTTTTTCTGTGTATAGGTTTTCTTTGTCTACAAATGCTAAAAAAAAATAAAATTCCAGCATTCACAGATACACTTGTTGTTAAACACAGATTTTGTGTGTGTTATCTGTAGCATGCTACATGACAGATATTCTTTTGATCTCTAATAACAAATTTTAATCACAAATTTTAAACTTTGAGAAAGAGCAGTTTTCAGTGGTACACAAGTAACCCTGACTTGATTCATTTCCATATGGCTTCATGTCTGTTCACTAAACTGAACCTAAATCCCTGATCAAAGGAAAATGCCTTTCCACACTCCTGGTTTCCATGAGGAAGGATAATTCTTAAGTAACTCTCAACTCCTTCTGTCTTAAAAAGAACTAAATGTCCTGTTAATGCATTTGGAGAGAATAAACTAGGGTACCCATGGAAGCACTGCTCCTCCCTCAGGTGAGAGAACACTACCTAGACTGTGCTGGAAGAGTCACTCAGCTCTGGTGATCACAGCCCATTTGTCTCTCATATCAAGCTACATCCTCTGATTAAACCTGGATCAATAGTATAATCTTACTCTTTATCTTTCTACTTGTTTCGAACCCAGGGAGCAAAGAAGGATATCTTAGAAAGAAGCAAAATTAGTTCAACCATTTGATCTAGCAATCCCATTGCTGGGTATACACCCAGAGGAATATAAATCATTCTACCATAAAGACACATGCATGTGAATGTTCATTGCAACACTACAATAGCAAAGACATGGAAGCAATCTAAATGCCCATCAGTTGCAGAATGGATAAAGAAAATGTGGTACATGTGTACCATGAAAGCCAAACTGTCACTATTTGCTGATGACATGATCATACACCCCGAAAATCCTAGAGACTCATCCAAAAAGCTCCCAGATCTGATAAATGAATTCAGTAAAGTTTCAGGATACAAATCAATGTACACAAATGAGTAGCACTTTTATATACTGGTAGCAACCAAGCTGAGAAGCAAATCAAGCTCTGAATTCCTTTCACAAGAGCTGCCAAGAAAAGAAAAGAAAACTCAGGAATATACCTAACCAAGGAGGTGACAGAGCTCTACAAGGGAAACTATAAAACGCTGCTGGAAGAAATCATAGATGACAGAAAGAAATGGAAACACGTCCCTTGCTCATGGATGGGTAGAATCAGTGTTGTCAAAATGATCATACTGCCTGAAGCAATCTACAAATTCAATGTGATTCCCATCAAAATTCTTCACAGAACTAGAAAAAAACACTCCAAAAATTAATTTGGAATAGAAAAAGAGCCTGCATAGCCAAAGCATCACCAATCTGCTTAGCCAAATCAAAACTAAGCAAAAAGAACAAATCTGGAGGCATCACATTGCCCAACTTCAAACAATACTATAAGGCTATATGTAACAAAACAGCATGGTACTTGCATAAAAACAGGCACGTAGACAATGGAACACAATAAGAACCCAGAAATAAAGTCAATTACTTATAATCATCTGATCTTCAAAAAACAAAACAGAAAATGGGGAAAGGACACGCTATTTATTCAACAAGTGGTGCTGGGATAACTGGTGAGCCACATGTGGAAGAAGGAAACTGGATCCTCATCTCTCATCTTATACGAAAATCAACTCAAGATGGATTGAAGACTTAAATCTAAGGGCAGACACCATAAAGATTCCAGAAGGTAACATCAGAAAAACCCTTCTAGATATTGGCTTAGGCAAAGACTCACGACCAAGAACCCAAAAGCAAATGCAACAAAAACAAAGATAAATAGATGGGACTTAATTAAACTAAAAAGCTTCTGCACAGCAAAAGAAATAATCAACAGAGTAAACAGACAACCCACAAAGTGGGAGAAATTCTTCCCAAACTATGCATTCGATAAAGGACTAATATCTAGAATCTACAAGGAACTCAAACAAATCAGCAAGAAAAACAAAAACAAAAAACCCCATCAAAAAGTGGGCTAAGATCATGAATGACAATTTTCAAAATAAGATACATAAAAGGCCAAACATATGAAAAAATGCTGAACGTCATTAATTATTAGGTAAACGCGAATCAGAACCACAATGTGATACCACCTTATTCCTGCAAGAATGGCACAATCAAAAAACCAAAAAATACTAGATGTGGGTATAGACATGGTGAAAAGGAAAATCTTTTACACTGCTGGTGGGAATGTAAGCTCGTACAACCACCATGGAAAATAGTGTGTGGGGATTCCTTAAAGAGCTAAAAGTAGATCTACCATTTAATCCAGCAACCCCACTACTCTACCCAAAGGAAAGGAAGTACTATATGAAAAAGATACTAGCACACGCACATTAATAGCAGTACAATTCGCAACTGCAAAATACGGAATCATCCCAAATGCCCATCAACCGACCAATGAGTAGATAAAGAAAATGTGATATTCTGCTCTTGTGTCAGTTTGCTGAGAATGATGGTTTCCAGGTTCATCCATGTCCCTGCAAAGGACGTGAACTCATCATTTTTGATGGCTGCATAATATTCCATGGTGTATATGTACCACATTTTCCCTACCCAGTCTATTATCGTTGGGCATTTGAGTTGGTTCCAGGTCTTTGCTATTGTAAACAGTGCTGCAATGAACATTCGTGTGCACGTGTCCTTGTAGTAGAATGATTTATAATCCTTTGGATATATACCAGTAATGGGATTGCTGAGTCAAATGGGACACAAGAGCAGAAAATCAAACACCGTATATTCTCACTCATAGGCGGGTGTTGAACAATGAGAACACATGGACACAGGGAGGGGAGCACTACACACTGGGGTCCATTGGGGGGAAATGGGGGAGGGACGGGGGGTGGGGAGGTGGGAAGAGATAGCATGGGGAGAAATGACAGATACAGGTGAGGGGACGGAAGGCAGCAAACCACACTGCCATGTTTGTACTTATGCAACAATCTTGCATGTTCTTCACATGTACCCTAAAAACTAAAATGCAATTAAATAAATAAATAAAATAAAAATAAAAATAAAGAAAATGTGATACATGTATATACACATATATATACATAGATGTGTGTGTGTGTGTGTGTGTGTGTATATATATATATATATATATACATATAAATGTGGTATATATACACATTGGATTCAGTGTACATAGCTCAGGTGATGGTGCATCAAAATCTCAGAAATCATCACTGAAGAATTCATCCATGTAAACAAATATTACCTGTTCCAAAAAAACCTACTGAAAATAAATAAATAAACAACTAAATAGCTAGAGATTCAGCAGTGAAAATTAAAACCAAGTTGGAGAGAAAGCAATAAAGTAGGCCTAAAGAAATAGGAAGGAATAAAAAAATTTTAAAGGAGAAAACAAAGGAAATGAAGAAAATTCATAAAAATTAATGCAAATTTAAACAGGTTCACAATAAACAAGCACTAGTTTGTGCTTGCTTGATAATTTGTTTCCAGATGATCTGCCTTGAAACAAATACTAAAGGAAGTCCTTCAGGCTGAAAGAGGGTGACATCCAAAGGCAGCTCACGTCCACAGAGAAAAGTAATTACGTAGGTAAATTTTAGAAGACTGCATAAATAGATTTTCCATTTTTTACTTATTTAACAAATAATTATTATAAAACTATATTATTGGGCTTATAATGTCCAAATGTATATGACAATAATGCACACACAGTAGAAGAAAAAGAAGAAAGAAAACTCACAAACTGGTACTAAAGGGGATTTCCTCAGACTGATAAAGGATAGTTATGAAAAACCTAAAGTAAATATCATATTTACTGGTGAACGACTGAATAATTTCAGCCTGAGATCAAGAACAAGGCAGCATGTTTACTGTCACCACTTAACATTCAGCATTTTAATGGAGGTTCTTGCTAGTTTAATCAAGAAAGAGAAATAAAACATATCAATCTTAGAAATGAAGAAGTAAAACTGTATTCTCAGACAACACTATCCTATATACTAAAATTCTAAGGAATCAGAAAAAAAAAATGAGTGAGTTTGGCATGGTCACATGATGTAAGGTTAGTAAACATAAATCATTTTTATTTCTACATATTACTGATGAACAACCAAAATTGAAATTGAGAAGACAGTTTTATTTACAACAGCATCAATAATAAATACACGGAAATAAATTTAACCAAGTACAGAATTTATGTCCTGAAAACTACAAAACATCACTAAAGGAAATTTTTAATTATCTAAATAAAGAGATTGTTTATATTTTGGACTAGAAGACCTAATATTGTTCAGATAGTAATACCCCTCAAATTGATCTATAAATTCAGTGTAATCTCTATCAAAATCATAGTAGACATTTTACAGAATTTGACCTGCTAATCCCAAAACTTATATGGAAATTCAAAAAACCAGGAATGGCCAAAATTATTTTGAAAAAGAATATCCAAGTGGGAGGAAAACTTATTCAACCTGATAAAGACTTTCTACAAAACAAACAAACAAACAAACTATGGCTAACATCTTATTAATGGTGAGGATCAGGGCCTGGCATGGTGGCTCACGCCTGTAATCCCAGCACTCAGGAGGCCAAGGCAGGTGGATCAGGAGGTCAAGAAGTGGAGACTATCCTGGCCAACAAGGTGAAGCCCCGTCTCTACGAAAAATACAAAAATTAGCTGGGCGTCATGGTGCATGCCTGTAGTCCCAGCTACCCAGGAGGCTGAGGCAGGAGAATTGCTTGAACCCGGGAGGCAGAGGTTGCCGTGAGCCGAGACCACGCCACTGCACTCCAGCCAGGCAAGAGAACAATATGCTGTCTCAAAAAAAAAAAAAAAAAAAAAAAAAAAAAAATAGTGAGGATCTAGAAGCTTTTCCGCTAAGATCAGGAGCAAGCCAAAGATGTCCTCTCTTACTACTCTTTTTCAAAATGTACAAGAACTCCTAGAAAGTACAATAAGACAAGAAAATGAACTAAAAAGATGTACTGATTGTGAAGAAAGAAAGAAAACTATTTGTTTGCAGATGGTGTGATTGTGTAATATATGTACCACTCTAGTAAGGGAATGTTGATAATCAGGGAGGCTATGTGTGTGTACAAGGAAGGGGGATATGGGATATCTTTGTATGTACTTTCTTCTCAATTTTACTGTGAACCTTGAACCTAAAACTGCTTTTTGCTTTTTTTTTTTTTTTTTTTTTTTTTTTGATATGCAGTCTCACTCTTTCACCCAGGCTGGAGTGCAGTGGCATGATCTCAGCTCACTGCAACTTCTGCCACCCGGGTTCAAGCGATTCTCCTGCCTCAGCCTCCTGAGTAGCTGGGATTACAGGTACCTGCCATGACACCCAGCTAATTTTTGTATTTCTAGTAGAGATGGGGTTTCACCATCTTGGCCAGGCTGGTCTTGAACTTCTGACCTTGTGATCCACCATCCTCAACCTCCCAAAGTGCTGGGATTACAGGCATGAGCCAACGTACCTGACCCTAAAACTGCTTTTAAAAATGAACTCTTTTTTTTTAAATGAACCAAGTGAAGAGATTTTTACTATGTAATTTTAGAATTGGTCATAAAGTTAAAAATAATTATCTAAACACCATGGTTTGACAGTTTCTCTAAGATTCAAATAATTTTACCGTATGACCCAGAAATCCACTCCTACTGACATGAAATGTCCAGGAAAGAGAAATCTATAGAGACATAAATAGATTAATGATTGCCCAGAGTTTGCGGTGAGAATACAAAATGACTATTACAGGACACAAGAGAGATCTTATTTGGATGAATAAAATGTTGTAAAACTCAATTTTGTTGATGGTCACACAACTTGGTAAATTTACAAAGAAGTATTGAATTAGACCTCTAAAATGGTTGAATTTTATGTATGTGAATTATACTTCAGTATGAGTTTTAAAAAAAAAATCAGTGGTCTAGAAACACTGATACGTTAATAACCTAGACTCTGCAGTCTCTGAAATCTGTTCTTGTGGGCTCACTATTGGTCTATGGATTAAAAGCTGCTGCTAATTTGATTTTCAGTGTTTATTTTTTATATACTGCCTACTCTACTGGACTGTAAGTTTATTGAAGATAAAATACGGTTTACAGTATTTCAGTATAAATATGTAAAAAATCTGTTTATATCCTAACCCCAGTAGTACTTGGTGTAGCATTCAGGCATAGCCCAGTCTGCGCCATTTAACTTGTAATGAAATTTTGTAATTTAACATAAGAATTGTTCTTATTAATGGAGATTACTCCTCCTTCATCTAACTGTGAATAGAATAGCATATATTTTGTTAATTTTTTAATTTTGTCATCTCCTTCATTTAACTAAAAGCATAGTAACACCAGCTAGAGGATAAACATAAAATATAAATATGTAATTATATATTATTAACATATTAAATAAGACAAGTCTAATCAATGGTTGTTTTCCAACAGAAAATGTTATTTTTAATTAAAATGAGATCTATTCATTTAGCTAGTCATTATTGATTATTTTTTAAAGTTCTTTTTGGTGTGTGTGTATGTGTGTGTGTGTGTTTAAAGAAATGGGACCTCGTTCACGATCTCCAACAATTTTGGAAACATCTCCACGACTTATTCGGAAAGCACTAGAATTTATGGATTTAAGCCAATATATACGGTAAGTTTTCACAAACATGATTGATGCAGACAACTGTGTTTATGGAATTGTGGAAACATTGACAATATGCAGTTGCTAAATGACTGAAAATTTGAAATTAAATGCTTAATATATCCTCAATGTGTCTAAACTTTTGGAAGTACATAATTTTAAATCTCAAATATGCCAATGTTTTGTTAAGTCAATTATTAAAATATTTAAATGTTTTCTGTAAAGATTTAATTTGAGGGCTGATTAAGGTGAGATGAGCTACAAAAAAATTCCCATCACACCTGCTGCCATTATTTAATTAGATTCAATTTTAATAACTAGATGATAGGATTAATAGAGATATATTAAGCATATTTATAAGCATATTTATAAGTTTGAAAACATTGTCAAAATTATTTAGCTACATAAATTCAAAAGGAAAACCTACAAGATATTCTCATAGTTTTGAACACAAATTTCACAATCACCTCATCAAGTGGCGAATCCAAATTTACTCATATTCTCCAAAATATTTTCCTAAAATATCAGTGACTCAATAAACAGAGTATAGCATATCTAGAAAGTAACCATTTATTTTTTCTATCCATAATGTTTTATTTGACACAGACCACCACACTGTTGATATGATTTGAAATTATTTGTGGTCTAAGCTTATTCCAGAGTTCCCAAATGAAATTTGTATCTCTTGATAATTTTGTATCAAGGAAAACAGATGCAGATCCTCTGCTGCAAACGGATGAACTGAATCAGCAGGAGGCAATGCAAAAGGCAGAAGAAATTCATCAGTTTCGACAGCATAGGACTAGAGTCCTTAGCATTAGAAACATT
Organism: Saimiri boliviensis; assembly: GCF_048565385.1. Classification (NCBI taxonomy): domain Eukaryota; kingdom Metazoa; phylum Chordata; class Mammalia; order Primates; family Cebidae; genus Saimiri; species Saimiri boliviensis. The sequence goes on along the minus strand of NC_133452.1, from coordinate 23,119,608 downwards.
GAACAAGAAGAGCGGTTAAAGTTAAAGGATGAAGTCCTGGATATGTACAAGGAAATGCGGGTGAGTCTAAGAGTATCTACATAAATTATAGTTGGCAAATTCTTTCATAATATTAAAAAGAAATTATATAATTAAATCATACTTGTATAGAAATAGGTCTTGAAAACACAGGTTTCTATGATTCACAACGTCTAGGAAAACATCACAAATTGATTCTGCACATCTCATCACACTCCCTCCCCAAAATTCCCCTAAAAAGCAGTATTGCGAGTCTGTTCTCAAAGATGGGAAGCATAGGAGAGAAGACAACACAATTATTTGTTCAATTTGGAAAATAACTGGATGAAGATCACATTAACTGACTTGAGACTCACAAATCCTAAACTGACAGTGGGAAGATTTTTAACAAGCCAATTTGCTCCATAGAATTCCTACAGAATCCCCAAAAGGCTCAGCAAGTGGTGTCACTAGATATATTAGGAAGTAAAAGTGAAGTAGGAGGAATATGAAAATAGTTGGATTTGTTCATCTTAAGGCTATTTAGGGATCGCAAATCAACACTTCAACTTTTTGCACCCAGATTATTGTCATCCCTTCACCCCAGCAGAAGAATAGATGTGCTTTAGTTAGAGATGGCAACAAATTAAAAAAAAGGATTTCTACATTGTGGAAGACTATACTTTGTTGAAAATAGGAGTATCCTACTAGAAAATGGGAAATTCACTAAATGTATATAGAGAACTTTCCACTATGGATAATATGGATAATGAGAATTTTTTTTTCTCCCTCTTCCCTTCAACACACACACACACACACACACACACACACACACCCACCCACCCACCCACACATTCCAAAAGACACTAAAGCCTATAGGACATCCTATTCTAGCTATGGTGAGACTGTCATTTCCAGTAATGGCCCATGTGAGGAATGTGCCCATTTGACATCTCTTCTTGTTTGTCCAATAGGCACCTCAAACAGAACCTCTCTAAATCCAAACTCAAGAATGCTTGCCCTCCTTCCCATCTCAGCACAAACATGTCAAGATCTTTCGTGTCAGTCAATATCATTTGCATTCTTTCAGTTGCTCAAGCAGACACTGTGGAGACATCTTTGACTTCTCTCACCCCTCACTGATGACCCATTGTCAGAACCTCTCAACTTTACCTTGAAAATATATCCAAAATCTGATGATTTCTCACTATCTCTGTTCCCACCACCCTAGCCCAACCTGTCATTCTTATTCAGAGGATTGCTACAGCCCAGGTACTGATCTAACTGCTTCTGTCTTTGCCCCTCCACAAAGTAGTCTCCGCTTTGCCACCAAAACAATTGTACCAATCAAGACAAACTAGATTTATCCTATGCTAACAAAAACCCCAATGTCACAGTGGCCTAACATAGTGTTTGGCAAACTTATGTACTATAAAGGGCCAAACAGTAAGTATTTATGTTGCATTTACTCAACATTGCCTTTTTTTTTAACACAAAATCACAGATAATACCTAAATAAATAGGAGAATACTAAAATAAATGAAACTTTACTTAGAAAAACAAGAAATAAGCCAGATTTACTTTACAGGCCTTAGTTTGCCAACTCTGGCTAAAAACAGTAAAACAGTATATCTCATTTTAGCTCTGTGTCCAATAGAGCATCCTTCTAATTATCAAGACACCCAGGCTGAAGGAGCTTCCATAGAGACACTTCTACCATGATTATTACAATAGGGGAAGAGCACTTGGGGAATTGCACATTGGCTGTGACTATTTCTACCCAGAAATGGCACATTCATTTGCACTCACATTTCACTGACCACAGCAAGTCACATGGTCACGTACAGCTTCAAAAAAGGAACCTTCCTTGCTGACACCTTGATATCAAACTTGTAGCACCAAGCACTGTGAGGCAATGCATTTCTGTTGTTTAAACCCAGTTTGTGGTTCTTTGTTACAGCAGCCCCAGCAAACTAATAAAGAGGGAGGGCACTGCTTCCAGGTGTCCGGAAGATAACCAGAAATATTTTGTGGATTACACTAATGGTTATCACAAGGCATATTTAAAATGAAGGTGGAATCATTTCACCTCCCTAATGGCTTTACGTTTCATTATGGAAAAAGCCAAAATCTTGATTATGACCTCCAGAGCTTTCCTCTCTGATGTTCTTATCGATCGTTCTTGCCTCCTTTGCTCCTTTGGCATTTGCCAAGCTGACTTTGCCTTTCCACTAACAGCAAAGCATGTCCCCACCTCTGTGCCTTTGACCTCGCTCCTCTCTCTTCCTGGAATATTCTTTCCGCAGAGACTTTCCTTTTATGAGATCTCTCATCTAGTGTCACGTAGTAGAGAGATTTTCACTAGCGGCTCTTTCAAAATTAGTAGTCTCAAAATTTGTGTGACCGTGCCTAGGCTTTTTTTTTTTAAAGCACTTATTCTGCACATGCATTTATTTATTGGTATATGAAAATGTAGATATATTATAAATACTATGCTTTCATCTTTTATTGTTCTCTGCTAGAATATAGACTACATGTGAACAGATACTCTGTTTAGATTCACTGTTGTGTCCCCAAAGTTTCAGAGGAATGTCTGCTTCGTAAAAGTTTGTTTAATAAATGAATCAGTAAATCAATGAATGAATATTAAAACTGTGTAAGTTCAATTTATCATGTGGGAAATAATTTAAATTAAATTAGAAGACAAAAGGGAATTTCAGGATTGCTCTTTGTGGTTTTCGTGTGTAATAGTCAAGTAAATACAGCAGATGGAGAGGAAATGGAGAAAAAATACTAACTCAGACAGCTTTGAGTTCAGACCCTTCATTTATATGTGAGGTTCAGAGATAGCCCTAGCTTTGATTGAAGCCATTTTAAGAGAAACATGATCATTAACATATTTCTTATCAGATAGGAGAATAAGTAGGTTTTGTCCTCCTTCCTCAAGGGATTACTGATGTATATTAAACTGATTTACACAAACTTCTTAAACTGCCTCTCTCCTGCTCATTCTCTTTCTCTGTCTCTTTTTAATATGTTACTACTATCATGTTGTGCATTTGGTTTAGTCAATCCCATTTTATTATGGTAGATACAGTACTGTTTGTCGTAAAAACTTTGGGAAGTCTGATTCTGACATTCAGCTTTTCCAACATCTCAATAAAATTAAGCCGGTTGCAAAAAAACATGGAAAATTTCTTGATTCATTCAAGGATGAAGACAAGGCAGTCATTTCTAGAAGGGTCTTTTTAGACTAGCATGTGTGCTTTAATCCTTATTCTTTAATTATATTACTGAAACAGTAAACAATGTGGCCACTTTCACTTTATAAGATGAAGGAGAAAAGGAGAAAGCAGCAAAGGTGACTGGATAGGAGCAGCTGGTGAGATAGAGACAATTTAGGAGCTACATGAAGTCAGCTAATCCAGGAGAAGAGAGTGTGGTTAAGCAAGAATAAGAACAATAAATGATCTTGGCTTTAGCTACATATAAGTCCTTGGTGTCCTTGATGAATACAGTTTTGCAGAAGTGGTGAGAATGAAAAGTCAAACTGATAAGAACAAAGTAACCAGTGGATTGGGCCGTATTCTTCGGAGATTCCTCAAGTACAGTCCAGAAATATTTTGTCAGTGATAGAATACATGTGGGGAACTAGTCATTTCTTGAGGACAGTTACTTTGCAAGCAAAATTGGGCTTCTTAATATTTTATATAGATTGCATTTGAACTAATTTAAACAGAGAATACCTTTAGCAAAATATGTATGCTTTTCTTTACCTTTGATTATTTTTCCTACAAATGTTTTATTTGCCATACTGTGTTAAAATCCCTTTGTTGCTATGTTTTATGTATTGATAAGCTTTTGAGACCATATACTAATTTTCAACTTGAATAATTTTGCATGAATATATGGGCATAAGGACAGGATAAAGGAATTTCATTTTTCCTTTCTGGGAGCATAAGCCTTTATCAGTGGAACTTATTTGTCTGGGGTTTTGCTTTGGAACAGGACTCCTTAGATGAAGCCCGACAGAAGATCTTCAACATCCGAGAAGAGTACAGAAACAAACTGCTGGAAGCCGAGCGCCTAAAGCTGGAAGCTCTGGCTGCTCAGGAAGCTGCCATGTGGGTGGAGACAGAGAAGAAGACCCCAGCTCCTGAAAAACAGAAAAAAAAGAAAGGAAAGAAAAAGTAGTCAGGAGATGTCCAATACTACCCTTCTTCTGGAGAGAAAAAAAATCTATTCATAATGATCTATAACTACCTGCTGATAAAACAAGATATTGGGCCAATTGAAAATAGAATTTTTTCTTTCTTGGAAATGTTTTAAAGGTAACTTGTCAGTTTTCCTCAGAAAGCTAGTATTCAAAGCCATTCAAGTTTAAAATGCTCTAATTTCAATAAAATATATGTTTGACACTCTAAATTGACTGCATTTTTAATTAGACGTGAAACAAGATCATAAATTAATCAATAGAATTATCTTTGAAAAATTCAACAATGAGAAAAGTGGCTTTTATTCTTAGAAGAAATTTTGTCTCAAACTTTAAAAGTTTTAAAATATTAATAGCTGTGCTTCAGAATTATATCTTTTTTTTTTTTTTTTTTTTTTTTTTGAGACAGAGTCTTGCTCTGTTGCCCAGGCTGGAGTGTAGTGATGTGATCTCAGCTCACTGCAACCTCCACCTCCAGGGTTCAAGTGATTCTCATGCCTCAGCCTCCTGAGTTGCTGGGATTACAGGTGCATGCCTCCATATCCGGCTAGTTTTTGTATTTTTAGTAGAGATGCTGTTTCACCATGTTGGCCAGGCTGTTCACAAACTCCTGATTTCTAGCAATTCACCTGCCTCAGCCTCCCACAGTGCTGGGATTACAGACATAAGCCACTGCACCGGCTGAATTATGCCATTTTTAAAAACTGAACTTGAAGAAACTTGCTTCACTAAGCAAGCACTACCCTGGCTCAGCCAACCCAAAGTGTTAGAGACACAGGATTGAGAGATGGATTCAGGTTGTGGGGGCTTCACAGTGGGGGAATGAAGCTCAGAAAGACCTTGTGGCATCTTCAGTTCAGCATGTTAAGGTGCCATATTATAGGGTTTCATTTTCTAAGCCCCAGCAATGCAATGATTTTATTTCTGAAATGTTCGATGAACATTAAAACTGTACAAAAAATGCTTTGATTTTATATATCTCACAGAATTAGATTCTTTAATTACTAACTTGCTTTTCAACTATATGAATGGTGGGCCATTCAAGTAAAATAGAAGGCAAAACAATTCTCTGTTGCATGTAACTCACTCAAAAATGACAGGATGTCTAATATTCTTGGTCTTCAACCACTAAATAGCAGTTCTCTCTTAATATTGGGACAACCAAAAATGTCCCCATATATTTCTTAAATATTCCCAAGAAAGGGCACTGTCCTCACAGAGAACATTATTTCCATGTAGGAGAAAAGTAGATGGCTAACAAGCTGAGACAGTGAAGTCTAAGATCACAGTTAATAAATGACTATTGGAATACATTTCCAGTATACACATATGCAGTCATATTGATTGAGTTAACCAGGGTATATCCATAAAGCATGTACAGTTCCTACAATCCATAGGCCATTGTCTTAGGCAAAATGGCCCACCATTTGATTTCTTTCTCTTTAGTCTCCTACCATCTACCTCTTTTCAGCCCTTCATGTATGTCAAGATCAAGCTGTCCTTCCTCTGGGCTGGTATAAGGGCAGAGAAAACAGTGTTCTTATTCTGAAGACATAGGCCTGCCTTTGAGGTTATAGAAATTATTCCTGAGGCAAAATTCTGGTGATAATGCAGTACCATTACATGGAGTAATTTAACTCCTCATTGCCTCCAACAACTCCACTAAAGAATAGATTGTAGTTTCCCCTATTCCACAATCAAAGTGCCCACTAAAGTGTTTTGGTAATGTAACTGTCTTCATTTAAACGAATCTGAAAACTGCTTATAGCTTTATTAAACTTTTAGCTGGCTTCAAGACATCAAGTTTTCAAACAAAATATTAAATTTACTCCTAGTGCCCCTCATTATATTTAGTGTGTTTGCACACAAAAAAAATATAGCTGTAAACTCTGATCTATTAACTGATATTTATTTATCTTGTGTTCCTGTCTCATTCAAAATAAACACTTGCATTCATTGCCTCTTGAAAAGCAGGGAAATAAAGGAAGAAGTGGCAAGAAAAAACGTATAATACTAGAACTTTTCTCAGAGAAAAAAATCACGTGTTACAGACCAGGGAGGTCCTTCTTGCCCACCGCATGGAAAATACCAATACACTGAGACAGTAGGTGTTGTAGCAAAGAAAGAATTGTAATAATTGCAAGGCAGCTGAGTGAAGAGGATTGGAAATATCTCTCAAATCTGCCACTCCATGAATTTGGAGGTTAGGGTTTTTAAGGATGACTTAGTGTTTGAGGGGCTAAGGAATGGGAACTGCTGATTGACTTTGTCAGGGATGAAATCACCAGAGTGTCAAAACTGTCTTCATGTTCTGAGTCACTGCATGGGTGGGGATCACAGAACCAGTTCAATCAGTTCTTTGGTATGGGTTACTGGTATGGCATCAGTTGGTCTACCAGAATAGAAAGTCTGAAAAATATTTCAAAGACCAATCTCAAGTTTCAGAAGTTACACGTAAGAGCAATTGGTGAAGTTATAAAATTCGTGAGCATTGGGTACAGACTCTTGAGCAGTAAGCAATTATAAAAAGGCAAGCTAGAGAACAATGACCAGCTATTGTTTACTATGCCTATATTTTAGCTGAGTTCAGACCTCCATCATAATTGTAACCTTGTGGCTGTTAAACACAGTGAGTTCTAATTTTCTCTTCAAAGAATCAGTATGTCAGTATGTTCAGTTTTCTTGTTCTTTGTTCTCCATTTTAAAGTTTAACTTTCTCATCTCCTTGCCCCTAGTTTCAGCAAACAACCTTCCCACAAGCTCTAATCAGTAGTTTGCATCTATTTCCCTGGTCACCTGCTCTGTCCTGAGTCACCCCTGGTCACCTGTTTTGTCCTGAGTCACCTCTGGTCACCTGCTCTGACCTGCATCACCTTTAGTCACCTGTCCCATAACCATCTTTCCTGCCAAAATTGCTCACCGCACCACTGGCTCATATCCCACTCTCTTTAAAATAGCCAATTGGAATTAGTTTAGACTATGTGATCCAACTCTAGCCAATAGGGGAATGACACAGCAGTAAGGGTTACCTGTGTCAAGGATAAGAACTCCTTCCCCTCCCTTGTTCAGGTGTGCCCTTGCCATTGCTCAATCCAAGAGATGCACCTTTCTATAGAAGTAAATTGCCTTGCTGAGAAAATTTATGTTTGAGTGCTATTTCTTTTGCAGCACCAAAAATTTATTTCTAATAAATTTGGGGGCTCATCTGGGATTCTCACTCTCCTCTGGGGAATGGGTCTCCAGTCACTTCTTGTAGGGAGATATGTCCCACTGCCTCATTGTGATGGATTCAGGGTGAGAGACTGAGACCCACCCTGTGCTATGAATAAACCCAGAATCTCAGCAACATGGGAAAAAACAGGCCGGCAGCTTGGGGAAAAGATTCTCACATATCATGATGACCAGGTAACTCTGTGCCCAGACCAAGGTAAGAAACGTCACAGATGCAACAAAGTATTTCCTTGGTGGTCGAGATATTCTGGAGGTTGAATGTGTGTGTGAATGATCACAAACACTACTGCTTGCAGTGCTGCTTGTGTAAATGGTACTAAGCATTACTGCTGTGCAGAGTGAGTGGGTCCCATCTGCGGTTCCATGGTCACCTCATATGACTTAGGGTGTATCCTAAGCCATGCCATGGGATTTATCCTAGCACGCCAATGCCAAGAAGGACCTAAATCTCCTTTCGGGGAGTGACCAGAGTGGACAAAGTGCAAGAATAGTGCAAGAAGCCTCCAGCAGGTAGGGTTAAAGGATAGGCGAAACATCTCTAACATGAGAGATTGACCCTAATAGCCCTAGCCAGCCTCCAGAGGATAGGAAAGACATCTCTAATGCGAGAGATTGAGCCTAACCAGGACCCAATATGGAAAATGCCCCAAGCAAGACAGGGAGCAAGAATGATAAAGATGGTAACAAGGACATTCTCCTTAACAGCCCCTCTAGGTCTCAACTTAAAATACTGGAAGGATAATGAAAGGACAAAACATAAGAAAAAGCAACAAATGTAAAATATTGCTGTTTTATTTGGCTTCAGGTACCTATTCTCAAACCTCAATCTTCTGGCCAAACTTTGGGTTGAATGAGGTTGTAATGTGTCAGCTCTTAATTCAATATGTTAATGATAAAAGTTCAGTTTCTCAAGAAGAACTGAACTATGCTCTTTGTTGGAGGCAGGGACGTGTTCTCCTTTTTCCCTTATAAACAAGTAGGAAAGAACCCAATCTGGTAACTCAAAATCAAAACTTAGAGGAGCTGGTTTTCATGCCTAAAGACTCCAGCCCCATAGGATCCCACAAGCCATCTCCCCCGCTCAGTGTCCCCTATCCTTCCCCTCAGACAGCCACTGCTATCTCAGGTCCTGTTCCAAATCCTTCCTCTGCTCATGTTATCCCTCCTTCTTACAACCCTGACTCTTGGGAATTACCATCCCACAAGCCTGTTCCCTCCCAGCCTAAATATGCCTCTCTAAAAGGACTCCAGCATGAGGAATAACAATGTAGAAAAGATATTCAGAATTTCCCATTCCCCTCTGCAACTAAGGAGTCAGGCCCGGCTTTTGTTCCATTAAAAGAGGTCCCATACAGAGGGGAAGCCATCGGCTTTGTAAATGCTCCCTTGACCAGTTCAGAAATCTGGAGTTTTGAAAAGGAGCTTAAGCTACTACTAGATGGTCCTTACGGAGTGGCAGATCTAACTGATCATTTTTAGGACCGCAGTTATACGCTTGAGTGGAGTGAATGTTCGTCTTGGGCATCCTCTTTTCCTGGGAAGAAAGGAGTATGATTCGTAGGTCTGCTATGGTAGTTTGGGAAAGTGAGCATCCTCCCAGTCAAAATGTTCCTACTGTGGACCAGAAATTCCCTGCCTAAGACCCTCGGTGGGAACAGAAACAATGCAGATTGCCAGGAAAACATGCAGGACCTAAAGGAGATGATAATAAAAAGAATTCAGGAATCAGTACCCCAAACCCAAAATCTTTGTAGAGCATTTGATATACAACAGGAAAAGGAAGAAGGGTTTCTGAGATGTCCAGGAAGACTGAAGGAGCCAATGAGACAATATGCAGGCCTCCATTTGGATCATCCCCTTGGGCAAGGAATGTTAAAACTCCAGTTTTTCACTAAAAGTTGGCCAGACATTTCAAAAAAATTACAAGAGATAGAAATTTGGGAAGACCATCTCCTATGTGAACTTCTCTGGGAAGCTCAAAAGGTACATGTGAGGAGAGATGAAGAAAAGAAAAGCAGAGACAAACGACAAAACTTATGCTATCCACTTTCCAACAGATGGCTCCAAACCCATATACTTCTTAACAGAGCTTCCAGGGAGCCAGAAACTGTAAAGGGTCCAAACCCTCCTTTAAAGGACCCCAGCCTTTAAAGGGGTTTGGAGGACCAAGACCCTCATTTACCAGGTCCCCTGAAGAGTATGGGGGAGGAAGGTCAAAGAATCCCAGAACTGAGAAGGAGGAAGGGTAAGACAGGTGTTACAGCTGTGGAAGAACAGGCCACTTCAAGAGAGTGTCCTGAATTAAAATGGGAGAAAGAAGCCCTTCCACACATAACTTTCAAGGAAGAATGGGGGGTCAGAGGCTCTGTCTCTTTCACTTTAAGTCCCACCAGGAACCCTTAATATATTTAGAGGTGGGACCTAAATGTGAGCTTATCGCCTTTTTAGTCAGTTCAAGAGTGTCTTGCTCCTCTGTTTCCCTCCATCTGATCTTGCCTGCTCTTCAAAAGAACTTCTAGTCTCTGAGATAAAAGGAGAAAGATTTAAAGCAAAAATTTTAGAGAACACAGATGTTAGATTCCAGGATTGATCAATTCATACTCAGTTTTTATTAATCCCTGAAGCAGGGACTAATTTATTGTGGAAGGATTTAATGTTAAAATTAGGCATCGGTCTACAAGTGAGCCCAAGAGGATTCCTCATCTCATTAAACCTACTCACCACTGCAGATGAAAAATACATTCATCCTAATGTCTGGTCCAAAGAGGGAAACTGAGTCCCTCCAATCTACATTAAGCTAAAAACCACCAGGGAAGTAGTAAGGAGGAAGCAATACCCTATTCCCCAAGAGGGCAGGAAAGAGTTGAAACCTAGAATTGAAAGTCTTATTAAAGATGGGCTTCTTGAGCCCTGCATGTCCCCTTATAACACCCCAATACTGACAGTCAAGAAATCAGGTGAGTCATTTGGCTGGTACAGGACTTTAGAGCTATCAACCAAATGGTCCAAACTACCCACCTCATTGTTCCCAATCCTTACCCCACTCCCAGCAACATTCCATATAATCATCAAAAGCTTATTGTAATAGATTTGAAAGATGCTTTTTGGGCATGTTCCCTGGCTGAAGGTAGTCAAGATATATTTTAACTTTTGAGTGGGAAGATTCCCATTCAAGGTGGAAACAACAATATTGATTACCCCAAGGGTTGACAGACACCCCTAAACTTTTTGGTCAAATTTTAGAACAAGTATTAGAAAAAGTTGTCATTTCAAAAAAAAAAAAAATGCCTGCTTCAATATGTTGATGGTATTCTTATATCTGGTGAAGATACAGAGAAAGCAGCTGGCTTCTCTACACATATTCTTGACCATCTGCAGTTCGAGGGGTTACAAGTCTCAAAGGGATATCTTCAGAATGTGGAGCCTGAAGTTAAATATTTAGGCCACTTAATAAGTGCAGGCAAGCAAAGAATAGAGCCTGAACAAGTGGAGGGAACTGTGTCCTTACCCTTGCCTCAACTTAAACAAGAACTCAGGGAATTTTCAGGGTTAGTTGGATACTGCTGCTCATGGATTGATTCATATGCACTAAATAGTAAACTTTCACATCAAAAACTTGCCCAGGGGAAACATGACCATCTCCTGTGGAATCTGAGGAAACTGATCAGGTCGAAGAGCTAAAATAAAGGCTTATCACCACACCTGTCTTAGCCTTAGGTTTCCCAGAAAAGCCAATCCACCTTTTTGTCAATGTGGATAATAGGGTAGCTTTAGGAGTGCTTACTCAAGAACACGGAGGCTGTCAGCAGCCTGTGGCCTTCCTGCCAAAAGTCTTAGAGCCAGTTACTTGTGGCTGGCCTCAAGGCATTCAACCCATCACAGCGACAGCAGTATCGGTGGAAGAAAGAGAAAGTTAACCTTGGGAGGAAAACTGACAGTAAACACCCCCACCAAGTTAGAACTATCTTAACCCAGAAAGCAGGGAGGTGGCTCACTGACTCAAAAATCCTAAAGTCTGAGGCTATTCTGTTAGAAAAAGATAATCTTAACATTAACCACTGATAATTCACTTAACCCAGAAGGTTTCCTAACAGGGGATCCAAATCTAAAGAGAGAGCACACATGTTTAGATTTAATTGATTATCAGACAAAGGTACGGCCAGACTTAGGAGAAACTCACTTTCGCATGGGACACTTATTTATAGATGGTTCCTCCAGGGTGACTGAGGGGAAAAGACACAATGGGTATTCAGTAATTGGGGGGGAAACTCTTAAAGAAATAGAGTCAGGAAAATTGCCTAATAATTGGTCTGCCCAAAATGTAATGATCCACTGAGATGTATTTATTTTTATCAGATGTGGAATATGGAAATCTGACATTTTCATGAGCATAATTACAATGACAATGCACATTCTTATTTGAAGTTTTAAACAGTAGAGGTAAATAATTATGTTTAAAGAAGAGAAAAGGAGAAAGGGTTTGTGCTAGGGAGTGCACACTGTGTCTTAAAGACTTAGGATTATTCAAAGATGCCTTCTAACCTAAGGGATTCGTAATTGTTTAAAAAAAAAAAAAGCTGTGAGCTGTTTGCACTCAGCCAAGCCTTAAAGTACTTGCAGAACCAGGAAGGAAGCATCTATATCAATTCTCGGTATGCTTTTGGAGTGGCTCACACATTTGAAAAAATTTGGACTGAATGAGATCTCATTAATAGTAAAGGTCAGGTGCTTGTTCACAAGGAGCTAATCACCCAAGTATTGGATAACCTTCAGTTGCCAGAAGAAACAGCTATTGTCCATGTTCCTGGACACCAGAAAAGTCTTTCTTTTGAAAGTTGAGGAAATAACCTAGCAGGTCAGATAGCCAAACCGGCTGCCGTCTCTGCTGAAACACCTATTTTCCACTTAACTCCCTGTTTTCCTCCTCCTATGGTAATACCAATTTTCTCTTCCACTGAAAAAGAAAAACTACTAAAAATAGATGCTAAAGAGAATCCAGAAGGAAAATGGATATTGCCAGACCAGAGATAAATGTTATCCAAACTCTTTATAAGGGAAATCTTGTCCCAACTATATCAAGGGACCCACTGGGGGCCCCGGGCCACATGTGATGCCATTCTCAGCGTTTATGTGTATGTAGGAATTTATACCCTGGTCAAACAGGTTACAGATAGTTACTTAGTATATAAGAAAACTAATAAACAAACTATAAAAACATTGCCCCTCTGGGGAGCGAATCCAGGCTTAAGGCCACTCCAAAGTATCCAAGTTGATTACACAGAAATGCCTCCAATAGGTCTAAAATACTTACTAGTGATAGTAGATTACCTCACAAACTGGGTCAAAGCTATCCCCTTTTCAAATGCCACAGCCAATAATACAGTCAAGGCCCTAATTGAAAATATAGTATCCAGGTTTGGACTAATAGGAAATATTGACTCAGGCAATGGAACTCATTTCGCTGCATACATCATTAAAAAGCTATCCCAAACATTAGACTTTAGATGGGAATACCATAATGGGAATTCCTGGCACCCACCTTCATCAGGGAGAGTAGAAAGAATGAATCAGACTTTAAAGAACCACTTAACCAATTTGGTTCTGGAGACTCAGTTACCACGGACCAAGTGCCCTCCTATTGCCCTGCTGAGAATCCAAACTGCCCCATGAAAGATATTGGTCTTTCTCCTTATAAGATGCTCTGCAGATTACCTTATTCACACACCACTGCTGACATTCCTACCTTTGAAACAAAAGATCAATTTCTTAAAAATTATATACTTGGTCTGTCTTCTACTTTCTCTTCTTTTAAAACTAAAAATCTTTTAGCACAGGCGCCACCCCCCGAGTTCCCAGTGCATCAACGGCAATCTGGGGATCAAGTTCTCACCAAAAGCTGGAAAGAGGAGGAGCTCAAGCTGGCCTGGGAAGGACCTTACCTAGTGCTCCTAACTACTGAAACTGCAGTCCGGACAAGAGAGAGAGGATGGACCCATCATACCTGAGTCAAGAAAGCACTGCCTCCTCCAGAGTCATGGGCCATAGTCCCAGGGGGAAACCCTACCAACCTAAATCTAAGTAAAGTTTGACCCTCCTTCATTTATTTTATTACTTGTTCTTTCCTTGTTCTAGTGCTGCTCACCTGGCTATTAAGGTAACCAAGTCACCTTTTCCTCAGACAACCACATTTGATGCCTGTCGCATTATACCTTGCAAGGATCTCCAAAACCAAAGGAAACTGGCCTCCTCAGAAAAATACCTCTGTCCTTTCAAAGTAACTTCTGACCTCCATGACCCTTGCTTTATGTAAAGAAATCAGACTTTATAGAAACCAAGTCCCCTATATTTCTCAAATCTTGGGAAATGAAGACAAGCTTCCATGACAGCACTGACCCTCCTGGGACGGTGTCCTGTGGACTACTGAGGAACAAGAGTGGACTTCCCTCAAAGGGCTGCACCTCTCTAAAACGACACCTCCATTTCCTTCTAATCATCAACAGTACCAATGCAACCCAGTGCAACTCTCTATTCTTACCCCTACCTCTACCGATCTTGACCCCACTTTAAGTCGCTTCTATGGCATAGAAGCCAACTTGGTCAGCACAGACCTCATGGGGTCTTTCAAAATGCATTTCATTACACCCTCATCCTCTTTGCCTCTCTCCTCTCTTCTCCTTCTAAACCTTATTCTAATCAAACTGTCATTTCTTCTATACCCAATGATAGGACCAAAGTAGATGTTGTAGAAGTAAATGATTTAAAACAAACTTTAGCAACAGAGACAGGATATCAAGATGCAAATGTGTGGTTGGAACGGATCAAATATTCCATGCACACATTCAAGAAAAGCAATTGTTATGCTCGTGTGTACAGCAGGCCAGAGGCCCAGATTGTCCCCTTTCTACTAGGATGGTCCTCTAGTCGACCATGCACGATCTGTATGGTGGCTCTTTTCCAAGATCCCACAGCCTGGGATAACAAGTCACGTCAAGCTCTCTCTCTGCTATATCCCGAAGTTCAACATCTTGTGGGTCAACCCTTGAGGGCCACCCAGCTTCCATCTTCTGACACTAAGTTCACTTCGTGTCTCTCACTACAAGGAGGAAACTCAGCGTTCCTTGGAGACCTGAAGGGATGCAGTGAGCTTAAGACTTTTCAAGAGCTTACCAATTAGTCTGTCCTGTTCATCTTGTCTGGTGGTATTGTGGTGGACCTTTACTAGACACTCTGCCAAGTAACTGGAGCGGCGTTTGTGCCCTAGTCCAGTTGGCTATCCCTTTCACTCCGGCATTTCATCAACCAGAGAGAGAGAAAATACAACATCATAAGACAAAGGAAGCCCCTATGGGTCCTTCGACTCTCACATTTATTTAGATGCAATTGGAGTCCCATAAGGAGTACCAGATAAATTTAAAGCCTGAGATCAAATAGCTGCAGGATTTGAGTCAATATTTTGGTGGGTGACAATTAATTAAAATGTAGATTGGATAAATCACATTAATTACAACCAACAATGATTTATTAACTACACTAGAGATGCTGTTAAAAGAATAGCTGAGCAATTAGGAGCTACTAGCCAGATGGCTTGGGAAAATAGAATAGCCTTAGAATGATATTTGCAGAAAGAGGAGGAGTTCAGATGATACTTAAAACTCAATGTTGTATCTTCATCCCAAACAATACCACCCCTGATGGGAGTATAACAAAGGCACTGCAAGATCTAACTGCTCTGTCCGATGAGTTAGCCAAAAACTTAAAGGTAAGTGACTCCTTCACAGGGTGGCTAGAAAAATGGGTTGGTAAATGTAAATAAATTGTAGCCTCAATTCTTACTTCTCTCAGAGCCATAGGAGGTGTACTCATTCTTGTTGGTTGTTGTGTCATACCATGCCTCCATGGGCTGGTGCAAAGACTCATAGAAACAGCACTTACTAAAACCTCCCTTAACTCTCCTCCATCTTATTCAGAGAAGCTGCTGCTTTTAGAGAATCAAGCAGGACAACTAAGCCAAGACATGTTAAGGAAGTTTGAAGAGAAAGTACTGTAAAATTCAAGAGACGGAAGTTGCCAAATACAGTGAGTTCTAAGTTTCTCTTCAAAGAATCAGTATGTCAGTATGTTCAGTTTTCTTGTTCTCTGTTCTCCATCTTAAAGTTTAACTTCCTTGTTTCCTTGCCCCTAGTTCCAGTAAATAACCTTTCCATCAGTCCTAATCAGTAGTTGACATCTGTTCCCCTGGTCACCTGCTCTGTCCTGAGTCACCCTTGGTCACCTGCTCTGACCTGAGTCAGCTTTAGTCACCTGTTCCATAACCATCGTTCCTGCCAAAACTGCTCACCCCACCACTCTGGCTTGTAGCCCTGCTGTCTTTAAAACAGCCAATTGGAATTAGCTTTGACTGTGTAATCCAACCCTAGCCAATAGGGAAGGACACAGCAGTAGGGGCTACCTGCATCAGGGATAAGAACCCCTTCCTCTCCCTTGTTCATGTGTGCCCTTACTATTGCTGCATCCATGAGACACACCCTTCTATAGAAGAAGTAAATTGCCTTGCTGAGAAAATTTATATTTGAGTGCTATTTCTTTTGCAGCACCAAAAAGTGATTTTTAACATGGTCTTTCATTAGTTTGACATGGTCACTTTCAGTCCTCAAACAGGGAGGTGGATAGTTTTGGCAAGGAACTATCATCATTCTTACTTTAAACTGTAACCTGAATTCCTCCCATAGCTGGCTTGGTCTATATGCAGGAATGAGAAAAGGCAGTTAGCTTGAGGTTAGCAGCAAGGTAGAGTCTATTATGCTAGATTTCTCTTACTGTTAAAATTTTGCAAAGGCAGTTTTGCATGCATCTTGCCACCTCCATCCCCTGGCTTGGGCCCTACCCTGGGTAGGTTTATTTATTATACTAGATTAATAAAAGCTTTCGGTAACCTTTACAGAATACTTCTGGAAGTAACATTATGAAGAAACTTTTTTTCAAAATGTTATATTTTGTCTAATCCATTATAAAACAGATTTTAGTCATTTTAATTCAGATTAAATAGTTTCTAACCACAGATGTGTTTTTATGGAATAGCTTCATTACCTATTGAATGTGCTTAGAACTTTAAGCTAAACATCCTTGCTTTTTACTTTTTTGGTCAGGCACAGATGGCAGCATTACCACATGTATGATTTATTTTTGAAGTGAACTTATATAACAAACAACCCTACTATGCCTATGTGTATTTTCATAACTTTAAACAATTCTAAATTCAAATAAACCAAGCATTTTTAATTCATTTTGCTAATTGTGAAAATTCACTTATCTACTCTGTAAATACCTTTCCCATCTAATATATAACATAATAATACTCACTATTGTTACTGTTAATCAAGCTGTTGATTTCAAAATCATCAATTCAGATAGCATTTGGGCATCTTTCATTCCATTGTAGGTGATTGATATATTAAGACAGATGCAAAGGAACCATATAAAAAGCTGTTTGACTTTGTGGAAATGCTCTAAATAAATATGTCACATAATAAAGACTAATCAGTTAATATTTAAGTGACTAAATAATGTAAGTCATTATTATGGCTCGTTGGTGAAAATGGGCTAACTTTGTTAACATCACTATAACATTTTAAAGAGCTTAGAAAAACATCCTATTTTCACCAGGAAGTTTAAACTTTTGCAGATATCCAAAATGATATTAGATAAAACCTGATCAATAACCATTACATTAATAATACAAAATGGTTGCTGTGTATTTATTCTAAAGGAACTCTAAAGTATTTGTATATTTCTCCATTAATTTAGCTAATTTTTAGCTCAGTCACTTCTGGTGTAGCACGTGCCCAAAGTCTGCATGTTTTATAATATAATGTATGCAAAACAACCTTTGGAAAATAATATTAAAGCTTTTCTAAGAACCATCATTTCTTTAACAAATTATCTAAAGCCATTAACTTATTAATATTAGATACCATGAAAATAGTTCTTAGAATAGTCAACTAGAATTTAAAGACTGATTTCCAATGTATGAATCAGACAGATTATTTATATTTATTTACTTTTCCTTTTTCATTTACAACATATAAGTTACCTCAGTAATTATTTCTGGTTCCATAAAGACAGAGATGAAGAAAACATGCAAAAATTCAGAGTTGAATTTGTAATCTGCAGATATGATACAAACTTTCTTGAAAGAAGTTCGCATTCCTAATGAGCTGCTCGTAAGTCATTTGCAGATTTCAGTAGGCCTTAGCCTTCAGTACTTTGAATGCTATATTAGCAAATAAGTTTTATTTTTTCAATTTTGTCATTATGTTTAACTAGATTGTCACACTAAAGATCATTTTTATAATACTTCATATAAGACTGAACTCTGGCCACTGTACTTTGTTCAAAATTTCTTCCTGAGGGGTTTGGAAGAAGTCACACCCCCAGGCCAATTAATACTTTTTTTTTTTTTTCTGCTGACCCCAAATTTTTAAACAAAGCTTCTTTCTTCCTTAGCAGTTATAAATCAGAAAGTTTTTGAATCTGCTTACCACTGATAAGCCCTCCTTCAACATATCCCACCCTTTTAGGTCAAAACCATTGTGTAACCTCCGTATATTGATTTATGATCTGGCCTATAGCTTCCGCTTTCCTGAAATTTTCCCGTGCCTTTAAAAAAACCTTACCCCCAAGCAGTGAAGGAAGTCAGGATTTGTGCATTAGCTATCTTGTCTTACTTGCTTGGCACCTGCAAATAATAATGCCTTCTTGTCTCTGCAAAAACTTCAGTGTGGATACCTGGTTTTACTACACCTGGTAAAGTAGACCCCAGTTTGGTTCCAAAACAGCAACAAAAGAGCCGAAGGTGAGACATGAGCAGCATTTCAAGGAGTCTGTCCATTGTATTATTGCTTCTAACCTTTCTAGTTTGGGTTTTTGTATTTTGTTTTTTTCAAACCTATGATTTACTCAAATATATTTCCAATGCCTTTTTTTTTTCTTAAGCTCAACTAGAGCTTGTTTCTGTAATACAAACTGGAGTCAAGTGGTCTGCACCCCTCAGTCTCCCAAAGTGCTGGGATGACAGGTATGAGCCACAGTGCCCAGCCCTCATCAGGTCCTTAAAGAATATGTAACCATAAAATACTACTGTTTTGAAAATTTATTTTTTAGTTTTCAAATAGCATAAGGAAGTATAATAATAAAATATTTTCATCTAGTGAAATTTTTTTTGAAGAATGTCTTAATTAGTTGGAGAAATTTACTTGGAAATAATTAAAGCTATTTGATATTAGAATCTATCTATAAACCAAAATAAAGTTCTAAGCTCACCAACCAAACAAATGGAACCCGACTCTCAGCCAGGGGCATTCTTAAGTTAACCTGAAAAGCTAGTTCAGGCCATGAGGGGACGTGGGAATCAGACATAACTCATTATACTCTCCTCCCATTGGAATTCAGGCACAGCTGGCCAGCACTAACATTAAAACAGAGACCTTAAGACTTACAAAGTCAATTCCTTGTAGCAATAAGATACCAACATGACAGATAGTAGGCTCTAAAATAAATCAAAATATTTTACCCCGAAATATATTTCTTTGGCATATTTTGAAATGGCCCTGCAAAACTGCCTCTTGTGGAAAAAAAAAAAAATCTAAATTCTATAGCGAATCTTCTTCCCTTTCCAGATCTTTTTCCAGAAAAGAATTAACTAGGAGTCTGGCACCTTTTTAAGTCTGATAAGAAACATTTGCAATCCATTCTCTCTGAAGCCTGCTACTGGGAGACTTCATCTACATAATAAAAGCCTCAGTCTCCAAAATTTCTTATCTTAACCCAGACACTCCCTTCTATTGATTCCAGGTCTTCAGAGAAACTCTTTCAACCAATAGCCAGTCAGAAAATCTTTGAATTCGCCTATGACCTGGAAGCCCGCCAACCAGCCCCTCTTTGAGTCATTCCACCTTTCCAGACTAAACCAACATACCTCTTACATGTATTGATTGATGTCTTATGTCTTCCTAAAACATATAAAACCAAGCTGTAGCCCAACCCTGGGCACATGTTCTCAGGACTTCCTGAGTCTGTGTCATAGGCACATCCTTAACTTTGGCAAAATAAACTTCTAAATTAATTGAAACCTGTCTCAGATACTTTTTGGTTTACAAATCTATGAAACATATTTTGAAATTTATTTCTCTGAAAGTCCTAAAATATAATGTAAATTTATTGATTTAAATTTGTTCTTCTTGAAAACATTGAGTTGGTTATCTTGGGAATTTTGAATACTTTCCAGTTCTATGCTTCAAGATTTTATATTTCGAACAAAAATAGGATGATATTTAAATGCAAAATAATTTATGGTGTCAGAGCTCTGGGCCAGTAGGTTTTAAGAAGTGAATAAGAGCAAAGAGATGTCCTACAGTGAGCAAGTCTAGGAAAATCTATCTCCAAGTCTAAGGAAGCTGAGAAGCTAAAGAAAGAGACTGACATAACCTGTTTCTCAGAACAAAACATTTAATAAGGATTTACAAACAGAAACCAAGTCTGTGTATCAGACAGCAGCACGACAAGCTAGTGGATCCCCACGCCATTACCCACAAGACCCAGAGTTTATTCACCATGGAGAAAGGACATGGGATTCAGAAGGGCTACATAGGGCAACTGAAGTACAGTAAAATCAAGGTTGTTCTGAAGTAAGGACAGTATATTTAGGTAAGTACAGCTGGAAATCTTAAAGGTCTTCCCAGAAATGTTATTAATCAGTAGGCATCATGAGAGATTAGTATCCAAAATAGAATTGCTTTGGCCTCCACAGGTATTTAACTGGAAAGTTTCAATTGAGAAGTAAATGTGGAGACAATGTCTTTCTGCAGTAGAACCGTTAAGTGGGAGGCTTGAATTAGTACCCCATCCACAGGTTGCATTTGTGAACGTCAACATGAGTTTTTGTTAGTTTAGCAAACAAATCTCTTTATGTTTACAAAAGTGTTAAACAGATCAAAAACTATGGCAAGGAAAGTAAGGGTGTTTTGACCAGGGAGAAAAACAGAGCGCTCACTCAAATACATAACTTTGCAGGCTTTGGTGTTCTTGTAAATCTGATGGAATAATGAACTGAAAGGTGTTTTCTCTCCAGACAGCTTTTGGTAGAACTCAGCATCTATCTCCATATACACAAATGTTCTGTTCCACAAGTTAAAGACAGAACATGAAGAAAGCTGCATGTGATTTCCACTGCCAAGAAAATCTGGAAGATCAGTATACTTATTTCAAATTGGAATTTAGCCCAGATTCTATTTCTGATAAAGGGAAAAAAGAAAAAAAAATAAACATTTTAATAAAGTACAGGGACATTGGTTAACTGGGGATATAACACACATTTTCCAAGTAAAATTTCTGTTCAATCCTGCATAAAGGGTCAAGTGTGGTTCTTGATATGCCAGTTCATTTTTTATATTTAAATAACAAGTTTCTTATCTTGAAAAGAGCCAAAGTCTAAAATGTTTGGAAAGGTTTATTTTGAGCATAAGAGTGACCCTGCGCCATAGCACAGCTTCAAGAGGTCTGGAGAACATGTGCCTTAACTGGTTGAATTACAGAGGTGGTGGGTTTACAGTGGTAACAGAAGTTACACACAAAGACATAAGTCAATTCATGAAAGGTATATTATATTGGTTCAGCTTAGCAAATGGGTCACTGGGACATCTCAAGGATGAAGGAGCTTACAAGTCATAGGTGGATTCAAAGATTATCTGACTGGCAATTGTTTGAAAAAGTGAAACTTTGCCTAAGGAGTTGAAGTCAGTAGAAAGAATTACCTGAGTTAAGATAAGGGAGTTGGGGAAGCCAGGATTTTGTTACGTAGGTGAAGCCTCAGGTAGTAGGCTTCAGAGAAAATACATGGTAAATGTCTTTTCTTGGACCATAAAAAGTGTTAGATTCTTAGTTAAATCTCTCCTGGATTAGGAAAAGACCTAGAAAGAGAAGAAGAATCTCTACATTTTTTCTTACAAGAGATAGCTTTGTAAAACCGTATCAAAATATATATATATATATATATATATATATATATTTTTTTTTTTTGGGGGGGGGGTGAATTGCTTCAGGATCTCCTATCTGTCCTGTGATGCTATACCAGAGTCAGGTTGGACTTTGGTATCTTATTACTACAGTCTGCTTTGCCAGTCTTATGACCTCTATTTTATTGTTAATGCTGGCCTATTGTGCCTCAACTCCAAATGGAGTTTGGATAGGTTTGTCCTATCACCCGCTCTTTCCTGTCATGGCCTGAATTAGTTTTTTCAAGTTTCTGCAGAATCCCTTCAGCCAAGGGAAGTCCATTCAATTGGTTGGAGGGCTTAGAATTTGCTATTGGTTTACACTTATCTATTTGCTTTTCCAAAAATGTATCTGATAGACTCTGACTTCCAATCTGATTTTTTATCATTTCCCACAAATCACAATTATAAATTCTGGAAATGATGCAGCAGAAAACCAAAGCGGAAATCTGCAAAGTGGTAAGAAGATGAGCTGATTTTAGACCTCATGACTGGAGGAACAGCACAGCAGCAGGGATGCTTGCCTTCCCCCTGCCACCCACCCAACAGACAAATACTAGCCAGACCCATTGTTTTCTGACCACCAAAATAGCAAAAGAAGGAAGCCAAGGTATGTTGCATCATCTCCTGCTTAGAATGGGAGCCCTTCTGACAACATCAGGTGAACAGACACCCCTGGTAATGGTGATCAATTGAGAGGCTTGCATAAACAGGCAGCCAACAGAAACATTACCCTTCCCTCCCTACCCTGAGAATCCCTTTATCCGCTGAGAGGTACTGAGCGGGTCAACAGAGCTGGCAGAAGGAACCCAGCTATGGCTGGTGCCTGCCTGGTCAAGGAAGCCTCTTTGTTTCCATGAACCAAAGATTCTTCTCCCACCTAGAGATACAGATACCAGGCAGGGAAACAAAGAACTCAGTTTATAGCAAGTGGTCCTATATAGAAAGTCATTTGTGCCTGCAGTAGGAGAGTCTTCTCTTCTGGGAAGAAATAACAGAGAAGTCAGAAGGCACTGGTAGGGGAATCCCACCATGCCCCATTCCCATTCAGAGAAACCCAGCAGCTGGCCTGAAGAAAACCTATTTTGTCCCGTAGGCAGCACAAGTAGAAACCAATGTGAATTCTGAAGTACCAGATAAACCAAGTGGATGAAAATAGTATCACAAAGCCTCTGAAAATCAGAATGCCATTATAACCACAACCTATGAAAATAAGCAAAGATCTGTATGCTAAAACTAAGCAGTGACACAACCTTCTAACATAAAAGATTAAAATAAGACTCAGTGTTTCCTGACAAAATAGGAGGGATACCAGAATGAAATTTAAAATAACCTTTCATAACAAGAACCAGAAAATCACAACTTGAATGAGAAAAGGAGTTGATATCAACACTGAGATAAATCAGATGTTGGAATCATCTCACAAAAGTTTTATAGTAGTTATCATAAGAATGCTGCAGATATCAATTATAAATTCTCTTGAAACAAATTATAAATAGAAAATATCAGAAAAAAGTTATTAAAAATAAACGGAAATTATAAAACTGAAAATACAGTAACAGAAATAAACAATCTGAAGGAAGGGCTCATTGGTAGAGTGGAGATGACAAAGAATAGAATCAATGAATTTGAAGCAGAATAATCAAATTCACTCTTTAATACAAGAACAATTGTGAACAATAGGAAGAAAACAGATTTTTTTTTAAGTGAAAGCCTCAAGGACCTGTAAGATGATAACAAATAATCCATCATTCATGTCAGCAGAGTCTCAGAAGAAAAGAGGAAAAGGTGGGGCTGAATGAGTGTTTGAAGAAATAATGTCTGACACAAGACACAAACCTATGGATCCAAGAAGTTGAGTGAACCCCAAACAGGATAAACTCAAAGAAATCTATGTCAAAATACATAAAGTTTTGAATAGTAAAAATATAGAAAATGTCTTTAAACCAACCAGAGAGAAATGATACATTACCTGCATGGGAACACTCACTTAAAAGATAATAGATTTCTCATCTGAAACCACCAAAACAAATAAACAAAAATTGTCAACTCATAATTCTGGTGAAACTATATCCTTCATACATAAAAGGAAAATAAACATTCTCACATAAAGGAAAACTAAAAGCATTATCAGAGTCTGATGTACCCTTAAATAGTGGTTAAATGAACTCTCAAAAAGAAAAAAAAAAGGATAAAAGAAGTAATCTTGAAGCATGAGGAAGGAAGAAGGAATAAGAGCACTTTTTCTCATAAGTTTTATAAACTGATTGAAATAAAAAATTATAACAGCTTCTTGTATCCAAGATGATAACATTTAAAGTTGGAAAGGTAAAGGAACTCAAATGGAAGTGAGGCTTCTGTACTGCACTTGAAGTGGTAAAATGTTGATACCAGTAGACTAATCAGTGGTACCTGTTGAGACAAGCAGTACACTGCTCAGTGATACCTAGAACAACCATAACAAATTATACAAATATATACACTCAAAAACTCTAAAACAAATCAAGATAACATCTTAAAAATAGCTCTTCAAGTATCTCACAAGAGAGTAAGACAAAATAAACAGAGAAGCAAAACCGGAAGAAGCCAGTAGTAAGTAAATAACAAAACGGCAGGTTCAAGTGCTTATGTATCAATAATTACCAAATGTAAATTATCTAATAGACCAATCAAAAAACAGATATATTGGCAAAGTGGATAGAAAAGCACAGTTCAACTATAGTGATTACAAATAACTTACTTTAAATTTAGCAACTTAGGTAGAAAGATGAAAGTGGACAAAATCATACAAATATTAATATTTAAAAAGTATAAATGGCTATATTAATATAGCAAAGAATTACTAGAGACAAAGAGCGATATTACATAATAATAAAGAGACTAATCCACCAGGAAGACATAGCAAACCTAAATGTATATGTACCAACTAACAGAGTCTCAACACATATGAAACAAAACTTGATAGAACTGAAAAGAGAAATAGACCCAAACACAGTAGATTTCAATAGCCTACCACTCCAAAATTGATAGAACAATTAAGAAGAAAATTAGCAAGAACATAGGATATCCTAACAACATTCTCAATCAATAGAAGCTAAGTGACACATACAGGTTGAGTACCTTTTATCCAAGATGCTTGGGATGAGATCTACTTTGGATTTTGAATATTTCTGGATTTTTAAAATATCTGTATTATGTTGAGCATCCCTAATCCAAAAACCTGACATTTAAAATGTTCCAATAAGTATTTATTTTGAGCATTATATTGGTGCTCAAAAAGTTTTGGATTGCAGAGCATTTTGGATTTTGGATTTTAGATTAGAATTATATAACCTGTATAGAACACTCCACCAATCAACAGCAGAACACAAAATTTTTAAAGTGTTCATTAAAATTCACCAAGAATTTATCTTGGTGAATTCTGGGTTACTAAATAAACTTCAACAAATTTTAAAAACTTGAAATCATAAGAGTTTTCTCTAACAATAATGGAGTCAAAGTATAAATCAATAACAGAAAGAAAACCAGAAAAGTAAATAGTGAAAATTAAACACACTTTGAAATAATTAAATAATATATAGGTCAAAGAGGACATCTCCATCGAAATAAAATAATATACAGAGCTTAATGAAAATAAAAATATAATGCCTCAAAATGTGTGGAGTGCAATTTAAGTTTTGCTGAGAGGAAAATTTATAGCACTAACTAAAATAAATCTCAAATCAATGCCCTAAGTTCTTACATCAAGAAACTAGAGAAATAAGAAGAAGAAAAAAAAAACAGAGAAAATTAAAATAAAATAATATAAGAGAAAAAATCAATAAAGTTAAAAATAAAAAAAATAAAGAAAATCAATTAAATAACAAAGTTGATCTTCAAAAAATAAGTTGATAAACCTCTAGCAAGACTGACAAAAATAAGAGAGAGACGCAATCACCAATATCAGGAATAAAGTAAATCCTGGAATTATCAAAGAAAAAAGAAAAATGTAATATTATGAATACTTTATGCTCATGTATTTTACAACTTAGGGGAAATGGACTAATTTCTCAACAACCACAACTACCAAACCCAAAGCAAGCAAGCAAGCAAGCAAGAAAGCTTTCTTTATTTGAAGATGATATGATTACCAGCGTAGGAAATCTCAAGAAATCTGCCAACCAAACCTTCTAGAACTAATGCATAAATTGAGAAAAGTCACAAGACACAAAATTAACATGCAAAAAATTAACTCCATTTTTATATACTAATGGTAAACATATAGAAACCTAAATTAACAACACAATACTATTTATAACCATTCCACAGAGAATAAAATACTTAGATATACCTTTAGCAAATTATGCACAGGATCTGTATGCTGAAACGTATAAATTGAGGATAAAAGAAATTAACAAAGCTCTAACAAAATGAAAAGACACACTGTTTATAGGTTGGAAGACTCAGAAAATAATGTCAATTCTCCCCAATCTAATCTAGAGTTTTAAGGTAATTACTATTAAAATTTCACCTGTTTTTTTTTAATAGATATACACAAGCTTATTCTAAAATTCATGTGGGAAGGCACAAACCCTAGAATACCTCAAACAATACTGCTAAAGGACAATAAAGTAGAAGAAAGTACTCTACCCAACATTAAGACTTACCATCTAGCTATTACAATCAAAACAGTGGGCTATTGGCAGAATGATAGACAATGGATCAATGGAGTAGAATAATAAATCCAAAAACAGACCCATGCAAATATGCCCAATTAATTTTTGACAAAGATACAAAGCCATTTTGATGGAGGGAAAATAGCCTTTCAGCAAATGGTTCCAGAAAAAGTGGACATCCATGGGAGAAAAGAAAAAGAGAAAATAACTTCAACCTAAACCTCACAATTTAGACAAGATTTAACTGAAAATGTAGACTGAATTTGTAAAACTACAAAACTTTTAGAGAAAAACATGAAGTACTTGAGATTAGACATAATTCTTAGATTTGACACCCAAAATCACAATTCATAAAATGAAAAAAATCAATAAATTGGGTATTATCATAATTAAAATTTTACTCTGTGAAACATGTGGAAAGGATTAAAAAGTCAAGTTGCACTAAGAGAAAATATTTGCAAACTACGTATCTGACAAAGGACTAGTACCCAGAATACACAGAGAATTCTCAACACTCAACAATAATCAATACAATCTGAAAATTGGCAAATAACATGAACAGACATTACTGAAGAAGATATGGGATGGCAAGCCCAAACAAGATGGTCACCATCATTAGTAATTAGGGAAATGCACATTGAAATCCCAATGTTATATAACTACATAACCTATCAGAAGGTCTAAAATAAAATATAGTGACAACACCAAATGGTGTGAGGACACAAAGAAGCTAAATCATTCATATATTGATGGTGGTGATATGGAAACCATTCTGGAAAACAGTTTGGCAGTTCCTTAAACCAAATAAGCCTACAACTACCATATGACCCAATAATTGAACGTTTGGGTACTTATCCCAGAGAAATATAAACTTAGGTTCCCACACAAACTTTTGCAAGAATGTTCATAGTTGCTTTACTTGTAATTGCTTAAAATGCATTTCAATAGTTAAATGACTAAACACACTATAGTGCATGTATGTGTGCAGATGGAAGGATGGATGGATGGAGACAGATACAGAGAGAGACAGACACATACACACACTACATGGAACAGTACTTAGCAATGAAAAGGGATGAACCGTTGATACATACCACAAGTTGGATAAATCTTATAGGAATTATTATGAGTGAAATAAACCAATCACAAAAGGTTACAGACTGTATGACCCAATTTATAAAACATTGTTGAAATGACAAAATTTTAGAAATGGAGGACAGATTAATGATTGCCAAGGTTTGGTGGAAGGAGTGTGGTTTAGTCATAAAGGTCCACACAAGGTACACTCATGGTGTTGGAAGTGCACAGTATATTGACTGTGCTGATGGATACGCAAACCTACATCGATGATAAAATTGTATTGAGCTGAATAAACTCACACACACAAGAGCAAGGAAAACTATGGAAATCCAAATAACACTGATGGATTTTATCAATGTCAATATCCTGGTTGTGACATTATACTATAGCAGAATGCTGACTGGGTCTGTTGTGAGGAGATTGGGCTCTGCTGAGATTTGCCCTGACCAGCTATGTTTTGCTTGCTTTAGCCCTTGATATGAATTGAATTATGGCAAGCACAAGGTTGATGTCAGTAGTCTCTGCTGCCCTCACAATGGGAAGTTCAAGGCACAAACAAGAGCTTAGGAGGGTGATAATAAACAATGAGGATGGTAAAGAAACACTTGGACTGGTGAAATTTTCCTTAAAGGCTCAAAAGCAGCACTGATTGCTGCCTGAATTCTCAACCCTCAATCCAAGCATTTGAAACACATCCTCAATTATTTGAAATCAGTGTATTAGTCCTAGCTTTCAAAGAGAAATTAAAACTACTTAATTAGCATTCCTTTCCAAGTGACTTTTTCCATCTGTTATACTTTAATTTGGCTGGAATTTTTTGTGTTAAGACACAGAGTGAAGAAAAGTTAATTATGAAATTGCTTGATGCTACATTTAAAGATCTGTTGAGGTGAGAAATGATTCCCAGGCCTCAGATGCAAGACTGAGTAATGGAGCACCCAGAATAATCATAATCTGTAAAGAATTAAAACCAAAGACACCCAAGAATGAAAAAAGTTTGATGTGGAAAATTAATTTACTTCAATTCCCAGCAAAATTAAAGTTCATTATGTAAATTTTTGCATTAGCTACACAGAAAATAAAAGCTGTTTGTATAAATCTGCAGTGATTCAATGTCCCTCCCTTAGTTCTCCCATACTCTTCCTTTTAATTTTCACCTTCTATCCATCTCCTCCTCACAATTGCTAGAAGACATACACCTGCTTATATCTCAATGAAGGAAGGTCTCTTGGCTCTGTGCTCTTTGAATATTTAATTAGACTGCACTCTACCAAAGAGTGCTGCCACTGGGTAGTTCATCGGTCTATCCTGGTGGTTTTTTTTGAGACAAGAGTCTGGCTCTGTCACCCATGCTGGAGTGTAGCGGCGCGATCTCGGCTCACTGCAATCTCTGCCTCCCAGGTTCAAGCGATTCTTCTGTCTCAGCCTCCTGAGTAGCTGGGACTACAGGTGCTCATCACCATGCCCAGCTAATTTTTGTATTTTTAGTAGAGATGGGGTTTCACCATATTGGCCAGGCTGATCTCAAACTCCTGACCTTGTGATCCACTTCCCTCGGCCTCCCAAAGTGCTGGGATTACAGGTATGAGCCACCACATCCAACCTTTTGGTGTTATTTTGCTTCCCCTTCACCCCCATTAAGTTAATTTACCAATGAGCACCTCCCTGTCTTTGGT
Organism: Saimiri boliviensis; assembly: GCF_048565385.1. Classification (NCBI taxonomy): domain Eukaryota; kingdom Metazoa; phylum Chordata; class Mammalia; order Primates; family Cebidae; genus Saimiri; species Saimiri boliviensis. Next base: position 23,090,708 of record NC_133452.1, on the reverse strand, counting down.
CTGGCAGTGGACAGAGGCTTGATGTCACATTTTCAGTAACTTCCTACTTCCCTATTCAGCCTCATTTACCAGTGTTCCCAGAAGGCAGATGTGGGGAATGAACTCAGGGTTTCCACATTAAAGCGTTCCCATGACCCAGTCTCTTTTTGCCTTAAACAATGAAAACAAAAGGCAACATGAGAAGGAAACAAGAATTAATAAATGGTAGCCATATATGCATATATGCCTTAGATGGAGAAAAAAGATAGATTCCATTTGTCGTTTTAAATTACGATGCACAAAATGAAAAGGCTGACTTTACCTTGGAGTCTAAAACGAGAGAAGCATCTCTGTCAGGCAGCAGCAGGAGTATAGAAACAGAGACAGTGCTAGACTCCCAAATCTCTGGTCCTGTCAAATGAACATTTATTCAGATTTAGTCAAATTTACACATTTATTCAAATTCTCCCACTGGCAGTCATATAGTACAGGAAGCTCTATTCCAAAAGCCCAGCACATCTTACAGTCTTCATTTTTTACAAAGTTAATACATATTTATTTTTATAACCAGAACAAGATAGATGATAGATAAATTAAAGATAGATTATATATATATTAATAGATAGATGATAGATGATAAATGATAGAGATAGAAATAATAGCTGCAAAGTGTAGGCTGTCTACTGTATCTGGCACTATTGTCATTGATCACTACATTTAATTATCACAACCACCTGTGAAGCAGAATATTCCTGATATTCAGATTTTTCTTTTTTAAAGCAAGTTTAAGGAGTAGAGGTTACGTTGCTCAAAGTCTTAGAGTTAACAAGTTACAGAGCTGGGATGTGATCCTTTGCATTGTGTCTCAAGATCCTGGTAATGAATGACAACTATGAAATACAAGCCTGGACATAATCACTAGTAATAGAGTCATTTCACAGCAGTCCAGGCCTTTTTTTTGCAAAAGTGAGATCATACTTACACAATACTCAGCAACATGCTCTTTCTCACTCGGCAGTCAGATAACCTCCCACGTCATTCTGCATACATCTCCTTAATACACTCATGCTTTGTTTAACAACTTTCCTGCTTAATAGCATTCCTGAAACTGCCACTGTGTAAAATTATTCCACTGAAAACAATATTTACGTCAATTTTAGAGGGAAAAAATATGATTCCTTTCAAGCGAACCTAAGATACTAAAACTATTTTCACAAAGAAAAATAGATTGACAATAAAACCAAGCTTAAATAAACAATAAAAAGCAATTTGAAGGAAAATAAAGTCACTTTTTCATAGATGTAATAATGCAATGAAGGCTTAGTGGACTCACGCAGAAGGAAGAGAGTGTGAGTTGTGTGGTGAAGGAAAGGCACAGAGTCATTCATAGAAGATGGAGGAAGTGCAGCAGTCAACTTCCAGCCAGAGGGCAGAATCTCATACCACGTGGAGTGGGCTGCCATGAAGGAGGACAGAACTTTTCATTCCTTTTCCCACTTCAATCCTCTTTTATCACCCCCATGTTTTGTTTCATTCGTAAAGTTTTTCTTTCCATAACATTTACTTTTTCACTTTTTGGGACACTTAGGGGCTTGGGATTGTCTTTAATTCAATTCATACTTAAAGTTACAACATAAAGTTTAAGGCATAGAACACAAGAGAAGGTTAAAACAGTTTGGGACTGGCATGGGGGCTCATGCCTGTAATTGTAGCAATTTGGGAGGCCAAGGCAGGCAGATCGTGAGGTCAGGAGATCAAGACCAACCTGGCCAACATGGTGAAACCCCATCTCTACAAAAAATACAAAAATTAGCCAGGCATGGTGGCAGGCACCTGTAGTCTACTCAGGAGGCTGAGGCAGGAGAATCACTTGAACCTGGGAGGTGGAGGTTGCAATGAGCTGAGATTGCACCACTGCACTCCAGCCTGGCCACAGAGCAAGACTCCATCTCAAAGGAAAAAAAAAAAAAAAGAGAGAGAGAGAGAGCTTGGAAATAGTGCATGTGCATAACATGCCAGAGTCATAGAAATCGCTATGTCTTTATCCCTCTTGGTCTTGGAAAATGTCTTGGGTTCATACAAATATGACAGCAATTCAGATCTGTCCCACATCTCTTCTCTGTATAGAAATTGTGTTGAGAAAATTTTTGAGTGTGTGCTTGTCTAAAATAATAAAATAAAATTTTTAGAATAAATTTCTTTTGTTCGTTTTCAGGTGAAAGCATAAACAAGAAGAGTCATCCAAAAAGTGGTATAAATTACCCAAAAAAAGTTATAATGAAAGGTTACTAAGTGAACAATCATTTTAAGGTATATCTATGATTTTGGTAGCATATAGAATTATATACAGTGAATAGACTATAAACTGTTTAAACAGTTCTAATAAATAGATATTTAAATCAGAATGCTTTCATACGATTTCAGATGATGTTGAAATGTGAGCCTTTTTTTTTTTTTTTTTTTTTTTTTTTTTTGAGATGGAGTTATGCTCTTGTTGCCCAGGTTGGAGTGCAGTGGCGTGATCTCAGTTCACTGCAACCTTCGCCTCCTGGTTTCAAGCGATTCTCCAGCCTCAGCCTCTGGAGTAGCTGGGATTACAGGTGCCTGCCACCACACCTGACTAATTTTTTGTATTTTTAGTAGAGGCAAGGTTTCACCATGTTGGCCAGGCTGATCTTGAACTTCTGATATCACATGATCTGCCTACCTTGGCCTCCCAAATTTGCTGGGATTACAGGCATGAGACACCATGCTTGGCCAAAATTTGTACTTTCTTAAACTTACCTCCTTCTGCATGTGTGTAAGTATTTCTTTGTATGGATTCCCTAACATGGAATTGCTGAATTACAGTACATATATAGAAAAATTTTAATATATTACATCTGATTACTTTCTACAAGGTTATTATAGCTTACATTTCTTCCAATAGTACATACAACTGGTACGTACTTCTCTATAATTTTGCTGGATCTGAAAATTATTTATGAAAAATTTGTATAGTTCTAGTGGGTGAAACATTTTACTATATACTGCTGAGGATAAACATCATTGTCAATTCCATTACCACCTGTATAAATATTCTGCAAATATATGTTCTCCATTTTTCTACAGGCTTATTGGTTTTTTGCTATCCATTTATTAGAGCTCATTTGTCTATTAGGGATATTAATATTTTGTAACATATTTTGTAGTTACATATGTCATTGTTTTCTTTATGGCAGATCAGTTTCTTTTCTTCCTTAAATAGGGTGTATTTGCCATCATTACTTTACCACAAACAGTAGCCAATATATTTTTCTACTGTGGTTACAGTATTATAATGTATATTTAAATTTATCTGAAACTTACTTGTATTAAGGTATGTATCATAGAACACACTAGTGCCACCAATATCTGATTCACCTCTCCTGCCTAGGCATCCAGAAATAATACTTCCCAATCTCCAGGAAGATAAAAAAAAGGCTAGTTGTGGCAGATGGATATGAATAGATGTGATGCATGTGAGACTTCCATGGTGAAGCACAAAATAGCTTCTTTGTGATTTCAAATCCTTTGTGTATTAGTCCTGTCTCACACTGCTAATAAGGACATATCTGAGGCTGGGTAATTTACAAAGGAAAAAGGTTTAATTGACTCACGGTTCAGCATGGCTGGAAAGGCCTCAGGAAACTGAAAGCCATGGCAGAAGGAGAAGCAAGCATGTCCTTCTTCACATGGTGGCAGGAAGGAGAAAAATCAGTGCCCAGCAAAGAGGGAAGCCCTTTATAAAACCATCAGATCTTGTAGAAACCAGTTCACCATCACAATAACAGCATGGGGGAAACCATACCCATGATTCAATTATCTCCACCAAGTCTACCCCATGACCCATGGGGATTATGGGAACTACAATTCAAAATGAGATTTGGGTGGTGGCACAGCCAAATTCTAACATTCTGCCCCAGCCCCTCCCAAATATCATGTCCTCACTTTTCAAAACACAATCCCCTGAAGTCTTAACTCACTCCAGCATTAACTCAAAAGTCTAAGTCTAAGGTCTCATCAGAGATGAGGCAAGTCCCTTCTACCTAAGAGCCTGTAAAATCAAAAACAAGATGGCTACTTCCTAAATATAGTGGAGTTAAAGGCATTGGGTAAATACCAAAATTCCAAATGGAATAAATTGGCCAAAACAAAGGGGTTATAGGCCCCATGGAAGTCTGAAATCCAATAGTGCAGTCATTAAACCTTGACATTCCAAAATAATACCCTTTGACTCCATGTCTTACATCCAAGACATGCTGATGCAAGAGGTGGGCTCCCATGGCCTTGGGCAGCTCCATTCCTGTGATTTTGCAGGACATAACCCCCATCCTGGCTTCTTTCTCAGGCTGTCATTGAATGTCTATGGCTTTTCTACATATCTAGTGCAAGCTGTCAATGGATCGACTGACCATTCTGAGGTCTGGAGGACAGTGGCCCTATTCTCACAGCTCTACTAGGCAGTACTCCAGTGGGGACCCCAACCCCACATCTCCCTTACATACTGCCCTCACAGAGGTTCTTTAAGAGGGCTCTACCCCTGCAGCACACCTCTGCCTGGACATCCAAGTATTTCCATACATCCTCAGAAATCTAGGCAAAGGTTCCCAATCCTTAATTCTCAACTTCTGTGCAGCCACAGGCCCAACATTATGTGTAAGCTGCCAAGGCTGGGGGCTTGTGCCCTAGGAAGCCATTGCGTGAGCTGTACCTTGGCCTCTTTTAGCTACAGCTGGAGCATCTGGGATGCAGGATACCAAGTTCCCAGGCTGCAAATAGCAGGGGGCCCTGGAACTGGCCCCAGAAACCATTTTTCCCTCCTAGGTTTCTTGGCTTGTGATGGAAGGGGCTGCCAGGTTGGTCTCTGGCATGCCCTGGAGACATTTTCCCCATTGTCCTGGCAATTAGCATTTGGCTTCTCATTACTTAAACGCAAATTGCTGCTGCCAGTTTGAATTTACCGCCAGAAAATGGTTTTTTCTTTTCAACTGCGTTGTCAGGCTACAAATTTTCCAAACTTTTATGCTCTGCTTCCTCTTGAATGCTTTGTTGTTTAGAAATTTTTTTCTGCCAGATACCCTAAATCATCTCTCTAAAGTTCAAGTTCCATAGATCTCTAGGGCAGGGGCAAAAAGCAGCCAGTCTCTTTGCTAAAGCATAAAAAGCATCATCTTTACTCCAGTTTTCAACAAGTTTCTCATCTCTATCTGAGACCACTTCTACCTGGACTGTATTGTCCATATGACTACCAGCATTTTGGTCAAAGACATTTACAAGTCTCTAAAAAGTTCCAAACTTTGTTACATTTTCCTATCTTCTTCTGAGCCCTCCAAATTATTCCAGCCTCTGCCTCTCACATAGTTCCCAAATCACTTCCACAATTTAGGGTATCTTTACAACAGCACCTCGCTCTACTGGTATCAATTTACTGTATTAGTCCATTCTCATGCTGCTAGTACAGACATACCCAAATGTACATTGGTATATTTATAAAGGAATAAAAATACATGGGTAATTTATAAAGGAAAGAGTGTTAAGCCTCTCACAGTTCAGCATGGCTGGGAAGCCTCAGGAAACTTATGATCATGGTGGAAGGGGAGGCAAACAGATTCTTCTTCACATGGCAACAGGAAAGACAAGAATAAGTGCCCAGAGAACAGGGAGCTCCTTATAAAACCATCAGATCTCATGAGAACTAACTCATCATCATAAGAACAGCATGGGCGAAACTGCCTCCATGATTCAATTATCTCCACTGGGTCCCTCTCACAACATGGAGGGATTACAGGAACTACAATTTAAGATGAGATTTGGGTGGGGACACAGCCAAACCATATCACTTTGCTTCTCCATTGGCAGCAAATGTGAAGGCCACAGATTGAAATGTCAGAACTATGAGATCCAAGCAGTATGAATCTCCAAGTCGCATTTGGAGGCCAATAGCTATGAAGGCTCACCTGACCTACAGGGATTTTGCATAAATGGGAAATAAACAATATGTGTTTATTCACTCTTTCAGGTGTTTTATTAACCTTTTTTTAAATTAACATAGGCTTCATGTATCCTGGCTAATTTAATAAAATATGACTTTACAATAAACAGTTGATAGACAGACACAGACAGATAGCACCTTCTTCCAAAGATAGTTGAACCCAGACCAAAAATATTAATATCATGAATTTAATGTTGCACAAAATGAAGACATCACAGAATGCATATTAGATTATTTCATTAATATAAAATTTGAGAACAAAACCATAGTGTTAAAAATTAGAATAGTGGTTTCATTTAGGAATGAGAGTGTTTCCCAGGGCATGAAAGTAGAAATTAGGGATGATGGTATTGATATATTTTTGAGTTAAGTGATTATATGAGTTTTACCTATGTTTACCATGGCTTTAAAACTGAATATATATGGTGTCTTTATTACATATGCTACAAAATCATTTTTTCACTTAGATGTATGTTGTAAGTATGCTGACACACAGAGACTTCGTTAGATTAAGTTCATCCAAAATTTTAGTATGCCAACATTTTAAACTATACTATGACTACTTTTTGACTTAGGTATACAACATGGCAAGTAAAATTTACTTTCCAGGTTTTTTCTTCATTAAGCTCTTTCATAGTCTAGGACGAATTGGCACTACTCTAATATAAAACTATTCTCTTTTCCCTTAAAAAACAGTAGCATAAACACACTTGTATTTCTCCGTCACTATCGTTCCTAATACAGTTTTTTTTTTTTTTTCTTTTTGTAAATTTTAACCAAAATAACTTTCATCTCTCAGAAAAACCTGCAGGGATGTATAATTGAAGACTCTTACATATCAGCATTTTAACAGACTAGCGAAGCTCATGAATACACACTGCTCAGCTTTCCCCCGATATGTTTAAACAATTTTCCTGCTCACTGCATTGTTTGGAATTCCACTCATTTCCTCTGGGCTGAATTTTTTTTTATATTAGTATTTAATAATAACCCTCCACTAATGATTTTAGTAAGTCCACAGTTGCAAACTTCCTCAAACCTTATATCACCCTTGAAGAAGAGTTTGTGGTCAACAAAGGGAACTCTAGGGAGATGGCTAAATTCCTGTGGCCTTTGGAGGATATTACTTCATTGACTTTTGGCATCCACTTTTGCTGATAAGATGCCTGATGTCTGTCTAATCTTGATTGTTTTGAATATAACATGATTTGTTTTTTGCTCTCTGGCTGCTTTTAAGATATTATCTTTATCCTTGTTCTGCAATTTCGTTCCAATATGTATAGGTGTGAGTACATTTCTGTTTATCCTGATCAGCACCCAGTATGTGCTTTTAATCTAAGAAATTAGATCTCTGTTTGCTTTTGGAAATTTCTCAACTGATGCCTCTTCAAATAGTGATTTCTTAGGCATTTTCTCAAGTGTCTAGTGCCTAAATTTCTATGAGCTACAATTTGGAGCCTCTCTTTCTATTCACCACGACTGTTAATATATGCTTCATATATTTGATTTATCTTGCCACACCAAGGTCTAAGTAAATTACTTACTACTTCAATAAATTATCCTTCAGCTATGTCTAGTTGAAGCTTATCCTCTCCTGAGGATATTTTCCTGACCATCGTTTCAAAAATGTATGTTATTTACAATGAGTCCTTTTCTATAGGCACCTATTTTTATTCTCTCTTTTAATTTTATAATTTCATATTTTAATTTCATACTTTCTTGTTTATAACTTCTTGTTCCTGTTGCATGTTATTTCTGCACTAGGACTCACAGTAACAAGTTGTGAGTCCTAGAATTGGTCTCCTAACGACTCTGCCCTGTATCCTCATTTATGAGATGAAGATAATGGTAGCTGCTTTATAGTGCTATTGCTTTTATCAAATGATATGATACATGTAAAGTTCTTTAAACAATGTCTAGATATGAAACATAATTATTATTATTGTTATTATTTGAGACAGAGTCTTGCTCTGTTGCCCAGGTTGAAGTGCAGTGGCACAATCATGGCTCACTGCAACTTCTGCCTCCTGGGTTCAAGCAATTCTCCTCTCTCAGCCTCCAGAGTAGCTGGGATTACAGCCCCGCCAAGCTAATTTTTGTGTTTTTAGTACAGACGGGGTTTTGCCATTTTGGCCAGGCTGATCTTGAACTCCTGACCTCAGATGATCCGCCTCCCTCGGCCTCCCCAAAGTGCTGGAATTATAGGCATGAGCCACCGTACCTGGCCCACTATTATGTTTTAATATTATTCAGAGTGTTCTATTAATTGCCTCTCATTGACAATACATAGTTGGGCTTCCATGTTGAATTTGTTGGATCCCTTTCTTAGCAATATTTTTCCTTGATAGCAGTAGAACTTGAGCTTGCAGGCTTAACTTAAATGTAAATACTTACCCTCTCTCTCTGCCTTCAGCATTCCTCGTGTGACATGGTACTTTTACAGTTTCCTTCTAACTGGTCCCAGGTCTTATCCTGTCAGCCTAGTGTTCCTACCAGAAACTGTACCAGAGAGATCAGAGGTCTGTGCTTGGAGGGAGCAAGTGGCTTGTCCCAGGTACGGGTTTACCACATTCTTGTCCATAACTTACAGCTCCCACAAGTCATAGCCTTCGACAGTGAGCAGGCTCCTTTCTCAGCCTGGTAAGACTTCTGACTGGGTCATCTTATATAGGAGAGAGAATTCCTCCCCGGCCTCCAGTTTGGCACCAGGACTCTGGCTTATATTCCCTGCCTTCTGCAGGGTGTGTTTGGTCTCTAACACTCCACAGCACTCAAATGCTTGTTTCTGTTCCTCGAAGTCAATATAGCCACAGATTCCGCTCTAGCTTCTACTGTGCGTTTCTGCTCCATTTATTTCAAAGAAAATGTAAATTTTGAGTGGGTAACATTCTTTTATTTCAAAAAACCTTTCATCTATCATTTCTAATTATTTGATAATAGGGAAGAAATAGTAGTGGGGAGGGGTGGGAGCACAGTAGATTTAGCTTAATGCGGCTAAAACGTAAATGCTAAACACCATCTTCACTGAAAAATACTCAGAAGCTTGCAACTATGGACTTTTCTCTGTGTGAAAAAAAAGAAATTCACAGCAAGAAAAGAAACGTTTCATTTCATGAAGCTAAAAATTCTGACATCATTTCAGAACTATGAAGCGGAGTTCTGCTAACAGCGTTTAGATGCACAGGCGCATGACTTACACACTTGTTTCCTGTCATGCTAATGATTTTCCCCTTTCAGTTTTTTAGAGGACTTGGTTACCTGAGACAGTTAACACGATATTTTACTAAGGATTACTGAGTTTTTCTTTTGTAAACAAAAAACTGCTCATTGGTATACATAATGTTCTACAGTGAATTTTGTCGGTCATTTGAAATTGCTTCTAAATTAGACTTTTCATTCCTCCTCTGTTTTACATATACTTGAAGATTTAGGTCACAAATTAAAAATAAAATGCTGTTCCTTACCTTTCCTGAGTACTAAAACAACTTAAGAAAATAGATAACAATTAGAAAAATGGGGCTCATGACAGCAGTTTACTAAAGAGAGGACTGAATTGAAAAGCATGGCTTGATCTATATCCACAGTCAAGTTACATAAAACATCCAACTCCCACTGAGCTTCCCAACTGCAAATCTCAGCCCTTCCCCTTGCAAAGGCAGAGTGTACCTTCGTAATCATGCTGTTGGATGAGCAGAGCACAGGGCTTCCTGAAGACAGGATACATATTGAATCTGAATGCACATCGCTCTGAAGAAAGAGAGCCCAGCCTCAGCTGAGTCACATACTCCCAATGCAAACTCCTTCGCCCAAATTCACCAATCAACTTAATCCATCCTCCCCCAGTGAAGCGAGGGGAAGAGGGATAATGACTCAGGTTGGGTTTCCTCAGAAACAGACTCAGACAGAATTTGGAAACAGATGATTGATGAGGGAGATGATTCCAGGAAGCACTGGCAGAGGAGTGGGAAGTGAGGCACAGCAGGGAAGGCATCCATGGGCAAGTTACTTCTGTGCACAAGTGGGGCTTTGTCTTGCTGGGAGCCCTGAGTCACTGTGTGGAGCGTGTCTTAACACTGCTCCACATACTAGCAAAGGCAGCTGAAGTGATTTTCTGCCAGCCCTTTCCTTCACTGGAAGAGAGCTGCTCCTGGAAGCTATAACTCACCAGTACTTCTGGGGTATCCAATTCAGGTAAGCAGGCTCCTGTGGCCAGAGGAAGCTCCCAGGTGGAGAATCACAGTTGTTTGCAGGAAGAAGCAGGAGTACTGAGCAGAATTGGAAGTACTGTGTATCAGCGGGGCATGGGCAGCTTCTGCCAGGCATAGACAGCTCTCCCTGGTGCTTTTCAAAAGATGAAGTTCCTATTTTATGGAATAAGATAGAACATCAAGAGCTTAACTGTGACCTTTCCTGTATCTCAGTTTCTGTGAGTCAGGAATTTTGGAATAACTTAACTGAGGGGTCGTAGCTTGGGATCTCATGAAGTTGAGTGAAGACACTGGGAGAGGCCACAGTCATCTAAAAGCTTGACCGGGCTGGAAAATCCATTCTCAAGGTGACTCACTCAGAAGCTATTGCCAGGAGTCCTGGTTCCTTACCACAGGAACCTCTCCAGGGGGTTGACTGTCTGCAAGGCATGACAGCCAGCTTCCCCTGGAGCAAATGATCTAAGAGAGAAAAACAAGAGGAAGCAGGAAGTCAAAAGGTCCTTTACCAGCTAATTTTAGAAGTCTCATATATCATTTCCTTTTTATTCTGTTTGCTAGAAGCAATTTACCAAGACCAGTCTATACTCAGAGTTAAAGGAAGTAGACTCCACTTCTTAAAGGGAGGAGTATAAAAAATTTATAGGGCCAGGCACGGTGGGTTATGCCTGTAATCCCAACACTTTGGGAGGCCGAGGTGGGCAGATCATGTCAAGAGATAAGAGACCATCCTGGCGAACATGGTGAAACTCCATCTCTACTAAAATACAAAACTTAGCTGGGTGTGGTGGCATGCACCTGTAGACCCAGCTATTTGAGAGGCTGAGGCAGGAGAGTAGCTCAAACCCAGGAGGCAGAGGTTGCAGTGAGCCGAGATTGAGCTACTGTACTCTAGCCTGAGTGACAGAGCGAGACTCTGTCTCAAAAAAAAATTGTAGAAATATTTTTAAATTACAGCAGGTGCCAAGCACCCTTTATATTCTAAAGTGAGGTGCTAGACCTCACTTGCAACTTTTGTGAGAAATTAGGTGAAAAGCTCCAGAGAACTTATCTGAAGTTCGTTTTTGTGTTGTCTGAACGCTGTCAACATAGGGAAAGGGATAAGTGCATTCACCCCATAAGCCCAAGTGAGAGAGGTTTTAAAGAAACTCTTGGGAGAGTCTGGTCTGTGTGTTCATATGGAGAACATATGGACTGAATTCTGAGAGATATCTGAAAAGTCAAAAGGTGAGAGGTCACATGCATAAGCCCCACATAGCAGAACAAGAGGCGTTAAAGGGCTGGCTTCCTCTCACCTCAGCAAGGAAAATGACTGAGATTTTCAGAAGTGTGAACATAGAGGGGAGTTGACTTGACATAGTCTGGAATAAAGACTCACTCGTGGGAAATGCCTGGAGCCACAACATGACCCTGTCTTAGTCAGCTTGGGCAACTCTAACAAAATACCACATAGACTGTGTGGTGTGAAGCACAGAAATTTATTTCTCCCAGTTCTATGCTGAGAAATCCAAGATGGAGGTGCCTGCAGATCAGAGGTCTGGTGAGGACCCACTTTCTGGTTTTCAGATGGCCCTCTCATTGCATCCTCATATGCAGCAGAGAGCAAGGAGGCAAGCTCTCTTGTGTCTACCTCTTTTACCTTTCTATTCATTTTACTTCATTCACATTTTATTCTGTCCAGCTTTACTGAGTTATCATTGGAAACAAACATTGTATATATTTATGGTGTATGACATGATGTTTTGATATACATGTAAATTGCCAAATGTATTCATCCATTCTCTCACTGCTATAAAGAAATAACTGAGACTAGGTAATTTATATTTCAAAAAGTTTAATTGGTTCACTGTTCTGCAGGCCCTACAGGAAGCATGGTAGCTTCTGCTGCTGGGGAAGCCTCAGGAAATTTCCAGCCATAGAGGAAGGCAAAGGAAGAGCAAGGCACCTCACATAACAGGAGAAGAAGCAAGAGAGAGAGGGAGGTGGGAGGTGCTGCACATTTTTAAACAGCCAGATCTCGTGAGAACTCACTCACCATCTGATATGGGTTGACTGTGTCCCCACCCAAATCTCATCTTGAATTGTAATAATCCCCATGTGTCAAGGGTGTGAGCAGGTGGAGATAATTGAATCATGAAAGTGGTTTCCCCCATACTGTTCTCATGGTAGTGAATACATCTCATAAGATCTGATGGTTTTATATGTGAAAGTTCCCCTGCATAAGCTCTCTGGCCTGCCTCCATGTAACACATGACTTTGCTCTTCCCTCATCTTCTGCCAACATTGTGAGATCTCCCCAGTCATGTGGAACTGTGGGTCCATTAAAGTTCTTTTTTTTAAATAAATTACCCAGTCTCTGGTATGTCTTTATTAGCATGAGAATGGACTAATACACCACCACAAGAACAGCACCAAGCGGATGGTGCTAAACCATTCATGAGAATCTGCCCCATGATCCAATTACCTCCCACCAGGCTCCACCTCCAACTACAATTCAACATGAGATTTGGTGGGAACACAGATACAAACCAAGTAACCAAGTGATTGTCACAATGAAGTGAATTAACATATTCATCGCCTCACTTGGTTACCTTTTTTAAATTTCTGATGAGAATACTTAAGATCTACTCTCTTAGAAAATTTCAATTATACATTAACTATAGTCACCACGGTATACATTAGGCCTGTAGATCATATTCATCTAATGAGTGAAAAAATTTGTACCCTTTAAGAGACAGCTCCCCATTGCCTCCAGACCCCCAGCATTCCTTGCAACCACCCTTCTGCCCTTCTGCTTTCTGTTTCTGTGAGTTTGACTTTTTAAGATTAAATGTATGAATGATAGCATACAGTTTTTGTCTTTCTGTATCTTTTACTTAGTATATTTTCCAGGTTCATTGATGTCATCACAAATGTCGGGATTTTCTTCTTTTTTAAGGCTGAATAATAGTCTGTTGCATATATATGTAATGCATTGTATACCTGTGTGTGTGTATATATATAAATATATGTATATACATATATACACATATACATATATATACATATATACATACACACACACCACACACACAAACATATATATATATATATATATATATATATATATAGAGAGAGAGAGAGAGAGAGAGAGAGAGAGAGAGAGAGAGAGAGCGCATGCATATTTTCTTAATTCATTCATCCATCTCTTTTATAAGGACACTAATCCCAATCTTGAGGACTCTACCTGCATGACCTAATTACTTCCCAAAAGTGCCACCTGCAGATGTCATCATTCTGGGGAGATATAGGCTTCCTTATATGAATTCTGAGGAACATAGACATGTAGCCTATAGCAGCTGCTAAGAGATGAGTGGAATACTGTGAGTCCAGTGGCTGAGCTGGACATCCTAGCTGACTGCCAGATGATGGGCAACACACCTTTTCCACTTCCAGGGAACTGTAGTTTGAGGACCACCAAACATTCACAACCAATATTCCACCAAAGAGCTTTAACCATCTAGTTGGCCAGAGGGCACCAGCACTGGATGAGAAGTGTACCAGCCTCTAAGCCTTCATTCTTTCTCCAGATTCTATCACTCTATCACTCTGGACCTAACTCCAAAGTTTTTAAAGGTAACCAGCAAGTTAGGACAGATGTGTAACCAGGAAGTAGGGATAAAGCCAACCGTGCTTCCAACCCCCTCCCCAGGTCTCTCGGGCCTGGTTAGGCCAATGCTAGAAAAAGGAGGAAGCTTCCCATCGTATGAGCATTCTGAATTTGTATTATAATAATACAGATATTATGTAATTAGACTGGACCAGGCTAATAATGTATGGCAAATTAAAGGGTATGTATGAGCATCTAAGACCTCACCAAAAGTCTCCTGCCTCCCCCAGGGCAGAAACATAACTTTCTCCCAGAACTTTAGCTTTTATCTGACAACTCAAAAGCTGTCAGCAAACCAGCTGCATTTGAAATGTTAGCTAGGGAGAGATTTGAATCTTTAGAATTATAAACCAAACCTTTGGGTAGTGGGCAATAAGATGCAATTCTTCGTGCCAGCTTTGGAGAGAAACTCTGTTATTAATTCTAGTTTGAATATGGAGACTCTAACAGTGAGAAAAAAAACCATGTTAGTTGTTTGTGAAAACGGATGAGCTGAAACCCTGGAGACACAATCCCTTGAGAGCCAACCTAGTCCTACCCTGTAACTGATTTTCCTTCTGGGCATGACTTAATTACTTGGCTTCTTTCTAGCCACATCCTGGCCCAGATGGTTGCCACCTTTCACTGTATGAATCTTATACCAATTTGCAAACTCATGAATTTGCATTCTGTCTGTGATGATTAATACCAAGTGTCAACTTGACTGTATTTAAGGATGCAAAGTATTGTCCCTGGGTGTGTTTGTGAGGGTGTTGCCAAAGAAGATGAACGCCGGAGTCAGTGGACTGGGAGGGGCCGACCCACCCTCAGTCTGGGTGTGCACCCTTTTCTAATGAGCTGCCAGCATGTCTAGAATAAAAGCAGGCAGAGGAATGTAGAAGGTCTTGACTTGCTGAGTCTTCTGGCCTCCATCTTTCTCCCATGCTGGGTGCTTCCTGCCCTCGAACATTGGACTCAAGGTTCTTCAGCTTTTGGACTCTTGGAGCTACACTCGTGGTTTGCCAGGGGCTCTTGGGCCTTCGGCCGCAGACTGAAGACTGCACTGTTGGCTTCCCTACTGTTGAGGTTTTGAGACTTGGACTGGCTTCCTTGCTCCTCAGGTTGCTGACAGCCTACTGCAGGACTTCACCTTGTGATTGTGTGAGTCAGTTCTCCTTAACAAACTCCCTTTTGTATATGCATCTATCCTATTAGTCCTGTCCCTCTAGAGAACGCTGATGAATACGCTGTCCTTAATTTTTCTGTTGGTTCCCCTCTTGCTCACATTTATTCTACAAGTCAGTCTCCTCTCATATACTTGGAGAAATAGAAACTTTTCAGAAAAGATCTGAGAAAGGTATTATTCCCGGTCTCAAAGAGCTCACTTTCTAGTTAGGGTGAGACACTGGACTTGCCTAGACTTCTTACATATGCATTCTTGTTCCTGAGCCTCTTTGGTGGGTTTGCGTCCTGCCTTCTCCAAGCACATGGCAACTTGGTCCTCTGCCTGTCATCTCAGGGCACGGTGAGTTCTATATGCTCTGTGTGCCCAGCAAAGGCCCCTGTGGGCCTGATTCCCTGAAACACAAGGAACACTGCCATCCTCTTCTGTGACAGTGACGTGAGTTCAACTACTTCCCCACTCTCTGCCTCCTCCCTGTCCTGCTGTCTTCCAACACGAGAATTTTACCAGACCAGTCCCAACAATAAACCCAGGTGCCTTTGAGGCTTTTTCCCATCAGTGTTAAATACCGGCTCTTCCCCTTCAGCCCGTCCACTGAGTGGTCCACCTCTAGTTTGGTGACTGCTTTTGTTGTATGGCTAACTTTCAGTTAGTAATTAATTCATTAATCACATTTTCCCCGATATTTGCCATAAAGGATTATTCATCTGTTGTTGCCCTTCCCAGGCTTCATTCATTCATGAATCCATTAATTCATATATTCACTCACTCACTCACTCATTCATTCATCAAACATTACTTAGTAGTTCCTATTTTGTTTAAGGTCACACCCTGCAGGCTGGAGAGGGAACGATGAAGGCAGTGGTTTCTCAATCTTGGCTGATGATTGCAGTCATCTGAGATTCTAAAACAATAAAATAACATAACACAAAAAACAGATGCAGCGCTGTGGTCCCGTCTTCAGAGATTCCGAATGAATGAGTCTGGGGCAGAGCCTGAGTATCAGTGATTTTTAAAAGCTCCCTCGATGATTAGAAAGTGCAGCTAAGATTGAGAATCATGAGAAGAGGAGAACATGAATAACATGGACTAAAATTAAAAGGCAAGGCTACCCTGAACACTTCCGAGGGACTGCTTTTAGGACAGCCTCCGAGCAGACCTGCGCCCTTGGCCTGCACATGACCGACAGCCCTTTCTTCTCGGCTCAGTCCCACTGACCACAAATTTAGCCACTGCTCAGGCCAGACATGTGGCACATCTGACTCAAACTGAATAAAGGGAAGATGGTAGCATGACTAACTTTCTCCCAGCTGAACAATAATGGTACCACCTTTCTCTAGGGAGTGTGCATGGTGGTAGGGGACACTGTGGCTGCCGCCCACCCAAGCTCAGGAGTTCTAAGGCTTGGGCGGAGAAGATTTTTGAGGCAGGTCTGAATATCTCTAAAATGTGTATGGCCAGGTGAGGGTGACAACTTACACGTCAAGGGAGGCCGATGGAATTCCGGAGATGTGACAGGCAGTTTGCTGGGTTGTTTAAAGGAGTAAACAGGAAAGAAGGACATTTAGGACATCTCTGCCATCTCTGGGTCTTTCTGCTTCTATAACAGGATTAGAGTTAAAAGCAAGAAAAGGCTGCCAACCTTGCCCCTTCACATTCCTCCACGCACTGAGAAATCCTGTCTGGTCCGTTCTCTGCTTTGTCGGGCTGGGGCCTGGCCTCTCCTGTCATGCAGGTGCACGGGCGTAAGGACAAGGCTGGAGCCCGTGTGAACAAACTGCTGAGATTCCTCCCAAGGAAATCATATATCGTCTGGGGCTCCAGGCTATGCTTTGTGCTACGGCGGTAAGGTTCATTTCTTTTCCTTCTCTGTAGCAAATTCGTCTTTCGTGGTGGCACAGGGAGAAAATAACGTGGAGACAGCCTGGGGCAAGGAGATGGCCGCAAAGGCGCTATTTCCCTGTTGTCCAGCAGGGGACGCCGGTGACAAGCGCGCGGGCTTCGGGGCCGCACAGGCTCTTATGCAACGATGAGGGCGCAGGCTCCGGGGCCTGGGATGCTGACGCAGGCCTGAGTCCGGAAAAGACCCGCACATCTGGGGCCCAAGTGGCCCATTTCCCCAGAGGGGAGCACGGGCTCTCAGGAATCGTCATCCTTCCCATGAAATCCTGGAAACTGCTTAGTTGAGTTTCTGGTTGACTTGCCGCTGCGTGCAGCTGGCAGCTGCCTGTGAACCCAGTGACACTGGTTCACTGCTCCTGTTTGTTTTCCAAAAGGGGCTGCCCTGCTTTTTGGTTTAAGACTGAATAATTATAGTCATCATAGGCACGTTTTCCTGAACGGCCCCTCTGTGCCTTCCTGGTGCTGGGGCTGGATGTGCATTGTGTACGTTTCCCTGCTGTGCGTATTTCATCCTCATGCTGCAGCAAGGGGCCCCTCCAGTGCCTCCCGGCAGACCTCCCTCCTGTGTTCAACGCAGCTTGCTTTTAAAAGGGAGTCCGGGAGAAAGAGGGAGGAGGAGGGAGGAGGAGAGGACACCAGTCCCTTTCCAGATTCATTCTACCGACCACAGCGAGAGAAAGCTTGTGTTTAGAGAATTCGTAGGAAACGATGTGGATTGTCTTAAATCAGTTTCACCTTGCTGTTATTTTGGTATTTAACGCTTCTGTTTGTTTGTTTTGTTCTGTTTTCAGTTTCCCTCAAATGCATCAATGATCTCTAGACTATTTCTGTATTCCAGAGAAGATTTGTGCTTAACAGAGAGAGCAAAGGGACAATGGGATTCTTTCAAGATAACGCTGCTTTTTAAATTCTTTTGCTTTCTTAATTTTGTTATAAGGAAAATTATGAAATTATTTTAAAAAGAATTATAAGAATTCAAAACCAGGCTTCCTTCACTGAAAACATGTTAACTTAAAAATTTGGAAAATACAGATATAGAAAAAAAGCATAGCCTGCACTTATAGTCTCTTAACCAAGCTATAATTGTTACCATTTAACTTAGTATATCAAGTAATGCTATTTCTCTAACATTATACATGCTATACTAGAAAGTGTTATAGTATTATATACAGATTAACAATCTATTGTTTCCTTCACTTAAAATATTTTGATAATTTTAAATATTTGCATAGTATTTCTATATCATATGTCATATGAATGTAACAAAATATATTCAGTTAATTTAGTAAGGATAGATATTAAAGCTATTTTCTATTTTTTTTCTATTTTAGTCTTGTAAACATCACTAGGATAACTTTTGCATACATTTCTATTTCCTTGGGAAAAATACCTAGAAGAAAAATTGAAGATCAATGGATATTTAAAACTACTCAGCATGTGTTTGCAAATGTTCTTCCGGAAGCACTGTGCCAATTTGTATTTTCACCAATGGTTAGGAGTTAATACCAGTAGAGTTCCTTTTCATGTGCTTTGACAATTTTGTAGGTTACAAATAGTATTTTATTGCTGTTCTAATTTGCATTCCTGTGTCTTTTTCTCCTGAATTTTTTCAGACTCCTTTAAGGATCTTTCCAAAGGTCTTCAATCTTGATGTAATCAGCAAAGAACAAGAGTGAGTAGCAGTAAAGAGACCAGGGAACTGTAGTGGTAGAGTGTGGCATATTTAAGACTTGAAACAATGTCCCTTGCATAGATGGACGCTTTTATGGGCACTCTGGACCTGCAGTGGACTGTTTGTCTTCTCCCAACATCCATATGTTGAAATCTAATCCTCAATGTGATGGTATCAGGAGGCAAGGCTGGGAAGTAATTAGGTCACAAGAGTGGAGCCCCCAAGAATGGGATCAGTGCCTTTCTAAAGCAAGCCCTCAAGTGCTCTCTTGCCAGCTGCTGGACACAGTAAGAAGACAGCTGTCTATGAACCAGAAAATGAGCTCTCACCTGACATCAATTCTGCCAGCACCTTCATTTTCAACTACCCAACCTCCAGATCTGTGAGAAATAAATTTCTATTGTGTATAAGCCACCCGATGTATGGGGTTTTTTGTTTGTTTTGTTTTGTTTTTATAGCAGCCTGAATAGATTTACAGCCAAGAAAATTAGAGAGAGGGGATCCAGGTTGGAATTAGTCTTCAATTTGATGACTCAATTGTTATGACTTAAAGACCTACCATGCTCTGAAAGTCTGAGCACCAGAATTCTGGTGATGTTTTTTCCCAAGGTAGCCTAACATAAGGCAAGACTGTAGCGTGAAGGAAGGGGATGACTTCTGAGAAGGCTTTCTTCACCTTGTGACAGAAACCCCGGAAGTGGATTGCGTGCAGGTGTGCACATGTGCATGCCCTTGGGAATGTCATCCCTCCTTATTTTAACTGCATGTGAAAGCAGCAGGACCCTGTGCTAGAAAAAAGACACAATGAGAGGATAGCCCTGCTTTGGGGAAGCAAGTCAATTTACTGAAAAACAATTTGCCAAATGCCCAATTTGTGAAATTATAAGGATGTTTAGAAAGTTTTCTTTCCATCTTCACCCTTTTCTCTCCTTGTCCCTGTTTCTGAAGTTTGCCCAGACAATTTTGTTACAGAGGCGGGGTCATGTTCAGAAGCAGCGGTAGGAACTAAACACAAACTTACAAGCAAAATTCCTCAATGAGTTAGTAAACTGGTCATTCATTAAGTTAAATTTTAATAAATTGGCTTTCAACAACTTGGCCTGGAGCCCTACTTTGGCACCTTCTTCTGGAAATGTCTTCTTTTCTTTTTTCAGTCCTTTCTTGTCCAACATTGTACTTTACCTAGACCTTGAGATTGTTCCATTCACGATTAGAATCTCAACATTCATCACTTGCCATGAGAGGTAGACTTAACTGTTGGCTGGCTAAATGTTTACGTGGAATCTTAGAGGACTTGTAACAGTATTTAATGAAATACTGAAAGCATTCAAAGTCTAAAGGGGAATGGTGATTTGGAAATAACGTCTCTTACCGGCTCCAACCTTCCCTCTGGCTCCATTCATGGTCACCATTTTTTGCCATGCATTCTCTCTCTTTTCATATTCTTTTACGCCCATCTGATCACCACCTGCCGATGGAAAGACAACAACAATCACTGCTCCCTCCACTGGCTTCTGTCCCTGGAGTGAATGACCAGGAGTGTAAGCCACTGCTGGACAAGAGCCACTGATTACCTGAAGGTTGGCAAAGACAGCAGAGCCCTCACAGTGATCTGGCCTCTGCGGGAGAGACAAAGGGATAAGCAGATGCATTGTGCTGAGATTAGCGTCCGGCCAATTTCTCCTGAATTTTCGTAAAATAAAAATGCATCTTGTTCTCAGCCTGATTGCATTTCAAAAGCCCTCTTCTACTAGCATAGCCTTGGTAGATGCTGGACTCCAGGGAGGACTAAAGGTGGCGGGAATGGTAAGGATGGTGAATCTAAGATTAAAGTTGCCCTGCCACACATTGGGTCAGAGCAAATATTTGTGAAGCTTGAGTTACTCGCAGTGCCTTATTATGGTTTCTGCATGGGAAATGCCAAGTTCAATGTACTGTAATGTGCAGGGAGCTAAAGATATACTTACAAAAACTTCAACACGGGGTGTTATGTGTTAAATGGTAAGGTGCCAGAATGCTCATAAACTGACCCGTACAAGGATGTTGTCAGCGGTGGTGCAGGAAGCAAAATTGTGAACCGGGTGCTGAAATGATTAAAGAAGATGGAGGAGTGAGCTGAAGACAGTGTGCATTAATTAATGGAAATATATGGCCTGAAATGTGAAAGAGGAGATGCAGTTGAGTAACAAGTACAGTGCCCTTTCTTCTATCACACTGGAAATCCAGTGAAATCTGAGACCAGGTGCCTATTTAAAGTCAACTCTATAGAACTCCAGGGCTGGGGATGATTTATCTGCAGGAACAAGCCAGATTTGCTCTGGGCCAAGAGTGAAAGCATATTAAATACGTAGCCTTTTGAAGAATCATACTGCTATATCATCTATACATGTATATATATTTCATATACATTTAATGGATTAAAGCAGATCATAACATAATAAATAAATATCAAATTATTCATGTTTCTCTTTTGCTTGAGCCTCATTCTGCAGAAAGAACACTTTCATGCTCTAAAAAAGGCAGCAGCACCTCTGATCTATGAACCATTTTATTTCAAATTCATCTTCCTGTTACAATTTGGCCCGCTGCTTGGTGGAGAAAGGCCTTTCCATATTTTACTCTCTGCAGAGCAATCCAGCTTTCCTGTAATACTTATCCGGTGTTTATATCCATCTTTTGAAATGTAGGGGCTATTAGATCAGAAATATTGCATGAAGAAGGGAGCAAAGATTCATGTCACTGACAACTGGAGAAGAAAGAAAGAAAGTGTAATAATATGATGGGACAGAACGGAGTCCCTTCCAGATCTTTGGAGGGCTAGCACCATATCCTTCCCAATCATGCACTGCAAGGCTAGCCGAGGCACTGAAAAGTGGGCACCTTCAGTCTGAGGCCATGAGACCTTTGGCCTACATTGGTTATACTGTGCCATTTCAGAATGTTCACCCCAGCCCTCAGATCCATTTGTTTGTTTACACAAGAATTCATTTTTCGAAAAAAAGTAATCTTTGTACTGCAGTTAGGAATAAAGCTTAAAGAAAAATCACTGGGATTGGTTGCATGTTGCTTTAAGTTCAAAAATGACTCTGCAAGGTGGGCATCCAAACCTTTGCAGCTGTTCTCCCTGCAGGAAGAACGACTCGAAGGCAGCATGTCATGAACAGCTCCCAGGAAAGGGAGGAGAGAGGCTGGAGGCACCAAACCCATCCAAGCACCCAGCACTTGCACAGGCCCTGGCCTCCTTTCGTATCCAGACACCTTACTCTTTCTAGGGATTCGGTATATATTTAGTAAGCCCAACTTACTAAAACTAGTTATTCAGCATTAATAATTTGAACAATGAGAACACATGGACACAGGGAGGGGAACACTACACACTGGGGTCCGTTGAGGGGAAATGGGGGAGGGACGGGGGGGTGGGGAGGTGGGAAGAGATAGCATGGGGAGAAATGACAGATACAGGTGAGGGGACGGAAGACAGCAAACCACACTGCCGTGTGTGTACCTATGCAACAATCTTGCATGTTCTTCACATGTACCCCAAAACCTAAAATGCAATAAAAAAAATAAATAAAAAATAATTTGAATCTTTAAGCTTCTTGTTGGTGAAGGACTACATAAGTTTTTATTTGAAAATCAAGTGTGTTTTACTTTAAATCAGGTACTCATGATGTGTGACAAATGACATGCCTCCTGCAAGAGTTATGAGTTATGTGCCTAAACAGGAAAGGTCATCTCATTGCAGAATTAGAGCATCATGCGGTGGGAAGGGAGCTTCAAAGTCATTTAGTCCAGGCTCCGAGCTGATACAGAAATTCTCTTTGCAGCATCCCTACCCGGTGGCCATCAAACTTTACTAGTGTATTCATCCACACATGGTTTGCCTGAAACCTTGAGAAAAGCCCCTTGTATAGCTCCATAGCCCCAGCTGAACGGAAAGTTTCTGTTTTCAGTAAACATACACTGTTGTATAACTTTGGTTGATTGGTTCCCTTCTAGAGACCCAGAAAACACTGAGCTCCTTTTGACACCTATGCCCTTTGACTGAAAGTCAGCCACAAAACAGAGCTGACTTTCCCAGAGAGTTATCAGAGTGAGTTTCCCGAGTACCAGGTTTGCTGCTTCGCTCCACTGCAAATCACATGTGTGACCTGTGCTTCAGTTCAATTCACCTTTTCCTAAGGGTTTCACTTTTTCTGTTCCTGTGTGTTTCTTTTTTAAAGATCTGCATTTGTATATTTCAAGTGGAACTTTTTTTTAAGCAAACTACAACATTTTATTTTAAATTGAGAGATATGGTTTGATTTTGATTTCAAACATACAAGAGTAGATATAATACAGTAATGAACGCCTTAGTACTTATTACCCAGCTGTAAATATATCAAATTGCGGTCAGTCTTATTTTATCATTACCCTCACCTCGTCTGTCTCCTCCCTGTATTGTTTTGAAGCAAATCCCAGATACCACACAGCCATACCTTCTCATATGAACCTGGGAGCAAACTCTCCACACTACAGAATCAATGGAAGACATTTGTGGGGGGCCTCACCCTTATAGTGGGTACTGGAGTTACAAAGGTGAATAAAATTACGCCACATTTTGGTCTTTTTGGAAAACACTACCCCTCATATGTAGGTAGAAATGGACTCTTCTTTTTGGGCTGATACTTCCTTTTTTTGGCCAAATTCTTTCTAAAAATAGACAGCCAGTCCTCTCCTGCTGCCCGTTTCTTAAACTGTCCTCCTATGAAGGTGATCTAGGATTGTGCAATTAGAATGATTTGAGAATTTCATTCCTTTTGAGCTGTCTTTACTTTTCAAAGCCTGTAGTCATGCTATTGGACCTATCTTTTCCTCTGATTATTAAAAAAAATCTCTATATTGTGTTATTCTCTGTTTTTATCAGGTGTGTTATGATTATCATGGTTACCTTCTCCTAGGTTCTTCCCATTCATTTACCATTACCATTTCATTTCACCTTGCATTTCTTCCCAGTTGCTAAGACTTAACCACATAATATTAATTTTCTTTTTCTTTTTTTCTACATTTTGAAAGGTGAGTCTAATGACAAAGTCAATCAATAGTTGCTCAGAAGACATACATTCATTCACCAGAAAGAGTCTTTCTGCTGATATTCAGAAGGTAAATTTTAAACTCAGCATGAACCACAATCCAGTTACATTGTCTGCACACACAAAAACAGAGAAAAACCATCATACTAGGCATGAGGGAAAGATCAGACCACACAGTCGTTATGTGATAATGATGTATTAATAATAGATGGTGTAATGAAACAAAAATGAGCTTAGCAACACTCCCAGATACTTTTCATAAAATAATTCCCATAACCCACTTTGCCTATAAAGAAGGAGCACATCATCCCACAATTACTTGGGGGTGGAATGGTCAGCACGGGTCCAGGACGCAGTTCAAGGACGCTGTGCTTGGCCCTTCACCTCTCCGGACAACACCCTTGGCCTCTCCCCTCCTACAGCACGTGGATCTGCGGGATGGAGGCTAAGAGCTGGGTTACGCTCCACTAAATGAATTCTCATGTCCCTGAGCTCTTCCCAGGAAACAGACAAGGAGTCTCTGCCAGCTGCAGTTCAACTCCTGGGAAGAGGGTATGGATTTCTGTGGATTATTTAAATGGTATAGCATGAGTGTGCAGAGCCAACAGCATGGGAACTGGTGGTCCTTATGCATCTCTTGGCTACATCATCCTGTGATATGGTCCTGAGACTGAACAGGGGATACAGCTGACCTTCAGAGGCCCAAATTTGACATGAAGCATGGTCAATACATGGGGCCAAGGTCACTATATATGTGGCCTTGGTCACAAAAGGTAACCTGGGACATGCCTGTCCCTGCAGATCCTGTACTCTACAACGTAGTAGTGTTTACTGCCTTTTTAGGTTGTAAGGGTCATCAGGTCTTCAGGTTTTCTAAGCAGTCATAGCATATATAGCTAAATCTTCTGAATATGAAACTGTGTTAAAATAAATGACATGGAGAGCATACAAGAACTGTTTGGAGATTCCTAAGTATTCTGGTCTGGGCATCAGAAACTTGATACAGTTTGCAACACAGCCAGGAGGAAGGCTCGTTCAGGCATTTGTATTAAGTTGCATGCTGACATTCATCAGAAACCCGGCTAACAGCCCTTGGCATGAAAAGCACACTTAAAGCAAAACGGATCTATTCAATGAGAAGCTCAAAACTTTAGCTGGTTTGCAAAATGTATTTGTCTAGCCACACACATCATCAGTTCAATATTTCAAGTTTATTTCCATGAATGAGATTTCATTTACTTCCACACACTCACTTAACCTATTGAGCGATTCTAAGTTATGAAGAGATACAGTCACCAAAAAAGTCATTACTTAAGAAAGGACAGAGAAAACCGAGAAAACCTATCAGTTACCTGTTTAGCTTTCTTTCCTTTTTTTTTTTTTTTTTTTTTTTTTTGAGAAGGATTCTTGCTCTGTTGCCCAGGCTGTGGTGCAGCGGCACAATCTCAGCTCACTGCATTCTCTGCTGCCCAGATTCAAGCTATCCCCCGCCTTAGCCTCCTACCTCTTTAGTAATCTTTTATGCAGCATCTCTGGAAAGTACCACACACAGGTTTAATATGGGAGTGAAGAAAATCAACTTGTTTATCTACCTCTAAGTCGCAAAGGCTATTCTGCACACAGCTATGAATTTCTGGGAATAGAAAAAACACTTTGCAAGTTAGCAGGTGAGGTCAGAGTAGATGCATATTCTCTGAGCACATAAATTAGCTGAAGAAGAGACCACAACACCTTAAATCATCTTCATGGGGCCTACACCATAGAGTCTAAAAAGCAAATGCATGTTTAGACATAACAAATTTGCCAAAATAATTAAACTTTTACTACATTTTCCCTGTGACCTTAATTACCTTGTATATATTTATGCTCTAACTAGACAACATGATATTTGTGGATACATGTTACTCACACATAGGTTTCTGTTAATACGCAACCTGAAGTGTCATTTGTGAGGGCCACAGAAAATCATCATAGAGACATCTCTTAACTCCTAGGTCACAGGGAGGCTTATTTACCCTAAAGAAATGCTCGTGTCACAAAGGGGTCTTTTCTGTCATTTTTGTTTGAAAACAGTCTCCTCTAAAATAAGCCAGTATCTGCGGAAAAGGAGCAAGAAGAGTTTCCCTCTAGCGGCTGCTCCCGGGAGAGTCACAAAGCTCCTTGCATGCCCCACATAGAATTCTTCCCAGGCTGCCCATTTCAGCATAGCATCAACCAACACGTTTCAAGTCCATGTGTGCCTCCAAATATTGAACTAGAGCGTCTCAGAATGTATCCACAGATGAGTCCAACTAATGACGTCCATAGGTAGCCAAGATGGGTCACATTTTTCAGTGTGTAGTTTAAATAAAATCACATCCCTTTCTCTGGTATGCCTCCTCCCTCAATTAATTTTTTCAGTTCCCACAATTTAGATTTTAGAAAAATATCTGGTATAACCTTATTCAGGTTCCCTTTTACTGCCTGGTCCAAGAACAGTATGGACTTATTCATTCCAAAGGGTTTCTTCTGTACAAGAACGCTAGGAGAGAAAAAAACCTGGAAAGTCTGCTCAGTGCACTAGTTAGTGATGCTGACACCAGCTCTACTGCCAGAAACTGGATCTGCAGAACCTGATCCAGACCTCCCGGCGAACACTCAAAGGCTTTTGGCTGCACCACAGTCACCAGGGCAATTGACCCCACTCCTTGTAGGTTTCTCCTTGGGAGACTTAGTTTGCATTCTTGCCAATAGATGTTTAAGTCATCCGGATACAAATTATCCTCACTTCAAACAGAAAGTTTAGTCCTCAGTTTTTTGCTTCCCTGAAGCCACAAGGATTCCACACCATTTTTTTTTCTTCTGTTTTTTTCTTTCTTTCTTTTTCTTTCTTTTTTCTTTTTTTTTTTTTTAGGGCATAGAGTAGGAAACCTTCAAGTGGCAAAACGTCCTGGTCTATTCTTTTCCCAGAACAGTTAAACGTCTCTTCAACCTACATAGGAACCACCAGGCTTTGGATCCCTCCCAAAGTGCTGGAATCACAGGCGTGAGCTGCCACACCCAGCCAGGTTTGTTATATAGGTCAACTTGTGTCACAGGGGTTTGTTGTACAGATATTTTGTCACCCAAGTACTAAATCCAGTACTCAACAGTTATTTTTTTCTGATCCTCTCTCTGCCCATCCCCATTCTGAAGTAGGCCCCAGTGTCTGCTGTTCCCCTTTGTGTCTGTGTATTCTAATCATTTGGTTCCCACTTAAAAGTGAGAACATGCAGTATTTGGTTTTCTGTTCCTGTGTTAGTTTGCGAAGGGTGATGGCATCCAGCTCCACCCATGTCCCTGTAAAGAACATGATCTCATTCTTCCTAAAGCCAAATTGTAATGTATGACACCGAACTCACACTTTTTCTTTGGTAGAGAACTTAATTCAATCAATCCCATTTAAATCTAATAAAATGTGTTGATGTTTCTATCATGCTGGGTTGAAAAATCAAGCATACTCAAGGCTACTTACCTTTGTCTACTTCTTCACTGAGAGAGAAATTTTGTAAAATTAGAGGCAGTATCTCAGAGAGGAGGTAGGATGCTCTATGATTTCACATTTGTATCCCTATTCTAGCAAATGTTCCGGAGTTTGTTTCTAGGACCAGCTTCCCCTCTGCACACACAGGGCTGTGCTTAACCCACCCTTCCAGTTCCCATTTGGGAAGACCAATTGCCTAGGCCTGTAGTCCCCGTTGCCCCAAGAGTAAAGAGACGGGGGCCTGCCCCACTCACTCTTTGTATGGCTTTGGCAATTCATCTGATCTCTTTGATCTTTGGTTTTCTCACTAGTAAAATAAAGAAACAAGGTATGGTCTCAGAGCTTCTTCCACTTTTGGAATTATACATCTGATGAATTATTAGCACTCAGATTCTTGGATTCTTCCAAGTCCCTTAAAGCCAACCCTATCACTCCTTGCAAGTAAATATTACATAACCTCAACCACTATCATTTCTGCAATTTACATGCAGTTCAAATAGCCCAAGCATATTGGGCTTGCTGCCACTTACCTGTTACGTGATCTTTGGACATCAAAGTTTTGTCTGTTTCGTTCTAAAATCAACAACATGAGGTACTGCAGAGCCACTGGGTAAGAACTTGGATATGAAAAGAGAACAGCACTGGAAGTCAGCCAAGTCTGATGTATATACCAATTCCAGCTCTGAAATAGACTAAACTCCTGTGCCTTGTTCTGATCACCTGCAAAGTGGACATAACAGTACTCTACCACCTCCCTCAGAGGATGGTTGTGAAGTTCTTAATTCCAGACCTGCCACCAGAGGCCACAGCCAGAAGGTCAGCCATGTTTCAGAAAACTCTGTATTCCTGGCAGGGAGTTCTGACATTTCAGAAGACTTTGAAATCCTTTTTTTTTTTTTTTTTTTTTAGCCACAGGTTACTTTGCAGCTTAATCCCTTGCCTACCTTACAACACATTCTCTAACATCCATTTGATATAAATATATATTTGCATATATATAATAAGCATAGATTTTACCTAGCACTTACCTATGCTGTGTCCATTTGACCTGATGTATACATATGTTACCTGGCACATCGTATGAAATGTAAGTCAGTTATTTTTATTATTGCTGAAATTATTTTTAGCATCTTTACACTTTTATTTATGCCATCAGCCCCTCCTTGAGGTCCTTTTCCTTCAATGCCTAATTATCCAGCAAAATCCACACATCTTTTGTGGAAGAGAGTGAAAGTATTTGAGCTGCTGTGATTAACTCTTGAGCAGTTTTCACACATACTTTTATTGTAGTTATTTTCTCATGTAATATTTTTCTTCCTATATGTATGCTCCTGGGGATCACCACACTGCGTCTTCTACATGTTTATACAGTCCCAAAGCAGCTAGCATGTAACATTTCCCATACGGAACTCAATACATTATTGCTAAGGACTTAATGAAAACAGACTCAAGAGCCCAGAAATTATTTATTGGCTGTGTAGTTTGCTTGATTTGGGCTTTCCATGTGGTTTAGACAGGGCAGAGGGTATTTTCAGATCTGCCAAAAGTGGGCTTCGTTATGTACCTGATGTCATTACATCCATAGCCCTATCTGCCCCAGAGTCCATTCCATTTCTGAGTATATCTATTAGGCTGAAAGCAAAAGTCCTTATAATAGGATTAGATATTTTAATAGCCCCTAGGGAAATAAAAGCACTGCATGAAGGTTATTTTTTTCTGAATAAAAGCAACCTATCTATATAACAACTAGAAAATCTGTAGCAATTAGAAAATATTCCGTTTCCCCAAAATCATAGTACTGATAAATAACATTCATTGAGTTTCTATCTTATGCCATATATCAGATGTGTCATCTTGTTTAAGCTTCACAACTGCATAATAGGAATCATTATTATTCCCATTTTATAGATAAGAAACTGTAATTGAAAGGTGGCAAGCTGCTCAAGGTTCACAACTAGCAAGTGATAAAATAATTTGGCCATCACCAGAGCTCTCTATCCAGACATAAACATTTGGAAAATTTAGATCAAGATGGCGTCTCTGTTCTAGGACTCTCCGCCTTTTCTCACTAGGATTTCTGGATATGAATACAGAAATAGGAGTTTTCATGGTCACTGTGCAACCTCTGTTCAGTTTTGTTATGTTTTGTTTTTGAGATGGGGTATGACTCTGCTGCCCAGGCTGGAGTGCAGTGTCATGATCATGGCTCACTGCAGTCTCAAACTCCTAGGCTCAAGGGATCCTTCCACCTCAACCTCCTCAGCAGCTGGCACCACAGGTGTGTGCCACCATGCTCAGCTAATTTTTATTTGTAGAGATGTGGTCTCACTATGTTGCCCAGGCTGGTCTCAAACTTCTGGGCTCAAGCAATCCTCCTGCTTCGGCCTCCCAAAGTGCTGGAATTACAGGTGTGAGTCACCACCCACTCTGTTCAGTTCTTGAATCTAGATATCCTATTTCTTTAGAAAAAAAACAAACTAACAAACAAACTTGGCTTCCAACAATTGTCATCAGTGGTTGCTAGAGGGGATTTCCCAATACTCAGAAAAACACATCCCTGTGGTTTTTTCTGTCAGGGACTTTCTATGAATGGCTCACGCCTCATCAGCAGTAAAAGCTCAAGCAGCAAGGGTGTCTGCTGCCAGGCTTCACTGCCCCAGGGAGAAGCAGGGGCTGGGCTTACTGTACTGCCCTGCTCAGTGCTTGAGGTTTTGCTATCCTTCATGACAACAAAATGTTGTCACTTTCACCTGCCAGTACTGACACCAAAAAACCTATTGGTACAGCCCCTGCCCAACAAGGGAAGCCAAGGGGCAGTGGTGAGTCAAGCCAGGTGCTGGAGAACAGAGAATGAAAGGGGGATGCCTTGGAGGAGGTGGTACCTGGGTGGGTGTTGCAGGGAAGGGGCGCCTTCTTCCAATCATGGGGCACTTTTTATGAAAGGGAATTCAGAATAGGAATTCCTATCAATGACAAGCCCATGTGCGTGGCACAGAAAGCATAGTTAGTTGTTGAGCCACTTACATGGCCCAACATGTGACTGAGTGACTTTTTTTTTTTTTTGAGATGGAGTCTCGCTCTGTCACCAGGCTGGAGCCCAGTGGTGCGATCTCAGCTCACTGCAACCACTGCCTCCTGGGTTCAAGCGATCCTCCTGCATCAGCCTCCTGAGTGGCTGGGATTATAGGCACCTATCACTACACCTGGCTAATTTTTTGTATTTTTAGTAGAGACAAGGTTTCACCATGTTGGCCAGGCTGCTCTAAAACTCCTGACTTCAAATGACCCACCCACCTCGGCCACCCAAAGTACTGGGATTACAGGCGTGAGCCACCACGCCCTGCTGACTGAGTGACTCTTAAATTACTGCAGCATGAAAAGCTGCCCCTTCTCCTTCTCTCACCTACCCTAGCCCTGGGCAGCTGAGGGTTGAATACAGTGTGTCTACTTTCCAAGTCACTCCAACGTATATCTCTTGGATTACACTTGATTATATTTTTACTATTACCTAACAGCTCCATCTGTTACTAATCCATAACAGATGCAAATTTTTGTACATTTTATGGACATTGGCAGCAATGGGCATTTTCCGATGTATGCCACTCCCCATCAGTTGTCATTTTCTGTTTTTTTTTTTTTTTTTCTGCCTTACTCCAGTTCCCAAACAGTTACTTTTTTCTTCTGACCACACAGGCAAAGCACACAGTATTGATCTGATTGCAGCATAAAACTCTCCCGAAATCCTGAAAGCCAATTACCTCATACTGCACAGTACAGTAAATTCTAGGATGGCCTTAGAAAGGGAGCCAGTCAAGTGCTTTATAAGAAAAGAAGCTATAAAAAGAGTGTTCTTCAGATTCTTCCCCTGCTATAATCCAGTCAGGTCATATTTTATTGGTGCTCATTATCCAGGCAGACAGTGATAACTGTGGGAACCATGGAAACATATTATGGCCAAATTGATGCTGCTTCGAAACGCCAGTGACTCACGCTGTGGAACACTAACCATGATCCATTAAGGTGCTTCTTGGACTTTTTGTCAAGAGGGCCTTCCACTTGTGCGTTCCAGGTGCAAGTGCAGCCACAGCTCAACTGGAGAGTGAGGGGGCTCTCCAAAATAAAAAGCAACTCATCAGACTTTTCCCAGGATGAATAAAAAGATATTACAAATCGCACATCATCCTGGATCAGTTTTATTCCAATGAATCCCTTAAGTTAGAAGGCATCTTTGAATAATCCTAAGTCTTTAAGACACAGTGTGCACTCCCTAGCACAAACCCTTTCTCCTTTTCTCTTCTTTAAACCTAATTATTTACCTCTACTATTTAAAACTTCAAATAAGAATATGCATTGTCATTGTAATTATGCTCATGAAAATGTCAGATTTCCATATTCCACATCTGATAAAAATAAATACATCTCAGTGGATCATTACATTTTGTTAAATTCCCTATCAACACTTACATCCCACTTCAGAGAGTGTCACAAAGACAGCTGAGATCAAGGATGCCTCTTTTATTTACAATCTTGAAAACAAATCAATTGCTTTACTAACATATGAGATTAAAGTATAGCATTAAAGAGACAGAAATTTTCATAATATAAACATTAATGATAGTTTTAAATGTTTTATTTCTTTTTTAGAATAAATTTATGCAGTGTTCTGTAATATAAGTAGAGTCAAAATTTTTAAAATCATAATATATTAAAAATTATCAAATATTTATCAGCTGTGGACAAGGCATTTCTCATTCAGATGATGGCATCTCAGTCAATGGCAAGGCCAGACTTGTGAAGTCTTGGTAAGGCACAAGTCCCTCTGAATCTTCTTGTCCTATTTTATCCTGTCATCTTCTAAAATGTACCAATCATTTATGACTGCAGCAAATCAATAATCAGAAGACTGAATTTTCTGACAATGTTAGCCCTGATATGCGGTTGGAATTTGAATCATGCTTGTTTAAGCATAGTTGAAACTCAATAAACTATAACTTTTTTATTTTTTATTTTTTATTATAACTCTTGTTGCCCAGGCTGGAGTGCGATGGTGCGATCTCGGCTCCCCACAAACTCTGCCTCCCAGGTTCAAGAGATTCTCCCACCTCAGCCCCCGAGCAGCTGGGATCACAGGCATGAGCCACCATGCCAG
Source organism: Saimiri boliviensis (assembly GCF_048565385.1). Lineage (NCBI taxonomy): Eukaryota > Metazoa > Chordata > Mammalia > Primates > Cebidae > Saimiri > Saimiri boliviensis. The sequence continues at coordinate 23,058,403 of NC_133452.1, read as the reverse complement.
GCTAATTTTGTATTTTTAGTAGAGACAGGGTTCTCCATGTTGTACAGGCTGGTCTTGAACTCCCAACCTCAGGTAATCCGCACACCTCGGCCTCCCAAAGGGCTGGGATTACAGGCGTGAGCCACCAGGCCCGGCCAACTTTTTTACTTTTATATGTTAATAACATCTCTTTAAAATGGTTACAAAAGGAATCTATGTTCAGTGCAGGTAATTTTAAAAACAGAAAACTACAGAAGCAGCAAGGGTTACCTATGAGCCAGCATTGATACATAATCGTCATTTAGATTTTACTATGTGCTCTTCTACTATTTTTGTTTGTTGACTTGTATGTTGTTTTAAAGAAAAAAGTATTATACTCTCACAACTTGCATTGTATTATTTGACTCTGTATTGTGAATATTGTCTCTTATCAGTATGTAAGTGTTTTCTGTAACGCTTTCAGTAACTAACTCTGATGCTGTAGAAGATATATAAGAACTTTTAAAAACACATTTAGATTCCTTAATCTTCCCCTTTTATAGATTATGCTGAAAGGGGCATCTTTTTATGTTGAACTTTGGTCCCATCTTTAATTATTTACTTAGGATACATCCTTACAACTGCTAGGTCATAGCATATAGCAATCCTAATGGCCTAGGAAATCTGTTTTCAAATTTCCCTTTAGACGTTTAATTTATTTAGCACTGTTTGAAAGTTCTCAACAGCCAGGCATGGTGGCTCAAGCCTGTAATCCCAGCACTTTGGGAGGCCAAGGTGGGCAGGCCATGCGATCAGGAGTTTGAGAACAGCCTGGCCAACATGGTGAAACCCCATCTCTACTACAAATGCAAAAATTAGCCAGGTGTAGTGGCGCACAACTGTAGTCCTAGCTACTTGGAAGGTTGAGGCTGAAGAATCGCTTGAACATGGGAGGTGGAGATTGCAGTGAGCAGAGATTGCATCACTGCATTCTAGCCTGGGCAACAGAGCAAGACTCTGTCTCACAACAACAAAAAAAAAAGAAGAAGAAGAAGAAAAAAGTTCTCAATGTCTCACACTCCAGTCAACCTGGGGAATTATGAATCATTTTATCTCTACCTATTTGATGCATGGTAAGAGAATCTCACTGTTTTAATTTACATGTATTTAATGATCTTTAACATTTTTCATAAGATTGATAGATTAAAAAAATCATCTGTGTTAATTGCCTGTTCATGGCCTTTCCCTTTTCAAAATATGTAGGCATCCATCTTTTCCCTGTAGATTTGTAGAATCTTTCCACTCATTTGACACTTTGCCTGACATGTTTTCCCCATTTGTGACTTGTCCTTTAGTTCTGATAATCTTGTATTATAGAGGTTCAGAAATACTCACTTTAGGTCACCAAATCTCTTTTGTTTTCCTTTATAATTTCTAGCTTTCATTTTATTTTTCCAAAGCCTTCCTAGATCCAAGATATTTATTCTCAAAGTTTCCTTACTGTTTCATTTGTATTTAATTTTTAAATCAATTTCAAATTAATTTTGGCATATAGTAAAAGACAGTGCTCTCTAGCATATTTTGCATCACAGTGCATGTGGAAAAATACATGTTTTCATGGCACTCTGGGGTAAACAAATGAGGCTGCTCACAGCCAGAGTTTATCAGCCACCTGGGCAACTGAAATGATCACATCCGAGCTCACCTGTAACCCAATACCAGCAAGCCATTGTGCTGTGGCACTTCTGGTATGGGGCAAGTAAAGACATGACCTTTTAAAATGTAAGTAACCAGTCATTTAAGTTATTGAACAATTTCATTCCTTCCCCCACTTATTCAAAATGTCATTTACTCATGTAATCAAAACTTCTATGTATGAGTCTTTTCTAGTATTTCTACACTGTTTCATTGATCTGAATGTTCATCTTGACACTAATACCACACTGTTTAATGTTTTATAGCTTTTTAAATATGTTCTAATCTTTGATAATGCATCTTAATTTTTTAATGTTAATTTCTATGAGCTTATTCTTTTAGAAAATTTCTCAAAAATTCAAATGTTTGAAGATTTGAGATTGCATTAAATGTAAACATCATTTTAAAGGGTATTGACATCAACAGAGTATTTTTGTTTTTCCACTTGGAATGTACTTATTCAATCATCCATGTCCCTCTCAATGAGGTTTAGTATTTTCTCCATACAGCTAAATACTTCTTTTAAGGTAATTCCTAGGTATTTGTCATGTTTGTTGCTATTTTTAATGCTATATTTGTTCTGTATTTTCTATATGATTATTATTTACAATTTTCTATATGGTTATTATTGGCATAAAGAAAAATATAAATATCTTATTTCCAGAAAGCTATCAGACCATAAAATTTGTTTGTCATATTCTGTCTCTAAAGACACTAACTATGGAGGAAAATATTCCTCTCTTACTGTCTTGGAATATGCAGTATAAACAGAAAGAATAATTCCGAATTATTTGAGCGGCTCCTTATTTTTAGAAACATATTTGTAGAAGGGAATACTTTTAGAGTAAGAGTCACAGAATATTCTCTTAATTTTCTCAATTTGATTTTAGCTGTTAGATCTGAAAAGGTTACTAAGATGCATTCTTTGAAAACAAAGGTTTATAGGTTGAAATATTCAGCATACTTTTGAATTTATGGGCATTTTGGTTTTTAATAAATCACCGTCAAATTTCCCCTAATCATTTCCACATTCAATTGTAATTTTTACCAATGATGTTTGCAATGGTAATGAAAAGATACAATTAGAATCAAATGAATGCCTCTTGTAAGCACATCTTTTCCTACAGTAGTATCAAAAGTTTAAAAAAAGAAACACTTTAATAAAACATGTTAAAGCATAAAACCAAATCCTCAAATTAGAACACAAATGAGAAGAAATATTATTTTTTCTCTCAAAAGTGTACCTAAAGAAAGAGGCAGGGATGAGAAGGTTGTGAAACGCTCCCACCATCTTGCAGAGCACTGAATTCTTTCCAGGCCTGCAGACAGTATGTTTTAGAGAAGTGGGGATAAATCAGCAGATCTCTGATTTTTTCCTGGACTGAACTAAACAGATGTTTAAACTCATAACACTCAGCTGCTTAAGATGTATGCAAACTGTTCTTCAGGTTTATTGAATTGCTGGTTAATACACAGGAACTAAATTAGGTCTATAACTTCAGATGCTCTTTTTTAATGACTCATTTTTCTGTCAATAAAATTGACAACGGAGACTGGCACAGTTGCTTTGTCCACCTCTAATCTGCCCTGTTGAGTCCTGTGACACAGTTGAGTGTTACCAGATACAGGCTGCCACTCTCCCCTGGAGTTTTCATGGAAATAAGATTAGAGAAATGTGGCCAGTGTAAGCCCAGAGGGGTTTTCAACAGACATGAGAGATGGCATCAATCATTCCAGAAGGTCTCCCATAGGGCATTTTCATTGATAGTGCAGACTTTATTTGTGTATTCAAAGATAAAGTCCCTTTTTCTGGTAAAAGTCATCTCCTTTGGTGTGAGGTATCCTTTGCTGACCTCAGAGCCTCCTAAATGATTTAGATAGCTTATCTCACCCTCAATCCTGAAAATAGAGAAGAATTTCTAAGATGAAATAGGGAAGTTAAGTTTGACCGCAAATTTCAGTCACGGAAAGAATTTGCAAAATGAATAATGTACTCATCAACACAAGGGAAAATTTTTAATAATCCTTTAATAATGGTTTTCAAAGGAAAAAAATGAATAAGCCTCATCTTTATCCATTTTGCGTCACTGATGTCGATCTAGTCATTTATGGGCCTGTGTGCCCAAACTCTACTCATGAATATTTGGACATTTAATGACATTAACAAGAACAGATACATTATCTTGCCAAAGGAATCATGTAAGTGATAGCTGAATAAAAGCTACCTTGATGATAAATCCCCTTCACAAACACACATGCACTCACACACACACACATGCACGTGCGCACCCACACACACACACACACACACACACCCTCCACTTTTAAATGAGAAAAATGAGGAGGTTCAACGAAAACTGTAGGAGGTCAAGTGTGAATGTGTCGACTGTCCCTGAGATAGAAATTATTAATATATTTTAAAACATTGTTTATGACATTTAATTAATTTAATTACTAATTAAATTAAAATTAAAATTAGAATGCTTTTGAAAACTGATTCTGGCTATTCAATAAAACAAGTACCAGTGACCTTTAAATGTGATAAAATGTTTACTCTCATTCTAAGTAAGAGAGAGAAAAAGTGAAAGATTGTGATAACATTATGCAGGAATAAAATTGGCAATGACTTTTTTATAACATTAATGGACTTATTGATCAGGGTTTGGAAAAACTGGCACTCTTATTCACTGTTACAGGAATATAAGCTGGCAGAAGGTCTACAGAGAGTGATTGGCCATATCCATCAAAATAACACATGCACCCTACCATTAACCAGCAAGTTTCACTTTTAGGAATTGATTCTATTATGTACTCACACTCATGCAAAATGTATTTGGGCAAAGATATTAATTTAATTACTCCTGGTAATACCAAAAAAGCCCTAATGTGTACCAGCAGAAGGCTGTTAAATCTATAACTTATAAATATGTACAATGAAATACTCAGCATTTAAGAATAAGGCAGATAAATACGTGAAAGTTCATATGGTGTAACTTTAATTATAAAACTATATTCAGAATAATGTGAAAAATATAATTCTATTTGCACGTGTATGTTTATCAGTGCATAGACTAACTCTAGAGGGATACATAAGAAACCAACAAAAATAGTTAATATAGGGATAAAAACAGGAAAACCTTTCAATTTATAACATTTACAGACATTATTCAGACCAAAATGTAATAATTAATGAAATAATTCAAGAAAGAAAAAAACTAGAAAAAGAAGGAAAAAACTTAAAACAATTTCCTGTGTACAGTCAATTCAACATCATGAATGAAAAACTTACTATATAAAAGGCACTAGGCCTTTATTGGTCATTATTTTTCCCATCTTTATAGGATTTTAGAGTTTGAAAGCATTTTCCCTGAATCGATGCCAAGGGATCTCAATTCCAAACCCTGTACCCATGCTGGCTCCTTTTTAACTATGGGAAAGTCACTGTATCTTTTCAAACATTTCTATCTTTCTCTTTGTACAGTGACTGTAAGACTTCTATCTTCTTTACAAATCAAATCTAATGCTGAAAGATAAACCGCAAAATTGCACTTTTTTTTTTTTAGGAAGCATGTTTCATAATCCTAAAAATTGTTTCCTGATTTGGGATCTTTAGAAACAGAGTTAGAATATCTTAATGTCAATCATTTTAATTCAAAGAACTAATTTTGTAAATCATTTTTCTCTTGTATTTTCTCTAATTTAAGTCAATATAAAATATTTTAGCTACTTCTCTTCTTATTTGAGTTTTTGTTGACAAGCTGCACCAGCAGCATTTATTTAGCTGTTAAGGCAGTGAGTTATTTAACTTTGACCTTTACTGACCAAATCCATGTAACTACTGGGCATGCAATAGCCACTTCCTGGGTTACCCTGGACACTGTCCTGTTATGGTACCACTGTATTTTGCTTTAAGATTCATACAAAACCAGGTTCTTACTCACACTATATTAGTTCTGCTGAGGCTAGGAGCTGCTGTCAGCTCTGATTAGATTCTATTTCTTACTACAAGCATATTGTGGAATGTGCTTCCACAATAAAATTTAGTCTAAAATAGACTGTGTGCTAAAGGCCAAACCATTACAGCTTTTGACTTCCCTCTAGATTCTAAATTAATGTTCCAGTTCATGAATCTTCTCTTCTATATTTGTTGGCAGGGTGGCATAACCTTAGTGGAAAAAAGTTCTGATCATCCACCAGTCTAGCTCCATTGTGTCTTGGTGGTGTGACTTGGAATAGGTTGGATTCTGGGAATCTGAAATGCTTGCTCCTCGAAAATTAGGTAATCAAGGTCACTGTATCGCCTTGTCAGTGCCTCTTCTGGGACTTGTCTCTTTATTGGATGCTGTTTTCCTTCCCCTTAGTATACTTCCATAACACTAGTACCACAAGAGAATGGGGAAGCTCTTTAGAGCATTGATTTCCAAAAGATAATCTTGAACCCCACTGAGTTCCCCAAGATTTTACAATTGACTCTCAATTAATGAGCCTTTATTAAGTACCTATTCTGTAGCTTCAAATCATATATAATGCAGTTAAAGAAATGAGACATAGACACGTGCAGAGGTAATAGAAAGCAGTAAAGAGTGGTACTAAATAAATGATACATGAATTAAAATGCCATGGGAGGGCCGGGTGCGGTGGCTCACGCCTATAATTTTAGCACTTTGGGAGGCTGAGGTGGGTGGATCACGAGGTCAAGAGATCGAGACCATCCTGGTCAACATGGTGAAACCCCGTCTCTACTAAAAATACAAAAATTAGCTGGGCATGGTGGCGCAGCCTATAGTCCCAGCTACTCGGGAGGCTGAGGTAGGAGAATTGCTTGAACCCAGAAGGTGGAGGTTGCGGTGAGCCGAGATTGTGCCATTGCACTCCAGCCTGGGTAACAAGAGTGAAACTCCATCTCAAAAAAAAAAAAAAAAAAAAAACGTGGGAGAACACAATCAGATAGCATTCACTTCCCCATGAGATAAACATGAAAGACTTCTTGGACAGTTTCAATTGGGTTTTTAGGGTAGGTAGGATTTGGGCAATTAAAGTGAGGGAAGAAACACCACCAATGGTGGAAAAGGCATAAACCAGAGAATAAAAGCAGTGACAAAGCACAAAAATGGATTTGGGGGTGCAGTGAGTATGCACTGCTGGGATAGAGGTGTTTGGGATACGTAGATCATAGGGTTGCCACACTTAGAGGCAACTCTCTCAGCACTGATTGAATCGGTAAGTTAAATATTAAAAACAGAAAGAGCCAGTACCGTTTTACAAAGGCTGGAATGTAACAAAAGCCCACCAAGAGTTTTTGCCTAGGCCTTTCCTGGGCCTTGAAGCATGACAAGATGATGAAGGAATTCTTAAAAGGACCAATTTAGGACAAACAATTTTATTGGGGGTCTGCAGAAACTCCTCAAACTTCCATGATTTAGCCCAAGACAAGATAAAAGTAATCATCCCAGCACAAGGACCCATTTACATTAAGTAAACTTACTGAGACTCCAGAGGAAGGTCTCCAGAACTCAGATCTTAGTTACAGATTAGAAGAAAATAATCAGTTATATCTACAGAAGAATGAACACTTACACATAGTCCTAAAGCTTACAAGGTATATAAGCTCTGGAAAACTTTGTAATTTTGAGATGGTCTGGTGATATTTTCCAGTTCTTCTCCCTGCACCCGGTTGTAGAAATAAACTCCCTTCTTCCCCAAGTTCATCATCTGCGTCTTGTTATTGGGACACGAGAATAAGCAGCCTGGGTCTCAGTTTGCTCTGTGAATAGCCATGTGACAGCAAAGGGAACGTCGCCTCTTATCCACCCCCACTGCATCTTGAGTCTCTCTTCTTTGGACCCACAAGAAGCCAGTGGTCCCAGGGGTTCACATATGAGATGGGGAGGTTAAAGGTTTGGGGACAGAGCCCTTGACATCTTTTCTTTCCAGAGATTCCATAGAAGCACAATGAGTTCTGTACAATACACAGATTGTTCTTCCAGCCCTGGTCCTTACAGACTTCTATAAACAACTAACAGTCATTTTCATGATTAATATATGATATAATAGCAAAAGAGTTATGTTCAAGTATCCTGCTCATTTGAGTATTAAAAAAAAAGAGAGAACTCGAATTTGTTTTTCTTCCTAAGACACTGAGCAGCAGAGAGGGTAAACTATGGGATCTTGTGTGGAAAGTGGGAGCTCCATGGAGGGACAGAGTTCCAGGCAGGTACAGCAACCCTGTTCTCCTTCTCCGTATAAAATTAATATGACTGTGCCACACAACACATTTGGGCTGAGGGAGAGCATTGCAGGGGATGCAATTTTTTCTTTGTAAGAAAAGGGCAAGACTCAGCAATGCAGGGATTGCAACAATGATACATTTTTCAATTCACTTGTCATTTGAAATTCTCTAAAATAAAACAACAAAGAAACAACAACAGCAATACCTAAAGCACATGCCTCAGCAAGCTGACAATCACCCCCACCACCCTGGCAGCGACTCCCTTCCAACCCACAATGGCAGGCCACAAACGGCACCCAGAACCCCAGCAGCTTGGACATGGTAAGAAGATGCTTCCACAGTCTGGGCAGAAGAAGAAAAACTGGAGAATAGACATCAATGATCAGCAATTTTCCAAAGGTGACTGAGGGTGACAAGCACTTAAAAGAACACCAGTTTTGAACGCTAATCTGGTTTCCAGTCTCACCTAACACCCTTAAGGCTCTAACAGAGCCTTTCTTTCCAGGTTCTGTTTCCTCCCTCACATTCTTTCCCCATTGGGAATCTTCTCTGATTTTTGATCCTTCTAGCCTTGTTTGGTTCCCATGTGGCTAACACCTAGCAAAGCATTCCTTCTGAGACATGTGACCCAGCGGTGTTCTCAAAACGGCCATTGTCTTTGTCTTAACATCACAACCAAAGCAAGGTCTTTATTTCCCTGAATCTGCCCTTTCTTAAAAACCTCCATCCTCTTCTCTTTTCATTTGCTCACAGTCTATTCAAAACACTTGAAAGCATCACTTTGTCCTGATATTTCCTTTCTTAGAATCATAGTTACTCTTTATTACTGCTGAAATCCAACTAAAATCCAAGACCATGTTATTGCTTTCCAGTTAGCGAATTTTCCATAACCCCACATTTGTTTGGATCCCACTGCCGTATCTCTTAATAATTTATAATTCTGATGCAACCAGGGAGTTTTATTTGGTATCCTTTCTCTCTTATCACACATAATATATTTTCTATCTTAGCACATGTGCCCTGATCCTTGCCTGTACCAATTAAAATCTTCAGGATGATGGTTTTCACTCAAGATTTACCTACAATGAGTTTTTCCAAAGAGTAAATCATTGTTCTTCCTTCTCAATCCCTTAGAACTCCACAGTTATAAACATAGAGAATGATGCGGAGGAGGATGATAACTAGAATGAATACAATAGTAAGAACAGCTTATATTTGGGCAGAAGTTTATAATTTGTGTGACAATTTTACGTACACTCGCACACACGCACACACACACTATCTTACATTATTTTTATCATTTACTTAGAAGAAACTATGTCCTAAACTCTTTACTTTCCCACATTTTTCTATATGCCACATAATTTTTTGTATACATGGAAGGAAAGATTGAAAAATTCAGCTTTTGTTACATGATTTTAGAAAATAATTTCCCAATGAGTTCTTCTGTTTCCTTGCCTTACAAGTTGTGAAGATAACTAATTTACCACTCACTGACCTCTACCAGCAGAGCTTTGAGGATTAATGATAAAATTATAAAAGCCTCATTTTGCAAGATCACAAAGAGCAGAAGCGGAGTTTAGGAGAATCATGGCCCCCAGAGACAGCCAAAGGGAGCACATTCCTTCATCTCTTCCCTATTTCAATTTCAGCTTTAAAGATGTGAAGTAGGCACAGCAAGAGAAAAAATACCCCAGAACCCTGGAGTGTTTATCCTAAATCAAGATAGGTACTGGCCGCCAGTGAAACTGACCAGCAGCTTTGGCAGAAATATATTTCCATGGTATATTATTAACTGTGCGCACAATTCAGACCCCTGAGGCAACTTCCAAATAAAGGCTCATCATTTCCACAGGCATTAAAACCTATTACCTTGGGGGCAAATGTTCTAAGAAAAGAAAATAGTGGTTTTTCATTACTAAATCAGCACTCTGAAATAAATGTCTGTTCTTTGACCATATTTATTGAGAAATAATAATATTCTAGGCATTGTTTTCTCCAAGCTACTAATTTCTTCCTCTTAATTCTACAAAATATCTAATAAGCCACACTGTGGGATGCCCCTTTGGAGAACAGGACAACCTCACACAGCTGCCATTATTGCCTCTCCTGGCATTTCTACAACTCTCTGCCCTTGTTGGTGTTTTCTGTTTTTTTCAGAGTCTACTTTTGTTGAGGGCGATGTAACTATACCCAAGGTATATTTAAATAACCATTAATGAGTGCCTATAATGACAGAGGAAAAGTGAGAAAATCTAGCACAGCAAAAAGGAAGGAAGAGGTAATGAACATGCAACTAGCACAGACCTGCGACTAGCATAGCCTGATGTGATGTCAGGATTTTACTTATCATTTGAAAGAATCATGCAATAAAAATGTGCATGCTCTTCACCTATATTCACTGACTGTTACTTTGTTGCTTCTCGGCTTTCCCTCTCTGTAGAAATAGACAGTACATTTTAAAGTAAGTTGTAAACATTATGATACATCACCTATAAATACTTCAGCATCTATCTCCTAGAAACAATGATGCTCTTCCACAAAAATTGGTGTACCATCATCAGTCGCATTACGGATGTTAATTTTGATCACTCACATTAGGTACTATTTGCCTAATCTCTCAACTGGAAGAATATAGTTTCTCTTATAATTCGAAAGTAACGTGGGGAGTGTTACTTAGAGATTACTCTTTTCCTCAACAATATTTTACCTATTTTGACATCCATTAGTGACCTTGAATCAATTATTACATCGGCAGTTACAGAAATATATAATTCCTATTTTACTGATAAGGAAACTTGGGCTTCAATTTGTACCTTCGCCATATTAATTAGCTAGAGTGTGGCTCAGTCTGGCTTCAAACCTGGTCAGGGTCTCAGACTGATCATCAGCTGCCATTTGGGATCATACTGGGACAGTCAGGTGGGAAGGGCTCCCTGACAGAGCCTCCAACTGACCTGTGCACTGGGAGGGGTGCACACTGGGGTGGAGCCACAGAAGTTCCTGTCATTTGCAGTGGGGAGGAGCTTGGCCCTTCCTCTTCCTGGGTAGAACTTGAAATTCGAGCTGCAAGGCAGGAAGTCTATACTAGCAGACTGCCACTCGGTAGAGAGTCCCTATTTCACCCTTTTTTCCCCTTTTTACCAAATAATTCCCATTATTCCCAACCTTCAAATTGTCTGCGAGCCTACATTTTGTGGCCATCTAACGAGTGCCCTGTCTTCAGCTGAATTAAGGAGAGAGGAGGGATAATACTGTCCTGCTAAGCTCGTGGTAAGATGGGCCCTCATTCCTATATCAAGCCCAGAGAGCATCCATTGCCTTTCGTAAGATTTCTGTAACAGCTCCGGGATGACATTCTCATAGATCCTCATGGTTCCACCTTCCTGGCCCTGATAAGTGACTGTTTCCTGTTCTGCACTAATCCAGATAGATGCTTAGCTCAGGCTTTTTCTTAGATTTCTCTATACATAAAAGAGCCTCTATATGGGCAGCAGACTTCACTGAAGGCATAGAGATGTTAAAGGAAAGAAAAGCCTTCTTCTGCCTTTTCACCAAAAATTTAGAATTGAGTGTTAGCCATTTCTGTTGTTAGTCATTTGTCTTGCCCCATGCTTCCAGCTTCACTCATCCCAGCTCATTTGTATTCATGCTCTTATGAACAAAAAGATGAACTTCCTCACATATTTTTATAGAAATAAATTCAACACTCCCCAACCCTTACATGTAACTCAGCTGTGCCTTCCTATGTGTCTTCCAGACTCAGCCAAAGTTCTAAAATTATACACCGTAAGGGTTTGGTTGGGCCTTTAGTTTTCAATTCCTTCCAAGCCCTTCTGAGGAGGACTGGGAAGGAAATTCTTATTATATAACATCTTAGAGCAGACCCGGAAAAATCAATGAGTTTACCTAAGGCCTTAGAATAAGTTCACATCTAGGCTTATCTGTCTTTGAGTTTTCATGGGGGTAAAACATTAACTGGAATTGCTCATCGGGGTGGTGAGAGGCTGACAGTCTCTGTGGGGATGATGGAAGTGCTGAATTTCAGACTTACAGTCATTGGTTTGGAACTATATATGGAGTTATTACTTTTTATAGAAAAAAATGACCATTGCACGTCTAAAGAGACTTAGAGCAAGGGCAACTTTTCATAGAGATATTTAAGAATAAATATAGATATTGGTTAAGCAGTATCAAACTAAATGAATTATTTTTCACCATTGAAAGAATCAGTACACGTTCTTGTAAGAAGAGATAGATAACAAATACTCCAAAACCAGATCAAAACCTGATTTAATGTAAGAGAAAATACAGCTGTTTAAAATAATAGAAGAATTTTTAATAGCTGCCTTGATATTATAAATGTTTTTAGAATGGTTTATAAGATCAGTTATTTTTTGAGCAGATTTTTTCTTTATCACAAAGACTATAATTCAGAAAAAAAAATAACAGAACTTTGGGCAACCTCTATGCATGTTTTAAAGTTTCTATGTTCATCTAAGGAAATGTTTGTGGGTGTTAAATATTAGATCTATTTTCTTCAAATGATATTGCCAAAACGTTCCCCCAAACAGGAGCTGTTCTCCAAACAACCAACTTTCCCAACTCCAAACAACCAACTTTCCCAAAACAGCCACTTACTTCAGCTTTCTCTTTTATACTGTCCAGCCCTTGGGCATCAGACTATGGTACACTCAGTTCATTTCACACACAACCTTTTACTGCCTTGAAATTGAGAACCACAATGCCAATCTCTGTATTGTTTCAAAATGGTAGAAGGCATGGGAGATTTTCCAATAGGCTGCTGTTGTAGGAACTTCTCTTTTGTTCAGCTAAAACTGGGGTCCTTGTCACACTACTCTGTCCCTTGTCACAAAAGAGCAAAACTTCAGAAAAGGAAGAAGGTCCCTGGTTTTGTTTGCACAAACCTAAAAGATGCTACACCAAGATGACCTCATCGTTGGTACCTGGAGCCGGTCCATACCTCCTGCCCACTTTCCTCCCTGCTAATTCTCATATGTCTGTTCTCTCCAATACTGACTGCTGCCTGGCTGTGAAAGAGTTTCCTGCCCTGTGAACAGGCTGGTGTCAGGGTTAATAAAAGTTTCGCTACTGCTGAGCCTCTCTGTTGACACTTTCTCAAGAGAAACAACTCCAGCAATAACTGCTCCTCAGAGGAAAAGAAGAGCCAAGGAGAAAAAATGAAATGTAAGGTGCTGTTCTTGTGAGGATCTTCTGTTTCTGCCAGGTTCAAAATGATCTCTCTCTCTCCTCCATGTCCCTCTTCTTCTCTTCATCATGAGAATCTCTAATGGATGAACATATTCCATTTTTGTCTATCTCTATATTACAGAAATTATGTTGACGATAAGGAAATGGGAGAAAGAAAGTGGTGACAAAGTCCCAGTTGAGCCAGAGAGATGACTGAAAAATTGGAGGAAAGGCATAGAAAAATATTCGTGGTTTTTCAAAAGGGAATTTCAGAAAAAGCATAGGCAGATGCAGCACAAAGCTGGAGAGAGCCTCCTTTGCTGTTAGTAACAAAACTCAAATGGTTCCAGGAAACCTTTGACAAGCTATTTTTTGTTCTTAATAAAGGTTATGTTCTCTTTACTTTCTTTGTAAATGTAGAAACGAGAAGAAATTTTGAATATTTTTCAAAAAAAATCTCAAAGGAATTCATTAGCCTGATGAAAAGATACAATTTCTTTTAATATCCTGAATTACCAAACTGATTCCTATGAGATAACAAATAATAGTTTACAAACTTGTAATGCTTGCTATGAATGAGGCATTATTTAAGCATTTCACTGGGATCACCCCCATTTTATAGATGAGAAAACTAAAAGAGACAAAAAAATTTGCCCAAGTTTCCAAATTTAGATCATAAGAAGTGGAACCAGGCAAGTTTGCACAGACTACAGAAAAATGCCAAAAGGGATCAAGAGTTACACAATCTTAATATCCTATCTAGGGCTCAATCAGAGCCTCCAAAATTAATTTCTGGTTAATTTTGTCAGTACTACTTTTAGAGGGACTGTTACCAGAAAGGGGTCCTGATCCAGACCCCAAGAGAGGGTCCTTGAGTCTCATGTAAGAAAGAATTCAGGGTGAGTTCATAGACTAAAGTGAAAGCAAGCTTATTAAGAAAGTAAAGGACTGTAATCCCAGCACTTTGGGAGGCTGAGGTTAAAAATACAAAAATTAGCTGGGTGTGGTGGCATGCACCTGTAGTCCCAGCTACTTGGGAGGCTGAGGCAGGAGAATTACTTGAACCTAGGAGGTGGAGGTTGCAGTGAGCCGAGATCGCACCACTGCACTCCAGCCTGGCACCTGGCGATGGAGTGAGACTCTGTCTCAAAAAAATTAAAAAAAAGAAAGTAAAGGAATAAAAGAATGGCTACTCCATAGGCAGAGATGGTGGCCTATTTTTATGGTTATTTCTTGATTGCATGCTAAACATGGGGCTGATTATTAATAAGTTTTCCAGGAAAGGGGTGAACAGTAGCCAGAATTGAGGGTTCCTCCCTTTTTTAGACCATATAGGGTAACTTCCTGAGGTTGCCATGGCATTTGTAAGTTGTCATGGCACTGGTGGGAGTGTCTTTTAGCATGCAAATGCATTATATTAGCATATAATGAGCAGTGAGGACAACCAGAGGTCCCTTTCACTTTCGCTGCCACTTTGATTTTAGTGGATTTGGGCCGGTTTCTTTCCTCTAGCCTGTTTTATCAGCAAGGTGTTTGTGACCTGTATCTTGCGCTGACCTCGTGTCTCATCCTGTGACTCAGAATGCCTAACTTTCTGGGAATGCAGCCCAGTAGGTCTCAGCCTTGTTTTACCCAGCTTCTATTCAAAATGGAGTCACTCTGGTTCAAACGCCTCTGACAGAACCAAGTAGTAATGACAAAAAGATTGTCGAAAAAAAATGGGTACTGGAATTTTCCTGGTTCTGGGACCTTAAGAAGCTAGCCAGCCATTCTCCCCAGCAATGAATATATTTGATCAAAAGAAATTCACAAAGGTTGGAGAAAGAATGACTAAAAGTAGTTTGCCTGGGAGAGAGAGCATTGTCAACCTGCCTGATTGCGCAACTTCTCACTTTGAGAAGGTCCCATTATAACTGCTGCAGAAAGAGAAGACAGAACTCTAATTAAAGTAAAGCTGCCTCCTTCTCCCTAGAAAAACCGAAGGCACTCCTTGGCGCTATTGCAGGTAGCAAAAAGTCTGGCATTATAATTGCAGTATTAAAGTGAAAATGTATATGAGGTTCTTAATTGCTTGCAAATCTCTGCTTCATTTAAGCCTTGCAGGGTAAGTGAATATCAACAACACTTTCCAATCAAACTGGCAAATATTTTATATTTCTGTTGCTTACAGTAAACAGAAAGTTGTCATTGATATTATAGTCTGTCTTCGATATTTCAGCTGCATCAGTGTTCAGAAATGAGACCTGGGAGAATCAAGGCCCTCCACCTTGTGCATTAATTCCTCTGCCTACCCAAGAGCAGAAATAACACTGTACTCTCTAGGGCCTACTGCATACATTAGCTCATGTCTATAAAGGATGATGAAGATTGAAATGGTACATGTAGGAGTGTCATGAAGAATGAACACATTAGCCATGCAGTACTTCCTTACTCCAAACATATGTATTAAAGCTTTTGACTATGAAATCTGTGACATTTTACTTCATGATGGTTCAATTCAAAAGGTCGCCCTTTTGGAAAATGGTCTATTAGCCTTAAATAGGATTTTAAGATAATTTTAATATTTTAAACTCTGACCTATTGATTTAGGCTTTCTTTTTACATCATCACTCATGGCCTGCCAGGGTCATGCTGAGTATGCTACAAAAAGGTTTCAAACAAGATCAGATTTTTTTTTTTTTTTCAACCCAGCTGGTCATGATCCTTTCTTCTTGAAGCAGATTTCAAGAAATTGGAAATATTAAAAAATAAATTTTACAGTTGGATTTATGGAGCTCTAACCACTCATCAGACCTTTTACGTCCTCCTGCAGCGGCCATCCACCCCACCCAACAGTGTGGCCCACCTGGTGTCCTCCTCTCAGCTCAGCCTCCCAGTCAGCTGGCCTAACATACGCTAACACACTCCAACACACCCCAGTGTAAATACCTGTATCTATAATGAATCATTTAAATTGTGCTTTTTGATTCATGTGACTCATCGACTAATCTATGCAACTGGATTCTTAAGAGTCCCTACACCTAGGTCACATCAGCACATTTTTACCATGGACCTCCTGACAGGATTATTGTCTGTGGACATAACAGATTTTGCAACTGTCTCCCTGGTCTCTCCAGACTGTGGCCCCCTCAGCAATCATCACCCTAGAGCCTACTTTATGCTCATTTCCAACCCCTCCCTTTGGGCTTCTTCAGTCCTTTATTTATTGTGGAAACTGTAAATCTGCTGTGATGCATCCCTTGGCACTGTCCCTGGATGAGCTTCTTCACTTTGAGGCTGCTAGCTGGGAATTTTATCATTCTGAGAGACAGTCACGGAGGAGAAAGCAAGTGAGAAAGCAAAGCTCCAGCGACTCACTTCTGAACAAAATCCTGAAATAAGCAAGCTTTCCAAATGTGCATAAAATTTCTGCTGCATCTGTATGACCAGCACGCAGCAGTGAGCTGTATGTTCTGCTTATCTCTGGTACAATGCAGCATATTAAAATTGGCTCTAGAAATTCCTTCCACCCTCCAACAATATTTGCAATGCCAGTGCAGTGTGGCAGAACAGGAGTCCTTGGGGAGGAGGACAAAGAAGGCCTGTGGAGAGCACACTAGAGGACCCACCCCTTGGGATCTACCCTTTGAAGACCACTCACTGCTGGGCATTTGCAGATTCAGAGCTAAATTGGGGGCAATGGAAGGGGAGGGTGAGGAAAACGAAGCTTGACCATTACTTACATTTCATTTGTGGAGGACCAAAAAACTTTCCCAAAGAAAATATCTAGCTGGAAAAGGATAATCTTAAAAAGATGCTTCTTCCTCCTTAATGGTAAATGACTCTTCTTAAAGCAGAAATTATTAACCTCAACTCCATGGGACCTCAGAGGGTTCATGGACAGAGTCCAAGGGGGATAATTCTGCAACTGGAAGCAGAATCACATACGGAGTGTGTGTGTGTGTGTGTGTGTGTGTGTGTGTGTGTGTGTGTATGTGTGTGTGTGTGTGTGTGTGCATGCACACACACATACTTGTATTAGGTAAAGAGAATATTTCAGAAATAAGATTCTTAAATGTTATCAGAGTCTCAAAGTATAGTTTATAACCTCAGTACATTTATAAACTTGGTGAAAACTAATAATCTTGAAAAAAGCCAAAGAGATACATTCTGAATTGCTCTCCAGAGGTAGTTTGCCTAGGTATTGTCTTACAGAGATATGGGAAATGATGGCCAAGGTAAATGAAATCGATTCTGTATTTTTTCTTACTATTATCTATGCCTCCCTTTCTTATGTACAAACTCGGTGAGGGTGGGGTACCACATGGAAGGCAAGGTGTTGGGCTCCCAGGGAGTCCTGTCAACATTTGAGTCTCTTTCAACTCTACAAATGAATTAGGTCTGATGATACTTCAGGTGACCTTTCAACTTTAAACTTCTGTGTCAGGGTTTTTTCCCATACTATGACATAAATGTTTGTTCTCAAATATATATTCAATACAAAATAAGATTTTAAAAAATAACAAAAAAAACAAAATAAACAAATACATTTTTGCATGCTAAAACCTCTCCAAAAATTAAGACCTTTGATGTCAAAAAACACTTTAGCATAACTACAGAAATTAGCACTAATTGCTTGTGGTTTAGTGAAAGTTATTCTGCAGGTGGGAAAGCGCTATGTGGCCTGCAGGGTCTGTCACTTAAGTAGGACTTGAAGGATGGGTAGGACTCAGGAGGCAGAGGGGATGGAACACAGGTATCTGAGAAATGTTGGCAATTGCAAAGAGACTGGAGGTTTTTAGAATTGCTTGTTTCTTGACAACTAAATACTAGTAGTCATTCCTAAACTTTAGTCTGCACCAGGGTCACCTGGAGGGCTTGTTAAAATACAGGTTACTGGGCCTCACCACCCGAATTTCTGGCTTGGTGAGTTGGTGTAGAGCCTGAGAACCTGCAATTCCAGCAAGTTCCCAGGCGACACTGATGTCCCTAGTTAACACTGTACACTGCACTGCTTCTACACTAGAGGGTCGTCTGGGCTCAGGAATAACCCATTTGACCATCACAGAAAAGGCTTCGGTCTATTTGTTTGTTTATCTCTGAAAGCAGGTAAATGTTGGTTAGAGATTCATTAAAATCTCACTTCCTACATGTAGGTATAGACTCATTCCCTGCTAACTCATCCATTCCATTGACTTAGTTTACCCTCTGAGTGGCAGCAGCTCTAATCTCTCCCATTTCCCCAAAGAGCAGAAAAGAGCCATTGGAAGGTCCAACCCCCACCCCAAAAAAAAAAGTGGATCCCAGAGCTCTAGATCTTGACCAGACAAAAACATTCCATGTCATGGCTTAGGAGGCATGAAATGAATGCCATCTAGGGAATACCAAGTGACAGAACAGCACATGTTTGGTGTCATAAATTTGTACTTACTCATTACAACTCATTTTAAAATAAATTGGGATTTTTGGGAGCTGTTGCCCTGGGCTTGAACCCTGGAATTTTTGCAGTCCATGTTATTTAGTTCCACATGAGAGGCTACTGCTTCTGAGGAGTCACGAGTGGCAGCAAATGGCACACTGAGTGTGGGGGACTGCAGACCCAGATGGAGCTCAGGCCCTTGCTCCATGACTTTTCTGAGTTTCCATTTCCTTGTTGGTTAAGTGAGAACTACTTTGATTGACGTGAGTCCTTGAGGAAAATTTGCAGTTTCTTCCCTTCCAATTCCCTACAGCCTGATCTTCATTCACCCTATGACCCTTTCAAGGGTCCCATACAGATCAGAACAGCTTGGACAATACTTAAGCATACATTTGTCAACTTTCAGAGATTATATAAACTCTACTTCCCCTCCTATTCTAAAATAAAAATCATATTTACGTTCTTCGACACACTGCTAAAAGTCTTAATAAAACACCCTCTAAATTTTCAATCAAAATCTCTGGCTCTTTCACCTACCCAATTACCCAGTGTTTGTTGGGCCTGCTATGTTTAAGGCATTATGCTAGACCAGATAGGGCAGGGGTTCTCTGAGCAGTAGCAGCAACAATACTTAGGAACTGCTGGAAATGTAAGTTCTTGGGACTCAGCCCCGGAACTACCAAATGAGAAACTCTGGAGTGAAGCTCACCAAATGGTGCTCTAACTTGCCCTCCTGGTCATTCCGTGTTTGCTAAAGTTTGAAAACCACCACTGTAGGAGATTAAGAAGGTGTCAAATAGCTACCCCACTTTGCAGTAAGTTGCAGCTGTATGAGTATGACAGAACCTGGGAGTTCCCTGAAGGGACAGGGTATGTGGGGTTGGACACTTAGTAGGGGATTCATGGAGGGAATTTGTTAGATCGAGGTTGAAGGGGTCGTAGCATACAGAGAGATGAGGAAAGGTGAACAAATTTCAGGAAGAGCCTGAGCCAAGCTTTGGCAGGGAAGGTAAGTATCAATTCAGAGAAGCTCTGGGCGATGAACCAGGAGAGTCAGAAAGGTGCTACATCATAGAGAATTTAGAACACTGTGCTAGAAATCTACTCCCAAGGAATGTGAAGCCATTATACGTTTTTGAAGAGGAAAGTTACTCAAGCTGATGTGTGTTTTGAAAAATAACTCTAGCAAAAAGATGAGTGATTTGACGTACAGAGTTTAGAGGCAGGTGATGATGTTACATCCCCTTCTATGAGTGACTGTGAGTTCTAATTTAAGATCCCCAATATTGTTCTAAAACTGCTGCATTAATATAAGGATTGCATTTTATGATTAAATGAGAAATGTTGGCACTCTGATTGAATTCTGATGCATACTATACATGGTTACATACTTCTAAACCTAAACCACTGGATTAAATTCACACGTTTGTTGGAATTTGGGTTTTTTTTTTTTTTTTTTCTGTTACAAAACAAAATGAAGTTTGATAGAATGGTATTTTTCTTCCTAAACTTTAAGCCAAAAGTATGCTCTCAAGACAGAGGTCTTATGCTTATGAGTCAGCCTAACATCCTCTTTTCTGGTAAGATGACCCAGCCTTCCTGTTCATCATCCCATCTGGCTTGTTGGTCAGTTTCTTCCACCCTTCTTGAGATGGGCCTGGTTTGGAGTTTCCCTAGTGTTTGCAGCAAGCATGCGTTTCCAGGCAGCCCATTCCACATACCGCAGGCAGATCGCCCAAGCCCCTACCTCTCCTTTGCTAAATACCAACCCATCTCAACCCCCAAAAGTTATTTTTCAGGTGGGAAAGCCCTATGTGGCATGAAGGGTCTGTCACTTAAGTGGGACTTGAAGGATGAGTAGGACTCAGGAGGCAGGGGCGATGGAATGTAGGTATCTGAAAAATGTTGGCAATTGCATTTGGAAGTTTTAACCTACTTCCTGTGAGTGGAAGTGTTTAGTATTCAGCCCGTTTTTAAATCTCAGCCCAACTACTTACTTTGTAATCTTTAGTTTCTTGTGTTCTCTCAGTTCAGTCATCAAAATGGGGGTAATGATGTCTACTCCTTGTGGAGAAATAAGACTAAGATGGTTAGGCCAGGAACTACTATTATCATTTCTGAATTGCCAGGAGCAAATTGAAGCCCATTAGCTTAAAAAGAAGTATCAATCTTACCAGTTAATAATGGTGATGATACTCATTAGGTTTTTTTTTTTAATAATTCAGTGATAGGAATTTTATTCCATCTTTTTAAAAGAAAGGGCTGTGGTTTGTTTAGCAAATGAGAAAAACTTCAACTCTAGTCATGGAGTACAAGAATTCTTAAATAGCACTCTTAACTCACTTTAATTTTTATTTTTCAAATAAAAGGAATATATCAAATTATACAGAAAGATTTTATTATTTATTCTTATAAAATGAATGAGAGTCATAATTTGGTTCTAACAATAAAATTTTTACATTGCTTTCAAGTTAAATTTTACTCTAGAGTCAGAAGAACTTAACCAACATTTCTGACTGCAGTAATAACTATTCCACTTCACATTGAAGAAGAAGTATCAAACTTTGAGACAAACTCAGAAAGAGAAGAACTCACTTAAGTTCACACATGCCATGAATAGGATCTCAGTCAAGGATTAAAACTGAGTTTGTGATTCCACAGGATAAAGTTGAAGCTGATTGAACCAAGTAGACCCACAAGGATGGAACAGGAACTTCAAGGAAACTCAAAGTAGACAAAGAAAAAGAGCAGAAAATTCTGTTGGAAGTCAAAGCCTATTGAAGTGACCAACATCGGATCATAGTACTATTTGTTGATATGTAAGAATATGAATATTAACACTAATTAATAAGTTCCATCATAGTATATGCAAAATGGCTCATGTAATTTCTGACACATGATAAAATAGGCAGTAGATGAGAACTGCAGAAAATAACTCATAAAACTAAATATGAAAAATATGTAATTACAAATCAATCTAATGTATAAAACCATAAATCAATCCATAAAAATTCCAGCAGATGTATCAAAGTTACCTTAATGATCCAGAGTGATTCCCAGGCTCTGGACACTAAACAACAACTGAATCTGAATCCATAGTAGACTTAAAGGCAAGACTCCCACCAAGATGGCTGAACAGCTCTGGAGCACAGTTCCCAGAGAGAGTGTTGCAGAAGGTGAGTGATCTCCGCATTTCCAACTGAGATACCAGTTTCATCTCAATGGGACTGGTTGGACAGTGGGTTCAGCCCAAGGAGGGCAAACCAAGGCAGGGTGGGGTGCTACCTCACCTGGGAAGGACAATGGGCCAGAGGACCTCCCCTCCTACCCAACAGAGGCCACTGAGAACTTTTCCAGACACTCTGGCACTCTGGTTCAGATACTGTGCTTTTCCCATTGTCTTTACAGCCCACAGACCAGGAGATTCCAGCCAGGCTGACAAGTGCCATGGGTTTCTAGCACAAATCTGGGCAGCTGTTTTAACTGGCACCTGGAATGCCTGCAAGACAGACCACCCATTCTCCTGAAAAAAACGGGGCTGAAGGCAGGGAGCCAAGTAATCTGGCTTGGAGGTTCTCACCCCCACAAACACCAACAATATGAAAACCACTGGCTTGAGAGTTTTGCAGCCAGCATAGCAGTTTGAGCTCTGTGGAGGGAATGGTGTCTGCCATTACTGTGGCAGTCCGCCATTACTGAGGCAGTTCTAACCTTACCTGTGTAAACTAAACAGCAAGAAAGTTTAAATAGCAGTTGCTGGAGACTACAGCAGCTCAGCAATGCCTCTGCAGGCAGACTGTGACTAGACTTCCTCCTTGCTGGGCAGGGCATCTCTGAAAAAAGGTAGCAGCATGTCAGGGACTTATAAATAAAGCCCCGACTTCCCGGGGCAGAGCACCTGGGAAAAGGGGTGGTTGTGAGTTCTGCTGCAGCAGACTTAAACATCCCAGCCCAGCAGCTCTGAAGGGAGCAAAGGAAATCTCAGCACAGAACTTGAGCTCCGATAAGGGTCAGACTGCCTCCTCAAGTGGCTTCCTGACCCCCATATATCCAAAGAGACACATCATACAGGAGAGCTCTGGCTGACATCTGGTGGGTGCCCTTCTGGGACAAAGCTACCAGAGGAAGAAATAGGCAGCAATATTTGCTGTTATGCAGCCCTGCAGGTGATTCCCAGGCAAGCAGGGTCTGCAGTGGACCTCCAGCAGTCCTGCAGCAGAGGGGCCTGACTGTTGGAAGGAAAAGTAAAACACAGAAAGAAATAGCTTCAACATCAACAGAAAGGAGGTCCACTCAGAGACACCAACTGAAAGTCACCAACTTCAAAGACCAAAGGTAGATAAATCCACAAAGATGGTAAGAAACCAGCATAAAAAAAGATAAAATCATCAAAGACCAGAACATCTCTCCTCCTCCAAGGGATCACAACTCCTCACCAGCAAGGGAAGAAGACTGGATGGAGAATGAGTTTGATGAATTGATAGAAGCAGGCTTCAGAAGGTGGGTAATAACAAAATTCTCTGAGCTAAAGGAACATGTTCTAACCCAATGCAAAGAAACTAAGAACCTTGAAAAAAAGGTTAGAGAAAATGCTAACTAGAATAACCAGCTTAGTGAAGAATGTAAATGACTTGATGGAGCTGAAAAGCACAGCACAAGAACTTTGCAAAGCATACACAAGTTACAATAGCTGAATTGAACAAGCAGAAGAAAGGATATCAGCGATTGAAGATCAACTCAATGAAATAAAATGAGAAGGCAAGATTAGAGAAAAAAGAGTGAAAAGAAATGAACAAAGCCTCTAAGAAACATGGGATTATGTGAAAAGATCTACTCTACATTTAATCGGTGTACCTGAATGTGACAGGGAGAATGAATACAAGCTGGAAAACACTCTTCAGGATATTATCCAGGAGAAATTCCCCAACCTAGCAAGGCAAGCCAACATTCAAATCCAGAAAACACAGAGAACACCACAAAGATGTTCCTCAAAAAGAGCAACCCCAAGACACATAATTGTCAGATTCACCAGAGTTGAAATAAAGGAAAAATTGCTAAGGGCAGCCAGAGAGAAAGGTCGGGTTACCCACAAAGGGAAGCCCTGATGGGCAGATCTCTTGGCAGAAATCATACAAGCCAGAAGAGAATGGGGGCCAATATTCAACATCCTTAAAGAAAAGAACTTTCAACCCAGAATTTCATACCCAGCCAAAGAAAGCTACATAAATGAAGGAAAAATAAAATCCTTTATGGACAAACAATTGCCGAGAGATTATGTCACCACCAGGACTGCCTTACAAGAGCTTATGAAGGAAGCACTAAATATGAAAAGGAACAAACAGTACCAGCCACTGCAAAAACGTACCAAATGGTAAAGGTCATCAACAAAATGAAGAAACTGCAACGACTAATGGGCAAAACAACCAGCTAGAATCAAAATGGCAGGATCAAATTCACACATAACAATATTAACCTTAAATGTAAACAGGCTAAATGCCCCAACCAAAAGACAAAGACTGGCAAATTGGATAAAAAGCCAAGACCCATTGGAATGCGGTACTCAGGAGACCCATCTCATGTGCAAACACAAACATAGACTCAAAAAAAGGATGGAGGAAGATTTACCAAGAAAATGGAAAGTAAAACCAAGCAGGGGTTGCAATCCTATTCGCTGATAGAAGAGACTTTAAACCAACAAAGATCAAAAGAGAAAGATAAGGGCATTACATAACAGTAAAAGGATCAATGCAAAAAGAAGAGCTAACGATACTAAATATATATGCACCCCAAACAGGAGCACCCAGATACATAAAGCAAGTTCTTAATGACATACAGAGAGACTTAGGCTCCCACACAATAATAGTGGGAGACTTTAACACTCTCCTATCAATATTAGACAGAGCAATGAGACAGAAAATTAACAAGGATATCCAGGACTTGAATTCAGATCTGGACCAAGCGACCTAATAGACATCCACAGAACTCTCCACTCCAAATCAACAGAATATACATTCATCTCAGCACCACATCTCACTTACTCTAAAATTGACCACATAATTGGAAGTAAATCACTCGTCAGCAAATGCAAAAGAACAGAAATTGTAACAACCAGTCTCTCAGACCACTGTGCTATCAAATTAGAACTCAGGATTAAGAAACTCATTCAAAACTGCACAACTACATGGGAACTGAACAACCTGCTCCTGAATAACTACTGGATAAATAATGAAATGAAGGCAGAAATAAAGATGTTCTTCGAAACCAACAAGAACGAAGACACAATGTACCAGAATCTCTAGGATTTAAAGCACTTAAGCAGTGTCTAGAGAGAAATTATAGCACTAAATGCCCACATGGGAAATGAGGAAATATCTAAAATCAACACCCTATCATCACAATTAAAAGAGCCAGAGGAGCAAGATAAAACAAATTCAAAAGCTAGCAGAAGACAAGAAGTAACTAAGATCAGAGCAGAGCTGAAGGAGATAGAGACACCAAAAAGCCTTAAAAAAATCAATTAATCCAGGAGCTGGTTTTTGAAAAGATGAGCAGAATAGATAGACTTTTACCCAGACTCATAAAAAAGAGAAGAGAAGAATTGAATAGATGCACTAAAAATGATAAAGAGGATATCACCACTGATTCCACAGAAATACAAACTACCATCAGAGATTACTACAAAAAACTCTATGCACATAAACCAGTAAATCTAGAAGAAATGGATAAATTCCTGGACATTTACACTGTCCCAAGCCTAAACCAGGAAGAAATTGAATCCCTGAAGAGACCAATAACAAAGTATGAAGTAGAGGCAGCAAAACCTCCAGGTGCAGAGGGGTTCACAGCCAAATTCTACCAGATGTACAAAGAGGAGCTGGTACCATTCCTTCTGAAACTATTCCAAACTATACAAAAAGAAAAAGGAATCCTCCCTAACTCATTTTATGAGAACAACATCATCCTGATATAAAAACCTGGCACAGACTCAACAAAAAAAGAAAACTTCAGGCCCATATCCATGATGAACATTGATGCAAAAATCTTCAATAAAATTTTGGCAAACCAAATACAACAGCACATCAAAAAGCTTATCCATCACAATCACGTAGGTTTCATCCTGGGGAAGCAAAGCTGGTTCAACATACACAAATCTACAAATGTAATCTATCACATAAACAGAACCAAAGACAAAAACCACATGATTATCTCAATAGATGCAGAGAAGGCCTTCAATAAAATTCAACAGCCTTTATACTAAAAACTTTTAACAAACTAGGTATCCATGGAACATATATCAAAATAATAAAAGCTATTTATGACAAACCCACAGCCACTATCACACTGAATTGGCAAAAACTGAAAGCATTCCCTCTGAAAACTGGCTCTAGACAAGTGTGCCCTCTCTCCTATTCAGCATTCCTATTCAACGTAGTATTGGAAGTTCTAGCCAAAGAATTAAAGACAAGAAAAAGAAGTAAAGGGTATTCAATTAGAAAAAGACAAGTCAAATTGTCTCTATTTGCAGATGACATGATTGTATATTTAAAAGACCCCATCATCTTAACCCAAAATCTACTTAAGATGATAAGTAACTTCAGCAAAGTCTCAGGATACAAAATCAATGTGCAAAAATCACAAGCATTCCTATACACCAAAACAGACAGAGAGCCAAATCATGAGTGAACTCACATTCACAATTGCTACAAAGACAATAAAGTACTTAGGAATACAACTAAAAAAGAAGGTGAAGGACCTCTTCAAGAAGAACTACAAATCACTGCTCAAGGAAATAAGAGAGGACAAAAACAAATGGAAAAACATTCCATGCTCATCATTAGGAAGAAACAATATCATAGAAATGGCCATACTACCCTAAGCAATTTATAGGTTCAATGCTAGCCCCATCAAGCTACCATTGACCTTCTTCACAGAACTGGAAAAAAACACCTTAAACTTCATATGGAACCAAAAAAGCCAGCATAGCCAAGACAATCCTAAGCAAAAAGAACAAAGCTGGAGGGATCACACTACCTGACTTCAAACTATACTACAAGGCTACAGTAATCAAAACAGCATGGTACTGCTACCAAAACAGAGATATAGACCAATGGAACAGAAGAGAGGCCTCAGAAGTAACA
This sequence comes from Saimiri boliviensis, assembly GCF_048565385.1. Taxonomy (NCBI): domain Eukaryota; kingdom Metazoa; phylum Chordata; class Mammalia; order Primates; family Cebidae; genus Saimiri; species Saimiri boliviensis. The sequence goes on along the minus strand of NC_133452.1, from coordinate 23,031,774 downwards.
CCACACTGCTACAACCATCTGATCTTTGACAAACCTAACAAAAACAAGCAATGGCAGAAAATTCACTATTAATAAATGGTGTTGGGAAAACTGGCTAGCCATGTGCAGAAAGGTGGAGCCCTTCCTTACACCTGATACAAAACTGGACCCCTTATTATACCTTATACAAAAATTAACTCCAGATGAATTAAAGAATTAAACATAAGATCTAACACAACAAAAACCCTAGAAGAAAACCTAGGCAATACCATTCAAGACATAGGCATAGGCAAGGACTTCATGACTAAAACATCAAAAGCAATGGCAACAAAAGCCAAAACAGACAAATGGGACCTAAGTAACCTTAAGAGCTTCTGCATAGTAAAAGAAACTATCAATATAGTGAACTGGCAATCAACAGAATGGGAAAAAATTTTGCAAGCTACCCATTGAAAAAGGGCTAATATCCAGAATCTACAAAGAACTAAAACAAATATAGAAGAAAAAACCAAACAGCTCCATCAAAAAGCAGGTGAAGGATATGAACAGACACTTTTCAAAAGAAGACATTTATGCAGCCAACAAATATACGAAAAAATGCTCATCATCACTGGTCATTAGAGAAATGCAAATCAAAACCACTTTGAGATACTATCTCATGCCAGTTAGAATGGCGATCATTAAAAAATCTGGAGACAACGGATGCTGGAGAGGATGTGGGGAAATAGAAATGCTTTTACACTGTTGGTGAGAGTGTAAATTAGTTCAACCATTGTGGAAGACAATGTGATGATTCCTCAAGGATCTAGAAATAAAAATACCATTTGACCAAGGAATCCCATTACGGGGTATATACTCAAAGGATTATAAATTGTTCCATTAAAAAGACACATGCACATATGTGTTCATTGTGGCACTGTTTACAATAGCAAAGATTTAGAACCAACCCAACTGCCCATCAACAAAAGACTGGATAAAGAAAATGTGGCACATAACACCATGAAATACTATGCAGGCATAAAAAAGATGAGTTCATGTCCTTTGCAGGGACATGGATGAAGCCGGAAACCATCATTCTCAGCAAACTGGCACAAGAACAGAAAACCAACCACCGCATGTTCGCACTCATAAGTGGGTGTTGAGCAATGAGAACACATGGGTACAGGGAGGGGAACATCACACACTGGGGTCTGTTGGTGGGTAGGGGACTAGGGGAGGGATAGCAGGGAGTGTAGAGATTGGGGAGGGGTAACATTAGGAGAAATACTTAATGTAGGTGACAAGGGGGATGGAGGCAGCAAACCACTATGACATGTGTATACCTATGTAACAACCTGCACAATCTGTACATGCACCCCAGAACTAAGTTAAAAAAAAAAGCTCTATGAAAATCTGGGGTGACCTTTCATGGAATCAGAAAAAAAGGGAATTCGCATTTAGGAAACACTGAAAAGACAAGAGTGGGTTTGGAGACCATAGAATCTGAATAGCATGAATACACTGGGTTGTTTAATATTCACCAGAATCATTAGTTGTGAGAGGTAGAAACAGAGAAGCTCTAAAGCTACATTGATCCAAGATCAGGGTTTAGCTGGGCAAGTGAAATGAGAAGACAGGCATGCAAGAACATTGAAAGACAATGACTGAAGTGCCTGAGGTAGCTACCATGGATGTCATGGGATCTAACTATGTAAGAAAGAAGTAAAGAAGGAAGAGTTTGATGAAAAGGAAGATGGAGAACTAGTGGAGGGTCTCAACCTCTTGACAAGGTGGATGAATGCAATCTGTGGACCTCATAGACCAAGAAAGCTAAGAATACAAGACACAGTGATCAGTAAAGGGCCTTGGTGAGGGTGGGACCATGAGAATGAGGAGCTGAAGCAGGGAAATGTGAAGGATATTGGAGCCAAGATGATCATACATTTAAGCAGCTAGGGTGTTGCATGGGTGACTCATGTGAACAGAAAGGTAGACCAGGCTGGAAATGAGGTGTGGGAGGAGAATAAGGCTACAAGCTTGCTGCTTCCAAAGCATGAGGAGGAGATCTAGGAATCTGGTAAGTGATTGAGACCAGAAGAGATGTTGGTTTCATGGGCTATCCGAAGCCTCCAAAGAGCATGGATGTTTTCATCCATAAGGAGGACTCATGGCCTGGAAGTACCTTTGAAGTTGAGAAGTGTGCTGAGCCAAGTTACTGGAGCTGAGGAATTGGGCCACCTCCATGTGGGGAAAACAATGTCCTCAGAGTGAGAGAACCATCAGCTAAAGCAAAAATGTGCAAGGAGTGTTCAGTGAAGCAGCTGAGAGCATAGGAGAGTTGTAGATACAGGATAAGAAAGGGCATCGAAGAAAAACGTTTTGAGTGATGGAGTAAAAAGTTGGGTAATAGGAGAAAAAGCAAAGAATTGTTTGCAAGGAAAGGATGGGAGTGGACAGAGGAAGAGGAACTTCTGTTTAGGACTATCACCAAAGTAGGAGGACTAAGAGGCATTGGTTTCATGGGGAAGTGAATGAAAGTGAATGGGGAAGGGATATTGTCTGGGTGCAATGGATAAACATCCTATGAAAGGAATTATTTATGATCTGTATTGATGGTAAGTGCGGGGAATTGGGGAGGTGGTGCTAGATTCAATGAGAAGAAGAGACATAAAAGGAAGAAAAGAAAGCTGAATTGGGACAAGATACCTACCTTATGTGTAGTCTGACCTCAAATAACCTTTAGCCAAAGGCATGCTGAGTACCACAGTGAGAGAAAGTTTACTCCCCTCTTCCCTGAGGTTCACTCAACTCAGAAAATTTCCTCACATGAGTACTATAAGCAACTTGAGTACGAACGAAAATAGATCGAAGAGCCATGCAAGAAGCAAAGAAAAGTAGGAAGCTCACAGGGTGTCCACTGTAGAAGATTGGTCAGGGTGGTGGAAAAAGTTATAGAAAAGGCGCAAACCTTCTTGGAAGGCCGGGAGGTTTTGCAGAAGCCTGGGGAAAGGGTTATGGCTGAAAGCAGCTGAATCCTCTTACCTTGAGCTAATGACAAAGGGCAGATAACAAGAGAGTGCAAAGAAATTTATCTAGATAAGTTTGTTTACCTATTTCTCCAGAGACCAACCTTTGATCATGTGCACAGGACTGCCCCCTAGTTGAGGGGGGAGGTGGTCAACAATGTTAATTACTCACAAATGGTGTTTGCTCCAGGCCTTTGTCATTTAAACTGTGCTAGTACTAAATAAATGTGAGTATCTCTGGCTTATTAGGGCTGGACTTTCTCCGTGGTGCAAAGCCTTGTGGTCCGGTTCCCTAGCCATGCTCACAGGCAAAATACCTGTGTCTGCAAACTGCTTTCATCAGCTGCTCAGCCAGAGTCTGCAGGACTCGGCAGTCCATAATGCTGTAAATATTTTAAAGTTCAGCTACCAGAGTACTCATGTTTTGAATCTGGGAAAAAATACAGTGTGCTGTCATAGTGCCCCCTGGAAGTGCAAAGCAGCACCTCTTTGTAGATTCTGTTTTAGCATTCTTGCAAAAAGGTGGTAGTTCTCTTTGCATATGCTACAGCTCCCGTCGTCTCTCTGCTTAAAACAATATCTTGCAAACAGCAGAGTTTCTGAGAAAAGATAAGAGGATTTGAGATTTTCCAAATGCTGCTTATACAGACTCGGGTCTTATCTGTTCAGATTCTCCTTGGCTTCATTAACTATTCAATGCTAACCTTTCCTATTTAACAAGAGGAGATTCTAATTTCCACAGCCTGATGGGAAAGATGTGGAGGTCTGTCCAGGCCATGTCTTTCACACTTCTGTCTTCTTTAAGGTACCAAAAAATACAAAGCTCATTAAGTATTTCTAAGCACTGTCATAACTATATTTGCCCTTCTCTCAACCTAAGGCTGGTTGGCTGAATTTGATGTTCTTTGGATCTGCAGCACCTGTGTCTGCAGTGCTTATGTGAAATGTTGGAAATAGCCGTTGTAACAGCTCTGGTCACAGAGGGCTGGTAAAGTCTTCCAAGGGATAGTTTGTCTTTGGGGGTGCCAGGGTGTTCATGGACTGTGGCTCAGTCAATTGTCCTTGGTATTTCACTTATGTTTAGGTGTACATGTTTTCCTTTAAACAGTGAATGGTTAAGACAGTCTAAGCCTGGTTATGGAACAATATAATTCTTGAAGCAAAAATGGGACAAAATCATTTTAGAGTTAGATCTTTTGAGTGGAACTATTTCTTTACTTTCCAATATTCTGGTTATAATTTTAATTCTTACAAATTATGTCTTAAAACCTAGGGCTCACTCAAACAGAACATGTTATTAATCTGTTGCCTCTTCAAACTAATGTTCTAAAAATATTTGCTCAGCATGCATTAAGGAGAGAGTTTATATGTTCTGTAGGGTGTGGCAGAAAAGAAGAGCTTCTCTTGGCTGTGCTGAACTGTTCTGAGCCACTTAGTCGGGATCTCAAATATGCCTAACACTCTGCAAAATATGCCTACCCTTTCCTGATCCATCATCCTCAGAGGTGAGTAGGGCATTTCTCATAGTAACCTGAGCATGAGTCTGGGAAGTCTCTTCTCTTGTTTGTAGGGTCTTATCAAACGAATTCTTCCAACCACTTTTCCCTAGGGGAATTCTGGTAAATATGATTTCTTCTACTTGTTATATTCTTATTGATATCTTTGAAAACAGTAACATTTAGTTCCTCTCACAGATTGATGCCAAAGGCTGTCTGACCTTTGATTCAGTTCTGTCAATTACTAAGGTCCCAAAATATATACAAATGGCCAATTTTGATACTATGTCAGGGATTCAAATTACAAGGTAGTATTGTTACATGTAACAAAGGTACAGCCAAGATTAGAAACAAAACTAATAGAGATCCTGATAAAGACAAAATGTTCTTATTCATTTAATTTGTTAATGCTTAATTTCAACCTGAGGAATTCTGACAAATTTACCAATTAACTGAGATGAATGTTTTTGAAATCATATATTTTGATCTAAGGAAAACAGGGTAAAAATTTTGTGCCAATTGTGAGATGAGATGGCTAAGGCTAAGTATATGCAAGAAGATAATGCTTAGGTAATTTTTTTGTTTTTACTTTTATTTTGGAAATTTTCAAGCACATACCAAAATAGACAGGACAGTAGAAAGCACCCCTACGGATCTGTCATGTAATTTCAAACATTTTCACATGACTTGTTCTGTATCAGCGACACTGTCACCAACCTCCAGTCCCATCAAGATTCAGAAACATCTAGAAAGGCCAGGAAGAGAGATTGCTACTAGCAAGATGACATGCCATCAGCACAAATAGAAAAGTCTCCTTTTGAGCATTTTTAAATGTATGTCTCTTACATTACATTCAGTTGATTCTAAGGACAGAGAATTGGCTTTAAAAGAATTTGTGAGTAAAAAAGACCTTGAGCGAATGAGCTCAATATAAAGCAGCTATGGGAGAGAACTGATAAACAACTGGACCCCATCTAAGACAACAAGAAAAGTGGTTTTCAGATAAAGGGAGGCCTCATGAACTCCTGACTCAGGAGCCCCTATCTGAGATAAAATCTTTAATCCTGGATACCACATGATAAGGAAAATGATGTCCAAGCAAACTATTCTGTAGGAGAAAGAGACAGAAAAGGTAAGGAGCCTAAAAATCACCTCACCCACCCAAAGAGCAGATCAAGAAGTTCAGCATGTCTCACTAGGATTAAAAACAATCTAAAACTTGCAGGACAAGAGAATTGCCTTCAATGACTTGAATGAGTGTTCACGGAAAAGAGACTCAATTTACCAAACTAAAGATGTGATTTTTCTGGTGACGCTTTGCAGGCTTCTGCTGGTGTAGTTTGGTGATAAACCTTAGACTCTTTCCAGTGTCGTTTATTTTACAGTAAATTACATATTAGGCATACTACAAGCCATCTCCCAAATGCTTCCTGTTTCCAACAGATAAATAGATAAAATCTAGATTCAAAAATTACAGCCCATAGTGGGTATGGATATGAAAAATGTAAACACTTCTGGTAACTGATGTCATATGATTTTGCTAATGTAGGAAGATAATTATCCTTAATGAAAAAGAGAAGAACAAGATCCTGGGCACATTGTTCCACAACTTGAATGTTCCAGAGGAGAGGGTAGGTTATCAAGGGAAAGAGAGGAGAAGCTTTGCTTATAGCAATCGCGTTACTTCCAGAGCCAGGCTTCAAGCATGGTGGATTTATGTGCTTCATAATTGCCGGATGAACTAAGAGGCTATCTCAGGGACTTGTCTCAGAGACAAACACTGGGAAGATTCCTAAAACCCAATACTGTTTTACTCCCATCTTCTCTGGTGTCTGGAAGTCTGACCTTGGAACCCCTTCCTTTACCTTGTGAATGTTGCTCATGATTAAAATGCAAACAGTTCTAAGACGGTTCATCTCCCAGGCATGAAATGGTCACACAATGTATAAGAAAGATGGGTTCAGAGTCCATCAGGTTCGGGTTTAATTTCCAGCTCTGCCATTTCGTGGTTGTGTATGTCACATAGGACAAATGTCTTCATCTCTCTGCATCTCTTTCATGCGTGTTGAATGTAGGATTTTAAGAAGCTCGAACCATAGGAAGTGTTGAACTATCATGCATACAGAAGTAATGGCAGCTATTATTGGTGTTATTTCTTATCTGAACATTTTGAGAGGGGTAGAAAGGAAAGAATCTAAGGAAAGCAGATCCCAGGGAGCCGGCCAGGAAGGCATGCCATCCAGGAGGAGAGAGAGAAGAAACTTCTTCAACTTGGTGCTTGGACCAACAATAGGCTTTATGGATCTCCTAGCTCTGCAGCAGCTCGTCGTCCTTGTCCCTCACCCCTTCCTTGTCACCCATCATTTTCCCTGTATAATCACAGGCCCCTCCCCCACCCCATCCCACCACTGTCAAAACATCTTCCCTTTGATCACCAACCACTTCTCCATACAAACTGTTTGGCTATAACTACACTCATGGCAGATCTTTCATGCTGAAATTCTGAATAGTCTTTTAAATGAGTAGTGATTCTTTAACTCATGATGATTTAATTTATAAGAGATAGAAGGGGCCGGGCATGGTGGCTCACGCCTATTATCCCAGCACTTTGGGAGGCCGAGGTGGGTGGATCACCTGAGGTCAGGAGCTCGAGACCAGCCTGACCAACATGGCAAAACTCCGTTTCCACTAAAAATACAAAAATTAGCCAGGCATGGTGGTGGGTGCCTGTAATCCCAGCTACTCAGGAAGCTAAGGCATGAGAATTGCTTGAAACCAGGAGGCAGAGGTTGCAGTGAGCTGAGATCATGCCACTGCACTCCAGCCTGGCAACAAAAGTGAAATTCCATCTCAAAAAAAGAGACACATTTAACATCTATAGCTTTTTAAAACAGCATAAAATGTGATTTCTAGACCTTAACATGAGGTGTACCAACCTAATATTTGGTGAATGAGTAGATGTGTAATACCTATGAGGTGAAATCAGATTCTTTAGCACAACTTAATGATTTTCAAATAATTGATGGGTTAACTTCAGAAACTATAACTGTTCCTTAGCTTTTGAAAATAGAAGAAAAAAATTATATGGCCAAATGTATTAAAATATGGAAAATAAAAAGAGATTCCACACTGAAATTCTGTATCTGGAGTTCTGAAAAGAACATAGTCTGTAGGGAAAGTACCAACTGTTCTTTATAAAAAAAATTCTAAAAATTCTAGGTACATCCAGATCTGCCCCTAACAACATCCTTTCCTTCTGAGCCCACTACACCTCCTCATTCTCCAACCTCTGAAAGATCCATTTGCTCAGCCCCTCAGCTATGAGGCTTAGTGTACGAAAGTATCAAGACCAGGGCAAGGCCAAGGGCCAAGCTAACTTCACCACTGACCAGTTTGGGCACGTTGTTCAGTCCCCTGGTGTGCTTGTTACATGTGCTTGTGGGCATTTGGTTAAAGTGATTTTCTTCTCTATAAAAATGGGATTTTAATCAGATTCTCCCTCACTGTGTTGTGAAGAGGTTATAATGAGATGATTAAATGTGGAAAAGAACCTGAGTCAGCACCTGGTACATGGAGAGCTGCTTCTTGACGTGCCGGGCACAGGCCTGCCTCAGGTCTTTGCTTTGCTGATCCTTCTGCCTGGAGTACTTCTGCTCAACAAATTTCCAAAGCTTGGTCTCTTACCTCCTCTGAGTCTTGACTCCAGTTTCATTCCCTCTGTGAGGCCTTCCCTTGCCACCTCATCTAAAATTACAACATTCTCCCTATCCAATGGGGCCTCTCCCCATTTCCTATTTATTTTTCTCCGTCATTCTTGTCATCCTACGACAAATATACTATTTACTTATATTTATATATAAGTAAATTATATTTATAAATTATATTTTTATATATACTTATATTTACTTATTGTCTGTATTTCCCTACTAGAACATATGTTCTTTGAGAAAAGGGAGTTTTGTCCATTCTTGCCTGTTTGCCCTCTTGCATTATCCCTAGTGTGGGTACCATATAAGCACTCCATAATATTAAGTTGGTGCAAAAGTGATCTTAGTTTCTGCCATTAAAAGTAACCAAGATTACTTTTGCCCCAACCTAATATTTGGTGAATGAATACATGCAAGGATACATGTAAGCTATAGTAATGCCCTTTCTTACTCAATTTCAGAAACTCAGACATTGTTACCTTTTCCATTCCTCTTTGTGAAATAGCTATTAACTCACTTCTTCCCTTATGCTGAGTAATGAGCTTCTATTAGTGAATTGTGTTCATGCAATATTTAGCAGAACTCTGTTTTCCCATGGAATCTCATCACCCCCTGGAATGTGAACCTCTAACCTTGATGATGTTTGCATTAAGAAGAAGTAAATTCTCCTTCTCGTGTGTATCTACACATAGAGTATGAGCAGGCATTTGTCCACATGTGCACCTCAGGCAACTGATCCAATAGTGCATTACTATAGCTTCTAGCACAATATGTTTAGATAGGCTAGTAGATTGGGATGCCAATTTATTGAGTGAAAGTAAAAACACATGCCTTAGGTTCAACTGAGCTTTTGTGCATGGAGAGTCAGCGTGTGAACAATGTAATGGGATGACGTTGTCGGGAGTGGCAGCTGTAACAGCATCAACTGGTCACAAGAAAGAGTGTCAGCACTAAAACGTGGTGAGTCATTGAGTCTGTTGTCATATTTCTTATAAATTATAACAAATTCTGAGAGTTTTGGCAGAGCTGGGTCAGTAATAAATGCATTTTCTGAATCACCAAAACACCCACTCCCATGAACACATTTTATTTCTTAAAGCATGTCCTGGCACAAAGGAACATGAAAGTGTTTATATAGAGGGCACTTACTGTGATTTAGATGAGCAACTGGAAAGGCAGAAATAAAATATTTACTCCAAGGAATATTGGTTAGTCATTAAAAATATGCCTGAAGTACAGATAATTTGGAAAACTTACTGGTAGATGTCCTCTCCATGAGATGGCACTCATTGTCTTCCTTCTCTTTTACTTAAAGTTTCAATGTATTCATATTTAAGACTGTGTTTATACCCATATGTGTATACATCTGCACATATATGCATAGTATATATATATGTAAATGCGTATACATACATACACATGCATACTCTTGTGTATATCTTAGGTTTTATAATTTACCTAGATCATTCATATTCTTTTAATCATCCATTCGCACTTTTGACAAAATTGTCATTTACTTCGAGCCCTCAGGGACATTGGGACAGACAGTATGTAGGTTGCTGTGTTGGTAGGTGTAGGGGGAGAGTCGCCATCTTCATCTTCTTCACTCCCACCCCCTGCTCTGCTTTGCCAAAAGACAAAAATACGAAGTTGCCTTGGAGCCTGGGAATCTACCCACAATAGGCAAGAATAAAGCCAGTAACCACATAAACAGATAATAAACCAGAATGTAATGGGATGAGCTATTGATAGAAGGACTACCTATCTAGGTTGTTAAGGGATTGAGCAGCCTACCAATTTGAAAAGCTGGAAACATTTTAGAAAAAACATTGAGGTTCACTCCCCTCAGAAGAAATCTTGCGCCTGTTAGCATGCAAGGTCTGAGAATAGCTCTTTTCTTTTGTTAGTAAGGTCTAATTTTAATTAAAACAAGATCTCCTTTTCTTGAGTTTCTCTCACCAGCCATTCCGGTCTGGGCTCTGGTTAGAATGCTCCACCAATAACAGGCCTCAGTGTGGATCTGGAGGTTAGAGGCACAATTATGGTAACTGGAGAATCAACTAGGGCTTTGGATCATTATGCAGCAATTCCATTTTTATTTCTCATTAGCACTAAAGTGGGGAAAGATCAGGAACTCAGACTCTATAGAAAGGCATGTCAACTAATCTGTAGGGGAAATGCAAGTTTCTCAGCAACAACAATATCAACACACATTAGCAGACTGGAAATTCAACTCAAATTGACCGTGTAAGCATTCAAACCAAGTGGGCACTTGGAAGAGGAAGATGAAAAAGGCCTTTAGAGAACTCACTCATCCAACATGCTATACACAAGAGCAGCCAGTCCCTCCCTGCTTTGCAGGAGCACCTTCATCTTGAGGCCTTTTCCTCTCCAGAAGGAAGCACTGCACTTCCCACTTGCATGCATTAGTTTCCCTCTATATAAATCCCCATAGCTCGTATTTATAAAGCACTTAGTTAATTTCAAAATGCATTGACATCTAAGAATCTTCTTTGTTCTTCTCAACCACAGTGGGGAGGAGGTTGACATGTTCATCCTAATGTTACAGATAAGAATTCTCAATAGGGGAAATGATTTGTCCAAGGTCACCAACTATGTAGAATCAATGACTAAAACAGAGAACTGGTCCCCAGACCCATAGCCCACACTGCTTTTTACCTGATGGCACAGAAATCCCAAGATTGATATACCACAGGAAATAAAGAGTTGATTTTCTTCTCTAGTATATACAGGAGTATTGTAAATCAAAGTTCACTTCCCAGTGGATATTTTACACATGACACTTTCTACCCCTAAATATTGTTTGCTACAGCCTTTTTGAGAGTGGAGTCATGACCTCAGAGAAAAGGCATAGTATATTCCATTTCTCCTAGTCCCCAAACTGGATTTTCATTACAGCCAGTGCTGGATTCTTTTTTAGTACTGCCTCCGGCATATGAGAAAGAGCTTATTTTCATGACTAGCAAGGGCATGATTCAAAAGACAGTTTGAATGTGGCCTTTTATGTATTTTTTTGCAAAGCTACTATTTGGATAACCTTCAGGGAAATCTTTAAAACACTGAAAATGAAAACCATTAAATGTGGTAGACACATGTATAGAGCAGCTGATAATACTGAGTGCATGTGTATATTTGTGTATGCGTGTGTGTGTGTGTGTGTGTGTGTGTGTGTGTGTGTGTGTGTGTATTGAGGAAAATAGATTTGTTCTCTGGGAAATAGCTGATCCAGAAACTATCAATTTCTGTCAAATTAATTCATAGGCCAAAAAGCCAACCCCCTATTTTGCAGCCCTTTCCCCATGGACCTAAGGAGTCCAAGAATAAAAAGAAAAAAAAAAGAAGTATGAGGTATAAATACTATCATAAAGAAACATTTGCTCTCTTCAAAGATTTTGCTCTGAGCTACCCACGACTGCCTGAGACATGTCAGATCGTCAAGAAGTGGCTAGCTCTACTCTGAGAAGCTTTCTGTTTCTGCTTGCTACCCAGGCAACCAAAATGTCAGTGTGTACATGTGCATGTGTGCATATAAATATATACACATCTCCCACCTTCTCATTCTTTACATGCTGCCTGTCTGTATACATGCATTCATATACATGTATGTGTATGTTTGTGTCACATGTACATTGAAAAGTATTTGTCTAATTTGAATTTTTGCTTATTTTTATTTTTGAAGACCAATGGCAAAGTGTTTGAAGACAGCAGATTGCATTAAAAAATCGGATTCATGGATTGGCTCTCAGATACTGTGTACGTGTAATTACATCGTATGCATACACAAACCTCTTCTACCCCCTCTGATTAATAGCTGCTTCCTCTTAGGTCCTTTAAAAGAAGTATTCTTGGGCACATTTCTCTGCCAAAATGTAGTGAATTCCATTTTGAAGCTGTGATCCTATTGATTTTGTTCATTGCCAAATTTCACATCATGGAAAAAATAGCTTAATATTTGAGTGATTAACTTTCATGAAGAGCTGACAGAATGAAGTTCTTCAAAACCTAAACTCTGCCAATTTTGATGTCCTTAATTTATTCCAACAACCATTTAAGTCTAAATGCCTCCATTTTAATCACATTAACAGTATATTACAAAGAGACTGAACACCCAGAGGACTCCAGCTGCAAAATGAATTTGGCTCTTCTTTGTCCTCTTTATGTTTGGAATGATCAAATAGCTGCTGGCAAAAACATTCAGCTAGAGCCAGCCCTGTGGTGATTTCCCGTTGACTCCCACTGCTGCCTTAGCCAGAGGCCTGAACCTTGGCACTTGCCCAGACATCACAGAGGAAATTAACATACCTATTAGCCAAGCAACCACAAAGGTGCTGATGAGACCATTGCTGGTATTAGGTTTACCTGGACAGCTGCATTTGGGGCTAAAGAGAAGTAACTGTGTGGAACCAATCCACATCAACTCCTACCAACCTGGAGGAATGATTGGCACCATGATCTAACCAGGGAGGCTGCAGCAATGGCCCTGCAGAAACTTGGTGCTCCTGGTACCCCTTCTGGTTCTTACCAATTGATAATGTATCAGGCCTTCAACGGGGCCAGTGTAGAGATTTGTTTATACCAAGCCTGGGCCACTGCCAGTTTGCCCATTCCTCTGGTACTGTACTCACATAAAGCTGCAGGAAAGCTTAATATTTAATGCAGGTATTTTATTTGAAACCAAGTGCTTCTTTTCTCCTGGGTCTACTTTCTGCCACCAGCCTCCATGCTAGGGAAGAGAATAAACATTTTTATGCCCTGCACAAACCAGGCTATTTTCATATTTAGTTTCTCAACAGCCATCAACTGCACATGTGCACAGACTTTGAAAACTCAAATACTTCCTTATTGTTTTGGCAATGTTGCCTGGTGGTTATAAGCTAGGGTGTTCCTGTCAGAGAGACTGTGCTAACGTCTCAGTTCTGCCGCTCACAGTATAACTTGCAGCAAGTCATTTCTACTCTCTGAGAATATTTTCTCAACTACTAAGATGGGTAAAAGAATTGTATCTACTTCACACAGTGCTGCTGTGAGAAACAAGTGAGGTAATGCACAAAATTATTTAAGAATCTGGCCTATAGTAAGTGCTAAATTATGTACTTCATATAAGTGCATTATGTGTGTGTGTGTGTGTGTGTGTGTGTGTGTGTGTGTGTGCTTAACCAGTGTTACTGAGATATGCATATTACAAATATTTTCACTTATTAATTTCTTGAATTCAAGATTTATTGTTACCCAGTAACAACACAGGAAAAGAGATGAGGAAGCTACAAGTTATTTTGAGCTTGGGATAGGACTTCTTTAGAGGTTTTTATTGTTACTATTGACATCTATTGGATTAGAAGATGCTAGATGCTAGCTTCCAGAATTTCTATTACTCTATGGGCTCAGGGGCCACAACATACTGGAAGAAAAGCTGGGGATTGTCTTAAAGTTGCATTTGTATCCTGAGTCCACTCATTTTCCTTAGATTATGTGATCATTCAAGGAAGCTTAGTGATTACAGGCATTGATGGGGATACAGGATGCCACCTCCTGGTCTCTTCACACTTACATCCCTCCTATTCTACCCCTGGGTGTTCCGTGTCATCCTTATTCTGGCAATTTTATCTCCTCTGGTCATGAACAATTAAGGATATTTTGAAAAACTTATTTTACAAAGTCCCATATTTCCACTTAAAAATCTTTGAAATAAATACATTATGAAAACAGAATTAAACACTTCAGCGCAGGTCACTTTTCTCCTCTTTGTTAAGCCAAGGCAGCATCTTCTAAAGCCAGAGCTCTGTTGACAACTTTGGTCAGTTTCATGACACCTTCTATGGTTAGAGTCCCAAGTTGAAAGATGAACTGAATGAGCCAGACATGAGGTAATTATCCTCAATCAGACAATTAAAGTGACGGGAAAACAATATATTTTTTAAAGTTTAACTTTTATTAATCAACACATACTTTTGAGTGATACAGAGATGGCTTTGGCATTGTGAAAGGTGAAATGGAACATTTTTGGTACCTCAAAATAGAGGAAGTATTCAGATTTCTTTTCTAGCAGAAAATCTATTTTCCCTGTAGAAATCAGTAATATTCCCTAATATATTTGTTTTTATAAGGACTAACGTTCTAGTTCAATGATTGGAGCTAAAATGGGTTCCTTTCTCCCCTAGACAATGGGACCTCCACACAGAGACTCAGACTCAAAGAGAATGGATGAAACACAAGCAAATATTACAGACAACCCTCAGCCTCCTGAAAGGGAAGAAATCTGTAACCAAAGAAGAGAGTAAAGTGTTCAAGTTTCTTACCTCTCCAAGAAAGATTCTGAGGTTTACATTTAAGAAGGGAGAGTGGAATTTTTGGGACACTTATGAGTCTTTGAGAAAGCAAAGTCCATTTTTATCTGGTTGAAGGGACAACACTTTTGTCAGAATTCAGTAGTACTAAGAGCAGTAGCCAGTCATTGGATGTGAGACCTGTTGCCTTCTGCTGCACTGGAGCTACAGACACTGGACTTCCTTTTTGTGGGGGACAGAGATGGATATCCTGAGTGTATTAGGTGTAACCAGGCAATCAGAGAACAATCAGCCCAGTCATTCGAAGGGTAACCAGATATCTGGGTCAGGTTGCTCAAAAACATCAACAGTGTTGGGGTATTTCACTGCTGGGGCTCCCTGGGGAAAATATTACTCAGTGGTCATCTTTGAAATATAGCTAAAAGCCAACCATACTTATATCACAAATAGAGCACTGTCTATATTATTTTTAAAAGCAACTTCAGCCAGCTCTACATCTAAGGCCTATAGGAAATAGTTTGGTAACTGAAAAAATTAATGTAGCATTTTCTTGGCAGATCTTAGGCCCAGGGACTGGAAGCCCTGGGGAAATAAAATGTGTCACATGAATAGTATAAAACTACAAACCTCATTATCAAATTTCAGATTCTGAGCACTAACTTTATGATTTTTTTATAGCAATCTCTTTTAGGGAGCTGAGGATATTTGGAGGATTCTATTTCCTGCAGAGTAGCTCAATTAAGCACAAGTAATTTCAGTCTGTGCACAAGAGGACGTGAGTAGTAACTGGTTACCATTTGATGTTAGGATACATAGTTCAGCTCCCTTGGGACAATCTATAATAAAAATGCACTAACACTAAAAACAAATAGAAGGGGCCTTTCGCATTTACCTTTTATGACACCATTTCTGTCAAGATGGCATCTTCGTGGACATGTCCACACTGAATTTTTAGTGTTTATTTCCTGACCAATGTTCTACACCCAGACCTGGCTATACATTGCTCCTCTCAATTTTTACTTCCATCCGCTTGGCACCAACTCTCTGAGATATTGACTGATTGCTCGCTGTCCTGTCATTCTCTTCGGCTTACTGAGCCTGAGCCATTTACGTGCGTTTAGAGATATCTTTGGAGACAGACCTGATAAATCACAAGGCAGTCTGATGATGAAGTACCTTACCATTTACACTTGTATAGAGGAATATCATCCAATTATCTGCAGTGTACTTTTGAAGTACAGCAAGTTGGGTACCAGTTCCTGTGTCGGATTTTGTGTGCAATTCTCTTTTTACTCTTGATCATTCTGGCACCAAGTGCATTTGACATTATGTGCACTGCACGCTGTGTCTCTGTGCATAGTGTCTCCAAATATTTGGAAGAATCTCAAAGTCAATGCTAAAAAAATAAATGTTTCAACCAAGTTTAACAGAACAAATCCAAAAGTAAGTTACTTAGAGGAAAGGATGCCCACTTATCATCTGCACATGATGTGCCATTGTATTTTTAAAATATTTATTTGTAGGAGACAGCATGTGAGGAAGAAAGATCACTGTCCTCAGAGTCAGTAGACATCAGTTTTAATTCTGCCTCTACATAGTTAATATATGACCTTGAACCGGCAGCAACCAGTCTGACCACAGTTCTTCCAACTGTAAAATCAAAGGTGGGCCTTCATGATTCCTTTAGCGTCTCATACTGTCATTAGACTGTTCTGAGGGAGCTAAACTATGCATCCTACCATCAAATGGTAACCAGTTACT
This sequence comes from Saimiri boliviensis, assembly GCF_048565385.1. Classification (NCBI taxonomy): domain Eukaryota; kingdom Metazoa; phylum Chordata; class Mammalia; order Primates; family Cebidae; genus Saimiri; species Saimiri boliviensis. The sequence goes on along the minus strand of NC_133452.1, from coordinate 23,015,521 downwards.
CCTCATGTCCTCCTGTGCATAGGCTGAAATTATTTGTGCTTAATTAAGCTACTCTTCAGGAAACAGAATTCTAAAGCTCTACATTCTGAAGATATTGTTAAGCATTTTCCTTTCATGGAATAACCAGAGATAGAAATTGAAAAGATGGGATTTCCAAGTAGTCATGAGATTCTGTGTCATATCACGGGGTGATCTTGTGAAAGAAGTGGTTTGCTGTCAGTTCACCTCTTCGGACATGCCTGGATGACACGCACAACTATTGAAGGCACAAGTGAATAGATTCTGAAGCTGTCCAATCGAAGCAAGTTGTTAAGTCGTAATTTTTCAGGTTAGTTTAAATCTACTAAATGCCCATCAAACCACTATAATAAAGGTTTTTAGTACGAATGTGGAGATAAATGTGTGCCAGGGCCATCGTCCAAGTAAACCATTTAAATGGCCAAGTGTGATGGCCGATACGGAATCTAGAATATCAAGTCAGCAATGCCTGTCTACTGGAGAGAAACTATATAGAGTGGTCTGAGGAGCAAACATAAATAAATGTACTGACTCTGAAGACCTTGGCACAGACAGTACAATAATGAGTTGTTTTGACAAGTCTAAAAAATGTTTCTGTCTCTACTCTTTCCTATGATTTGGCAACTATTTTACCTTGTATCAATTCGTTCCTCATTTCCCTTGCAACAAAATTTACCCTCTTGCTTACTTTCAATATGATATTCTTTCCACAAAGACTATTTCTAGCACCTATACCTTCTTCCTAAATGAGCTACTGCATTTTCTTTCCTGCCCTCTACTATACCTCCCTCCGCTGAAAAGCCAAAACAAAAGGAAAAAATTTCACCAGCTCAGAATAAAATACCGTATTTTCTCATTATACAAGGAATGAAGGCAAAATGGGGTTGGAGTTCTGTGTGAACAGCTGCTTCCCTGTAAAAGAGGAATACTACCAGAGCTCCTTTATACCGTAAGTCTTTGTGTTGAAGGCTTTGTCTCCAAGCCTGTCTTGTAACTGGAGTGTTAATAATGGCTCCTCCTGCACCTCCATGTCACTGTGTGTCGACACACCTCTGCCTACTGCTTCCCATCTCTGACTCTAGACACCTGTTCAGCTACAGGAGACAAGAAGTACTTCCAAGGGAAGATGTTGAATTCAGGCCACAGAATGGTAAGGAAAAGGCTCATATCATTATTGATGCTTCATTCATAGCACACACTTTCATTTCTAATGTTTAAATTATATGCAGTATTTTCTGACTGGGGGTTCTGTTCCTTTTCAAGAATTCTCAGAGATCCTTTTTTAAGTTGATCTTCAGGAAAAGAGCACATTACTTCACCAGATTCTTTACAGGTATAGAGTACCGTTTGAATAAAAACATGTGTCTTCTCAGACAAAATGTGTCCTCCCTGTGGCTTGCATTGCAGGGTGCCATGTCCCTCTCTGCTTTTCCCTCTCCCCTGGAGGGTCATCTTTCTTATGTGGAAATCATGATTTTTGAGAAGTTGAAATTGAGTTGAACTGTTTCCCCCTGATTCTTATCAAGGCTTAAACTACTAAAAGAGCCACCATTTGAAAAGGTCTACTCATTACATTTCTTTTAGTGTCATAGTTTTAACACTTGTGATGTGTCCCAATCAAAATTCTATGTTTCATAAATAATAAAAATAAGACCTAAAGGTATAGTTGACTTATCCAAGTTTACAGAGCTAATTTGTGGAGAACAGTAGAGAGCAGCTCAGGTTTTCTGATTTTACATTCATCACTATGCAAGTGGAAGAATTTCATTATACTTCCATAGATACATATGTGAAGATCAGACATAGCCATTGAATATGTTTCCAACAATCTTGATGTTGGGAACTCTTTCATGTTTGGACCAGGATGGTACTTCCATCAGAGCAGAGTAGTCCACCAAGCCAGGAGGACCTCTTTATCCTCTAGACAAAAAAGACAGCTGATCTCAGCCTAGCAATCTACTTCATAAAAGATGCTCACAGTCATGATGTCATTCCATCCTTGCTGACCATAACAGGTTGACATTATTGATAGTTGTACCTTATAGACAAGGACCCCAAGCTTCCTCAGTAGAAATCTAGCCATTGTTCAAGTCACACAACTTTGCATTCAGATAGACCTTGTTCTTTCTTGGGATCCATCTGAAGTGCATTCTAAACTAGGGGAAGCATTCATACTTTCTTAGCTGGAGTATCCCAAGGGAGAAGAGCTCTAAAGGACGAGAAGAGCAAAGACACAATCTGACATCATGTTGCTGCCCCATCCGGCACACCCAGCCACACATATGTGTTCTCAAATAAGTTTTGATGACAAAGTGCCTTCATAGTTGGTTCCCAAATCCCTACATTTATGATGATGAATTCTACATTGTAGTAGCATGATAGCTCACACCAGTAATCCCAGCACTTTAGGAGGCTGAGGGGCAGATCACTTAAGGTCAGGAGTTTGAGACCAGACTGGCCAACATGGCAAAACCCCATCTCTACTGAAAGTACAAAAATTAGCTGGGCATGATGGTGGGTGCCTGTAATTCCAGCCATTTCTGAAATTTCAAATTGGACTTAAGTAAAAACAGATTTCTTACTAAATTCTTTTTGACCAAAACATCTCCTAAACAAATAAGCATATAAACAAATATTTCTAATTTCCTCTTGATAAATCACTTAAGGAATGCCCATAACTTATGGCAATGTTTTTTCCTTTGGATGACTTTTATTTATAGTTTTCTGTCTTTAAGAAAATTTTCAGTAATTTATAATCATGTTTTATAAAGTTGCCTTTCTCTAAGAGCTGAGATAAAGATACATATGATTTAGCTTCATAATATTTTATCTCTGTCTTCACCCATAAGAGGTCTGGTTTCCCAAGAGAGCTGTGCTCTGTATCAGAGGATATTCCAATAATTTCATTGATGTATACAAACTGTATTTTTTTCTAAAATGAAAAAGGAATGTAGCAAAGGCAGTTTTTTTTTTTTTTTTTTTTTTTTTTTTTTTTTTTTTGAGATGGAGTTTCGCTCTTGTTACCCAGGCTGGAGTGCAATGGCGCGATCTCGGCTCACCGCAACCTCCGCCTCCTGAGTTCAGGCAATTCTCCTGCCTCAGCCTCCTGAGTAGCTGGGATTATAGGCATGCGCCACCATGCCCAGCTAATTTTTTTGTATTTTTAGTAGAGACGGGGTTTCACCGTGTTGACCAGGATGGTCTCGATCTCTTGACTTCGTGATCCACCCGCCTCGGCCTCCCAAAGTGCTGGGATTACAGGCTTGAGCCACAAAGGCAGTTTTTATTGTTCAGATTCATAGTGGTATACCTCCATGGTCTGTGCTCTTCCTGAGAGGAGGCCTGACACATGGCCACCTGATTTGAGTATAAATGAAAACTTCTATTGCTCCCTAAAACCTCATGCAGAAATATCCTACACCCAATACATGAAGAAAATCAATAGTACATTATTAAAAGGAGTATTCTGACTTTGTGTGGAGCCATGAAAATTAATCCCATCAGCATTAAATCATGGGTGTTAGAGAATCACCTGGGAGAGTCATGGAATGATGGCGACCCACACAGATTAGGAAGAGAGAATGAAACAGGCAGAACAAAGAAAGAAGAGTGCTCCGGCCCAGGCATTGCTCATGTCCCTTCCTGGCTGCCCTTCTTGTGAACACCTGAAGGTTCTGCGTCTACACGCTCCTGGTATGTAATCCTGAACACCATTGTCTCTGCTCCAACCCTCCCTGTCTCCTAAAAGTGCTGCTTCTGAAGGCAACTGCTCTCAACCTTCTGCTTCTTTAGAAAGTAGTCCGATAAAATGAAGCTTTCTGCAGGGTTCATGACTGATAACAGGGTCAAATGATCAATTGCCTCTGATCACAGGGGCAGTTCCTGTGAGATGCAACACTGTAGCCCGAAGCCTTCACCCAAAGTCATGATAAGTAGGAGAGAGTTTTTGACTGATAGCCTTGTTCATTGTGGGAAAGGGTGAAAGCCCTGAAAACCCAGGAGATCTGTTTTAAAGACCTGCCTCTACTGTCCAGTAACGCCCCTCACTCTGGAAAAGTCACTTGACCTGCCTGTGCCTTAGTATTCTCACCTGATAAATGAAGATGTACAGGGTGTTTTGTGAGAGCTCAGTAAGATAATGATAAGGTACTTGCAAAGCAACATGGTTCTTTAAAAATGTAGCCATGACTACCTCACTTATACATTTTGTGGAACGCACACACAGAAAGATGTTGTAGCACAAGGATGTGGGGAAGACAGAAAGACAGATTTCACTTATTAATCATTTCCTGAGTGTTTACTGCAAGGTGGGCATTGTTTTATGCACAGGAGGTGTAGGAGCAAACAAGACAAGATTGTCAATTATCTACATTACTGCTAGCATTACAGGAGTTTAAAATTATCTTTCTTGTATAGTTATTGTGCATGGCATGAATCAGCCATACGAGTATCTGCATAATACTATTGCTTTCAAATACCAATGATAAAAAAAGTCAAAAGCAAATCCGACTAATTTTCTTCTTTTTTTCTGCATTAATTTCTGTTTCTTTCAAATACCAAGATCCATATATAATTTGCCTTTACAGTTGATCAACATTTGTTAAAGAGGTCAGGAAAATGCAGATGTGCAGGAATTAGGACCTTCTTGCATCATGGGTCTCTCAACCTTTTCCTTAGCCAAGAGTGGATGCTCTGCACTTGAGGAGGAGGCAAGGGGCGGTCAGGCAGCCCGGAGCCTTCCTGCCTGCTCTGCTGCCTCCCCAGCCTGCTTCAACCCTAGCCTTGCAAATTCCAAACTGCTGATTCATGCTCATGATGTGAGCCTAATGACCGTGAACACGTTCCTGTTTTTCTTCTTCAGGCACATTTTCTTGGTAACCAGGAGGATGATATGCTAATGCAAGCTGGCAGACTTGATCTCAAGCTACAAAAATACGCTCTGCCACGTGGAGGGGACAAAGGAGGAAAGAGACTTCAAGGCTACCCTTTTGATTCGGGTTTCCATTTTTGTCGAGAAGGCACACAGTAAGTGCTCAACGAGGAGACTTGGTATTCAGAGGAGACCCATGGGGACCATTAGGATTTTAAACCCCTGTGAGCAGTAATTCTTCTCATTTAAAATAAATGTTCTCTAAGCTTTTTTAGTAACACACTTTATGAGACTCTGCTAGTTTCTCGTGTTGTGTCAGATAGCTCCGGGTAAGCAGGAGATGCTGAATCCAGTGAGGCAGAAAAGTCAGAATTTGCCTTTTCTCAAAATCCATCTTGGCCACAACTTGCCTGCATCTTGCCTCTGAGTCATATAGCAACGGTTTGTTGGAGGTCACCGCAGTGCCCTGGACTACTTTGGAGTTTTACTGTATTGCTGTTGAAATAATTTTTAATCTCTTCTTGTCAGCTGGCTAGATGATACAATAATATTACGCTGTGTTGCCTCACAAGTGATTAAAGAACAAGTGCACAGCAAGTCCTGCTTCCCAGCCTTCTCAGGAAAGCACAGAGGCTTCTGCAGAAAAAACGAGCCTTCTGCAACATACAGATATTCCCAGAAAGACAATTCAGAAAGCAGTTTATTAGTCCCTGTGTTTTCACGGCACTGCTGAGCGGAATGCCAGGGCCACTGGCTCCTGTTTTATTAAGGTTCTTTGCTATCTGACTCAGACTCACAAATTTTCTGGCCAGAGATTTGGAATTTACTGTAAAGTGAGTCATCCAGTATGAGCCAATGAAAATTCTCCAGGCAAATTCACTTCAGATTCTGAGTTGTTATTTTTATTCCAACATGGTCTTTTTTTTTATTATCTGGGAACTCATCAGTTAGGTGAGTTTGAGTAGTCTGTGTTAAGATGATAAAATTAATAAATCAGTCTGGGTGATTTCATGCCAAAAGCCACAACCTTTGGCTGATAAAAAGGAAGATGTTTTGTTTCAATTGGAAAGGTCACAGTCGGTCTGCTAAGCTGATTTTGAAAACGATATGCTGATAAGCATAGGAAAGGGTAAAGAAATTCCTTACGAAGCAGAATGAAAATGAGAGCTTCTTTTTTCATCACACAAGAGTAAGATTCAAATTAAAGTCCTGAAAAAGAAGTCACTAAGATACAGAGACTCAAAGGTTGGCTATCATAGACTTAGGTTTTTATAATCTGCTTATAACTAGTCACTTCCTTGATCACTTCAGCACCTAGAACCATCTTGAGACAGTTTTTACCACTTTAAAATAAAAATACCAGAAATGAACATTTTCTTTTATTTTCAGTATTATGGAAAGTCAAATTTTATTTGAGCCCAAACAACTAAATTCCGACTCTATCTTTTGAAGTGCTCCAGAGCCAATAATTTAAGCCACAGAGACTTATTGCTAAAATCATGGTCATCAGATTACCTGTGGAGCTCTTGATGAATAATGAATGGAGCCAGGAGGGAGCAGCCACCACAGTCTCTTTAAGTCTGGAGGGCTGCCACTGAGCAGTACAACAGGAAGGGTCTAAAGGCCCATCTCCAAGCCTTTCAAGTGTTTCAAGTGTTCCAAGTGTTCCAAACACCCATCTATGAGAAGTCTCCAGAGCTGTGGCATCCCAGTGAGAATGGCTCTTGCATTTAGGCTCCAATGAAAGTGTCCAGGCAGGAAGTTGAAATGGAGCAAGTTATGTTAGAATGACTACCCCCTTTATACAGATGAGAAAAATGAGTCATAGAGCAAGTCAATCTCCTTCACCTCCCAACTACCAAGGAATTAACTAGAATCCCTTTGTCTCTGCCCTTGTGTGTTAAGTTAGACATCCATTGGATTATGCCACTTCTTTTAGGAAAGGGAAGAACAGAAAATTGGATGATCCAGCATAACAGATGAATTCTGAGGGTGAAGAAGGATTTAACAGGAACAAATTTTCACTGCCCTGTTATTTGAAGACTGAAGAGTAGATGTGGGTTCCAATGAAGAACCAAGAAGCAGTTTCCCTGAAAAATTAATATTTGATTCAAAGTAACAATTTTGAACAAAATTCTGAAAAGTCAACCCTAACATATATTTCCTTCTAGTAAATGACTGAGATAGCAAAGGCATGAAATTGTCTGTTCTTCCCCCACAATAAACAGAGAGGGCTAATTCAGTTCATTGCAAGTATTTACTCATATTTCAAGTGGGTGAGCAGCAATCAATGATTAGCACCAAAATGGTCAGAATAGCAGCATGTTTCTCACATACAAAAAAAAAAGAAAGAAAAGCCAAGAAAAATATCATGAATTGAGAGCATTTTTGTTGTCAGAACATGTGAAAAGAAAAATAAAGGTGAAGATCAGAAAAATGTGGAAGAGACAGAACTAAGAGAGCACAGGATAGGCCCAGCTTTGTCCTGGAAGCATTGAACTCTCTGACTTTGCCCTCCACAATGGTCACCTATGACCATCTCTGTCCACCTTCAGTGAATGTATTGTTCCCAAAAGGCTCTTGTTCCCATCAGAATGCCACACTGGCACTGTGGTGCAGCTCTGCTCATAAAGACAGGACCCCAGTCCAGATTTTAAAAGGAAAACCAAATGCAGAAATGTAACAAATAAAATAGCTGGCTCAATAGGGGTTACTCAAGTTTAGCTGGACTACTGACTGAGATGAGGAAAAGAGCAAGTACTTTACTGAGCATTTTATTGAGCAAGTACTAAATGCCAGATAAAGTGCCAGGAACTCTTTATCTGTTTTCTCACTGAATGTCCTTAAGAATCACATGAGATGTGGAACTATCCCTATTGTTCTAGACACTAGGAATCAAGGAAGTTTTGTTACTTCCTCATGTTTGGGATTTCAGTTCCAGGCAGGCTTTAATCCTGTATGTTACTTGCATCATTTCCTCCTAATAATGATGCAAGTGTAATTTATGCACATATCATACTCAAGTATTTCAGGTAGATGCCTATTAATGACTTTATTTGATATAAAATTATAACAGGTTATCACAGGCAAATTTTCCCATGAATGCATCTGTACTTTTGAGCACAGTGAAATATAGACAAGTAATTCTCAATGGGAGGAGTCAGGGAAGAGAAGCACATCAGGATTATGTGGGCGACCTGTTCAAGCACATCTCCTATTCCCATCTCTTCCCCAACTCACTTCACATGTGTTAGTCAACGTTATCAACAGAATGTGTCTGATTCATAAAAATACTAGGTTGGGGAAATACAACAACAACAATGTTGTGGCCTCGTCTTGTGTATTTTCACACCAATGAATTTTTTTTTTTTTTTTAGATGGAGTCTCGCTCTGCTGCCCAGGCTGGAGTACAGTGGCATGATCTTGGCTCACTGCAACCTTCAGGTTCAAACAATTCTCCTGCCTTAGCCTCCTGAGTAGCTGGGATTACAGGCGCACACCACCATACCCAGCGTTTTTTTTTGTTTGTTTGTTTTGTTTTTTTGCTTCTTCATTATCCTATCTATTTTAAGTAAAATAATTTCTAGATATTTTTTCTCACATTATTTAGGTTGTCATACGTTTTGATAGTTCATATTCAACTTCTGCCTCCCACAATTTTACATGTAACTAATACTCTCACAAAAATATAAATGATTGACATCTTCCATTACTTAACATACTCTGTACACATGCATACACATAGTTTTATTAATGTACTGGCTTCTGATCAGATTTAAACTATAGTAAATTTCTTCATCAGAAAATAAAAATCTCTAAAAACATTACAGGAAGTGATTTCAATGGGTCAGGATGCTTTATCATCTGTTCACTAATGCTGTCAACATCTAGCAACTGCTGAGTGCCTACAATATTTCAAGCAGTTGCATTTTACCAGCTAAGGTAGAATCTACTCTTGTTGAGTTGGTCATTTCCTCATGTTGGAGAAACATCCCTCAGAATAAGGATGTCCTGAACCCTTCTGAGGGCATTCAGAAATACCCGAGTCATTGTTAGTTTGCCCTTGAATGACTCTATGTTTGTTGGAGATAATGCATTCATGCCTTTCAGGTGACACTTTCTAGATGCCAGCAATTAGTTTAAATTATTAATTATTTTGATCATTATAACTTATCTTGTTATATAGGCTGAAATTTGGGCTTTGAAGAAAATGGATTGGCTAAGCCTTCATGAAAATGTAAACATAGTGAATGGGCCCTGTACTGTAAATACCTTCATACTATATGAAGAAATTTATAGTAAAACTTAAACCTGCAAATGAATCTGTACTAGTAGCCACTACTAGACTAATGTACCACCCAGGACACCAGAAAAATGGGAAGGCATGTGAGACTGAGAACCTTAAGACCTGCATCCAAATCTCAGTTTGCAAGTTTCAGAACTACAGAAAAATCACCTGATGTCTCTGAGTTCCAGTTACTTTATCTGTAGAGCAGAGAAATTAATGGCTCTGCCCACCATCTCTCTAGAATACTATCACATGATCTAAGGTTTGTAAAAATGTTTCAGTAATTATGAAATGATATTTTAATATACATTATTAGTTTTTTTTAAAGTTCCAGAAAGTATGAAATACTGTATTAATAAAGCATTAGTTTTGCTAGACCCCAGAATTTTACCTTTGATTTTATGATCATGTTGAAGTTTATTTAAGGTAATTATTTATTCTAAATACTTGCTCACATAATTTGACCATTATCTCTTGTCTCAGTTGCTTCTCTGAACCTGTTACTTCACCTGTAAAGCCTAAATAACAATATCTACCTTATTAGAGGCAATCATATATACAAAGCACTTGGTTCAGTTGCTTACTAAATACATTCAATTAATAAGAATTTTTTTTTGTTCTCCCCACTAACCATAGTTACAAATGTTTCTATGCCTCCAGGACTGTGTTAAATTCTGCTAGTTTGGTAGTCTCCTCTTCATTTTTCTTCTTTTATCTTTTCCTCCCAAAAGCAAAGGATTTACAATGACCATAATTATTGTGATAAATCCCTGGCTGTATGATTAACAAGGTAGTGTGACAGTTATTCTTTATGTTAAAGGCTCTGTCCCACTGAGACATCTGAACAGCGAGTCTGCTTTAAGATGAAGCCAGGGAAGTTATGTGTGGTCAGACACAGATTCTTGTCAAGGTTATAGCCTCACTTTCATATTTTTATATTTTATATTTTATATTTTCTTAAAATGAGTGTTTCAAAAATATTATCTGCAGGAACATGGTGATTGGTAACATGAAGACCTATCTGAGAAACAAAACACGGCTGCAAAGAATCTGAGCATCGTGAATTTTATTCATTTTTAGCATAGAATTTCATTGCTCATCCAGGGGTAACCTAATCTGTCATACAAAGGTGTCTTTTTGTTCATTTTAGAAAGTGACCTGCTGTTATTTCGTGTGTGCCTTTGAAAAAAATTAACAGTTTAAAAGGAAGGGGTCTGATACTCTGTTCTCTTTCTCTGCCTTCTGTCCAAATTCACTAGATTTGCCCTAAAAATTCCTCTCACAATTTTCCCAATTTCATCCTGCAGACTATATTAATGAGTGTCATATCTTAGCAACAATCATCATTTCATATTAAATTTAGAGTTAAGCTAATGTGGTGGAATGATCCCCATGCCAAAACCTCTTAATTTCTTTTCCAATCCTTCACACAACTGCAGATTGGAACCAAATGCTCAAATATTCTTCTTATATAACTAAAGGGAGGTGGGCATTTCCCTGTCTCTTTATCTTCCATCCTTGTTCTCTAACTCCATTTTTATTTATAGAACCAGCTGGAATTACACTTTACCGGTGTGCTAAGAGCACATCAGTGATTCTCCAGATGGCTCAAACCAACCCATGAGAGTACACTGTTTTTCACATTTGATCTTAGAATAGCCAATATGCTCTTAGCAAGAACTAAGCAGTTGACCCACGTATTGCAATTAGTTTCCTTTTACCTATTTTCTGATAATGAATACTCATATCCTTGATATTATCTAGCCCTGATGCATCTCTGTATATTTTCCTCTTTAAGCTTTTTCTTTATGTTTAATCTGTGGATCAGTAGGAGGGAAGCATTTAGTTTAAAAAATTATTTGATATTTAAGCCAGCTTCTCCTCCTAGCATATGTTACAGCCTCTGAAATGCAGGTCTGAAAATTCATGTTGAGGAATGCAGATATTTATTCTACAAGCATTTCTGAGAAGGTAAAGATAAGCCTATAAATAAAGTAAGATAAAAGGAAGATGGGGAAGAGAAAGCTGTTATGTTTAAAATGTTCTTCTAAAACCTCTGATCAAATCTCTGCCAGATTGTAAATAATGAAGTTATATAATATCAGTTTGCTTACTGTAACCAAATGTTCACACCATCAGTGCAAATTTTGCATTTTATTCAGTTTTAATCATCAGAGAAATGCAAATTAAAACCATAATGCAATATCAACTTACCTAAGCCAGAATGTCCATTATTAAAAAGTCAAAAAACAATAGATGTTGGCACAGATGTGCTGAATAGGAAATGTTCATATACTGCTGGTAGGAATCTAAATTAGTACAATTCCTATGGAAAACAGTTTAGAAATTTCTCTAGGAACTAAAAGTAGATCTACCATTTAATCCAGCAATCCCACTACTGGCTATCTACTCAAAAGAAAAGAAGTCATTATATCAAAAGGACACCTGGACGTTTATATTTATCACAGCACAATTCACAATTGCCAATATATAAAATCAACCTAAGTGCCCATCAAAATATGAGTGAATAAAGAATATCTGATGTATATGTATCTTGGAGTACTACTCAGCCATAAAAATAATGAAATCATGTATTTTTCAGTAAGTTGGATGGAATTGGAGACCATTAACATAAGTGAAGTAACTCAAGAATGGAAAAACAAATACTGCTATGTTCTCACATAGAAGTGGAAGCTAAGCTGTGGATATGTAAAGGCATATAGCGTGAATGGACATTGGAAACTCAGAAGAGAGGAGGATAGGAGGGAAGTAAGGGATGAAAAATCACCTGTTGGGTACAATGTACATTATTTGGGTAATGGGAACACTCAAAGCCCAAACTTTACCATGATATAATTCATCCATGTAACCAAAAGCCACTTGTAACCCTAAAGCTATTGAAAAAAATAATTTAAGACATAGCCACTTGAAGACACTAAGCCTACTAAATTCAGGCATTACTATGAAATTCACAATAATGTCACTGACTAAATTCAAATGCGTTTGTTACTCTGTTTAAAAAAAGTCAAAAAAATAAATAAAATAATGAAAAGCAAGAGTTCTAAAATGATCCTAAGAACTGTAAATAAACTAGCAATGAAAAACATTCATTAGAAATGATAATGTATATACATTATATATAATATGTGTGTATATATGTGTATTATATATGTTGTATATGTATATAATATATAAAATATATAATATATAAAATATAATATATAAAATATATAATATATAAAATATATAATATATAAAATATATAATATACATATATAATATGTATGTATACAGATATACATATATGTATACATATTATGTATACATAATATATACATAATACATTATGTATACATAATATATTATGTATACATAATATTTACATAATTCATATATAATATATAAAATATATACATATGTATACATATATACATATATATGTATATATTTTATATATTATATATGAATATATAAAATAAAAATATGTTTTATATATAATATATTTTATATATTATATATGTATATAATAAATAAACTAAAAAGACAAAGCAGCAATATATGATACATATATGATGAATGATTCTTACTCTGGTCTAAAACCAACTAGATGCAGCAAAATAATGTTTATAGTCAATGAACATATTCTAAATTTGTTTCAATTATCAAAATGTTTGTATTGGGCCAGCTTGAGAGTAAAGATTTAGAACTATCATTAAAATATAAGCAGAATTTGAGAATATTAGGCTGTTTACATTCGTATAAAATGAACCATAAAAGCTTTTCACTGCCTATTCTCAATGTTCACAGTAATTCAACTACAGCATTTACTCACTCATTTGTTCACCTAACATACCCACTGTGTCTATACTATGCACATTTGTTGAGAGTGAGAGTATAGTAAGAAGCAAAAACTTAAAGAAATGTTAAGGAAATTTTAGCAAGCTGCCATTCATGGTGACTCCCTTGGTTTCCCTGCAGATCAGGAAGAGGGTCGCAGCTAATGTAGACAGGAGACAGGATTCAGATGGCTTTCTTTGCTATAGTCTGGAACATGGGTTTTGGAAGATGGATTTTGTTCTTTATCCATAGGTAAGTGGGAAAACTGATCATTTTGAACAGATGAGAGTCACATATTATCAAACTTCCTCAGAAACTCACAATGGCAGCAATGTGAAGGGTGTCATGGGAGGGTGTAAAACTGTAGACCAACATGCATTAGAAGACCATCAGCAGAACAAGATGAGAGATGAGGAAGCCCTGAATCAGGACTAGATAGGTGGAGTTTAAGAACTCAATGATGTAATTTTCAGGACTTAGTGATGATTAGACAACAGGATTAAAAAAAAAAAAAAAAAAAAAAAAAGTCTAGTATGGCTCCTGGATTTTTGGCATGAACAGTTCAGTGAATTTCTAAAATGAGAACTGCAGAAGAAAAAGTAGGTTTGTGGAAGATGGTGTCAGCTTAGGACATGGGAAGCATCTGAGATGCACTTCAGTGGAAGACAGTTGAGACAGGTAAGTCTTGAGTTCAGGAGAGGCCTGAGCTAGGTAAAAATATTTGTCAGATTTACGAGTCATCTGCATAGGTGACTGTTGAAACCCAGAGAGTCGTAAGCTTTCCTGGAGACAGCTTGTTAGGAGACTTCTTGTTAGGAAAAAAAATAATAGCAGACTCCTAGAAAGTGTAAACACCTAAGCTATCATTAGAAGAGAAATTAGCAAAGGAGAATTTTAAATAGAAAGGAAGACTACCAGGAGAGAGTCATGATTCAGAAGGGATGGGAAATAAAAACAATTTCAAAATTAAATAAGATAAGGACTGAATGATAACTTTGTCTTTGGCCATAATTATGTCATTGGTAAACTTTGCCAGAGTAAATTAATATGGTAAATTGCAGAGGCTATGACCAGTAAAATTTAATATGCACCAGTCTTACCAATGATCATGTCATCAATTCTAAAAATTACATAGAAATAACTTATTCAACAGAATAAGTTTGTTTTAGAATGAGAAAGTATTTGCATATGCTACATAGAAAATTGATTTAGAAATTATATTTTCTAGAAGAAAATTCCTTCCAGTTAAAAGAAACTTCTATTTAAAGTAATTATATTTTGGGAACCTGAGCCCCCACTTTTGGCCTTCATGGAGCAATGGATACTGGATTGCATATAGCTAGAAAGCTAGACAAAATTTGTAAAATGATGTTTTCAGACATTGGAAAATGGTCAACACAAGGCAGCGATCTCTGAAGAACAACAACAAAGAAAGATGAGCCCTGTGATCACCCAGACCTTCTGACAGAAGCAGAGGCAGAAGGAGGAACCTAGGAAAAGCATAAATATCTCACTCATTAGAGCTTGAAGAAGGTGAAGTGTTTGGAAGAGCAGAACAGAACATGGAGAGAAGGGAGTACACGGAGTAAGAGCTCCAGAAACCTTCACACGGCTAACCTTGAGTCTTTGGTGGAATAAAGCTGTCCATGATGAGGGATACTTAAGACTGAAATAACTGCCAGTGAACTATAAATTCAACAATCAATGGAGCTTGCACAGAGCTGGACTGAATTCAAGCTCCAACCAACTGGAATGAAGAGAACTTGATGTACACTCTGAATATTCAGTAGAGATTAGAGAATAGCCACGACTTAGGAGAAGACCTAACCTAACAAAACAATACAAGATACTCTAGAACAGCCTTAACTAAACTTAAAAACAAACACTGAAAAGATCAAGCTGATTCCCAAGTAAGTTGCTTTCTGACCAAAATAAACTTAAAAGAAGACAATAAAACTTAGTCAGCAATAAAATATCAAAAATTCCCAGCATCCAGTACAAATTTATTAGATATGCAAAGAAGTAGGAAATCATGACCAATAATTACGAGAAAAATCAGTCAATAGAAATAAATCCAGGTAGGCCGGGCGCAGTGGCTTACACCTGTAATCCCAGCACTTTAATAGGTCAAGGAAGGCAAATTACTTGAGGTCAGGAGCTTGAGACCAGTTTGAACAACATGATGAAACTTCGTCTCTACTGAAAATATAAAAATTAGTTGGGTATGGTGGTGGGCACCTGTGATTCCAGCTACTTGGGAAGCTGAGGCAGGAGAATTGCTTGAACCCGTGAGGCAGAGGTTGCAGTGAGCCAAGATTGTGCCATTGCACTCCAACCTGGGTGACAGAGTGAGACTCTTTCAAAAAAATTAAAAAGAAATTGACCAAGATATTATGAGCAGATAAATCAACAAGCAAGGTTTTTTTTTACCAGCTATTATAAATATATTCAAGAATTTAAAGAAAATAATGAGCAAAACAAGAAGAAAATTAAAACTGTAAAAAAAAGAACCAGATTGAATATCTAGAGCTGAAAAACGCAAAATTTGAAATTAAAAATTCACTAGATGAGCTTAAAAGCAGATTAGCTGCCTCAGAGAAAGAGATCAGTGAACTTAAAGGCAGAAAATATACTTTAAAGAGAAATACACTGATTTAGACTGATACGTTCATTACTTTAGATGAAGTCACAAAATTCCTTGAAAAACACAAATTGCCAAAGCTGAAGAGAGAAAATAGAAAATCCAAATATCCCTGTATTTATTAAATAAATGCAATCTTAATTTAAAATCTTCCCTCTAGACACATATTCAAAAATAGGTCTGGATAACTTCACAATGTTGTATCAAATGTTTAAAGATAAAATAATTCCATTGTACATAATTTTTTCATAAAATAGAGACATGGGGACACTGCTCAATAATCACAAAATAATAAAAATTATTCCAACAAAGACTCACAAGAGTTGTAAGAGGAAAGACATTTTTTCTGAATATTACAGTTGAGAATAAAGCTATGAAGAATCTGAGAGTTAACTTATAGGTAAAGGGTTTCACTAGGCAGATATGTGGAGGAAAGAGATGGAATGATACAGAGTAAAAAAAGTGAATGTGCATGAAGAATTGGGTACAATTGGACCACCTCTTCAGATTCATTTCAGAGACTTTTAGGGATAGGTTTAGCCTTCAAAAATAGATAACGTCATAACCATACAACACCTTGCATTCCAAGGAAGGGAGTTTGGATTTTTATTCCAGAAGCAGTTAGAGAGTCAAGGAAAGTTTCTGAGCATGGGAGTGGCACAGTCAAATAGAAATTTTGGAATCTTGGCTGGGCGCCATGGCTCACACCTATAATCCCAGCACTTTGGGAGGCCAAGGTGGGCGGATCACAAGATCAGGAGACTGAGACCATCCTGGCCTACATGGTGAAACCTTGTCTCTACTAAAAATACAAAAATGTTCTGGGTATGGGAACCCATGCCTGTAATCCCACCTACTCAGGAGGCTGAGGCAGGAGAATTGCTTGAACCCAGGAGTCAGAGGTTGCAGTGAACCAAGATCATGCCATTGTACTCCAGCCTGGGTGGAATCTTGATCTGATAAAAACTATTTGGCTTATAGAAAAGAAAGTTTAGGACAAACAAGACAGGAAAATCCTGCAGTAGCCTGCTGTTCTTTGGTAATGGAAAGAAAAATGCAGCACTCAGAGAAAGCCTCAGCACAGATTCAAAGGATATCAGCCCCAAACCTAATCACATTCACATTCTCTGAGTATCAAGATTTAAAAATGAATCGGCTACTGCAGGATGTCATTTCTAAGCCCAAAATTAACCTCATATGGGGTGAAATTTTAGCAGTAACACCTTACCTGTGAGAAAATAAATATTACTTCAATTTATGCTGTGTTCTTGATGTGTTAAAGCAAACTAAATATGGCCTGAGAAGGACTCAGTATTTTTGTAGCTGAGTCCTTGTGGATGAACTGTAACTTAACTTAATAGACAAAATTAAAAACCTAACTTAGTAGTATGCACCTGTAACAGTAGCTGAGTGTTGGCCAATCCCAGTGGCCATACTTCAACCACTCATAGACTGTGTAATGTTCAAACCGTGTTCAAATAGGGCAAACGCTGAGCTGTAACCAACGTCACTGTTTCTGTACCTCATTTCTGATTCCTGCATGTCACTTTACGTTTTTTGTCTATAAATTTGTTCCGACAGTGAGACACCCCTGGAGTGTCTGTGAATCTGCTGTGATTCTGGGGGTTCCCCAATTGGTGAATCGTTCATTGTTCAATTAAATTTAATTTGGCTGAAGTTTTTCTTGCATCAGATGGTGTCAGAAGTGAGATCCAAAGTGGAGCTTCTAGTGAACCCCAGGAGTGCTGAATGAACATACAAAGTACCTGAAGGATCCACTTGTGTCCGCTGATCTCTCAGAGTGGCTGGGGATTGTGAATGAGCTCCCTTTCTATTTTGGAGCTCGAGATTTGTGTTTTGAGCTCTCCAAGTTTCTTTAAGCAAATTTCTGATCTAAACTGAGTTTGAAGTCATGAAAGTAACTGGACTAGGTCCAGGGACAGATTTGATCTGGGAATTAACTGGCTTGGATCCAGTTGGAGAGGCCTCTTACATCTGACTGGGTTAGAAAGGAACTGGTAGTAAGCAGTAATATTGCAGGAGTTATAAAAATTTGGCTTTTGAAAATTCACAGGGATTTTTATATTCTAGCCCCTTAATCATTGGTTAAGTTAATCAAGAGAACCTGAGAGTAAAGTCAATATTTTAAGTTAAAATGGTATTCTTAATTTCTGAGAAACGGAGTTCTTTCTGGCTTATACATTAAGCTAGAGGCAGCAAAGTCTTACAGAAACAGCAATATCTTACTAAAGATAACTTACAGTGGAACATTCAAATGAACCACAACACACTGAAGTACATTTAAAAATGAGGGTTCTCAGTAAAGTACCTTTTGGCGAAGAATGGGTTTGGCTCTATGGGATGTCAAGCGCTATTCTCTTTGGAATACTCTGCCTTCCACTCTTTGCTGATAGCCGTGAGTGACAGGATTAGGCATGTACAGGATTGTGGGACATGGGGAGCTTTTTCCTCCCTCCCAAAAAAAGGGAAACTTGAGAGCTGATGGGACTGCTGGAAAAGATCCCTTTGCTACTAACAAGCAGCCTCCTGAACTTTTCAGTGTTGTTGAAATGAATGGTTCTTGCTCTGGCCTCCCTGAGCTCTTCACCTTCTGCATCCTGCCACAGGCAATACTTTTCTTTTTCTTCTTTTCCTTTCCTATATTTTCTGTTACTCAGACAACCATCTTGCCCAGAGACTATGAGTTGAAACTCTTAGTTGGATGCTGGATTAAAGATGATGGGGCCCATTTGAGGACAAATTGAAGACTTGCCAGTTTGATATTGTGTGCTAAGCAGAGTGGCTAATGTCTATGTTTTATCACACATATTTCGCTCTGGCCAGAATGAAAAAAGATGATTTTCCTTTTTGATGTGACTTGGCTCCCAGCATAATGGTGTGGCAAAGCTGGGTCACTAGGGCTACTCAGGGAAAGGGAATCCAGAACCTGGCATGCTGGTAAAAGGGTAAGAATTTCTTACCAATCAGATTCCTGGCTTCACTCTCTCTGTGCAAATGGTTGAATTAATGGTAAAAATCACTGTTTATCTACATCTTGTTTTGTGTCCTTGAGAGCTTGACTCTATAACCATATGGCAGTACTTTCTCTTGGTTTCTGCCTTCCAGGGAATAGGAATTTTAGGGTTTATGTAATATAGTTAGCTCTAAAAATTATCTTGAGTAGTTAAAAGCCTTTGCAAGCTCAAAATTAACTACTCTAGACTCCTTCTGGGAAAGGTAAGTCCCTTGCTATTGCTCAATAGCTAAGGTTTTGACCGTTCACACTGGTGGTTCAGGTTTGATTCCCTGCTTAGCACTTAAGTCCTTTCTGGTTTAATATCTTTATCACCTTGCCTAGTCTCTTATCCTTCATGGATTGTCTTAAATTTTTCTTTCTCTGAGTATCTGGGAGGTTACCATTGGTAAAGTTCAAAATCTGGAAATATCGGCCATTTAACCTGGCTAAAATTGAGTAATAAGAAATTTTATAAGGATTCTAATAAAGATTGACATAGTTAAAAGTCAGTTTAATTAAAAGTGGATATTCAAGCTCTAACAGTCTGGACTTCTTGGGAAAAAAAAGGGAGGCACCAGAAATCCCTTTTCTGGCCCCATTCTTCCAAGGACTCCACCAAAAAGCCAATAACCAATTAAGAAACTTAAAAACTGGCAAATGAAAATTCTTACAAATACTGTAGTAATCTTTTGTCTATCTGTGTAATTATATATGTGTTTTATGTAATGTTTATATAAAAGAGCTCTAATTAATTGGCTTTTAAAAAGCACTTAAATCCAATATTTTGAAAGCAAAATAAAAACTAATGCTTTTTAGTTCATGTAACTTTAGTAATATTTTGGGAAACAAAAACAGCTTTAAAGATTATTGATAAAATAAAGATGCTTTGTCTAAATCTTACCTTATGGTCAAAATCATTAAAACTCAATAGATTTATAAAATGTTATTTAAAACTAGCTTTAACACTAAAATATACTAATAAAAACATAAAATTTAGTTTTCTCTTTTAAAAGGGATTTTTATGTAATATTAAAAGATTAAGATAATGAAAGATTTGTGTTTACATTTTCAGTAAACCATAAAAGAAAAGTGGGAGGAAAAGAAAGGAAGGAGACAGAGTCAGCTGGCCTCATGGTGTCTTCATTGGGTCTTACTTGGAAAGCTGAGTCACCACTCTATCAGAATAACGTTTTTACTTTTAAAAATTCTTGAGTTATCATTTTGGCTAAATGAGTAACTAATGGTAACCTAAGCTTCTATTTTGTAATGTCCAATATTTTAAACCTTTGGTATTTAATAAACATTTCAAAATCAGGCTCTAAATTATCATGCTAAATCAGCCAATACTAAAATTGTTTAAATATACAATTGGAATAAATTCCATGGTCTAAGAGTCAAAGTACCTATGATAACCAATTAGTTATCCATGCTTTGCACATAAATTGGAGAAACAACTCTTATTCAAGAGGACATAAGTTCAATGCATGAATTCATAAAGAACCAGGATACCTCTCTTGTCCTTTCTGAGTTCTTAAGCTTTTGTTATTAAAGGTTCTGTATTCTTTAACTCGCCATGAAAAAAGAAAGATAAAATAATACAAATTGAATATATTGATGTGATAACTTAAAATTTTTGGAAATAATTTAAAACCAATGTTTGGCTTCATATTACTGGAAAGACAATCAAAACTTCAGGTAAATTTGGCTACCTGATAGTGCATTTAAATATTTATCAAAGGATTTCACTCAATTGTCATTTTCAACACATTTTTTTTTTTAGATGGAGTCTTGCTGTTTCTCAGGCAGGAGTGTAGTGGTAAGATATCATCTCATCAGGTTCAAGCAATTCTCCTGCCTCAGCCTCCTGAGTAGCTG
This sequence comes from Saimiri boliviensis, assembly GCF_048565385.1. NCBI lineage: Eukaryota > Metazoa > Chordata > Mammalia > Primates > Cebidae > Saimiri > Saimiri boliviensis. Next base: position 22,994,976 of record NC_133452.1, on the reverse strand, counting down.
GGATTACAGGGATGTGTCACCCCCAGCTAATTTTTTATATTTTTAGTAGAGATGAGGTTTCACCATGTTGGTCAGGCTGGTCTTGAACTCCTGACCTCAAGTGATCCACCCACCTTGACCTCCCAAAGTTCTAGCATTCTGATTTTATAAAAGCTTTCCCATCCAAGAGGAATGATGTTATAACAGTAGATTATTATGTCACAGTGTATTTCTGCCAGGTAAAGGAAGCTTTTCATGTTCAATGAGAATACTCCCTTCACAATATAGAACCCAAAGACTGGATCTTTTGAGAATGTCAGAGAAAGACTGTGTTTACCATTCACACTACAGCAAAATTTGAAGCCTTGAATCTTGAGTTCATAATCTCACAACGGAGAAGGGTCCCTCCACACTCCTGGAACTTTATACTCATTGGAACCCTTAAGGTAAAACTAACCAGGAAACTTTCTCCCCAGAAGAAGATGGCATCCTTGATGTGAACAGCTTTACCCATGGTCACAGATCAAGACTTCTACTATCATGAGATTCTTATCTTTGAATATTTTTCCTTGTTTATGCCTCTGTGAATAATAGAAATGGAAAGGGGATCTATGATGTGCACTTACAAGGTGTACTTTTATCTGTGAAGGATTTTTCAGCCAGCCTTATACATGAATAACCTTATACTTTAATAGACAAAAGATGAAGGCCCCATGTAGGGAAAAAACTTTAGTGGTACTTATGGTGCCTCAAACTCAGTCAAAACCCCTCTTAACCACATCATGGATTAAAGAAAACATTGCCAGGAGGCCTTCACTCTTCTAGAAGGACACTATTTATTAGGTTCTTTTCCCACATTTTAGGATAACAGAGGCAACAAATAGAAATGTCTCCTTCATAATAGGCTCTACAGCAAATTCTACTTTAAAGGCTATTGTTACACAACAGAGTTTAAGTTCTCTTGTGAAAGTTTTGCTAAATAACAGAATTGGCTAAATGTAAAATTACTGGTGCAACTGCTTTCACTTGTGGCCTATGGAGAAATACACCAAATGTACATTATAAAAATTCAGTTGTAGGGGATTAATGAAAAGACACTTAGTCAAGTGAGTAGACTCTTTGTCTAGCTCATTTTTTAATCTATTTAATTTTAGGTGGTTTGGTTGATGGGGTTCCTGGGTATGGAGCACATTTCAAACTCTTGGTATTATCCTCCCAGTAGTCATAATAGTCTCCCTGATGCACTGTATTTTCTCAAAGGTTTTAAATGTTTGCATGCAGCAATCTCTAGAATGTCAAATGGTCTCTCTTCAACTAGAATGACGAAAGCTGAAAGAAATGTGTGACCATGAGGACACTGTAGCCTATAAATGACATACTGAGAACAGAAACTCAAGATGATTGTAACTGAGAGTGGCGCTGAGGTCCTAAGTGTTGGTCATACTGTCACCTAAGTGAGAACCTGGCCAAAAAGGGGGAATTTTTTAAAACAAAATTATGGGAGGCTGTTATTTTGGACTGAGCTCATGCACTATGCCTCAACAAACCAAATTAAAATGTAGTCACTCATGCTAAATGTGACACAGTCAAGCTCAGCCTTTAAGAAAACACATAGGTGCTAGAACAGATCAGGTTTTGTTTTTCTTCTGCAAACAGGGTGTTCCAGCAGAAGAAGGTACTCTCTACTTAGTCCTTATCCCTTCCTTGTAAAACTCATTGTGCTACTGCTTCCCAGTGGGTTTCAAAACCACATAACTACGTTTATGATAGTTGTAATAACATCAATGACTAAGGTTTTGGTCAATCTCTCAAAATCAAGCAAATGACCAAAAGGGGAAAATTGCCAGAGCAAACTAAATATGGCCTGAGAAGGAATCTGTACTTCTATATTTGAGTCCCGTGGATGATCTGTAACCTAGCTTAATAGATAAAATTAAAAACCTAACTTATTAGCTTGCACCTGTAGCAATAGCTGAGTGTTGGCTAATCCTAGCAGCCATGGTTCAACCACTCATAGACTGTATAATGTTCAAACTGTGCTCAATTAAGGCAAATGCTGAGCTGTAACCATCTCACTGCTTCTGTACGTCATTTCTGATTCCTGTATATCACTTTACCTTTTTTGTCCATAAATTTGTTCTGATTATGAGGTGCCCCTGGAGTCTCTGTGAATCTGCTGTGATTCTGAGGGCAGCCCAATTTGTGAATCGTTCATTAATCAATTAAACTCTTAAATTTAATTAGGCTGAAGTTTTTCCTTTATTAGATCTAAAATGACACAAATTTAGTTCCAAATGTCTGTGCATGAAATCTATTTTAGGTAAGACCCATGAAGCTCTCTGCCACAATTTTTAAGCACAACACTAAGTTTAAGTAAATTTATAATGAGAAGCAATTATCTATATACATTGTACATATATTAGATTTTCTATTGATTTTAGGAAGATGAACTTATCTACTGAATCTTAAAATGATCAATGCTGATTAAATCAGATATATTTTATTTCATTCATAGTTTTATTCTTTTGCTTTCAAAATGAAACTTGACTATTGCATTTTTTTCTCTCCTCAATTAACCAAGGTCTATGTGCACATATCTCTGAGGTAGCACCTAATCCTCTACATTTCTCTCGTGAACACTGTCAGGGGACTAAGGCAGACATGAATGTGATATGCTGTGATTTCACAGCAGTGAACAAGCCACAGCAGTGAAATTAACATGGTGAATTTGTTAACAGGATAACTGCTATAAGATAATCTTCATGACAACCACTGTAAAGAAAGACTTACTCTTTCCATGCTAGTCTACTCCAAGCAAAAAAATCAAAACAAACAAAAAAACCCTTAAAATATGAATAGATAGGGTCGCAGGAAAATTATGAATACTTTAAGTGCTGTTCTTTTGGGTGAATATAGAAAATATTCATGCACCCATTCATTCATTTGTTCAACTAGCATGTGCTGAGTTTTGCACTCCCTTGGGCACTGGAGTGGTTTGAAGTGAGAGAACCAGAGCCCTCCTCCACAAAGGAAACAGGGACCAGCACTCACGTAACTCCAGGAAATCACTGAGGCAATATTGTAAGCAAAGGCTCCTCATAAAACACTTCTCAGCCTTGAAAATAATTTTCAAAAATCATGGAAATCAAAGAATGTATCAAATTCCTCACATTTCTCAGTCTTGTAGCTTCATAAGACTATGAAGTTATAAAATTTTATTTTTATTTTATAATAAAATAGTTTTAAGTTTTTAAAATATTGTTCTAGAATTATTTAATGCAAAAATACTCTCCTTAAGAAGTCACTTGCACACAATAAGCACTTACTCTCTGACAGACACTGTAACAAGACGTGTTCCTTCACTGAAAAAGCTCACAGTCTAATGGTAGGACTCCTATTTGCATGCACCTTACAATTTACCAAGGGATTGTTTTTTTAACCCATTTGATTCTAACAACCCTGTGTGAATTAGGGAGGCAGGTAATGTGCTATTTTTCTAGAGATCAGCTATAACACTAAGACCTTATGCTTGTACTGCTGGTGAGTGGTGGAATGAAGACATGCACATGAAACCTCTAACTCCTAATTCAGTGAGTTTTCAAACGCAACACACAAACACACAATGCGTGTACGCACGTATATGTATATATGATAAGAAATGAGATTCCTGTAAATGTATTCCCTTTCAAGTTCTCTGTCTCACATGGTCATGAAATCGTGGGTTTACAGCACATGTGAAAACATCGGTTTACATTTTCTTAAGCAAAATCTCTCACTATATCAGATTATGACTTCATCATCAGGTGGCTGATGAATAAGGAAAAGAACAGGCTTTGTAATTATACGAGGTCAATTACATGGCAGGTCCTGTCTTACCACATTACATGTATTAAATCAATTAATCATCATGATAATCCTAGAAAGTAATCTTCTGTTATTATTCACTCTGTTATATGTTATTCTCATAATAATGGATATCCTCATTATCCATTATCCTCATATTCACTATTACGAGGAAACTTGCTTTATATAAGAAATGCAAAAGTTAAATAACTTGCCCAAGTTGATACAACTAGAAAGTGACGGGGATTTATTAGGTTGTTGTAAAAGTAGTAGTGAGTTTTGCCATTCCCCTCAATGGCAAGAACCACAATTATTTTTGCACCAGTGTAATATAAAGAGGCAATCTGGCTCCAGAGCTAGCCCTATATCATGATATTTAAGAGAGAAAGGATATTTTTCTGCCCCAAAAGACATACATTAGCCAGGTGCAATGTCCGATATGTATTTCAGTAGTCGCATTTTAAGGCAAATATCAGCATATATCAATATTACATACAACATACATTTCAAGCCATTTCCTGATAACATTTTAGTATGAATTGTTTCACTAGATTAACTAGTTACATAGCTTGGCTGTTAGGATTGGGTCACAGAATAGAAATATTTTGAAGGGGGTAAATGTAGAATGATCTAGAAAACCTTCTAGAAGCTCAGGGCTGTGTGTGGGCTGGTATAAAGATGCCCTTGGAAGCAAAAGGGGTGCTGTGAGGACACCGAATGCTTAATCTGGGGAGAAAGAGGGAATGACGAGCTCAAGGAGAAAAAGTCAATAGTCAACAGACGTACCACAGAATTCTCGCTCTGGGGATGTAGGTAGGCATGTCACCTCCTTATACTATAATAAAGCATGTGTTCTCATAAAGATGTGTGCACAGTTCAGAGAAGGTCTAGAAAAACCCTGATCAACTTCACCAGGGTAAGGAGAAAGGCCAGAGAAGAGACATATTGGAGTAGGTAGCTCCTAAGGAATGGACAAAAGATCGCCAGGCAGAAAAGGAGTTACAGTAGACAGCTATTGCAGTGTTTTGATTTTCGGAGCATTCAAATGACAAAATGATTGAAGTATTTTAAATAAGAAGCAAAACATTTTATCTTACTATTGAAGATAACATATTTCAAGATGAGGCAGTATAATAGAGTAGTCAAAATAATCTATAACAGATTCTTTACTGTGACAAGTTTGAATACGTAACAAACCAACCAGAAGGCACTAAATATCATGAGAAACAGGGGAGAAGGGCCTCACTACAGGAAGTGGCAGGAGGCATGGCATTTAATGAACTCCTCCTATGTGGTAGTGTCCTGCTTATATCTTTCCACTGAATTTTCAAAACAAATCTAACTGATGTTATGAACACTTACAACTGAGAAAGCAGAAGTCCACAGAAGTACCTGCCACCAGTAAGTGGAAGACCTGGAATCTCAATTCAGACAGGTATGATTCTCAAGTTCATGCTCTTTCTAGAGTATCATTTTCTCCATTAACCCTGCCTTTGTCACTAACCACTTTAGGAAATACAAATAGGAAAGTTTCACTGAGGATCTAAAAAAGCCTCCTTCAGCAATGCCCCAGCAAACCCTTGTTTAGGGTTAGCTAGTAGAAACTTAGAGGAGGTAGAATCAGGAGAATTAGCAAAGCTTTCTTCCTTTTCCTGAATGCTCTTTTCCCCTGGACAAGGTGTTCCTTTGCTGCCATTTGTCTTCAGTTCTGGGGATCTGACTGGACTCAGGAAGACCAGAGAAGACAAAGGAAAGAGTGATGCTTAAGACTTGGCTATACATAATAAGGCTTTAAAGGAAAGGAGAAAGGATCTTGAGGTTCCTACATTGCCCAGTGGAGTACTCCAGGACAGAAGAGCAGAAAAGTTTTAAAGCAAAAACCCCAGGTAGGAAAAAGAGTCCAGATGGATTCATATTAGCACCTAAGCACAAATATAGGTGGCTGGATAGGGCACAGGTCTTAGAGAGATGAAGTTTCCCTAATGTACATGACCAAAGGAGAGAGAGCTGCAGCAACAAAGTTACAGGCAGCCAGTCTTCCCAGTTCTTTCTAGCATAATAAAAGGAAATAGAAAGGTGTAGAATGTTCTTGGAAAGGTCCTACTCAGCTGTAACATCAGAGCGTAGGAGACAGGGTATGCATAGGAACCATACCGAGTAGAGATCCAAGAAGTTGTTGAATGCCAAGGAAGCTCTCAAGAAGCATGGTAGTCCCCAAGTCAAGGGTGAATTGTTGTTGTCTCTTATTTAGGATCTTCTTACTCTCCTTTATTCAGCTGAACTCTCTTCCTTCTTCTCATACCAGGATCACGACACTGCTATGAAACCATCAGCACCTTTCTTTTGTTTAGGAAATGATCCACGCTTCTCAGGCAGACATTTGGGATGCTCTATAATGTGGCCCAACTTCCCTTTCCAACCTGGTCTTCTATTCCTGCTATGTGAATAGAATTCCTCCACCATGTTAAACTGATATATGCCCCATTCCTAAATAAATGCTGTTCTTTCCCACTTTCATGCCTTTTTTGTTTTGTATTACCTCTGCCTCAGTGCTCCTCTCCTTTATTTCCTACTCTTTTGCCCACTCTGAATCTTATATATAGTGTGGACTGCATAAAAGTGTTCCCATAGTGCCTACATCCAGGTTATATCTGTCTTACCTCCTTTACATTTTTTAAACTTTAGAAGGCCAATGAAACACCTATTTAAATAATTAATCTAGGGCATAATTCCTTATACTCTACAAACAGTCAACATATAACTGATAGATGAAGATACTAAAAGGAATAATGACTATATTGACTAAGGAGACATGGAAGGATCATTTGCTAAAATTTAGTCTAATGCCTTCATTTTAGAGATGAGGAAATTAAATCCCAAGGAAGTTGACAATGTTGATCTGCATAATAACTAGTACAACCAGAGCAAGGACTAAGAGGAACAGCTAACATAATTTGACTACCTACCATGTACCAGGGATAGTATAAGCCTGCTAATTTCAACTTAATCTAACTTTCGACAATTCTATGAGGTAGTTTACTGGAAAGAAAAAGAAAGTCACACAGAAAGATTTAGTAATTCACACCACATCATATTGCTTGTAAATAGCAGAATCAAAATTCGAAGCATACTCAAACCAGTGGCAAAGTACCCCTGTTTAATGATGACTCCATTTAATTAAGGCTTCTTGTAATCTAGCCATCATTTAACTATGCCATTATGTCTCCAGTTTGTTAGCTCGGTAGTTTATTTCATGTGCACAAAGAAGGGGACATAAAAATATGGGCTCACCACAGGTTCTTGCTATAAAATGAAAAGCCTAGAAAAAAAATCACACACAGGTAGGCATTCACTGATAGCACTAATAAAGCTAATAAATCAAATGAGATTAGTTCACACCAGTGATTCCCATTAAGAAATGAAGTACAGACCCTACATAAATCTGCTACTCACAGCAAATAATAAACAGATCCATCTTTTGCCAAAACACAACCTTGGTTATTCTGACTCCACAATCTCTTCCATTTTTATTGTCATGTATTTGAAAGAAAAAAATATATATACCATGTTGGTAGCGTTCACAGAGGTTTTGGAGTTTATGTTGTTGTAGATAATGATGGTGTGATAGTAACAATATCTCAATTCCAAGTTTTCTCCATGTATGAGTGAGCTTATTTTCCAGAGCTTCAGAAACTAAAGCCTATCTCACACAAATGAATTTTGAATTGTTTTATGCTTAGCTTTCCCTGCTAATTACATTCCAGTTATAATTTATAATGGTGTTCCCTTTTATTATTCATTTTATTTCTGTGTAAGCTACCTCTAGGTTAGAATTTTGAGATTTTCTCAAGGAAATGTAAATCTGTACTTTCCTGTTAATTATAAGAGGAACTGAAAAAGCAAGTGAACTGTACTTTGATTTGCTCCAAAGCTGCATATTTGTAGTTAAAATCACAGTTTTGAAGGTTAGCCCGACCAGACCCACACCTGCTGGGAGCATCCTCTTTACAACATCTTTGGTTGGTAGACTCTGCTTTCCCAGCTCAGCCCAATAGATCCTCCCAAAATTCAGGTGTGCCCCTGCTGCTGTGCTGCTCATTCTGGTTTTTTGTTGTCCACTCAACTTAACATGGCTTATCCCTTCATGCCTTGAGCCCTTCCCACCCTCCAGGTTCCTCTCTCACCCCTCAGGTTCCAGCAATCTATTTACTGCCATGTTGAAATTTCTGTCATTGAAAACCTAGAGAACAAACCTAGCACTTCTTCCTCATGACTATGTCTCAAATATTTAAGTATAGCTATTGTGTACAACCTAAGTTTTCTACTATTCAGTTTATCTCTTAATTGCTCCAATTCTGGTCATTCATCAATAATTATGCTGCACTCTGTCCATGTCTTTGGTAAAACCTGAAAAAACTGAATACAAGATTTTAATATGGTCTGCTCTGTTCAGAGAATAATGGGCTTTTACTTTCTTTGTTCTGGGCACTAAACTTCCACTTACGGAAAAGAAGATTTTTAGAAGCCTTTACATTATTCACATCCACTATGTGTGCTGGCAAACTAAAACCTTATATTAATTTTCATTAAGTTAAAGTTTCCAAAATCTGTATTGGCATTTAATGTTTTAAACATGGATATGGTTATTTATGTTCATTTCTGTTGAACTGCATTTCGTTAATATTTTGTTCACCATTTCACCCTGTTGAAAATATTCACCTTTCAGAATTCTATGTTTGTTATCATTCAGAAATTGGATAAATCAGCCATCACTGTCTTCATTCAAGTTATTGATAAAGTTGAAAAGATCAGGGCCACATACTTCAGTTGACGGCTGTTGCCATATTGTCATCAAAATCATATTTCTCCATTTCACTCTTGATGAGATTTAGAGTCTCAAGAGTATCTAAATAATATTACATGTTCTTGATAAATCCATGTTAGCTATATGTGATTTTAAAAATCCTGATATTTCTTTTTGGAAGTATATTAAGCATTGAAATCACATTTATAAATCTCAAAATTGACCTTCTCTCCTTAGAAGACAGAAAAAATATCTTATAAACCTCCTCAACTTTCCATATTTTTAAGGAAATTTATAACAGTTCTACAATTGTATTAGCAACTTCTTCATTATAAGAGAAATATGCTATAATCATCTCCTCACCTATATTGGTATTTGACTTTTTCCTTAACTACAGTGACCCTACTTTTCCTAATGTGAAATTCATTTCTTTTGCTAGAGATGACAGAAATAAAAAATGAGTTAGATTTCTAAAATGTAAGTTGGTTTTCATGTAATTTAACCCATACTTTTCAAGGTCACACTAAATAAGAGCTGAAGAATGCTCAAAGTTATTGTTTTAAGGAAAAAAACTGGCCAGACATGATGGCTTAAGCCTGTAATCCTCACACATTGGGAGGCTGAGGCAGGTGGATCACTTGAGGTCAGGAGTTCGAGACCAGTCTAGCCAACATGGTGAAACCCTGTCTCTACTAAAATTATAAAAATTAGCCAGGTATGGTGGTAGATGCCTGTAATCCCTGCTACTTGGGAGGCTAAGGCAGGAAAATCACTTGAACCTGGGAGGCAGAAGTTGCAGTGAGCCAAGATCACACCATTGCACTCCAGACTGAGCAACAAGAGTGAGACTCTGTTTCCTAAAAAAAAAAAAAAAAGAAAAGAAAAGAAAACAAAGAAAAGAATATTTTTCTGACTCAGTCACTATCAATAGAATTTCAGAAAGCTATAACCTATCTTCCATCTACTCTTACTTTTCCCAGACTCATTGAAGAAGCCCTGATGGGCCTTACACTTGTGCTTCTGAATGTATGGGTGAAGGAGTTCCTTCATTTCCTGGTAGGCAACACTGCTCCTTTGTGGTGGCCAGGAGCACTAATGTCGAAGCTCCTGGTCACAGCAAAGGAGCAGTATCACTTGTTATTCTGCTGCTCCCATCTACGGTGCCACAGTCCCAGATTGGCAACCCCAAACCTCCATTCCACTGTTGTGGGCACACCACCAAGGGTTCCATGTCAGTATAGGTCCTGCCCACTCCGATGTCACCTGCTGCATCCCTGCCTGTGTCTCCTTGACACAGAACAGTCATGTTTCTGAAGCAGAAGAAACCCTTTCACCCATGACTAGCTCTGTGGGAGTGATACTTTCTCCTCTTTTCCAAGTTCTAACACAAATTTCTGTGGTTGAGGGTTTTGATAATCTGAGTAATATACCCAGGCATATCCCAGACTCCCCATGCCTTCTGACAGAGACCCATTGTTTTCAGCATACTCCTGGATCTAGTCTCTTTGCCACATTAGGATAAGTTCTTTCCTACAGGAAACTCCTGTTCCTCATAAGAGAAGTATTTCCCCTAAAGCCAGATAGCACCTCTCTGCCTTTTCTTGGATATATTTGACCCTAGAATGCTACAACACAATTAGAAGATTGTATAATATTTCAGATTTGTGATAACAACACTTTCACAGGAATACACACACACACACACACACACACACACACACACACAGATACAGCTGAGCCTTATTTACAGTAGTTATGTTCTAGAAAGTTACCTCAATCACTGAATTAGCAAATACTGAATTATTGCTCCTAGGGGAAATACAGAGTTAGTTTCATGTAAGCCTCTAGTGACATTTTTATCAAGGGATCAATACATAACCTTGTTTTATGTGCACTTCTGTAAAGACACCTTATTTAATATATATCACTGATCCATTAACATTGATCTAATAGTCAACAGCACAGTAACTCAAGCCTAAACTCATGTATTTCCTCTGGGAGAGGCACCACAGCTTTCTTGCACTGAGGAAAGCTAGACAGCACTTCAGCACTATGCTTGGGGGCCATTTTAACAGCAAAATCGCCAACAAAAAATACAAATGTGCAAAAAGGTGGCAGTGAACATGCCATAAAGAGAACCCTTGTTTTCACTGTGAGAAATGGAGCAAGAAGGCAGAGGGCAGAGAGTCACCTTGTTCCACATAAGGTGGGAACATGCATGCACGCATTGAGTGACTCAGATTTTTCATCACCCTGCATATACCCAAAAATGACCACAAGAATACCAGAGTATTGATTTAGAGGTTACAAAATTCAGTGAGTAAGCAATTTTGTGAATCCTGAAATAATGAGGCTCCAATATATACGTACTGGCTATATGTATATAACCTCCTTTTTTGAGGGTTTCAGCGTGTTGTGCCTGGGAGAAATGGCCTTCCTGCTGGCCACTTCATCCTCTCCCTCTCTCCCTCTCCCTCCCTTTCTTCTTGCCTTTGAAACTCTCTAACTGGCTTTCCACTTGGTAAACAATAACCCTCACAACCACTGGGGAGGGGCCCTCTTCTCTGTATTGTTCTCTTCCTTTCATCTTTCATGCAGCAACTTTCTCTCCAGTTCCGGAACTATTCTTTTATTCCCAAAGTTTTGATCTATTTTAGTTTTTTTAAAGAATATTTTTCTCTTCCTTTTTGGTATTTTAATGAATGTTTCATAGACAATATAAAAATAAAAGAATGTTCAGTGAATTTTACATTTCCCTGCTCACCACTGTCCCTAGACATCTAGTGCCTTTTCTCCTCAGCAGGGGCAACCACTCCCAATGTATCTTTCCAGAGATACTCTATTCATATCCAAGTGTGATTGTTTTGTGTAAATAGTAGCCCTCTGTATAAATATAAATGCATGCTTCTTGCTTTTTTCACTCATTGATGAATCTTGGGGACAGTTTACACCAGTATACGTAATCTGCCAACCATTATGTAACCATCATCCTAGTATTACTTTGTGTGGGTAATTAATATGTTGCACACAATTTACGGATGTCTTTGAACCTCTGATACTTATGCCATGGAATAATCATCTTCTGCCCCCATGTAAGACTGGAAAAGGACACATGACTTGATTTATATGCCTGTGATCACTTAAGTCTCAATACAGAAATTAGAATGCCAGCCCAAGTATTATTCAAATGCTTAGATCTCCATTCAAAGGTTAGGCTCTCATGCCAAGGCATGATTTTGGTGGCTGCCTGCTTGCATTGAAGCAGAGGTTACAGTGGGAGTCTCTAGGTGCTCCTTTCCCACTGGGGCAGGGGTACTCTTCCTCACTATCTGATACTTACAGAAGGATTAAAGCAGACTCTTTCTTTTGATGGATGCTTCCCTGAGTTTCCCAGAGAACTACTGGTAGAAAACTGTCTCTTGCATTTCCCTTGACGCAGGCAGATGTGAGTTCTGGGTACAGCTACTGGCAACACCTTTTGACTCCTTCCTTATCCACCTCCCATGCTATCATGTTTCCTAGTCCAGGGCCTGTGTAGAACTCCTGTATTCATTTCCTTGCTGCTATGACAATATGCCCCAAACTCAGTGGCTTGAAACAACATAAATAGATTAATTTACAGTTCTAGAAGTCAGAAGCTAATATGGGTATCACTGAGCTAAAATCAAGGTGTCTGCAATCCTGTGTTGCTTCTACAGACTCTAGCAGAAAATCTATGACCTTGACTTTTCTAGCTTCCAGAGGTTCTCTGCATTCTTTGGCTCATGTCTCCTTCCATCTTTAAAACCAACAATGCCCAATTGAATCTTTCTCATGCAGCATGGTTCTGACACTAACTCTCTTGCCTCCTTTCATTTACAAGGACCCTGGTGATTACATGGGGCTGCCCAGGATAATCTCTCCACCTCAAAGTTGGCTGGTTACCAACTTTAATTCTGTCTGCAACTTTAATTCTCGTTGCCATGAAACTTACATTCATAGGCTCCAGGACTCAGGATATGGATATCTTTGGGACGTTGTGGTCTTGCCTATTACACCCACTATCCAGCCGGTTATATCTGTGCATAGGAAGCCTATGCCTATCTGTACATAGGTTACTGTTACATTGGCTATCTGTGCAAAGGTCACCCATAACCTATGCACAGATAGCCAAAAACCATGCCTTGCTTGCTTTCACAAATGTAGTGCCAGTGATGTCAATGCAGATACCTGATGGACTGTCACAGGCACTTGAGATTTCTTGAGCATGACCCAGCACTAAGTTCTCAGAAACACTCAACTTCAAGGAACACATTTCTGAGTGAACCTCTCCAGCAACACCCAACCTCAAGTGCTATTATGTCTCTCCTCCCTCTTAGAAATAACCGTGACCCTTACAGATCCTCTTTCCAATCTCTCACCCTTCCTTATTATTCTTTATCTGGGCTAATGGATCCGAGTGTCATAAAACCATTTCCATAACAGTTCCCTGGTAATACCTGAACATGAAGATCTGTGTTATGGTTATTTAGTATCTGAAATTCAGCTTATTAACATCTTAGAAATTTTATTTGTAATAACCAATTCATGGTATTTTGTTGTTTACCATTACAAATGATTTTTCTGTGAATATTCTTATACATACACTATTTCATATTCCAGATGTTAGATAAGATCAAGTAGAATTAATTAATGGCCAGAAGTCCCCATTTTAAAAACTTTTTTATTTTTATTTTATTTTATTTTTTGAGACAGGGTCTCACTCTTACTGCCCAGGCTGGATTGCAGTGGGCAGAGACTCACTGCAACCTCCACCTCTCAGGTTCAAGTGATTCTCCTGCCTTGGTGTGGTGGTTCATGCCTGTTATCCCAGCACTTTGGGAGGCCGAGGCAGGCAGATCACTTGAGGTCTGGAGTTCGAGACCAGCCTGACCAACATGGTGAAACCCTGTCTCTACTAAAAATAAAAAAATCAGCCAGGCATGGTGACACATGCCTGTAATCCCATTTTTATTTTGTATGGATATTGTCAAATTGATGTTTATACTAGTTTACACTCCTGTACACAGACATATATAACAAATTGCACTCCCAGAAGCAAACAACTGAGGGTGACTGTTTTCCCCCACAACCATTAACAGGACATAATACCTACCTATTGACTTTGCCTATTAATGATATATACTTCATCACATTTCTCTTCCTCCAAGTAGAAACAAACACTTGATAAATGTGAACAATTTGCAATTACAGCTGTTTCCTGTGTGTTTTTGCATGATTTCTAGTAATGTTCAACTGACTTAAAAGTAGCACAAATGCAAAGCATAGCTGAAACTAATTTTGAGAATCTTCCTAGGGGAAAGAAATCAGGAGAAGAGACTGTCAGGCAGTGGGAGCCAATAATCAGAGCCTTGAAGCCCCTGGCCCTATTAACTGTTCCAATTCTTCTAAATTTTGTTTTGACCATATGCAGATTGAAGAATAATCATAAAGACCTTCTTATGATTCTAGTACTATCTCTTTCTCTCCCTCTTAAGGGAGGATACAGAAGCAGTGGCTCCATTCCAGGGAATGTAGCAGAAATCATTCTTTGATTAGAGATTTCTGAAATGACTACTCTTTCCTCCTAATCTCTTCCCAACTACTTGTTCACAGTGTTACGTCAACAAGCCTGCAGTAGACAAATCAAGTACATATTTCAAAATTATTAAAGTGGGAGCTTGGATTTCTGAACTCTTAGACTTCTAGTCAGAAGTTTCATTTATGAAAGATGGTTTTATCTTTGCATAATATTCTCTTAAGGTAACTTTTATCTAGGACTTTACAGAGAATTTTCAAAAGATTAAAATTCAGTCTTAGCTCAATTTTATCACAGCAGAGTTAATATCTTCTTTTCCCAAATGAGCAATCATTCCAATGTGAGGAAATTTCTTCTTACATGTTTTCAATTAGAATTTTTATTTAAATATTAGAAATGGATGAGAAACAGGTGACAAAACTATTTAGGTTTACTTTCAATGTAAAAACATTGAGTCTGTAAATATCAAAATGATACTGATATTTACTTTGACCTGCCTAAATTGTATGTTCCTTCTGCTTTTTTTTTTTTTTTAATATATTTTAAGTTCTGGGATACATGAGCAGAGCATGCAGGTTTGTTACATAGGTACACAAATGCCATGGTGGTTTGCTGCACCCATCAACCTGTCATCTACATTAGGTATTTCTGCTAAGGCTATCCCTTGCCTTGCTCCCCAATCCCTGACAGTCCCCAGTGTGTGATGTTCCCCTCCCTGTGCCCATGTGTTCTCATTGTTCAACTCCCACTTATGAGTGAGAACATGCAGCGCTTGGTTTTCTGTTCCTGTGTTAATTTGCTAAGAATGATGGTTTCCAGCTTCATTCATGTCCCTGTAAAGGTCATGAACTTATTCTTTTTTATAACTGCACAGTATTCCATGCTGTATATGTACCATTTTCTTTATCTAGTCTAATATTTGGTGGACATTTGGGTTAGTTCCAGGTCTTTGGTATTGTGAATAGTGCCACAATAAACATATGTGTGCATGTGTCTTTATAGTAGAATGATTTATAATCCTTTGGTTATCTACCCAGTAATGGTATTCCTGGTTCAAATGATATTTCTAGTTCTAGATCCTTGAGGAATCACCACACTGTCTTCCACAATGGTTGAACTAATTTACATTCCCACCAACAGTGTAAAAGTGTTCCTATTTCTCTACATCCTTTCGAGCATCTGGTGTTTCCTGACTTTTTAATAATCGTCAATCTAACTGGCATGAGATGGTATCTCATTGCAGTTTTGATTTGCATTTCTCTAATAACCGGTAATGATGAGCTTTTCTTTATGTTCATTGGCTGCATAAACATCTTCTTTTGAGAAGTGTCTGTTCATATCCTTCACCTACTTTCTGATGGGGTTTTTTCTTGTAAATTTGTTTAAGTTCCTTGTAGACTCTGGATATTAGCCCTTTGTCAGATGGATAGATTGCAAATATTTTGTCCCATTCTGTAGGTTTCCTGTTTATTCTGATGGTTTCTTTTTCTGTGCAGAAGATCTTTAGTTTAATTAGATCCAGTTTGTCAATTTTGGATTTTTTTGTCACTGCTTTTGGTGTTTCAGTCATGAAGTCTTTGTCTATGCTTACGTTCTGAATGGTATTGCCTAGGTTTTCCTCTAGGGTTTTTTATGGTTTTAGGTCTTACATTTAAATCATTAATCCATCTTGAGTTAATTTTTGTATAAGGTGTAAGGAAGGGATCCAGTTTCAGTCTTCTGCATATGGCTAGCCAGTTTTCCCAACATCATTTGTTAAATAGGGAATCCTTTCCCCAGTGCTTGTTTTTGTCAGGTTTGTCAAGGATCAGATGGTTGTAGATGTGTGGTGTTATTTCTGAGTCCTCTGTTCTGTTCTATTGTTCTATATATCTGTTTTGGTACCAGTGCCATGCTGTTTTGGTTACTGTAGCCTTACAGTATAGTTTGAACTCAGGTAGCATGATACCTGTAGCTTTGTTCTTTTTGCTTAGGATTGTCTTTGCTATACAGGCTCTTTTTTGGTTCCATATGAAATTTACAGTAGTTTTTTCTAATTCTGTGAAGAAAGTCAATGGTAGTTTGATGGGAATAGCATTGAATCTATAAATTACTTTGGCCCGTATGGCCATTTTCTTGATACTGATTCTTCCTATCCATGAGTGTGGAATGTTTTTCCATTTGTTTGTGTCCTCTCTTATTTCCTTTAGCAGTGGTTTGTAGTTCCCCTTGAAGAGGTCCTTCACATCCCTTGTAAGTTGTATTCCTAGGTATTTTATTCCCTTTGTTGCAATTGTGAATGGTAGTTCACTCATGATTTGGTTCTCTGCCTTTATTATTGGTGTATAGGAATGCTTGTGATTTTTGCACATTGATTTTGTATCCTGAGACACTGCTGAAGTTGCTTATCAACTTAAGGAGTTTTGGGGCTGAGATGACAGGGTTTTCTAAATATACAATCATGTCATCTGCAAACAGAGCTAATTTGATTTTCTCTCTTCCTTTTTGAATACCATTTATTTCTTTATCTTGCATGATTGCTCTGGTCAGAACTTCCAATACTATGTTGAATAGGAGTAGTGAGAGAGGGCATCCTTGTCTTGTGCTGGTTTTCATAAGGAATGCTTTCAGCTTTTGCCCATTCAGTATGATATTGGCTATGGGTTTGTCATAAATAGCTCTTATAATTTTGAGATACATTTTATCAATACCTAGTTTATTGAGTGTTTTTAGCATGAAAGGGTGTTGAATTTTATTGAAGGACTTTTCTACATCTATTGAGATAATCATGTGGTTTTTGTCATTGGTTCTATTTATGTGATGAATTATCTTTACTTATTTGCATATGTTGAACCAGGTTTGCATCCTAGGGATGAAGCCAATTTGATCATGATGGATAAGCTTTTTAATGTGCTGCTGGATTCAGTTTGCCAGTGTTTCATTGAGGATTTTTGCATCAATGTTCATCAGGAATATTAGCCTGAAATTTTATGTTTTTTGTTGTGTCTCTGCCAGTTTTTGGTATCAGGATGATGCTGGCCTCATAAAATGAGTTAGAAAGAAGTCTGTCTTTTTTCTATTGTTTGGAATAGTTCCAGAAGAAATGATTCCAGATCCTCTTTGTATCTCTGGTAGAATTTGGCTGTGAATACCACTGGTCCTAGACTTTTCTGATTGGTAGGCTATTAATTACTGCCTCAATTGCAGAACTTGCTATTGGTCTATTCAGGGATTTGACTTCTTCCTGGTTTTGTTTTGGGATGGAGTATGTGTCCAGGAATTTATCCATTTCTTCTAGGTTTATTTGTGTAGAGGTGTTTATAGTATTCTCTGATGGTAGTTTGTATTTCTGTGGCACCAGTGGTGATATCACCTTTATCTTTTTTAATTGTGCCTATTTGATTCTTCTCTTCTTACTTCTTTATTAGTCTGGCTATTATCTATTTTGTTAATCTTTTCAAAAAACCAGCTTCTGGATTCACTGATTTTTTGAAAGGTTTTTTTGGGTCTCTGTCTCCTTCAGTTCTGCTCTGATCTTACTTATTTTTTGTCTTCTGCTAGCTTTTGAATTTGTTTGATTTTGCCTTTCTAGTTGTTTTAATTGTGATGTTACAGTGGTGATTTTAGATCTTTCCTACTTTCTCCCATGGGCATTCAGTGCTATAAATTTCCCTCTAAACACTGTTTTCACTGTGTTCCAGAGATTCTTTTACATTGTGTCTTTGTTCTCATTGGTTTCAAAGATCTTATTTATTTCTGCCTTAATTTCCTTATTTACCCAGTAGTCATTCAGAAGCAGGTTGTTCAGTTTCCATGTAGTTGTGCAGTTCTGAATGAGTTTCTTAATCCTGAGTTCTGATTTGATTGCAATGTGGTCTGAGAGACTGTTACGAATTATTTTCTTTTGCATTTGCTGAGGGTGTTTTACTTCCAATTTATGTGGTCAATTTTAGAATAAGCGTGATATGGCACTGAGAAGAATGTATATTCTGGTGATTTGGGGTGGAGAGTTCTGTAGATGTCTATTAGGTACATTTGGTTCAGATCCTGAATATCCTTGTTAATTTTCTGTCTCATTGATCTGTCTAATATTGACAGTGGGGTTTTAAATTCTCCCACTAGTATTGTTTGGGAGTCTAAGTCTCTTTGTAGGTCTCTAAGAACTTGCTTTATGAATCTGGGTGCTCCTGTATTGGGTGCATATATATTTAGGATGGTTAGCTTTTCTTGTTGCATTGATCCCTTTACCATTATGTAATGCCCTTTATCAGAGACTAAGATTGCAACCCCTGCTTTTTTTTTTTCTTTCCATTTGCTTGATAATTCCTCCTCCATCCCTTCATTTTGAGTCTATGTGTGTGTTTGCACATGATTTGGGTTTCCTAATACAGCTCACTGATAGGTCCTGACTCTTTATCCAGTTTTCCAGTCTGTGCCTTTTAATTGGGGCATTTAGTCCATTTACATTTAAGGTTAATATTGTTATGTATGAATTTGGTCCGGTCATTATGATACTAGCTGGTTATTTTTATTTCTTCTTCACTTATGAATCTTAGTTTGGCTGGATATAAAATGCTGGGTTGAGAATTCTTTTCTGTAAGAATATTGAATATTGGCCCCCACTCTCTTCTGGCTTTAGGGTTTCTGCAGAGAGATCCACAATTAGTCTGATGGGCTTCCCTTTGTGGGTAATCTGACCATTCTCTCTGGCTGCACTTAACATTTTTTCTTTCATTTCAACCTTGGTGAATCTGATGATTATGTGTCTTGGTGTTGCTCTTCTTGAGGAATGTCTTTGTGGTATTCTCTGAGTTTCCTGAATTCAAATGTTGGCCTGTCTTTGGGAAGATCTCCTGGATAATATCCTGAAGTGTGTTTTCCAACTTTGTTCCATTCTCCCCGTCACTTTCAGGTACACCAATCAAATGTAGGTTTGGTCTTTTCACATAGTTCCGTATTTTTTGAAGGATTTGTTCATTCCTTTTCATTCTTTTTTCTCTAATCTTGTCTTCACACTTTATTTCGTTAAATTGATCTTCAATCTCTCATATCCTTTCTTATGCTTAATCAATTCTGCTATTGATACTGTGTATGTTTCAAGAAGTTCTCATGCTATGTCTTTCAGCTCCATCAGCTCATTTATGTTCTTCTCTAAACTGGGTATTCTAGTTAGCAATTCATCTAAGCTTTTTTTCAAGATTCTCAGCTTTCTCACATTGGGTTTCAACATGCTCTTTTAGCTCAGAGGAGTTTATTATTACCCACCTTCTGAACCCTACTTCTGTCAATTTGTCAAACTCATTCTCCATCCAGTTTTGTTTCCTTGCTGGCAAGGAGTTATGATACTTTGAGGGAGAAAAGGCATTCTGATTTTTGTAATTTTCAGCCTTTTTGCACTCTTTTTTCCTCATCTTTGTGAATTTATCTACCTTCAGCCTTTGATGTTGGTGACCATCAGATGGAGTTTTTGCATGGTCATCCTTTTTGTTGATGTTGATGCTATTTCTTTCTGTTTGTTAGTTTTCCTTGTAACAGTCAAGACTCTCTTCTGCAGGTCTCCAGACGCTGTTTGCCTGGGTATCACCAGCAGAGGCTGCAGAACAGAAAAGATTGCTGTTTGCCACTTCCTCTGGAAGCTTTGTCCCAGGGGCACCCACCAGATGGCAGACAGAGCTCTCCTGTGTGAGGTGTCTTCCCATCCATAGGCATGGGTGTCAGGGACCCAGTTAAGGAAGCAGTCTGTCCCTTAGCAGAGATTAAGTGCTGTGCTGAGTGATCCCCTGCTCTCTTCAGAGCCAGCAGGCAGGACTGTTTAAGTTTACTGAAGCTGCACTCACAGCCACCCCTTCCCCTAGGTCCTCTGTCCTAGGGAGATGGGAATTTTATCTCTAAGCCCCTGACTGGGGCTACTGCCTTTCTTTCAAAGATACCCTTCCCAGAGAGGAGAAATCTAGAGAGGCAGTCTGGCTACAGGGACTTTGCCAAGCTGCGGTGGGCTCAGACCACTTTGAACTTCCCTGTGGCTTTGCTTACACTATGAAGGAAAAACCACCTATGCAAGCCTCAGTAACAGCAGACGTCCCTTCCCCCACCAAGCTCCAGTATCCCAGGTCAACTTCACGCTGTTGTGCTGGCATCAAGAATTTCAAGCCAGTGGAATTTATCTTGTTGAGCTCCATGGGGGTGGGATCCATTGAGCAAGACCACGTAGCTCCCTGGCTTCAGCCTCCTTTCCAGGGGAGTGAATGGTTCTGTCTCACTGGTGTTCCAGGCGCCACAGGGGTATGAAAGAAAACCTCCTGCAGCTAGCTCCATGTCTGTCCAAATGGCCAGTTTTGTGCTTGAAACCAGGGCCCTTGAGGTATAAGCATCTGAAGGCATCTCCTTGGCTGTGGGTTGGGAAGACCATGGGAAAGGCGTAGTATCTGGGCCGGATAGCACCATCCCTTACAGCACAGTCCCTTAAGGCTTCCCTTGGCTAGGAGAGGGATTTCCCCCACCCCTTGCACTTTCTGGGTAGGTGACACACCACCCTGCTTACCTTCCATGGCTACACCCACTGTCTAACCAGTCCCAATGAGATGAACCACGTATCTCAGTTAGAAATGCAGAAATCACCTGCCTTCTGTGTTGATCTCACTGGGAGCTGCAGACTAGAGCTGTTCCTATTTGGCCATCTTGCCTGGAAATCTTTTTGTATGCTCTTTCTGAAGTTAGGTACAATGATGGTAATATTCTCTGTGTTTGTTCAGAGGAACATTGTCATTCAGTGCCCGTTAGCATGGGATTTTACACAATTCAAGTTCTATATTGAGCATATAATTTATGTCTAATAATATTCTCTCTGGAACTGCTGAAGGAAAAAGAAAGACACTTTCTACTTCTTCCCATGAAAAATATAGGATCAGGAAATGAGAATGCTGACTGCAGGTATATTGATCTATATGGACAATCTCTGATTTGGGGCAATCCAAATGAATGATGTTTTCTGACATTAGTGATTAAAAGTGGCATCAAAACATGTCTCAAGACAGGAAAATTTACTATTCGCTCAAGCAAAACCTTTACTGATTTCAAGGCAGCACAGCCTTGAACCAGCCAGCCATTTCCCCAACCAGCACAGCTATTTTTCTCAGATGATCTTTTCCACTCCTTCCACTGGGTTAGCATTGCCTGTAAAATAGTACAAGTAGTCCTCACTTTTCATGGTTGTGAAGGGACACTATAATGATCCTGCAAGCTGAAACCATATTAAGACATCTTAATAACCTATAGAAAAAGCTACAACTGTTCCATGATCTTTAGAATTTCTTAAAAATTTAAAAACTCTTACCATAGTTTATAAATGTATGAAAAAATGAAATAGTAAAGCTAATATTTATTTAATACATCAAAAATATATTGACATTACATTTTAATATTACTTTGATAGATCATTTGATATTATTGACATATATTGATTTGGAAGTATTTTGATATTAATATATTAAAGCCATAGTGAATTGAAATTATTTCCTCATACTTTCATCAAAAGTCATTTGAACAGTGTTTTTCTTCTCTTTCTCATCAATGTGTTTGTTAACTTAAGATACAGAGGGAGCACTGTTCCTGCTTTGGGGAATTAGTCGGCTTTCTAAGTTTTGATCAGCTTCAAACATGTCATTCTTTGTGCTTTCAATGTCATGAAATACCTCTGAGAGTTCATTTAATGTAAAGATGTCAGGTCATCTAGAACAGATTTATTCTTTTTGCCACAGCCTCTTTCTTCATTTATGGAGATAAATTCACCTTCATTAAGGCCCTCTGGCTGCAGATCTAGAATGTCTCAAATGGGGTCAATATCAGCTATTTCTTCTTAGCTCCATTTATGTTCATTCAATTCACTCCCAAATTTTGTTTTTTGTTGCAGTTTCACTTTTGTTAATTTACTCTGTTGATGATCCATTTGTGTAAAAAGCAACACAACTACACACTTTGTTGTCTGTATGTGATCTGAAAATGGATTTTCAGTGATCAATTGCTAACAAAGTTTGAAAGAAGTGACAAGATTGGTCAGTGATCATGACGCACATCTGACATTGTATAGTGGGTGTGGACAGAAGAGTTAACCAGAAGTTTGTATTTTCAATATTTATCCAGTTAATATACCATGGTAACTGTCATTGGAGTCACATCATTGGAGAACTATCTTAACAAACTGTGGCAACTTAAATTCACGTATACGGGAAATGCGCAAAACAAGGACTGATTTTCTATAAATAGGAATGATGTGTGTATTTATTTATTAAGAAAGACTGCCTTTTTGGAAACATTTAAATTGCTCCTTTTTCTAGGAATAGTTTAAGAAAATAGGAGAGAAAAGTGGAAAAAATACTAGTATCTGCTGAGAGATCACTCCCATGTATATCTCTGTATGTTATTTGATTTATCAAATCATTTATTTAGTATTTATCATGCCAGGCATTTTTCTAAGACCTTTACAGACATCATCTCATTTAATCATCTTAAAACAATAAGGTAGCTATTGTTACTTTCCCTTCTTAAAGATGAAGACATAGGTACAGAGAAGATAAGTGACTTGCCTAAGGTCAGACGATTCCAACCCAAGCAGCTGGCTTTGAAGGCTGCACTTCCAACCACTGCACAGTGCTGCCATGTGTAACAGGCCTGTGTTACTAATTCTATGAAGTTATACAGTGTCCAGTTTTGCTCCTCCTGGTAGAGTTAGGTCTATCTCATTTGTTACTGGCATTATGACTATAGATACATCAGTACACAAAGCTGGCATCATCTATCACAGAGATTACTAAGGCTCCACAGAGCTTAGGACAGGGGCCATGCCTTTCTTTCAGAATAGCCCTGAATGCAAAGAGAATGTTTTGGAGGAAAGGAAATGCAATTGGTGA
Organism: Saimiri boliviensis; assembly: GCF_048565385.1. Lineage (NCBI taxonomy): Eukaryota > Metazoa > Chordata > Mammalia > Primates > Cebidae > Saimiri > Saimiri boliviensis. The sequence goes on along the minus strand of NC_133452.1, from coordinate 22,971,908 downwards.
CATCTCTCAGGGTCTAAATCAATTAGTTCAGAGGTCAAAGGTATGAAGCTCTTTGTGGAGAAAAAAACACCAGTGATCATGGAATTAGTCTGTTGTTTATTCAATATTACCTGTATTTCAAAGGTCTCTTTGGGGAAATATTCAAGACAACCCTACCGAAATTTAAATGACATAAATTTGATTTTGTCTTACAAACAACAGTCTAATCCTCTAACCACTAAACCTAAAAATTATAAATTTCAGTGACTCTGACAAACACATTAGGAGCAAAAATACTGTACCAATAAATATAACAGACAGAGCAGATAGTTCAAAAATAGCATCCCATTTTTCTTGTTAAAAGTCTTCTTGGGAAATACTGGTGATCAGATAACTTAGTCTGACTCATTGGAGTTGCAGTTAAAGATTAAAACGCTTGTTTATTTTTTAAATCTTCTTGGGTTTTATTTCCACTTCCTGAATGTCAGCTTGGTGCCTAGCAACAGCTAACCCTCCAATTTTCAGTGCTATCCTTTTCTGTCTTTGTCAAATTAAAAGAAAAAAAAATCAAAAGGTTATGCAGGTTGTTTTTGGAAATAACTTATTTCATAAAACAATGTGAATGAACTAAAGTGAGCCATTCATGAGTATAAGTTCACAAAGAGCACAGTAGAGATTCTATTTCTCATGGACTCTTGCTTTCTAATTTGAGTCCAGTTCAGTTCCAGAAGTTGTAAACTTCTTTAGTCCTTATAAAGCAGATCTTGGTTCCCAAATTATTTTATTTGGAAAAGGGGGAAAAAAGAGAGAAGAACCAATATTAAAGAAAAATTAGAGAAACCGAGCTCATGTGATGATTAGGCAGCACAATAAAAACAGCAGCAACTAGAGATACAGATAAAAGACATTTGTGTCCCACACATGTCAATCAACCAAGGTGGGCACCAGTTTCCATTCAGAAAAGAATGGAGCTAATGATACCTAAATTCACTTCAAGTTAAAAATTCAAATAATACCATAAAAGCAATTTAAATTATTTAAAAGTCACCCAATACAGCATGACATCCATTGCATCATGCCTCTCTGCTTAAATGCCTGCATTGCCTTCCCATTTCTCTTAGAGTATTTTTCATTCTTTGTAGGCAAGATTCTTTAACATGGGCTGGAGTGATCTTTCACTAGTCCCTCTGCGATTCACACTACTCCCCCTTTCACACTGACCTTCAGTTCTTCATGTTCCCTAAGCTCATGCCCATCTCTAGGCTTTTGCCTTTCCTTTCTTTCCATTAAGCCTGGGACATTCCACATCTGAGCTTATTAGGGCTGCCTCCTTTTTGCCCTTCACTTCTTCTCATAAAGGCTTTCTCTATGCCACTGACCTAAGGGAGATTTCCTTCAAATAACCTCTATCTCCTAGCCTGTTGTAATTTTCTCTGTGGCACTAAACACAACTTGTAATTATCTTATTCATTCAATGAATGAATAAGATAATTACAAGTTGTGTTTAGTGCCACAGAGAAAATTTCTTTTCTCCTATACAAAAGCATAAGCTATATAAGGTCAGGAATCTTATCTTTCTTATCTTATCTTATCCACATTTCTCCTGGAATAGTACCTTGCAAATGGTAGGCACTTAATAACTATTTTGAGAATAAAGACATATTCGTACGTCATTTGCTGATATATCACCAATGCAAGAGCACAACGCTTGATATGCAGTAATCATTCAGTAAAAAATTCCTTCATGTAACTGAATAACTCAACCAGATCATCTTTTCACAGTGGTTGCCGTAATTTGGATGTTCGCCTCCCAAACCTCGTGCTGAAATTGATTCTCAATGTTGGAAATGGGACTCAAGCGGGGAAGTAACTGGGTCATGGGAGCAGACCCTCATGTATAGATTGATGCCCTCCCTCAGTGGTGAGTTCTTACTCTATTAGTTTCTGAAAGAGCTGATTGTTAGAGTCTGGTACCTCCAATCCAGAGGTGGAGGTGCTTCCTCTTTCATCATGTAATCTGTGCATACACTGGCCCCCCTTCATCTTTTACCATATGTGGAAGCAGTCTGAGGCCCTCACCAGAAGTCGATGCCTCTTGTAAAGTGCCATGCTTCTCAAACAGCATGCAGAGCCATGATCCAAATAAACCTCTTTTCTTTATAAATTATCCAGCCTCAGTTATTTCTTTATAGCAACACTAAACAGAGTAAGACAGAGGTGATGATAGGAGTTACTTATTATTTTCTGTATTAGTTATAATTGTGCTGTAAAAAAAACAAATTTGGTGGCTTAAAACAACACACTTTTATCATCTTACAGTTCTGAGGGTAAGAAGTCTGACATGAGTCTCGCTCAGCTAAAATCAAACTGTCAGGTGGGATACATTGTTATGGGCTTCCTACATTCCTTGGGTTGTAGCCTCGTTCCATCTTCAAAGCCAGCAATGGCCAGTTGAGTTTCATGCTGCATTGCTCTAACACTAACTGGCCTGCCTCCCTCTTCTATTTATAAAGACCCTTATAATGGGCTCATACAGTAATCCAGGATAATCTCTCCATCTCAAGATGCTGAATTTAATAACATCTGCAAAATGTAACATAACATATTCACAGGTTCCAGGGATTAGGATGTGAACATCTTTAGGGGGCCATTATTCTGCCTACCATGTTGTCATTTGGTATGATTCTGAAAAGAATTCACCTTTGTCTTATGAAATCCCATGATAACTCCTTCCCTTATCTTTCAAACATGTGCTATATGATCACATTCTAGAGAAAAATTCCCTATAAGTAATCTTATCTCTCATTTTCCCATCTCAGTGATGTGGCCTGAATGTGTTGGGTCGATGCAATTTTGTATAAATTGAGGAATAGATTTAGACTACTACCTCCTATGCAGACAAACAGCCTGAAAATAAGCAGATGTTGACATCTTCAGACAAGCTCAAAATCCATTTTGGTTGCTTGTAGAAGATAATTACAAGAAGAGAAGATGCATTCCATTCTCATCACCAAAATGAGAACAACAGCACTGTATCTTGTAAGAATATAGAATTCAGCGGTAGCCAAGCAAATTGCATCATTATTAGAAGGATCTATCTTAAGCCTGGGGGTAGCGAAGAGAAACAGGATTATGGACTCCCAAATATGCATTTAGCTAAGGCAATTTTCTTCATTTGCCTATGGTAAATCATCCTATATAATTAAGCAAACCCATGGGCCTAACACATTAACTTGCCATCGATATATTCTATCTGCCTTGGCACCACTAGTGTTTCTGGCATTATTTATGAAGGCACTCTTCCTATATTTGCACAGCATGCAGCATTGTCATGGCAGGCTGTGGATTACTGTCAATGAATAATGCCCTAGAAGCTCCTAACCCTTTGTGCTTATGTCTAATAACTAAATCAGCAATAGCTGTTCCTCTGTGTTCTGCTTAAGATGATAGCATAGCCATAAATAAGCTACCTGCAGCAGGATTCATTTGGCATCAGAGAATCCCACTGCAAAGCTACAGGTTCACATTGTTCCCTGATAACCTGTAAATAGTGTTCACCCCTAAGAGTCTTTTTAAAGGTGGTGAACCTCAAATAGGGACATCAGAATTTTCTGAAACCTCATTTTGCTTGAATTGTTTATCATCCAAGATATACATCAGATCTTATTTGGAAATTGACCTGTAAGAGATGGCAAGAATAATACCAGAGAGTGAAGAATTCCTCTACAGCCACTCTTCTGTCTAAATTACTAAGAATTGCATGGAAAGTAATCTTCTAACATAGGAGGAGGGAGAGGTTTTTTTTCCTCCTGGAAACCTCCATGCCTTGTCAGAGAGCTTCACAAGAGGCCAGTAAATGTCAGACTTGGATTTCACAGCCCAGTTTGGTTAAAAAAAAAAAAAAAAAAAAAATTCAAAGGTTTCCACTTTGCCTTTTCGCATGGGCCACATAGAAGCACTTTACCAACATTCACAGGAGAACTGGTGTTACTTTTGCTAAAATGCCATGAGGTCACTGTCTGTGCCTAGTGCCTACTTACTGTCTCTAGTGAATATCTTTCAAATTCATTCAAGAAGTAAGCACTCAGAAACATGCATTAACCTCCCTTTCTTAAATGGAGGCACCACTCCATTTAGGACTCATGACTTGTGAGGACGATATCCATCACCTGCCACTAGAGAGGAAGTCAGAGCAGTGTCCTGGATGGGGCTGTCCTGTTTTGTGACCACAGTGATGAAGAACCTTGGCACTAAAAAGCACTGGGGAGTCCCTCTGTTTCCTGGACTTTACCCGGCCTTATCATCTCACCAGGCTGTATTAGTGTCTTGGGTGTGTCCAAACAAATTATCACAACATGGGTGACTTTAACAAAACAGAAAGTTATTCTCTTACAGTTTTCAGACTTCTAGAAGTCTGAAATCAAGGTGTTGGCAGGGTCATGCCTCCTCTGAAAGCTCTAGTGGGAATCCTGCCTTGCCTCTTCCGGCTTCGGGTGGCTTCCAGTGTCTCTTACCTTGAGACAGCGCTCCAACCTCTGCCGCCATCTTCACGTGGCCTTCTATGCTGTGTGCCTCTGTGTCCAAACCTTCTTCACTTTCCTCTTACAAAGACGTCAGTCTGATCATTTCAACCCTGCCATCCTTACATCGTTACATCTGCAAAATCCCTATTTCTAAATAAGGTCACACTCTGAGGTTCCAACTGGACATCAGTTTTTGGGGGTGTGAGGGGAGGACACCATTCAAGTCCACAGAGAATGGTTTCTGCCTGGGCTAGGCTGCTATGAGAATTTTTATTCCCACGGCCCCCTGCATCTCCTTTCTCCTGCAGCTGCCTGCTCCCCTTGTCCTTACAGGAGGTGTAGGGAGCCTGGAGCCTGAATTATTGCAGAACAGAACACAACACCAGCAGGGTGTCATTTCCAGCCCGCCACGCATGCGCCACAGCGACTGGGCTTTATCCCAGCAGAAGGACTCCAGGCATGCAGGCTCCACTCCGTCTCCACCTCCTCTGGGGAGACAGGCCTCTGTCTCTGAGGCCTCTTTCTGGAAGATTCTTCAGCCTTCCACTGAGCATTTAAACAACCCAGAGGAACTCAATTTTTTATTGAAAATATGCTTTTCTTCTGAATATATAAAGGTAATTCAACCTTATTATAAGATTATGTTTTAAAAATACATCAGAAATTAAATAGACAAAAATCTGCATTGGCCCGCTTCATAAGGGTAACTGCTGTTACTGTACAGAGGTTGGGAATATTGTGTATTCCCAAACAATCTTTCTCTATGAAACATATCTTTAAAATATACTTTTTAAAAACAGATAGGGCAAGGCTGTATATATAATCCCTCTTGGATCTCAGATTCACAGAACTGAATTCACTCATAAATACAATTTTATGATACAGTCAACACAATGAAAACAACATTCAAGAATTAGAATTTATTTTTAACTTTCTATTTTTGCATTATCTTCCCTAATCATTTCCTCATATCACTAAATAATCTCAAAAACACAATTTTAATGACTGCTTATTTTATTATTCATGCATTACAATTAATTTAAATAACCCTTTAGTATGGACATATAGATCAAGTCCAATTTTCAATAAAATCATAATAAAGCAATGCATATCTTTACTCCCAAACCTTCTTGAATTGAATAGCTCTAATAATTAGATTAAAATACATTTCTTAATCAAAAGATATTTTACAGTTTTTGATATATATAACTAAACCTCTAAAAAGCTTTTAATAATTTATAATTTTGTCATCTGTTTTATCATTCTCTTCAAACACTGAGCATTAACTATATGAACATTTACTAATTTGAATGGCAGGCAATGCTATCTTATTGCATTTAAATTTGCATTTCTTTGATTACTAGTGAGGTTAGAGATTCTTATATTTATGAAGTATTATGTTTCTTCTTTTGTAATTGCTCTTCAAACTCTTTTTTTTCCAGTGGGATGTTTATCTTTTTCAATAATTCATTTGTTCATTCAGCACATTTTTATTGGGTGTTTATAATGTGCCAGACAGTGGGTTACATTGAGAAAAAAGAGTATTGTGGTGGTAGAGGGAGGACTGAGAGATACCTTATTGGATTCTGCCTTCTTAGAAACTAATATTCATTTTCTCACTAATTTACAAAATCTCTATGTGTTAAAGAGATCTTTTTATTTTATGTATGGCCATTTTATGAAACTTTAGGGAGAAATCATCTATGTTTTTTGAAAGGGGGGAAGGTATTTATACTTTATCCCAAAAATATCTAGCTATTTTTTTATTTGCTTGTATTTTTACTCTTTTTGAGTCAATTTTCCATTTGGATTTTATTTTGATATATGACATGCAGTTTTAGAATTAATTATTTTCCAAATGGTAATTAATTATCCCAGTACCATGTATTAATGATGTGTCATTTTGTCATTGTTTAGCTACTCATTATTTATCATATAGTAACATTTTATAAACATCAGGCTCTGGACTTTCTATTCTGTTCCATTGTTCTGTCTATTCGTGGGTCAATATCACAGTCTTCATTATTAAAATTTTATTATACGTTTTAATATATGACAGTGCAAATCCTAGCAGTTAAAAAAAAAATTCTTGGCTGTTTCCACTATCTTTTTTTTTTTTTTTTTTTTTTCTTTTTTGATCCAGGATCACTTTAAGACCAAACAAACCAAAAATTTCCCTTTGGCATTTCGATTGAAATTATTCTAAATTCCCTCTAGAATCTGTTAGATGAGATTTCACTCACCTCTATTCCCAGATGCTAAGCAGTTCCTCCTAATTATATTTTACTCCCAGTCCCTTAATATACCTGACCCCAAGTCCCCACCTTACAGGACCACATTAAGTAGAGCTGTCATTCAGGTCATCTGTCCGAAACTCTGTCTCATAAAACCAGGAGAGATGTGGGCCAAAGAGGGAGTTAATTAGATGTCAAAAAAGATAAAAATGAAGACTGAATTTCAAGTCAAAATTTGAGGTCCAAATTAGTAGTGTGAGGCCGGGCGCGGTGGCTCAAGCCTGTAATCCCAGCACTTTGGGAGGCCGTGGCTGGTGGATCACAAGGTCAAGAGATCGAGACCATCCTGGTCAAAATGGTGAAACCTCGTCTCTACTAAAAATACAAAAAAATCAACTGGGCATGGTGGTGCGTGCCTATAATCCCAGCTACTCAGGAGGCTGAGGCAGGAGAATTGCCTGAACCCAGGAGGCAGAGGTTGCGGTGAGCCGAGATCGCGCCATTGCACTCCAGCCTGGGTAACAAGAGCGAAACTCCGTCTCAAAAAAAAAAAAAAAAAAAAAAAACAATTAGCAGTGTGAGTAGGCTTAAATATCAGGGTAAATAAAAATCTACTTAAATTCTTTCCTTTTTATTTGTTAAAATAATACAAAGCATTTTTATATATTTTATTGCAAATGCAAAGTGTTTCAGATATTTTATAATTATTAGCAGATTTGTTAGCTTGGTCTAATGTAGCATTGTTCCAGAGAACAGAAAAAAGTATGTTTTCTAACGTTCTTATTTGAAATTAGTTGTAAGAGGTGCATTGGGCTCAGGTGGCTGCTTCCTGTGGCTTTTCACTACGAACGTCTATATAAGCTTTAGTTCTTCCTGGATTCTCTGCTAGTCCACACTGCTCTTGTTCTAGCTTTCTCACCTGCAACATTTGCCACTCACTTTAGTCATCTTCCTATACCTGCTTACTAAAGATTAGGCTTAAGAACAGGATCACAAGCAAATGTATCTATAGCTGATTTGGAAAAATAAATAATAAAGTGGTTTGAGTTTTCCAGAGAGTATCAGCAGATAGGGAACCATCTTCACTTTCTATGAATGTTGATAAAAATGAGAATATTAAATCGCTACATTTATTCAGTTATAACCCATAACAGCTTGCTTAAAACTTTTTTTCAGTTTATTCCAAATAACACAATTCACAGAAAGCCATGGGATTAATTAAGTATTCATCTTTTTGTCTCTTGGCACTTAAAAATAGGTCAAATTTCTTACTCAAAGGTCCAAAGAAACTTTAGTTTTGTTTTGTTTTCAAGAACTGGGTTGAAGCATATCAGGTATCACTTAGGTAAATAATTGAAATTAATTCCAATGGAAAATAAAGGGCTGGACAATCCCTCTGTGGAGTACAGGACAAAGGTCCTGCGACCTGAATGAGAGGCAAGAATACTGCCTGGTCATGTGAATAGGCAAACGCTCAATGAGCCCTTCTGTGTACTGTTTCATCCGTTGTATGTACTGATCTCAACTATATCTCCTTTTAAATGGTTTCTCAGCCCTAGCAATTCTGCCTCTTTGCTCATAGCAATGAGGCCAGCATTTGAAGGGTACTCTGCAAGAGTTGAAGGACTACCCCAGGGTCTCTCTGTATTTCCCTGAAAGCTCTTAGAGTAGCACCAGGAAACCTAGTCCCATCTCAGAGGAATCATCACTAGGGATTCTCCCATGGGTGTCATGACTTGAATGTGCCCCTCCCATGGCTCTGAGAGGTCCTTTGCAAACGTCATTGCTGAAAAGATACAAGAACTGAAGATTCCCTGGGAATAATGCACCCACAGACTCACCAGGAGCCAAGTCCAGAAAAGGAGCATGAACCCTGCAGGCCTTGGACCAGGCCTACAGACGCAGCTGGCATTGGTCAAAGGGTTTTCCCATTTGGAGTAGGTCTTGAAAGTTCTCTTTTCCAGATCTTTTCAAGTGTGTTATTTTCCCCCAATTCCAAGTAGCAATTACTTTATAACTGGGTATATTTTCATTTATATGTAAATGTATTCTATTTTCATTTACGTTTCAGTTGAAACTGAAAAAATTTACGTCTGGCTGATGAAAATCTAGGAGATTGAGTAAAGTGAATCTTCTTCCGTAGACTAAAGATGGAATTCTAAATTATATTTATACTTTACCATTTAATGGCATGATTATATTGAGACATTATTTAAAATGTCTGGAGTTTGCTTCCTCAGCAAATTTTTGTCTGTTTTCCTCATTAAAAACTCTTTAATCCATTTTCTCATATTTCCTATTTTCTGATCTCATTTTGATACAGTCGCCACATATTTTCTTTGTGATTTCTGGAGATTGCTCTTTTCAAAAGACTTAATTGATATAAACTTTACCTCGACTTCATGGAGGCATTCACCTTCGATATTGTTTTATTTTTGTTAAAAATAATTTTAAAAGTTTTTACTTTTCCCTGGATCTTTTTCATGGAATGTTCTCTCTCCTCTGGTGTGATATTACAGAAGAAACTGGCAAAACTTCAATGACATGTAGACTCCAGTGGTTCCGTGTAGAGTCATACAATTAAAATATATATAGCACGGTTTGATTAAACAGATACTCAGGAACATATGATTAAGTCCTTTTTATGCAATGAATTAATTTAAAATTGGTGACTTGATTTTAATTTTACATATAAGCAGTCTAAATTTAACTTTTACAATAAGTAAAAACATATCCAGGAGTTGATCTGGATCTCATAAGCAAAAATACCTAATATTTATAATTTTTATAATACTGCCAAGCACTTTATGTGTATTTGTCCATTAATCCTTACAACAACTTAAGTTAGATACCATTATCCCCATTTCACAGATAAAGCAGCTGAGGTACAGGAAGGTTGAGTAATTGGCCTTAAGTTATGTAACTAGCAGTGGCAAAGTCAGGTTTCAAACTCATATCACCTGACTACAAACTCACATTCTTAACAGGTGGGCAGTAGTGCCCCTAAAGCTTTTTCCAGGCAGTGTACCAACCAAGTGCTAAGAACTGCCCTTGCTAAACTTGTATTGCCAGATGAATTACGACAAATTTATAGAACGATGCAACATGGAATCCACAGAAAGTCTCACAGTAACATCCTAAGCTTCTTCTTGCTTATAATGTAACTGACAGAAAGTTCTGATTTAAGATTGCCAGATTTAGCAAATAAAAAATGCAGGATACGCAGGTAAATCTGAATTTCAGGTAATCACACATTATAACATAATTTTTAAAAATACACATGTCTGATGTAATATTTAGACATACTTAGACTAAGAAATTATTTGCTGCTTACCTGAAGTTCAAATTTCACTGAGTACCTTGTATTTTATCTGGCAAGGCTATCCCAGGTCAAGTTCATTCTCAAATGTTGTTCACTGAACCAGAAAAGAACACCCACATGAAAATTTGGCTTACGCATTTTGAGCCAAATGCCAGGGTGACTCCAAGAATTATTCAGACTCCAAAGTCACCTGTGACTTGTGATGTGGTCACACCCCTACATCCCCACTTCTCTCCAAGCCAACCAGCTCCCGTGTGCTGGCAGCTCCTCAGGCCCAGTGTACTGAGCAGTGTGACTTAATAAGTTTCCAGAAACCTCTCTTTCCAAAAGGTTTAATTAATCTCTTTATATGTCCACTGAAGCCTGACTCACAGAGGGTAGAGTATTTGGATGACAAACTATCACCCAACAATGTCACGAACTCCCAATGGTCCTTCTTACTCCCACGGTATCTCAGTCCCTAATCCAAAATTTATTTACAAAAACATTCAAACTTCATGTTGAAGAAAGAAATGTACTTCTCATTCTACTGCTTTCTGGGTGTTCAATCTCAGTCATAATATGTAAATACCAGATGAACGTGGTCTTGAACATCTGAGGACAGAATTTGGTCTTGGATGCTTTGTATCTGACAGCCTTAAAGCTTACATTGGGGATGAAGCCAAGATACATGATTCTATGTGAAATTACTGGGTGAGCTTCCCACTACAGAGTTCACAGTGGCCTTGAAAAATATTTTCCTCTGAGGTATGCTAAGTCAAAATCATGCAAAGTGCTATTTAATTGATGCATTGAGTTTAAAAGCAGCCAACTCTATCATATTAGCCCTGTGTTGCTCACATCAGCAAGTGTTCAATAAATAACTTGTTGATTGATTCACTGAGGGGCTATAGGAAAAACGTACTGAATGATGCTCTTTGCTACATGACCAGATGTCCTCTGTAAGGGTGAACATAGCAGGGCACAGCAGAGCAAAATAAAAAATTAAAAAAGCCATCGGAGGCGCTGCTGAAAATTTTTCAGTGAGAGAAAAAACAAGAGAAACACATTATCTGCATTCCATGCTTGATCTATAAGCATTTTAAATGGAGTTGTCACAGCAGTAAGAATAGAGAAAACTGCCTAGGATTGGGAGTTTAGAGACTTGAATTTTGGTCCTTTGCCAATAACCACGTGTGAGGCCTTGGGATAGTTAATTTATATTATTTATGAAAGTTTGGCTAAATGTTTTCTAAGGTCACTTTCATTCTGTAATTTTCTAATTTTTCTTCTGACTCAGGGTTTTATGCATTTAAGCCTCAGAAAAATTTTAGCCTTCTGACTCTTCTCAAGTATTCATTTGTTGCTTTTATTCCTCAGCTTTTCGAAGCAGATTACATGCTTGAAAAATGTACTATCAATTCCTTACGAATATCCTAGCTCTAAGGGAGTTCAGCTAATTACGTTAATCAGCATAGCCCTAGTGCTGTCATACAATCAACCTTTCTTATGTTAATTCTTTTTTTATTCAATGAATACTAAAATTTTAGCCAGTGCATATTTAATATTTATTAAGAACCCACTATATACTATGTACTGAACTAGGCATTGGTGAGAAGATCTCCTATTCTCAAAGAGTTTAGAGTCTCATTAGTAAAACAGGAATGTAATCAGATAATTTCAACCAGTTGTGTTAAGAGCCATAACAGAGAAGTTGGCAAAAAGTTGTGGCAGCCTAGAGGGAAGGTAGCCATGTCCTAACTGAACCAATCAGGAAACACTTGACACATAAGGTTGCAAGAAGTATTCCAACCGAAAATCATGAGCTTATTCTGCAATAATATGTACAACTGACATAGGCTTCATGGGAAAGGGAAGCTAAAGAAGCCAGGATTGATAGCTTAAAAATCCCAGAAGGAAGAGAGAAATGAAGAATAAAAATAGGAAACAATCATCAAAATGTATAAAATATGTATGTTTGTGGGGCAAGTGTTGAGGGAGGTTAAGAACGGAGCACCGGCCCTATGGAAAATCATGGTAAACACCATAAACAACACCATACTCTTCCACAGGCAGGTCTCTGGAGCAACACATTCTATTGTAGCATCAACCAAAGGCAATGTATTGAGTTTCTCATTTTTCCTAGTACTAGTTCATCACAGGCTTACGTTTCATTGACTCCAAACTAAAGTAGCCTTAGCTTCCCCATTAAGTACTCTCCACTGTGTAATCCTATTGATTACTACTTGAAAGGACCTTGTCTATCTGTTTATTGGCTTCGGACTTAGGGAAAAAAAATAGGGTTCCTTCCTGAGACTGTAACATTTCACTGTGTTTCCAACCTTGAGTAAGGGGTTAATTTCTTATGGACTCCAAACCTGTCAGTGCCTAGGGACAGTGTCTGGCATGTAGAGATCCAAAATCTCACATCAATGTCTTAGAGCAAGAACCATATTTTCTCCATATATGGCACTAACCTTCACAACCTCTTATATTTCCAGTGGCCTGTGACCTTTCAGTCAAAAATGGTAAAATTTATTTCAAATTTGTATTACCATTTTTTACATTAAAAAGCACTAACATTGGCTCCTAAATCCTAAAGAAATGTATTTCTTTCTCTACTAGAATGAGTTAAGGTGCTAAAATAGAAGCAGATGGAAAAAAAGAGATATAATTAGGAATGAGCAGAAATCCTGGCTTTCTTATTTGTATGGCATGGTTCCTTTCACTGAGTAGAATGTATGAGTCTCGGTGTAATGTGGTCATCAATTTTAATTTTTCCAGCCTTTCATTTGATGGTTGCTGCCTTTCCCATCCTAATCTTCAAAGGGCACTGCCAGGATAATTATCACAGCTACCAGATCTTTCTCCTGTAATACCACTGATTCTTAGCAACCTATTTTCCTTGAAACTTGGGATCACAGGTAGAGTTATTGCACTTATTCTGACAGTCACCTTTCTCCAAAAGCACAGATTCTGGAAGGATCAAAATTGCAATCACATAGTCTGTTATATAACTCATTTCAGACAAATATTCTATTCTAGTCCACATTTAAATGGTTATAGCCCATGGGATTGTGTGACCTTGCCTCTGCTTAGTCAAAGCAGGCTTTATATCTTCAGTTGATACGTAAGAAAAGAAAACATTCTCAAACTTAGCCATTGATTTAAAAATTCTCACTGATGCTTACATGTTTCTCCTTCAAATAACTGTCTCATATGCATATAAAGCCAGAAATTTCCTTTTTTCCTTTAACATTGCACTTTTCACATTTTTACTGCAGACAAGTCAGGTTAATGAAGGGATTAGTAGTGATAACACTCATGAATAAATGTGATTCCAGTGGTTTTTTAGTTTAAGAAAGGTGTTTTGGACACAAATTTATATGGGCAGTTTTGTTAAATTACCAAGTTCAGCGAGTGGATGTTTACAATTTCAGAGTCTACTTGACATTCCCCAAGAAATAAAAACAGGCTTTTCTTTTTAATTGGGCTGGTAGTAATTTCCTTGTCTCTAAAATTTGAAGAAATTTATATAGTGTCTAAATATAACTTTATCATCAGCAAAACGACTTCCCCTTGGGATGTCAAAAGACACAAGAGACTCCAACAGTTATTCCAATGAAGTTATGAAGCAAGATTTTGTGCAAACTGAGTTCTTGGTTTCTTACAAAAAAGTTGAAGCTAACTGGACAACATTTCTATTTTAGCACTCTCGCTGGCTAATTTTCGCTTTACTCATTATTTACAAGCCACTGGTTTTCTCAACTAATTATGTCACTCATGTAACTCTTAATGGCTCTCATATATATAAACATACACATTGCATCATTTGTACTTCTGAGATGAATTTATTAGCAATTAATAACAGTTCAAAATCCTCACCTAAATTGATACTCCTGAGAATGCAGTTGACAACACATGCCACATAGTTCAGTTCTTTTTAAACACACACGGATACGTGCACACATACACTAGGAGTTTATAAATAACAGTAATTATTACAAATAATGGCATTCGGTGTGACAACCAATTATTTTCTGAATAATCAGCATCCATTAATATTCTCAGAGATTATTGTGTTTACAAATCACTGAAGACTAACATAATCACAATATTCAGAACAATAAGTTCATGGCATGAATCCCCTACTAAAATGTAAGCCTCACAAGTAAGGAATGGTTATTTCTATTCACCACTGCATCCTCAATATGTAGAACAGTGCCTGGCTTTAGAAGAAGTTTTTTAAAAATATGCATTCATTGTTTAAAAAAAATGAATAAATTATCTAAATGTGAAATTATTTTCCTCCTTTTTAAGTTAAGAGCAAACCAATACAAAGATGGATATATTTTGGATCAAGAGAAAACATTCATTAGGCCTACATAGTAGCTAGATGGGCAGGATTTAAAGAAAATATTGCTGAACTCTTTTACACCATTGGTGACAATGTAAATTAGTACAGCCCCTATGGAAAACAGTATGGAGATTTCCCAAATAACTAAAAATGGAAGTACCGTATGATCTAGCCGTTCCACAACTGGATATCTAACCAAAGGAAAAGAAGTCAATATATCAAAAAGACACCTGCAACTGCATGTGCAGCACAGTGCTATTTACAATAGCAAAGATATAGAATCAACCTAAGTGTCCATCAGTGGATGAATGGATAAACAGAATGTGGTGTATACACAATGGAATACATAGTATTCTGCCATAATTGAATGAAGTCATGTCTTTTGCAGGAACATGGTTAGAACTAGAGGTCATTATCTTAAATGAAACAAGCCAGGCATAGCAAGACATACATTGTGTGTTCTCACTCATAAGTAGGAGCTAAAAAAGATTTGTTCATGTGGATGTAGAGAGTGAGATGATAAACATTGGAGACTCAGAAGGGTAAGGGGGTGGGGGGGGATGAAGATAAGTTGTTAATGGATCCAGTGTGTTTTACTCAGGTGATGAATACCCTAAATACTCTGACTTAACCACTGTAAAATCTATGCATGTAATAAAATTGCACATGTACCTCTTCAAGTGGTATAACACACACAAAAAATTAAGTGACCATTTCCCCTTTAGAGAAATCTGTAATTACCTCAATGTTGAAAAATCCCTATGATTTACAGTCACTGAAAAACCTTACATACAGCAAGTTGCACTAACCAATTTACACAGGGGCAGAAATGAGTCCAAGAAGGACATGAAACTCTGCATCTGAGGACAGTATGTTTATCTACTTAGATCTAATGATCACAGACATCCCTTTGATTGAAAATGGAAAAAAATGTGCAGTATGCCTGGTCTATGGGAAACTATACCCTCCGGGCAGTGTTAACACTTGGCCCGCTATGCACTGGGTCCATCACCATGGTGACACCCCATTTCCTCTATTATGCCAAAAACTTCTGAGTGCTACAGTCTTTTTTTGTTGGGTGTGATCAATGGGGCATGTTCTAACAAGACAACTTTCTATCCAAGTAATTTATGACATTAAAAAAAAAAAAGAACTAGATGCTCCTGTTTATCCTGGCTTACCTATATCCTGGCCTAAGTCAGAAGTTTGGGTAAGGTTGACTCCAGAAGTCTGAGCTAACTCTCTAATACATGGCCCTTGTCAATTTATTGGCCCTGCTCTAAGACTCTGCTTTGATTTACCACTAAGAAGTTGTTCTAGATGGGTAAGCGCCACCTTTCCAATTTTTTATTAGATCTGATAATGTCTACTTGTGAACTCAAAAAATTATGATCTATCACTACTAAAGATTCCTACTACATCTTGCAACATGGAGTCCAGTGGGTAGGAAAGGAAGGAAAAATAATAATAAACAAAGCTAAATAAAATGGAAAAAAAGGTCAGAGATTTCACACCTTTGGGGTTTTTCCATCCTCCAAGCTATTTTTCCTTGCTAACTCTGCTGTCTATTCATGGATGTTGTGTTACTCTCTGCCTGGGTGATTTACACAGTACTGGTCACACTGCCAGCTCCAGTGTCACCTTCCCTTTGAAGCACAGCCAGAAAGGTGTCACTGGAAATGCTGAATTACTGTACGCGAAAGACACAAAGGGAAGTATGAACTGGGACATCCAGTCTAGAAGAGGGAAGGCTAAAACGATAGCATGGAATGGTATGCAGCCAGATGCAGATGCCTGCCAGGCCTGAATGAACTTTGTGTTCAGTCAAGACTGAACTACACAAAAACCTGAGGATTTTATTGATGGACACGACTTTAGAATTTAATCTGGCCTAACATCCTTACTTTACAGAGAAGACACTGATGTTTGGGATATAGCCCTAGCGGGGCTAACCTACAAAAGAAATCAATGCACCAAACTAACCTGATAATCCACAGCTAACCTGCAAAGGAGATCAATGCACAGAGGACATGTCCAAACTGACACTCTAGGTCTATTTTCCATTATGCAACACGATTTTAGGTGGCACAAAAGCAGAAGTATATTTTAATAGTTATGTATTTCTTTTCATGTATATTCTTAAAAATAACACAAGCACATAAATTTAGCGATACAAAATTTCCTGTAAGTAAAAATAAGCAAATGTGGCCTAATGCCTTTGATCTTTATTGCACCATCTCAGCCACCTCCTCAGAAGTACAGTGGGGGTGAGGTGGATGCAACTGAAGCCTTTATGAGAGATCAACAATGGGGGAGCTTTTCCTAACATCAGGGATTTTATTTTCAAGAGAAATCAGGTTAGTCACTGAAGTTATGGGAATTTCTCTGGATATGTCCCTGGAAAGGATTAAATCCAGCCCTCCTTGAAACTATGAGAAATGAGATGAACTCTTCACACAGTATCTATCCATAAGCATCTGTGACTATTTAGAAAACTGATAATGCCCCCAAAACAATAGCAATACATTTAATACCTAAAATTTATTATGTGGCCAACAAGTCA
Organism: Saimiri boliviensis; assembly: GCF_048565385.1. Classification (NCBI taxonomy): domain Eukaryota; kingdom Metazoa; phylum Chordata; class Mammalia; order Primates; family Cebidae; genus Saimiri; species Saimiri boliviensis. The sequence goes on along the minus strand of NC_133452.1, from coordinate 22,954,951 downwards.
GGCATAAGTTAAGACCTCAGATTATCTCAAATTCTTATCACTGCTTTGGAGTTGGGTAGCAGTGAAACAGGAAAGGAATAAACTTTGAGATAATTCAGGTTGGCTTTAATCTGGTGGGTGATTTTTATCATTATTATATTTATATTTATGTTTATATGAACCCACATGGACCAACATTCTATCTAACCCAGTGGAAGTTTTAAATTACTGTGTTTCACCATTGAGTCCCAGCTGTGTGGTTAGAATTAGTAGATGAACAAGTGCATCAGAATTAGGTCTTGTTTCTTTTACCAAAGCTAAACTCAGTCTAGATAGAGGCAGTTGTGTCATATTTAGAGGCATGGCTCTATAAGAAAATCAACTAAATGGACTGCTTCCTACCACTGAGGGTATAAAGAAACCTGCTAAGTTTGGACCATGCCATTTTACAGCAGCTATAGTGTCTGTACTTAAACCAATCTTCTTAAACCAATCTTCTTCTTCAGATGAAAAGCTGCAATGGTGACATTCTGTTTAAGACTCTTCCCTGAGAATTATTTAAACTCAATCAGATTAAGTGCCTACTTCTTATAAAACATTATTTGATGACTGATTTTAATGAATGAATACAGGACTTCGATTTTTTGCTGTCCTGAGATTGAAAATGGGTCTCAGGAGATTTTCAGGTACTCTCAGAATAAGACTATTGATATGGTTTGGACCTGTTTCCCCACCCCAAACTCATGTCAGGTACTATCCTCACAATAGTGAGTGAGTTCTCCAGAGATCTAGTCATTTAAAAGTGCATAGCACCTCCGTTCTCTTGCTCCCTTGCTCCTGCTCCATCCAGGTAAGACATGTCTGCTGCCCCTTCACCTTCTGCCACAATTATGTTTCCTGAGCTTCCCTTTACTTTCTACAATGATTATAAGTTTCCTGAGGCCTCTTCAGAAGCAGAATCCACTATACTTCCTGTATAGTCTACAGAACTGTGAGACAATTAAACCTCTTTTCTCTATACATTCCCCAGTCTCAGGTATTTCTTTATAGCAGTGTGATTACAGACTAATGCAGAAAATCAGTACCAAGGAGTAGGGCATTGCTTTGGAGGTCCCTGAAAATATGGAAGCAGCTTTGGAATTAGGTAACTGGAAGAGGCTGGAAGAATTTGGAGGGCTGAGAAGAGAAGAAGATGAGGGAAAGTTTGGAACTTCCTAGAGACTTGTTGAATGGTGATGACCAAAATGGTAATAGTGATATGGAAAGTGAAGTCCAGGCTGAGGAGGTCTCAGATGAAAATGAGGAACTAATTGGGAACTGGAGTAAAGTTACTCTTGTTATGCTTTAGCAAAAAGCCTGGCTGCATTGTGCCTCTGCTCTAGGGATTTGTGGAACTTTGAACTCGAGAGTGATGATTTAGGGTATCTGGTGGAAAAATTTCTAAGCAGCAAAGTGTTCAAGTATAGCCTGGCTGCTTCTAATAGTATACGCTCATATGTATGAGCCAAAAAAAAAAAAAAAGCCAAAAACTGAAACATATTTAAAAGGGAAGCAGAGCTTAAGTGTTTGGAAAATTTGCAGCCTGGCCATGTGGTAGGAAAAAAAACAGAAGTCCATTTTCAGGGCAGGAATTGAAGCAGGCTGCAGAAATTTGCATAAGAAAAAAGAAGTCAAGTGCTAATATTCAAGGCAATGGGGAAAAGGCCTTAAAGACATTTCAGAGACCTTTGCAGAAGCCCCGTCCATCACAGGCTGGGAGGCCTAGGAGGACAAAATAGTTTTGTGGGCCAGGCCTAGACCTCCACTGTCCTCTGAACCCTTGGAACACTGCTTCCTGCATCCTAGATGCTGCAGCTCCAGCCGTGGCTCAAAGGGGCCCTCATACTCAGACTTCTGCTTCAGAGGGTGCAAGCCAAAAGCCTTGGCAGCTTCCATGTGGTGTTAAGCCTTTGGGTGCACAGAATGCAAGAGTTGTTACTTGGGAGCTTCTGCCTATATTTCAGAGGATGAATGGAAAAGCTTGGATGTCCAGCCTGCTGCAGGAGTGGAGACCTGAGAAAGAGCCTCTACTGGGGCAATTCAGAGGAAAATGTGAGGTTGGAGGTCTCACACAGAGTCCCCACTGGGGCACTGCCTAGTGGAGCTGGGTACAAGGGTCACCATCCTCCAGACCTCAGAATGGTAGATTCACTGGCAGCTTTCACTGTGTCTGAAAAAGCCACAGGCACTCAACATCCCTTAAGAGCAGCTTCAGGTCTGAACCCCGCAAGGCCACAGAGGCAGAGCTCCCCAGGCTCTGTGAGCCCACCCCTTTCACCGGTGTGCCCTGGATGTGAGACATGGAGATTATTTTGGAGCTTTAAAATTTAATGACTGCCATCCTGGGGTTTCAGACTTGCATGGGGCCTGTAATCTCTTTCTTTTGGCTGATTTCTCCCTTTTGGAATGGGGGTATTTACCAAATGCCTGTACCCTCTTTGTATCTTGAAAGTAATTAACTTGTTTTTGATTTTACAGACTCATAAGCAGAAGGGACTTGCCCTGTCTCAGAAGAGTCTACGAACTTTGGAGTTAATGATGAAATGAGCTAAGACTTTGGGGAACTGTTGAGAAGGTATGATTGTATTTTGAAATATGAAAAAGATATGAGATTTGGGAGGGGCCAGAGGTTGAATTATATGGTTTGGGTCTGTGTTCAAATCTCATGTCAAACTGTAATCTTCAATGTTGGAGGTGGGACCTGGTGGAAGGTGATTGGATCATGGGGGCAGAATTCCCCCACAGTATTGTCCTCATGACAGTGAGTGAGTTTGCCTGAAATCTGGTCATTTAAAACTCTCAAACTTTCACACTCTCTTTCTTTCCCTCCCTTCTTCTCCCCTCCCCTCCCCTCCTCTCCTCTCCTCTCTGGTTCTGGCCATGTAAGATGTACCTGCTTCCCCTTTGCCTTCCACCGTGAGTGTTTATTTCCTGAGGCCTCCCCAGATCAAATGGCACTATGCTTCCTGCACAGCCTGTATAACCACGAACCAGTTAAACGTCCTTTCTTTATACATTACCCAGTCTCAAGTATTGCTTTATAGTGGTGTGAAAATAAAAACACAACTAGCAAAATCCAAAAGTTTCTATACAGTCAATTCTCAAGAAAAACAGTTGTTTTTTAAGATTTATTCCAAGTCTCCTGACATAGGATATCCTGTCATACTATTTCTTTTTAATCCCCCCACCTTAGCCTCTCAAGTAGCTGGGATTAGAAGTGTACATCATACCATCATGCGTATCTAATTTCTTAATTTTTGATAGAGACGAGGTTGCAATATGTTGCCCAGGCTGGTCACAAACTCCTGGGCTCAAGCAGTTCTTCTCCCTCAGCCTCACAAAATGCTGGCCTTACAGGAATGAGCCACTGTGCTGACCTCGTCTTTTATTTCTTTGACTTGACACTAGTTGACATAGCTATGCACGTAGACTTCAATTCTGCATATGAATTTTATCTGGTGGGATCTTAACTCCACAACTACTGAATACTGGAATGCTCTAATTCTTAGTTCTTTGGTGATCTCTTTCCATCCTGTGGCTTTAACTACCAACTACAAATTGTCACCTGGCAGTTATTTGTCCAGCCAGTCTTGAAAAGAGACCTATATGCAGTTGCTCGTGTCACATCTCTACATGGATATCAGACATCTCAGAAAGAAAATGGCCAACATCCACCATCAAACCTGCTCCACCTGAAGTCATCTCCATCACAGTAGCAACTCCATCCTTCCAAATTCTTAGCCCCAAATCAGTGGTTTTATCTTTGAATCATTTCTCTCATATCGTGAATTCAAGTTTTCAGTAAATCCTACTGGCTTTGTCTTCAAAATAGATCCCTGAAATCTGAAAACTCTTTATATCTCTTGCTACTAGCCTAGTCTGTCTCTCTGTTATCCCTTGCCTGGATTATTCCTATCACCTCCCATTTAGATCTCTTGCTTTAATCCTTATGCCTTATGATCTCTTCTTCCTCTACAGTACTCAGAATAATGCTTTTAGACAGACACTTAGAAATACCATGCTCTTCGCCTCAATCTCTTTAATGATTTTCCATGTCATTCAAAGTAATATTCAAAAATCCTGACATGGCCTAGAAGATTCTGCATGATATATCTACAAACCCTGACCCCAACAGTTCTTCTGTGTCCTATGACTCTAATCATTGCTGGGTTCCAGACATGAGGGAGTATAAGAAAGGGGAGGAGAGAGAAATGGATCAGAATCACAGATAAAGTGTTTAGATTCTGTGAGGTTTTTCTCTCGAGAAAAGGTTTTGGCATGGCTCATTTGTCTTGATGGGATAAGCTTGGTTGTGAAGAAAGGAACACAGCTTTCAGCCATAGCAACCATGCACATTTTGCCTCCTACCAGACAAAGACTGGTCGCTTTCACCTGTTGCATTGCAGAATACTAATGTGGTACCTAACACAGAGTGAGATCATTTTAAAATGTTCATTAAGTGTCAAATTGCTAGAGAACACATAGTTCTTTCAATGTTATTGACAAATAGTCTTTGAAAAATATCACAAAAGGCATCTTTATCAATTAATGATATACCACACTCAATATTGGCTTCATTACACTCATGCTATATATGAATGCTTTCACTAACACCTCAACATTCCCAGTGCTGGTAGCAGTTCAAGGTTTCTCTGCAATGACTAGCACATTCAATGCCAAGATATGTGAGTAGTTTAGTGACCCCATGTCTAGGCTTCAATCTTAGACTTTCTGAATAAGACACATTCTCAATATGGCCCTTATTTGTGTCATACCTACATGGTACATCTTTGACTTTATAAGTAGCTTATTGATAAAACTTTCTAAGCCTGGGCATCTATACCTTAATAGATTTCTAAGAATTTATGTTTCCCGTACTCTACTGACTCAAAAGAGAATTCTTTCCTGCATGTTAAAAATATTTGTGTGAATAGCTACTCCTTTAATTTCTGTGACATGGAGTTATGCGGGCTTTTGACAAGAAACTTCTCCTGAGGCAATTCAAGTGTCAGATTGAGGAGCACATTAAGGAGTTTCAGCATGAAATATCTTATCCGATGTGATCCGGTATCAAGTCATCTAAGAAGTAACAGTAATGGAATGGTATTTGAAAAGGTGGGGCAGTTGTGGAATAGCATGAACATCTATCATTTTATCAGAATATAAAAGTTTCTTTAAAATTTTAAATCTCCAATCATCTGTGAATGTTAATGGTCAATAGTGTGTGCAATATTTCAACAGTTTCAGAAAAATAGCCACAGTTTGAGTATGATCTGTCTGTAAAGATTTTATGATGATATATATTTAGGCCATCAAGACTAACAAGAACATATGTTCTGTTTGTTTTTCTTATTTTTCATGTGCTGCTAATGTATTTTCTTTCAGGTAAAATAAATGAATGCCAGGAAGCTAAATGACTAATCTGACACTTTCAAAAAGCCCTCAAATTGGCCATTTTCATCACAGCTTCCATCCGTAGCATTCCTTGCATATATTATTTTCTCTGTTTCTAATGCTTTTACATCTCGTCCAGAGAATTTCTATGTGTTCTTCAAGGATTAGTTCAGGTGCCAATTACTCTTACCTTCTCTGAGGAATCACCTATTGCAGCCAGCACTAGACAATCAATCTGCCTTTTCCTTCTGAACTTAAAGAACTTCTCATAATTTTTGGTAATATCCATCCATATTTTTCCTATTTGACTGTGACCCTCTGGATGCCAGAGACTATATCGTATTTACTTCCAAATTCTAAATGCAAAGCAAATCAAATACTAAGCAATATTTGGGATTTGAAGGAGGGAAAGCAGCTAACATTGTAAAGTCTTTAGATCAGTTATTGAAACAGAACTTCTCTTTCTACTATAGAATCTACCCTCTGAATTCCTGAATCTCAAGTAAAATATCATTGCATCCTCAGCTGCCGTCAGAATGCCTCAGCCGATGAGCATGTCATGCTCACTGTGCATTTTCTGGCCTTTGGGCTGATGCTGTTGTCCAGGATTCTCTACATGTGGATTGCGAAGAGCATTTATAGCAGAAGTTGTCTTATCAACGTAGTTTCCAAGTATCTTTCCTCAAAGCGGAATCATCCTACCTGTTCTTACCTAGATTTTCCCAAGCAGAATCTCATCCTCAATGAGACATGTTGGGACAGCAGAAAACATGAAAAAAATCATAAACAGCCTCTTTCCCACATATTATTTTAAGTGACAAAACTACCTTGAACCAACAGTATTCAAATCACTGCCATCCTCAAGCCAAGGCAACTCTTGAGATGGCCGAACAAGCTTGACCAACCGCCATGCTTCCGGCACATACAGCCTCTAAAGCATTTCTTTTATAAGCACTGACCACAAAGGGCTAAACTACTAAAATAATGTAGTTTAACAGCTACAAATGCTAATTTCACTAACCTCCAATCAACATGTGTAGTGACATGATTCCTTGATTTGGTAACCTTGCTCCAGCTGAATCAGTTGTAGAGGCCAGGAAAGGGACAGTGGCAATGGCTTTAAAACTCCTACAGCAGGAAGCAGAGAGGGGATCTCTGGGTCAGGCTTCAAACTTCAGATTCGTTTTGTTGATGTGGCTGTTGTGTGATGTTATGCTGTTGTGTTAGATACTATCAGATTTGCTGAGAAGGAGAATACTGAATTTGAAGGTGGATCTTCACATGCAGATATTCATCACCATTGACACTTGAGTAATTTAACACATTGGAAATTAAGTCTGTGTTTCAAACCCTCTACACTGTGGAACTAAGTGTTCCTACCTTGTTCCATTTTTGCCTTTGGACCATTTCATTTTGAAGACACACTTGAGGAAGATGACAACATTAATTTAGCTAACAATATTCATTTTGTTTTCGTTAGTTGTTTTTGTAGTTTCATATTTTGATGCTTCATCTGATAAATGCATAATACCCAGAGGGTGCCTCTGTTTGTATTAATAACAGCAACTCATTCACACCTCATCAGTGATAGAATAGTTGAGCTTCCCTGTCAACGGAGCATGAATCAGAAATGTTCATGAGAAAAGGGATATTTATAATGCAGATAGAAACTACAGGGAGAGTGGGGATGAAGTGAGCAGGGAGGACAAGTAAATGCTGAAGTGCAAGGCACTGCTTGGGGTTAATAGTTGTGCATTCTCTAAGCACCTCAGTGACTTAGGTAAGTTACTAAAGCCCTCTCAATCTCAGTATTATCTTGAACATGAGTAAGGGTCAGTTTTATTATTTTTAAAAGTCATTATTCTATAATTATATACTTATATACATTGAGATTATAATTTTATAAGCTAATTTGTCGAGCACTGATAATCCTTGTGATTCCTTAACAGAAAATTTTATAAGGAATGATTATCTAATACAAGCAATTTTTGGAATCATTAAGTAATAATAATTACCATTTATTGGATGATTATGATGGGGATTATGTTTTTCAGATGCAAGTTATATTATTAAATTATCACCACCATGCTCTTAGATGTGTGTTTCACCCTTGCTTTAAAAATTAAAACTTTTATTTTCAAATGGTTTCATTTAACCTGTCACATAACTAGTAAATGGAAGAAGCAAAATTCAAATCCAGGACTCTCAGACATTTAAACTATGTATTTGTCTACATCACCTCTAAGTTAAATTCCAAAGCAGCCATATTTATAAAGTTTCATCTTTCAAGTGCACACTGCCATCATAGGTTTATCTCAATGCAACAAAAGTCACACACTATTTTGTTGTCAGCATGAGTGTTTATAATAGAAAAATTCACCACTCACGCCTGTAATCCCAGCGCTTAGGGAGGCCAAGGTGGGTGGATCGCAAGGTCAGGAGTTCAAGACCAGCGTGGCCAGGTGGGTAAAACCCCGTCTCTACTAAAAATACAAAAATTAGCCAGGTGTGGTGGCAGGTGCCTGTAATCACAGCTACTCGGGAGTCTGAGGCAGAGAATTGCTTGAACCCTGGAGGTGGAGGTTGCAGTGAGCCAAGATCATGCCACTGCACTCCAGCCTGGGTGACAGAGTGAGAAACTGTCTCAAAATAAATATAAAAATAAAAACAAAGATTAACTGCTATCCTACTCTCTACAACTGATAGAGCAAGACAAAAAACATGTAGCATTAGAAATATGCCTTTGTTTGGAAAACACTGTAAGAATGAAAGAATACATATCTGATTTTATTTTGCCAGTAGTTTATGAGTGGGCTCAGAATGCCTGTATCCAGAAAAAATTATTTATACATCTGTTATTATCTTTAGCATATTAAAGGAAATCATCTTTACCTGTTTGTTTTCTTTATCAGATTTGATATTTCTGAAAAGGGAGTAAGCCTTATTTATCTTTAAATTCCTAGTACATAGCATAATGTTATATACAGAATACACAAAAAATATTGACTACATATAATTTAGTTAATAAGCTTCATCCCAAATCTAATTTATTCTGAAATTTTACCTCAGTATCCCTATTTTTATTGGTCTCTGAAATACAAAATTAAAAAGTAGATATTTAATTTTGTTCAAGTGGGAAGGGAAAAGCTGAGGCAGAAAAAAGAAGTGAATATTGAAAATACAGTTAAGCATTCACACCAAGGAGGAAAGAGTGCTATCAGCATAAACTAAATTCTACCAATAAGGCAGGTAGCCTGAAAAATTCTTCTAAAAATGTATATATTCTTTATCTGATATAATTTGTAGGCGAAAAATTCTAAGAGTGTTTTCTAAGAGGGACTTACATTGGCTTCAAGTACTTTACCCAACTATACCAAAGGGGAACTTGAAAAGTTAATATTTTAGACATTGTTAAGATCCAGATGACCCACGGAGAACTGAACCAAGCAACCGCTAAAGGAGTTTGGTGTTAGAAGACAGACAAGCAATTTTGTCTTAAATTTTGGCATAAAATCATAAAGATGTGAAAAGACACTAGAACTAAGAGTTCTGTGGCCGGAGTATACTCTTTTACCTTGGTGGTCCTCAGGGACAGGTAGACCATCCTGCTTTCATTCTGTCTATCCTCCTTAGTTATCAGAAGCCTAGAGTAAATAATATCCCATTGTAGTTATTCATGTGGAAAAGAAATCTATAATTACCCCAGGATAGATGTCTCATATATTTAGAAAATGTATCCACGTCAGTGGCCATGAGTCATACCAAATCAATGGCCATCACTTTGTAACCATGCTCTTAAAATGATATACGAAAATAGCCACTTTACTTAAATCCCCATTGAGTCCTTTTGTTGTCTTTGAATGCTGATTCAGAAGGATTATTTAGAGTTGAAAATCTTCAATGTCTTATCTTCTAGTCTTTCTCTTATTGTTTTGGATGGGAGAATAAAGAAATCTAAGTAGTACTGCCAGGGACTCACATTAACATAAACCATCTTCTTTTCTATACAAATTAAATGTTTCTTTTATTCAAAAGGAGAATAAATTCTCTTCTCTGCACAATGGGAATTTTAGGTTGGTGCAAAAGTGATTGCTGTTTTTGCCAATGCTTTTAATGGAAAAATAATGCTTAATAGTGATTTTTGCCTATAATAATTTAATTTCAAGTGATAGTGAAATCAATAGCTAAAGTAACTATATTCCTTCTGCTTTCACTGTCTCATGAAATAGGCTGTGTACTCTGATGGTGTCTGAGCCTGTGAAAGTCAATGAACAAAACTCTTGTGGTTTCCCTTCAGTTTCTTCCTGCCCCAGATCCTTCCTCCACCTTCTGATGGCTTTCTCTGTGCCCCGGAGTGACCCATGTTTACAGAAGGTAAAACCCAGTCTCTACTAAAAATACAAAAATTAGCCAGGTTTGGTGGCAGGTGTCTGTAATCACAGCTACAGCCAGCCAGGGCCCCTTCCAGGTGTTTCCTATGAATCCAGCCTTTGAAAGGCTCTGGCATGAGACGGGATAAAGTAGGGCAGCAAGAGGTTGGGGAATTTTCCCCTCTCCCTTCCCTGCTTTGGGGGCGGCACTGCTCCACAACCATAGCTTCTACTTCACAGCTCCTTTGCACCACTAAGCTCTCAGATTCTAGGACCATCCTTTTCCTCTGCTCCCCTTTGGGCTAACGGGTAGTAACAGCAAACTACTATTGCTCCTGAGTATCCTAATATCCTTTCTGTTTCCTCACCCCGTAAGTAATTCCTTCATTAAATTATCTTCATTGGAGTGGATTCTGATTCTTACTAGGACCCATGAATAAAATTATGAACTTGACAGTAGAGTAACTTAAACCTTTCCATTCCAATCCCTTAACTCTGCTGAAGTGTCTACACAACATAACCTTTCTTCTTTTGGTATAATTGAGGCTGAAATGAAACAGTTCAACAATAATGTTGGGTTTCTGTAGCCAGAAGGGATGTTTAACCCTAATAATCAGGAAGCATGGTAGTGTTCATGAATTCTGTTATTGAAGAACTGCTTCCCTTGGGACCCACTCTGGAGCCACCCTTCTGGCCAAAAGGAATCCAGTATCATACCTCTTCTTACTGAGGGAGAGCAGGGACTAAACAGAGCAGCACTCGGACAGCTCTTAGAAAGCCATATTGGCATTTCAGGCAAAATGAACAATTAGTAACACTGATCCCATGCTGATTTTAAACTTTTGATGCTTTTTTAAACTGAGGATGTTTTGCATTAATTTTAATTGTAAGTATATTAGGTTACAATTGATGTATCTTGTACTGAGATTTGGATGCCCGTCCCCTTCCTTTTGCACCGAAGGTGTCTCATTATCCTCCCCCAGTCAAGTCCCCGTTAGAGGGAGACAGAGTATTTAAACCTTTCTCTAATTAAAAGGGAGCCACAGCTAGGTTATGGTGAGTGATTCAAGATGTGAGTTTGGGGTTTAGACAGGCCTAACTTTGGTTAATCCCACCCCTTACTGGCTGTTGCCTTTGGCAAGGTTCTTAAGGTCCCTAAGCCTCCACTTCCTGATTGCAAGATGAAGATGATAATATAGGTCAACAAACGTAATCTGCATCGTAATGTCCGAACTGTTCTTAGAGACAAAAGGCTTTTGGCACAAAAACATTTGGCATATTTGGCGTACATTAGACACAAAAGCATCTGCTAGCCGATCCTGACTGAACTAAGATAAGACAATCCATAGCCTTTATTTATTCCTCTTATAAAGTGATTTTTTATGGAGTGCTGCCTCATATCCCACTGGAGGTGGTACAAATTAAATATATGGTATATGCACTATGCAGCGTGACTGAAATTTGCAAGTTCTGAATTGGAAAATTTATATGACCCCGAGGGTTTTGGATAATTATTGTGAACCTGTAATAGCTCTTCCCAGGGATTCAGTGGGAGAGCGCATGAGAGTGAGGGCACCTGGTGGATGGAAAATTAAGTCTTTCCCAGGACCCTGAAAATCTGAAAGCAGAGATTTGATTCTGAGACATCCATGCCTTGACACTGCTTACTCCTCTGCTGAAGATGAGAGCTTGCAGACACTGAATTGGGTTCCAGAGGCAAATAGGTTGTTATACAATTCCATCTAGAAAATGATGGACACCCTGAATATTAAAGGGCAATGCCATAGCAAGAATGACCTTTTGTGCACCTTGCCTGGACAGAGCTTCCGGCAGCTGTGGGCTCCTGTTTGATTTTGGGGGCAGCCCACAAAGCTATGCTGAGATACACAGCATCTCCTCCTCTTCTGTGGAGCCACCGCCCATCTGATTAGGTTTGCATGCTTGGCTAACTAATCAGGAACCTAATGTAACCCTGCAGTGTGTGCTGGGGGTGGGTCTCTTCCTGTCAATCTGTAACCTGGCTGAAGCACAGCAGTGCTCAGTAAACACTGTCCATTGATGTCATTTTAATTATTATGAGTTGCTAACTGGCATTTTTCAGAATTGAAGCTTTCTTAGAAATCAGTTGACTTACAGTATAATCTTTGAGCAATTGCAGATGCAGAGACTAAAAATTTCACAGTAATTACGAATAAAAGCTTGATTGAAGAAAGTGAAGATGTCATCCCAGTCTGGGGCGAGATATGAACTGTATCAGCAGAACATGAATGATGAAGAGACATCTAGACTGGACCATAACAGACACAATTCCCTTAATGATACATGACTAAAGACTTTACCAATTTCCAAGAAGAGTCGGAAGTCCATCTCAAAGCCTAATTTATATTCTTCAGAGTTCCTCGTTTTTAATTATGCCTAAATAACTTGAGCGAACAGTATAGAGTTATTCCATAGAATCTCGGCTTAGTTATCTCGTTTCTTTAATTGTCTGTTCACTGTCTTCAGAAATAGTTTTAGATAATTAATCTGATCACAGCTTCCCTCTGCAATTTCAATCAGAACCTGGTGCCCAAAATGGGGAAAGCAGATTGGAGCCACTCTTGACTGTAGCTTTGAATCTGGGGAAGCTACCATAGAAGAGGAGCCAATGACTGAATACACCCAGCATTGGGCTTGCTAATATTAATGACGAGTGTGTGTACCCCGAGAATTCCCTGACAAGATGGGCAAAGAAGCAAATCACTTGACTTCCTGTGTCTCAGCTTCCTCATTTATAAAGTTAGTAAGTTGCACTAGAAGATCTTTTTGCAAACTTTCCTTTTGCAAAAGTCTTCTCTTACATCACTTTTTAAACTAGAAATTCCAAACTATGACACAAAAATAGAGGTTTTCTGTGTGAAGTAAGAGTTGAGATGCAAAGGTCCTGTTTCATTCCGATGTTGTCTATCTTTAGAGAGCAATTAAGGCTCTGAATAATCTTATGAAAATCAACGGGCCAGATGGTTTCCAAGAATCCTTTCTACCCTAGCACTCCCTTATTCCAAAAATCTATGATTCTAATGGCTGCAATTTACTACGTGTCTAATTTGTACAAGGCTTGAATTAAGCATTTTGCACACAATATCCTATTTAAGCTTTAGAAAAACTTTACAAGGTGGGGACTATTTATCCTCTTACACAGATTAAGGAAATGAGGCTCTAGAATTTAAATAACCTTCCTAAGGTCACACAACCAGTAAATGTGACTCTAGGATTCAAGCTTGGTTCAGCTGACTTCAAAGTCCAGTGTGTCTGTCAAAGAATCCAGAGAGAAACACTAGCTTGCTGAAATAAGCACTCCAGCCTGAAACTAAGATTGAAAAGACTTGGGCTTCACACTGGTGTCTTTTCCACACTATGTAATAGCTTTCTTCTCTCCCCTATTCTCCCCACACCCTTCTCTTCTCCGTCTCCTCCCTCCAAACCACCTCTCTAGGTCTCCAGACTATGCAAGAAACAAGGTCACTGACAGCTGCCAAGTTTCACAACTTACACCCTTGGAATCCAGGCACAAAATTCGCAGAGTATTTCCTAGAGACAGGTGCCCACTCTGGACCATTCCACTGTGGTCCGATTCCAAGGACACAGTAAGGGTAAGATACAGCTTTTTCCCTCTACAGCTGTGTAGAGAGAGGTGGAGAGGCACAGCCACCCTGAAGAAAATATATTAGAAGCTGGGTTTGTTTCACAGAAAGATGCAACTGACTAGTTAGAAAAAAAAAATCTCTCTTATTTTTATTTTTTCATTAAAGCACCTAACTATTGAGAACTTGCGTTTATCACGCTGCATGCAGACACAAAAATCTGGAAGTCCAAGAATGTGTTTTGTCTAGGAGTTTCCACTTAGTACATGTACAATGGTGAGAAAATTACAATGGTAATTCAGTTTGTTTGTAGGTTGATAGTGTTATTTGTTGGATTTGGGATTTTTGTTTTTTAGGTATAAAATAAAAGGATAATTTCAAAATGGTTCTCAATTACTAACAATTCCTAGGTTGGTAGATCTGTCCAGAAAACATTTCTAATGCCAAATATAAAATCAAGCATTGGGGAAATCAAAACAGTAATAATAACAACACTAATAACTTTCACGTGTAGTTGTTTGAGGCTTTACATTAAGCCCTTTTTCTATGACTCTGCAGGACAGTTGGTGGTCCAGATGTCATTATGTCATTATTCTTCTATGCAAGGAGGAAACATATCAAGAGGTTAAATAACTTGTTCATAATCACACAAACAACACCATGGGGACTTGAACTCGGGTCTCCTGATTTCGAGTCAATATGCCCTAGACCTTTTAACAACTTCCCTGGTCATCAGAGAGTCTTGCTTTTAGTCATTGTCATTTTTCTGTCTGTTGTTGGTTCCTAGTTCTAACAAAATGAATACACATATGATGCTATGGTGGTCTGACAGCCACATTCTTTAAAGCAATTCACTCAGCATTTTCAGGTGCCAGGATCAGTGGGAGCACCTATAGAAGTATAGCCTGCCTTATGTTAGATCATCAATGTACAGCAACAGAACTTCTAGGGCTGGTCTGCCTGAACATCTGTAAAGGGAAGCACCTTATCATATTAAGCTCATTGTGGCTCATTGAGTTTTACAGACTTGGGAGGAGGGAAAAAATTAAAAAACCCATAGTAGGCATGGCATCTTATTTGTAATTTGCTGTTTTCTTTTCTTCTAGTCATCTCTTTTAAACTAAACCAACAATGTATTTCTCCTTCTAACCAAGGTTATTTGGTGAGCATACCCAGTGAGATTGCACCTTGTATAATAAATTCGCTGCTCAAAATGGTCCTAATAGTGTGGTCTTTTCAGCTTCCAGGAGAGAAAAATTAGCCTTAGTTAGAAAAGCCATTTTTAAAAATTCATTTTATGTCATTTCAGTGTTAATAACTATATACGTATGTAAGTCAATTTTTTATGAGAATTTAGATTGGATCACAAAAAAAGAATATCAGGACAGTTAAATCATAGAACAAACGTAAGAGTAGTTCACATAGATGTAGGTCTTTACTTCTCCCGTTATAAAGCTTTTGTCGCTACTGCTGAAAACTAAAATAGCATTATTAAAAGAAATGATTGACCTCTTAATCATTCAAACGAATGGCCCCTTAATCAGTTTTTGTCATCCTTGAACTCTACATAGCATCTGACTCTAGTCATCACTCCTTCTTAAAATGCTTTCTGCCCAACTTTGGAGGAAGACTATTGCATGGCAGCTCTTTCACCTTTCAGAAACTGCTAGTATCACCCACTGTCAATGTTAATTTCCTTTTATCTCTATTTACCTCCTACCTCAGATAGCATATCCCGTTCATGGTTTCAAATATCATCCATATGAAAGAAATTAAATGCAAATAACTGCCAGTTTCTTAGCAGAAACAAATGAAATGGGAAAGAAGAGGCACAGGGGCTAACTAATTCACACACTGACTGTTACTCACTGGAATGAGAACTCATGTTTCCTGGGAAAGTGTCAGATGGACTTAGAGTTTATGAACTGTTAAAATTTCTATTCTTGTTTGTAAAGCTCATAAAAATCCCCTTGTGCTGTTGGCTTTGGGAGAAGTTTCTTCACTCCTCTTTACATAAACCTTACCTCTTTATTTCTCCTCTCCAAAACCTTAGGAATCTATATAATCTGGATGTGATATCCATATTCATCAATACAGAAGTTACTGGATTTTAAATAATTTCTCTTCCTTTCATGCTAGGCTACATAAAAACAGACTGTGCACAAAGCAAAACCTAAGCAAAAAAAGCTTGCAACTACCTTTTATGAGAAATAATAAAGTGAACCAGTTCATGGTAACTCCATAGATATTTTCCCCAAAACCTGAAAACCTGTATTGGCAGAAAGATTCTCCTTATAAAAATTGAAATTTCTATGATTATTTTGAATGAAAGAGTCCTGAGTCAAGTCTCAGGCTCAGACAGAGGTTCCACGACATAGTAGTTCAACCGCAATTTCTTTATTTGTTGAACAGAATTAGTATAGATGCCTGCTAGGGTTCTTGGGAGGATTAAAGGTAATAATGTGAAATGCCTAGAAACTTAGTATTCTTTCAATAAATAGTACTGACTCTTAGAACAGAGTGGAGGAGAAGAACCCAGAGGCTAAAATATCCAAATGGCATGAAGGAAATCAGTCAGTGACTCTATAAAAACCAGGGACCCTAGTTCAAGACAGAACAAGATACCTTGCCTCATACTTTTATTGAGAAGTAGAATTATCTCCATAATTAAAATTATTATCAAAGTTTTCTCATTTGTATGATAATGGAAAGAGCTAAACAATATAGAAAAATCCAGAAGGACAGTTGAGCGCTCTGCTGAATATGTGAGGAAAACTTCAGGACTCTAAGGACTACCTAGATAGTTCGTTGCTCCATGCAAGGCTATCAGATAGATTTTTGTTTACTTACTTGTTTTTATTAACTTGGATTATTTGGTCTTAGCCTTATGGAGCATATTAGCTTCTGGGATATTAGAAAGAATTTAAAGGTGGATATAGGCAGAGCATTGTCTAGAGGGCCTGATCAACAAGCTTTGCCAGCCTAGATGCGGGAAGTGGGATTAGTTGTTCAGGGTTTGCCATTCCTGGTAGTCTATGGTATTAATATTAGGCCTCACTTGTATTTCTGCCTGGGTAAGCTATTAAAATTTCGCATGTCTCTCTAAAAGAAACTTTTGAGATGAATACTTTGTGTTCCATCGTTCCCTGCAGAAGCCTTGCTAGACTCAGGTCTTCATGCAGTGAAAGGATGCTTCTCTGGCTACATAAATCAATCACCAAAAATAGCAGAGGAAACTTGGGCTGCCACATGTTGGAGTCAAGCTAAAGACAAGAGAAAAGAAATTATCTTACTGTGTGGAGATGAACAATAAAATCCTGGCAACTGACCTCTGACTGAGTTGTTATCAAAAAATGCTATTTGTTTCCCTCAACCAATTGACTCATGACACTTCCTGTACCCTGGAAAAATATCAACTGCAGTTAGAAGGGGGAAAAAGGAAGAACTGAACAGAATGTTTGAGTAATTAATGAATTCATTTTAATTATATCTTTAGCAGACACCTGAAAGAGTAGGCCAATCACAAAAGTTATAAAACAACTACCATATTTTAGATTATTATTAGAAAGCCTCAGAAAAATCTCCTGGGAGGGGGGGAAGAAATTGTAATACTGTTTAATTAGTTTTCAATTATCCGGAGGTTTATTATTGCATTTGCAGACGGTTCATACCTCTATTCTCCTTCTGCTCTCCCAGGCTGAATGTCTTTTAGCTATTATAGTGCCCACGTGCATTTCCAGGAGAGAACTGGCAGAAAGAGACATCAGCAAGCATGTAAATGGAAAGATTCATAAATTGAGGAGATAAGAGAGTACTTCACCTAAGCAAGGCTTAGGTATTATCTGTAGATCTAAAAACGTCAAGCTCTCTATGAAATCATATTATGATGCCCTGTCAGCTAAGGGCTCTGTATCACTGGCCTTCAATAAATATTAGTAGAAAGAAGAGATAGCATAGTGGTCAAGAGCCCAGGCAGTGGAGTTAGGTCACCTGTGTTCACTTTACATCTCTAAACTTGGCGCTGATTGACTGACTTAACATCTCCATGCCTTAGTTTCCTTACCTGAAAAGAGTACTGTGGTACATATTGCTATCACAATATGTACTAAAGGGGCAAAGTTTAAAGATAAAGATGAAGCATGAGAGAAAGACTGAATTTCTGACATTCTCACAGCTCCCAATCAATAGCACCAAGGGAGCTATCCATGGTGGAGAAAACATATTGTCTTTCTGAGATAGAAAGTCCAGGGACCATGGGACGTTCCCCCAAGAGCAGTCAAACTAGTGTGACAAGTTGTCCCTGAAGAAGGTGACTCCACAACGAATGTCTACATCTCTGGGCAGTAAAGATTCATCTCTTTCTTCTCAAACTACACTCTGTTACCATTTTTCAAACATCAAGAAATGTTTCAAAGAATTTACCTAATTACCCAATTGTGGTTGACAAGGTACTCAACTTTCTATCATGTTCAGGCTGCTGAATAACTGAAATATGGACAATCTGATGCATAATATAGCTAAATTGTCCAAGATGTATTTTAAAGGAAGAATCTTAATAATTCCCTGGAAAATAGGTAGTGATCCCAAGAATGCAACCACACTATCGTTGGGGAGAAGGGAGATCAAACCTACATCAGCCTGTGCTTTTGAAATAAAATCGAAAAGAAGAGGAGGAGAAACTATGCAAGAAGAATATTTCAAAATGAGAACATAAATGCAGCATACTGAAACTAGATTAAGAAGTTTGACTCTAGAATATTGTTTTAGTCAGAAAATGCTTTGCACTTGAGAAAAGTAAAGGAAACATAGACTTTGCAAAGCAACAGATAAGAGATGAGATAAGATTACAGGTTGAAATGAGTAAATTGCAGAACTAAAGAAATAATATATAAAAAAGATATTCTCTTGAAAATGATCTCTCTTTAAAACCACCAGAGCAGCAAAATAATATGAGAGAGAAAACTCCATGCCCAGTAAAATCAGGAGATGGCTACAACCCAAACAGTAAGTTTTTAACAAAATTGAGATAGAGCGCAGAGTGTCAATAGTTTGTAATACTTCTAACCCTGAGAAATGACCTAGAGATCAAAAGCGGGGAGGAGATAAAAAAGAAGTTAGTTGTGTTGCTCCTAAACAAAGTCAGCTGAGCTGATTAAATAAACACAAATTGTCAAACAAAAGATCTGAATGTACAGGGCTTCCCTCAGTTTAGTCATAATTAGGTAATATTCTGTGAAACATTTCTTGATGTTTGAAAAATGTAAGAGAGTCTGGTTTGAGAAGACAGAGGTGATCCTATCCCCCCCAACTCAGCAAAGAGCATGCTTACTGAAGTGGGCTTTTCTTTGGATTTTAGACTCACCCAATCAGAGACTTTAGGAATGGGGACCAGAATCTGCTTTCACAGCATTATGGAGGCTTTAGAAAAAGGGAATTCAAAGATCACACTGAGTAACATAATAAAGTAAAATACTAATATATGTTTATATCTGTTTAATGGCAAAATACAACACACATATGTCATTAGATACTTTGTATATTGCCATAAAAACAGGGAATTTGCCATAAAGCACCTGTAAATCATCAGATCATTTAGAAAATGTGATCCTCTATTAACCCTCAAAGAAAAGATTAATATATGCCAAAAAGTAAAAATAATTTATATCAATTTTCTTCATTTAGAATTCCATGAACTAGCAAGTAATAACAGAATTGAAATGTAACAAAAATAACACAATCTCTTAAAAATATAAAACTCCTTCTCAGAAAATGTACTATTGAAAGAATAAATCAAAAGAATAATAACAAAATAATAAAAATGAAACTATTTCATTTTCAAGAATTGAAACTTGAGAACTAAGACATACGGTTGAAGCTGTACAGAGAGGAAAACTGATAGCCTTAAACACTTACAGCACTGAGCAATGATGTATTGAATAAAGTATTCATTTCAAGAACAATAGTGACAAGAAAATCCCTAAGAAAGGCAAAATGAAAGGATAAAGATAAAGCAGAAATTAATGAATTAGAAAATAGAAATTGGAACAGGTAAATATATGTGAAAGTATATTGTTTGAAAAGGGGTAGAAAAATATCTTAAAAAGACAAACTATTTGTTAACCATTGATAGTTTTCCAGAAGAATATAAATTATCAAAACAAATCCCAGAAAATACAGAAAATCTGAACAGACCAAAAACAACAAATGAAATAAAGTCACTCCCCCAAATTGCCAGTTTTTATAAAAAATATTTGCAAGCCTTTAAAAAATATTCTTAGGTTAGATAAACATTTCCAGATCATGTAAAGATAAAAATCTTCCTATTATCTTTTTCAAAGCCAAAATAAGACTCATACCATAACCTGACAAAGATATGTATACACACACCCACACATACACACACACACACTACAGACCACTTTTACTAATAGTCATTTATTTGAAAGAAAATTGTTATATTTCTTCCCACATTATACACACATAAAAATTTCAAATGGATTGAATACTTAGATATATTTAAAAACCATAAAAGTCACGGAAAGAAAATTTAGATTTTTTTTTATAGTTTTAAGAAAGGGATATATAAGCATGGACAACATCCAAAAACATTATTTTTAAAAAGCTAGAAGGTTTTTCTGGACAAAAAAGAACTTCTTTGTGGAAAATAGACAGTAACAGAGAAAAAGACAATAAACTAGGAGAATATGTATACAACAGATAAAGCATATACAAAAATCAATTATCCTATTACAGTACGCAGAAAGCAAATACAACATGGCAAGAAAAAGGCAAACAAGCAGAAAAATAAGTAAAAGATATAAGCAGACAATTCATTTAAAGCTGGAATTAACAAATACGTGGAAAAGGGTCGACCTTACTAAAACTCCAAGATTTATCAACTAAAACCAATGTGACATATATTTTTCAAATAGATTGGCAAAATCTTTAAAGACTGTCAAAACCCACATTTCAAGCAGTTCTAGAACAAAAAGTATACTCATAAATTATTGGTAGGAGAGTCAATTCTATCAATTTTTTTGCAGAATTTTCTTGCATATGTTTAACAATATAAAGTAAATTTGTTTATTCTTCAAAATTTCTCTTACAGAAGTGTCCCCCACAAAGACAACTGGAGGAGTATGCAAAGATATATGAGCAAAGATGATCACCGAAGCATGATTGGTAACATTGAAAATACGGAAACTACCTAAATATCTTGAAGAGGAGGTTCATTAAATAAGTTTTGGTAGAACCATGTATTAGAAGCCATTTTGGAAAATGACCTAGATTTATATGTACTAATAAGAAATGCTATCAATATATTATTGACTAAAAAAATACTTGGCATATTTAACAGAAACCTTATGCTAGGAGGTGATTCAGTAATGGTTTATTTTTCTCATGCAACAGACTTACTCCACAATCGCTCAGGAGGCTCAAACAGAATGTCAGGAACGCAGGAGCTATCTTTGTGCTGTACTATAATTAACAAATAGATCTGCCCTCGTTTTTGTATATGTCACTTCAAAGGCACAAGATGATGACCACACCCCCAGACTTCACATCTCTAGTTTGAGCAGAAGAAATATTTTCTCTTTTTGTTTGGGTAGAGATGCCCTGTTCACGTATTTTTACCTGTTTATCTGATAAATCAGTTGCATCTATGGACCCGGTTTCTCATGCCTCTCATATTAATGCCCTTTTGTGATTGTGAGTTTGGACATGCGCCTTGATTTGACCACCAGGACAGCAGCAAACAACACAGCAAAGACTTGAAAATGAACTTGCACATTTCTGCTTTCTTTCTTGGACTACTGGCATGGCCATGAGAACTCCCTCTCCCTGCCAGTAACCAGCTATACTGATACGAAAGACACATGGGGAAGACATGAATGATTCCACTGTGGACCCCAGTCCAGCCAATTCCTAGCCAGCGCACCAGATGCCCACAGACACATGAATAAGCCCAGCCATGATCAGCTGAGACCTGTCCAGATCAGAAGTGCCCAGAAATTTTAAATATTCATTTAAGTCACTAAATTTGTATGCCCAATAGAAAGCAAAAACTGAAGGAACCTCATTGTTCAGAATTATATCCCAACAACAGTTTTAATTGAAGAAAAGTATAGAAAATTAAGTATTTTTTTTACCTAGGCACATTCCCTCAAACAGCCAAGTTTCTCTAAATAAGAATTAAGGGGAGGAAGTGGCATTAGGAAGGCCAGTGACAATATTTCCTCCAGATAAGTAGAAAGATAGATGCCAATATTTTGATATCAAAAATAAATAGGCTGAGACAGAGAGACCAAAATGTTGTTAGTTTTTTCCAATTCAGGCATCAGAAAAAAAAAATTCCGTAAAGGGGCTAGATAGTAAATACTTGGGGCTTCGCAGGCCGTCTGGTCTCCCTCAGGACTACCCTGCTCTGCCATGGGTAATACAAAAGCAGCCATAGACAGTGTGTAAACAAATGGGTGTGGCTACATTCCAATAAAACTTTTTTAACAAAAACATACAGTGAGCTGGATTTGGCCTGTGAAGTGTAGTTTATAGATCCCTGCTCTATTATGAAGATTGTAAGTAATACTTACTTCCTTGTTCATGCCTTTCTGAATTCAGTGAATTTTATTAGTTAAAAAAATACATAAAATCATATTAAATTTTTTAAAAGCTGATAAGACATAAAATCTTTATTCAGACAAATTCAAAACCTTACATTTTTAATATTTTGAAAAAACATAAATGAACATTCAACTCAAATAGAAAAAGAACACAGCATAAAGAAATTAATGGAAATAAATAAAACAGTGTATTAAAAATAAATATTTAGGTGAATTTTTACCTCAAATTTTGTTTTCTTGATTTTTAGGTTTGAAGACATTGGACCAGATGCCATTACATTAATTGTTCCTAGACTTCATAGAAAAATCCCTACCCTTACAATACCTTATTTAAGTAACTAAATTATGCCATTACTTTTCATATTTGCACTGAAATATTTCTAGGCTGCATTTGTATATTTAGATTTTTGGGTTAAGTTTTGACACTGGAATGAGTTGAAAAAAAAAATGTGCCATTTTGCATTTTCATCTACTCATTTAAAGTATTTCATTCTTATTCAAAGAAATATCTGTGCTCTTTGTATTACCTCTTATCAGTAGAGCTTTTATTTCAGGACTGATAATACTTAGGTGTGACTATAAAATCATGAAGCAGATAAAGGGAGGTGAAACCTCTAAACTGCTGTGGGGACATTTTATAATCTATATGCTCCATCCACTTACTTTACTGTGGTGTTTGGTTCATTAGTTTTACGTAATTTCAGCTTCTATATATTATATGTATTTTTTTAAAAATCTCTGTTTTGGGAAAAAAACATATACAATGTGTCTTTCTTTTTGGATATTTACCTTTATGAAAAAGAAAACACTTAAAATGGTCATTAGGACACGACAGACCAGAAATAACATCATGTGGCTTTGCAACTATTTTGGTTTGTTTGTTTTTCTTTTATTTCTCTACTAGATTTAATAACAAAAGGAATTTGATCCAATTTTTTTTTTCCTGCTCTAGCAGGTATCCCAGCAGTCAATTAACAATAAGCCACTATAAAATGCCTAAATTAACCAATTAGCAATTTTCCTTTACAAGTTTTTTTTTTTTTTTTTTTTTACTGTTTTTAGATGACTGTATGATGAAAAATTCAACATTAATAATTTGGGATTTTCTAATCACAGAAAAGAAAATGAAGGACCTCAAAGCACCAGAACAGTTTATCAACCAGTTTGAATCTATTGATCTTCATTTGAATGTCTTCTGGAATATGTAAAAAGTAATACAATGTATCTTCCATGCTACTTGTACAATAAGAACTTCTATAATTTTATATATATGTGTGTGTGTGTGTGTGTGTGTGTGTGTTTGTCTTTGATGTATTTTCCCCTCAAGATTATCAACTGTGTGTTTGACATTGAATATTAAATCTGTTATCAGTTGAAATTTATTATTATAAATGCAAAATAAATTGTTTCACAAACAGAAAACATGTAAAGCAGTATTAAAATTTGACCAAACAATTGTTCTGTATCTATTTTAATAAATGCTTATTTAAAAAAAAAAAACAGATAAACCATTTGACTTAACAAGTTAACATAAGTCAGTGATTTTCCTGAGAATGTTGTAAAAATTTTCATAACATGAAATATATCCCAAGGTCCTCTTGAAAAGACACTGAAGGATTATTCTCCCTTTTCTTTCTTTTTTTTTTTTTATTTCCAGCTTTTATTTTAAGTTCAGGGAGACATGTGCAGGATGTGCAGGTTTGTTACATAGGTAAACATGTGCCACGGTGGTTGGCTGCACCAGAACATCCCATCACCGTGATATAATCCCAACACCCACTAGCTATTCTTCCTGATGCTCTACCTCTTCCTACCCACCACCCTCTGACAGGCCCCAGTATATGTTATTTCCCACCATGTGTCCATGTTTTTTCATTATTCAGCTTCCACTTGTAAGTGAGAACATGAGGCATTTGGTTTTTATGTTCCTGTGTTAGTTCACTAAGGATAATGGCCTTCAGCTCCATCCATGTCCAGGCAAAGGACATGATCTCATTCATTCTGATGGCTGCATAGTATTCCATAGTGTATATGGGGCACATTTTCTCTATCCAGTTTATCAGTGATGGACATTTATGTTGAATTCATGTCTTTGCTATTGTGAATAGTGCTGCAATGAACGTACAGGTGCACATATTTCTGATCATATATCTAGAAAACTCCACTGTCTCAGGCCAAAAGCTTCCTTTTTTTGTTTTTGTTTGTTTGTTTGTTTGTTTTTGAGATGGAATTTCGTTCTGTTGCCAAGGCTAGAGTGCAATGGTGTAATCTCAACTCACTGCAACCTCTGCCTCCTGGGATCAAGCAATTTTCCTGCCTCAGCCTCACCTGCTACCATGCCCAGCTAATTTTTGTATTTTTAGTAGAGACAGGGTTTCACCATCTTGCCCAGGTTGGTCTTGAACTCCTGACCTTGTGATCCTACCACCTCAGACTCCCAAAGTGCTGGGATTACAGGCATGAACCACCACTCCCAGCCAAGCTTCTTAAGCTGATAAGCAACTTCAGTAAAGTCTCAGGATAAAAAATCAATGTGCAAAAATCACTAGCATTCCTATACCAACAGGTAAGCTGAAAGCCAAGTCATGAAATGCCACAAAAAGAATAAAATACCTTAAAAATACAGCTTACAAGGGAAGTAAAGGAACTCTTCAAGGAGAACTACAAACCACTCCTTAAATCAGAGATGACACAAACAAATGGAAAAACATTCCATGCTCATAGATAGGAAGAATAGATATTTTGAAAATGGCCATACTACCCAAAGTAATTTATAGATTTAATGTAATTTCCATTAAACTACCATTGACATTCTTCACAAAATTAGAAAAAAAAAAATTAAATGTATACGGAACCAAAAGAGAGCTCAAAGAGCCAAGGCAATCCTAAATAAAAAGAACAAAGCTGGAGGCATCACACTACCTGACTTCAAACTATACAACAGGGCTACGGTAACCAAAACAGCATGGCACTGCTATAAGAACAGACATATACACTAATGGAACAAAACAGAGAATCCAGAAATAAGACCACATACCTACAAACATCTGGTCTTCAATAAACCTGACAAAAGCAAATAATGGGGAAAGGATTCCCTATTTAATAAATGATGCTGGGAGAACTGGCTAGGCATATGTAGAAAATTGAAACTGAATCTCTTCCTTACACCATATACAAAAGTAAACTCCAAATGGGCTAAACACTTAAATGTAAAACCCAAAACTATAAAAACCCTAGAAGAAACCTAGGCTATAATATTTAGGACATAGGCATGGGCAAATATTTCATGACAAAGATGCCAAAAGCAATTGCAACAAAAGCAAAAATTGACAAATGAGATCTAATTAAAGAGCTTTTGTACAGCAAAAGAAACAATAGAGTAAATAGACAACCTACAGAATAGGGGAATATTTTTGCAATCTATTCACCTGACAAAGGTTTAATATTCAGCATACATTTGGAACTTAAACAAATTTGCAAGAAAAAAAAACAAGCCCATTAAAAAGTGGGCAAAGCACACGAACAGATACTTCTCAATAGAAGACATACATGCAAGCCAGCAATCGTATGGATAAAAACTCAGTATCACTGATTAGAGCAATGCAAATCAAAACCACAGTGAGATACAATCTCACACCAGTCACAATAGCTATTATTAAAAAGTCAAAAAACAACAGAGGCTGTCAAGGTTGTAGGAAGAAAGGAACACTTTTACACTATTGGTAGGAATGTAAGTTAGTTCAATCATTGTGGAAGACAGTGTGGCAATTTCTCAAAGACCTAGAGGCAGAAATACCATTCCACCCAGCAATCCTATTTCTGGGTATATGCCCAAAGAAATATAAACCATTCTGTTATAAAGATATATTTTTTCCTTTTCAATCTCCAAGCTGTCTTCTTCCTTCCATTATCACAAAATAATAGATTTTGTTTAGAAATAATACAGCATGCTTCTAGAATATATTCTTATCCTAAAATGGATAAAGTTTCATGTCTTAGAATTCAGCTCAGCCCTTTATTCAGGAGACACATCTCATGTTCAAAGACATATATAGGTTCAAAATAAAGGGATGGAGGAAGATTTACCAAGCAAATGGAGAGCAATAAAAATAAAAATAAAAAGCAGGAATTACAATCCCAGTCTCTGATAAAACAGATTTCAAACCAACAAAGATCAAAAGAGACAAAGAAGGGCATTACATAATGGTAAAGGGATCAATGCAACAAGAAGAGCTAACTATTCTGCATCTATATGCACCCAATACAGGAGTACCCAGATATATAAAGCAACTTCTTAGTGACCTACAAAGAGACTTAGACTTCCATACAATAATGGTGGGAGACTTAACACTCCACTGTTAATATTACACAGATCAATGAGACAGAAAATTAACAAGGTTATCCAGGACTTGAACTCATATCTGGACCAAGCAAACCTAATAGACATGTACAAAACTCTCTGCCCCAAATCCACAGATTATACATTCTTCTCAGCACCACATCGCACTTACTCTAAAACTGACCACATAATTGGAAATAAATCACTCCTCAGCAAATGCAAAAGAATGGAAATCATAGCAAACAGTGTCTCAGAGCACAGTGCAATCAAATTAGAACTCAGGACTAAGAAACTCACTCAAAACCACAAAACTACATGGAAACTGGACAGCCTGCTCCTGACTGACTACTGGATAAATAATGAAATGAAGGCAGAAATAAAGATGTCCTTTGAAACCAATGAGAATGAAGACACAACATACCAGAATCTCTGGGGCACAGCTAAAGCAGTGTTTAGAGGGAAATTTATAGCAGTAAATACCCACATGAGAAGTGAGGAAAGATCTAAAATTGACACCCTACTGTCACAATTAAAAGAACTACAGGAGCAAGATCAAACAAATTCAAAAGCTAGTAGAAAACAAGAAATAACTAAGATCAGAGCAGAACTGCAGGAGACAGAGACACAAAAACCCTTCAAAACATCAATAAATCACACCTTGGGGTCTGTTGCGGGGGACTAGGGGAGGGACAGTGGCGGATAGGGAGTAGGGAAGGGATAACATGGGGAGAAACTCCAGATATAGGTGATGGGAATGGAGGCAGCAAACCACATTGCTATGTATGTACCTATGCAACAATCCTGCATGTTCTGCACATGTACCACAGAACCTAAAGTGTAATAAAAAGTACATTTTTAAAAAAAAAAAGAATTTGTTAAAGAAATCTAGTACTGACCAAAAAAATAAAATACCCCTATGATTTACAGACTTTTTCACCAACATCAGATAAATGACATCTAAATGTACCCCTTGAAATAGAATTTTATGGAAGTTTATTTTAAAATATATTTTATTAAAAAGAGAAAAAGTAAAAAAAATCAATAAATCTAGAAGCTGTTTTTTTAAAAGATCAATGAAATGAATAGACTGCTAACCAGACTAATAAAAAACAAAAGAGAGAAAAATCAAATAGATGCAATAAAAAATGATAGAGGAGATACCACCAATTCCACAGAAATACAAACTACCATCACAGATTACTACAAACACCTCTATGCATATAAACCAGTAAATCTAGAAGAAACAGATAAATTCCTGGACACTTACATCCTCCCAAGACTAAACTAGGAAGAAGCTGAATCCCTGAATAGACCAGGAACAAGGTCTGAAGTTGAGGCAGCAATTAATAACATACCAATAAAAAAAATGTCCAAGACCAGATGGGTTCACAGCTAAATTCTACCAGAGGTACAAAGAGGAGCTAGTACAATTCCTTCTGAAACTATTCTAAACAATAGAAAAAGAGGGAATCCTTCCTAGCCCGTTTTATGAGGCCAACATCACCCTGATACCAAAACCTAGCAGAAACACAATTAAAAAAGAAAACTTCAGGTGAATATCCCTGAAGAACACCAATTTGAAAATCTTCAGTAAAATACTGCCAAACCGAATCGAACAGCACATCAAGAAGCTTATCCATCATGATCAAGTCGGCTTCATCCTTGGGATGCAAGGTTGGTTTAATAGATGCAAACATATAAACATAATCCATCACATAAAGAGAACCAAAAATAAAAGCCACATGATTATCTAAATAGATGCAGAGAAAGCCTTCGACAAAATTCAACAGCCCTTTATTTATGTCAACAACTCTTTTTTTTTTTTTTTTTTTTGAGACGGAGTTTTGCTCTTGTTGCCCAGGCTGGAGTGCAATGGCGCGATCTCGGCTCACCGCAACCTCCGCCTCCTGGGTTCAGGCAATTCTCCTGCCTCAGCCTCCTGAGTAGCTGGGATTACAGGCACACGCCACCATGCCCAGCTAATTTTTAGTATTTTTAGTAGAGACGGGGTTTCACCATGTTGACCAGGTTGGTCTCGATCTCTCGACCTTGTGATCCACCCGCCTCGGCCTCCCAAAGTGCTGGGATTACAGGCTTGAACAACTCTTAATAAACTAAGCATCAATGAAATGTATCTCAAAATAATAAAAGCTATTTATGACAAACCCACAGCCAATATCATACTGATTGGGCAAAACTTGGAAGCATTCCCTTTGAAATCAGGCACTAGACAATGATGCCCTCTCTCACCACTCCTATTCAACATAGTATTGGAAGTTCTGGCCAGAGCAGTCCGTCAAGAAAAAGAAATAAAGGGTATTCAATTAGGAAAAGAGGAAGTCAAATTGTCTCTATTTGCAGATGACGTGATTGTATATTTAGAAGACCTCATAATCTCTGCCCAAAATCTCTTAAGATGATAGGCAACTTCAGCAGAGTTTCAGAACACAAAATCTATGTGCAAAAATAATAAGCATTACTATACACCAATAACAGACAAACAGAACGCCAAATCATGAGTGAATTCCCATTCACAATTGCTACAAAGAGAATGAAATATCTAGGAATACAACTAACAAGGGATGTAAAGGACCTCTTCAAGGAGAACTATGAACCACTGCTCAAGGAAATAAGAGAGGACACAAACAGATGGAAAAACATTCCATGCTCATCATTAGGAAGACTCAGTATCACGAAAATGGCCATACTGCCCAAAGTAATTTATAGATTCAATGCTAGCCCCATCAAGCTACAATTGACCTTCTTCACAGAACTGGAAAAAACAATCTTAAACTTCATATGGACCAAAAAGAGCCTGCATTGCTAAGACATTCTTAAGCAAAAAAAGCAAAGCTGTAGGTATCATGCTACCTGACTTCAAACTATACTACAAGGCTACAGTAATCAAAACAGCATGGTACTACAATCATCTTATCTTTGACAAACCTGACCAAAACAAGCAATGGAAAAAGGATTCCCTATTTAAAAAATGGTGTTGGGAAAACTGGCTAGCCATATGCAGAAAGCTGAAACTGGATCCCCTCCTTGCACCTTATACAAAAATTAACTCCAGATAGAGTAAAGATTTAAATATAAGACCTAACATCATAAAAACCCTACAAGAAAACCTAGGAAATACCACTTAGGACATAGGCACAGACAAGGATTTCATGATTAAACACCAAAAGCAATGGCAACAAAAGCCAACATAGACAAATGGGATATAGTTAAACTCCAGAGCTTCAGCACAGCAAAAGAAACAATCAATAGAGTGAGCTGGCAACCAACAGAATGAGAAAAAATTTTTACAGTCTACCCATCTGACAAAGGGATAATATCCAGAATCTACAAAGAACTTAAACAAATTTACAAGAAATAGACAACCCCATTGAAAAGTGGGCAAAGGATATGAACAGACACTTCTCAAAAGAAGACATTTATGTAGCCAACAAACATATGAAAAAATGCTCATTAGCCCTGGTCATTAGAGAAATGCAAATCAAAACCATTTTGTGATACTGTCTCACACCAGTTAGAATGGTGATCATTAAAAAATCTGAAGACAACAGATGCTGGAGAGGATGTGGAGAAATAAGAACGTTTTTCACTGCTGGTGGGAGTGTAAATTAGTTCAACCATTGTGGAAGACAGTGTGGTGATTCTTCGAGGATCTAGAAATAGAAATACCATTTGACCCAGCAATCCCATTACTGGGTATATACTCAAAGGATTATAAATCTTTCTATTATAAAGACACATGTACACATATGTTCACTGTGGCACTGTTTGCATTAGCAAAGACTTAGAACCAACACAAATGCCCATCATTGATAGACTGGATAAAGAAAATGTGGCACATATACACCATGGAATACTATGCAGGCATAAAAAAGGATGACTTCATGTCCTTTGCAGGGAAATGGATGAAGCTGGAAATCATCATTCTCAGCGAACTGACACAGGAACAGAAAACCAAACACCACACGTTCTCACTCAGAAGTGGGTGTTGAACAGCGAGAACACATGGACACAGGGATGGGAATATCACACACTGAGGTACGTTGAGGGGTGGCAGGGATAGCAGGGGGCGGGAGGTTTGGGGAGGGATAACATTAGGAGAAATGCCTAATGTAGATGATGGGGGGATGAAAGCAGCAAACTACCATGGCTTGTGTATACATATGTAAAAATCCTGTAAGATCTGCACATATACTCCAGAACTTAAAGAATAATTAAATATATATATATATATATATATATATATATATATATATATATACACACACACATACACACACACACACATATATATATACACACACACACATATATATATACATATATATATATATGTATATATATGCAGACCTGCACTAGAATATGAGGACTGGAATTCAGAAAGGAGCTTATCTCTGTTTTCCTGCAGCTCAGTGTAGTGGAAAAGACAAACCTGTGTAAATGCACTTTTAGTATAGTAAACATGCAGTAATGGACTTAAAGATAAAAACTATTAATAATTAATTACTTGGCTTCCTACTGAGCTTTCCAGCTCAAGATACTTTATTGTATGACAAGCTATGATAGGTAAGTACAAAATGTTAAATAATGTGATTTGAGTTACAGTTATGTATTATATTGTAAAACCTTAGACAAATCACTTAAATCTCTTGGAGCCTCACTTTCGTCATCTTCGAAACTAGGGTAATGACGATACCTACAGTACCGGGTTCACAGGGGTGCAAGACTCATATGAGATAATGTTCCTGAAAACCCTTTAAATGTGCTATAATGAAAAAGTTATTTCCATTAATACTATTAGCATCAAAGTGTAAATGATTGTGAATTTCACAAGTCTATTTGAATTTTACACTTCTTCCATTTGTTCCAGAAACCATCTTCAGTCACCATTTTTAAAAGTCAACCTAATCTTAAATGAGTAGTATACAAAGAATCTTGATTCACAAACATAATGGCTGTTCTTCATCTGAAAATCACAGTCTTACCCTAAAGTTGAGATCAGTATGTGATCATACTGACAGCCATATGCAGTGTCAAGTCCTCTGTAGCCTAAATATTGGAGGCTTTTCAGAATATGTTGTATTTACTCTTTCAGAACACATTATTTTTAAATTATTTGTCAATAATGTAATCATAATTACGAAGCAATAGAAGTTCTCCCAACTGACCTGCAGTAAACAGATTCCTCTTACCCATAGCTATTTGTTAAAGGATGAAAGCTCACAGCTAATCTTTCTGGAATGTTGACACTCTGTTTCTACCATTGAGTTACATGCTTACCAAGAGTCACTCATGATTGTTCCTACCTCCTGCATTCAGAAGCAATACAAACTCTTCATTTTGGCTCAGCATATATGGGCACTGCACTAAGGGTACCTAACTCTGTATTTTAAAAATATACAATAAGTCTGAGTCACTGCTTACTTTTTTAAACTACTGTCAAGTAACTTTTGAAAATGTAAGATGAAGACTTAAAATTGAGATCAATTTTTCCGTCATTTTCAGGCAATTTCCTAGAGCTGGCTACATTTGTTATTTATCTTTTTTTCTTTCTTTATTTTGGACTCATCAGCCAATTTTCAAAGCAATTTGAGCTCACTTTTTGAACAAGAGTCTTCAGGAAAACATTCTGTCAAGAGCCTTGGGACAATCCAGATAAATGATAACCCCTACATTTCTCTCATACTAATCATGGGTTTATGAATCTGTCTCAAAGAACACATTCCTCTGTGCCAGGCTGCCCTTTGCACACCCCTGAAGCTGCTGCTATCCTCACCGTCCCTGCCCCATGAGTTATCATTTTATTTTGTCTTGTTCCCCTGTCAAGCTGACATTCCTCCTGAGATTCTGTTCTCAGAGCAGTTCTGCTCAAAATTTCGGATATTAGGAAGAATGAAATTAATGATCTTTTTTGTCATCCTTACTGTCATTCCCAGATATGTGTATTTCTACTTCCTGTATAATTTAGATCACCTATAAAAATATATAAAATGGAGTTTTGACAAATTTCAGCTTACCCTCTGGATTACCTTTTGGGTGCTGCCAGTGTTTTCCAAAACTCACACATAATGTGAAAGAAAAAAAAAAAATTTGGGCAGCAATTATTGCATGATTGGCCATGAAAGAATGGATTTTTATAGCTTTCTCTCAACTAAACTAGAATAAGAAAAAATCATAAATAAGATCAAAATTTAATGGATTGCTCTGTGTCAGTGATAGGGTAGAAAAAAAAATACCAAACAGGAAGCTAGAAGCTTTGGTTTTCCATTAGCTTTTTAAATTTGCAGGAACATCAAACAATGAGTGGTCTGTTGCAAAAATATATATGAGGGAAAAAAAAACCAAAGAATCCTTGCTAACCTTGTAACAGGTAATCTGGATATCAAAGAAGAGGAAAGATGATTTAGGGTCCAAAGTTATTTTACTAACAACATTAATTAACTTGTCACTCCTTAGATAAATAATCTCTTGCCAGTATGATGACTCAGCTTCTCTCTGTCTTTCTACTGCTGGATATCCTTCAGTTTCTGTTTAGTCATGACATCTGTACTTTGAACTTGAATATACTGGTAGCTTCTACATATTTACAGTCTCTCATGACTAATGCCATCTTAAAGTCTTTGTTACCTTTGTTACCTGTCTTCTGAGTCATTTTCAACATCAACCTTCACCTTTCACTATTAACTGGAACACCTTTATAAAATATATATATATATTTAAATGTATGTATGTATATAATACATATATATTTTATATTTGTATTATGTGTGTGTGTGTGTGTGTGTATCTTGCTTTGAAATTCTCCAAGGAAGAAAATTTCGTGTGTTAGTCACTATCGTTTAGTTTTGATGGAAATCTTATGCCAGACCCTCTTAGCCTCCTGCTAGCCAGGAGGTGGAGCATCATCAATTTCCCAACCTTAATTTGACCTAATCAGCTGCTGCCGCTGGGGCAAAATCATGTGGTAATTGGCTAGTGACCATGAGTGCACTGATTTGTCCAGTTTTCTTAAGCTCCTACTCTGTTAGGTATTATTCTAGATGTGAGGAAACAACAGTGAATAAAACAGACCAAGAGGATAAAAAGATTTTGTCAAGAATAAAAGTTTACCCCAGATACTGTATATTTACTGGTTTTGATGAAAGAGCTACTTATATGTGGTGGAAAATGTTTAGGAAATAAACAGGGGAAATTGAGAGACCCCAAGACCAGCAACAGTGAGAAGCTACTACCACACCCAACGTTGAAGTGGCAAGGGGTACACATTACAGAATGCAGTGAGACTTTCAGACTTGGAGCAAGAGCTGCCTGGAAGTCATGAGGGATAGATACTGTCCAAAGACAAGAACACTGAGGGAAGAGACATCCCAGTATCTCTCTCCTCTCTCACTCCATTCTCCAACCAGAGCTTGCCATTGGCCAACTCAGCAAGAAATATGAGAGTAAGAGGACCAAGGCGATGTAGTCTTCGGCCTCTGAGAATATCATGTGAAGCTAGGAAATGCAGAGAACAAATAGAATGGCATTAAAAAAATCATTTCACATGGACCTTACCATCGAGTGGAGTAAACAGTTAAAAAAAATGAAACTAAAGTAACAATATAAAACAATACACTTTGGATAAATAAAAGCACGATAATGAAAAAGGCTGGAGGAAGGGGATAGAAGGTGATTTTCAAGAAAAATGATCTCAAGAGTATTGGAAAAACAGGCCAGGCACAGTGGCTTACACCTGTAATCACAACACTTTGGGAGGCTGAGGCGAGAGGATTGCTTGAGCCAGGAGTTTAAGACCAGGCTGGGCAACATAGACAAACCTTGTCTCTCAAAAAATTAATAATAATAATTAGCTGGGTGTGGTGGCAAGTGCCTGTGTTCCTAGCTACTCAGTAGGCTGAAGTGAGAGGAATACAGACTGGGAGGTCAAGGCTGCAGTGAGCCATGATTGTGCCACTGCACTCCAGCCTGAGTGACAGAGATTCTATCTTTAAAAAAAAGAAAAAAAAAAATTACACATGTTGACAAATTTGTGTCAATTTAATTAAGATAAAGGATTTGTGTTTCAGAATTTTACATTTTGGAGTATTTGATATGCAAAAAGAATGTACAAAATATATGCAAATTGTGAGCCTAAAATAAAGCAAAAACTAAATATTATCAGTGCCATTCATTGCTCTTTCCTCCTCCCTCACTCTTACTCCGTAGGACCCATCAGCCTGAATTTTAATTTTTAATCACATCTTTACTTCTCTTAGTTTTGCTTGTTTTTGAAATTTATAAAATTGATACCTTATATTCTTTTGTGTCTTGCTTTTTTCACTCAATATTACTTTTTAATATTCACCCACATTGATGCACATTATTCTAGTTCATCTTCACTGCTGAATAGATGTTCCATTATATGAATATTCTATAATGTATTCATCAATTTTCATAAAAACATTGTGTTACGGCCAATTTGTTGCTAATATGATGCTGATACATCATATCTCAGAGTATTGGAAAATTATACAATATCCGTACCTATCTTTTAGATAAAAAAGCAAGTATTTCTTTAGGATATATACCACATGCAGGAATAGAATTGCTTGAGTTATGTGGTACGTGCATTTTCAATCTTATAAAATGGTGCCAACTTGCTTTTAAAATTAATATTATACCTTGTGTACGTTCTCTGCAGCAACAGTTAAGAGTTTCCCTTGATTCCCATATTTGCTATCACTAGGTATGGTAAGATTTTGTATATCAGTAGAGCAAATGTGTAATACTAACTGATTGTACCTTTAAATTGGACTATCATAATGAGGTTTATTTTTGTTTTATATAATTAATGTCCATTGTGTTTACCCATCTATGAAATGGCCATTCATATACTCTGCTTATTTTTCTATTTGATTGTTATTTGAATTTTCCTTTTAGTTCATAAGACTTCTTTATATATTCTAAATACTAATTCTTAACTTATTTCTGTGTTGCAAATATCTTAGTTTGGGGCTTAGTATTTTTCTTGATGAAATCTTTTGATAAATAGAGATTCTTCTTTTTAATGATGCTGAATTAATGAATGCTTTATTTTTCAACTGTGAACTGTTTTCTTGCTTTTTCTATGCTGAGATTACAGATATTCTCTTGTATTGCCTTCTAAAATGGAAATAAGCAAACTGCAGCTCACATTTATAAATACAGTTTATGGAAACACAGGCACATTCATTATTTGACATAATATCTATGCCACCTTTACATTACAAGAACAGAGTTGATTGATGGTTGTGACCATATGGCCCACAAAGCCAAAAACTTTTACTATTGGGTCAGTTAGGAATAAGTGTGCTGATCTGGTTCTAAAAGATGATTTCTTTCTCATTTATCTCAGTTTATTTGGAAACAGTGATACCATTTTCCTTTCTTCCAGACAGATTACAAATGATCACAGCAGTACTTATTGGATAGTCAATCTTTTGCTTGCTGATCTAGTGTGACAAGCATTATGTATCAAGTTCTGATACATTTGTAGGTCTCTCCATGGGCTCTCTTCTCTTCCATTGGTCTATTTGTCCATCCCTGTGTCATTTCAACACTGAGTTAATACAGCTTTATAGTAAATCTTAGCATCAGGTAAACCAAATTCTCACATTGTGTTCTTCTTCAAGAATATTTTCCCTTTACTTGGATATTCGATCTTCTATAAAATTTTTGCTTTAGTTCAGTTTCCTGGGAAATACAATAGGTATTCTGATTAATATAAAGATCAGGTGAATCTGTAGATTAAGATGCCATATGTTTATGTGTTCATTTTTATACACACACACAAGGTCTTTAATGTCTTTTAACAAGGTTCAAAATTTTTCAATGGGATTTGCATATCTTTGATTTATACTTATATATGTTAATTGCGTAGTACTGAATGTTAGCTCTTTGATTTTAAAACACTATTGCTACTTTTAGATATTCATCTTATATCCAAGAACCTTGTTCAACTTGCATTATTTCTGATAATTTGCCTGTATATCCTTTTGGGTTTATTATGTACAAAAGTAATGATAGTCTTGTTTCTTCCATTCCAATCATTTTAGATTAGATTTCCTTCCTGAATGCACAACTTACATGAATAAACAGAAGCAGTGATGATGTTCAATGGTCTCATTCCTCATTTTAGTATTTCACTATTGAATATAAATGCTAACTGTAGATTTTTTGATAGATCCATTTGTTAGGTTAGGAAGGATGTCTTCTACTCTAAAATTGCAGTTTTTTTTAAATTATAAATGAATTTTATCAAATTTTTTGCTGTAAATATTAATATCATTTCCCCTTAATCTGTTAATATAGTATCTATTACCTGATGTTATGCACATCTGAATGACTGGGATGCATATACAAATCAATAGTGATGCCTTATCTTTTTAAATGCACTGTTGGGTTTTATGTGGTAATACTGCATTTATGATTTTGTGCATGTTTTAATTAATGGAACTTGCCTATAATCATTCTTCTTGCACTGTCTTTATTTGGATTTGTTGTTACCATT
The DNA here is from genome assembly GCF_048565385.1 of Saimiri boliviensis. Lineage (NCBI taxonomy): Eukaryota > Metazoa > Chordata > Mammalia > Primates > Cebidae > Saimiri > Saimiri boliviensis. The sequence continues at coordinate 22,918,040 of NC_133452.1, read as the reverse complement.
AGTCTAACCTTAGAAAATGTGTTGCAAGTGTGTCCTCCTTTGTACTGTGTGCTGGAAGAATTCATATATTATTGCTGGTATTTTATCCTTATTTTTTTTGTGTAGGTTTCTCTCAGAAATCATCTTGGCCTTGCATTTTCTTTTTAGGAAGATTTTTAATTATTAATTCAATTTCTTTTATGATTATAAATCTATTCAATATTTCTATTTCTTCTTGAATCAGTTTTACTTTACATTTTCCTCCTAGATTTGTCTATTTCATCTACAGTTTTAATTTTTGGCATAAAATTTTTCAGCATTTTCACTTATCTTTTAACTCTTTTGTCTCTAGTGAGATCTCTTTTTTATTTTTCATTGCTCTTTATCTGAGTCTTTTTTTCTTCTTGTATATCGATTATGTCAATGGTTGGATGATTTTACTTTTTTCTTTCCAAAGAAGCAATTTATACTTTTGTTAATTCTAAGATATGTTTCTTTTTTCATTGGCTTATACTCTTTTCTATGTTATATGCTATCCTCTATTTTTAGTTTATTCAATTGTTCTTTTTCAAACTTCTAACATTGATGCTTAAACATTGATTTGGGACCTTTATTCTTTTCTCATAAGAATTTAAGCCTGTAAGTTTGCCTTTGAGTACTGCTCCATCTGTATTCTACAGATTGACAAGTAGTTTTTAAATTATTTTAATTATTCAAAACATACACTAAACTGTTTTATTATATTATCTTTGGCCCGAGTTACTCAACAATATTTTTAAAATTTCTAATAGTGTGGGATTTTTGTGAGTATTCTGCAATTATGGATTTCTTGATTAATTATATTGCGGTCAGAAATATGGTTTGTATAATTCTGATTTATTAAAATTTGTTGAGATTTACTTGCTTGTTGGTGAAAAAACTTTGTATTTCTATCATTCAGATCCCCTGAAACTTATTGATGCTTGATTTATGGTTTTAAATATGATTTATTTTCAAAAATGCTCTTCGTGGTCTTGAAATATGTGTCCACCTTCCAACACAAAAATATTTTGCATGTCTGCTAGATTATGCTTCTTTATTGTATTATTCAAATTTTTCATATTGTTCAATTATCAGTGACAGGGAATGGTGTTAAAAGCTCCTACTATGATCCTAAATATTTCTATTTTTCCCTATAATTTTGTCAATTTTTTGCCTCTTACGCTTATAATCTCTGCTATTATATTCTTAAGAAGCATTATATTCTCCTACTGATTCAAACTTGCATCAATATAATCATGATACTTTTTATCTCAAATGTTTCTGTCTTAAGGTCTACGTTGTCTGATACTGTTACATTAGAACAATATGAAATTGCTAGTTTTGTAGGCTAATATCTGGCAAATTTATATAGTTCAATCCAATAGCCTTGTCAGTTTTCTCTTTGTTTTCTGTGTGTTTTGTATTAGGTATGTCTTTTATAAACAACATGTAGCTTGATCTTTTAAAAGCATCTCATAGGACAACATATGCCAGTTCATAGTGTTTCCTGATATATTTGGATTTCTTTCTATTACTTTATTTTGTACTGTCTCAAATTTTGTGATTTTTTTCTTATTAAATTCAAAAAAACTTTAGAGAAAATGAAAACACAGTTTATTTGAGTAGAAGATGATTCATGCATGGGGCAACACTCAGAGCAGAAGGGTTCAGAGAGCTTGGCTATAGTAGCATGGGCAGCAGGCTTTTGCAGGCTGACATGGAAGGAAGGCAAAGAGAATCTATTTGATAGCTTGGAGTGGAAAATCCCTAGTTAGAGGTTAGTTGGTGGTTTCTGATTGGTAAAGTCTCTAGTTTTGTTGTACTGCTTGCATTGTGCATTGGTTTGCTTACGTAGAAATCTAAAATGCTGAGGCCATCTCAGTTTACTCGTCCTGCAATTAGAATTGTTTCACAATTGCCTTGTTCTGGATTGTCTTTTTTTCCCATTTTCTTTTCTTTTCTTTTTCTTTTATAATTTTGGAATATAAACATCCAGTTTTGCTTTCTTAATGATATCCTTGAAATTTTAATATGTATACTTAGCAAAGTCTAACAGTGATCAGTATACTTACCCTCACCCCAACAACAAAAGAACCTTCTAAGGTAATCCCAGTCATTTCCTCACTGTCTGCTGTTGTTTCCCAAATATTTAGCTCTTTGTTCTGTTGTTTCTATGTATGAGTTAGGCATTATTATTGATTTATGTAAACTTTATAAATTTTTTCTTCTAGACTATTGATTAGATACCTATTTGCCATTACTTCAATTTCTATGTTTATCAACCACTCTCATTTTCCAACTATTGGCCTCTGCCTTCTGCATTCCATAGAAATTTTCCAGATCTATATTACAATTCATGAATTCTCTATTTAGATGCTTCTATCTCACTATGCAATGCTTTAGTTAAGTTTTAGATTCATTTGTTATGGTTTTCAATTTTAAAATTTCTAGAGGCAAATGTTTTTTTAATTATGCAGCTTAACCCTTGTAGCCCCAAAACTGGAGTATCTCCTCCCAGTCTAATAGTGATTTCTACTCAATTTTTATGCTCTGGCCCAGAATGCAATAGGCTCAACACTTTTTACTGCTTTCATTTCCATCTATTACTCCAGAAAAATATGGGTGTGTGGTCTAACAGTCTGTATTAATTTGATTAAAAGCAACCCAAAATTATATTTTCAGATAATTTTAACATGATAAGCAAAGGAGATAAAAACTTGGCCCAACAGCTACTATGAATAACTATAAGTCTATTGTGCTAAAAAATCGTATGATATTGATGTGAAAAGCAACAAAACTGACCTACAGACCAGGATTTCTGTCAGGTAGATTTATATCTTAGGATTGAATACATAACAAAGATGGTGCCGCAAATCAGGCAGTTCAGTAAATTATGATAGGAAAATTGCTCATTATGGAGAAAAATGCATACCTATTACAAGGATGGAATTCAGATATATTAAAGAAATAAATCAAGAAAACTATAAAGATAGAAGGTAATGTGCCCTAGGGTAAGGAAGAACTTAAAACTCCAAAAGCATCAACTAACTGATTTAGTCAGAGCAAAACAAAGATATGTATGTGAATAAAGTTAAGAGAATGCTTTCACAGAGATACATTTTGTTTATCTAAAACCACAAGAAAAATAATATGCAGAATATATATATGAGAGGAAACTCACATTTTTTTAAAGCATAGGAATCTCAAATATTAAAAATAGGGAAAGGATTTTATAAATTAGATTTCATCCAAAACTTTTTTCTCTTATTTTCTTATATCCTTTTCTCTACCCCATTCACTAGGCAGAATTCATTGCCTGAAGGAAGGAATAATTCAGAAGAAAGGCAGTGAAAATACTAGGTTGGTGTCAAAACATAACTGTGAAATACATAACTTTTAGGGCATAAAACATTATATCTGGAAAACCAGATGAAAATCCAGGCTTCCATGTCCTGCAAGCAACAAGGAGAGTCACAGCAGACACAGAGCCTACGTGATGTCAGGCACCTGAGCTGGATGTCGTCGGAAAGTCTCACAGAGAATTGGGAACTCAAGACTAGACAAAACTGGGCCTCTATCCCCAGAGGATAGAGTCAGTAAGATCCAGGTGCTCCTGTCCCTCAGCCTGGCTGCCTAGAACAGCACTACAGACAGGCCTAAGGCCACATTGTGCACCTTGTAACCCTACCAGGAACAGGAGGTTCCCTTGTATCTGAGAGCAGGGCAGAGACAGCTGCTCCAAGAGCCCTTAGTCAGATCAAGGTAATTGCACCAGGGGCTCAGGGTCACAGTGGGAATGGGAACCTGTCAATGCATTAATGTGGAGGCAGAGTGATTTCAAGGACCAGCTTCCCTCTTTCCTTAAGTCCCTGCCTTCAACTATAGACAAACCCAGAGAAAAGGAGAGGAAACCCACTAGACTAGCTTTTCTCAACAGGGAACTATTTTTCCTCTCAGCAGACATTTGGGAATGTCTGAAGGTGTGTCTGGTTGTTACAACTGGGAGGTGCTGCTGGTATCTGGCAGACATGCATCAGGGATGCTCCTAAATATTCTACGATACACACCTTCCCAAAGAATTACCCAGCCTCAAATCTCAAGTGGCAAGACTGAGAAACTCTGCTTAAACTGAGATTAGGTTTTAATCACATGGCAAAATAAAGATTGATAATAAAATTTTTGTTCATTTATTTAAAAATTAAAAAAATACACCTAGTTCGTGGAATAAAATGTGCAACCACTTTTTATGCAAAGGAATGTATTATTTCTCTAATATAAAATAATCAAGTCATCACTTCTGGATTTAATGAAGTGGTTTTGGGGGCAAGAAAAGCTGAAGTAACTTTAAAGGAAGACAAAATATTGTATGTGTCACATGAGGAGGAAAGAGAAATGGAAGCAGAAAGGCAGATGCCAGAAGCTTAAAATAATATCCTAAGCCAAGGAGAGGAGGGTAGCAGGGGAGAGGGAAGTTTTGTGCAGCTGAGTCATTCAGAGAGCATCATTCAGAGAGTTGTTTCTAATCAATGACAAGGGGGCCATGAGCATTTTTCAGAGAGGTGAGATGGGCTCTCTTCCAAACTCTACACTTAAAAGTTTATGAAGAATATGGTATGAAAACCCAAACCAATCAACTGGCTAGGTAGAATATCAGCAAAGGAAAAAAATGGGAAACGTTTTCAAAATAGCATGAATGAAAGCAAAGGTCAAAATCAATGAAGAGAACACAGAAAGGAAGAAGGAAAGGAGAAAAAGATTTAGAAACAATTACTATGGATAATAAGCAAATGAGTCTTATGTTAATGACATGCCCAAGTGTTCCATTTTTATGCGAAAGGAAATAATTGTGAAGTATCACCAGCATAAACACTAATTAAAAGAGATTAAATGTCTTGGGATGAAATGTCATAACATAACACACTGTCAGTTTGCAGTGTTCTCAAAATGTTAATGACCTCTATCTTCAGCTGTTTCTATTACCCGTGATCTCAAGGGAAAGAAACCTTAGCTGCAGGACTCCCGGGAGGAGCTCAGAGCTTCTCCCCATCTCCTCTCTGTTAGTAGATAAAGTTTCATTGAAAATGAGTCAATGACATTTGCCCATAATTCAGAAGGGACCATGCTTTCTAAAAAGAATTTTTCTCTTCCCAGAAAGTACTTGAGTTTATCTTGATATTTCAATAATGTTCCACACCTGATTCAGTCAGTCTCAAATACTCTTTGGAATAATAGTCTTCTAGTCTCTAACACTGACATTTCTCCAGCAACAGTGGCATCTGCAGAAAATTTAGAAAGTCAGAGTTCATCGTTTTATAAATTCATTCTAGGGGGAAAAAAAAGCATGTGTCAGGATGAATTTATAACTTTTACCAGGACAGATCCTGGAACTCTTTATGAACTGCTAGAGTATATTCCAAGTGGCCACAACTCCTCATTTACTTTAATAAAAATCATTTGTGCTTCTGATCGCCACAATTATTTTTACCTCCAAGCCAAATAAATTAGGTGAACACCCTGTGGTCATTTCGAGAATTAGTCATCCTCTCCTATCTATTCTACTGACCCAGTTTCTCTCAAACAGCCACAGCATGTGCCATCCCATCTAACCAGCAACACTTTTGAACATATGAACATCTCTATGTGTATGTATTTGTTGTCCAGTAATGTATGTGTCTTTGTGCATATGCAGTGCATAAGTATGCATACACTTTTATGCTTGGTGCAATTTTGCCTGCATTTATTTGACAAATGCTTATTGAGATTTTATTGCACACAAGCCAGCCCTCTAACCAGTTCCTGATTTCAGGAAATTTGTAGTATTTGGGGATGCAAGGGTGAAGACGAGAGCAATAATAGGAAAAGCAATATGGGGCAGCATAGATGAGTGCCTCGTCTATGGTCCAATTAGAGTCCTCAGTAATTAACAAGGAGTCCTTCAGCTTGAAACATCCCAGAAATCTTCAGAGCACTGATTTATACACCATGGACCTTGAAAATTTTAACAGAATGTTGATTTAGATGTACAGAATAAGACATTCTACCAGTTATGTTGAAGTAACCACTAACCCCACTTGACTATTTAACTTGAGCTGAAATAAAAGTAAAAATTCAGTCACCCTATTGAGCACATTTCAAGCTCAGTAGCTGCATGTGGCTAATGGCTATCAAATTGCACAGCATAGAATATTTTTATCATTGCAAAAAAATCTGTTGGACTGCTCTGTTCTAACTTGACAAAAATGTGATAATTACCCATAAGAAACTACAGGTGTTTCAAAGACGCTTGGGCATCAGCAAGCATCCCACATTTGCTAGAGCACAAGGTATGAATAAAACAGTAGTGGAATAAGATTGGAAAGGGAAGTTGAAATCAAATTCAGTGGGTCCTGAATACATTCATTTGAAGTCAGAGGTTTGTTTAGATGAGAGGACTGAGATTTAGAAAGATTAATCTTTGGTTATGTGTAAAATACTAACTTGAAAAGCAACCAGACAATGGGTGCTCAGTGATGGCTGCAGATGGAAATCATCTGGAGAACTTTTAAAACGCTAATTGCCCAGGCCATAACCCAGATGAATTAAATCGAAATCACTGGTGGTCAGACTTGTATATCAGTATTTTTTTCAATCTCCCCAGGTAATTCCAATATACAAAAATATTTAGACTGGCAGAGTGCAATAGCTTACTCCTGTAATCCCAATACTTTGGGAGGCTAGGGCAGGTGGATCACCTGAGGTCAGGGGTACAAGACCAGCCTGTCCAACATGGTGAAACCTCATCTCTACTAAAAATGCAAAAATTAGCTGGGCATGGTGGTGCACACGTAATTCCAGCTACTCAGGAGGCTGATGAGGCAGGATAATCATGTGAACCTGTCAGGCAGAGGTTGCAGTGAGCCAAGATTGCACCACTGCACTCCAGGCTGGGTAACAAAAGTGAAACTCTGCATTTAGGAACATTTGCTGTTTTTAAGTGCACAGCATCTGTTCTCCCATTTCTGTCAAGAGTAGCCTCTTTCCTTGATGAGTTTCCCCTTCTTTTACCCAATCCTGGTGAACTTTCCAATCATATTAAGCTGATGCCCTGGTCACGAGAGATAGCCTTGGAACCAAATCCTGGCAAATCATAATACCCCAGTTATGCTGGCTATGTGACCATATACCAGGTTTAGACTATAATCCAAATCAGGCAAATAAGTGCCTGTTCTGAGATTTTGCATGCATTTTTCTGGTTGGAAAGGCTATTTCATCTAAGAGTTCACTAAACTAAGATAATGTTAGCCTTAATATTTCTGTGATACATTCTTCTCTATGCCTCATGACCACCATCATGCCATTGAATGTTAGAAAGTCATCAACACAACAAAATTATAAAATTCATGGACACAAGCACAGCTGAAACATTTTGGGATAGGAGTGTCAGTGAAGAGACAGAAAAAATACCTCATGACATTCCAGGGGCTCTTGGCAAAGTTCCTGAGGGCAGCTCTGTCTCTGGATTTCCCAGTTCCTGAGCCAAAAAATTACCTACTACTTTTCTCTGCAGTCTGCTGCTGTTTAAATTTGTTTGAGATAGGTTTGGGTTCTTTTAATAATAAAAAAATAGAGAGAGAGAGATGTAGAATGCAGCTTTGCCAAACATGCTTAACCATAGACCCCTCTTAGAATACCTATTAACAATTTATAAAACACTCATGTTTGTTCAAAAGTGCCACAAAGAATTGCTGAAACCCTGAGTATGATGACCATGGCAAGACTGACTGTAAACCTAGTATAAAAGAAAATTAATTGATTTAAGCTAACAGAAGCAAAGAGCAACAAAGAGAACGTGTGGGAGCGTTGGCGTACCTGAAAGGTGGATTGGAAAGAGAAATGAGCCTGAAGGAAGGAACCAGGGAGGGACAGCATAAGGAGTTCCACCATCTGCATCATATTACCTTAGTCTCTTGTATATAAACGCAAACAATCTATGTTGACTACACACTTCAACCTTCAGGGTTATGCAAATAGCCTTATTCCTGTGCCATCCAGAAGGAAGAGGTCTGTCTAAGACAAAACCAATAGTCACCTAGATCACTGTAGTGTAAGGTAAAAGTTTAAAGTAAAGAAAGAAAATAGTCAAAGCTCATGTATGCATGTAGTTCATTCTCTTGATTTTTGTTTCAATCTTTGGGTTTCTTTTTCCTTGGTAACCATGGAGCATATTTATTAAGATGAACCCAGGGCCATGTCTAACTGAAAAGGGCATTTTCCCACATGACAGGACTCATACAGCCTTGGCCAAGTCATTTGGCCCTGCTAACTAAACCAAAGTATGTATCTAAGGATAAGGAACCCTAAAGACCAACTCTTACTAAAAAAATTATCAAGACAAAAAAAAAATTCCAAAAGCAAATGCATTCTCCAGTTGAGTTCACTACCACAACTACTCCTACTGAATCTGTTTGAAGAGTTGATCACACTTGGAGATTACATCTAGTTCTTGATCTCTTCTCACCTTGAAAGCACAACCAATGACCTACTCAGCTCTTTTGCCCCGCCATCCCCAGATATGAATTAATGGGGCTTACAGCGTTTGTTGTTAATGATTCCACATAATGACGAGAGGTCAGTGAAGCCAATAAAATATTAGAAGTAGTAAGCATAATTGACTGGTTGAGAAAACTGGGTGAGGATTAGGTCTACTCACAGGAGGGGAAATAAGGCTTTTAACAGGAAGAAAATAGCTGGTAACATAGGCATTCTCGGCACCCAGCAATCCTTCCACTGCTGATATTTCCTGTCACTTTTACTTGAGGATTCAACCTTTACCTTACACTACCTCAGGCATTTTATGTAACTTAACTCAAGCAAATTTCAGATGCCAGGCTATATAGGATGTGCTCTGTATTTTAAAGAAATTTTACAATATATTCCCATTTATAGAATTTTAAAATGGAAGTTTCTATGACAAATGATGAAGAAAAATCTCTTCCCTGGTAGGAGGTTGCTTGAGATCACCTTTGTAAGACCTCTTTCACTTCTGATAGTGAATGACAATATTTGAATGTTCAAAGATATGCACATTGTGTGAATGCAAAAAAAAAAAAAAAAGCAGAGGATGGAGAAAATGTAAGGGATTTTGGTATTTTGTTCCTATAATCAAAAAATAGTTTTATACAAACCCCCTTTGGGTTTGTTGTATAAACACATTTGTAAATAGAAAATTTAAGAGACCTTTGACATTTGAGAAATTCAGCTGTTTCAACAGTCACTGTGTCAAGCACACAATGACACTTTGTTTTCACTGAACCTCATAGGGTTCGATAGCCTGGCAATGATGAGGTGAAGGTGTGTGTTTTAAATAGTTAACAGGCTACTTGATTATGAGGATCTTACATGTTATCCCAAATCAGACAGGTTTAGTCAAACAAAAGGGATTTGGATGCCCTACTCATAAAAAATTTTTCCTACATAGTCTGTCAATCCATTCATTTAAAAAAAAAAAAAAAAAAAAAAAAAGCAGGGTTTGAAAAAGTGTACTACCTTAACCCTGTGGATTTCAAACTCTCTTTCTCAAGTAGATGTCCAATATAGAAAGTGGATTTTAAAAGGCCTACAGGTGGTAGGGGAAAGGAGAAATGAAAGCCCTTTGAGTTCTTTATCTAGCCCCTCCATAATCTCAGAGGTTCCAGTGAGCAAGCTGTGAAAACCATGATACCG